>NC_081828.1:8012500-9302500 GCF_030867095.1 Alligator mississippiensis
TGCCTAGAGATCCTTTCAAGGGTGCTGCACAATGTCAGCACTGTTAGGTGTAGAAAAATGAAGCACAAGATAAACCGAGAGATTCGGACCAGTTGTGGTCTTTCTGAGTTCTTTGCGACAGAACTGCGCTATTATTTTTCTGCAGACAAGAAACAAGGGAAAGCGAAGAGCTGGTGTTTTCCAAGGGGTGCCTTCAGGCTACTGAGGGATACCTTAAGTGTAAAAAAAGGTTGTGAACCACTATTTTAGACTGATAGACTGATATACGACTTATTGCCAAAAGAAAATAAGAAACAGCTACATTCCACAATTTACATGATTCTTGACAATTTCAGTGTTCCAAAGTCCTAGATATCAGCTGTGAAACCAATGTGGCTATTGTCAACTTCATCCTGATTTTTTTTTTTTTTTTTTTTTAGTACTGCAACATGAGCAACACCAGAGGCACTGGAGTGGACTCAAAGGAAAATTAAGAGAGCATGGTCTCATATTACAATCAGCTCACATTTGAAACAGTAATATCAGTTTAAAAAACATGAAGCCCTAAAGTCTACACAGACTAAGGTCTTCATCTGCCAGTAAAATGGTGCCCAGTCATCACAGGAAGTAAGTAGCATTTTTACTAAGTTCTGCTTAATTCTCTTTTTCTTTCCTAAAAGGAGGATAAAATGTGGCATAAGCCACTTAAGATACAAGGAGGTTGGGGGGAGCTGGGCAGCCATTTTAATTGTTCAAATGGCATTGAGCACTTGCCAAATCCCATTGACATCAATATTAAAGGCACTGCTTAAGGCAATTTAAGCAAGCCAACTAATTTGTGTGGGAAGAGCCTGCTCTCAGCTGTTTGCACCTAGTTAAGTCTCATTACCTTGTTACTCAGAGCACCTTGTACTAAAAAGCAGGACTAAGACAGTTTTATGGCTGCTAATAGTACGGTACTGACGGTGGCTGAGACAGGCTATAAAGAATAATCACCCACTTCGAGTCAGTCAATTTTCTGCCTGGCAAAGAGTCTGCTATATGGAGTATAGTCTATTCACAGCATCAAACTTTCAATACAATGGCAGGTTACCTTAAAGGTACATTATCCTGCCTTTTCTGTTGTTGATAAGGTTGCCACATAAAGGACGCTGTAACAAAAAGAAAGCCATAAGGAGACCGTGCTCTGCTGTCCTTGCCAAGAGAGTCCAAAAGACTTGACTGTGAACGTGTTGCATTTCTCCAACATTCATTGTCCATTATGAGCCTGATGAGAACATCCTTAACTGGGATTTTTCCCCCGTTTGAGACTGGTGTCTCAGTGAAACTGCTAATGTCAGTGCACAAGTCGAGGTCTCTGAAATCTCAGATTCCACTCCTAGGATGTGCTTAGAAAACCACAAGCCTCTCAGTCGCTAGCTTTTTTGATATCAGTCTGCTCCTGAGAAAGATCCAGATGATTTTGTCCCAAAGATAAAATACCCATTATGGCAGTTGAAATATTGGCCACATAGAAAAGCAGACTGCCAAGTAGCAGACGTTTCACATCCTCTCACTGCACTGCCCCAAATCAATCTTTTTGCTATTCTTATCCAAAAGGAAGATATGACCTACAAGAGAATTTTCATCCTCTTACTGATTATTGATTCTACCAATGAGCCAGATAATAATGAAAACCTTGGTGGCTATTAATACAGTCGTAATTATTAAGAGGTAGCTGAGATCAAGGCTGCTCTCAATTAGATGTTCTTAGTTAGGTCCAACAGCAGAATGGGTAGCGGAAATTTCACTCTTTCATACCCAGGATGTCAAGACAGCCAGAAAAATGGTGGAATAATCCCATAAATACGTGGGGAGAGACGCATGAATATGAGGTGCAAGTGATTTTTAGTCTATATGGAATGGTGTAAACCCTATAAAGTTGAGACAATATCGTTTAAAAAAGTCAAATTGACAAAACTCAACTGTCCTGATTCTTAAGTATAATTATGTAATTGTTTTAATTTTCGTAACAAAAATATTTTTCCCCAAATCCTGTTATCCTGCCTCTTAGAACCTTGCCTTAACCAAAAAATACTTCTTGGTTTATTAGGTCACTACTTCAGTGCACTTTTGTTTGAAATACTGACTAGTTACAACAATATAATGACATTCTCAATCTAAAATCCTTATTTATATATTTAAATAATCAATTGACTTCATTCTCCAAGAATGTATTTGTGAACAGCTGTAAAAGACTCATAGCAACAATAGGAAACTGATTTCCTCTGTTAATACAATATATCTGTGATGCACACCGTATTCAAGAGGTTTTGTTTGGGACTAACTGAACCTCAGTTATGTTCATCTATTTATAATCAATGGAAGACAGGCATACCAGAAAATTTCTTGGCAACAACCCTATTCTCTGCATTTATTTCAGTGGTGAAATAAACTTCACCCAGAAAATAAAACCTTTAATCCAAAGCAGCACACCAAACCAAGACAAATCCCAGTGAAATGACCGTACAACATAAATATACTATATTGAACAATTCTGTTAGTAAACTTCACAAAGAATACTATGTCTCCTTGTAGCAATATCTATTTCCGAGTCTTTTACTGGAAGCAGCCCAAATATTGGGACTTTATGGCAAGCTGTTAACAAGTATTTTCCATTATGCTTTTCCAAAATTGTAAGTATAATCACAATGAAACTCAAGTTTAAGTCTTCCAATTAAATTAATGATAAAACAGAGAGAAGTATTCCTCTCACATATTAAATCTAAAAGGACCCTTTCCCAGATCCACTCTATTGAATCTGAAGCTTGTGGATTACTCAGTATTTGAAAGTTTCTAAAGCAAAGTGAATTTGAGTAAAAATACTGTGGAAGTTTCAGATTATACTTTCAATCTAGTTATGGAAAGTGTTCACTTCCTAGTAATTCGTTACAGACAGAATTTGGGTTTTTGTAATTTATTCTGGTGACATTTTTGACCTAATACAACGTAGGCAAATTGCAACTTAGGTTCAGATACAAGTTTGATATGAGGACTCTTCACTTCATCAGTAAATTCAAATCAAAACATTAGCACACATTAAGACTTACAAAGCAATTCAGGAGATTTAGACTACATCTATACTGCTACCTAGGGCTTTTTCTAGGCCTGACATTTCAGCCCAACCTCCCGCCCCTTCTCTCCTCAGCCATCCACATTATAATCTCATAGATCATGAGAATATAAGAGCCATACTGGGTCAGACCAATGGTCCATCTAGCAGAGCATTCCCTCCCCAACAGTAGCGGGGGTGGATGTTTTTACAGGAAGAGCACTGAACCAGATATCTCCCCTATTGACTTCCCTCCCCAGCATCCAACATTATTGGTTGAGAGATTCCATTAAAAAAAATAATGGAATCTCCAGCCGTTCCGTTCAACGACTATTAATAGATCAATCATCCATAAATTTATCTAGTCTCTTTTTGACACTGGCTATGCTCTCTGCTTCTAACACCTCCTGGGACAATGAATTCCACAAGTTAACTACCAGTTGGGTGCATCTACATATACAATTAATGTGACATGATAAACTGTGGAGCAGTTTGAGCCAGAGTCAACTGCTCCCAGGCGCAACGTCTACACATGCACCTGGGACAGCAGTAATTTGAGCCAGGGCAAAGCAGATACCCTGCTGACTGGGCTACTTGGGCACAATGTACACCCCTGGTCACCATCTACCTATGCATTTCTGCACAATAAAGTACTCCACCATAAGATAGTACTATTCTATGGTGGAGTTAATTCATTTACTGCATGATAATACTGGTGGACATGCAGACTGTGACACTTTACTGTGGAGCTAATTAGCCTACTCTGCAGTAAAGCGCACATGTATATGTACCCACTGCATAAAAAAAGCACTTTCTCTTGCTAGTTTTAAAAGCATCTCCTATTAATTTCAGTGGGTGCCCCCTAGTTACAGTATTCTGGGACTTGGTGAATAACAGGTTCCTGGTCTCTTTGTCCACACCCTTCATGACCTACCTGTACACAGTATTCAATATGTGGGCACACCATGGATTTACAGAAAGGCATGATGATGTTCTCCATTTTCTTTTTAATTCCTTTCTTAATGAGAATTCTCTGCTCAACATTTTATTCACTTTTTTGGTTACAGATGCACTTGACCTGATTTTTTTTTTTTTTTTTTTTTTTAAGAGAACTACCTACAGTTCTCTGTCCTGAGTCATAACAGCTAGCTCAGAAACAGAACTGGCTGTGTACAGTTGTGGTTATTTTTTTTCCATGTGCATTACCTTGCACTTGT
Organism: Alligator mississippiensis; assembly: GCF_030867095.1. Classification (NCBI taxonomy): domain Eukaryota; kingdom Metazoa; phylum Chordata; order Crocodylia; family Alligatoridae; genus Alligator; species Alligator mississippiensis. The sequence continues at coordinate 8,016,788 of NC_081828.1, forward strand.
TGAAGCATCAGTTTCTCATGCGTGCTAATATTACACTTTCAGGAATGAGGCTTGCTTTCTCTATTATCGTATTCACTTGCATGTTACACACACCTGTCCCCAAAACACGAGCCATCCAAAATTGGGGTGTGGCTGATTCTACACCAGAACAGACATGAGATCACTGTAGTAGCTGCTACTTCTCTCCCCTCTCTCCTTGTCAGCAGTACGGAGCAGGATGAAATGTGGTTTTCAGCACGGCAGCCACAGTTTGAATCATTTCACAGTCACTGCTAAATTGGTAGTAAATTTTGACTGAGCATGGCACCCTTAGAAGGATCTCAAGGCACCCCAGGGTCCCACTGCACCCTGGTTGAGAATCACTGCTCCCTACCCATAGGGAGTCTCCCTCTCTAAAAAACAGTATCCAAACTTGGTGTCAAACTTTACAGTATCCATCATCTAAAAATACAAATGCTAAAATCTAGTAAAATATCTTGCGAATTCACTTCTCAATACAGTGTTACAGTATGCAATGTAAAATCATTCTGGACACCATACCAAATTATATATGTCTAAGTACTATTTTCCCCACCCCCTCCATTTACCAGAATAGTTCCACCCTGTAATAGCTAAACAAACAAAATAACTAAATATTGCAACATGTGCAGGAATTTCAATTTACAAATTTTGGACACAAAAGCACAAGTCTATTAACTGACCTAAAAAGCAGGTCTTTTTGTACAGAAAAGAACCATGAGAAAACTCTGTACGAGATCTAACCACTGGGGGGCAACACAGAGGTACACTGTTATACAAGTAGAAAATGGCATGCTCCTCCTCCGAAGTGGTGTAGCAATATGGAGTAGACTTGGCTCCAGATTATTAGAGACTGGGATTCTTTTCCCAACTCTCCCCAAAGTTAGCCTGTGCAAGTTGCCAATAATATTCTCTGTATAGCAAGTGAAAGATAGTTGCCAGTGTTAAAGCAAGGATCTGAGGCTCTGGTTAACAATATGAGTTGCAAAGGGCGCACAAATATTGACAACAGATAGTAGAAAAGTTAGAGCTAGAATACCTCAATCCTTGAACTGCAACTCAGTGCATGCCCCTCTCAAATACCAGACAGCATATGAGGAAGGCAGTATTTTTCTCTCTCTCATTTTGTTTCTTCCAAATCATATAAAGATTTGTATACATTTATTTTGTATACATTTCTTCTGAATTTCACCTACTATCATTTATGGGAAAAGTAGGTGGGCAAAATAGCCATAATAGGATAACTTAAACAAAGCAGTAAACTAATTTTTAGAAATGGTTTTAGATCAAATGCTTTACTGACATGACCAATAATAGCTTTAGTAAAACAAAAAAAACACAAAAAACCAAAAAACACTGGGCATTGGCTCTACTTATTAGTGAGACAAAAGTCAAGGAGAAAAATCCTGGTTCCACTCATGTAAATTAATGACCCACTAACTTTGATGGTTCCAGGATTTTAACTCAAACAGATATGCAAACCGATGACATGAAAGAAACCTAGAAATATACTTTTAGTTTTATGTAACAGAAATCACTGTGTTTCCACAGTGTTTTAAACACTCTTACTTTAATACTATATACTATTTACCTCGGAGGCAATTTTTATAACTCGATTTGAAAAGTTAGCGTTCATTTTAATTGGTAATGAAACAACAAGCATGATCTTAGCAGCTCTTATATTTCCATAATATCAGAACAAGTGAACCACATTTCAGCTTTAGATGAAATATTCTCCTTGGCCCCACCTGACAAGCTATGTAACATTTAGATTTGTTTGTTAGTTGAAGACAGGATTTTATTTTAATAATGAAGGACTACCATTATTTTTTAATCTTTCCAACTTAATTTTAAATCATGAACATGACAAAATAGAGACTAAATCTTTAATATTAAATTAATGATGTTTCTTATGTAAACCCCCTAAAAGCAGAAGAAATTATTTCAAACTCATGCATTTACATTGTTTGCATTTTAATTAGATCAATGGATATAATTCAGTGTTAAAATTATTCATACTCTCTAGAAACTAAAAATGAGTTCTTGTTAAAGTGTAAAATGAGATTTCTGAAGGCTTGTATGTGCCTTGTTTCTCACAGTTAAACTGTCACAGCATGAAAACATTCCCCTACTTGTAGAGCTTTAGATACCTATCTCCCTAGTGAAAGTGTGCAAAACGAAATTAAAGAGTTAGTGACAATTCATACAGTATCCCATATTTCGTTAGATAAAACTACACACAGAGAATATATTTTAACTCTAAAGGGAGATGAGGCAACAATGTTTTAAATGACTATTGACTTCACTGAATTTCCTAATAATGTAAGAAGACTGAAGTCTATCAGGTTCATAAGAGACTCAAGATGATATAGGAATCCAATTATGGGAAGTCTATTTAGTTGTCCTGTTTGCTAAGCCAAAGGTTAACGAGAACTGCACTGAAAAAACCTCCTGTGGTATTACAAAGTATTTCTTATGCTGCATAAAATGTAAATGAAAAAGTATTCTAATCAAGGCCTCCTTTAACTCTTTAATTGTGAATTAGTAGCATACTCTTATACAACACAGCACACTGAGAACTCTATACAACACAATCAAAAGTGATTAGGAAAAATCTGCCAGTGAATTAAAAAGGGCTACTTAAACAGATAAACCTCATTACTAAATATTTATAATGGGCAAAGGGAAAAATGTTGAGAGTTCTTGCTAAAGTTAAATCTTCATAAGTATTAAGTTATATGGCCTCTAATTTCAGATAGAAATTAATTATATTTTTGCTGGTAACACATTCAGATCTGTTTACACAGCTGACATGTCTCAGCTGCACCAGATTCAAGCAGTGGGCTTTGAGGAGCCTCCTGCCATGGAGCAGATGACTCAACATTCACCAATTTCATTAAACATGAAAAGGGAAAAAAATTACCTGCAACAATGTCACTTGTAAAAACAGACTTAAAACAGATTTATGAGTTTTACACACCCAGGACATCCTATCCACAGAAAGGTTTTCTTTTCATTTATTTAGCTTTTGTTAACGTCTCTTAAGACCTAGATTAGACATCTTACATTTCTACCCTTTTGGGTTTTTTTACTGAATTTAAACTAGTAACTAAAATTCACCCCTTTGTAAAAGACTGTAACTGCTATGAAACTGTATTAATTAGATCAAACGTCATATCTATAGTCTCAAGTCTGCTCAATATATGGGCATAGATCCCTGCAGCTGAGTAAAAATTAACTGCTGTGCTTAAAAGCAAAAGCATAGGGATATTCACAATTATTTCAGATGTTCAGTCAGTCTTTGCTTTGCTTCATTAGCTTAAATCATTCATCCAACATTTAAGAAATGTAGTACTCATCGCTTCAACAAGTTGTTACTTTAGGAGGACTAGAGATTGGCAGTTCTATCTTCAAAGTATTATTATTCTAATATTTGTAGAAAGGAAACACTAGTTACATTTTCATTTAATAGAATGGTCATATTTACTTGGCTTCAACTCAACACTTAGAAAAGTAGCTTTTTTCTTTTTGTGCTAAGATTGGTAACTATCACAAAAGCTATATGCATATTTTTTTTAATAAATGCAGACCTCATTTGCCAGTATTAGCTGTGTTACCTCAGAAAAGATGGAAACTGCCTGAGCAAAAATGAAAGTGAGGATTGCTGCAGAGAGCAATCACACAATCAGGAGGCAGGATGTAATGTCTAAACAACCTTCTACAGTGGTTTGCAGGATTTCACAAAACGGTGGGCAAACATGGAATAAACTCATTGAGTGAGAGCATCCAATATATCAGCCTGAAATTGGAAATTAATACTGTCCTCTGGGTTTTTTTAATATTGGTAATTTTAAAATGTTCACCTGGCATATAAAAACTTAAGTAATGTCTTCTATATTCTGGTCAGCTACACGTTTATCTGTATTCTGTACAAAGAGATGTCATACGTCAGAGTGTAAACTTGTACAGCACAGTTTCTGGTTCGTTGAAAAAAGGAATGCAAGTGTGTGAGCATTTCTGTTAACTTCAACAGAAAGACTTGCACACTTGATATCACATACCCGTAAGTACCTGGGTGAACTGGGGCCTTAGACCCGATTCGGCAACATATTTATGCACGTGCTTACAGTACTGCTGGAAAACAAATGCTTTCCTCTAATCTGTGCCAAAATGTATACCAGCATAAGAAATTCCACTGCATCCTTCAGTGTTGGGCCCTCTAGCTCTCATATGGCAATACACTGAGGCACACACTATGTACATGTGAAGACTTTCAGTGGGACTACTTACATGTTTCAGTGCATCCATAAAATTGGGACTTGGTTGCTCAAGACATAAAGTAAAGCCCTAAATAACATGCAACTTCCATACTTTCTAGGGAAAAGGTGATAACAATTTCTTAATTCACACAATAATAAACCCAAGGACAATTGAGCATTTACTGGAAGAGCCAAACAAAGATACAAAACTACTTACAGCGTCATCTGTCGCAGAAGGAGGCCAGCCTTCCCACAACTGGTGACGAACAGGAATACTAGTTAGGTCATACACGTTCCGCTTTACCTGTCAAAAGAAATTAGACGTGCTTTCAAAATACACCTAGCATTTCAAACATGACTAAATTACTTGCAACATGTAGGATGGAAGGCTTTTTTAATTTTGATTTTTTTTTAAATGATTAATAGCAGCAAAGCTTCCTTCTACATTCAAAAGCTCAGATTTGCTCCAGAAGATAACATACGATGGCTGAATACACAGTAAACAGAAATCTAAAACAATCAAACTGCATTAAATCCTTAACAAAGAAAACATAAATTATGATTTGTTATTATTACATAGAACAATAACTGTTCATGACATATTATAAAATAAAGACATTACAAGAACAAATTGGAGGGAGAGAAAACAGAACAGCAAGATCATTTCTGTTATAACTGCTACTGGTTAATCTACTGTTTTCATCCTAAAAATCCTAGATTTAAGGCAAATTTAAGCAGGAGTCAAATATAGCTTGCTGTTGTATACATTTCTGTATTGTGCATTTTAAGGGAGGGGTATCTAAATAAAAATGAAAGTATCAGGAAAGGAAACAAATACAGTTGAACAATAATATTTTCAATTATTTCTTTAAATAGCCAACCATGTTAAACAAGTTTACTTTGTTATTACTATTTACTGAAATACCACGGTTGAATTAATGAGCTTAAGAGCCATAGTGGTTGTCAACATGGCAGAAGAACAGAATCTAAAAACAAGCAGGATACCACCAAATGGCAGTTTACAACCGCTCACCCTAAAATTTTAACAAAAATCTAACAATTTGACATTCAGCTTGACCCATTCAAAGCCACATGATCCCTGTCCATCAGTTTTGATGAGCGCTTATGTAAATGAAAACAAAAATCATGAATTATTTTTGTATTAAAACAGATTTCACAAAATCAGAAGGATATCATTGCTGCATTTGAGTAGTTTCAGCTAGTCTCACAGAGTCAGTGCCAGAGTTTATTCAGAGGCCTCTAATGGATGAACCCGTACAAAGACAGCCAGTGCACAAACATATGCCAACACTGGCCCTTCCAATGAATCACGTGAACAGGTAGAGTACCTGCAGCACAAATCTGCACTGCAAGTTGACAGTACTGTGGTTGAGAGACCACCTAAGAAACAGTTTCTCAAGGTTTAACAGAAAATCTTAAAATCTTGAAGTCATCAATTTCTTATTTGTTGCAACATGTACCACCAAGATCGAGGGATTATAAAGGCCTTACTCACAAAACCTGTTTTTAAAAAGGTTTTCTAACACTGTGAATTAAATACACCACTTTTGTTTGTTTCTTAGTAAAAGAAAAAAAAAAAAAAAAAAGGAGGGGGGGAAAAAAATCTACCACCTGAAACTATAAGATCTCTCATTACTCCCAAATGAGTTATCAGCAGGGTTTGATTTCTAAATCTTCAGTTCCCAAGCACAGACCGGTACTAGTCACCTTACAGAGTAAATTCCATCTAGTTCAACTCCTAGCAGGTTTAACAAAGATATACTAACTAAAGTACATTCATCTGGTATATCCAATTTGGAGGGCAGCATAACATTTGTGTTTACCATAGACTGAAGACCTAGATTCTACCCCAAAATTGGGCTGATAATGCCATGGATAATCTCTCCATTGTTTTGCTTATAAAATGGCAGGAGCTAATGCTTAATTGTCTTATAAAGCTGTGGTAAGAAGCTTTGATCAACAAAGTCTGAAGTGCATGAAAATATAAGTAGACAAAAAAGAAAAATCTTTGAACCAATTTCTACCTCATAGGTTATTACACTTCCCCTAGAAAGACAGTATTCTCTCACAAAACAGTACTTGTGAGATGCAATGGAAGGGGAGGCAAGATTCAGCCACAAATTCAAAATATCAGGCAAAATCCATTAGACTCGAGAGGCTGTTGAGTCATATAATGGTCAAACACTGTCTCTCAACCTACCATTCTAAAAGAAATAAATATGATCCCTTTTAGTGCAATGCAACCAAATAAAACAATTCTAACTATTCAGTTATTTTACATTTCAACTTTATATCCCCCTACCTTACCTGCATTATGAAGGTTGAGATATACTGCAAACTTATAGCAGCCTTTTTTAACGGATGAAGAATAAAGACTATTTTCAATATCAACATTATAGCCCTTATATTACTTAGCATAGAATGATCCGACTTGTTAAATCTGTTAGTTTTTCTATTTTAAATTCATTTTAAAGCATCTCCTTAAAAAGCAACGTTTTCAGCATCTGACCTTCTTTTGTCCAGAATCATCTTAACAGAACACCGCACAGACTCATCAAATTGTCCATGTAGTTAAAGCGCTTTGATAGCTACATTTGCAGAAATTAGATGGTAATTAGCAAAGTTATTAACAAAGTATGTACCTAACTGCTATGATCATAGATATGTGTAGAGAGAAAAAAAATATATATATATATACACATCAATCTTTGAAAGGCTCCCCATGGCACTACTGTGCCAACTCTGCACACCATGGCAGGCCTGCTACAAGCAGTGGCAGGGGTAATAGTGGCCCCAGAAGCACAGAAATACTTTTTTTATTGACTAGTAATACCTGTGTTGCATAACAGATTACTTCTGATTGTATGAAAATACATGGCAAGTCATTTTTAAGGGGGAGGGGGGTGCGTGTGCGCGTGTCTGTGTGTGTGTTCATGGGTAACACACATACACACGCACATCTATTTTATAAACTCCCAATATACACCTTGGAAAGAAGTGATATGTGAAAGCTCTGAAACGCAGTTTCAAACAAACAGCTTTTCTTCAGTCCTCCTTAACAAGAGTTTAGCCTGCTGTGCAGCAATTGTTTCACAGTCACATCAGGGTGAAAAAATGGCATTACTCAATACTGACCTCACAACATCTCATCAAAATGTTACCAGGCTAATCTGTGATCATAAAAACAATTTGCTGGTTCTTGCCATGCTAGTATTACGTTATGAAATGTTTTGAGCATTTTTCTTTCCCAAGAAAAATAGCCTTCAATTACACATAGAAAAAGAAAATCTTGTTGAATATTAGTCCCACAATATGGAAGTGTTTAAAATGAACTATTAACTATTTTGTAATCCCAAACTAATTGTACGTGGTCACACATGATCAATAAAACGACATAACATTATTTTAAGAGGGGAAAAAAAACCTTCTCAGAATGTGAAAATAAACAGCTCTGGAGTTGGATTCCTTGCATTCCATTTTAATGCCAAAGTACAACAGCATGGCATTATGAAATAAACAGTATTTTCCTTCTTTCATTAACTCATCTGTAACTGCACTGATTTCAATAACATTCCTCTGCTATTCTAAGCCTGAAAGGCATGCTCTGGTTATAGTGTTATGTTGGTATAAAGCACAATGCCAGACTGATGTGCTGAACAAAAGTGATCAAAGTTAAAGTAATTTTAGCCAACGCACAAGTATTCTGCTGCATTATTCTACCAGAATGACATCTGTTGAGCAACTCGTCACAGAATAAACTAGTTATTATAGACAGGCCATGTCTGGTAGGGTACCAAGTAAAACATATTAGGGTAATGTTTGATTAAACAAACTACTGGGGCTAAACTCATAACTGGATTTTGAAAACTTGCCAAAATAGTCGTATTTCAAAACACAATCAATTATTTAAAGGAAAAATACATTTGCTTTTCAAATACTGTGCCACTCTCATCAATGCTGTAATTTGGATGAACTGCCCTTATTTGATAATTAAAATAGTGATAAAGAAGGAGAACACAGAAGATGCAAAGAATAGATATACTTCCTGATAACATATAAAAACTCCCTCATCCTCGTTAGCTGTCTGAATGCCAGTTGAAAGCTATGCTTTGTAGGGAGGAGAAAGATCTAGAAATACATACACAACAACATTTTAAAATATTTTTAAAAACAGGCCAATGGAATGAAAATGTACATCGGCACTCTTGAATACGTTCACACAAAAAATAGATATTGGACCCATAATATCTTCAAGACAGAGATGAGGAGCTGGATTTTTGTGCTTAAGTTCAAATGCCATGAATAGCAGGAGTGAAATCCTTATAAACTTGCTTATGAAAGCGTCTCTAACTTCTAGCACCATTTCACAGTACTACATTTTTGAGAGATGATTGGTCACATAACCTCTTCTCTGATCAATACAAAAGAATAATTGACAGTACTGTCTTACGCACAGCTCCAAATCTGTATTTTTCCTTGATGTCAAACTGCTACGGTGACCTGCATATATTACAGAATGTAGTTACCATCCAAATTATAATCTCTCCATTTTATAATTTAGAACCAAATTATTATGTAAATGGTTTTATTTGGTTCTGAGATGCAAGTTGTAGCCATACTGGTCTACAGGCAAAAAGAATCAAAACTCGTGGCAGAGGTGATATCTTTTATTAGACCAACTAGATATTTGCAAAATAATTACTTTAATTGCAAGCTTTTGGGCGCACACACACTTCCTCAGGCATAAGAGAATGAAAAGATTGTAAAATTTCTTCTAGCTGGAAAAAAAAATTCATATTTCACAGGAAAGCTGAAGATGTTGTAAGATCTCCTGGTTGGAATACAACACCAAATGACATACAACACCTTTACTCTGCCCTTTTCTGTACACGCAGCCCAGTGCTGGGGAAGCACGTGAGCCTTACTCAACACCTCATCTTCATCTGGAGGTAACAGAGGAAGAAAAAGAGATAAAACATGTTGATAATGAAGTAGAAAAAAAAATAATCTAGCTTCAGGAAAGTAGAAAACTAAAGTCTTTAACAAGATTTAGGCAGATTTGTATTTTATTTTATAATATGGTCACATAAACTCAAAGGCTCTGCAGCAGGTAACGTGATGTGAAAGGGTGTGGTGAAGATCTTCTGTACTCTGGTGAATTTCACCCAGAAGGAAAAAGGAGTTATTTTCTTAGCTTTTAATTAGAAAATTAAAACTATTATCGAGAAATGTCTCATTCACCAAATGTTAAAAAGTAAAATATTACAGCTGAATCAGCAAAATTTGATCACACCTGAGACTCTCTCTGAGTTAAGGAATTATGCCATTACCAAACTGTAGTTTTCCCAGAGTTGTTTTCTGTATATCTACATAGGATATAATTTAAACAACGTACATCATGAACTTGCATTAGTCGCATAATTCAAGATAATTTATATAAACTGGTACATTTGCCAAGATGCTGAAGTCTGTCCTGGGGATACAGGCTGGGGTCAGCAACTTTTTGCCAGCTTGTGACCTAGTTGTGGCTGCAGGTTGGAAGTCTCCATTGTCACCCTCACCCCCGTGGTGGCCAGCTGCCTGCATTCACTCTGCTCCGACACTTGCACTTCCTTCACTGAAGATTTCTGACCCCTTCTTCATTGAGGGAAGTGCAGAGGCAATGGAGCAGCTGGCATAGCACAGCTCCGTGCTGGATCAGATCTCCATGAACCCAATGCATGCAGCCCACAGGCTGGAGGTTGCCTAACCTGATATAGGCAACCTAAAAGACATTGCAAAAGTAGGAATGTGAGTAGGGACATAAAAGGAGATGAGATCAGATACAAACAGATATAGGTTGTATGGGCACTCATGACATGAAAGAAGACCTTGATTTGAAAGATAGGACATGCAGCCAAGACAAAGATAATTTTCAGAACAGACAGAAGATGTCAGGCACAGGGACAAAAGAAAAATATAAAACTGCAGACAACAAGATTTGGGGTTGAAAGAGAAGCAAGAAAAGAGGCCAGAGCAATAAAGTTATAGCAATGAAGGCTAGATATGATTAAAGCACAAGCCAGGGTGTTAGCAAGTAAAAAAGGAAAGGATTTTGGCATTTTTACAGATGAAGGAGAAATGTGATTTAGGAATAGTCACGATGTAGACAGAAACTCCAGTATGATACGGTTGAGATTAGAAAGATAATAAAGTCAACAGTTACAGACAAGGATGATGGGTCAGGAAAAAATGTTATTTTGGGAAGAATCTTTTGAGATGATTGTGGACATCTAACAAGTTCTTAGAAACATTTTCATATTTCAGAGTAGACGGATGCATTGGAGTAGAAAGGTTGAAATGGGAATCCCATGTGAAGAAGTTATAGCTAAAATCATGGGAGAAGATAAACTGCAGGTCATACAGAGATAAAATAGGAGGCAACTGATAACAGACTCCTAGAGGACCTAAAGACTGAAGGCAATGAATGAAGGACAAGCATATGATATTGCTAGGGCAGTCAGCAACGGATACCAGGTGAGTAGAAAGTCAAAGACATCAGGAGAGAGAAGAAAACTAGAAGTGATCAACAATGCTAAGTACAACAGAAAATAACCTTTTACACTTAGCCAGGGGAAGGCTATTGGTAGACAATCAGAAACTAAACTGTTAACCTTCAATATAAAGTAACACATGCACTAACTTCTCCTAACCACCTATTAATATGATGTTATATGATACTTATTTCACAACAGCAAAAGTCCACAACCACAGAGCTTCCATTCAAGTAAGAAAGAGTTTTGCTTGAATAAAAGACATGATTCTGCTTATGATCTCTCCATTTCAAAATGTAAAAATTTAACTGTGTCCTTGATCACTGCTACAGAAAGGAAGAGCTAGCAATGAAGGAATTAACCAATGGCACAATGAGAATGGGGAAACAGAGAAAAAGAGAAAGCAGAGGGTAGAGAACTGCCCCTGTAAATAATATAATTGCATTATATCCAGCTTCTGTTTCTAGTATCTTACCAATGTTTAAATTATTTCTGTGAAATAAACTATGCAATTGAGATTTCAGAACCAGGCTCACTCTAAACAATGTTGCGCATTTCTTGAAGGCTTGGACAGGTACCATATTTGTACTAGTGTAATCATTAGCATTTACACTGCTGTAAATTATAAGCAGATATATGACATACAACAATACATCAGTACAGGGTACTTGAACTGAGTTTCGAACAACTCCAGAATAAAACAATGGTAAAACTACACCAGTATAAGTCACAAAAGGTTAAGTATTGTAACTGGAGCATAGCCATTTTCTACAAGCAAACAGAATAACACCTGTTTGCTCACCACCTGGTGTAGAGGTGCTGTAATACAGTCAATGGCAGGCAACTGCCCTAGAATAGCAAGTGCGTGGTGTCAGGTCAGTGCATGCAGCTGGGACAGCATGCCAGATCACACCATTGGATTGATCCGATATGCCAGATCTGGCCCACAGACTGACCCCACACCACTCATCCGGCCTGCAGGGCCAGAAGATGGAGCATCACTGGCTTAGATCACTGCTAAATACTGGATTTTGCCATTTTGTAAAAAACTCAGCTTTGGTTGCATTGATATTTCCATTAAAAAACTTGCTGGTTACATGATCATTAAAATCAGTTGTTCTGAAAATTAGTAGAAATCATCTCTGGTAGAGATTCTCACTAGCAATTTAAAGAACAAGTAAGAAAATGCCACGTTTAAATAAACTAAGTAAAATAAGAAAGAGAAGCTGTAAGTCATGTTCCTTCTCTCCAGTTTTTATGCTTTATTAGAAAAAAAATCTGAGTGCTCAGAATTTTACAGGCCATTATTGCATGAAGATAAACCACAAACTGTAGTTATTTGATATATTTTTAAAATTAGCATTGCAGATCGCCCTCAAAAAACAAAGATCTTAGAAATGGGCATGATGGGAAAATGACACTGAATGGTTTAAATATAGTTTCCAAATTTAGAAGTATGGAGTTAATTCTTGGGGAGGACTGTGGGGATACACCAGTATGTGCGTCTTACTTTGCTATTACGGGTTAATATATATATATATATATATATAAAAGGCAAGGGGAGAAGAAAAGAGTTTCCGAGTAGAGTCTGCAGGTAAACAATATAAATGAAGTGGGACCACCAACCTCTACAACCCTAGAAAAAACTTACACAACTGTGGGTATGCAGAGAGGTCTATTTAGTGAACATTTTCTGTATGGAGGCAGACTGCTAAAAAGCATAGCAGTGAAGGATTTTTCAAGATATGCATTTGAGAAGCACATAACCCTCAAGTTCACTTGCATAGCCATAGATCAACACATGGTACACTAGGAAACATTTATTACAAAAGTAGATGATATAACAGCAACAGAAATATTCATTGCAGACTCTTACGGTTTCTTAAGCAGATTGACTATCACAGATTTACTTTCACAGTTGTTAGTATCCCAATTTCATGGTCTCCATTTCGTTCTTTGGACCTTATGCTTAACTGATGTTATTTTGCTACCTCAGATATGAACATGTTTTTATCCAAATAAAACTCTTCTGTATCATATGTTAAAATATATCCCACACAGTAAAATGAACTATTAGTTATACGAATGTATCTTTGTAGAAACAATTTTGTAGCAGCTAACTCGAACACGCATCTTAGAATGCCACATGACAACACTTAAAGCAATTTTGTAGCCATGAAGGTCCGGGAATTATATAAGAGCCAAAGATTTTATTGCATATGTTTTATTGGACTAACTTAATAGCTGAGATAAAAGACAAGACATGCTTTCGAAAGCAAAATGATGAATGGTTTTCAATAGAAAGCTTGTGCAACTTTATCCCAACTACAGTCAGTCCAATAAAAGATATCATCCGAACTAATCCTTGCCTCTTTCAAAGGACATCATTTTAATTTTGAGAAAGCTGAAACTATTTAGAAGGAAAAGAAAAGAGTAAGGGAATCTAACAGTTTATCTTTAAACGGCTTTCTAATGTACAAGCAACTCCTGATCTCCTAAAAGAAAGAAGAAAAAAAAAAAAAAATCAGATTATCCCTTCTAAATGACTTGCTCCTATGATGCAAAAAGGGTTCTGCTGTAATTAGAATTAGTAAAATGCCATAGATGCACATGGTATAGTAAAAGAGGACGGCTGTGTCAAACATATGACAGGTGCCCTGCTCTGAAAGACTTATTGTCTAAGGGCATCTGTGAAAGCATTACAAAACAAACAGTACAAGGCAGTATGTATAAGGTATGGCGAAGGGTCATTTTAGTTAGAATGCATTGCAGAACAGGTGGGCTTTAAAAAGCATTTTGAAAGAAGAGAGTAACAGAGCTTTGCACATATTAGTCAGGAAGCTGTTCACAGCCTAATGGATGGTATGTATAAAAAGGCGTGAGCAAAGACAAAGAAGTATATAAGTACCTCCACGGTGCAGTGTAAGGAAAAGCAGGGCATGGGCAAAATTGAGGACAGAGGTGCCATAATCCCGTGGATGGAGTTCTCAACTGAGTCAGAAAACCTGGGTTCCAAAGTTAATTGTGCCACCAACCTGAAAGACATTTAACCTCTTGGTTCCTCGGTTTTCTGTCTACAAAATGGAGCCTGTAACGTATTTTTAAAATCAAACATTAATATTTAGTTCTTTCTCTTCATCATCTTTCTAGAAGAATATTACAGCTCCACCAGAAGTTATGAACTCCTGGAGTTGATACAGAAATAACTGCTTGATGGTCTGTCCTGTGCCGGAGGTCTTTATATTACATAGTCCATAGGATATTAAAAAAAATCTGTGACCTCGTAATTATTAGATGCAGGTAGAGGTTAAAATATGGAATCATTACAGAGTGAAAGAAAAGGATCTTAAACTTGATGCAGAAACAGATGGGAATAGAGAATACAGGGCTGTTCAAAATATGTAAGAAAGAAAAATTACGTTAGAATCCAACAGACATACTGCTTCCCGTAGGAAGAGAGAGGTCTGAGGTTGATATATTCAAGGTGTAAAATAATCAGCGTGTGAATGAGGCATCGGGGATTGAGAGGCAGGGATGACTGGGATTAAGATTTATTAAAATGACCAAAAATTTCTGATTGAAGTTACTTAAAAAGGATTTAAATATTTTTGGTAACAAAATAAATGGTAATAGGAGATAGGAGACTTTTTTCATGGACTGATATAGATCCAATAGTCTGCAGTCCAATTTTGTTTTTCCATTCAGTAGAAGTGATTGAGACAAAATGTCTACTCTAATCTTCACAGACTGTTTAACAGCATTTGTTACTTGTACCTTCTACCGTGTTGTGAAGGATGAAACAACTGGTAGCAAATGATCCTCTACTGTGTTCACAATCTGTCATACAGAAGTTTAGCGAGAGCTGCCTGGCCTTTTTGCAGTCATTCAACTGCAACCCAAAGTGGAGATGCAGTTTCAAACTCCCAGTGCACAGTGAAACTATTTCTAGTTTGTTATAAAACTAAAATAATTGCCAAAAACTGCTGTTACTACTGTAAAATTCCAGCTGTTTGTCTCTTCCCTCAATGTCAATGGAAAGACACCGACTAGGGAAGCTGTGGACTTGCCATCACTGGAGGTGTTCAAGAGAATGGACAGCCACTGGTCAGGATTATCTAGGCGTAACTATGCCTACAGCCTACTACAGATATTTCCAATGCTTCTGGACTTTCTGATTACTCCTGCCTGCCCCTTTCCTGCTACATGTGTCAGGGTGTTTTCAGCCTCCTTCAGAGGCAGTAGGTGTTGGCTGTAGCCAAGGCTGGGGATTTTGACTGGGGTGGGCCAGCGCCCCTGCTGGAAATTAAACCTGAGGTTCGTGGCTGCAGGGTCTTGCCCTTCTGCTCAGTCAGACTGATTGCCATATCTAGGGTCAAGAAGGACTTTTACCCCATGGTCAAATTGGTGCAGACTGTAGGGGTTTTTGCCTTCCTCTGCAGAAGAGGGTGTGTATATTAGCAACCTTTTATAGAAGTGGGATACTGGCTTCATTGGTTCCCCTGCTTTCCCTGTGGCAGGCTAGGGTGTTATGTCTTGTGTTGTCTCAGGGTTTACAGAAGTGTTACAAAGAGTTTAGAGCAGACGTAGGCAACATCCTGCCCGTGGTAGTGTGTGTGGCAAAGCTGCTCCGGAGCCTGTCTGGGATCTTGTGGCGGTGACAGTGTGATCCAGAGCCAGGGCAGAGCTGCTATCTGCAGCCTGCATGCTCCAGGCAGGAGAGTGCAGGCAGCAGATTGCGGCTCTGCCCCAGCTCTAGACCAAAGGAGGCAGGGCAGGCAAAGGAGCCGCAATCCTCTGCCTGTGCACCCCTACCTGGAGCATGCAGGCTGCAGATCGAGGCTCTGCCCTGGGTCTGGATCATGCTGTCACTGCCACAAAATCCCAGACAGGCTCCGGAGCAGCTCTGCAACCTGCCACACACCCTGCCAGAGCTGCTGGGGCTGGCCTCCACGGAAACCCTGGCCTTGTGCTATCACAGCATGGCTGCTGCTGGGGTCTTCGTGGAAACCAGCCCCAGCCACGTGGTCAGGGGCTGCTGGGAAATGGAGCCTGGTTGCCGGCCAGATCAGCCCATTTTGCCCACCCCTGGGTTAGACTATGAATTGTATAGGATGGTTTGAATAGAGATGATCCTGCTTCAGGCAGGGGGTTGAACTAGATGACTGCTGGAGGTCCCTTCCAACCCTACTTCTCTACAATTTCTATAAGACATAGTCTGACTCAATATGATAAATAAAATAAGCAATCAAATATTAAGCTGGAGAACTTTGCTATGTGTGATGCTATGTTGTCTCAATGGGCTATATTTTGTATTTCCTGACATAGCGGGACTCTAACCCTCAACAACCTTAAAAGATTATTTCTTGTGACTTAAATTGACATCAGAAGTATACCTGAGAGATAAGGGAGCACAAGAAGCACTCGTGTTGTTTCCTAAAGATTTTTTTAATTAAAGGCTAATGAGTTTTTTACAATATGGTTTTCTGAATCACACTAACCTTCACTTCTAAATATGGTGGATTACATTAGGTCAGTCTGGGAGTGATAAATGGATAGATCATGGTGGCCAGATCATCCATTCGCCACATCCTTGCTATTCCTACCTAGTGGGATAGGAGTCTCATGAATGTAAACTAAACTGAGTAGCAATTTTGTCACTTGGATTAATAGGGAGATTAACGACAGGCAGATGCTCAATACTTATTGCATTCAAGAGAAATAGGCCTCTTACTCCAATCTGCACCTTCGAAATTTTCTCATAGACTAAACTCATTATTACTTATGATCAAAATGACAATTCAAACCTTGGTCCCCAGAATTCACAGATTCACAAGCCATTTGCCCCTTAATGCATTTGCCTGCACAACAAACTTCACCACTGACAGTACCATCCCCTCCCCTGACCAACTGTTTTTAAGGTAAAGAAAGAAAGAAAAATCAGTGTCAAATCCCAAAAGCTGTTCTAATCCTTCTGTTTCCAGAAAGTGTGTCAGAGACAAAGTGCCTTTTAATTTAAAATGGATAGACCTGTTATCTATCAACCAACTGGAGAGAAAGGGCATCATTAGGAAAAACAGGATTTTTTTTTGTTTGCTTTTCACTATCTAAATTCTAGAGGACTGATAAAATAAACTTTCGGTAGAAGTACATTTCTTTTCTTCTGCTAGAGGGAACAAAATCTAGCCAAGAAAACTGGATAATTTTAAATATTTGCTAATTTAGTCTTTGCAATAGAAGATAAAAGGAAATAAAGAAAAGATGTTGCATTAAAAACTAGTACTATACAAGTCACGACATCTATTATGCTCATATGCCCTCAAAGACCTGAGGGAGGGTGCTTGATGACCAAAAGCTTGTCCAACAGCCCTCTCAACTATACAATTGGTTCAATAAAAAATATCACAAAAAATCCTTGCATCATACATCTCCTGAACCATGATGGCTACAACACTCCAACACTACTCAAATATTTGTTTATTCTTCACATTTTGCTACGTATTTCACAGCACTTCCAGGCTTTGGATCACAAGGTGTCTCCTACTAGCAAAAAGACCTGGACAGGCATCCTCCTGGAGCTTAGCGTTTGTTCTAAGTACTAGCAGAAAACAGACGTCTACAGAGGAACACAAGGTACTCTTCCTACGTGCAAGGCTTAGCACATTGTATTGATTTCAGTGATACTGTGATATTACAACAGCAGGTCAAAAGCCTTCCAATAATGTGATTCACACCTTCATCTTTTATATACTGTTTGCAATCCCAACTGTAAGTAGGAAAAAATGAGGTGTGACATGAGACTCTTGTCTGTCTGTAAAGCCCTCTTGGTAAGTTGAATGCATAACAGAGCAAACTGATTATTCAAAACCCTGTGGACTGATGTTTCCATAGTTTACTTGCTCTGCTCTATGTTATTGATGTAAGTAAGGCCTTCTTCGAGATCTTGCATGTATTCTAGAAAAATCTAAACTCAACAGTAAACCTTTGAGAGAAAAAGCCATGCACACTTAAAACTAAAAAGGAAATGTCTTTTTTTTTTTTTTTTTTTGCAACTTTAATGCAGTGAAACTTTCTTCCACAAAAATTAATGGAAACCCACATATTTGTATTAAACATACATACTATTGATCAAATTTTGAATTCAGCTCACAATAAATGTTAATAGTATGTTTACTGAGGTCTTGGTCAAGTCTTTAGTAACAAAAATAGTCCTTTGTTGTCCCCTCCATCTCATTTCAGACCTGCCAAATCATTACTACAGCTTGGCTTTCCTTGGCAAATTAACTGCCAGAAAGTATCGACTATAACTGAAATTTGTCTCCACTGTAATTAAAAAGAAAGAGTTAGCTTTAAGTTTCACATCAGAAATTTGCAGGTTTTTCTCCAAATGCATTAATTTTATAGCATACTGTAAAACCCTCAAACTTATTTGCACCAATTGCAAATGCTTCAATATTAACATCAACATTTATATTTTAGTGTGCAGAAGATGCCCTATTACACTACTAACAAGCAGGTCTCCTATATACACAGAAGTTATATTTAAAGCGAGAATTCAGTCTATTTAACTATTCACTAACAAAGCTATTCCTTAGCTCATCCCTGCCATAACCTGTTCTATTCAGAAACATATGGGAAAAGACATTAAATAACCACTGCGAACCATGGACTTCTGGTATTAGTGCTACACATTGCATACCCCTATTCATTATTCCACCTCCCTTGTTTAATCTATCATTAAGATTCAGTGACCCTACACTAAATTTAAAGCAGATCCTTCCTTCCTCCCATGCCTAAATTCACATACTTTTCTAGTTGGGGATGCCCTCAAGTATTAGCCACTCTACAGGGTTTCTCTAATCTCAGCTCTGAACTATGTTGTGCTATAGAAGCAAGAAATTGCCGTTTTACATCTTTAACTATGGAGACTTGCACCAAAAAACCCGATCTCATTTACTTAAGAAGATAAAGAGGAAAAAAATCACCTTATTTATCATATGCAGACAAAAATTGTAAAGGGAGCTGTTTCAATGTGCTACCTCTTCTCACCCCAACCAACATACACCTTATTTTACTGGCAGCACAACCCAAAAGCTATTGGAAGTTTACTGATGTTATATCATCAAAAGCCTGTCCTCTGTTTTCATTTAAATTGAGTTCATTTCAGCATGAAATGAGTTTTTAATAAGCAACAATTAAAAGAGCAAGAAGAAGATGAGAGATTACTTCTAACAAATTTAAAAAATGGAAATAAAAAAGGCACAGCAAACACATTTGCTTAAATGACTTGGTTTCTTAATGTTACATCCTTCCACTCTGAGTTTTTTTCACATAGATCATGCATTAGCAGTGGGAGGAGTGCGGGTGAAAGAGTATTAGAAGGTTTTAAGGTCCATATCTGAATACGAGAGAAAGAGCTCATATTCTGAAAATACAAAATGCTTTTGTGTTCAATTTTAGCAGTGAATCAACCACATTTATTTACATCCTTTCACAAAAAAAATATGAAAAGAATTAAGCAGTGCAACAGCAATAATGCAACTTCCATCTGAAACACTACAAGAAAATAAGTTGAGAATGTGGAATCTGAATGCAAATTTTTTAATGTTCACTGGAAACAGCAGAACAAAATTTGCATCAATTGTCAGGCAGAATAAATATTTCGTATTTATTCAAATACATTTTAAGAATTTTTTAACACTTTAAACACTTAACACTTTTTTAACACTTGGAGAGTTGAAAGAAACACAAGAAAGAGACTGCATTCTGTTTACGTCTTTATTTCTTTCACTTGATTAAAGACTTTTCCAAGCAATTCACCAACCTGGTAATAAATCTCTGCAGAATAATAAAAGATGAGGTGGAAGACAGCTTACTAGGACTGAAGTTGTCATATTCATGGTGTAGTGGGTACCAAACTTTGTAAGTCCCACTCCAGCTACACCTGTTCCTTCTTAAAAGGAGCGATATCATAGAAGTCTTAAGAATTCTTAATAACAAAGCAAAAAAATACAAACCCAGTGCTGGAATGTACATCCACGGTCTTTGAAGTATAGTACAACCATTACCTTTTTCAATTCCTCATAAAGAAGGTCTGAAAAGTGCACACAAAATGTGGAGAATAATTTGGGGGGGAAGAATCTGCAGAGAATGAGAAACGGAACCAATTTCTAAACAAGGACCCTTTAAAGTCTGTGACACAAAGTAACTCAAAGACTAAATTTAGAGGTAAAATATATATTTAAATCCTGGGAATCCAAGAAAGAAACCAGTTTTGACAACCAGGAGTTCTTCTAGAAAAAGAAAGTCTACATTCGCTGGGCCTAAGTAATGAAATACATTTTCATCAGACAAATTCACTGCCACCTCTCTGCCAAAAGTCAGATTATTACCAGCTGCAGAACACTAACTGATCTCTTAACAGAACCTATGACAAGGAATAAGCCACAGAAACAGCTTAGAAAAATGCCGATATTTAAAATAGAGAATAAGCTTCTGGTTGCTTTTTTCCTCCAGATGAATTTTCTAGTAATGTAGAAAAGGGAGAAAAGTTCTGAACTTATTTCAAGAAGATTTCATGTACGGGCCTCTCTGCATCCATCCATCCATCCAGCTCCCTTCAAATTGCAGGGTAGTTAGACTCAAACACTCTGGGTCCTCTTAGGCTACTAATGAAATGATGACCTGCCAACTTTTCTTAATATTCTCCGACTTCATGACTAGACATGTCCCTCTTAATGGATGCATCAGATACTCATCAGATACCAGTTACCATTCTTAAAAAGTTTGTTCTTTAAAAAGTAAAAATTAAGGTTAAAATATTTTTGCATAATAGTATGAGAAAAATAGATGGTTACATTTTGAATACCTAGATTTATTAAAAATGTAACTTATATATACACTCCTGAAAACAACACAAATTAATTGATGATGCTCTCTACTTTCAAGGCAGGCAAGTGCGGTGGTCCACGTGGGAATGAGTCAGTGGAGCCAACTGTGGTCCAAGATCACAGCCAAAACAAGATCAAAGCCTGAACTCTCGGGGCGCGTCCAGACGAGCGCGCACATGCCTCTTGCAGCGTCTCAAACCCCTCTGAGAAGCTGCAAGAGGCACGTGCGGGAACAAAAAAATGCTCCCTGCACCGAAAATTTGCAGCACGGGGGAAAATTAGACCCTTGGGTATGGGGTCAAAAAATACCCTGGGGGAAAAACGCGGGGCAGGGCGCTGAAGCAACCTGAGGCTCAGTCCTCCACAGAGACGCTCCAGTAGCCAACCAGAGCATCTCTATGGCTGGCCCTTGCCCTGGTGCTGAAGCACGCAGCCTGCCCATGTGCAGCAGGCAGCAGCGCAAGCTGCAGGGACCTGGAACCAGTTTCATACCAGGTAAGTAGGGGGTTGGAGGACTGAAGGAGGGCACCATGGGGGGTGGCCACCCAGCCCCAGGCCCTGTTCATTCCCCCAGCTCCCCTTTTGTTCCCCCTGCCCCCCACTCGCTCTCCTGCCCAGCCCCAGCCCCTCCACACTCGCTGGGAGTAGCAGCAGCAGTCAGGGCTGCCTGGGGCTTCATAGCACAGCCCCCTGCATGGGGAGCAGCAGGGCTCAGCCCCAGCTGCCTGGCACCTGTGCTGCCACATCACGCAGGTGTGGCCCAGCTCAGCAGGGTGCCACATGCTGTTTTAGAGCTCCAGGATGCTTAGGCTGAGTGGCACTGAGCCCCAGGTGACAGGCACAGCACCCCCAAGCTTCCAGACAGCACGTGGTGCAGCGGGAGTGCCAGGGGGCCAGGGCCGAGTTCTGTTGTCCCCTGCTGTCCTGCACCATGCGGGGGAGCTGTGCTATGAGGCTTGAAGTGGCCCCAACCACTGCTGCTGCTGGTAAGCTGTGGGCAGTGCAGGAGGCTGGAGCCAAGGGGGGGGGGGGGGGGGAGGCAGGAGCCTGGAACCGACCGAGGGAATCCCTGAAACATCTCCAGCCTCCTGATCACTCCCCCACTCATCTCCAGCCTCCTGCTCATTCTCCTTCTCATCTTCAGCCTCCGGAGGACAGAGACAGAGCAGGAGAACAAGCAGAGGGCTGGAAATGAGTCCCTGGAGATGAGCTGGAGACGTTCCCCTGCTCATCTCCAGCTTCCCAAGGGAAAGAGCCTCCCAAGGCTGGAGATGAGCAGGGGGAACAAGCAGGAGGAGACAGCAGGAGAACGTCTCCAGGTCACGTCCATGGGCTTGTCTCCAGCCTTCTGCTTTTCTCCTGTTTATCTCCAGCCTCCCAATGCTGGAGACGAGCAGAGGAATGAGCAGGGGGCCGGAGACGAGCCCCTGGAGATGAGCTGGAGACTTCCCTTGCTGTCTCGAGCCTCCTGCTCATTCTCCTGCTTATCTCCAGCCTCCAAAGGCTAGAGACAAGCAAGGGAACAAGCAGGGGGCTGGAGACCAGCTGTGGGGGTGGGGTGGCTGTAGCCTCTGGGAGGGCTGGGATCCTGTAGGCAGGGCAGTCCATGTGCTGTGTGAGGGGGCTCTGCCCTGTGGGGGGCAGGGGACCCACTCCTCCTAAGCAGCCCCCACACCCACAGTCCCCCCACACCTACCTACACACTGACCCTCATCCCCACCACATCCCTCCATACCCACCCATACCCCCCACCCACACCCCCCACCCTCCTCCAGCAAACCCCACATCCCCCCCATCACACACCCACCATGTGATAAGAAAACCAAAAGCAAACATTAAATCATAGTTATTTAGGATTTATTTTATCATAATGCTAGAGACACTAGTAGGCTTCCAAATTGCCTTAACATTGTAAATACAGCAATAAAACACTGCCCATCTGATCAATCCCTCTCTCTCTCTTTTTTCTTCTAATTGTGGAAGAATGTGGATTTTGGGGTATTTTCAAAAGTGAATTTGGGATGCTGCTTCAGCAGTCTAGTTGACAAGGGGTTAGTGTCCCCAGATACCAAGTGGCTGGGCCTCAGAAACTCCTGAGGGCAAGTAGCGCTGAGCTGCTGACCAGGGCAGCTTTTTATACTGCTGGCCCCAGGCCAGGGATTTTTTTATACTGCTAGCCCGAGCAGCACAGGTGCTGGCCCCAGGCTGCAGATCTAGGAGGAGCTAGGCAGGGTTATTTTGCCCCAAGTGGCACAATTTGCTCCACAACAAAAGTACATGTCCAGGCACGTGCACTGAAGCAAAAAGCCCCAGCTCAAATTTGAACTGCTTCTATTTAAGCTGTTGGAAGCACACATGCTTGCATGTGTGGATGCACCCTCATACTCTGTTTTACCTTCTTTTCTACCTTCACTCCATTGAATAAGGATAGCTCACTGATTCCTCATAAAGGTTGATTCATAATTTAAAATTTAGTTCATAAATTATTTTTAAAATTGCAAAACCTCTCTCAACTTGGCTGTGTGCAGCAAATTGCTGCATTTTTTAGCAACATCAGCTATGCTCTTACCTAATTTAAAATGAGAGACATGGTAAATGAGTCCACAGGTTTGCAAGTCATGTGAAGAACAACAAATCAGCACCATGAAATCAGTGACAGTCTACAGCTTGGAATCAAGAGGTTGTTGAAACTTTATGTGAAGTAGTACTCTTATTTGGTCATGCTTGCTTAGGTACAGGGATAGATCCGGGGGGAAGGGTGCAGTGGCAGAGCCACACCTTCCCTTTGGCTGCACGGCACTGCACACAAGCTCTTGGCATGGGGTCAGCCCAAAGCACCTGCTTTTGCACAGCTCTGGAGCCCAGAGGGTGAGTGCTGCTGCTGCTCATCCCCTCCTTCCCCTGCTGCTGAACTCGGTGGGGAGAGAGAAAGGGTGAATAGAAGTAGCATTCACAACTTGGGCTTTGGAGCTGTGCAAAAGCAAGGGCTCCAGCCAGACCCTGCCCTGAACAGCTGGTGAGTTCAGACCTCACTGCTCATGCAGAGCCCCAGCAGGAGGTTGTGCTGACCAGATGCTGAACTCAGAGGTAACTGCATGGGCAAAGGACAACCAAGGTGGGGGACCCACTGCTCCAACTATTTCTGGATCCATTACTGCTCAGGTACAGAAAGCTTTATGATAAAAAAGAAATCCAACTTCTGCTACTGCAGAGTTAAACTCCCATAAATTCTGAAGAGGAAGAGTTTGAATTTGTGGTACACTTCACCGTATTCTTTTCTACAGCACTTGTGTCACTATGTACTCAACCACGCTAAACACAGGGAAAAGGAGCTTCCAGAAGTGATAACATAATTAAGAGGGAAAGAGGCTTACATCAGTCTCATGGATACACACGTTAAAACAACCTCCTTGGTAAAGAAACTACCAAGAAAGAACTAAACACAACAGGATGTAGAAATCTCGGATCCAATTCAGAATTGTTGTTTTCAGAACACGCAGATCTTGATTGCTGCAGGACAGAGGAATTACTTTGCAGCTCCAAACAGTCACTTTTCTATTGAGGTTCGCAGATTTTAAGCCCAGGGTGGCCACTAGATCATCTAATTTAACCTTCTGTAAAACACAAGCCATAGACTGTCATCTAGTTACCCCTGTATGGAAGACAAGAACCTGAGCTTTACCACAGCATATTTTCCAAACTTCATTGATTTCAACAGGACCACTCACTCGCTTACATGCTTCGACACTTTGCTCAGTGCCCTGGCATGATCAAGTCTGAATTTTCATATTATGACAATCATAGTTGTACTCTATGCTTGTTCTTCCTATTTTTAAGTGTCCAGTTCAGTAAATGAGTCTTAAAGTGTTTCATTTTCAAACATTTTTTAAAACCAACCCTTTTTAAAAAAGGGAAAAATACAATGGTGGAAAAGAAAGGAGTAGCAGCTTAAGGATTTTTTTTAAACGGTTTAGAAGCAGTATCTTTTCTGGCTCTACCCCTTACCATCACTCTCTCCTGCTGATCACTAAAAGTAGGAAGCTAAACCAAGATATCCCAATTCTGTCTTGCTTGACTTGGCTGTTTAAACAAATTATCTTTTCCTGCAGGATTTTTATTATAGAGCTCACATTTTTATCTAGATGAGCTTTTCTTTTTCTAATTTGGATTTTTTTAAATTACATTCATTAGATTATTTTCTTTGGTTTTCTGCTGAAACCAGAAAAAGAGTGGTCAGCTAGCAACTCTGGAATAAATCTGTTACTTGACTGTCAGTGAGACACAAACGGTATTAAAGACATCCCTCATAACAGGGATTCACAATTCAGAAATGACCAAACTTCAGCCACTAAGAAACAGGGAATACTCTAACAGGCATTGTAAAAGTGAAAGACCAACATAGGCACCTGACCTAATCACTCGCACAGGATGTGGGAAAGCTGATTTCATGTCCCTTCTCTAAGAGCCACATGCTGAATTTCTGAATCCACATTCATCCACCTCTCAGATAAGTGCGCTCGCCACTACACTGTCATGGATCCTGAGATGGAGCTCTTTTACTGTCCCTGAGTGAAAGTGTTCCCTTTCTGCATAACATCTTATTTAACTAGCTGTTGATTATAAAGCTTGATTATTATTTACAAGAATTCAGACCTGTACAAACAATGGAATTAGTTATTAAAGATTCTAGGTAATGCCGTCATCAGTTATAAAGATGGATAAAACTAAAGAGCCAGTAATGTGCTTTAGTTGGATTGTGACCACAGTGAGATAGCGCTAAGTGCCAGAACTCTAAAGTATATTGAAAATAATTTATGACATATGATGTCTGCCATCCCCACCGTGTAGCTAGAAGACCTGTTTACAAGTTAAGAATTAAATGCTTTTTTTAAAATGCTGGCTAGCATATTTGAGAAATAGAAACAAAGGTGCCAATCCTGCAACTTGCAGTCAGTTGGGCTCTAAATACATGGTGGAACAGCTCTACACATATCAGCTTAGAGAACTTGACCCAACTTATTTAAAAACACAAATCTGCAATACAAAACCACTGTCACATTTGAAGTTCGGGTTTTGAAGCAAAATGGTTTTATTTAATATAAACAAGAGATCTTTTGCAATGCAACAAGTAAAAAATAGCTAGTTTCTTCAGTGTCAGTAATCTCCAACAATAGCTTTCTCAGACATAAATCTGGGGTTAAATAATTCAAGAACATTCATACCACTGAAATCACAATGTCAGTTTTATGAAGTCATGGGTCAACAAATGTCAAATATATATTTAAGAGCAATTTAATTAGAGTTTGACCAATGCACTACAGGGAATCTACTCTTTCTGCAGATTTAATCATCATAAAGCATGCCATTTATGTGTGTGTGGAGTAGCAGCAGAAAAACAACCAAGTGACCATTCAGGAAATGGAACTAATTTGAAGCAGCTCTAGGCAGTTATCACTATTGCATTATAAAAACTTGCTACCTCACAGAAACAGAACCACCAAATATAGTAGAAGAATTCAGTTAACCTTTATGTGCACCACAGATCTTTCCAGAAGTTTAATCTGACATTCAGCTCTATATCCATTAAATAAAAGTCCTAACCCACTGAATACTTCTTACATTGTTGCTTAATAGAAACTAAGCTGCTCATTTCCCCAGAATGCCTAAGATGCCATGTAAGAAATGACTGTAATTATATTGGCCAAATCCTCACTAGAATTGCTCCCACCCTAAAAAAAAGTTGTATGTTAAACTATAATGATAGACCAGAACAGCCCTTGCTTTTTTAAATTTTTAAATAATAGTTGTGTATTAATATCAAAAAATTAAAAACTCTGCAAATGAAAGCAACACCTCGCCTAGCTGCCTTTTCCTGCCAATAAATTATGCCTTAGTTCCTAATGAGAGCAGCAATTTAAGCATCTATTAATATTTTAAGAACCTACTGAAGAAATAAGTTTTAGATTTCTCTCTCAGAAGTACCGGAAAGGAAAGCAGTGATTAACTGGACAATATATATACTTACTCCAGAAACAACTTTGCCATAACATCCAGATCTGAGCAACCAAATATATATATATCTGTTAACATTTTAATCAAACTGACAAAGAAATCTCACTCCAGAAACAACTCTGCCATAACATCCATATATATAGTGAACCTCTAGAGCATCAATATGCAGGTTAATTTAAAATGAAAAAATTAGAAACAATAGTAGAAGATTTAACTATTCTACATTGGACTAAATTAAGTTCTCTATGGGTGTGTCTCAGTGAGATGCTTACTGCTCAGTCTGCCATAACATCCATATATATATATATATATATATATATATATATATATATATATATATATATATACACGGATGTTATGGTAGAGTTGTTTCTGGAGTGAGATTTCTATGGATATATATATTTCTTATGGAATTTCTTATGGATATATACTTCTTATGGATTTCTTATGGATATATATATATCCATATATAGATATGGATGTTATGGCAGAGTTGTTTCTGGAGTGAGATTTCTTTGCCAGTTTAATTAAAATGTTAACAGATTACCTGAAACAGTGGGTTACAACAGAAACACCAAAAGGATAGCTTTGCCTGACTGTGGCACAACAGTAATTATTTATATTTATATTTATTTATTTGGGTGTGAAATATATTTTGCAGATGCTTCCAAGTGCACATTTTGCAAATATATATATTTTGTTTTGTTTTGGGTTTTTTGCTGCAAAATGTGCACATGGAAGCATCTGCAAAATATATTTCACATGAGAATTCACTCAGAAAGAAAACAGGGAGGCATATTAAAAATATGTTTCTCAGTATTTCTGAAGAGTTCATAGTGAGAAAATGCAACTGTGTACGGGTACCTAGGTATTAAAAATCCCTCTCTTTGCTTTCAGTCATACCTGGTTAGTTTATGGAAGAACCAGTATAGTTCACAAGAGTAGACTGTGCTCTATTGTGCTGCATACAGCAGCACCACAGCCAATTAAGTTCTGCATCTTTATTGTTGCCTATTAGCAACTAACCAGAAAGAATAACATGATTTTTTTGAGATCCCAGGCTGAGCTTGTTAAAAAAAAAAAAAAAAAAAAAAAAAAAAAATCTTGTTTCGACTTGTCTACTAAGAAAACTTAACATGGTAGCTATTGGGGGAAAAACAAATATGAAATACCAAGATGTTAATTTTACAGAAACACTTAACTTTTGTGACCACAATTAACACTTAAAAAAACCCGGCATTGACAGCTCTGCCCAGCTCTTGCTTCCATGCTGCTTCGCAGGTTCTCCCCCGACTGGCAGCATGACTCCTGCAGAAGCCATGCTGCCATTGACCCCCAGTGGCGGCCTTCAAAGCAGCTTGTGAGGGGACACACAGGGAGTTAAATACAGCTTTAAACTACATTAACTCCCAGCTAGGATCCTAAACAGAAGTCTAGCCGGCCTAAGGGCATGCTGCTGCTGAGAACAGCTGATCCTCTGCTGTTCTCTCTCACCCCCAACCTTCTGGACCCCCTTCCTTAAGGGGACGCGAGAGACATCTCTGGGACATGGGGCAGGAACCGTAGTCCTGTAGCAACAGCTTCATATTTAGGCCTGTGAAGGCAGGCCTCAAATATAAAAACAGCAACAGGAATGGAAAACTGCTATAATATACGCCTTGTGAAAACAAGTAAAAAAAAAAAAAAAAATAATAATAATCAACCTTATTTTCTTTCAACACCCCCTACTTCTCCTCCTTGCCGGAGGTCATCTCTCACTCTTCCACCGCATGCTGTGTCATATCTTCACTCATCTTGTAGACTGCAATATACCGGTATGACTAAACTGGACAAAAACTAAAAAACACAGAGTAGCAAGCGATCTTGCAACGGTGGAAACGGAACCACATGGTTAAGAAGGTCCTTCCCATCTTTAAACTCCTTTTGATTCAGGGCAGATGCACACACTGGCATTGATTTTTAATCCAAGTCTGAATTTTAATGTACAAGCATCTAGAGGAAAGGTGCCAAGATTGAAACATTTTTCTTAATCTAACTGCCTTTTCCCTAAGCATGAATGATCCAAAGCCTGGTTATCTTTTATACCGCACGTGCTGCAATATTAACATCTACTTGTTCAGTAGCTCAGCACAGAGCTTCCACTGCAGCTAATATGAATGCAATGCCTGACACTGCTCCACAATTGCACTGAAAAACTTAAAGGATTAATTAATTTTTTAAAAAGTGTGAGCCTTAACTCTAAATTTCTTTGCTTATGTCAATTTACTCTCTCTTTCTTCTACTCTCAGTGAAGAATCGGACTTCACTGTGAGTAGGGCTAGCATCTTAATCTCACTAATCTATTTAGTTTTTATTATACATTTCCTTAAGCATGCATTTAAAAGATTCATCTTAAAACTACATCTAAGCTTCACTTTGCCTCTTAAAGACTGTAAATCCAAACTGAGGTTCTTTATCAGTCTATGCATCACTTTTTCCTTGTCATGAATCCAAGAAAATTGTGTCTTAAAGCTTATCTAGAACTACTGACAAACAAATATAGTATACCATATCTATACAGAGTATAGTACATTCTTACTTAAATTTGCTTGGTCAGTACATCATTTTAAGGTATGTAGGATAACCAACTGTATCTTAACATTCACAGTTTTAATTATGGTCATGTAAAGTTGTAGCATCAATGGTATTTCTGTCTAACCTAATTAATCCTCTTGCTTGGCACCATCAGTCTTGGGCTCTGTTGCTCAAAGACATACAGAGGGATCTCACTACACCCAGGAAGTAGCAACTTCACTACAGTAAGGAAATTATAACTAGGAGCCTAAATCTGAACCAGTGCTGTACATCACCTTTTTTCATTGTTCACCTTTAACAATAACAGCACCTATTCTTTTCTCAGAACATACTATTGTTAATAAACAATGCAGGAACACATCAGAAGAAAAAAAGCTAGAAAAAACCCCCATAGGGCCCATCTACACAAGATGCCCACTGCGCAGTCATTTAGTACTTGCATAACCAAACACTACATAACTGCGCAGTAACCGGCGTTACAGTTCATCCCTGGCGACACTACTGCGCAGTAGTAACGATCTACTGAGCAGTTAGCATCTCACTGAGACACACCCATAGAGAACTTAATTTAGTCCAATGTAGAATAGTTAAATCTTCTACTATTGTTTCTAATTTTTTCATTTTAAATTAACCTGCATATTGATGCTCTAGAGGTTTACTATATAGTGAAAAATCCATATCCTGGACATTAAAGTCAGTGGGATCATACCCACTGAGTGAATTTAAACTCCACAAAAATGAGGCTTAAGATGCATACAGAATAGACCAGAACCAACCAAGTTTTGCCATTTGTCTTCCCAACACATCTCTGTAGCAATCTGAAATATCCTTGCCATTCTTAACTTAGGAGGCAATCTTAGATGAAGAGGAATAACTGAAAAGCTTGAGCATCCTGGGTGGCAGCTGAGCACAGGACAATATCAGTAGCTCTGCTGCCAGCAACCCCAGTTATGTTCCCCTTCACCAACACCACTAAGATGCCACCAACACCCCATGGGACAACCTCTGGTCTAGGGTGCTAATAGTAATAAGTCTTATAAAGTGCAAACAGCTAAACAGAGGCTGAAAGGCAACTCTAACAATGTAATAAGTCTTACTGTAGTGCGTATAGCAAAGAGCTGGCTGTTTCCACATAAGCAAGGAGCTTAAATGGTGCCTTTAACATTGAAAGGCAAGGATATTTTTGGTCATATCTTTTATTGCACCAACTGTATAGCTGGGAGAAATTTTAGAGCAGTTTTTGGGTGCAAAGTGCCCTTCCTCAGGTCTTGCCCAGGTCTGATATTCCAGAAAGGATAACAGAGAATCTGTGCCAACAAAACCAAAATACTGATGCTACTAGATGCCTGCCTGAGGCTCTGCAGTAAAACAAATTTTAACTAGGAGCCTGAATCTGAATCAAGGGAGATTAACAGCACACTGGGCCAGACCTTGAATCTTGAGTTCAAAACTATACCTTCATCTCCATGTAGCTTGATTTGCAGTCTTCTAACTCGAAGATGGTAAAAGTACAGGTCAGAAGGACACGGCCCCAACTGAAGGAAAGGGCACAATCACCTGGCTGATTTAAGGTCAAAGGAGGCACTTCTCATCACTGTTACAATTAATGTGCACATAACAGTAACGAATCCAGACATCACAGGAAATAAAAGGAAGACTAGGCCACCAGATAATGGTATCAAAATCAAAACTGTCATTTTTAAGGATAGTTTCCAGTCTTCACAATTAGGGAAACCAAGTTGGAAATGTGATCAAAGTGTAATCAATGAAGGCATGGCCGCCTGCATCGAGATGTCTACTGCAAGAAAGCTCTCTGGCCCCACACACATCACCCGAGCAGATAAACTTGTGAGGGATAATCTTGGCTCCTGCATCAGGCTCTGTAGGACTGACTTCTCCCTAGAGTTGTGGGATGGATGGCTTGTTACGGATTTGTCCGTGTGAACATCCATATTGATGATGGAAATGTATGGCAGCTGCACAACAAGATCCCGTTTCTACAAAGGAATAATAGAATATTGGTGCCAAAGTCGTCAAAATAATGACACTGCTAGATGCCTCCCCATGACAAGGGAAGGTTAAGAGCACATTAGTCCTGGTGCAATTAAGTGAGACCCAAACACCAAGGCATGGGAGTTATCCAGAAGCGGGCCCTGGAATACAGTTGTAATGACCACAATCTAAAAGAACAACTCAGTAATATCCCATAGAGATGAATGGGCGACCCCCAGTTCTCCGAGCTATTGTTTCAGGTTGCCAGGAGACTCAGGACTCATCTACACAAAAAGTAGCTCTCTACTTGATAACCAGCTCTCTGCATGTCCTATCATAGCATCTGATGAAGTAAGCTCTTGCTCTCAAAAGCTTATGCACCTGTGATTCTGTTAGTCAATAAGGTGCATCTCTACCCTACCCTGCCCTCTACACCAAAAAGCTACGCCATTTCAATCAAGCTTT
This sequence comes from Alligator mississippiensis, assembly GCF_030867095.1. Lineage (NCBI taxonomy): Eukaryota > Metazoa > Chordata > Crocodylia > Alligatoridae > Alligator > Alligator mississippiensis. Next base: position 8,048,549 of record NC_081828.1, read on the forward strand.
AAAACTGCTTTAGTTAAAAACCGGGACCCCTGCCCCCTCCACTCACTCATTCCCCTCCTCCCCCCCATGGGTTTAGGAAGATGCATCTATGCTAAGACAAGAAACGTAAGCAGATTGGGCGTACTTTTTTTTTTTTTTTTTTTAACCGTGATTACTTAATGCATAGTGACAGAACAAAGAACAGTGGTCTTAAGTTGTAGCAAGGGAAGTTTAGGTTATATATTAAGAAAAACTCTCTCACTGGGAGGGTAGTAAAGCACTGGAACAGGCTACTCAGAAGCTGTGGACTCTCCATCCTTGGAGGTTTCTAAGAACCGGCTGGACAAAGCCCTGGCTAGGATGACGTAGCTGGGGCTGGTCCTGCTTTGAGCAGGCAGTTGGACTAGATGTGACCTCCTGAGGTCCCTTCAACCCTTATCGTCTATGATTCTAAATCCTAATACAGTTTTCATATGTTCAGCTGGTTGAGGTAGATTCTAAAGGTAACCTATGTTTTACTTCAGCCAGCTACACACACACAAAAGAAGGTGCCACGTCACATTAAGGTTTTATCTGACATAGTATTAAAAAAAGACTAACACAAATAAAAACAAAGCACATGACCTTTATTACTAAAAACAAGATCTTATTTTGGCCTCTCAAACCAATTTCTAACTCAAATTAAGATCCACCGAAACAAGCTGCCCTTAAATTGAAAGAATGTGCATATAAGGCTTTCTTTGCTAAAGTTACACTTTTAGTTAAAATAATGCAGCCTTCTTGTATAGACAAGACCTTAATCAGAGATTACTGTAACTCTAACATTTTATCATATTCTGTAAGATTTCTTCAACTACAACAGGCACAAATGTCCAATAAGACAAAATTAAGAAGTAGACTGAGATTCTGAAGACCAGGATAACTGCATCTAAAAATACTTAAATCGCTGAACCAGCAAAGCATGTTTCAAATAGAGCCCTACGTATAAACATTAACAAAGAAATAATTAAATAATAATAATAACAACTATTTAAATCAATACATTTAGAACGTGAATCCAAGATGAATAAAAACACAGATAACTTTTGGAATTAAAATGTAGAGCACATAATATGTAAAAATCAAACACAAAATATTATTAGTTATCATATACTTCTCATGTATTTGCATTACACACACATTCCAAAAGTAAATATTAATTTGGAGAGAAATACCTACTGTATATGTACATACTGAAACAATTTGCCCAGCTATACTGCACCCACGCTTATTCAACATGTTATAGAATTCTAAGTTACACATTTATATTTGCAGCCATCCTGTGACACTCTCCCCTGGCAGTTGTTAGTAAAGCAGAAGACCAGGTTAATTTGCACTTTGTAGACTATCTAAATCAGAGATGCATAGCATTAGCTTTCATAAGCATTGGGCTTACTTCATCAGATGCTGTGAAGGGACTGCAGGAAGCAGAGCTTCTAAGCCACTGTTTTTAGCATTCACACTGAGGTTTTCCACTTTAACAAACCTGGGGGACTCCTGCCTAATTAAGTATATATTTTAAAATATATTTTAAAAGCTCTACCATTCACAACAGGATAAAAGAACACCAAAATGTAAAAACCGTTTATTTACTAAAAATAAATAATTGAAAGAGACTGTGCTATTCCAGGAACAAAACTAATAGAAGAGAGAGGAAAAACCTTTTTAGCTTTGATGTCCTTTTAAAAATAAATTCCAAATTTTGTTTTATAAGTAATATACAAACACTCCACTCAATAATCCTCTCTAGACAGTGACTGCTAATTTTCAGAGCTACAAGGTAAAAAAAGCCCGACAACACTGCAGAAAGAATGTAGTAATGGGGCAAAACCCCACAACTAAAATGCTACTAACTTACATTGTTACTAAGTTATATATTCACAGAGAGCCCTTTCTTTTAAGTCAGCAACTCATCTTGATCTTTTTTTGTTCTGAAAAAGAAACGCTATAAAAAAATATTTTTTACAGAATATTTTGTGAATATATGAGACCTCTCTTTGCAAAAATGAACAAATAAATCCTGAAATTAAAGAAGGAAATTGGGGGAAGTGACAGAGAAAGAACAGCAAAGTAGAAGTTGACAGAACAAATAGAGAAAGAAAAAGAAACAATAAAAGAAACCAAATCAACGGGAAATAGGAAAGATGAAGGGGGAAAGGGGACTTAACAGACATACTATGGCCCAGAAGAATAAAATGACAGAGGAGGGGTGAATCTGGGGAAAGGGACCGCGTCATCTGGCCCACAGAACTCTGCACAAGTCCAGAAATTTGGCAGCGGAGGCATGATGGCACCATTAATTGCCACAGCTTCCAGAGAGGACGGGGTCGCTCAACAGCCAGATCCCACGTGTGGAGTTCGGCTAGTGTGCAGGTGTGGCTGGATCTGACACACAGGGCTGAGCCAGTGCACCAGATCCCACCTGCAAACCGATTAGTTAATGACTAATACAATTAGTGACTAATAACATTTCTTTCTAATTATTTAGTATTCTGTTTTAGTTCTGCAACTCCTAGCAACTTCCCTAGCACGCTAAATAAGAAAAACTATCAGCATAGGCCACTGACAGGCATTCATTTCTAGCAGAAGAAAATTCAGCAAAATTTTTGGTGCTAGAAATGTTCCAGGAAAGGGAGTAGCATGGACATGCAGCCTGCAACTGCCCCCTCCCCCTTGCTCCTCACCTTCCTGAGACTGGGGTGATCCTGGTCTGGGGAAGGCAGGGGTGAGCAGTGGATGATCCACTCCTATTGCTAAAGAGGCTCCCAGTGCTTTCCTAGACCAAGGATGGCCTAAGGCTGGGGAGTCCTTACCTGCCATTCCACTCCCCTTCCATAGACCAGTCCAGGAGGGGAGGGGAGCAGCAGGACAAAGCCCCCTGCCCATTCCCCAGACCAAGCAGTTCCTGGTCTGGGGAAGTGCAGGAAACACTGCCTCTCTGCCCTGGAAAGAGCCTGCCTGGCCCCAGGGGCTTTAAATCACCATGTATGTCACCCAGCCGTGTGGTACATGTAACATTTAAAGCCCATGGGGCCAAGAACTAGGGCAGGAAAGTTTCCCTAAGCCCACTTCCTGCCTCTACTCCTGCCCCTGCCAGCATTTGAAATCTCCAGCTGGATAGGAGGGACCAGTAAGTAGGATTGAGGGACAGCCTCCCCCAGCCCAGTTCCTAGCCTGGCCATTCCCATCCCCACAGCCCACTTGGCAGTCCCTGGGCTGGAGAAGAGGTAAGAAGCAACTCCTCCCCTCCTGGACTGGTCTGGGCTGGGAGGGGCACAATGAGGCAAAGTCCCCAGTACATTCCCCAGTCTGGTGAAGAGGTGGGGAGCCTTGCCCCACTGCTCTTCTCTCTTTCTAGACCAGGCTAAACTGGGAGTATACAAGTGTTAATTCTGCGAGAACTTCTCCTGCAGGAGAGGTTTTCCAGGTTGACACCTGGAAGATCTTTTCCCCAGGGAAGACATGTTTCTCCCAAGAGATATGGAATGAGCTCGCACACTTGAAGTTTCTACTGGGGGAACAGAAATTCTCCTAGTAGAAATCTAACACCTGTACATGGCCACAGTCTTTGCTGGGCTCTACTACAGTAAAAGGTATTTTAGATCACTTCCATTTGCAGTAATGGTACATAGAAAGGGACTTGGCTACTTCACCTCTAAAATTTACTGACTTGCTTTCAATCATTTTGGTACAATGAGCCCATGCCCCAAAAGGTTCCTTACCTGACACAGGGAAGCCTAGTTTGAGATGCAAAACGTGTTTTCTTGTTAGGACTCGTACAAAACATACCTGCTTCTTGAAAGGAGAGATGAGATGACCAGATAACTCGTATCCCAATCATTTGCAGGGTCTCCCCATGCAAAGTAGAGGAGTCAAAAATCAGAGTATTCACAGGAAGACTCCAGGTCCCTTATGTCAGTAACTTCAGGCATTTATAGACGGGCGGGGGCTTCAATTAGCGCAGCTCTGAAAGCCGAGCTAATTAAAGCAACCAGAGCATCACATGCATCAGCGTCCCCATGCTGAAAAATGGCAGCGAGGCACTTTGAACTACCGGTCATCGAACGAGCTTTAGTTTAAAGCACCCCATTGCCATTTCTCAGTGAGGATGCTGATACACATGACACTGAAGTCTCCTGGAGCACAGTAATTAACCACGCTCAATTAACTGAGTATGCTCCAACACACTGTAATCACAGCGCATCAGAGCAGCCTCCCTCCACGTATCTAGGAGCCCTTTCTTGTCTAGTTTAAAAGGAGAGGAACTTTTACTCTGATTTTGTAAGGCTATTGCCATAGACTCTGAAACCAAGGGGCTGGACTAGATGACCTCTGGAGGTCCCTTCCAGCCCTACTTTTCTATGATATGGCCTGACTACCTCCAAAAGAGAAAAAGACAACTCTGAAGAATAAGTTCCTCTGTCATTCATGATCTGGAGGAGAGGAACAGTTGAGAACATTTCAGAAAAAGCGTCTCTTCTTTAAATGACAGAGCATTAAGTTAGTATTAAACTTACAAGTCTGACTGCCACACATCACAAATCCCAACTGTGCAGTTTTGTACTGAATTATAAAGGAACTAGAGCCTAAACTAATAAAATCCAGGCAACCTCATTAAGTTGCTCTTTCCCTAAAGTTCTCAAACTAGAGTTTTGTGCATTATAATCACGTATTGCTGCAATTCCCTTGGAAAAAGAGCATGTTTCTGGTTCTCCAGTTTCCCTTCATGCATCTTGGTGGGATGCATTACCCTTTATCAAACTGAGGAATGCTGGAAGACTAAATTCTACTTAGGAAGTCTAAGGATTTATTTGGGCAGTACTCATAATTTATTCATGATTGTTAGGTTTCTATTTAACCACTCCTAGAAATTCTGCATAATTTGTAACAGAAGCCTTGCTATCTACAGGAGACAAAACTTTTATTTATACCTGCCATAAAAAAAAAAAAAAATAAAAAAAAATTATTTCAGGGTTCTGGGAACTCGTTGTAAAAGTTCAAAACTGGGAGACAAGAAAGATAATTAAAGCTTCAATCACTGCAGCAAACTGTCCCAATTTCTGACACAAGGGTCTGGTAATGACATTTCCAAATCTGATCAGCTCTTTTTACGTACTGTAAGGTACTGAAAGAATCTTGTCGCCACTCATGGAAGATCCTGGGCTATTTCCGATATAGATATATATGAAGTAGAGAGAGCTATAGAGAGAATCTATATCTTGTATCTATATATTGGTATAAGATATAGATTGATATATTGAATCTATATATCGAGAGAGAGAGAGAGAGAGAGAGAGAGAGAGATCTATATCCCTTATATAGATCTATCTATATCTCTATAATCGAAAGAGGGAGAGAGACAGACATGGTGCACTAACCGAACAAAGCTAGACCTTGAGCAAAACTATTTTCTGTTCACAGACCTGAGTGAACACATGGCAGGTCAGAGGAAACATGCATAGGATAGAAGCGATATAAAAATAGCCACAGAGGAGTTCAGACACCTTTCATGCTGGAGAGAGAGGTATTAAGGAGTAATCTTTTGATGGTTCAAACAATGGAAGAGTTAAGACAGACAGGACCATGCTAAGATCTCAAGGTTGGAGATCCTATGAGTTTATGATGAAAAATATGAACAGCTTCTATTAGGTCAGTATAGGCTGAAATTTTCTTCCATGGTGAATTAGGAATAATAAATTGAAATGCAGCTATTTGATTCCATACCCATTCTTAAGCCTTCCTGCAGAAAGTTAGGATTTGGTCGATTTGAATGAGGCCTTTTAAAACTAGCTGGAAGAACATATAGCTGGAACAAAGATCTGGGTGTGACCACAGAAACATGTAAACTCTCTGTTACAGTTTTTATTTCAAAAGGTGCTGTTTTTCCAATGAGCTGAGCAAGACTACAGCTGTCCCCCAGCTAGCAGGAGACTTAGTACCTTTTCAAGTAAAAGGTACAGCAAGCAGCTGAGTGGTTCGCTCTTAATTTGGCAACATGCTGTGAAGGAAGAGTGTTGAGAAAGACCCAGATATGAAAAAATCTGGGTTCTACTATACGAGTCTTCTCTATATTGCAAGAACATATATTATGCCTTTTCAATAACACAGGGGGTTGGAGCTCTTTTGAGGTGTAGCAAGCAACTGAAAAAAGAAGAGATACGAGAGGAATCCCTCCTAGATACCCCAGGCTACTGCATAATGCTGATGTAGAGCAGCAACATGGCTAACATCCTGTACAGATACCAGTATTGCTCCATTTATTGCCCATGTAGTCATAAGAGCTCTCACGGGAGACCAACGTGCGTGCATATTCTCAGCCACAAAATAAACTCGTATCAATTGACTCTATTTCAATGCCACGATGGGCATGAAATAATTATTTTTGTCATTAGGACTCTCTCCACTTTCTTCCAATTGGAATTACCGAGTCAAATATTATAGCTCTTTAACCAAGCAGTTAGCAACATTTTCATTAAGAGAAAAATTGATGATACTTTTAGGAGAGAAATGGGTTTTTTTACACAGTCATCTGTGCAAAAAGTCCTGTTTCCCTGACTCCGGCAGAAATCCACCAACAAGAGACAGTGGCCAAGTAGAGAAATTCAGTTTCTATCAGGGAACCAATATTCTCCCAGTAGAAATCAAAGTGTACAAATGTTTAATCTTTTTCTCCAGGAACAAAAATGGCCTGGCCACTCCAGACAAAAAATAAACAGGGTTAAATTGCTTCTGGAAGAGTTTCTCCCAGGAGACTGAACATCTATACACTTTCCCCAACTTAACTCCTCCTGGGAACAGCTGGGGAAAGGCTCCCTGCCTTCCCAATATTAGGGTCACCCTAGTCTCAAGACGGCATGTAGAAGCAACTGCTCCCCCCATCCAGTAGACTAGGAAGTGAAGGGAACAGCTGCAGCCACTCTCTACCTCTTCCTCATACCAGGCACTGAATGGTTTCAGGAAAGGGAAGGGGGCTGAAAGTTTTTCAACTGCCACCCTGCTGCTCAGCTGGATGCCAACGGGATGCCAGAACCCAGACTGGAGAAAGCCTCCATAAGCCCACTCCCAGCTCCTCCAGCTTTTAAATTGCTGCCACCAAGGCTCAGTTAAGAGGCAGGGAGCAAGAGAAAGCCAGAGAGGCTGGGGACCAGGTGTGTAGAGGCTTTCTGTAGCCCAGTTCTTAGCTCCCAGTCACCCCAGCTTTTCCCTGGCTGCCCGTGCTGCCCAGCTGACCCAGAACAGCGCCGGGTAAGCCTTGGTACCACAATGAAAGGCCTCCACTTCGCCCTGCACTGTTCTAGGTCAGTCCAAAGGAGTGCAAGGAGTGGAGGCTATTTGCCTGTAGGGTAGAACTAGGAGGACTCCCACTAAGGAAAAATGTCCTCCCCTTCTCCATCCTGCCCCCTTCCCCCCACCAATTAGCTGATTGGTGGGATGGGGGATCAGTCTCCTGGGGCAAGAACCTACCCCTGCTGTCTCTGGCAGCTGCCACTTTTCAACAGCTGCCACTTGACAGTCTGCCCCCTTCCCAGGCAAGGGAGAAGGCAAGGTATCAATTAATGTGCTCTTCAAGGGCACGGGTGGCCCTGGGAGCAGGCCTGTAGTGCCCTCTGGCAAGAGAGCTCACCTGTGAAATTACTTCCAGTAGAAACGAACATCTGTACGCAGCCAGTGCCTTTGCTCTCCGTTCTAAAAGCACCTACCTCAAAGCTCCCTCTCAATTTTTATCAAAGACATATTTCTGCTTCTTGTTGCGTCTCTGTTCTTCTGCTCTTTCTTCTTCTCTCCGCTTCACTGCTCTTTTCTGCTTCTGTCACAACACCAAATTTCACATAACAATAGTCATTAAAATCCCTCTTGTCTACATATGCTTTGCATTCACCTGTAATTTGGAGTGAATGCTCCTACTATACCTGTTACCTGGTTCCTTGAAGAAGCTTAACAGTTTCAACTAGCTACCTTAAACAAAAGCAATGATTTCACCCATATCGTAAGAAACAGTGTGTTGAGAAACAGATAAAAGCGTTTCTTCTCTCCTCTGAACAAGACCCAGAATCACCAATACCTGGGTGACACCAAGCCCAAGAGAAGTTTGCTTGCAGAAAACGCTGCGACTCATATGTAAAGCAAAGATATACCTGTTGTACTGGATAATAAATCTATCTTTCCTGAGCTACTCTCCACAATGGAAGAAAGTAATCTGGATGAAAGGAGAGTGCCGCAGCACTGTAGAATACCCTTGATTACTATGCCCAGGATGCTTCTCTCTAAAGATGATTAAAAACCCGTAAGTTTCATTTATGTCTGCAGCACTACGCTTGCATTCTTTCTGGAACAATTAGACCAAAGTAAGTCTTTGTTTGCTAATTCTCAGACAGGACTTTGTCTAGCGTTTCTCCAATTAGTCTGTTACATGCATTAGTCTGAAGTCAGGCAGAAAGCAGGGCAGGGTGGCACCTTAAAGACTACAGAAAGACCCTTCTTACCCTGCATTTTTTCCAATTAGCCTGTTTTCTATATACCTGAAGCAGATTTAACTTGAGAAATCATTCCAGTCTATTTCCCATAGAAAAATCTGGCCAGAAGGGATCCCAAGAGCTCATCTAAGTCCAACTCTCTGGTTCAAGGCAGCATCAGATCCCAGTGTAAAACAGACAAATGTTTGTCTGATCTGTCCTTAAAAACTTCCAGTCCACAGCCTCACTGATTGCGACAGGGCTTATCCACCTTCACAATTAAAAAGTTCTCTCTCACGTCTCACCTAAACCCCCTTGTTATAATTTATGTCTGTTACTACTTGTTTCTTGTGGACACAGACAACAATTGATCACCACTGTCTTCATAACAATGTTACAATTCTTTTTATATTTGAAGATTTATCAAATACCAGTTCCGTTGTCTTTTCTACAGATTAAATCATTCTAATGCTTCCAGTCTTTCTGTATATGTGATATATTCCACTCCTCTAACGTCTTTGTTGCTCTTCTCTGGACTCTCCAATTCGACTAAATTTGAAGTGTGATAACCAGATCTGGACCCAGCACTCCAAGATAAGGCCTTAGCAGGCTGAATAGAGTAGAAGAATCCCTTCCCATGATTTGCATATGACACGCTTGTTAGTGTGTCCCGAGTACATTAGATCACAAACTGAATAGTAGCCAAAGAGGCTACTATAACCTTCATGTCTTTTTCTGTTGTATTACAGCTTAGTCCTCATTTTGTATTTGTGCATTTGATCATTTCTTCCTACAGTTCTTTGCACTTGTCCTAAATAGACTGCATTCTTTTTAATACCATTTTTCCAGTTTATCAGGATCATTTTGATTTATACGCTTTTCCTTAAAATGACTGCTATTTCACATGGCTAGCTGTCATCTGCAAAGTCAAGTGTACACTCAATTCTATCTAAGTCATTATAAAAAGATACTAAACAGTATGGGGCCTGGGACAAGCCAAGGGAAAACTCCATTTGATATCTCCTCTCAGTTTGATACAGAGTGATTAATGACTACTCTTTGAGCACTATTTTCCAACCAGTTATGCACCAACCTCATAATCATTTCACTTAGCTTGTATTTTCTTAACTTTCTTACCAGAATTTCAGGGAAGGCAGTGTCAAAAGCCTTACTGAAGTTAAGGAATATCATGTACTCTGTTCCCCCTCCAAATCACAGGGCCTGTCACCTTGAAATTCAAGTTGGTTAGGCACGGTTTGCTCTTGACAAATTCACGTTGGCTGTTACTGGTCATCTTGTTACTCTTTGGGTGTTTAGACTTGATTGATTGTTTATATGCTCCTATATATCTTTCCAGGAATTGAAATTACACTGACCAGTCAAATTCCCTGGGCCCTCCTTTTCCCCTGTTTTACAGGTCAGCACAATGTTTGTCCTTTTCCAGTCTTCTGGGACCTCACCTAATTTCCACGGGTTCTTACAGATAACAGCCAAAGCTTTCAAAATCTGTCACGGCTCATGCTGCTTTCGAGGGAAAGCTTCACCTTGGGTCTCCTCAAGAAGGAGTCTCCTTTCCTGAAGGACGCCCCTGAAACCAGCCCTAACGTGGCTTCACAGGGGCAAAACCTCTGGCTTTGAGGCCCTGGCTCTGTATCACTCCCACTTTGGCGAGCTCCTTATTTTGGTCAGCTCCCAGAAAAGGAGACGTTTCTTCTTCAAAGAGGAGGTCAGAGTGCTGATGTCCCGACCAGCACAGCAGACTGCTCCACTCCAAACGGTCTTTGCTGTGCCACTGTACTTGCCTGTCCTCCCTTGGACTCCACTCCATTTTCCTTGGGACTAGTCCTTGCTCTCTCAGACTCTCCCTCTTTCTCCTCACAGCCACACTCACAACAAAACAGTTAGCAAAACTATAGCAGTCACCTCGGAGATTAACACTCACTAAATCAACTTCAACATAAGGTCATGTGGAACCAATCAAGCAGCAGTCTCCGTGTCCTGTTGCCAGGGCCAGGCTGCCATTTTCCCCTGGGGTGAAAAGGACATCTAGGATGTCCAATGTACGGAAGTAGTTACAGCAAAGGGTGCTCTCACTCAGCCCTGCGAAGCGATCCCGCTCCCCACAAGAACTGCAGGCTGGAACTCAGCCCACTTAACCTTTTTTGGCACAAATTACTCTACCCAATGTTGTGGGTGCTCTAGGATTCATCAGGCCCGGCTGATTTGAAAAAAAAAAATAAATAAAAATCTAATTTATCCAAAGAATCTCTAATTTTTTCTTTTCCTTCTCTAGGTTGAATAACTGCCCCCTGCCCTTGCTGCTGAATGAGGAGATCATGTGACAGTTGCAATTTCTGTAAAGACTGAAGTAAAAATTGAAGTGTTCTTCACACTGTCCATGACGTCCAATGTCCCTTTGCATACGAGACCCACGCCATCTTTTGTCTTCCTCCTCCTCACGTGTTCATGGAACGCTTTTTTATTGCCTTGTGTGTCCCTTACCATCTGCATCTGAATCTGTGCCTCCTAATTCTGTCCCTCCACGCTCATCCTATGGCTAAGTTTGCACTTCTCGCCAGACTTCTTTTTAAAGTAATAGAAAAGCTCATAATTTGGCCAAGCAGGTCTCTTGCTAAGCTTCCTACTCTTCCTTTGCATCAGGACAGCATGCTCTCATGCCCTTACTATTGTACAGCCCTGAAGCAAGTTCAAAAGGGGTTGGAATTATATGCTATGGTAAATGAACAAAAAGTAAGCATATTATATCAGGTGCTGGTTCACCAAACCTACAGAGAGAAACATTTCCTCGTGCTCTATGATGTGGTGCATCTGCAACAAAAAACTGGGCGGGTTTTATTTGGCTTGCATATTTATAAGCTGCTTTACATGGCAAGCTCTTATCAAATCTGCTGTCCACTATCACCCCTATTTATCTTGTGACATTACTACTTTCCAAGTCCCTCAAGAACATCTGTCCCTTGGATTATTTTCCACAAAATGTATTTTAAAGTAGGTGTAAAGCTTGGTTCAAATCCAAAAAATTGTGATCAAAATATATAGTTAGCAAATTGTTTGGCTTAATCTTTCATGTATGATGAAAGATTATTATCGTAATTCATTAGCAAATTACAGACTTTATAATGCAGGCAGTCACAAATTTGGCTTTGTATCAATCACTTTAGACCAGCTGGATAGAAATTCACACAACTCTGGGAAACAGAAAATGAAGTGCTCTTTCATTTTTAATTCACTTGAAACTTTGAAGAAAAATTATTGTTCTTTTAAAAATGTCAAGTTTTGCAAGTCATTTAGTTTGACTGCACATATACATAATCCACATAATCTAGTCGCACAGCAACTATCCAACTACAATGTAGAGTTTGATTCAGCAAGGACTGCTTTTAACAAAGTATGTAGAAAATCCTCTCTTTACACTGTTTAAGTCATGACCAAAAGTAGCATTTCATTGTCAGAAAAAAAATAAAAGAATATTCCTGCTGAATTAAAAGTTTAAAAATTAGTGCTTTAGCTACTGTATTCACAAGATGCAATATTAACAAAATTCCTGCTTTGAGTTTCTCCAGTCTGCTGAGATAACCCTGGAAAAAATGCTTGTTTTGGCTGTAGCTACTTTGCTTAAGCTACAGGGCCATGCAAGGGGACAGCTGTATTTGGGAGCAACTTAAAACAAATTTCATCCTGGTGGCATCTAATCCAGAGCCTGGTACAAGCAGCATGGAAAAGTCAGTGTCAAAATTAAACAATGCCGGCTTTTCTAGGAACAGATGCTTTTTCCTTGCAGCTGTAAAAACCTTAAAACAATCCTGTACCCTTCTGTCTAGTCACGCAACTACTACAAAGCAAGGCATAAATTTTGCCACTTATTGCAAATGTTTGCTGAGAGCTTTTACAACCCTTTTTAAAAACAGTAACAGGGATTTATTGAGGGTGATTATGAGGCGATTTTATCCCTTAAATGACTTCAGGGTTTTTTAATTTATAGCCATGATTCTGGATATATTTACAAAGCAATAACTTTTTACATCAACATTTTATATGCTGCTTGAAACAAAAATAGGAATGCAGAATATTTTAAAGAAAATTATTGAGTGATTTTACTAAAGCTGTAGCAAAAATTTTAGCACTGAATATAATCAATATAAATCAACACAAATTATTAGGTTTTACAGCATTTTGTCTCTATTTACTACATATTAATTCGCAGTTTAAAACTGAATACATTTTTATAATAATCACAGACGTTCTAATTATATAATAATCATACTAGTTTATTAATAAAGATACCATAGGACATTGCAATGGCATGCGTCAGGTAGTATGTATTATAAAATATGTGAAATAACTGCCCGCTCACACCTGTAATCCTCCTAAAAGCTACACTATTCTAAGTTTACCAGAACATTTCTATGCAATCAATGGACGATTTTTTAACACAGACATAAAAACTGTCTTTCATTATTGAAAAAGCTTCTATAACTCGGTGAATGGAAATGAACCATCAGTTCCCACTAAATATGCAATTTGCAGTGTCATCAACCCAATTCTGTTCCACATTAACTGGAGATTTTTCTTTGATGCTAGCTTTTATTGCATATTTAACTGTCAAAGCACCAGGAAGATGTTTTACACAGCTACAATATTTTAAAATACTTTCTTACAAAACACTCACTCAAAAATTGTGAATGTTTCCTTTCTTAAATTAAAAAAAAAAAAAAAAACTTTTCCAGAACAACAGTTCATTAGCACCTCACTATTTATAAGTATAATTGGCTTGTCTGATGAGAGAACAAGACAACATTAGCTTACGCTGTTATAATCTGCAGAAATAAAATGTAATAATATGGAGACAAGATAGCAATTTGTTTTCTTAAATGTATTTGTAAATTATAAAAACATAAAATTATTATATTGTAGCTAATATAGAGAAATGATAGAGTATGGTTAAACTACAGACCACAATACACACAGATGTAACAAACTAAAAAAACACTTAATCCACTAGCACTTAATTTGGGGTTTGTGATTAACACAGATATCTTGCAGGGCAGAACTGTTTCAGGTGCTGCATATTACTTTGCTATTCTGAAAGGCACAAGCACTGGGAATGCAGCTGCTTCTTGTGTTCATAAACTCTAGCTTCTTACATTCACTTATCATTTCATGCTAAAACCTTTTTAATGGCCAGCAGCACTACCCAAACTCTCTTTAGCTCTTTCAAAGTAGACTATCGCAAATACCCATACGAGAAAATTACAATACTGAGTTATTTTGTTGAATTACACAGTTTTCAACAACTCGGTTTGCTAAATTAGGGCCTGATCCAAAGAGCCTTTAAGAATAAGTTTCCTTAAATCACATGAGTAAACCCATTCACTTCCACATGATTACTTACTTCTAAGGGTAAAAGACAACTCACATGACTGAGCATTGGCAGAATAGGGCCCATAACCAGAATTATAAAAAAAATGATTCTTTATTACTTTCAAATTCAAATAAACGGACCTTTTAACCTTTAAAGGTTTCTCTCAGTTCAAAGTCCCCATTTATGGGGTATAGATAGACACACAGACAGACAGACACACATCCACAAACTACAAGTGTTCACAAATCAAAAGCTAACAGATGTGACTTCTAATTAGTTATAATAATCTGTGCTTCAATGCTATTGGAACAAGCCTCTCCTTCCTTTGAAATTTAAACAGCTTCCTTTGGAGTTTTAAACTCTTAGTGTACTTCTAAGACAATATTAAAAAAACAAAAATCTCCTGCTTTCAATGAATTTTAGACATCTACAGTGATAACTTTATGAAAGGAAAATATTAAATTATAATTATCCTAAACAGACACAGTCTTGTGAAACTAACCCTACATTCATATGAAAATACAAAGCATTGACTATAATGAATTTGATTCATCCTTGGACACAAAGCTTTACCACAGTAAACTCAGTCAACTGTTGCTCTTGCTTTTATATTCATAGTACTTAAATAGCGCACTTTAAAACAAAAAAACCTCCAATTGGCTTTTCATACATCCACCCTCCCCAAAAATAACGCACTTGAAAAACCCAAATGATATGAAAAGGCTTCAAGGCCTCTTTTCTCCCTTTCATAGCACTTTTTTTATTTCTGTTTGCAGTAATCTGCCTTTCACTTTCTCATTGCTACAGAACAAACGAGGAGGCTCAGCACTTTGAAAAGGGGGCTCAATGTGTAATGGGTCCACTAGAATTAATTTAGTTGCACCAAATCCATTGAGCACTGAGTTTTTTTTCTCCTCTCAAATCATTTTGAGTCGGACGCAGCCCCCAGCCTTTGTAATTCTAGTAAAGCACTTAAAGTGCACAGTAGGTGTTCATCAGGACCATCTGGTCAAAAGCAAAACAAGCTGCTGATTTTGCCTTTGAATAGAATGAAGCAAGTGTGAATTAGTCTCTTCAATTAGCACTATTACAACCTGTCAAGTGCATATTGTAAAACAGGATTATTACAGTATTGGTCACCAGTGCAATTATTTACTCTCTGCCTTTTCTTGCATATAAAAATGTCCATGTTTATTAGTTTCTGATAACTGAAAATGGTTTCTTTAGTGCTACGCACTTCTAAACCACTAAAACACAAATTAGAGATTATGAAACATATTCTGTCAGGAATACATTGCATTTCATAATTAGTAAAGAAGTAAAATAATGCCCTTTATCTCATACGCTGTTTCTGTTACTCAAGAAAGAAAAGAAATAATGACTGTATAGATTTGCTTATACCATCTTTTAAAAAAAGAACTATTTCCAAAAGCAATTATTAAAATATTTTAAATTCCTAAGAAAGCTGTCATTCCAAACAGGTACATGGTGGATATTTTTTCCCTTCTCATTTCCTAAGGGGCTCTTTTTTCACATGTGTAACATGTGACCATTTTACAAAAAGATTATCACCAATTTATTCAGCTGATGCAGCCTGGTTTAACAAATATGCTGTTATTTCTCAAAAGTTAATGAGGAAGCAGGAATACTTTAGGGGAAACAAATTGAGATTTTCCATAACAAAAATCTTAAGCATCAAATTCGTGACTTTTAGCTTGAGAAAAAAATCGTTATTGTACTTGTCAACATCTAATTATGGCTTTAAGTATGTCTTAAAAGGTCAAAAACATTAACTTGCTACATAACACTTGTTTATTATTATAGGACAACAGAATGCTACAGACAGGGATGCTTGAGAAGTGTGCGCTAGACTATATTAAATCTAGCTGTTAGAGATCACATTTATTAAAAAAAACAAAACCCAAAACTCAGCTTTAACCAGTACTTAACAAAGAATGGTCACTTAATTCAATATTATAACACATCTTTAATTTCTCAGATAATATATCACTGACCAGCCCCAGAAGCGCGGAATTATGTGCATTCCTCAACGTGTACTGAAAGCTGAAAATTTATCCCTGATCTATTTTATATCATAAAAATATAACAACTATTTATAAAGCACTCATAAGAATTTCACATCAATAAAATTAATTTGCAATAGATGTAACATATCAAACAAGTACTCTGACATTTTGACATTTGACTCAATCTTGGGCTAACTTATTGCACTGTAATTATTTAACCCTGATAATGAAATGATCAATATAACTACTTATGTAATTCATGTTTTACAGGCCAATTTCTGACCCTTGCTATGAAGTACACTTACTCCACAACACTTGTTTTTATAAAATAATTTTCAAATCATTGATACTCAAATATCAGACAAAAAAAAAAAATATTCTGAAGTGCATCCACTTGTATGCCTACATTTATTTCTTACCGTTAGCTAGATCTCTTATACGAGGTCTCTCTGTATATTTTATGTATATTTTTAATGCCTAAATGACATCCATCTATCCATCCATTTACCAAAATTAAAAAAGAAATGGGACACAACGTAATCTTTAAACTATGTAAGTGGCTCACTCTGAATACAATTATATTTTTAGCCATAAAACCTACCTACCAAAACATGAAAACAAAATGTACTACAGAAAAATATGACAATACCAATGACAGTGTATACATGTTAAAATATTAATAACTATGATAAATCTAATTGTAGTCTATCCATTCAAAAAGGGCTGCAAGTGGTGGATGATAAGTTATATAATGCAACAACTGTATAGAAAATTGTGTTCCAGATCCTCTGTATATTACCTATACTAGTTTAAATTAATACACCTGAAACACTGCTAGTATGCAATTAAGATTAGAAACAATAGTGTGGGACTGCCAGGGATGGCTTATGATGACTATAGCATATACTATGCCATCAAAACTCCATATAATAAGTCTTACCTCTGCACCTTCCCATATGCTACCTTAAACATTAAATCATTGGGAACCAAAAAAAAAGGCTACCTTATCACAGGTGTTAAAAACACTAAACCAGCTCTCTTCACTCACATTAGCCTGCTGGCCAAAGGACTTGATGAAGGGCCAGCTACAGCTCTGCAAAGGCAGCTTCAGTTTGGGAAGATAGTTACCTCTTTGCATTCTATGTGTATATCTCATGTTCTACCAGGAATCAAAATGCCTGGTACAGATGTTTTGCCTGGCATTTCCAGTAGCAGAAAAGCAAAAGAACAGATCCATTTTCAGGAAGACTTTAGGTTTCTGCACATTTTACTTTTTTCACCCTTTAACAGCTGCAGCTTGTGTACTCTGGGTGCTTCTTCCCTCGCCTTGCACACAAGGAATCTCAAACAAGTCTTTCAAAGCCAAATACAGTCTATACGATAGGTAAATAGGAACGGTTATACTTTTTAATGCAAGCCTCAGGATAGTTAAAATGTTATGAATAAGTTATTTTTCTATTCAGCTGAACTTAAACTACATTGAACACATGTGTATTTTATTGTTTGTGACAGAAACAGTACCAGAATCAGAAAGTTTGTCACAATAATTAAGGCAGCATTCATTTATTAACCCTAGCTAGGCTGTTCCTCATTGGGATGAGAGTACAAAGTCGCTTTTTAGAACAAGTTTTCAACCTCTCTCCTTTCCTAAAGAAATAAAAACCCCTTTCCTCTCCCTTGAACAGCATGCCCATTAATGAAGATATACAGGGAAAGATCAGCTTAAATGTTTGGAAAAGTGAATTAAGCAGCTTTTTTTTTTCCCAAATAAAAAGAAAATAGGCTCAAGGGGATGGATACTAAAACAAGCTATGTCGAACACAGTAATGTCTTACAATAATTAGTCCATTCTTAGTCATTCCCACACATATAACTACAGTCCTGTTTATAGCTCCAAGATTCAAAGGATATTCACACCTCTTCAATTTCCAACTGCTGCTGGCATATGCAAGTTATCATAGCAATGCAAAAATGTTCAAACTCTCAGATTAACAATTTCTCTTGGACATACAAAATTCTCACCACCCTTTCTAAAACAGTTTGCTATATAAAACACTGGCTTTTCATTAAAAAATTAGGAATTTAGAGCCTCCAAATAGACTGAGCAAAACATTGCTAATTTCTGCATGAAAATTAAGATTATAGAGGGGGAAAAAAAAAATCAAGAGTTTTCTTGATACACTATCTGCTCAAGACTAATTTAATAGAGCAATTTTAAAAGAACAAACAGATGTTTGAAACCTGTGACACAAATTAATTTGCAATTTAGACCAACTTGGTATCATTAAATTTCTGAGTTAATAACTCTCCTCCCCCTTTCTCTCTCTCACATGCACACCCAAATCCCACACATCTAAAAAGACAGTTTCAATTCCAATTTTTATTCTGTTTTTAAACAGTACTAACAGCCATATTCAGTTAAAACCATAAATTATCATCTAGATGTTTCTGTACAAAAAGCTGGAGATGTAGGGAAAAATTCCTAACACAATCTCCCAAATCCAAATACAGGATATAAAGAAGGGAGAGAATATGGTTCCAGATCTGAACTCTGGGGGCTTAAATCCATCTGTTGTAAAATTATCTGCCCAATTATTTCTAGTAGGGCAATACATATGTAAAATAGCAAGCATTCTTGCAATAACCATTCTCCAATTATTAGATATTTTTAAGATACTGTCTAAAAGAAAAGCAGAGCTAAAACTGAAGTAGTAATCATAAAAGGATGACAGTTAACATGACAGATTTAACTCGCTGCAAAATATTCACAACAGTTTTAAAACGTTATTTAAAAAATAGTCTGGGGAAGAGACACACATTTATCCCTTTAAAGTCAGCAGCATTCAAATATATTTAACAACCCAAACAACTGGCCCTGGAGAGACAGTTGCATCCAACTGTGGCAAGCGACGGAACATTTCTAGAATTTTAAATATTTCTTTTAATAATTGATATAGTCATTTTGAATCTTTCTGCATAGGATATAAGGTGTGAGTAGATTGCATTAACACTGCTTAAACATTTCAACTTGTCAGTATGGCCAACTCGATTTCTGAAATATTTGCAGTATTTTCCCATCGAAACAGTAATAAAGGTAGAATAAATATATGCCACTGCTTTATAATCACTGAACATTAATGAATATTTTATGTCTTTTTAAATCTCCCTGTTTAATTTAAAAGGGTGAAATTAAGTCTCCTTCCTGCAATATGCCAATTATCTGTAAATCAAACAATAACTTGGCCATTATACTCCTTTTTGTTAATATACGAGAAGCTAATTTGAAAACACTGAATGGTGTTTTTAGATAATAATTGAATAGTGCTTCCTGCCCCCTTGTGGTTGACAACTGCAACTTGCATAAAGCATTTCAACTACCACAAAAATATAACAGGGGATAAGTAAACTATTAATTTGTTAAAGTGCAAATGAGAGAGCGAAGAACAATCTAACAAACTCAAGGAGAAGAAAAAAAAAAAAATCACCAATCTTCCCCCTGCCGCCCCAAAAAAATCATGAGGCCACTAAATTAATCCGTTTCTTGCTGTGGTTCTCATTCTTTGCTAACACGCAAAAATTGAAAAAGCATTAGAGAGTTAACATGCAAAACAATGACATGGTGTTGCAATTAGATCAACGTGAACAGCCCCTTCGGCTCATACAGATCCCCACTGACAAGGTTGAAGATGTAAGGGTCCACCTGTTCAATTGCAAGGCAAGGGCCTGAAGTAAAAAAAGAAGATCCAGAGTTCGATTTTTTTATTCTAAAACACTTGCTTCAGCTCAGAAATTGCATGGATAATTTTTCTACATCCAATGTGGTGCTTTACCTAATGGCATTACCCAACACAGTAAAACAGGGTGAGTAAAGAACTCCATGTTAGACTTAATAATGAATTTTCTTCCTTTTAGTGGTTTAAACAGGAATCCTGAATTTTAAACAACTTGTTTTTAAATGAAATTGCCTTTGTGTACCAATACCATAAGACACTGAAATCATTCCGTCACTGTCAAGAGACAAGATATCTTCGGTGAACATAAAAATACCCAATATTCTTTTAGTCACTGCATCAGGTTTCAGACGCCTTCAGTGCAACAAAAATCTTTGGAGAAACAGCATATTAACAAATTTGCACAACATGGATAAAAAAAGATGCACATAATATGTAGGAGATTAATTTCCTTTGAGGATTGTCAATTTCATTTTAACCATTAAAATTAAAAAGCACAAATCCACAAATCTTAACGTACTTTCAGAAATCTTCAAAAGGCACTTTTATTTAGAAGAGTGCACCTCCTGAAAAGATAAGTTTCAATAGAGTACGGTTGTGTATTTACATTGCGACGCAGTTTAATGCATTAACATCTGCTTTAAAGGCAACAGACTTTCACAAGGGGGAGAGGTTTTTTTTTTATGGGGGGGGGGGGCGACAAGCAAGTTTTAAAATGACCCAGCTAGAATTCCCAGAAAAAAAATAGTATTTATACATGAGATGACAAATGTACACTTAGTGTGGGTTCTTATTCCTGTAATATGATGGAATCATTCATCTGTCATGCATTGCATGGCAAAAAATTTTGAACAAAATTTGCAAAATCTTACAAAAGTGACTGAAGGGAAAAATCTCAGACCAATAATAAATATGTACTTCAAATGGAAAGCAAATATTTACTTTTCAGAACTGCCATCAGGCAATGGTAAGGATTCATCATTCAAGCACATTTCTAGAATAAACTTGCCAAATTCTTAGAAATGGGTTATGCACTAGGTGCCATGTGAAGCACAGCAATGGGCAACAATCTTTTCCTGCTGAAAAGAGTTAAGAAATAGGGGCTTCCAGTTCTATAACTGGAGGGTCAAGATGTATATCACAGACAATATTTGTTGCTAGGGGATTTAATTCCAACACTGTTCTTTGTGACAACACCTCTTGCTGGCCGCTCTAGAGAACAACAGTGAAATTGTCTGTACAAAGAAACCACTTGCAACCCAGCCAGAGTTAATGTACTGGAAGAGAAAACCAAGTAGTGCCATACTTTCTTAGTACATGGGAAGGCTGCAGGTTAAGAGAAAGCAAGTTAGAGAGAACTTTATGGGATTCAACATCAAACATACCTGAACATCCACCAACTTCCCTCTAAACTACTTAATAACTAATTTCATAATTAACATGATGCATATATTTTACTCTTAAAATGTAAAATGTTATAGAAAATCTATTTCTTTTAAATATGAAAACTATTTGTATAAATTCTAGGGCAGGTTTTTACCTGATCTACAGTAATCTTTAACAACCCAGTTAATTAAAACTAAAAACTGATTAATGAAACAAAGAAGTTCCAACCAGAACCTACAAGCCCTCTTTAACAGAGTTGACATTAGATATAATGAGCTACATTTATTCTTCAGCTGTGAGACAGAACTAACCTCCTGAATGGTACTGCTTCCTGAGAAGTTGAGGTTGTACTCCCGCTGGACTTCTCGATGGGTGATGATCAGCATGAAGTTTTGATTTAATGACTCCTGCAGGGCCCTGAAATGGTTGAAAGAAAAACAAGA
This sequence comes from Alligator mississippiensis, assembly GCF_030867095.1. NCBI lineage: Eukaryota > Metazoa > Chordata > Crocodylia > Alligatoridae > Alligator > Alligator mississippiensis. The sequence continues at coordinate 8,069,990 of NC_081828.1, forward strand.
AAATCAGGGATAAGCATGTTCTAGCTTGCTTTACCGTTAGCTGCAAAAACCCCAGGAGTAGCCGAAACCCAACATGGACAAGTCTAGGCACAATGTTATCATCTCTTTTTCTGCTCCTAAAGACAAGAGAGCATGCTGAGAATGACCAAAGGCTAACCTGCTAACTCCTTCTCTGGTAAGGTGATTGCCACCTCAAAGGCTATGCTTTATTCTCTCTTAATTTAAAAAACAAAATTAGGCCATGCTATTATCATAAATATTAGCTATATTTAGAACATATATTTTTTCATTACCAGGCTTGCAAGTATATCTACATTCAGCCAAACAAGCTACAATATACATCGGAAACCTATTTTAAATACAGAAGGAGAAATCCTGCAGTGACTTCAGCGAGGCTTCCCGAAATGTAAATCAGGGCAAGATTTGACCTATATAGAATAATTCAGATCATATAAATCCAGATAGATAAGAAACAGAAAACTAGCTAATATAGTTTTTATGAATAAGGCTACTTTAGTAAATATAATTAAACAGGTTATGCTAAAACACCGGCACAGTATTTATATTAACTCATCTATTCCAAGGACAGCTGAACAAAACAATGTTTATCCACTTTATTTTCCTGCATCATGCTCTTCTGAGAATGATAAACTTTGTGATCATTCAGATCTGCACAGCTCCAGGTTACTGTTTTCCCTTTAAACCCAAATTTGCCTTTGACAATGAAGAAAAACTGAAGAGCAGACCTCCCATGCTGATGAGCACAATTATACCTTAAGAAAGATTTTCATATTAACATGAAAGCCCCAGTTTGCTTTCTTTTAATAGAATAGCTGATTATGATCTGCATTTTTTCCAGCACAAGGTTTATTCAACAGTCATTTGAAGATGTCCACAAATTAATTTGTTTTAGATCTCAAGTTAAGTTCCCATACAGAAAATAACTATTTAAGTAAATTTATTTCCATCTTTTCCAAACCCAAGAATAATTTACAATAAAAATACATGATAATACTGCAGAAGCCAGCCAATGTCTTTTACACCTTTAATAACTGTAATATTATAAGGTACAATACATGACATGTACGTAAGTGAAAAAGTAATCCTATACTTCATACCTGGAGGTGACTGCATCTGCTACAAACTAATTCTATAAACTTTTAAAATTGTTAACTGTACTTCAACGGAGATTAAATATTTTCTGGAAAAACACATTCTTAAACACGTTTTTACTTCCTCATAAAGGAGTTTGGATTGTGAAAACTGACTGTTAGCCTAATTTAAAAAAAAAAAAGTATCACTGGTGTTTACTATTATAACAGCATTAATAAAAGGAAATATGGGCTGGAATGCAAAAACACAGCTATACATGTAATGCAATGCCCGTATTAAGTCTGCAACTTTTTTGCGTTGGAGAGAGCTCAGTGGAAAGTCCGTTATACCCTGGTCTCTCTTTATTCCTTCCTTTCAGAAAATTGCTGTCTTTAAAAATCATCTCTCTTTGAAATTATCAGTCATTTGTACGTTCCAGTATGGATGGACACACATACAGATATGCATGCTTTTTACAGCATCACTTTACAATAAATTGTTCTAACACTACTGAACAATTTAGCAACAAAATTTAAAAGCCAGTCCTGCAAATCTATTGCACATAATCTTGCTCACTATAGTATTTCAGGTCATGAAACATGTCTGTTTTGCAGTGGTGTAGGGACACAGCCAGGTGCCCGGGGACAGGCGCAGTGGCGACTTTCAGTTGCTGCATGTTCACAATTGTGATCGTGCAGCTGGCAGCAACAGCTTGTTTTTTTCACTCCCTCCCCTCCCAAAATTAGCACAGGGGTGTTTGCCCCATTTGCAAAGACGTAGTTTCATTCACTGTGCACAAGGGGTGGCAGCACAAGGGGTGTTTCATTCATTGGCACAAGGGGTGTTTGCCCCGTTCACTAAGACACTGCTTTTTTGCAAAACACAGTCCAAGCTTTTGACACCCTGGGAGCTTGCTAAGAACGTCCATCAAGTCCCTTGGAAGCCATATCTAACGTCAGTACATGTAATAGATTCTGACAAATGGAAATTGGTCAAGAAAAAAACGACAGATTATGCAACCCAAAGCACTCCCTTGTCATGGACTGGATAGTTGTGGTCTTAAATTTTGTTCCTGTTCAGGAAAGCACAATGTCTTAAGAACAGGTATCAGCAACCCAAAGTCCCGGGCCTGATCCGTTCCACAGAGCCACATGATCAAGCCTGTGGACATGGGGCTTCTGTGGCAGGGAGCTTCCAGCAATAGTCACTCTGCCTTGCCACTACAGGGAAAAGCGGTGGCAAAGGCTAGGTCCCAGCACCTGTCCGCCTGACCGAAACTGGGTCATTCCAGCCCAGAAAGGTTACCGACTGCTGCCTTAGAACGATCAGTACTTGGAGACACTGCGCTTGCACAACGAATGAAACAATGTCTTACTGGATGGATTCCCACAATCTTAAGCAGGCATTTCCTGGAAGCCAACACAACTTTAGGATGTACCTCACATGTCTGCCATCAGCAAAGCTGTTATATTTTCAAATTTCTGAAATTAAATTAAGACTGTGTACCTGTCTGTTTCCTTTTCTGGCCCATTCTTATTAGACTGTTATCAATTGATCGTTATGTCCATATTACATTTACTATGGCAAAAGCCAGATTGCCCCCAAGCAAGACTGAAGCACCAAAATTTCTGGTCATCTTTTTCACATCTTTATCCTTCTCTAACATTTTAGAAAATATCTACTTTCAAACGACACAACTTTGTTGGGAAAACGTTAGCATGTGAAGCTGACATACACAAATTACACTGGAATATACTAGGAGTGCTTGTTACAGCTGTTTCCTACTTTTTTTTTTTGAAAGTTTTCTGCAGTTGTTAACACTTGTTCTCTATTTCCCCGATTCAGAAGTCAGCACATATATATATCTCAGGCATTTATAAGGACATCAATTCCAGTGATATGTTGGCTGAAAATATGATCATTAACCAGAATTGCTCTTCATCAGGGGACAGTTCTCCACTCCTTCCTCATGCAGTATCTTATTTGAATTTTGCTGGAGTAGGAGATATAGACAGAATTGTTTTTCCTCTTATCTTCTCATCTGGCTATTTTACATGAAGAGTATAAAAAATTTAAGACCAAGACTTTCAAAAACAACTAGCCATTTTTGTGTGTCAGTCATGGCTGCCCAACTAAGACCGTGTGAAGAAACCAATTGTCAGTGGTTGGCTTCTCAGTAAATTCTCTAACTCGGGCTCTTTTAGGATGGTCACAAACTAATGCCACAAAAACTGACGTATCAAAAAAATCACTCATTGCTTCTGACAATCCTGGCATATAGCTATTAAATTACCTATTCTTCAAAAACGTACTAAGACATGAATAGTACAGTTTAATTATTAAATTAAAAGTATATTTAAAACCATTTCAAGTTATAGGCAAGTTAATAAAACAGGTGTTTGAAGGCAGGCTCCTAACTCCTTAGACAAGCAACTAAATAAGTAATTCTGATCTTAAAGGGTCTAAGAAATGAGAAATTCCTCAGCGTTTTTGAGGATCCACCCTACGCCCTCAGTTAATTACTGGGGGATCCACACACTTGAAAATGAGGATGGTACCCAACTTTTAAAATCTTAGCACAAGTGTTTCCTTCAAATGTGATCAGTTTAAGCAGAACAGACTTTTCCAGATAAAATATCAACAAAAATGTGGGCTAAATTCTGTTTCCTGCTGAGGTCTGGGGGGAGCTTACCATTAATTTTAATGGGGTCAAGATCTGAGTCTCAGTTAATGGATAGAAGCATATTCAAAAACCACCAAATGATACTAGAACTATATCCTCATTCTGCACACCCCAGCTCACAAAAGAATCCTTATTAATTGATGGACTTCATATTCCCATTTATTGCATTCCTGGCTGAAACAACTGTATATTTCATGGTCAGTGTGGGGGCAAGAAAACCTCATAATGCCATGTCCCATACACCATGGCAATCGGGTATGCATGTCCCCGAGATAACCAAATCCGGGAACTGGAATACGAAGTTTGTGGCCTGAAGAGAAGCTTCTCCCTATGTCTGGGCTTAGCAATGAAGGCTCAAATAAGTAGGTTTTCACAAGTACTAACACTTATATTACTTATTATTTGTATTCTCCAAGAGCCTAGAAGCCACCATTATGAACTAAGGCTCAAGTAAGGTTGGCATTATGAAATACACAGAAAAAGATGATCCCCTACCCAAAAAGAGGTGAACGTCTGCCTAATGTGCTTAAAATTAATAAAAGGTTGTGGGGTTTTTTACATCAGAAATCTCTCTCTCAATGCTCCAGTTGCAACTACTTGGTTAAACATACGTGGCATATTTTGGTAATTATCTTATGCAAACAGTTCAAAAATTAACACAATACAACATACCTATCACACTATTCAAAGTTAAACTTAGCTTCTGAAGAATGTGTGTGTGTGGGTACTTCCAATCCTGTAGTAGAAAATAAAGCTTACACTCTACCTATACAAAGCTGAGGAAGTTGGTTAGTAATTAGAGTATTCTAATTTTTCATCACATTAAATGATCAGTTTTCTAGTTATTGTATAACACTCTAAAATCCTGATTAAAAAACTAGTTTCTTTTTATATGCAAAATAATTTGGTTATATCTCACATGAAAGCCTCAAGGGTTGTTTTCTATGCATTTGTTGGCAAACTAACATTTTAAAGCCCTAGGCATTCTTTGAAATAACAAGAGTAGACTTATCCAACATGAAATTATAGAACTATAGGACTCAAAGGAATGGCTTGGGCCATCAAGGCCAGTATCCTGCATTCACAGGCAATCATTTATCTTGAGAGTATTAAAAATCATCCTCTATAGCCCGTTGTCCATCTCTTATTGTAGTCATGGTTTAATGCTTCATAAGAGGGGTAGGGATACCAATACAACATTCATGAGGGATTGGTTAAAAAAAGTCCTCTCTGTCCTCTACAGGCAACTAGCAGAAACCCTGAAGCGTAGGATTACCAAACATCTCTCATCTGAGGACAGAGTTGCCAAAGAGATATCAAATACTTGAATTCACATATCACAAGCATTGCTTTTTGATCCAAGAACAATCCTTTCCTGTCTCCTTTCCCTAAACCTGTCAACCCCCTTTCTGAACCTAGGCAAGCTCGTTGTCCCCTTTACTCTGTTAAGAGCATTCCACAACTTCATTCTTCTAATTGTTAGCAACATTCTTCTGTCTAAAATGGTTCATAACCAATTTGTAGCCATTTCATCTCATGTTGTTGTTCTCTAACTGAAATAGCTTGTTCCTCACTGATATTAATGCTGTAAATGTATTTATAAAAAAGTAAATGATCTCTCTTCTCAACCTTCATTTTGCTAAGCTAAACAAGCAAAGCTCTTTTAATTTCATCCCAAAAGGAAGATTCTCCATTCCTTGAACTATCCTACTAGCTCTTCCTTGCATCTGTTCCAGTTAAAATTATCCATGAAACTAAAAAAATATTGTTAAAACAAAAACAAAAAATCAAAATTCACCTCTGCTAGTATTTTCCAAATGTTCTCTTTTCATTCAATCCTTATCATTCCTTTTATGAAATTCACTAATTTTTCCCATTAGGCAAGATTTTTTTGAGCCCTCCCCAAATCCCAGAATATTATATAAATAGGTATGACACATGGTAATTAACATTTCCATTTTAAACTTACAGATTTCTACAAGCTCGTGTCAACAGAAGTCCAAATTTACTGTAATTACAGATTATTTACATTAAAACAAAATAAGAAATCAGTATGTAAATGTAATGTTTGTTGTAGCTAATGCTGCAGGCGATGGCAGATTAGGTTCAAACAGCAATCAGTTAGAAAATCTGGCTAACATGTAAATGAGCAGCAGCTCTTCTGTTTACATTCTATTGCATTTTAAACTTCAGGATTTTAAAACTGTCTCATGAGCAGATGTGAAAATAAAACATTAATCTTACCATTATTATTATTGAAGCTTTCAAAGTAACTAAAGCAAGGCACTGCTCCTGTCCAGCTAAACAGACAATACTAATAATTGGAGTTGCAGATTACATCGTTCTTAATTAACACTCTGCTACAGTTGTTAACATACACTAAGGCACCATGTCATAATCACCACTGCTCTGTAACAATCTTTAAACACACACGTAATGAAGGAACAGCCTATTACTCTGAAGATACTTTTTCAAAATTTGTATCTATCCATGTGATTTACCTGCTCATATATTTTGAGTTAAAGGAAATACACTGTTTACAAAAATTCTTTACAGAAGCCTACACAGTAAACAGTTTTTAATTGTTCCAGATAATTTAATGGTACTGTAACTAGAAATAGGAAGCCTCAGACCTTCCAGTAATTCACGGAACATAGTTCACAGAAACATACCAGATTTCTGTTCACCTAGACTATGTACAGACCGTCAAAAAGCCTGAGGCTTAACTGATTTAGTGGCAGGTTAGTCTAAGATGAATAGAGTGAACCAATAGCAAGTGAGCAGACATTCACTTTTGATTCCGGAAATGCAGCCACATGCCTGCAGTGGCCCAGGCCAGAAGCCAGAGGGTGCTAAGAGCACGCCTCCCTGCTCAGCTGCAGCAGACAGCTTGGAGCCAAGGCTAGCCTGCCCACCCTGCGAGGGGGGAGCGGGGCTTGCAGGGGAGGTGCAAAGCATCTTGGGATGCTGGGGGATTGTGAGTTAACTTGACTCTGGAGGGGATCTGGGACAGAAGTTCAATAAACTGATTCAACCTAAATCAGTTCAGTTTGAGACTCCATCCATCCAAGTTTATCCTAAACCCATCTTGGTCATCTGAAAGTGGTTTATATGCACTGAATGTCTATGGTGTTACAGATTTGAACCAGTTTCCAATAACTTCTACCGGTTTGTATGCTATTTCTGTCCCTCGGCCTACAGAACAACTGGATAAATCTGGTGTCGGAGAGATTCGTACAGGAACAAGACCCCCTGGAGATGAAGTGTGCATGCATGGCAAGGAAAGGGGAAGACACCAGAGGATCCTTGGGTCCACACAGCAAGCCATTCAGCCATCCCTTTGCTTTCTCTCTACTGTGTTTACCAATATTTCCTTTCCACCCTTGGTTTGGCCCATTTGGATGCAGTAAGAAATAAAGGTAGCATAAGGTAGCCCCCAGATAGCAGAATAGTTGCCAAGGAATTTATTATTCAGTGTTTTAAGACAGGCACACTGTAGCATCCTGCATTTCCGTTGTCTTTTGTCTTTTTTGGATAGCTAATTATGGCAAAGGGAACCTACTAAAATTATAGAAGCAGGTCATGTATGTTTGCCTGGTCTTTAAGATTTTTTTTTTAAATGTGTTAGTATAGCAAGCTGTGGTTACTACTGCCATGCTGCTGGCTTGTTATGATCCCAACTTCCACAATATTTGACAGCTAAATCACAACCTGTACCCTTGGTTTTACTACCACTCAGTTGTAATTCATTGCACTTGTGTTGACTATAAAATGTTTGTTGGCCTGACACACCATGAATGGTTGCAGATATCCTAGCAGGTTTTCTGTTTAAACTGCATAATCACTTTGCTGTAATGTTTAAATGCTAGCCTTGATCAGCTGAGGTGTTAAATTCCTCAGCCAGTCTGCCTCAGCCAACCTTGAAGCGTAGGAACAGATGGAGGAAGTATATTTGTAGACATAATTATCCTTCAGTGCCAGGGACAGGCACAAGGTACAAGTCTGTAGAGTAATGGCCAGAATTTTTTTTTTTTTAAATAAAAAAGGGCATGAATGTCAAAGGGTCATGGGCTGGAAACTCAGACTTTTGAAACACTGCACTTTTCTGGAGATATTACAAGTCAAGATTATTTATCTCTGCAAGAAATTATAAGGGCATTTGAAGAAACAGGCAGATGGCAGACTCTTCAATATGTGGCAAAGTTCCTTAACATCCATCAGTGAATAGATGTTATCTGCAATTTAAAAAAAAGTGTGATGCTAACGAACTAATCTAAATAAACACTGACCTATCAGTAGGTAGTAAACAGTGTAACTGGGTTTGGTACATTGCTTCAATTAGACGTGTTTTGATCTCCATTGATGCTTTAATTGGAGACAAGCTTCCCTTTTCATCTAGAATTTATGACTTCAGGGAGATGATCTAGCCTTCAAATTATAAATGTTTAAGTATCCACTAATTAATCATCATTTAGTATCTCAAAGCTTCCAAACTCATCTTTAAAATACTACAAAATAATTCCCACTAGGAAACAAGTTTCAACTGTAAAGTAGTGACAATGCCACCCTAATTTTACTAGGATATATTGTGGGTTTGAACACTTTAAAGTGATCAATATTTTTTCATTCAATATACAGGACTATGAAATAAAGCAAATATCCTTTTAAAACCTGCTTCTTATATTTGAATTTAATAAATAGCATTTAAAAATGAGTATCCCTCTAAGCTTTGAACATTTATACAAAATTAGATTTTCAATAATAAATAATGTGCAACCAGACCTGGTCAAAAAGTTTTCAACTTTCAGAATTGATGTAAAAATGCTGCATTGCAATTAACGCTGAGGGCGGGGGAGCGGGAGGGCTCAAAAAAATAAATAAATAAATAAATAAAAAAAATCAAGAATATTTACCCATACAGCTTTAGCTATTTGTCCACTATTTATATATACACAACTGCTCAGTGTCTTGCATTTATGACTATAATTCCTGCCTATAAGAAGAACACAAATAAAATCATAATATAATCACATCACCCCTCAACATGGCTTCTGTCCAAAAATCTGACCTCCTAAAATACACATTTTACCATGTCAAAAACGTTAATACATCTAGGCTTTGATAATCCAAGAATGGAAAACTGCCCTAAAGTTAAAGGACTACCAAAGTTTATGCTATGCACGGTTCTCTGTCCTTCCACTTTTTTTTCAATTTTAAATTAACATCACATGCATCTGTATACCTCTACTGAACTAGTATGGCTCTACAGCAGAAGTTATCTTTAGTAATACTCTCTAATAGTGCAGGAAGGACATTTATCTTAAGATTTTTAAAAATGATTTCCAAACCTGTATTATCCACCCTTCTTTATCATCAAGCCCATTTCCTCCTTCATGTCCTACACACCTGCTTACTCATAACACTCTGCTGTACTCCAGTTAGAAGAGGCTACCTAGAGAAACTGTGGCATTTCCATCCTTGAAAGTTTTCAAGAGCCGCAGAGACAGACACTTGGCTGGGATGGTTTAGTTAGGGCTCATTCTGCCTTGACCAGGGGGCTGGGCCAGATGACCTTGTGAGGTCCCGTCCAGCCCGACTTCCCTATGATCCCAATTTTCCTTTAAACAATTGCTCACATAGAATTATCAAATAAAAAATCTGATTCAAAGCAGCACCATCATCAACTACTACTGTGAGCACTGTGCACAGAAGCTTGGATTCAAAAGGAATCCAAAGACACCTAAAGGAATTAGGTGCCCAACTCCTATTAAAATTATTTGAGTGAAATAATTCCCCTGGGGGCTTTTAAAATCCAAGCTAGCACTTTCATTCCCTCTGTGAGACACAAGTAGCTTAAAGTAATACTTGACTCTTATATTCTTACTAGTTACGATGCAGAATTTTTGCTCTTCAATTGATTTTCAAGTATTATCATTACTGGTAACATATCTGTGTTTGTAACTATCTCTACAGAGAGCCCAGTAAGCTAATACCCAATAACAATAAAAGAAAAAATAATTACTTCTTAAGACAACATGACTGCAATTTATTTTATCAGTGATGTGTGGTTTGAATGAGTAACAATGCAACTGTTCCTATTTGCTTGTTCTGTTGGTAGGACATTATATTCTATTAGACTCAATTACTGTGCACCCCCTGGTGGCTATGTAATAATGTTAACTACATTTTTATGAGTAAAATTCATACTATAAAAGAAGTATCAGCCAAAGACAAGTTTTGGTGACCAGACTGGACCATAAGAATAATATATTAATTGATGACTGAGATAATTACATTTAATTTTTAACAGAATAATCATGTATTCATTTTAAAAACTGAGCATTATTCAATAAGCTACTTTAATGCTATTGGTTCTAATTTAATGATTTAAAGCAGAAAAGAGCAACACAGAAGATAACTTCATTTCCTTAATTGAGAGAAATTATTTGGCATTATCACTTACATGCAAAAGTCCACAAGTCCAGTGAGAGGTGACAACATAAGCTAACATCTTAACTATTTGGAAAGCAATAATACTGAACTGCTGGTGATCTGACAATGTTTTATAGATACTTATATCTTAAAAAAAACCTTACATAAGATACATCTTTAAAGGCCATCTTCTGCTCTTTGGGTGCAAAACTGCATTTGCATATACATTCATCCACACTGATGAAACGTAAAACTCCGTATGTACACTTTCTTCATAGTTTCATAGTAGCATAGTAGCTAGGGTCAGGAGGGACCTGGATCATCTAGCCTGACTCCCTGCCACAGACAGGAATGAATGCTGGGTTCACAAGACCCCAGACACATGATCATCCAACATCCTCTTGAATTTGCCCAAGTTAGGGGCAAGGACCACTTCCCTGGGAAGTTGGTTCCAGATTTTGGCCACCCTAACTGTAAAATATTGCCTTCTGATCTCTAACCTAAACCGATTCTCCATCAGCTTGTTACCATTGTTCCTTGTCACCGCAGGTGGTGCTGGGGAGAAAAGGGCTCTGCTTTGTTGCTGTTGATCTCCCCTGATGAGTTTGTAGGCAGCCACCAGGTCCCCCCTCAGCCTCCTCTTGCTGAGGCTGAACAGGTTCCGGTCCCTCAGTCTCTCCTCGTAGGGCCTGTCCTGTTGCCCTCTCACCAAGAGGGTGGCCCTCCTCTCAACCCTCTCCAGGCTGGCCACATCCCTTTTGAAGTGCGGCGCCCAGTACTGGACGCAGTACTCCAACTGCGGCCTGACCAGTGTCGCATAGAGGGGGAGGATCACCTCTCTGGACCAGCTCGAGATGCACCTTTGGATGCATGACAAGGTATGGCTGGCCTTGCCGGCTCATGTTCATCTTGGAGTCAGTAATGACTCCTTGATCCCGTTCCGCCTCTGTGCTTTCAAGAAGGGAACTCCCCAGCCTGTATGTGTGCTGTGGATTCCTCCTCCCCAGGTGCAGCACCCTGCATTTGTCTACATTGAACCCCATCCTATTCTCGTCTGCCCACTTTTGTAGTCTGTCTAAATCTAGTTGCAGCCTCTCTCTCCCTTCAAGTGTGTCCACCTCGCCCCACATCTTAGTGTCATCAGCAAACTTGGACAGCCTGCTTTCCACCACCTCATCCAAGTCGCCGATGAAGTTATACAGTTAGACTCCAGTGCAGACAAGGGGTACAGAATTTATTCTTCCAAAATGAATTTTGAGGTTGTAAATCTGACCTGCAAGTCAATGTTTTAGACTAGCACAGTTGTTATAAAGGTACATAGTTTTACTCGTACAAAAACATGCTCTTTTGAAGATGTATTCCAGATTTTTTCACAAAAGTAACATCGAACTGCAGATAAGTTCATGTTGGTATAGTTTATGAGAAAGCCTTACCCAGAATTACTTGAAGGATGGGGCAGTTCAGGTGTTAGAACATAAAGACTGTTGTTTTTTGGCAAATGTAGAGTTTTTAAAACAGTCTGAAAAAAAATGTTCAGAATTAAAAATTATACATTTTAATTTATACAATACTGCAGTGTTTGAAAATCTCACGTCCATTTTTCTCATTATATATATTAAGTTATATGTTCTAGCTATTAAGTTAACATAATATATTCTATTAAGATGTATATCTATATATAATATAATAATAATATATAACAGCTACAGAATAATAACATATTTTGCCTAAAGATTCATTCCTTATTGCTAATTTAATAATTTGCTTTCTGCAGGCACAAATGTCATACCACATATGAATAAAACACTGACCACAGAAATTCAGGGGGAAATCACATGTAATCCCATTACAAAGTTTAAGTGAATTGATTTCTTACGTTAGTTTGACATTTGAGATTTCTAGTAATACTATTAGAAATCTAGTCTCTGCATTTGTAATCCTCACCTACACACAAAGGGGTGTAGCTGGTCTAATAAAAGATATCGGATTTACGCAAAAACCTTGTCACCTACATGCATTCATTTTGTTGGAAACATTTGAATAATTTCTTGGTAAAATTGTAGGACACTTACACTATCATCTACATCTCCGGTCTTCCATCCTTTAAGCAACATTTTAGATGCAGGAATTTGAAGTTCATTTTCTAAAATGCGTTTGATCTCTCCTGCAAAGAGACAAAGAGAAAACGTGTCACCAAAATCATATTAGCAACTTTTTTCTATATTCAGGTTAATCAGGTGTCAGATCTTCCCTCACTGCAAGCGAACAACATAGGAGCTAGGAGGCTTAAGTGTGAAGTGCCCTATTTTGCAAAATGCATACAATTTTTTCAGCAACTTTCCTCACCAAATACCTTAATGTCACAAATATTAAAGACCAAGTCGAAAAAAAAACCCAACAAAAAACCCGTTTCACCATCCCCAAGATTCCAGACAAAAACTAAAGGGGGGAAAAACCAAGTAAAATTAGTCCCCTCATTTTTTTATTTAATTTAATGTCACTAAATTCCAAAAGCACTCATGCCAAATGAGTTAAAAAAAAGAAAGAAAAACACTACACACAATGTCCTTCGACTTCAAAACAAATCCACAAGACACAAAAAATGACCTTGTACCCACTGACTTCAAGGGTCAGGATCCTGAACACACTCCTTCCTTAAAGGAGGTTGGGAATTTTGGGGTTGTTTTTAACCAAATACAACCCCTTTGTTTTGTTCTTTAAAAACAAAAAAGACAAAAAAACCTCAATTTGTTAAAAGTGAAATGGTTTACAGAAAAGGATTTATATTTCAACCAATTTTTCATTAGCAATTATTTTGGAAAACTGCTTAAAAATACTCCTAAATTAGAGTTTCTAGTTTTGCGTCAAAAGTAGCTTTTCATTTGCAATATTAAGGTGATTAAAAATAAAAAATAAAAGGTCAAAGTCAAAATGAAATATTTCAAGAGAACAAAAGACTTTTATTGGATCATTGGTTTATGAGATTTTTCAGACAGCGTTCTCATCCTGTTTCAGAACAAAAATAAAGTGACAACATTTTTTAAATGTATCCTGACACAGGAAATCCATTTCCTGCATAAGATCTATTCATTCATTTAACCTGAATCTCTCAAGTACCTTACAAAACTTCAGGAATTTTTATGAATTCATTATACCAAAAATGCAATTTCTGGTTAGTATTCACTCAGGTCACAGTAGCAGGAATGCCAACGTACAACACTTCAGCACAAATCTGAGCAGACTCTTATGGAAGTTCAGACTAGTGGCTAGCCCCTTGCCATATATTTTCATGAAGGTGGTACTGGTTATTGCTAGTCAGAAGTAACTGGGAGACACTTTTTAAAGAATAGGACAAAAAATTAAGTTTTAATGATGATGGATTGGATTTTGTTTGTTTGTTTTTACCAATCTTGATTTTAAAGCATGGTCTCGATGGTTTTTCAAATACAGTGACTGTTAAATACTATGGTTTGGATTTTCCCCATAATCCTCCCTAACTTCCATATTTCTGGCACAAGCATCCTGCTGTCTGGGGAAAGGAGGGATGCTCCGTTTCATCTAAGAACATTTTGATATAGCAGACGAATGAGCCATGCATCCAGGTGCAGCACTTGATGCATCTCGGAAGGAAGGATGTCCTTGCTGTAGCAACATCAATGGGGTAATGAAAGAAAAACTTACGGAATCATAGATTCATAGATGTTAGGGTCGGAAGGGAACTCAATAGATCATCGAGTCCGACCCCCTGCATAGGCAGAAAAGAGTGCTGGGTCTAGATGACCCCAGCTAGATGCCTATCCAACCTCCTCTTGAAGACCCCCAGGGTAGGGGAGAGCACCACCTCCCTTGGGAGCCCGATCATGTACTGATCAAAGGAGACCAAGGAACCCAAAAGAAAAAGGAAGCAATATCTGGGGAGTAGTCTAAGAGAAGTTTCATGTTCTACTTTTAAAATGTATTTGCTGAAAGTGTGGAAGAACCCATTCTAGAACTGAGATGGGGAGTAAGACGTGAAAGGGAAAATGCCTGGGCATCAAAATAATACCATTAACAGAATAACAAGCAGTGCCTCGGTGTCCCAAAAATAGATTAAAGAATGTATCTCATCAGAAAACCAGGTCTCCACTCCAGATTAGAGGTAAAATGAAAAAGCCCAGTGGACAAGAAAAGATAAAAATTGATGGAACAACAGGATATGGAAAGAGGAAGGATTATTTATTTTAAAAAGCTGCAATACAGGATATGTGACTAAAAGATTTGTATGCACCTATTTACAGATTCACAGACATTTAGGGCTAGAAGGGACCTCGTGAGATTATAGAGGTTCCTGCTCTGTGCAGGAAAGTCTGCGGGGGTCAAACCACCCCAGCACAGTGTGCGTCCAGTCTCCTTTGGAAGATCTCCAGGGTAGGTGCCTGCACCACCTCTGCTGGGAGTCTGTTTCAGAGTCTGTTCACACAAAGTTTTTCCTTATATCCAGTCTGAAACCTTCTTCTAGGAGTTTATGACCGTTGCTCCTGGTTTTCCCCTGGGGCACTTTGGTGAATAGTTGTTTGCCTACCCCCTGATATATTTGTAAGCTGCCACCAAATATCCCAGAAGTCTTCTCTTTCCTAGGCTGAGCAGTCCCATATCTGTCAGCCTTCCCTCATATGGCTGGCTCTTCAGGCCTCTAATCATGCGAGTGGCTCTTCTCTGGACTCTCAAGCTTCTCCACATCCTTCTTGAAGTGTGGCACCCAAAACTGGACACAGTCCTCCAGGTGCGGTCTCACCAGTGCCGAGCAGAGCAGGAGAACAACTTCCTTACTTTTGCTTGAGATGCATTGGTTGCTGCGTGCCAGAGCATTGTTTGCTCTGCTAACTGTAGCATCGTACTGGTGGTTCGTATTCATTTCATGGTCAATTATGACCCCCCAAGTCCCTTTTGGATGTGGTCCTAGCTAGCATAGCACCACCAAGCCTGTAAGTATGTTGCGGATTTCTCCTCCCCAGATGCAGCACTTTACACTTCTCAGTGTACCCTGAAAAGCCTTTAAGAAGGTTGACTTGGAGGGGAAGGGACAGTGAGGGAGGGATGAGTTCCTTAAGGAGGAAATTTCTTTAAAAGATGGTCTCGGCCATTAAATATCCTGCCTGTTTCTCTTAATCTCCAGAGCTCATGAAACAACTCATTCTCAGATACATTTACTGCACATAAATATATCAATTTATACAGCTATATTGTTACACACATGTGCATGCATATAAACAATATTGCATGCATTAAGGAATTTTATTCTAAAAAGCTTGTTTCTATTTTTTTTTTTTTTAAACAGGTGCCTTTTTAAAGGTAAGTTATCTGAAACTGAAGAAATTTTAAAAAACTAGAGTCTTGAATCTAAAACTGAAAGTCTGTCATTTTACAGAGTTGCGTTTCCTATTAAGGGTGCACCGCTAAAGATTTTTGGGCCGATACCAATGGCCGATTATTGGCGAACCATATCTGCCGATACCTATCCGATTGCCGATATGCAGCCCAACAGCTTGGAGAGCAGCATCCAACCAGTAAGTCTGTGGAAAGGAAGGGGCATGGGAGGAGGAAGGGGCATGGTGGGGTGCAGATCATGCCCCCACAGTGAGGGAGGGAGTGGGGCCAGGGTAGAGCACAGGACCAAGCTGTGAGCGACTCCTCTGGGAGAAGGGGGAGAAGGGGGGAGGCTCCCACTGCTGTGCACACCCCAGGGGAAACATTGGGGGCATGTGCCCCCAGATTTGTGTGCGGGGCAAGGGTGGGCTGCTGCTGCAGGCTGGGGCCAGGGGCAGCGCCAGGCTCTTCCCAGTGGGGGGGACTCAGCAGCAGCAGCAGCACTGGGGGGGGTTCAGAGTGGGGTGGCAAACCACCCCCCACCCCCCAGCACTGCTGCCACCTGCCCCGAGTGCAGCCCTGGCCCAGCTCCCCCACCCTCCCTCCACTGCTCCCAGCCCTCCACAGTGGCAGCCTGCCCCTCGCCCCACACACAGATCTAGAGGGCATGTGCATGCTGTGGCTGCGCGCATGCACGTGGCATTTAATCGGCAACATTATCGGCTACACCAGCCAAAAAAAGCCAATTGCCGATAGCGTCAATTTTCTTTTTACTGGTGCTGATACAATATAGACCGATGTATTGGTGCACCTCTATTTCCTATACATATTACTTCAACATTTATATATTACAGATCAGATTCAATCAGAATATTTCCCATGCCACAAGTACCCAGTGTTGCTAATGCTCTTGGAATAACATATCAGCTTACAGGTAAAATAAACTGGCTTTTTACTGACATCATAGGCATGTATGAAAGTATAAAACTTTCATTAATAGTTGCTGGAGATTTCCAGCTCTCTGATTCATAAGGAGTTAGTAGACTCACTGGATACAGAGATGTAAAATGTTTTACATAAAAAAGAAAGCTGCATTATCCAGCTGACAGAGATGCTGACCAAACTAAAAAGGACAGTATAGTTTCATAGATTCATAGATGTTAGGGTCAGAAGGAACCTCAATAGATCATCGAGTCCGACCCCCTGCATAGGCAGGAAAGAGTGCTGGGTCTAGATGATCCCAGCTAGAGGCTTATCTAACCTCCTCTTGAAGACCCCCAGGGTAGGGGAGAGCACCACCTCCCTTGGGAGCCTGTTCCAGACCTTGGCCACTCTAACTGTGAAGAAGTTCTTCCTAATGTCCAGTCTAAATCTGCTCTCTGCTAGCTTGTGGCCATTATTTCTTGTAACCCCTGGGGGCGCCTTGGTGAATATATACTCACCAATTCCCTTCTGTGCCCCCGTGATGAATTTATAGGCAGCCACAAGGTCGCCTCTCAACCTTCTCTTGCGGAGGCTGAAAAGGACCAGGTTCTCTAGTCTCTCCTCATAGGGCTTGGTCTGCAAGCCCTTAACCATACGAGTTGCCCTTCTCTGGACCCTCTCCAGGTTATCCACATCCCTCTTGAAGTGCAGTGCCCAGAATTGCACGCAGTACTCCAACTGCGGTCTGACCAGCGCCCGATAGAGGGGAAGTATCACCTCCTTGGACCTATTCGTCATGCATCTGCTGATGCACGATAAAGTGCCATTGGCTTTTCTGATGGCTTCGTCACACTACCGACTCATGTTCATCTTGGAGTCCACTAGGACTCCAAGATCCCTTTCCACTTCCATTCCACCAAGCAGGTTATTTCATAGGCTGTAGGTGTGCTGGACATTTTTCCTCCCTAGGTGCAGCACTTTGCATTTCTCCTTGTTGAACTGCATTCTGTTGTTTTCTGCCCACTTGTCCAACCTATCCAGGTCTGCTTGCAGCTGTTCCCTGCCCTCCAGCGTGTCCACTTCTCCCCACAGCTTTGCGTCATCCGCAAACTTGGACAAAGTACACTTCACTCCCTCGTCCAAGTCGCTGATGAAGACACTGAAGAGTATCGGTCCAAGGACAGAGCCTTGCGGGACCCCACTGCCCACACCCTTCCAGGTCGAAGCCGACCCATCCACCACGACTTTCTGGGTGTGACCCTCTAGCCAGTTCGCCACCCACCAGACTGTGTAGTCATCCACGTCACAGCCTCTTAACTTGTTCACCAGTATGGGGTGGGATACCGTATCGAAGGCCTTCCTGAAGTCTAAGTATACGACATCCACCCCTCCTCCTGTGTCCAGGCATTTTGTAACCTGGTCATAAAAAGAGACTAGATTGGTCAGGCACGATCTGCCTGCCACGAACCCATGCTGGTTTCCCCTCAGCATAATTGGTCCTGCCGGGCTCTCGCAAATGTGAGCCTTGATAATTTTTTCAAAGATTTTGCCTAGGATGGAGGTGAGACTGACTGGGCTATAGTTGCCCAGGTCCTCCTTCCTCCCCTTCTTGAAAATGGACCACATTGGCCTTTTTCCAGTCCTCCGGGACTTGGCCCGTGCGCCACGAGCGTTCAAATATTCCCGCCAGTGGCTCTGCAATGATGTCGGCCAGTGCCTTCAGCACCCTCAGATGGAGCTCATCCGGGCCTGCCGACTTAAAGGCATCCAGTTCTTCCAAGTGACTCTGCACCATCTCAGGGTCTACGCATGGCAGTCTGGCGCCTTGCTGCTGCCTCTCTACAACCCCAGTGAGAGACTTGTCATGCCCCTCGCTTAGGAACGCTGAGGCTCCTCATTGAGGAGTTCAGCCTTGTCCCCCCTGTGCGTCACCAATTGCTTCTGCCCATTTAATAGGGGTCCTATTCCTCCCTGGGCCTTCCTTTTTTCTCCCTATATATCTAAAAAACAATTTCTTGTTGTCCTTTACTTGGGATGCCATCCTCAGCTCCATGGTAGCTTTGGCCCATCTAACTGCCTCCCTACAAGCGGAAGCAGAGGAGGTATACTCCTCTTTGGTGATCTCTCCCCGTTTCCACTTTTTATGTGCTCCCCTTTTGGCCCTTAGGCTGCCCTGGATTTCTTGGTTGTTCACTAATCAGTTCCACACCTACCCCAACCTAATCATTCAGAAAAAAGGTTGGTTGTTCTTAAAAGGTTTCCAGACTTTTCTGCTGTAGTTGTTTATATTGCTACAACAAATGGTCAGATTTATTATGGTCAGTGGATACTGTAGTCAGCTTTTTCACAGTTTATCCTTGATTAGCACTATATTTTTAACAGATTTAGAAGAATAAAGAGCTAATACAACTATTTTCAAAATTATAGCATAAAATGTACACTCTAGTTAACAGAATGTGTCATCAACCTAGAACTAAGAATCTTTCATCCAACTTTACACCCAAGATACTCAGTTGATGCAGCATTCTTGAAGATCCAAAAAACCTTCTTTGACACCAGACACTCATTATGAGTCAAATTTCTCATGATCATTTATCAAGGATTGTATTGGAATTTTGCGTGACTTACACACTTATGAAAATTTTTTGACATTTTTGGTCTTCTACAAGTTCACTTAAAGGTACATGTACCTTTCCATGCATATGCTGAATCACAAAATTGTTTCAAAATGTATATAAAATACTTTTTCTTTTTGTGGGTACTGTAAAATAAAAGTTTATTTGCACTAGGAAAAAAGTTTAAATAGATATAAAATGCAAGCAACAATATACCTCCAGGAAAAAAACCTAAATAAATATATTATAAATCAATGGAACGGTAGGGACACCCAAGCTTACTAAACCTTTGTCAGAGTAAGAAAGTTATCTTAGTCATTCCAGCAGTTACTAATCTCAGATATTCCTTTAAGATGTCTTTACTAGTCAAGTATCCTTCGTCTTTGGACCCCTAATTTATATGGGTGGTGTAATATATTTCCATCTAGTGGTGGTTTGATGCAACTACAATATGTTCAAGGAAACAGACAGACTAGAGCAGTGGTTTTAAACCTTTTTTTCATCTGCGGACTCCTAAAAAATGGAAAACGAAGGTGTCGACCTCTTTGAATGGTAAGTGAAGGTATTCACACACTTTTGATTGATCATAGTCTTCTTTTGTGGACCCCTTAGACACGGTCTGTGGACCTTCAGGGGTCTGTGGACCACAGGCTAAAAACCACTGGACTAGAGAGACCAAGGTACACATGAGCTTTACATACGTCTGAATGAGACTGGAAATGGCCATTAGCTAACAATGGAAATGTAGTAAAAGAGCAGTGCAGAGACTGCCTGAAAAATTTTGACGAAACGTTAATTGATCAGTTAACTCACGAAGGAAATGAGCTAATTCCTATGAGTTACTCATTCCTATGAGTTTGACATAGTTAAGTCAAATAATCTGTGATTAAGACAGTTTCACAGACTACTATATGAATACATCTTACAACAGGTTATCGTGGTGGATTAAAAATATAAGGTTTACCTTAGAAAAAAACATAGGTCTAGAGATTTGGAAACCAGCTTGGAGTTCAATTCCCTCCTCTCCAAGAGTTTTCTATTGTGACCTCAGATTAGTGGTTTTGTCTCTGTGTTTCAGCTCCTCATTTGGCAAATGAAAATAATGCTACTTCTTACCTCACAGATGTGTTGTAAGGATTGCAACTAAGATTCTCTCTACATTTAGGGTATACCCAAGTCTGGATTCAGGCATATTATCAAGTCCATCTCCCAGGCTAGGGACAGACATTCAAAAAGCCTCAGTCTGAATTGATTCGATCTTTACAGGTTAGTTTAACCTAGCTAAGCTAAACTGGTTTGTAACCAGACAGACTTCCCAGAAATGCAAGCACATGCCTGCAGTGGCATAGGCTAGAAGCCGGGGGGAGCTAGAGCAGCCCTCCCTCTCTTCCACTGTGCTGAGCTGAGGGGGGAGTGGCCAGGCCCCAGCAGGAGGCTGCGATTAGGGAGGGGTCTCCCTCCCTTTTGATCAGCCCAGCAGGGACTTGACAACAGTGTTTATCACCCCTAACTCAGTGTTTATCATGCTATCAGAAAACAAACCTCTCTCCATTAGTTCAAGCTCTTCTTAAACAGCTTTTCCAAGGAAGGAACTGGTCTCCCATGGCGCAGATCATAGCCAGTATGTGGCCTGCTAGCTAATGCCGTGCATCTATGTAAGGCAGAGGGGATGGGGATCCCTGCTTAGTACAGAGCGGGAGGGAGGGGGGAAGCCAGGCAGATGCCTGCAGTCTCTGCTGGAGCTGCAGCCAAGGAGGAGAGGAGAGGGACCAGCCCTGTTGTGAAGCAGAGCCCTGCCCAGCCCAGAGAGCATGCCGGGATGCTGGGGCAGTCTGACTTAACTTAAACCAGCAAGGAGTCTAAGAAAGCCATTGCATTAACCGGTTTGACCCAAATCAGTTAAGTCTGATACTACAATCAACCAGGTTTATCTCAAACCGGTTTCAGTCATTTTCAAACTGGTTTATGTGCACTGAACATCTGTTCTGTTACAGGTTTAAACCAGCTTCTGATCACTTAAACTAGTGTGTGCGTGTTATGTCTGTCCCTAGCTCCAAAGTCCATGTTATTCAGCTGTACACGCCGTACACATATACATAAACTGACTGTTAGAGTAGCTCCAGCTAGCAAGGTGCTAAGAAACCTGGAACGTGCCTCCAGAAATCCTAGTGCCAGGCATGTGTAGCCATCGCACCAGCATGCAGGTTTTATATTTCTTAGCACCTTACTAGCTGAAGCCACTCTACCAATCAGTTTATAGTGTAATTTTGAATGAGCTTTTCTGTCCTGCACAGGCATGGTCTCAGCCTAGCAAGCATGCTCAGCTGAGGCACTTCTAGCTCTACAACCCCCACATATGTCTGTCTGTTTCAGTTGACCAACAAGCCGATATACATGGGAGAAGTTGCTCTTGCTTGCAGACAAGTTGTTTATGCAGCAGGATAGCTTTTCAATGAGACGGGATGACACTGCAGAAGCCGTTTTTGAACCACAGGAGGCAATGGGATTCAGAGTGCAATTCATGCATGGCAAACTGGACTGCAGAACCCCTTAGGTCTAGGCCAGCACTTCTGATATCCTTGACCACATCAAGGGAATGAGCAGTAATGGCTCCAGGATTTCCACATGAGGAAGCAGACTTCTAAGGAGCATGCAAGGACCTTATCCTGATCCCCCAGTGCCAGAATACACAACTGAGGTGGCTACAGCGGTACATAAATGGGTTGCAATTATCTTCTGGATGCTGGCCACACCAGGCTGTTACAGGTTTGCTGCAAACCATTTTGGTGGACACATCAACTGTTGGTGTTATGAATGTAAGAAGCATGCCCAAAACAATGGTTGATTTTCAAAGACTGCAATTCCCACTTCACACTGAGGCTACTGACTGCATACGTTGGGTCACAGTTCCTCCCCAAAAAAGGACAGAATGTCTAATATAAATTATTCTGTTCCCTTGCTCTATCATCCCCTGACTCCAGCACCTGCCAGAAAAAAGTGGCATACTTGTCAGTTGTGGGATGCTGTGGAACAAACACTGAGCTGCCAAAACGCAACATGGTGGTGCCTAAAAAACACTTTGGATACCAATTCCCTCTGTATTCTTGTGACACACTGCAGCCTGCACAGAATCTACACAGCTAGAATTAGGTATTTTCACAAAGAGTGGTCAAGACACTGAAGATCTTCTGAATACATGTATCAGGTCTGCAGACACACCTGTCACTACCTGGGCTGGGTCCAGGTGAGCAAGGGAGGATAAAATAAAATTAAAAAACCAAAGCAAAAACCAATGCCTTTTTGTTTTTTACTCACATCCTGATGATGCAGAGTGATGTTTACTGAAAGCTTAGGACAGCTTCCTGGCTCTTGCTATTTTACACAAACTACTGTATAAACATGTTTATTCACAAAAAACAACAGAACAAAAAGGGAAATAATATTAAAGTCACTTCAGGCATACCAGCTGCCTATCCACAAACAGAATTAACAAATGTATGGAGTAAGGGAGAGATTTAGTGTACACTATGTATTAAAAAAATTCTGTAGAATAGGGAAATCAATCATCCAGTACCATTGATACTGGAACTGGGTATCAGAAGTACACCTCCTGTTCTTTCCCAACAACAGACTATGCTGCCCTTTGCACATGCTAATCAAATGAAGTGCTGCTGGACGGAGCACACTAGGTATCTGTCCATTCTAGTTCAGCCTTACACACTGATTAAACACCCTAATTTGCAGGAGCCTACTGGACAAGGTACAAAAACAAAGAGTCTGTGGGCATGAGTGATGGTGGACACCAGTAGCTGAACTATCACTGAAGGCAGCTGTAGGATTGGCAGCTGCGACCTACGGGCCACCAGATGATCAGCCAGCCCAACTCCTACAACCTCTAGCTTCAGGAATCTGGGAAGCGCTCTCCTTCCTCTGCATGTCCTGTCCACTTTTCTCTCTATTACTTTAGAAGGACGCTCTTACACACCATGTTGCCAAACATCTCATCCCTAGCCATCTTCCTTCTCTTCCACTGAAAGAGAGGCCTGTTCCCAAGTGTCTTGGGTTGCAGTTTTATTCCATGCGAGAAGCAAGACGCCTGACAAGAGAAATAAAAGACCATTTTTTTGCCCAAGAAGAAAAGTACTCTCACATTCTCTGTTATCACAAGGCTATGATGTGATACTTCCATCACTTTAGAATATTTTTATTACTTCTTGATTTACTGTTCAGAAGGTCCTGTGAATTTTGCCAGCCCACAGACAGTATGGTAAGAATCACATATCATGTTTTAATTTATGCCTAGGGCTTTTTGGCGAGGGGCAGGGAAGGTTGCAACTAGGGGATGCTGAACTAGGATGTAGACGTTTCCTTACACCAGAGCAGTTTCTTCAGCCCCTGCCTAACCAGCATGTCATAGACAGAGAACAGTAAAGCCAGACAAAGTCTAAAAGGGTTTTACCACTTAATACAGCCCCAACAATTAATCTAAGATGTCTGGGATGATGTAAAGCCTGTAACCCTTCAATATATTTATTTGCAAAAGTAATTCAAAGAAAACAGTAATAGTTTTATTCTAGCCCCCACCCCCGGCCCCTGCACACACTTTTACAGCATCTATCATGGATCGCGCAAGGTCAGCAAGGACAGCAGCATAAGAATGCATAAGGGTGCCCGGGGCAGCAGGGACTTTTGCACTGCCACTGTGATCACAATCTCAAAGGTGTAGCAAAGCCAGTTCTTTCATCCGCCAGCCTCACTAGTGCCTGGGGTAGTTGACCTGTTGCTCCACCCTAGTTACATCCCTGAGCGAGAAGGGAAAGGGAAGCGGATCCTGGCTATTTCATGACTTCCACCCTCAGTAACAGCGAGTGAACAGGAAAGAACCCAGCGCCAAAGTTAAACCTATGCCATTGTACACAATATCTTCCACAACTGTTTTATTGATTACATCCTAAAAATCTCTCTCCCCTAAAACTACACTGTTCCCAATGCCAATAAAAGAGGGCAGGCGCCACTTAACAGACTGCGTGTCTGATCCTGCGCTGCTCTGTTTCCAAGCTGTTCTATGGGTTCATTTCCAAACTGGCCCTTAGAAAATTGACCCACCGTGTCCTCTACACCATCTAGCTTCAGGCTGCTCTTGGGCTTCCAACTCCCTGGTCTGTTCCTGAGACTCCTCCGTTACCTCCTCTATTCCACTCCCATCTCAGTTTTTTCTGGTCTGACAGTAAGACTCTTCTCACGTAGGAGAATGGACATAGGCTCTCTGCCCTGCATTTCTGAGCTCCTCATGGAAGGAACGTGTCGTGGCTGTGCTGCTGGCTATTTCCAGGATTGTCACTGTGGTACAAGGTCGTCAGGAGTCTGACAATCTTCACACTGCAGAGCACTCCAACAGGCACCCACTTCTCCCAGTTTCTTTGAGATGGTTTCCTGGAGCTGGATATTTCTGGTGTTTCCAATGTCCTCATAACAAGATGTTAACTACAACCTTGTCATCTTCCTACTATCAACATACTGGGTGAAAGACAGCTAACTTGATTTGTGATAAAACTTGCACAGGCCACAAGAAAATGAGAGGTTAAAAGCTAGGAAAGTGTTTATGCATCTGCAAGCTGCTTCCAGTGCAACAAGCAAATAGGATATGTATATGCAAGTCAAAGGGCTAGAAGAGACAGGCAAAGAAAACTAGTGGAAATGGCCTTGGAAAATTAAACACAACAGCCACTAGCCCAGGCTTTTGATATAAAGCAGGCAAGCAGGGGACAGGTCACAGCTCAAACATTCTGCCACGTGTACCCAGCCAACATGCCAGCTTGAGTTCAGCATGTTCCTATGCAACACATGCTGACTCCGACAGTGGATAATAAGGGGTTCTGCACAATGCATGGAAACCACATTATGTTATGACGGGGTGGCTAACCTGCAGTATGCGTGCCACAAGTGGCACAGACAACATCTGCATGTGGCACATGACAGATTAGGGAGGGGACAGGCAGCACAACAGCAGATAGGGCAGGAAGAAGCAAGCAAAGCAACGGATTGGGCCGGGAGCACAGGACAGGCAGTAGAAAGAAGAGCAACAGGTCAGGAAGGGGAAGGAGATCAGATTGGCATTCAGTGAAGTTATACAGCTAATTTGTGGCATGCCTGCCAAAAAGGTTGGCTCCCACTGTTAGGATATTATACTAATGGAGAGGATATCAAGTGCCTGAGACAGAGCACACAGGAGGAATCCAGAGCTTACACTCCTTAACTATCTACTAATACTTTACCCAGAAAAGGTAAGATTCAGTTCATGCAAAAGATCTTGATACGATTAATGCAAATAAAAATAGTGACTGTTATTGTTGTGCACCACTTCAGTAAAACGTCTCCCACCCCTACTGAGAGGAGGAGAAAAATACTGGAAGGACATTGATAAAAAGGAAAAACAAAAAAAATAACTGTCTCAGTCTGGAAAGCTTAAACTTTAGCAACTTTGAAGTAAAGTTGATGCAAATGATAATGGACAGTAGTTAAAATGGTCAAAGATACTGACTGGAAGAGAATGGTGTCAATGTTGAATTTTGCTGCAATGGTTCTCATATAAAGTTAGTACTAACATCAGGCATGGCTTTCTCAGACAAAATCCATATGCTGCAACAACTTATTCCATCCATAAATGTGTTTCACATTGCTGTTTCAAAAATTAACTTCATACTTTTTTAAGAATTCAAGCAAACCAGGGGAAGATCCTAAGGACACTGCTTCCTCGCTGTGCTTCCACCACTGTCCCAGGCTGA
The DNA here is from genome assembly GCF_030867095.1 of Alligator mississippiensis. Lineage (NCBI taxonomy): Eukaryota > Metazoa > Chordata > Crocodylia > Alligatoridae > Alligator > Alligator mississippiensis. The sequence continues at coordinate 8,095,867 of NC_081828.1, forward strand.
TCCGGGCACAGGAAGAGCCTCAGAGCTGCCCCTATCCCACGCCAGCTGCAGGCTGCGGCTGTCCAAGGTGCCAGGCTCAGCAGGAAATAGCGACGGCAGCACATAAGTTCCTCCTTCCGGCACCGGCTGCCCACCTCACCCCCTGCCCTCCATGCCCTGGGAGCACGTGCTGGAAACAGGAACCTGGTTATCAGCCCCACCACCACCATCCCAGGCTGACAGAGCCCCACAGCCTCTTTTAACCTACTCATTGTAGAGTGGCTCAGCTGGAGCCCAGCTCAACAGACAACAGCAGCAATGGTCCACAAGCTCCTCTGTCCAGCACCTGCTCCCAACCAGGAGGGACGTGGAACAGAGGCATGGATGGGGTGCAGGCAGAGGCTGGAAAGAAGAAACTGCAAACCACCACTACTGTCCCCCAACAGCCTGGCACCCTGCACAGTCACTCCCTATGACTCCTGGCTAGAGCAGGGTGGAAATGGTTCTGCCCCCAACTCCCTCAGCCCCAGGTCAACCAGAGACAGCGGGAACAGTGGCAGAAAGGGAGGCGGGGTGGGTCCCTTCCCCCTTTGTGTGCCTGCAGTGCCCCCCTGCTGACCTGGGGGCTCCAGCCGCACCTCACCCTATCCCCATGGTCTGAAGGGCGGTGTGCCTGGCCCTCCTTTAGTAAATCTTGGATCCACACATAAAGCAAACTGCAATCTTCAGTCTCCCTTTGGTCTGCCAGTGGGCATGCTAACTAATGCTAAAAAAAAGAAAGAAAAAAAAGACTGCTTTGAAATGAGCAGTTGAGATGAGACTAAAGGATGTCAGGGTGGCAAGAGAGAGAAGTATAACTAATGGTGTGGACAGACATAACCATTATAATCAGAAAATACTATACTGAATAATAACTATTATGTCTCTCTACCTCTACTGCAGTATAAGTGGAATGAACCATTGTAACTTTAACCCAGTTTTACTCATTAAAAATGTTTAGCAGTTTCACTAGCTTATGTTGCTACGGAAGTAGGTGGATTTAACTGTTAAACTTGGAACAGATTATGGTGTACCCCCAAATTAGGCATCTCTCATTTTAAATTCGCACCTCACCATATCCTAGCACATATATGGCATAGAGGAGACTAGCAGTACTATTGGCTGCTCCACAGCTTGATAGCAGGGGTAGAGAAAAAGGTGAAAAGAGAAGGATTAGAAAGAAATTGCACAAAGAAGAAAAATAATATCTGTCCTGTGAAGACAAATGTGTTTGCAACAGATGATCTAGTTAGAGAGAAAGAAGCTGAAGCTGAACCTCATTGCTGCGGTCACCAGAAGAAGAACTTTGGCACCAAGATCTCCAGTCCAAAATCTCCTTTGTGGCATAGTTGCAGGTATCAGACCCAAAAACAGCTTCCAGAATGCCAGAAAGTCTAATGCTTCTTAACAACTTTTCATGAAGTCTTAATTCAAACTGCCCTAAAGCCACACTATTTCCAGGCAGTTCGCTTTATTAAAAAGCATTACTTGCTTGTACCCTTCAAAAGATGCCCCAAAAGCTGCACTTAACTTACCTCTGTAATAAATGTAATGTCACCTATTACAACAAAATTCTCCATTGCACCTATGCACAAATAAGGCAGAATACAGATCTAGCAGTCTACCAGCTGCTTAAATAGTAGGGTTGTGCCAGCACCCCACAGTCTTAAAAAGGGCATGGAGGCTGATTTAAGAGTGTGGCTCCATGTTGCAAGCAGCAGTAGGCACTGGAGGAAGGACACGCTATTCCTCCTTGGAACCACAATAAAAAGGCACTGCTGTGCACACTGCTGCTAAACTGGCAGCCTCTCTCAGGGGAACAAAGACAAATATTTTACTCCACTTGTGTCAGAAAAAACAAAATATTGTGCAGTTTCTCTCTTCATTTCTCTGCTCATTACTGACAAATGTTTTGAGTCTGAAACTTGCAGATAGTTGTTACATAATCTTCCCAGGAATTCAGAGAATTTCAATATATAAAGTGTTATATAGGAAAAATAATCTGATTCTTTGTTTCAGAATTAGGTTAGAGATCTCATTTAGAAAAGGGCAGCCCTTGAAAGCAAAGCTAATCATAAACATCTTGACAGAATGTGAAACTTCAGATTGGGTTCATTTTAATACTGTAATTCCCAAGCTGTAGCCTAGGCACCATCAGCAGTCTGAAAATAACTTTGCTAGAAGGCTGCTGAGATCTCATAATGCAAAAGGCAGGGCAAGGTGGGACTTTATGGACTAACTTGGTTAGAAACAAATAGCATCTGATCAAGTAGGCTGTTGCCTATGAAAGCTTATGCACTTCTGAATAACTAATGCATAATCTTTATTTTCTATTCCTAGGAGCAAATCATTTAAGATTTAAAGTTTCCTTACATGTTATTTTAGCTGTGTTAATTTTTAATTATAAGAGCAAGTGTCTGAATCTCTTATGGTACTAGTTTTGGGAATTAAATTACTAGAAAAGGATAACAGTGTCACCAATTAGCGGAAGAAAGAAAAAAAAAAAAATCACATTAGAACAAGGCTTCCAAACATACAAAAAATCAAGTGTACCTTTGAAGAATGTTATTGCAATAAGCAGAATTCAAAAAGCATTTGGAATTATATAACCAATGATTTTAAGTATACACATATAACCTTTTTTTTTTTTTTTAAAAGGAATGTAGGTAACAGTGTATTAAACCTGTGAACTGACAGATGTAAAATGTGAAACAGAAAGGAAATAATGGAGTCAATACACTTTTCACCCTGTTCTCTTGATCCACTCGACTTGGACAGCATGCGTGGAGATGAAGCAGCCCAATCAATGTAAGAGTACTGCCAAGACAACATATGAACTGTCAGAGTTGCTATACACTAACCCTGATGCATGGGATGTGCAAACAGCAGGGCGCTAACGAGGGAATGGAAGCAGCATGGAGTGCACACTAGCTACTCTGGACTGGCAAACAACTCATAGGAGGCCACAGAAGCCAAACACACATTAAATCTGTCATATATTTCCTTTAATGTACAACAAGGGTTGGGCAAACTCCTGGACGGTGCGACTAGAAGGCATCTTAGAACCAGTTCTTCTCCTCCCCCACTTAATTCTTATGCACAGGCACACAGCTGTAAAGCATCGGATCCACTGTTTCTTTTTACAGTAAGTTTGGCCAATCTAAACTGCATCCTATGAATAAAAGACATTTTTAAAGTTTTAATTTGCACATACCAAAACAAACTGCATGTTTTCTAACTGAAACACCACATAGATGTACCATAGTCAACTACACACACAAGCAGCAAACCCCAGCAAAAGCTGCTTCTATTTTACAGACTGGCTTGTACAATTTTTCTTTTTCTGAATATGAGTTATGATCAGCATAGTACAACACTAACTATCAAATGGTTTGAGATGTTTCAGGAACAGTGCAAGACTTCTTGGCCAGGGTTTGCATTTGTAAAATGTATTCTCAGGTATTCTATTCAACTCTTTTTAAGCTGACTTGGTTATGCAGCTATACCCAGAGTATTAGGCTTTACCACAAGATGTACTAGCTGGACTTGTCCTGCGGAAGATGTCCACATGGATTAACAAAAATGGACAGCTATACATCAAAGAGTATTTACTCTCTGAGCTGTGTTCTGAGTACAATCAGGTTATGCTTAAAGTTTTCCATGTTATTTTTACAACCTGTCACACTAAGCAATTTATTTCATTCTGCTTTTAAATTTTAAACTTACAACTTTTCAGCAAGAAAAGATACATCTTAAAAACAAAAAAGGAAACCTAAAGTATTATTCACATATGTAGAAGTAGGTGCAAGTTTCTTGCAGGTTATCTACTGCCTAGCACCACAGTTAGCCATTTGTACCTGTCCACAACTGGTGCAAAACAGGATTCTGAGTTGGTAGCTTTTTATACCTGCTTTGAACAGATAGAAATGACTGCATAGGGTACAAGGTAGTGGAGAGTCTGAATCAACAATAATACAGAAAAAAAAATCAACAGGCCAAAACAATTACCACTAGGTGTCACCATTTGATACTATATAAAATATTAGAGACATGAGCAAGGAACAGTTGCTTCACTTCAAAATTATATGGTGGTGATACTGACTGCAGTGGAGACTTCTTTATTCAGCATCTCTTCACCTTATCCCTACTTCTTATTTTTATGCCTTTCAGATAAATAAGAGATTTTCTGCTACAACAGTAAGAACCTCTTGTAGTCAACATCAGATACAATGTCAGATACTTTGTAACAGAAAATTAGATGGTTCCAACCTATTGTAGGAATATGCCATCTACATGATATACTACCACTAAGTGGAGTTTTAAGGGAAATAAAATAAAATACTGTCTTTTAAAAAGTCTTTAAAAGGTTGCTTTTCTGAAGGGGAAAACTCAGACTACAAACCTTACTTTGCTAAAAACATTTAGGGTTCAGCTATGTTATGCTCTGCACAAGGTTCATTGGGTGCGCACACTCCACTTATTAATCCCACATAGGAGGAAGCTATGCTGTGCCTACTACAAAACATGATGCGAGAGCACATCCTCTTTGGGGTACACTGGCTGGCAGGCAACATTTGCACCACTCCCAGTCAAGGGCAGTACTTTCAACCGCAATTGAATCATCGTACTTCATTTGGTTTCGGAAGCAACTCTGATTTCACAACAATAGCTCTGTGGATTAGTCATTAACAGATTAATACCAGAGACTTGGTAAATGGTCAATATTTTAGTTGTTACTTTTCATAATTTTATAAATGCTTTATTTAAAAATTAAAACAAACCTTACCAACTGTGGAGCTGTCTTCAAGTACCACATCTACATTTCTGTCTCTGTACTCCACCCTAAAATCAAGCATTCGTGGTTGTCTTTCCACTATTTGTCTGGATGGCACTACATGTCGAAATGCTGAAGATGAGGAAGAAGTCGAAGAGGCAGCGGTAGGATGACTCGTGGGACCATATGCTGGTCCTTGTAAAGCTTCTCCACCATATTCACTGAAAAATATATAGATAAGAGAATTTAATCAGAACAGACCGAGAAAAGAACTATTTAAAGGAAAAGTTAAGCCAAGCAAAATGAGCAACAAACACATACCGTCATCCACAGCTTACACCGCAGAGTCTACCATATTGCCTTATGAAACAGCATCAACTCTCCTAATACAGCCTTAGTATCATCTCCCCTACTGACAAATGCAGTGTGCAGCAAAGAGGAGGGAAAAAGCAAACAGCCTAGAGTAGTAGGCTAGGGATTAGAGAAGCTAGATGCTTTCAAAATTGGCAGGGCCAGACAATACACCTTAAAGTACTCAGGGAACTGACCTCCAGAGTGCTGGAAATGGGGCAAATGTATTATTCATCTTTAAGAAAGGGAAGAAGAAGGATCTAGGGAATAACAGACCAGTCAGTCTGACATCAGTACCTGGAAAAGATCATGGAGCAGGTCATCAAGGGATCTATTTCAAAGCAGTTGGAGGAGAACAAAGTGATCACGAACAGCCAGCATGGATTCACCAGGTCTAAAGAGCTACCAAATCATTTTCTTCTAGGATAACGTGCCTGACTGTGAATGAGGGAGAGCCGTGGATGTGATATGCCTTGGTTTTATCAAGGCTTTTGACATGGTCTCCCATGACACTCATTCATGAGCTATGGCACGGGTAGGCAAAATATGGCTTGTGGACCAGGCAGACTTGGCTTCCAGGCAGCCCCAGCAGCCATGTCCCCTTCCATCTCCAGTGCCACTAGATCCAGCCCCGCTGCCCAGGCACCCCGACCCACCCACCCCTCACCCATCACTGCAGGCACTGGATAGAGCAGGTGGGAAGGCAGGATCTCCATGGAAACCAGCCCAGGACCCCCATGGAGAGGGTACATTCAGCCAGGTGGATGGGGATGGGGCCACGAGTAAGTGGGGAGCAGTGTCCAGGACTGGGATAAGCAGCTGGGGTCGGGATTGCAGGGCAGTAACAACACAGGGAAAGGGCCCAGGGCAGAGCTGTGATCCACTTCCTGCATGTCCCTGCCCACAGAACCAGCACTCGTCACAGTGACATGCGGGGAGTGGGTCGCATCTCTGCCCTGGGCCCTGGTCCCACAGTCACCGCCTTGAGGTCCCAGCCCCAGCCACCAGTCCCGTTCCCAGACACCACTCCCCACCTACCCGCTGCCCCATCCCATCCACCCAGATAAGTGCGTCTTGCCCACTGGGGGTCCCAGGCCAGCTTACATGGAGTCCACACCCACCCCACCTACTCCATCCAGCAGCCCTGGCAGTGCATGTGGCGTGGACAGGCCTGGAGCTAGTTAGGATCAACTGACATCTCTCTTGGCCTCCCCAGTGTAAAAGCCCTAACTGGGGGGCAGGGGAGGGGAGGGGAGGAGTTGGGACAGGCATGACCTGGTCAGCATCCCCTTCTCCCCCCCTCCAGCCACCGACAGCTCACCAAAATTCCTTAAGTGGCCTTCCAGCCCAAATAAATTGCCCACCCGGATCTAGGGCAATAAAGACTAAATGAAAATACTGCAAGGTGGACTGGTTGCTCACAGGATGTATCAAGTGGTGCTCCCCAAGGCCAGTTTGGGTCCAGTATTGCTCAACTTCTTCATTAATAATTTGAACAATGGGAATGACAGCACACAGCAAATCTGTGGACAACACCTAGCTGCGTGGAGTTGCATACAGGCTAAACTGTAAGACTAGGATCCAGAAGGACCCAGATAAACTGGTCTGAAAGCAATCAGACAAAATTCAACAAGGACAAGTACAAAGTCCTGCAATTATGATGAAATAACTGCATGCACAAAGACAGACTGCAGGATGATGGCTAGGTTGCAGTAATACAGAGAAGGACCTGAGGGTTACAGTGGACCACAAGCTATATATGAGCCAACAGCATGCTCTTGTTGCAAACAAAAAAGTCAACACCATACCGGGATATATTAACAAGAATGTCACTTGCAAATCAAGGGAAGTGATTCGGCCGTCATCTGGCACTGGTGAGGCCTGAGCCGGAGTACTGTATCCAGTTTTGGGGCCTGCAGTTCAAGATGTGGTCAGGTTAGAAAAAGAAGTCCAGCAAAGAGGAACAAAAATTAGAGGCCTCAGAAACATGACTTAAGAAGAAATGCTGAAAGAGCTAGGTTTATTTAGGCAGGAGAAGAGAAGGCCAAGGCGGAATTTGGTAACAGTCTTCAAATACCTGAGGGGCAGATACAAAGAGGAAGGAGGTGGACTATGGACAGGACTAGAAGCAATGGCCTCAAGCTTCAAGCAGGCGAAATTCAGGTTGAAGATTAGGAAGAATTCTCTCACTATGAGGGTAGCTAAGCATTGGAACAAGCTGCCTAGAGAGGTTGTGGGATCTCCCTGGAAATTTTCAAGAGCATTGCAAGCACCAGTCCACTACATCAGCAGGCTAGTTTTATCCTAACCAGTAACCAGATCAGACCGAAGGCAAAGCACAGTAGTATTCTATGTCTGATGGCCATTTTTTTTTCCGAAAACAAGAAAGGAAAATGAAATAAATACTTTGCAACAGACCATGACAAGAAATAATAGATGCATTAGTTTAATACTAAATATATCTAGTGTATGTTAATGTACAGAATGATGAAGTACAGCTACTTTTTCAGCTTCCTGTCCCTCAAACCTAAGTGCACTTGTGCAAGGGCCAGCCACAATCTAGCTCAGAGGAGAAAGGCTAGAGTGAACAAAGCACTGCAGAGAAGATTAATTTTAAAAACACCACTGATGGAAAAGTATTTCATCTCCTTCATCCAGCATCTCTCCAGCGAGCACACTGCTAGAGATTAGGAAGCAGCATGACAAAATAAAACAAACTGCAATCCTCTTCAAGCCAAAGAATTTGCAGCCACTCACAAAATGAGCATGTCACCTGTAGAAACAAGCATTCTACCAACATGGTCCGAGCTAAAACATTCGCAGGGAAAGCAGGTAATTCTGCCTTACAAAATGTGGTCACTGTTCTGCAGTAGGCTTTACGGATGAAATCTGAATGAAGAAACTTTGAAGAGAACTCCTTAAATTTGTGATCTTTCCCTTTCTAAAGGGCACTCATTGAAAAGTTCCTTAAACAACAAAAAGAAAAAACCCTACGTAGAGCATCAAATTATCTTGAGGATTAAATAAAACCAATAAGCACAGCCAATTGTTGCACACACAGCTATATAAACAGCAAATACTGCCTACAGTCCCAACTGTCTCCTAGTGCAATTCCTATCAGTGTGCCTCCCACATTCTGAAAAGAAAAAAAATTAAGTGTTATTTTTCCTGGTAGTACAAAGGACTTTTTTCGTTTTCTCTAGTCAGCAGACAAACAAAAACTCTCAGCTATGTAAAACCCACAAGGATTTCAGTTCTAAAGCACACAAGGAATCTATTTTGTTTTATGGACTTCCTTTTTTAGAAAAAATTACAATACTGCATACCATAAGGCATTTGTTATGTAGGGTTAACCAATTTATATTGGTCTAGTTCTTTAAAAAAAAAAGTAAAGAACTACTGTACATTAAAAGTATGCGATAATTTTGCTAACAACCATAAGGAGCAAAGAACCTATTCTAATTCTCGGAATGCACTTCTCTAAAATCACAACTGTAGTGTATCAATAGGAAGACATGTTTTTCCCTGGCTCATTACTTACAAAATTAAACCTAATTATTATTAATTGTATTATAAAAGGTATCCTGGATGAACAATCAGTAACTAATAGCTCAAAATGCAATGATTTAGTTCAGCAAAACTTTTTTGTAGACATTCCTGAAATATTTCACCCAGAAGGTAACGCAACTGCCTTCGAAAAGCAATGGAAATTGGGTGCCTGCCTCAGCACCGGGGATCTGGGTTTTCTATTTGCTGCGGAAACATGCAGAGAAAATTGGAGAAAAGTAGATTTTCCCCTTTAAAGGAGAAAAATGTGGGTAATGGTGGGTTTCTGCTTCCAGGCTGACAAAGTTGCGCATGCAGGCTGGGGAGCACAGGTGACGTGGCAGAGGGGGCACATGTCCCTTGAGATTTTTGCATGTGCAGTGGGGTGAGGGGCTACAGCCAGACAGGACCAGCTCCAGGGGAGCCGCCTCCAGAGCCCAGCAGGAGGGAGCGCTGAGCCACCATGGCTGCCAAGGTGAGGTGCCCCCTGCCCACCCAGCCACTTCTGCCACTCCTGTGCCTCACCATGGCAGTGTAGCACTCCCTCCCACACTAGGTCCCACCTGCTTGACTCCTGCCCAGAACTGGTCCAGCCTGGCTGCAGCCCCATGCCCCACTGTGGGCTCAGACATCTCAGAGGGCATGTGCCCCTCCCAACCCCCAATGTCACCTGTGCCCGCACCCCTCCTTCTCCACATACCAACCCCATTCCCCACATACCAGCATATCAAGGCTGCTCAGTGCCACAAAGCAGCAGGGGGACAGCCAGGGGGGCCCTGATTTTCCATGATGAAAAACAAACAATCAAATGCCAAAACATGAGCATTTAGAATTAATTTTATTATAATGATTGAGCCATTAATAGGCTTCCAAACTGCTTTAAAATTGTAAATATCAATAAAACATTGTGTTCAACCAACACACACACACACACACACACACACACACACACAATATCTTTATCTATTAGGGCTGTGCGAAACTTCGGTAGCTGATTTGATTCAGAGAAGATTTGGCCTGATTCGGGGACCAAATCTCCAAATCCAAATCGAATCAGGAGACCAAGGAAAAGCTCCAAATAAATTCGAAGCATCCGAATCGATTCGGAAAAGCATCGGAAAAAGATTAGGTCGATTCAGAGATTTGGCCATAGACTAAACAGGCAGCTGACAGCTGCCTCAAGCTCCTCAAACTGTTGGGGTTGGGGGAGGGAGGGATTGGGGCTGGGGTTGGGACAAGCTGCCAAGCCAAGGTGAAGGGCACAGCAGCGCTGGGAGCCGGGGCTATGCCCTGCTGCTGCTTGCCCAGACGGGGCAAGGAGGGTGAGGGGTGCGCAGGATGCAGGCGTGGCTTTCTCCAGGCAGAAGGGGGCAAGCAGCAGGGCAGAGCCCCCACTCTCAGCGCTGCCGTGCCCACATCCTGCACCGGCTGGCAAGCAGTGGCAGGGCACAGCCCCCACTCCCAGCGTTGATGCGGGCACAGCAGTGCTGGGAGCAGGGGCTATGCCCTACTGCCACCCAGAGCGAGCCACGCCTGCATTGCACCTCCCCCTCCCCCGCACTGGCTGGACAAGCAGCAGCCAGGCAGAGCCCCTGCAGCTCACTGCACTGAGGCAGAGGCAGGCACAGCCAGAGGAGCCATGGGAGAAGCCCCCATGGCTTCCCTGCTTAGCCCCACCCCCCACCCAGCTCCAGCCTAGTCCCGGTACTTTATAAAAAAAGCCCCGCACTCACTGGCTCTGGCAGCGGTGATTGGGGCCTCTGGACACTTGAGGCAGAGTCCCCCCTGTGCACAGATCGCCGCCCCCCTCCCCTGGCACCTGTGTGGCAGCTGCCCCATGGCTCAGCAGTATACAACGTGCTGTCTGGGAGCTGGGGCTGCTGGGATTGAGTGCTCCTGGGCTCCAGCTGACACATGGAGCCGGCCCGGCTCCCAACCAAATCGAACTGTGAACCGGGAGCTGGGGAATCGAACAGGGGTGTGCGTGTGTTGTTTTGGGGAAGGACAACCTCTTATTGTGTGTACACACGGTTTTCAGCACAACAGAGTACTAATCTTGGTGTATCTAGGCCCTGCTGAAATACAAATACAATAAAAATAAATAGCCTCTCACTCGATAAACTAAAACCCTAGTTTCTTCAACATTAAAATGTGACCATATTTATTGATAAAGTGTTTAACATACCTGAAGATTTACAGCACAGCTGCACAAATGGTGGTTTACTTACATTATAAATAGTTTCTATAAGTAAGGTAAGAATATTTTAGCAACATGCTCAGCATGATGTTTTAAATGTTTTGTGTTGCAGCATTACTGGCTCTCCCAAACAGTTGAAATCCTGTTCTCCTGCTTCTGATTGCCTCATCAGCACTTAGGAGATCATGCTTCAGTGACTTAGAAACCCAGGCATCAGTACACAAGCCAAACTGGAATTTAGAATTTGAAAGAAAACAAGTGCAGCTACTTTTGAAGTGGGTGATCTTACTTCCTCTGCCAGTACATTTTCCCTGTAACCCAACAAAAAGGCACCATTCATACTTTTGAAAAGAAGGAAAAGTTGTCCCTATCTTTTACATAAGTATGTGCACACCCACAAGAAAGAAGTAAAAAAGGCTCTAGCCAGGGATGTTTGGGACAATTCCACTCTCTTATTAACACTGCTTTGGGAGTACTAAGAGCTTAGAGGGCAGACAGGCCTTCAATGTTTAGAGAATCCTCCAAAGGCAGTTTTAGACTAGAATAGGCAAACTGCATATTCTTTAGCTGCTGACCCAACACTAAGTGAGGCTAATAGAAATTCAGTGGATTTAATAGGTAACTTTAATCACTTTGGAAAAAAAAGATGGGATAAGTCAATCTTGCCAGAAACTGAACTCATTACTCTCGTGGTCATTTCAAAAGGGGACTTATAATATTGTATTATTTTACCAAGGGGAAAAAATCAGAAGTTAGGAAGAAAGAGAAGAGGAAAAGAAAGAAAAGCATCCTCCATGACTGTTGCACAGTATCTTTTTATAATGATCAATCCAAGCTTATGCACTTACCTTTGTAGAATGCCATTTTCTTGTGGTATTACACCATTTATAGCTGCCTGTAAACAAAAGATATATTATGAATCAGTGAGCAGGCAAGTGTAACAGATCAGAACTTCTGTAGCATTCCAGCAAATGTGCTTGTACACAAGTGACAGATTTACTGAAACAAAATGTCAAGTGTTTCTTAAGCCCAAAAAATCTTCTACAGCCAAAGAAAATTAGTCACACTTATTCGTGTCACTATATTCTTATAATAATGCCCCTTATTTCACTTAAGATGAACCTAACCAAAAACTGAAGATCCAGTCTTTATAAGCAAGCCAAACAAAGCCTTCCCAAATTTGAGGGTTTAAAGTATCAATTGAAGGATTTACAAATTTCAGGAAGATAAGATTTGGCCAATTGCAAACATGCTGAACTGCAATTTGAAACTCAAACCTAGTTCCAAGTGTTTATTGTTTGTTTAGATCCATCCCTAGGTTGCAATCATTCTTAAAAATAATGAGCAATATCTAGCACGTCAAACCTCAGCCTAAAAAACACTTTTCTCTTCAACACCAACAATATCTACAAATCAAATTTATACTGGAAGTTAAAACTTGTGCAAAAAGTTCTGAGTTCAGTTTCAGAACTAGCTTCTAGATCCGTTTAAAAAGTTAGTCCGTTTTACCCCCTTTCAGATAGATTTTAAAATGTTTGCTGCATTGCCTGCATCTTGTATACCTACTGTATTTGACACAATTGCATAAAAATAAAAGAAACAGAAAATTAAATACTAAAAGCAAAAATGTCTATTCTATAACTCCCAATTCAGGGCAAGTTTTCAAAATAATCATTAAGGAGGCATATGATCTAGAAAAGACGTGTGATTATACTGGGTGGCACCACTGGACTGGGGATCTTTTGGCTTGGGCAAGTTGCACGTGACCCGATTCTCAAACTTAACACTTATTTTATTTTTTTTCCATTAAGACACTTATGACAAATTGTCACAAGCACTGAAAAGCCATATGAATTGATGGTAAAAAAGGATATCAAGATTCCCCACCCCACCCCCAAATCACAGACCCTAAGTGTCTACATTTGAGAACTTAAGAAACAAATCTTTGTTTGAAAGTCTGGCTTTCAACCTCTCTTTTCAAAATGTCCCATCTAGAAAATAAGGAATGGTATTTTACCACACCTTACCTATCACCTTCTTCAATAGGGTGGTTCAGAAAGAATTCTTGTATATTGCTTTTAAGACAATGAAGTAATGCAATAAAATGTCTAAAGTACCTAGCACCGTGGTGTCTAGATGAACTGTATGTGTTAGTTATTATTAGTCATCAAAGGCCCTGATGTTCAGGTTGTGAAACTGATGACTACAAGTCATTCCAAAGAATTCTGAATCAGATCAAAGGGCGGTATGTTTACACAAGCAGCGCAATCAAGGCTATTATGCTACAAATTAAAACTACGTCAGAGATCCAATTAAATCACAATTGTCTTCTGACCGTGTTACAACATGGTTCCATCCCGCAGTAGTGAAGGCAGACTCTTTACTGTATTCCCCAAGCATTTCAAACCTGTAATAGGCAGAATATTCTTTTTTATGAGAACACACACACCCCCACACACATTTTATTTCTTATATGAGTTGAATTGTTGAAATGATGAATACAAACGTGTGTATGGGGGGGGTGCGTGTCTATAAACATATATGTATGTATGTATTTAAAATGCAAGGTGTAGGTTTTGCAGCCAGGCATACTTGATCTTACTTTCTCTGGGCATATTAATTGACACAAGAATATGGCGCTGTGTTTGTTCAAGGCTGTAGCATAAGTTTTGGAGCATGACTGAAAGGGATAAAACGGTCAAAACTGGATCCCCTAATACAGGTTAACTTCCTATTATGAGCCAATATCATGGTATCTACCTATGGATCCTGTCTAGCAAACAAAGGTGTACTTCCTGAATGTTGAGCTAGCCATAATTTTTGGTAGGGACAAATTTGTGGGAGGATTTGGGGCTATAACAAATGAACATTCTTGTCAAATTTAAACGATACATTATTCCAATCACAAAGGGGGTGACTAAAGTAGCGAAATTAAGAACTTATCAGTAGGGCTGTGCAAAGCCTCCCTGCCCCAGCTGGGTGGGCAGTGGAAGGGCATAGCTCCCGCTCCCAGCACCTTCCGTCACCCGTCCGGAGCACACCCTGGCTCAGCCACCCCATGAAGATCCAGGGGCACACACCTGCTCCCATGCCCTCCCAGAACAGCAGCGAGAGCCACCAGAAGAGCAACTCCCAGACCAATGGCATGCGACGCCGCGCAATGGCAGAAGCCCCCCTCCCCAAGTCCTGTGCTGCCCGCCCCCCCGCTGGACAGCATGTTCCAGCCCCAGACCCAATCCATCCCTTCCAATCCCTCCCTTGCTGTGAAGGCATTGAATCTGCCCCTTCCCTCCGCTCTTCGTCCACCACAACAGACTTACCACCTAGAGGCAGCCGTGTCCAGCGTCGTGGAGAATTGCTGCCTGTATAGTCTATAGCCGAATCTCCGAATCAGCACCAAATCTAATTGGGACAGTGATTCGAATCACTGTCCATCCATAGTTTCATAGTTGGTAGGTTCAGAAGGGACCTAAGTAGATCATCAAGTCCAACCCCCTGCCATGGGCAGGAAAGGATGCTGGGGTCAAACGAGCCCAGCTACATGATTGTCTAGCCTCCTTCTGAAGACCCCCAGGGTAGGGGTGAGCACCACTTCCCTTGGAAGTTGGTTCCAGCTCCTTCCTGCCCTGACAGTGAAGTAGCGCCTCCTGATGTCTAGCCTGAATCTACTCTCCGTCAACTTATGACCGTTGTTCCTTGTTAGTTCCGGTAGTGCTCGGGGGAACAGAGACTCTCCCATTGCCTGCTGGTCTCCCTTGGCAAGTTTATAGGCAGCCACCAGATCCCCCCTCAGTCCTCTCTTGTGAAGGCTGAACAGGTTCAGGTCCCACAGCCTTTCCTCGTAGGGCCTGCCCTGCTGCCCGCTAATCATGCAAGTGGCCCTCTTCTGGCCCCTCTCCATGCTGCTCACATCCCTCCTGAAGTGGGATGCCCAGAACTGGACGCAGGATTCCAACTGCGGCCTGACCAGTGCCGCATAGAGGGGGAGGATCACCTCTTTGGACCTGCCCGAGATGCATCTGTGGATGCATTACAAGGTGCCATTTCCTGACCACGTCCCCACATTGGCAGCCCATGTTCATCTTGGAATCAATAATGACTCCAAGATCCTTTTCTGCCTCTGTGCTGACAAGAAGGGAGATGAAATCCAAATCAGCCGAATTCGAAATCCAAATCAGCTGAATTTGAATCCGAAGCAAGTACTTGCTGCTTGACACAAACCTACTTGTCAGTAGAAGCCAGCATCAGAGTCGCAGCAAAAACAGGAAGAAAAAAAAAGAGAATCAAGAATACCCATTTTCTGTTCCTGTTCATAGGTTCTAGGGTTGGAAGGCACCTCAATAGATCATCGAGTCTGACCCCCTGCATAGGCAGGAAAGAGTGCTGGGTCTAGATGACCCCAGCCAGATGCCTATCCAACCTCCTCTTGAAGACCCCCAGGGTAGGGGAGAGCACCACCTCCCTTGGGAGCCCGTTCCAGACCTTGGCCACTAACTGTGAAGAAGTTCTTCCTAATGTCCAATCTAAATCTGCTCTCTGCTAGCTTGTGGCCATTATTTCTTGTAACCCCCGGGGGCGCCTTGGTGAATAAATACTCACCAATTCCCTTCTGTGCCCCCATGATGAACTTATAGGCAGCCACAAGGTCGCTCTCAACCTTCTCTTGCGGAGGCTGAAGGGGTCCAGGTGCCCCAGTCTCTCCTCATAGGGCTTGGCCTGCAAGCCCTTAACCATACAAGTGGCCCTTCTCTGGACCCTCTCCAGGTTATCTACATCCCTCTTGAAGTGTGGCGCCCAAAATTGAACACAGTACTCCAACTGCGGTCTGACCAGCACCCGATAGAGGGGAAGTATTACCTCCTTGGATCTATTCATCATGCATCTGCTGATGCACAATAAAGTGCCATTAGCTTTTCTGATGGCTTCGTCACACTGCCGGCTCATGTTCATCTTGGAGCCCACTAGGACTCCAAGATCCCTTCCCACTTCCGTTCCACCCAGCAGGTCATTCCCTAGGCAGTAGGTATGCTAGACATTTTTCCTCCCTAGGTGCAGCACTTTGCATTTCTCCTTGTTGAATTGCATTCTGTTGTTTTCTGCCCATATGTCCAACCTGTCCAGGTCTGCTTGTAGTTGTTCCCTGCCCTCTGGTGTGTCCACTTCTCCCCACATTTTTGTGTCATCTGCAAACTTGGACAGAGTACACTTCACTCCCTCGTCCAAGTCGCTGATGAAGATATTGAAGAGTATCGGTCTAAGCACCGAGCCCTGCGGGACCCCACTGCCCACACCCTTCCAGGTCGATACCGACCCATCCACTACGACTCTCTGGGTGCGACCCTCTAGCCAATTCACCACCCATCGGACTGTGTAGTCATCCAAGTCACAGCCTCTTAGCTTGTTCACCAGTATGGGGTGGGATACCGTATCGAAGGCCTTCCTGAAGTCTAAGTATATGACGTCAAACCCTACTCCTGTATCCAGGCGTTTTGTAACCTGGTCATAAAAAGAGACTAGACTAGATTGTTATGTATGTCAACTTGCGTACATTATAAAAAATAAAGTTAACACAGCAAGTGTTATTGACCAAAAAAAAAGAAAAAGAAAACGTGTTCATATTTGGTATCCACTCACAAACAGAATCAATATTTAGCTAAATGAAGTGTGGCAAGTGTCACAGAGAAAGCACACAGGTATTTTACTGAGGTTTTTTGCCTCCGCTCTTGGTAAAAATGCCAAAACCTTATCTACAAATCAGTGTAGCAACCATAGCTTAGGGCACAGGAATTAAAGTTGATTATAAGAACGGGAGTTCAACAATTCTGGTGGCCAGAAATGGTGCTCTAAGGTTGGTCCTAGTTCTGACTCCTTGGAGGAAATTACCACAAAAAGAAAAAAAAGAAAACAAACAAACAAATAAAAAACTCACTATTGCTTCCCCTGAAGTTCCTACTGTAAGTTTTAATCCATTTCCATCTGTTTGATATATGATCACCAGTCCCTCGCTATCCAGTTACTTCATGAGCAGCAGGATTACATTAGAATACTGTCCTTCTTTCTGCTGTCTCTTTTAGTTAAAAAGGGGGAAAGAAGTATGTCTCTCTAAAAAGTGTTATGCCAAGCTGCTTCCAAATTTTGGGAGCATTGGAAATATTCACAAGTTTATGTAGCCTGTGTGGAATTCAGTGTTCATCTAGGCAGATCCACTGGACTCTGGACAGCCAAAATCTATCAACTTGGATTTTGCAAGCTGGGATACCTAATCATATACCTAGCACCTCTGTAACTGCCTTCGAAGAGATACAATTTAAAGCAGATGGCTAATGAAGCAAATGGAATCTATAATTTTAAACATGTTATGGTAATCTGTGTTATTTCAGTAAATATCCAATCATTTTTATACTTTATTAACATCATCTGGAGTATAAATACCATCAAGGCTCCTGTTGTAAATTAGTAGACAGAGCACCATAGTTACTAAGGCTTGCTATGCATTGTGTATTATTTTTTTCCCACGCTGAATAATGCAGCTTACCACAGTTCAAATGATGACAAACTAAACAAACCTACAGAAAAACTATTCCTAACTGGAGCAAAAGAAGCCTGTTACTAAGCTAATGTTTGGATGCTGTTTATCCATCATGGTTACGTCACCCAAAAATTTATTTTGAACCACGCGCCATGTATTTGGTGATAAGGGACTGCAGCCATTGATCATATTAATCTGTTAAACTCTTCAGCAGACATTTTCTCCAATTTCAGTAGACACAAAGGAAAAACTATTGCATTTGCTGATGAAGAATAAAATGTATTCTCTTTTGCGTCTTTGGGAATCACCCAAGGCAAGAACAGATCTTATATTATAGAACAAATACTAATAATGATCTACCAACATCCTAAGTCTATGAATAAAATTCTCTATATTCAAAGACAGTCATTGCCAATGCAACTTCCATCTAGCCCAGTAGCCCAGAAATTCAACAATTCGCAACACTGCCATGCTTTCACCCAAAATAGGGGGAAAGAAGCCTGCAGCCTACCACAAAAAAAACCCAATTACTAGACTTAAATACACACATTATAAAATGACAATATCCACAGTAACGATAACGCTATGATTACAAAACCTGGTGCTATGAAACAAAACCAAAGTTATTAAAAACATTATGTCCAACACAAATATATTTATGATGCCAGATGTCTTTCCTGGAAAACAAAAAGCTATGCAACAAAGCCAACAGTCTGACAAACATATGAAAATTTGGGCAAGATGGAATTGTTGAAGCACTCACAAAAAATATTAAAGGGATTCAGGATGCCTATAAATTGCGGAGGCAAAACCGGTGTGAAATCTAGAGTCTTCCTCAAACTACATCCGTAATAGACTTAGTTAGCTTTGTCTCCATACAATATAAGATAGCATTAACAGAGAAAATTTAAGGGTGGCATTGACCAATTAAGTGAAACAACTAGACAGTGAACGACTCAACCCAAAATACACCGTTACAGTTGTTGCAAGTAGCAACTTGAAATTGGAGCATACCCCAACTTACCTAGAAGTCACATTAGACCACTCCCTCACCTAGAAACACATTCAGAAGGTCAGCAGTAAAGTCTCTGCACAGGTAGCTGCCTGAAGATGTTTAGCCAGCATGACATGGATTGCCAACTTCAAAGTGCTCCTGGCCCGGTGGTATATGCCCCAACCAAATATTGTGCCTCTGTATGGTCCAGAAGTCAAACTAAAACGTTTGACACTGTACTTAAAAGCATACTGAGACTCAAAACAGGCTGAATAACTTATACGCACACAGACGAACTCCCTGTACTCTCAGGCATGAGACCAAGTGATATAAGAAGACAGACCCTAACACCACTACTGGCAACAGAGGCAAGAGACTAAAAAAAAAAAAAAAAAAAAAAAAAAAAAAAAAAAAAAAATCACCTGCTTCATCAACTGTTAACTGAAGACCCAGACAGATGGAGGGTTAAGAGGCTTCAAAGTCATAAACCATTTAAACATGAAGCCCACAAGCTCCTGGAAGAGACTGGGGATGCTGAACCAAACCTATGAGCAGCAATGGAGTGAGCCAGTCACTGAGAAAGGTCAGACTCCTACAGAGTTTTATACCAACACCAAACAAGTCCCCCATTGAACACAACCTTGATTAAGAAGCGTGGATCAAGCTGAGATCTGGATACTGATGCTTCAAAGCAACACTTTCCAAGAGGAACATCTTGGACAGTCTGCTGTGTCAACATGGCATCCAGCAAACAGCACAACACTTAATCGGAAGCTGCAATATCTACAAATCCCAGATGGGACAAATGGAATCTGCACATGAAGCGATAACACCAGACAATGGCTCAGATCTGGAAGCTGGTATCCGACACCATATAAAAGAAGAAGTAGTAGTGACTGACAGTACCTTTGTGGCACAAGTCATCCCTGCTTTCCCCTCTACCAGAAGTGTGAACAAACTCTGTAATCTTGGGTATTAACTGGGGGAGCTGTACAATTATAACATTTCCTAGTAATCACTACCAATTCCAAAATTATTTGGTTCCATTAATCACTCTAATTATTACAAAGGTAATATAGGCAATTAAAGAAATCATTTTTCCCCTTCTCTATAAAGCGGCAACCTTTGTGCAAAGCGTAGATAGAATTTTCCTCTGACTACAAATGGAAGACTTTATTTCTGGATGTCAGAAGAAAAAAGTTTACATATACTTCTTTAAAGCAAAAACTAGTTCTGTATAGAACAGCTTCATTATAGACGCAAGAGAATTCCTGGAAGAAGGAATCTCTCTCTCACAACACTTTTCTCCTCTTTTCTCCACAAAAAACAACTAGGCTTTAGTTGCTGCCCTGCCTGGTAGAACCCCCTACAAAAAAATCCCCAAATTCGAGCCTTAGCCTCCACAAAGAAGAAAACCCTGGTTTTAGTTCCATTATAAGAGAAATCGTGGATTTGCCTTAAGAAGAAACATAGGCATCATGCTTAAGTGAAACAAGTTTCACAAGCAGGGGTTGCAAATGGATACAAACTGGCTATTAGAAAACACCTTTATGGATGGGAAGATGACAAAGCCCAAGTACAGGTACTTCTCACTTAACATCATCCCAGTTAATGTTGCGTTATTACATCACTGAGCTATTAGAGAACATACTCATTTAAAGTTTGGCTATAATGTTGTTTGGCTGCCGCCTGCTAGTAGGTAACTACTGTGACATAATTGGATTTGCTTAAAGTCACATTTTTCAAGAATGTAACTACAACATTAAGTGAGGAGTAGCTATAAGAAGATAATGAAAGAACAATCTTTGCAGGAAAAAGTGAATTCTTGGACATATTTACAATTAAACTGAAAATGATATAAGGCCGTTTTAATTCCATTTGGGGAGGGGTCTGCACGGGTCTTGAAGTAAAATAAAAGCATCTTACTTAAGCAACAGCATTGTGCATGAAACAGTCACCAGGCCAGGAGGAACTGCTGAGATAGCCCAAAATCAGGCCTACAAACAGTCACCAATACCAGATGCTTCAGAGCAACTTGCAATGAAAACATGATGGAATAATCTGCCTACAGGACCATTTTCTTCCAAACTCCCACTGTTTAACAGTTGGCCTATGCCCGATAACATTTATAATTGTATGTTCTGTTTAGTATAAACATGAGTGGTCTCATTACCAACATCTGAACCTTTCATGAATCCCAATGAGAACTTACATCAAGAAAAAGAATTTATTGGGTCTTGTGGCAGGACACTGTTGGTGCCTGCCACTTTGAGGGCTGGAGCAGGCAGCAGCCAGGTGCTTGATTGTGGTAATCCTGGGCAGCCCGCTCCCCCATCTCCACATCTGTCCTGGCACATAGCACTTCAGCATGCTTTGCACTGCCTTTTTTTCTGGGGTTTTTAAGGTACCAGGAAATCATGGTAGCAAATTTTGCCTCAGCGCTGCAAATTAGCAGTACAGGGCATAGTTCAATGTGCAACATGTGCATTTTATGGCACCAGAGAGGTTCACAGCACCACAAACCACACATCTGTGCATCTGGTCCAGCCAACAGGGCAGTTTTACTGAAATGCTAAAGCAAGGACTACACTGACACTGGCTCAAAAACATGCATATAAAAAGACAAGTTTAGAGCCTGTGAGGAATCTTGTCCATCACAGAGGGGAAAACTTTTGCTAAACCCTTGAAAAATGTAGTACAACTTGGGGGGAATACAGAATAGAGATCAACCGTGGATGATAGGCTGAGACAGAGCTAAGAAATTCAGGTAGCTAATATGTAGTTTATAATAAAAGGAACAAATGCTTCATATGGTGAAAAAAGAGTCTTCTCTTGGCACCCAGCATGAAGACTCAACCATTTTGCCAGGCCAGTAGACCCAGTAGAATCCTTTCTGCTATGGATAAGACCATACACATGATTGCAGCCAAGCACTCCTGCTCTAGCTATAAGAGCTACCCAACATCCAGCTATTCAGGTGAAGAGATTAGCACCTTGCCACTTTTCTGAATTACGAGATCTGGAACCAGTGGCACAGAGATGGGATTTGAGCCGGAGAGGAACAGCAGTTCCTAACAGCTTGTATTGCTATCCTGGGTCACCTTATTGATCAGAGGTAGGAAGAAAGATGTACAAGAGATCCTCTGACCATGGCGTCAGGAAGAATTCCAATGCCCCGAGGCACAATATTCTTCACTTGCTGCTGAGGGCAGCTGTGAACAGGTTAATCTCCGAGTGGCTCCATTCCACAAAAAGTCAGGAGAGGATCAAATTCTTGACCTCACGCTCTCAGCGAGTGAACAAATTGTATCAGCAGGGTTGTCTTATAACACCAGAGGCACAACAGGTGCTCACCTGTCTGCAGTACATGACGGCGGATGAATCAGTGCCACATACAAAGTCTCCCTGTTGAAGAGGAAGGACTTTATTGTTTTTTCCCCTATTTGCCGATATAAACCAGGGATGGCCAACCTGCAGCACAGCCCTGGCACAAGTAGCCTCTATGGGTGCCTATGCACATGCTCCAACTCATTCTAATCAAGTCTACTGGATTAGACGCAATTAATTGAATCTGCCCACATTCTAATAGAATGCTCTAGCATCGCTGCAGTGTCACATGTATAAACCCCCATGGGTTTAAAAACAGTCCCTTGGTCACTAACTAAAGCTTGTCAAATGAGCTCTAGTTAAAGCATCTCACAGCCATTTATAAACATGCAGGGGCTTAAAACACATGGTGCTGCATCATTTTAATTGGAGCAGGTCTCCAGGAACCGCTCTAATTAAAACACCACCCCCAACCCTCGAGCACATGAACAAGCACCCCATGTGTGGCACTCAGCAGATTGAAAATGAGGGGGGGAAAGGCCCCACCGGGCAGATGAGGTAGGCAGCACAAGGTAGGCCACAGAAAGCAGAGTACCATATCAGGTAGGGAACACAGGACAGAGCAGAAAACCAGATTGTGAGGGAAAAGTGACCGGAAGTGGTAAGTCAAGGAAGCCGCTGGGATTAATTAGTGGCATGCCTGCCAAAAAGGTTGGCCCCCACTGAAAAAACCATGGAGATAATGTGGCGTTGCTCAATTATGATAACCTAAAATGCAGTTGAGGAAAGCCTTGCATGCCTGTCTGACAGCTCTCAGCAAGAGCAAGTTTAAAAAAAGGGGAAAAAAAAAAACCCAACAAAAATCACCCTAATGAGGCAAGAGTCATCTGTCTCCACTGTAAATTGAGACAGAGGCTGGAAAGGAGCTCCTCTGCAAATGCTGTCTTGTTCTTTCCACCATGCTAAAAAATCCAGTACTGATACAGGAATCACCACAGTCAATTCCAAGGGACGCCTCTCTGCAACAGTGCCCCTACCCCATTGCTGAGAAGGGGGAGCAGCAAACCCTGGGGCCTGCTAGGTGGCCAAGCCCCTGGGAACAGATGCGATGGTGGGAAGGACCTGAGTAATAACTCAGCACAGACCCAGCGACAGCATCAGAGGCTGAAGGCTTTCACAGAAGCACCGCAGGGCCCAGCAGCAGTGAGTTACCCCAAGGCTGAGCCAGCAAGCCAAATCAGGTGACCAGCAGGGGCCTGAGCTAGAGGGGGGCACTCTGGCCCTAGAGGCTGAAGGGGAAGGAGACCTGCAGCAGGCCCCTACAGAGGAAAGCCTGAGAGACATCCTGCTATACCCCAGAGATCGGACAGCAAGGAGCGAAGGGCTAGTAAGGAATGAGACTCAGTACAGATGGGGAATGTCAGACAGCTAGCAAGCTGAAGAATTAAGTTGGAGTCAGTGGGCTGATGTTTTGGTTTGTGTTTTACCTGGTGGTTTGGGTTTGGGACTAAACAGTGGTTTGGAGGGCCCACTAATGCCCAAGGGACATGTGATCACCTAGAGCCCTTACAGGGGTCAGGCTCCAGGTAGAAGTTGGGGCCAGAAGGCCCAGAGCAGGGCAGAGTTTGGGGACTGGGACCCAGAAGCCAGGTCTAGCACAGTGGACCTAGGCTACAGGAACCAGTAAGAGAAAGGGGTGGGGGGCAAATCTGGGAAGGCCTCCGCCCTGTCAAGGATAGAAAAGTCTGAGATGGCTTGGCATCAGATTGAGGCCAAATGCCCACCAAAACCATGCACCTAGCCCTTAAGGCATAACCAATGCCCCAGAAGAACCAAGTGGCACCTCAAAGAACTGGGGCTTGCTCTTGGGACCTATTAGGCAGCCTCCTTTCCAACTAAATAGCTACATATAAAGTATGACGGACATGTAAGAAGGTCAGGGCACTCTGGAGCTAGAGCAGGGTGAAGGGTCATGGTACCCCAGGGGACATGCTAGCCACCCCTGGAGCACAATCCAGTTACATTCTCCAAGGAGAAAATGAGTGGTGGCAGTGTATACACCTGTGGCAGAGTCTGGAACGTGTCATTACAAAAGCATGCAAAGTTATTGCATGCAAGGAGCAAGAGACAAGCTTACAATGATTGTGGGAAACCTCTGGAATCCAGGAAATAACACCCATGGCTTGGAAATGGTCCCAATGGATGAAGAGCCTCACAAGTACTGTAAACAGTGGTTCCAAAGAGGTCTAGTGACATCAGTGTCATTAGTACTGACTTCTGGTATTTCATCCCCAAAACTAAGTGACTGAAACAAGGTTACAATAATATTTAAATGGTGCATAACCTTTTCTATTGTGGTATTTCCAGACAAGGAAATAACAATTCTGGCTTCAAAAGTGTACAGCTGTCCCTGAGAAGCTTCTTGGGTCTTGAGAGCCGGGAGCAGCAACCTGTGGTCCACAAGTCAGATCCAGCTCACAGATTTTATCCAGCCTACCATATGGGAATAGCGCAGAGCAGAGGTCAACCAGAGATGCCCCATTCCCAGTACAAACCCAACTCACATGCCAAGACCCGCCATCCCACCTCTTGCTACTGCCTAATGGACCTGGGGTGGCATGAGCTGTCATCTTCTGCCCCACCTATTCCCAAGGGGTTGCCAACGAAACAGTGGCTATCTATCCCGAGACAGTCTGTAGGCATGGGGAGGTCACCTGCTCTGTGGTGTTTTGTGGCCTCATGCCTAGCAGCATGGTGGGGTGCGAAATGAGACAGCAGTGCCAGGGCAGTAAGTGACAGCTCTGCACCTGACTCCAGATAGGGCTGCCATCCTGCTGGGCAGTCCCACCCCACCTCACTGTGTCAGCTCTGTCTGGTTGTCCTCCCGTTCACATCTGTGTTCCTGTAGGGATACCTTTATAGCAACTGCTTTCAGTTTGGCCTGAAACAGACCCTGAGGCAGCTCACTTGGAAATGTGAATTCCAGCAGGTCTGCAATGGCTCCAAACTGAAGGTGTGGAGCACTGGTAACACCAAAGTTTCAGCCCCCAGGTCTGGGGCCAGTCCCCCCTGCCTTGAGGCTGGCTCGAGGATGGTCAGGCATCCTGTGACAGACGTCTGAAGACACCTGTGAAAAACTTGTGAGCTCGTTTTCCAGTGAACTAATTGTCTAATTCAGGCATTGGCAACCAATGGCCCATGGAACATCTAACGACTGCCAATTTTGACTCGCCTTAGAACTGAGCTGTGTTAAATTTGGCCTGGTCTCAGTGAAAGGTTACCAAATAGTATGCACTCAGTACTTCATCTCCTCACTGCAAGAGAATGAGGAGGATCCGGGACAAGGGTGAAGTGCTTTCTGCTCAGGACTTGATGACTGAGCACACCCACAAAGGAACGTATCTGGAGTGTCTTACTTTCACCCAATGGAAATAGCTAGGGCTCACTCCTCAAAAAAAATCAGCCTCTCCTCTTCATCTCAGAGTCTTGGAAGATGGATTAGAAGAGACTGTAGAAACATTATCTCAAACAATTCAAATGTCATCTCACAACATAGTAAAGGACCTCTGCCCCCAAAGAATTCCCAATCTCCTTCAAGCCACTTTGGCCCCCTTACAATGACCACTCTTAACAGACACATAAGGAACCTGCATGAGGTTTTATAACGGAAGGATTAGGAGGGAAATTCAAAATTAAAATCAGCTCTCACCTACCTTAAAATGAAGGTGCTCCAAACTATAAGACATTAACTTTACTTTAATCATATCAAATACATCTTTTTATTCAGAGAGAACAATGTCTGTCCTTTACAGCAAGTCTGCATCTGCCAGCTATTCCAGCAAATACCTCCTAGTACAGATGCAGCTAATACCAGTTTAAAAAAAAAATCATAATAAATTTTATAAGTATAGTTGATATTGGTGGTTCTCAACTTTTTAGACTCAGGGCACCAGACAGAAAATGCCAGCTCTTAGTTTTCAACTCATTTGTTGACCATGGAAAATAGAGCAACTTTTCTGTTGCAAAAGAACTCAAAGGTCAGGATGTATTTACCAATATGAATTCCTATTAAAAATCTCTGGGTTTATCTTGTGAATCAGGTTTGCATACTTAACAGTGCTAACACTGACTGGCACTCCATGGCACCCTTGAAAGGATCTCACGCACCCCAGGGTGCCATGACATCATGGCTGGGAATCACTGGTCTATATCCACTCCCTAGTATTACTCTATCCATATTAGGGCTTTTGCCAGGACTAAATATTACCAAAGGGAAAAAAAAGGTTGCAAAAATTTCTAGTACAGGCCTGATCTTAGACACAATAGGTTAAGGCCAGCGAGCTGGATTTGGATCTGGCCTGTGAGTCTCAGACCAACCATGTTCTGCAAGCAGTGCGCAGAGCCAGTCTGGTCCACAGGCCAGGTGCTAGAACTGCTGCACGCAGCATGGGACCAATCCACGATGCGCATTGCGTGTAGCACCCACACCAAACCAGCCCCAAGTTTTGTCTTCAGAGCCAGTCCAGACTGGGTCACAGCATAGGCAGCGCACAGGGCCAGTCCGGCAGGGCAGCACATGCAGTATATGCTATGCCAGCCCCTCATGCAGGGTTCGTGTGGCCAGTTCAGGCCTGCATACTGCATGCAGCACATTCTAGCCCCACTCCAGGGCTCATTCTGCATGCAGCACACAGGGCCAGCACCAGGCACACACAGCATGTGGCACCCAGCCGGTCCAGCCCTGCATGCTGGCTCCAGTGTGCATGGGCCCCAGGCTGTTCAATCTGGACTGGCCCTGGCTCTGCACACTGACTCCAGTCCAGTGGGGTGCTGCACACAGCCAGCACCCTGGATCCTCTATGCTGCATGCAGCACTGGGTCCAGCCCTCACACCACATGCAGTGCAGGCCCTGAAGCGGGGCCAGACCAGGCACACATGCTGCATGTGGTGCAGGAGGCCAGCTTGGGGTGTGCACACCAGCCCTGCATGCCAACTCATGTGCGTGGCCCCGATCCAGCTTGCAGACCGCCACAGGACGCTCATGTGATGCATGCAGTTAAATGAGTTTGATACCCCTGGATTAAGGAAGCTGAGATTTTGAACCTAATCAAATGCATTTTTTTTCCCTATTACAAAAATGGTATCGCAATTGTATCGTATGATAGGTCCACCTCAGACCTGGCAGCAATTACAGCTTGGTTCCAGAAGAGGGCAGTGGGACCTACCCACAAAGTCTTCTTAGAATGGGCTTTGCCACATATTTCTAGAGGATATAAGAACCAAACAAGAACCTGAATATTAATTATTTGCTTATATCCCAAAAGCGTTTAAAACAATTACATGAATTTCCCCCCCCGGGCGGATGGTTCAAAAAAACATTAACAAAAACAAAAAAACAACATGTTCCAAACAGTGAATCTGTTGCTTTCAGGTTATAGCTGGTAAACAAGTAAAGCACACCCACGTTGTCGCTCTGCAGAGTCCTTGTTTTACCTGGTTACTTTTGCAACACATCATGCCAATAAATCTGGATTATAGTTTTAGGTCTGGCAAAGGGCTCTTATTTTGTTGATTGCTTTATTAGGATTTATAAAATATAAATAAGTTACATAATGCGTCATACTCTGAACATCCTTACATAAAATTTAAACACTACTCTAGGTTGTAATGGATTTCTCAAATTTCATTCAGCAAGTAATCATATGCTGGCAATACATATTAACAGACCTCCACGGGAGGACAGAAGAGACTTGTTGATGGAGTCGAACAGAAGGATACACTAGCTCTTACAGAATGAAGAATTTAGAAACACATCTACAAACCTTGTTCTTGACATGCCTGACCAAAAGTATGGGGGAGGGGGCAGGAAATCAGCAATATTAAACAGAAGAATCACTGGGGAAATCTAATGATGTTAAGCTAGATATAGGTTGCAGGCCAGATCTCTGATCTCCAGTAAACATTACACTTTGACTCATATCAGAGTTATCAATTTAAAGACAACTAGACACAGGCTCTTTTCCTGCAACATTCACATACTGGAATTCAATTCTAACTTGCATTAAGTGGATCTTAAGTCTGCAGACAGATGCTCTCGAAAAGCAGCTACATATAGCAGGCTAATTCTTGAGTACTGTTTTTCTTAGATATAGCTTTAATATGTTAATTCCTTGTCTGAAATGTTCCTGACTTTCCAATATTTATTTTGAAGATCAACAATGATAACCAGAGGGCAAATGGCTCCAGAAGACCAACCAGCCCGGCTGTAGCAGGTTTGGTTATGTTGGCCAGTTATTTATCCGAACTAGAATTTGGATTGTTTTGGAGAACTCTGGTCTCTTTATCCAGCACAGAAAGATTAAACAAGTATGATGAGTATCTATTCTCAGCTCTCTTATTTATAAGATTGTCACTGCCAAAGGTGGGGGGGGTACAAAGTACTTGTTACTGCCTTCAATAACAGATGGTGGTTCTTCATTCTAATAATGATTTCTTTCTGCCATTTGTTTTCTATTGGCACAAAACATCAGAGATGTTCTGCTGATGTGACATTTATGTAACTATTAGAAGGAAGGAAATGCAGACAGATCAGATACAGTGCACAGACAGAGCCAACATAACTTGCAAGAGGTGAAAACATTCTTATGGATCTGAAAGGACCTTGTCTAGTATCCTACCAAGGTTAAAATAGTAACAGCAAACAATGTGAGCACTTAAAACAGGTTAATGTGGAGGCCCTTTTAAATATTTTGAAGTTTTTGTTGCTTTCATATATTAGGTGCATTAAAAACCTGAACTGTTATTACTAAAATGTATAACCAAACAGAAAGTTAATGGATGATAAAAATACATGCCCAAATAAAATGAAGTTGTAATACAAGTCTGCCATCCAGATGGATAAAATGAAAGAAGAAAAATTTCCAAGATGTTGTGAATGAAGCTCAGAGTTAAGAGAAATGTGAAGAAAATTTAAAACAATCTATTAGGCTTATGTACTTTAACATACAGGGAGTCTCTTGGACTTAGGACAACTGGTTCCTGAAAACTGCGTCAAGTCAAAACATCATAACTCGGAACCAATTTTCCCATAGGAACAATGTTATAAATGGGGACTTGGTTCCTGAACCAAGGCCTGATACCCTACTTTTACCAAAAATAACCTAAAATTTTTTACTTAATCAATTACAGACAAGTAATATAGCTACATTAATGTATTTATATTGTAAATAGCAATTATCTTGCTATTTACAGCAACTGAGCATCTCGAGTCAGGGAGCTGGGCGGCACAGTGGACTGGCGCAGGGAGGTGGGCAGCACACTGAACTTGTTGGCTGGCATGGCATCGCGTTGGATTGAGTGTCGTAAAGTCGAAACCGACATCAGAAAGTCAAAACAGGGTGTCAATTTATAAGCATCGTAAGTGCCGTTTGTCGTACCTCAAGCACTGTGAAGTGGAGGACTGCCTGTATTGAGACACATTTCTTAAAATGACACTAACAAGTAACGTTTCACTTCCTTTAGAAGGTTTTAGCTCCGTGATGAAACTACTTTAAAATATTTTAGCAAATACTTCTGACCTGCATTTTAATAGAACTGACACTTTCGTTTCTGCATTTTAAGAACTACTGCTAGGTGCTGGACATGTCAAAACATTGGCTTTGACAAGCTGATCATTCTAACCCAGAAGAGGAAATAACAAGAGACAGCAATGCTTTAGACTCAAATGGATGTTTCCCCATCAGGTTACAACAATAAATCGGGGGAACATTTGCAAGCTAAAGCCTTGAACTGTCAATATGTCAAAACAAGTGATATTAATAGAAAATGCTTAGCTAAATGGTACCCAAATAAGCATTTACAGCAAAAGATTAAGCAAGTGGCACAAGAGCCTAGATTAGGGTTTACTCAGGTCAGTTAGAGTATCACTTTTTCCCCCTAGTCTTTGAGGTTCCATTATTGGATTCCATTCTTTTGAGATAGCTTAATGATGCAATCAACCTTGCTCGTCACCAGCAAGTCTGCAAAGGTCCCTCTTGGTACTTCCTGTGGTAAAGCTCCACAGGACACACTTCAGAAGGGGATACCTTCCAAAGTATCAGAACTACGAACTGATATTTTGGTACCAGATATTTGATGTGAGTTTCTTTAGACTACAGAATTTATTATTGATTCTATGCTTTCAAATAAGTGTAATAACTGTGGCCCATAAGCATACTGTCAAAAACCAAATCTCTGCCTTCATTATCCTGTACAGTTTTCCAAGACAAAGAATTGAGTCAACTTTTCCTGTAGCTTGTGTTATACTTTGCTGACACTTCCCTGAGTTCATGTCTCAACACACAGTAATTCCAAGTGTTACACATGAAGCCACACCCACAACTTCACAGAATGCCAACATCTGTCCCCTAATTTCTGTTTAAAGCTTAGCCAAAGGTTGTAATTGAGCTGCTCTGAAATGCCTTCCACTGTGTTTCAGCTTGCTTAATTTGCTGCAAACATGCTGCACAAAAAAACTGTAAAAGAATCAGAATAGCTAAGAAAGAAGAACGTGTATCATTTCACCAAAAACCAGCATAGAAATATATACCTCCTTCAATCTCACCAAATGTCCCTGGCAGATGCTACACTTAAAACACAATTAGTCTCTTAACTGCATCTTAAAAACAGTAACCCAGACACATCTTCAGGGAATTAATGGTGCCACAAAAAGTTAAAGCAGCCACAAAAATATTACACAAAAGATGTGTAATATTTGTGGCTGGTTTTCATTGAACCTTAAACTGACCATGTGGCAGGGTTAGGATTGCACTAGGGCCTCCAACTTGGCCTCAGTTCCTACCAGCCAACAATCAGCTGATTGTCAGCTAGCTCTGGGGATTGCACTGGGGCCAATTAGAGCCCTGCTGTGGCCCTGATCCAGCCAATGATCAGCTGACTGTTGGCTGGCTTTGGGGGACCACATCAGTGCCAGTCTGAACCCCAGTGCAGCCCCAGAGCCTACCCACAAATCAGCTGATCCCAAATGGGATCTGATCCCCAATTCCAAAAATTGCACATGGCATGGCAAGAGCCCAAATGCTAGGATCAAGTATCAGATCCATCGATCTTTTAAATTAATGTCTATTAGCAACCAAGAGTATTCACACTGGAATACCTGACCAAAAAAAAAATCTACTCAAAACCCATTCACATACAGGAGCAGAGGTGAACAGACGGTCCTATTTTATGCTGAGCACTGAGGAAAGAACCCTGATGACCAGTGACATCATTTTTAAGCCAATTTTTCTTTACTCCATAACAGGCATCTTATGCCTTTATGGCAGTGGTCTCCAACCTTAAGTGGGAGATCACCTTTGGCATTTAAAAGCAACCCAAGATCCACCGTGTGCCCCCCCCTCCCCCTGGGCCACCCAGCAGGTAAGTCTGTGGGGAGGGAAAGGAGAGGGGGGTTGCAGATCGAGACAGAGGGAGAAAAAATTATTTGGGGGTGCACCTCTTCAGCAAGTAAGTCCCATATGGCTGGGGCCCCACTCAACTTACCCCTGCTCCTGCCTATGGCACTATCCCTCCACGCAGGGGTCTCAATCTAGCTTCCACCCCTCCCCTCCCCATGGACTGACCTACTAGGCTGGGGCACTCACATGCATGCACATGGGTACTCAGCCCCCCACCACAGCCTCGGATCAATTCCAAGAGGCTCTGAGATCTACCGCAAGAGACTCTGAGATCTACTGGTGGATCGAGATCCACTGGTTGGTGCCCACTGCTTTATGGGGAGATCCACTTTGTGGTATCCTTAAAGTAGGCATCATCAGGAAGTGGGGGGAATACAACTACCAAGAACTACATTCAGCAAAGAATGTGCCTGAAAAGTATCTGGGCACCTATTCAACAACATTTTTCCAAACATTTCTATTTTTCCTTTTTTGGGTTACTTGTCATAAATTTCAATAAGACTAAAAAAGGGGCAGAGAAGGAAGGTATACCTGGAGACAAGATATTTTCTGTGTCACTTACAATGCCTTTATTGTTCAGGAACACCAGCTTCAAATAAAGATCAAAGACGTACAGGTGGGATGCCAGTATATGAAAATGGTAACTTCAGATGCACATGAAGTGTCACAAATCAATTCCCCTTTCCCTCAGTGGGGCCACAACATGGCATGCTCTCTCTGGAGATACAATTGCCAAATTACCTTATCTGGAGTCAGTATAATACCTAGTTATAAATCAGCAACAACAAAAAAGAAACAAAACAAAACAAAAAACTTTCAAAGTCTGGCTTAAAGCTCCGAAAGCCAAGAAATTCAGCATTGAAGACTGAAATCCAATCTTAAACCTGTCTGAGGAAGATACATTTGCTCTTTAGCATTCCAGAGCAGGTAAGGGGTAGATTCCTTTTTTTTTAAAAGGATTTCAAACAAATATATTCAAAACACTTTGGTACCGCTATAAAAAACTGTCTTAAAGAAAGGACTGATTGACCTAAAGAACTTCAAAGTTTTACAGTATACATATGATGTTATTGCCTAGGCAAAATCTTACTGAATATTTCACACTATAAAATTCTCAGTAAAGCACGTGCTGTATTTACAGATACGCTACTTTCCATGTTAAATTTATTCAAGTTGCCTTATTCCCCCACTCAGATATTTATATATAAATCAAAGATATTTAGAAAACGAATGCAATTTTAAAAAGTCCAACCAGAGGAATGAAAAAACACTTTTAAGTTAACTACTTTTAGACATTAAAAAAAAAAAAAACCAACAAAAAACCCCCAGTTATCAGCTAATTGTAACTTTAATGAGTTCTAAAACTTTATTGTTGAAGGGTAAATTAAAGCTAAGTGGTCTTTACCAAAGTCTTATTTGTGATAGAAATATATGGGGTTCAGAGAACACGCACAAACTTTAAGCTACAGCTGCACTACCGAGTGCTGCTATAGTCTCAGGTGCTGCATTTTCAGTATGTTGGGAGCACAAAGAAGTCTCTATTAAAAGAAATGTAGATTTCTCTTTTTGAAGAAACTGCTTTATTAGTCTTGCTGCTCGTTTGATGACTTTGCATTTCTTGTTGGCAGCTGTGCAAGGAAAACAGAAGTAAAGGAGCTCATTTCTGTAGCAACTAAATTCCATTTATTATTTAGATAGGAGACATGTTGCTTACATTACTTTATAATGTTGACACCGAAGTTCTACCTAAAGATCTATCCAGCTCTGTTTCAGCAAACATGAGCTTCAGATACTACTTTACAGCCAAACAGGCAGCGTGTTAGTACATAAATATTGTCTCGTCTCAATACCTAATCCCATTTTTGCACGTCAGCAAGCCAAAGCTACTGTCATTCCATGGTGAAAGACACCAGTTTACATTTAAAAAGGTAATTTTACACTTAAATGTAACCTTTTGAAGTTGAACATTTTTCCTATTTACCATTTTACACAGTAAAAAAAGACTGTTTCCAACCTAGAAAACTGACTAAACAATTGTAAATCAGCCATTATAGTACTAGATTTGTGAGGGGACAAAAAGCATAGGAAGGCTGTGTCCAAGTACACCCAGACTAAGGGACTCTCATAGCTTCACAAAGCTGAACAAGGTCAGTTTTCCGCCCTGCTCTCCAGTCCCCCCACCACCACCTCCACGTGCAAGTTATCCAAGCATAACATTTACTCCATTTTTCTCTCCCTTATATGGCAACGTGAGAATTAGCCCCTTTTACTGAATCCATAAAACTTCAGAACCTCATACATGAGAAGGGAGTAAGTACCAAAAGCTAAAAAAAAAAAAAGGATGTAGAATTGCTACAATCTTAACTGTTTTAAACTAAACATCCTTTTACTCCCTTTTCACTTCCCCTGTACACAAGGAAGCTACAAGACCAAGCCCGCCAAACTATCGTCACCAGAATACCCATTTTAAAATTAAAAGGATTAAATAATTTTAAATCGCAGTATATTTACAATTTCATAGGAGCCATGCTCTGGGCTAAGAGGTTTCAAGTCCTTTGACTTGCATCTATGTAAACACCGCAGATTATTCACCCATGAATACAGTTAGTCACCTCGTAAGCAAGCAGCAGTTTACATTGTTAAAATAATTTCAATATAAGATTTTAAAAAAATATGACCATAAAATGCAGACTGCACAATATTGCTTCCCAACAGAAACACTTGCGTCTCTCTGGGCACATCTATGTGCAGGCCGGGAGCGGTCCCAGGTTCTCGGGGGCGCGTGGCGGGCTGTGGCCAGCAGCCCTGGCACACGGGTCGGGGAATGCAGGCCAGCGGGCTAGAATTAGGCACGGACGCTTAGCAGTTGATTAAAGATTATTTTACTTACACCGAAGATGGTCACGGTACAGGCAGGAAAACTTGCTTGAGTTGTGGTTACAGACAGAAAAGAAAAGAAGAGAAGCGGACAAGAATTCTTTCCACGCGAACCTCTAGCCCAATCCGGTTGAAGGCTCTAAACACGCGAGCCCGTCGTGTCAACCGAAGAAAACAACTCGGAGAAAGAGCTCTGGATACACTCACACGAAGTTTGCTAGGCTCCGTGGAACTTGCACGCAGGGAAGGGGTTCGTCAAGGGATCGTTCGGCGACGGGGAGAGGCCAGAGGTTGATCAGACCCCTATAGCCTTCTCAAGGTATACGCTGGGTCCAATAGGCTCCGCAGCACTTGGAGATCTTCACGAGATGTGAAGTTCTCCTCCTCCTGATGGTTGTGGAGTCCTCCAACTGGGGCGGAAACCGCTCAAGCCTCTTATACGGCTAGCAAGCCAATCACTAGCCGCCACGTGGGAATAATTTAGAACTGGCCAATAGTGGGACACAAATTTGCATGCGGGTGGCGGGAACTCCTTTGCACCGTGCATTTCTCTTTGCAACTAAGAAATGCACCCTGCAAAGAAAGCTCCTAGTGGTGGGAAATAATTTAGCAGTGCCGAAGCGCGCACACAAAATCACACCCTTGGGTTGTGACAATCTACACATGCATTTTCCGCACAGTAACCTACTACGCAGTAAGCAGGTTTAGGCCAGCGTCTACATGTGTAGGTATTAAAGCGCAGTAATGCTCCATGTGGACCAACTTGGGATTAAAATTAGTCCCAAATCAGTCTACATACACATTGTTACTGCACAGTAAGGAATCTACACGTACACTAAAATCAGGCAGAAATTTGATACCTGCATGATATCAAATGCAAATGAATATCAAATTTGATACCATAACATGCAGGTATCAAATTTATACCAAAGTCAGCATAAGCTGCCATATTTACTGCGCAGTACAGGCATGCATGTGTGCTGCCTGTACTGTTCAGTAATTTTCAGTTACTGTGCACTAAATGTGCATGCACAGACACACCCACTACATATTAATCAAAGTCTTTAATACTTTTTCCTGTAGCAGGAGGAATATTTTTTTTTCTTTTTTAAATTGAAGCTTTCAACAACTGCTTTCAATAAATTCTTAGAGTTTATGCACCTCTGATTTAGTTAGTCTATAAAGGGCATCTCTACCCTGCCTTCAATAAATTCATGAAGCAACCTGTGAAAATAACCGTCTTGGGATTCTGATCTGTTTTGTGAGACTGAGGTGTTAGTTACGGAAAAAAAATCATATTTACCTTCTCAAACTTATCTTACAAAACCCTAGTATGTATCCTCTGCTTAAAATCACCAAACTCCCAGAGACTATAAAGAGAAAGTTGGTGACTAGTTTGCCCATGCGCCTGACAGCTTCCAGTCATATATACTGATTTATCCCCCTGAAGTCCTAATCAAAATCTCTTGCAATCTAATAAAGATGTAAGGAAAACTTCTAAAGATTATGAAGGGGAAACTGAACTGAAGTAGTGACGGCATAAATATTCAAACCCATGCAAGTTTGTGAAGGGCTCAATAAAATGCAGACACTGGTAAGAGCAGCATGTGAGGATTGCTTTTGATTTCTGAACTTACATGTATGTATTGTGACATATTTCGTTTTGGAGTACATTTCCAACAACCTTACAAAGTAATCTATTGAGACTATCAATTTCATCATTTTTTTTTAACTAACTTCAGACATGTCACATGAAGTTAATTTCACAACAAAACTTGTCAGGTCACCAAAAAGTCATGTGTTTTGTTTTTTGTCCTCCTGATCTTTAAAGGACAAAACATACATGTTGGGTTATTTCTATTTACCCTCTGGTTTAAGAATTTACATTGTACTCTGTCCATATTTTTAAAGCTTTTCTCCAGAACCACATGAGCTAGAAACTTCCTTCAAGGGAAAAAAAAAAGGAAACCAAAATGTCTTAGGTATTTACATACATATTTACATTACTCCGGGAGCTAAAATTTTAAAGAAGGCCACCTAACATTGAAAGAGTAATAAGAAAATTGTGAGGACTAGAAACACTCACTTAGGGGTACTGCCTGCCCAATTAAAATCTTTCCTCACATCAGGAACAACTAAAACAACTGTTACCAATATGAGAAATGAAATGTACCTGCATGAAATGAATGTTAGCATCCCGATCCAGTGGAGAGACTCTACTTGTCCCAGTGGTAATAAGAGGTATACAAGACTGCTGTTCTCCAAAGAAAGCAATCAGATTGACTGTGCTAGGAAAACTGAGCTATCCTCTCTTTAGAGCTGATCCTTCCAAATCAGGGTTGAGGCATGCAACTGTGTGGCAATATAAGGAAGCTATTGGTTGTTTGGTACTTGGTTCTGAACTCTCACCACGGTTGTCAATATGGCCTTTACTTGCATTAATTTCATATACATGCACACACACAGTTGCTTACAGCATTTTTTATTTTTTTTTAATAAAAACCCATTAGTTTCACCATATCTTCAAAGTATAACGCACAAAAGAAGTTTTACTTACAATAGAAGCATTCAGTAGCAAAATAAAAACAAAAAGAACACGGCACTCATGTTAGAGTAAGGGCTAATTTATTCCTCTTTGCTAGGAAAATGGTTGCTAGCCCAAAATACGAACTATACATCTGCACTTACTGAAAAGTTAGAGGAAGTATCACTTGGGAAGCTGCCAAAGAGTTGGAAATGAAGAGAAGGTAAAGGCAAAGGCATTCTGCAACCAAGGACCCCCTAGCAGTGGCAGCCAACTTCTTTGGCACAAATTAGCCTGAACCCACCCCAAGTACTACTCAATTCCCTTCCCCTGCCCAATCTGCTGCTCCGCTTTCTGTTCCTCTCCCTGTGCTCCTTCCCTGATCTTCTGCTTTGCTTTCTGCTCCCTGCCTTACCTGCCATTGTGCTGCCTGTCCCCTCCCCAGTCTTCCATGTGCCACATACAGATGCTGCCTATGTCCATTGTGGCACTTGTGCCACAGGTTGGCCACCCATGCCCTAGCATGTTAAAGGGCAGATCCAATAACTTTCAAAAGAGCATTACTGAAAGGTGCTGGTGTAACTGTTTAAGGAACTAAGGATCTCCTTGAGCCAGACTGTGCGGGGGGGTTAAGGGCATGAGAAACCTCCACCACCTCTGCAGCAGCAGAGCTTACTTGCAGTACGTGCATTTGCTGGAGAACAGGCATGGCTCCTTTAATAATCCTAAAAATGAAATCTGCGTATAGAGAAGAGAAACAGACAGAGACATAAGTAGCTTCCCACCCCTGCACCAGCCTTCCAAAGCAGCTGGGCACACAGAGCATCTGCACTGTCTTCAGGAGCTGGGCCAAGACTAGACAGCTGGAAGGTATGCTAAGGCTAGACAGACAGCTGCAAGCTTCACCCTGCTCCCCCACTCCTGTGCCCTGGGACTCAGAGAAGTGGCAGCAGCCCCAAAACGGGTGCGCACAAACCCTCCCCGCTTCTGACATGCTGCTAAAGCCTGCACTGGCCCGGGGCTGGGTTGTTCCTGCCCTCACTTTATATAAGGTTGCATGAAGAGAGAGAGAGAGAGAGAGAGAGTGTGCAAGTGTTCAATATATGATGTACCTACAGATGGTCTTTTCTAATCAATTTTGTGTTTGAGTTCAATATTCTTACTGTGAAAAAAGCCCCTAGATTAGCCATTTTAAAGACAGATGATCCCAGATTTTCAAAAGCTCTGGTGACATAAGCAGACCAGAAATCTCTTACCAATCCAGTACTGGATTCTATCAAACTTATACCAAAAGGTCAGTATAATTCTGAAGTAAACTATAAAACACTTTTGGGAGAGTTTCCATTTGTGTTTTAATGCAAGAAACCTATCCAGAGTTTAAAATATTTCTGAGTTAGTTAGTGCAGATTACTGTGTCACAAAGCAAGATAAGTTGCATGGATATGTTACCACAATGTATAGGCTTATAAACTCACTGCACCAAATCACAGAAGCTGTGCCACGGGATGTGGTAGCTTCTTTAACACACAGCAACACTGACTTCATGATTAAGGTGAAAAATCCTACATTCAATTTAAACAGCACAAGTAGTTTAGGGAAGCAAAACATAATCAATCAATTTGATTAAGACTGACCTCTCCAAGCAAATGGCAAGTAGATGGCATGTACCACATCATAGAGAAAGTGGGTAGAAGACAGCAGTCCTCACAAATGTATTAGTGTCCATCAAATTACGCAACGAAAGAACAATAGGGATCTACAACAAAATTCTCCAAAAGATGCCTTTTGTAGAAGGTAATTGTTTAGAAATGTAGAATTTTTTAAATCTAATATATACACCAGAAATTCACAGTTTCGTAGTTTGAACTTGATTTCAGAATTATATTAAAGCCTCCTGCTGGTATTTGTATTTAAATTATCCCCCCAAATCATAACTTTATCTTGGCCACCTTAATTCAAGTCCTTTTTTTATTTTCTATTTTGAAAAAATATAGTTTTATTATAAACATCAAACCATAATCGTACATCTGATAGAATTAAAATGGGGTTATAAGAATATATACTTTCATATAAGTTTACAGTTCTACTGCCTGTCAATAAAGCATTTCAATGTTTCAGATAAGAATCCCATTCATAACTGCAGCTCCAAACAGGAAAAGTTGCAATGTCCAAATTCATCTTCTCCAGTTCAAATCTTTTAACTCAATTTCTGTAGAAAGTCAAATAAAACTTAACAGTATATTCTCTATACACAGAAATCTCAAAAAAATATATCTTACAAGGTCAGTATTAAAAGTACTTTTAAATTTAAAAAGTCAGAAAGAAATATATATTATTAAGCTATGTATAAAAATACTACAGTTGTGGAACTGAAATATTATAAAAACAGGTGGTAAAAAGCCACATAATCTGCTCCTCCCAGAGAACAGAACATTTTTTGTCAGCTGATTTCTGAAAGCTGTATGAGAGAGAAACTGCAAGTCATCACATTTACAGGTGCCCTAAACCAGTGGTTTTATTGCAATTACATAGTGCTTTGAACCACAGCCAGGTAAAGGAATAAAAAAAGCTAAAAATAGCAGCAAGACGCACATTTCTGCATATTATAAAGTTTCCTTTTAAAATGT
This sequence comes from Alligator mississippiensis, assembly GCF_030867095.1. Taxonomy (NCBI): domain Eukaryota; kingdom Metazoa; phylum Chordata; order Crocodylia; family Alligatoridae; genus Alligator; species Alligator mississippiensis. The sequence continues at coordinate 8,135,087 of NC_081828.1, forward strand.
GTTTTTAAAACCAATACCATTGCCATTTTGCAGGTTTTTAATGTATTCATGTAACATTTATCATGCAAAGACTATGAGAATTTAGAAAATGATGCCATTTGATTTTGATGGAACTATGTAGTTTGATGAAGCCGAATAGTAAGTTGCTAACTGGAGAATACATTACCATTTCTATTGTTTCCTGTGAAAACAAGCAAGGCAAACAGTTTCAAAACTAGTTACCTTTATTTTTATATAGTCATGTGTAAACTGTTTATCAAATTTTTCAGCAAAAACAGTCTGAACATTTTTTGTCTAAATGTTAGACCATGCCTTTATATGGTTTTATTCAATAACAGGAAAATAACGGGAAATGGTTTAATCAAGGGAGCCATGAGCACATGAAAATGTTCGATGAACAGCACTTCGTAAACTTTTTGGTGGGGATTATAAAGAGGAAGGTGGTCTGTAACTTCATTACTGGAAAGAAACATTCGATGTATAAAGGAGACAGACATTCTTGATTGTTTCCTTCAAATATCAAAAAAGTATGGCTAGATTTGAATCTTGAGCATTCAGAGAAAGACAACATAACAACCTTAGTGGGCTTGAAAGTTCTTGTCTCTGTCCCTACATCATAATTTTATAGATACGAATGCAATAAAGTATCATCAAATTCTACGCTGACCTCTCGTACATCACAAGTCTTTACATTTTGCTCATTTAACCTTAAAATCAATCCAGTGACTTGGCTTAGCCTAGTGTTAAAGGGTGCCAATACATGTGCTCGGATGCACTACAATTAGAATGCATTGGAGCAGACTTGATTAATCGAGTCTAATTAGAATGCTCTAGCGCTGCTGCAGCCTCATGTGTATAAGTCCCTGTGGGTTTAAAAATGGCCGCTGGGGCACTTTACAGCTCATCGACGAGCTTTAAAAAAGCGTCCCACGGCCATTCTTAAATGCACAGGAGCTTAATACATATGACACAGAGGCGTTTTAATTAAAACAGCTGTCTGGGAGCTGCTCTAATTAAAATGCACCTCCACCCCCAAGCACGTGCATAGGCAGCTTTAGTTCCCAGACTCAAAATGGCCGTGCCACAAACTGACATCATAGTCTCTATCGTCTTCAATGCTCAAGGCCCTTCCTATGGCAGAAAATTAAATTACAGGAACAATACGCTCAAACTTGACAGGCAGTTCCCGTGCCAGCACTGCAAGGGAAGAGGAAAAAAACCCGAGACCCACATTCTAACCCAAAGGGAATACTGCTGCCCAACCCCAAGTTTGAAAAATCAGTTTGCTGAGAACATTTGAGCAAGACTTAGCAGCCAGGCACTTCAGAGGATTCAACACTGCTCTAACCAGTCTGGTATCCTATGAAGACCTGTAGAAATTCACCACTGCTTCAAAGGCAGACAAACCCTAGGATACATTTGGCTCATTGCGTACCAGTGATCAAATAAAGTCTTAGCTGGCCATTTCATGGAGCAACGGATAGCATCTTCACACGGTCCAAGTAATTCTTACATGCTTGCCAGGAGATAGGCAGTTAAAGTGAAACCTGCTAGATTAAGTTGTAGATCTGGCCTTTGTTCAACAAATCCATTGAGAAGGGCAAGTGTGCTGGAGGCTTTTCTGCAAGCTCCACTTTGTATACAAATAGAAAAAAAAAGATCTTTGTCACTCCCTTGGATCTCCTAGAATGCCTACTACCTCTTGATTTTAAAATATTATCTAACACTCAAGCATTCATCTTAGAATCTAATATTTACTGAAAAAGTATTTAAAAATGTGAAAAGTATGATAATTATCTCTTGTTCGTCCTTCACGGGCAAAGGTGATTGCATCCAGCATGGAAGAGGAGAAGTTGGGGGGGAAAGAGATAGAGAGAAAAGAATAGGAAAGAAACAAGGAGGGAGAGAAGAGAAAAAGGAGAGAGAGGAAAGAGAAAGGGGGTGGGAGGGATGCAGGTTAGGTCACATGGGTACGTAGGCGATTTATAAACCCAATCTTTGCCTTGAACAGTCTGCTGCAGCAGAGACAGAAAAGTGATGAGGCCTGGGTACGAGCTGGTTTCCCTGGCTACATTTCTTCATTGCCTCTGCCCTGTATTGCTGTTCGAAAGCCAATGCTCCATTCTGGATTGCTGACCTCCAGAATGGACGGTTGGAAGCAATTTATTCCCACAACTCCGGCTCAATGCCAAAACGTTTTAGGGACACCTTTAAGGCATCCCTGTACTGCTTCTTTGGTGCACCATAACAGCGTACTCCATTCGACAGTTCGCCATAGATTTTCTCCGGCATGCAAGTGTCGGACATTCTTGAAAGGTAGCCGGCGCATCTTAGCTGCGCCAGTTTCAGTAGAGAGCGAATACTGGGGAGAGCTGATCTTCCAAGCAACTCGGTGTCCAGAATCTTGTCCTGCCACTTGATCTTTACTATCGTTCACAGGCAGCACAGGTGGAAGTGGTTTAGTTTCTTGACATGACGTTGGTAGACAGTCCAGGTTTTCGCAGACATAAAGGAGGGTCAGGAGAACATTTCGTCCACATTCCAAAGCCTCTGCAGCCCCAGACTGACTTACGGAGTCTGCCAAAGGCCATGCTAGCTTTCACTAGTCTCGCGTTGACTTCATCGATGGTATTATCTAAATGGTATTATTTAATACTTCTCTATTTACTGGCCTGGCTGTACCACAGTGGCTAGCCTGCTGGGCTTCCAAGCCCAAGAGCCTAGGTTTAAGCCCTTTGCCCAGTATCCTCCTCTCTGATTGCTGCCCATGTCTGACAAAAGCCCTAACAAGTTTGCCACTCCTCCTCTTTGAAGGGGAACCTAAAGTAAGTTCTTTCTCCAGCTGTGGAGGGAACCGTCAATGGGTGCAGGGAGGGAGGGGAGCACCTCTTGTTGCACTGCACCCCCTGAGAGGGCCGTGGGGCTGTGCCGGGCTCTTCCCAGGGGGCACATGCCCCCAGATCTGTGCGCAGGACAACAGCAGGCTGCCACTGCAGGCTGGGGCCAGCAGTAGCACCAGGCTCTTCCCAGCATTCAGTGATTCCTGCCCGGAGCACCAGGAAGAGCCCAGTGCCGCCGCTAGCCCCAGCTTGCAGCAGCAGCCTGCTGTTGTCCTGCATGCAGATCTGGGGGCACGCACCCCCCCCAGGAAGAGCCCAGCACAGCCCCTCAGCCCACAGTCCTCCCAGGAGACACGGAGCAGCAAGAGGTGCGCCCCTCTGACGCACCTACTAACAGTTTCCTCTGCAGCTGGCGCCAGCCACTCCCAGGGCTGCCACAGCAGGGGCTGGAGTGAGTGCAAACAAGCTTTGCCGTGCCCCATGCCGCCAGGGGCTCCACTTCTTCCCACTCACCCCAGCCCCTGCTGCAGCAGCCCTGGGAACAGCCAACACCAGCTGCCTGTACCACAGCACAGCGCAGCTCAGGCATGGAGGGGACACACGCAGAGCTCAGTGCAGCCTGGTAGCTGCACGCAGCTGGCACCGGCCGCTCCCAGGGCTGCTGCAGCCAGGGCTGGGGTGAATGGGGCCCCAGCCCCATGGCGCTTTCCCCTCCCCCCCAGACTTACCTGCTTGAGCAAGGGGGCACTATACTGATCACATAAGAGCAAATTTATGTTGCATATAACAAATTATGGGTCTAAAAATGCTCATCACATAAGCAAATTCACACATACAGAACCCGAATAAATCAAGGGAAACCTGTACTTGAGTCCCTTGTTTAACCAGAGACCGGAGCAAGTAGGGAGTTTGCTAAGATGTTTGCCCAGAAACTCTCTTTTTCTCACCTTCCTTCACTGCAAAGTTGATGAGAGGAAGCAGGGAAAAGGGAATTTTCAGGACCAAAAAGCAGCAAACAGGCCAGCTTACAAGGGAGTTTGCTACGGAAGGTCTGCTTGGAGAGAGGGGCAGAAGGAGGGAGGTAGGCAGCGGATTTAAGAGACACAGAGAGAAGGCTGGAGGACATCATCACAATGCCTGAGCCACTGCCAGATCTTCCTCTGCTTGCACCTGTGAAGTGTCTGTCCAGGCAGGACTAACCATTCACTGTCGAGGCTTCCACACAGGTCAGTGATTTGGCACTGGGGACAGGAGGAGGCGGCGAGGCTCTGAAGCATCCTCGCTCATGAAGAGTTAATCAATTCAGTGCTGAAGGAGACCTCTAGGACTGTGGTGGAAGAACTGCCAGAGGTGGCGCTGGAGAAGGAGGACATGAACTCCCAGGAAGGTGGCAGCTGGAAGCTTGTGACCTCTAGCAGCATGCAGAAATCTTCATCTCCACCTGCATCAGTTTGGCTGGAGAACAGAGATGGAGTCCTAGCAAAAGAGGAGAAGGAGCACGTTCTGTCAGCAGAACAGGCCAGGCCGCCCCAGGGTTGGGAAGATATAAAACCACTGCCACCAAGAGGAAGCAACTGTGGGGGGACAGAGGCATCCATCTGCCAACTTGACCTGTTGTTTCAGGAGGCCTGCTGCTTGCCCAGAGTCCAAATCCAAGATGTCACAGAAGGACTCATCTGGCCCTCTGCTATTACCCCAGGCTGCTCATCCATGTGGGCACCAATGATACTGCTGGGGGGAACCCCAAGTAGATCAAAAGTGACTACAGGGCTCTGGATGCAAGGGTGGAGGAGACAGGGGCTCAGGTGTTCTCCTTGATCCTTCCAGACAAGGGGAAGGGCCCCAGCAAAAGCGGACACTTCCTGCACATCAATGCACGGCCGCACAGATGGTGTCACCTGCAGGGCTTTGGATTCTTCAACCACAGGATGTTGTTCCAAGAAGGATTGCTAGGAAGAGACGGGACCCACCTGACAAAGACAGGGAGCATCTTTACAGGCAGGCTTGCTAACCTAGTGAGGACGGCTTTAACTAAGTTGGCCTGGGGGACAGAGACCAAAGCCCTGAGGTAAGTGGGGAAGCGAGTGACCTAGAGGAAGCACAAGCAGGAGAGGCAAATATGGGATGCCTTCTGATTCCTTCCTGAGAAAGCAAAGCAATCAGGTAGCTACCTCAGATATCCGTGCGCAAATGCACAGAGCCTGGGAAACAAAGAAGAACTGGAAGTCCTTGCACAGACAAAGAACTATGACGTGACAGGAATAACAGAGACGTGGTAGAAGCTCGTATGACTGAAGCACGTCATGGATGGGTACAAACTGTTCAGGAAGGACAGGCAGGCAGCAGGCGCTCTATGTAAAACAGCTGTATCACTCAGAGCTCCAGTATGAACTAGACATAGGCCTATTGAAAGTCTCTGGATTAGGATCAGAGGAGAGAACAATAACGGTGGTGTCATGGTGGGTGTCTGCTACAGACTACCAGACCAGAAGGATGGAAATGGAGGAGGCTTTCTTCAAACAGCTAGAAGAAGTGTCCAGATCACAGGCCCTGGTTCTCATGGGGGACTTCAGTCACCCTGACATCTGCTGGGAGGGCAATACAGCAGTGCACAGGCAATCCAGGAAGTTTTTGGAGAGCATTGGGGACAACTTCCTAGTGCAAGTGTTGGAAAAGCCACCTAGGGGCCATGCTCTTCTTGACCTGCTGCTCAAGAAAAATGAATTGGTGGGGAGCATTGAAGTGGATGGAAACTTGGGCAGCAGCAACCACAAGATGACTGAATTCAGGATCCTGAGGAAATGAAGGAAGGAGAGCAGCAGAGTAAGGACCCTGGACTTCAGAAAAGCAGACTTTGCCTCACTCAGGGAACTGATAGGCAAGATCCCCTGGGAGGGGGCAAAGGAGTCCAGGAGAGCAGGTTGTACTTTCAAGAAGCCTTACTAAGGGTACAGGAATGAACCATCCTGATGTGTAGGAAGACTAGCAAGTACGGCAGAAGACCAGCTTGGCTTAGCAGGGAACTCTTCAACGAGCTAAAATGAAAAAAGGAAGCTTACAAGAAGTGGAAATTTAGACAAATGACTAGGGAGGAGTGTACGAGTATTGCTTGGGCATGCAGGGATGAAATCAGGAAGGCCAAAGTACAACTGGAGTTGCAGCTAGCAAGGAACATGAAAGGTAACAAAGGTTTCCACAAATATGTTAGCAACAAGAGGAAGGTCATGGAAAGTATGGGTCCCTTACTGAATTCTAACTAGAATTTAGCTGCCTTTTTTTATTTTTTAAACAGAAAGTATAAATTGACTAGTAGAGCAACTTACCCAAGAAGTACTTCATCTTCATCTGGCATTAAATCAAAATCGGTTGCCTAAAATGATATAGGCCTTAAGAATTCTTTTATACAGTAGGAAGGATTCTCTCCATTTTGAGAATCACAGGGTGACATTAAGACCTGTGATGAAAATCTATTAGCACAACCAAAAGTTTACCCACAAGAAAGGGAGAGGAGCCAAAAAGGAATACATCAAATGCAACTATAAATCAAGTCACGTATATCAGCGAGGAACATAGCAAATTGTATTTTTTTCATGAAGGCTTCATGTAGGCTTTTGCATTTTTTTGGTATTTAGGTTTTCTTTCTTTGTTTGACATTGACCAAAAAATTTAAACAATCTTTCTAATATGCCTTTAGGAAAGAAAACCCTTGCTCCATATACAAGCTGAGACTGTTTTAGACTCATGACTAAAACAAAGGTCCAGAGCCATTGTTTAGAGCTCAAGAGCTCAAAGGCCATTCATGCCCAGCATCTCATCTTTTATACAAACAGGCTCCAGCTCCAGCACCTCTGCCAAGTGCAACTGCAAAAGCAAAAGAAAAGCACAGAGAAAGTCCCAGTCTAAGATGCTGATTTTTGACCTAGAAAACCATAAACTCCTCTGGAATTAAGTAGTCATCATACAGCCCAAAGCACTGAGGTCATCTTGTTTATCCCAAGAGAAGATGCAACGCTCCTTCATATTTTCTGATGCCTAGGTCCTGTCTTTGTTCTAAGCAAGCTGATCGACTTCTTTCTCGTCTTCCAATGGGAAATACTAGTTTATTTCTCTCTTGAGATCCTTTCTGCATTTCAACTCACTCTGTGACTCCTTCCTTTCTACTTGTGTTGGGTGGAGTCCCAGAGCATTAAAGACTCTCTTGAGAATAACTTAATAAATTAAGCGCCCCCCACACCTCCCGGAGCATATCTATAAACACCCTAGATGCAGATGAACCAAACGAAATGGAATCCAGACAAGATGAGAGTGAGGGGATGATGGTATCACTGATGGGTTCAACCTCCCCTTGTCATTCAGGTTTACAGCTGGGTGGTGCTCCTGGATCCTCTGCTGCACCTGGATCTTCATTTGGCAGCAGTGGCCACAAGTACCCTTCACCAGCTCCTTTCTTTCATATTCAGATCTGGCCACCACCATCTACAGTTCTGTCACCTCCAAATTAGACTACTGCAACGTGCTCATGTGAGGCTGCTTTTGAAGCCTGGAAGAGGGAGCTGGTACAGAACAGGGATGGCTGTTGGGAGCATCTAACTCCAATCCTCCAGTGTGTGTGCTACTGCTCTACGAGCACAATTCAAGATGCCTGTTTGACCTATAAGGCCCTAAATAATCTGGGCCTAAGGGACTGCTTTCTCCCTTATGCCCCAGTGCAATCTTTATGGCCAACTGAGAGCAACATCCTGCAAATACCCTCAATGTACCAGGTCTGCTTGGGAAAAACACGTGAGAAGTCACTCTCAGTAGTTACCCCTCGACTCTGGAATTCCCTCCCTCTTCAGGCCCACTATCGCCTAAGCCCAGGCATCTTTCAGAAGCACTGTAAGACTTTCCTATCCGAGCAGGCATTTAGTAAACAAAGCCAGTCTCGGACATTGTTTAGTGGGTTTCTGTTCTACAATTTCTCCTGTTCTACGAGCAATTTTCCTGTTTTGCAAGTTACTCTGATCTCCTTTCATAAGCTGCCCTGAGATTCTGTTGGGAAGGGCAGCATACAAAAAATCAATGGTGGTGGCAACCATCAATCCTCCTGGATCATGGTGTACGTGTGAGAGCCACCGAGACCTTCAATGCATATGCCTGAGCAGGATTTTTTTTTGGAGGGGTGGAGGCTGCCCAGATCTTCCATCCTCCCTTTGGGCCACTGAGACAGAATCCAAAGACCAAACTGAGTCCAGATGTTTGGTGCCTCCATGGCTGTAGTTGTACAAGTGTCTGAAAATCAAACCCAGGTCTCCTGCGTGGTAGAGAAGGAGTCTACCACTGAACCACAGGGGACTGCATGCAAAATCAAGTAAGTAATAAATAATGTAGAGGGTTAAAGTTACCTGGCTTTCATCCTTGTGCCTTAATCCAACTGAAAATATAACATCTATCCTGCTATGAACAGGTGAAAAATTTTATTACTAGAGAGTGTCTGACTTTCTAAAGAGGACAGCCCAACTAATGTTCTGCTGTCACAATATGGTAACAATGTTCAATGGCAACTTCTGCAAGTGCCTATAAGCAGGTTTCTAATGATTTGGGTTGGGTGACTGGTTGTTCTGGGATAGGGTCTGATGATTTAGCAAAAAGAAACTCTTAGTATATTTTAATGTAAAGTTTAAATTCAAACAAGGTTTGTTTGAATTTAAAAGCAATTCATTCTATTTGCACAGGGCAAGTTTTTGCTATTTCATTCCACTTATTCAAAGTTTGCTGTACCAACTTCAGTACTTTAAAGGGAAAAAGAAAACCCCAATCACCTCTTTTATAGCGGATTTTCTGTACAGTAAGTAAGATCAATGGCTGCCCCACAATCGCTACAAATGCAAAGTTTCTAGGATGAACTGCACAGCATATTTTTAAAGTCATTTCTTCTTAACCTTTCCAAAATCTTAATTTTAGAAGCAGCCACCTGTCTACCAAGAAAAGCTCAATAAAAATCCTGTTGTGTAGCATCTATAAATAAGAAGATACTGATATAAGTTCTGGGAAGTGGGGGAGTTAAAGGAGAGAAAATAAGCTGCTCTTCATGCATGAAAAATGTTCCAATAACTTTCTGATTCTCCAAATGTTGAGGGCAAACTAGGTGGCACATGAGGTTGGCACAGTTAAAGACCAGTAGTTTCTCTAGCCAAAGGCACACAAGAAAATGGTTAGCATCATGTCCAGCTTTCTTTAGTTCCCCAGCCAAAGCGACCAGATGACAGCTGGACTGACTGTCTTCAGCAAAAGTCCAGAGCTAGGTTCAAACTTAGGCTTCTGAATGCCATAGCACAGGGGCAGGCTGTTTAAAGCAACTTGCTCCCGTCTTTCACAGTGATAACCTTATCTATGATGTCTACAAAGAACCATCTGCAAACAATGGCTAAGCAAGCAGCAAACCAAGATCTCTGCTTTATACATTCCAACCTGCTTAGTTCACAGCGACCTTATCTCCCCAGCACCACCCATGACAAACCGCAGCGTGTAGGCAAAACTTCCAACTCTTGGAACAGGATCTGTTTTTTCATTCATATCAGAATATCATGAGGTGTACATTTGGAAAAAGGCAATGGCTGATCCCTAATCCACTAAACACTACTCAAATACAAACTAACAGAAGCAGCAAAATTAAGCTATTCAAAAATGCGCACTATTTGGTTAGACAGAAGAAAATGAAACCTTTCATTTCTTTCAATGATACTACCTAAATTCTTGAAAAAAAATTATAATATACACACACACGATGTATATACACATGTGTACATACACACACCATTGTTTTTTAAAAGTTAATCTTTCATTATATTATATACGAAGATATGCTTGGATCTACTCAACAGGAAGACAGCTCTTCTATCAAATATTTAACAGAAGAACCACAGAAAGTTAACTGCTGTTCAAGTTTTCCTTAAATAAATAAAGTCACTGTTATGCAAAGTTGTTCTACAAAAGTCATTTTCTTAGAAGTACTCACCACTAAGTCCCAGTTATTTTGTTCAAGCAATGTAATGGCTTCATCAATATTTTCAATACCGGTACATGCCTTAAGGAGAAAAAAAAAGGAAAACATAGTAAACACAGGAGAAAAAGAGAAAAAGATAGTAATTTAAGAACAGAATTCAGAATAATATTAACGCTTTAAAATGTAATTAAGTTGGGTAGAAGTACACATAAGATGCACATCTTTCATACTCATGGAGAGATAAAAGACAGTTCTACAGCAGCATGTGTATTAACAAAATTAAAATTAGTAAGGGGAGGCTGAAATCTAACTGGACTTTGAATGGAAAAGATTACATACAGGCACTAGCCTGGCTAAATCAGTATTTTTAAGTTTAATCAATCAAAAATACATGAAGTCTCTAAAAAGTAATTGGAAAGAGTAAGAGATTTTGAATGCTATTCCCTACTGTCATTGCTTCTTCAGCAAAAACTGCTGGATGCTCAGAGTCTTGAAAAATAAAGCTACTTAAGCAGGAAACTACCTTTAGCCTCCCCCAATCTCATATACACCTTAAAAAAAAAAAAAATCCTGGCCTGCCACCCTTTCTGGATGCTTTAAATATGCCCGAATGAGTCTGCAAGAGAACTTTAGCTGACATGCGCTTTAAGGCCGTGGTTCCCAATCTTTTGTGAGCCACGACCCCTCTTCTGTGTTCACAAAAAATACAAACTTCTGGTCAGTTCACAGCCATGTGTGACCCATTTCTGGTTCAAATTTATCTGCAGTAACGGACTTTTTGCACCAGTGTCAAAATCAAGCCAAAGCATCATTGGTCAAAATACATATGATCTAAATCTGGAGAAGGACGTTCTTAGTAACACTATCACAGAGATCAGACATTTGTTTGCTTATCTTTTGTCACTGACATTACAGCAATGCTGGTGCATAGCCACAATTAGGACAACATCTTAGTAAAACAAAATATTTTGATTGGTTTAAGACATTCAACATTCCCCAATCAAATCATACCACTTAGAAGCATCTCTGTAAATTCCTGGGTCTATTACAGAGCTCTAAAATAAACCTGAGTACCCAAACAGTGATTAAATACAATATGTGCACTATGAAACCAGTGGAAGTCATCAAGATACTTTATAGGAGTGCCAAGTACTAATAATTATTTACAATGAATATGTGACTGCAACTGGTTTCTCATTACCTTATTTCTCATTACTGCCAAACTCCACTAAAAAGTACAACCTACTCTTAAGAGACCCTGCAAGAGTTATGTTCTAGGATTCTGTTTGAGGTCTTGAAATTCAAATTCAATCGCAAAATAAAAATGTTCTTTGTAGGGCTGTCAATTAATCATGGTTAATGCGCACAATTAATGCGTTAATTGTTCGTGTTTAAAAAAAAAAAAAATGAACGCATTAAATTGTACACATGGTTTTGGAACCTGAGCCCAGGCTCTGCTCCACTGCCATCACCGCCACCTCTGGGCCACCCTGAAGTGCAGCAGCGCCAGCACAGAGGACCACAGGGCAGCCCAGGTAAGGGTTCCAGGAGGCTGCAGCGCAGTTGGGGCAGAGGCACGCAACAGATGCAGACGAGCAGCCACAGCCTGCAGGCACCCAGGAATGCAGCCCAGCAGCATGTGGAGCAGTGCCCGGCAGCCAAGTCTGTGAAAGGGAAGGGGCATGGGGGAAGAAATGGAGGGGTGCAGATTGAGGCCCCCCACAGTGAGGGAGCAAGTGGGGCTGGAGCAAGTTGTAGGATGGAGCTGCAGGCGGCTCATCCAGGGGCATGGGGCGGGCCACTCCTGCTGCTGTGCACACCCTGGGGAGGTATGGTGGGGGCATGTGCCCCCCCCCGATTTGTGTGCAGGGTGGAGGCAGGACACCACTGTGTGCTGGATTCTGTGCCCTGCTGCCATTGCCCCAGGAGCCACACAACACCATGTTATACCTCCTGCTGCTGGGCAGGCAGGGGATATGGCACAGCCAATGCACAGCTCCTGGGCCAAAGGCAGCAGAGCACAGAGCCCCAGCCCGCAGCAGCAAGCTGCTTCTGCCCCATGCACAAATCCAGGGAACATATGCCCCCCATGGCATCCCTGGGGTGCACACAGAGGTGGGAGCAGCCTCCCCCATGCCTCTGAACGAGCTGCCCACAGCTCCGTCCCATGACTCACCCCGGCCCCGGGGCCTCATTCATCCCAGCCCCACTCCCTCCCTCACCATGGGGGCTTCAGTCTGCCCCCTCTGTCCCTTCTTCCCACACACTTACCTGCTGGGCAGTGTCTCTGTCTGCCCCTTACTCCCAAGCCATAGCCCTCCAGCCCTGCTGCTGCCCCTCACTCCTAATCCACAGAACCCCCCCTCCCCAGGCTCCAAACCACACACACACACCCCCACAGCTCCCCACCCCTTCACAAAGTACTCCCCCACACACCCACCCCCCAGCCATACAAAGTACCTGAACAATTTTGCGTAACTTTTGAGTTTTTCGGCACATAATTTTGAAGTTAACTGTGCGATTAAAATTTGACAATCAGCTGACTGTCAGTCCCAACAGCAGCTGAGCGTCAGGTCCTCCTCATGCAGGGCTGCAGCGCCTGACTTTCAACTTAACAGAGCGTGGAGCAGGGAGGAAGCTCAGGATAACCCCAGAGTCCCCCTGCACTAGCAAGTAGTAAGGAGCAATTGGGATCTGATCCCCGATCCCAAAATCCAGCCTCCTGCTATGTATATGTGGCATGGCAGGAGGCACAATTCTTGGGATCAAGGATCAGAGATCATTGTGCCATTAAATGAACATGTGCCAGGGACCCCAGTAATATAACTAAGTCTTTCTGTACCTGCTTTGACCTTGACCACCACCTATTTCAGTGCAACTCCTGTCTACTGCAACGGTCAGAATGGGCGTCCTCCATGCCTCAACACTAAAGCAACTTGGGGGATCAGAAACAACCCCTTGAGAGCAATCGGAATTGAATAGAAGTTGGTGCATTATGCAGTTCACTAACATGACATTCTTTTCCCTCTCCCTGTTTGAGGTAGTTAGAAGTCTGCTTACTTGTGATTAACCAATTATAGTTTTGCAACCCAACCTGAACATTATGAAAACACAAATAATGCAACTAGATCCACATTCAAGGAGGAAAAAAAAGGCTTCATTTTCTGCTCAACTGAAAACTGTAATGAGGCCTTTGTGGCTACAGCAGCTACTTAGCTACCCAGAGCAGCAATGAATCCAACAGACACCCCTGATGGAGGGTGTGGTCATAACCACTGACAATTGCTCAGTATATTTTTTCCCTCTCCCTAATAATACCAGGTCCGACCGCTAAAAGTAGACATGTTTACAAATATTAGTAAAGAGCAGATGTTGCTGAATTCTGCTCACTGTTCTGTTCAATCATGTAGGAAGGCTAGACTGCTGTTGTAGCCATGGTGATCCAGGAAATATGGGAGAGCACCGTGCCCATCAAGAGCTTAGAGCTCAAGTACCTGTAGTTCATTATTAACTACACCAAAGAGCCACACATAGGCTGGCAAAATTCCCCATACAAAAGGGGCTGAAACATTCACAACTGCTCCTACTAATGAAGTGGGATTTGGTATATATTTTTCATATACCTTTCTATGAACACTTTTCCATCCAAAACACTTATGTCTACTGCTCTGAACATTTCTTCAGTGTCGGTATTGTCACTGCAAAGTATGAACCTGTCTCACTTTTTTTTAGGTTTTTTGTGACCAGTTGTCTCTCAAGTACACAGTTAGCAATCCACTGGCCATGTCCCTAGCCAGCTCTCCCTCCCTCCACCCTGATTTGCACAAGCGAACTGAAAATCCACATCATTCTTTGTTGCTTAAGGTCATGGATATATTAACAGTGTGCGACCCAATTTACCTCTCTCACCATGGGCTAAGCTACTGAAGCTTAGCTTCCATTTGCTGCAAGGCAAAAACATGCATACAAGCAGCTAAGACAGTGCCTGTTCCCTTTACCATGTAGTTAATGGTTTGTATGTTCATATGATAAAGTAACTTCATGTGTAAACTTCCATTTTTTCCTTTTTCCTCAACCAGGTTGAATCACTTTTGGCTGACTGAAAAAATGATGGGATGCAAGTGTGTAAGTAATATACTACCTTTTAAGGCCTGTGAAACAGATATGTTCCTGTTTCTTTGTACACCCTGACTTTATAAAAGGTTACAATACTGGTGCATTATTAAATAGATGCGTTCATGGCCAAAGTTATGGGGAACAGAAATACTGCCTTAACAGATAAAAAGTCTAGGGACATGAAGCAAATTGATTTGAATCCCAAACAACAGACTTAGGTTCTTCTCATCTCCAGTAGGGCTGGCACTCTTGTTAGCTTTAAAACCCATACAGATGACTGGAAACAATATCTACTGCTTCCAGATATTACTGAACTACCTTTTCTCGTATCAGAAACCAGATGTTTTTCCAGAATCATGCATAAGCGATGGCTTTCTGTTGCTGTAGTGAGGTCCCCCTTCATACAGGTCTCACCAAGGAGTTGACAAGTGAGCAGGTGCTCCATAGCCCGCACTTCACCACATTCACATATATTAGTGTCATTAGAATAGCCCCATTTGATCTCATTTCTGATCTTCCAGTTTGTTGTCCAATTCAGGCATTGCCATGTTGGCCAGCCTAGATCAGCCCCTCTGGAAAGGTCCTCCTGCGGTTTCAGGTTCATTCCAGAGCCTCAGTTGCACCCAGCCATTGTGTCCAATGGGGCAGCACTGGTCACAAAACTCTTTTGCATTTTAAACCATTTAGTTACTTCTGTGTGACCATAGAGTGGGTGCCTGGATCCATCTGTCGTGATCTTTCTTTTTGGACTGCTAATCATACTTTGTAATAGCTTGTTGACAGATTTCCCTCCAAGTTCTGGAAGGTTCAAAACTACAGCCGATTCAAACCCATTCCCTGTGCCAAAGGAAAAGTACATGTTATATACTCAGGTATCCTCTGTTAACGGTGGTTAGAGACACAAATGGCAATCCTGTATGCCTAGTTCCTAGCAAAATACCGAACTTGCCTCCAATTCTTTTGTCCATGTTATCTTCATTGCACAAGTGAGCACCAAGGAGAGTAACCCCCAGAAAAACAGGGTCAGAAGGTGAATGGTTCTACCTTACCTATAGGACTCAAGCACATGTGCAATGCTAAAATCTGGAAACAACTTGAATGATAAGAAATTAATAACTGTGGTGTTGACATTCTTGGTATGAATGACCAGAGACAACCGGGGGCAGACTGTATCAAACGGAACCAGAAAATCATGACCTACTCGGATACCCAGCTCAATGGAGAGAAGGAGCTGCCCTGATAAGATTAAGTGGCGCAGCACAAAAAGCCATACAAGATTAGGAGCTGGTAACAGCTGAGTAAGTGCAAGCTTCCAAATATTAAGCATGAAGATAGCAATCATTCAGTGCTTCACCCCCACACGTAAGTGCAATAAATGAGTGCAAGGAATGCTTCATCCCTACAAGTGAGTGCTGTGAAAACGTCAGTATGCATGACAGAAGCTCATTATGGAATCCCATTTGCAATCTAATCACTGCTTTCTGTTTAGAAGCTCCGCTTCCTGCAGTCCCTTCACAGTATCTGATGAAGTAAGCTGCTGGTTACGAAAGCTTATGCGATGTCTCTGATTTAGTGGTCTATAAGACGCAAATCTATCCTGCCTTCTTTCTGAGTTGACACTAACACAGCTAACTACCTCTCTTTCCTCACTGTCACTACTTGCCGTAAATCAGTTCCGAGTATGTCAACGGCTTTGCTCAGTCAACGATCATCATTGGTGATATGTTCCCACATATCCCACAGGATAATCATACAGAAAAGTTTCCCTAGATTGGTAATAGGGTGATAATTCCAATTATGGTCACTTTCATGGTTCACAATTATGGTCCTTTCAACTACCAATAGAAGGAAAAAAAAATTAAAATTATTTTTGAAGTTGGATTGGTTTTTTTACCCCTTTGGGACACTCAGGCATAAGCAGGCAACAAGCATCATTTGTCCATCACCAATTCCTCCAGACATAAGAAAACTCAAAGAAAAATGGAGCTTGAACTTAAAGCTGTCAAACATGTTATATTGTCCATCTTCATGGACTTGGATTCCATCTATAAGGTAGAAAAGGTTTAGAGGACCTTCAGAAAGATATAGGTTGAGAAGCCCAAGAATATACTGGGATTTTCGGAGGAGGAAGAGAGCGTGTGAATAAGGAAACAGACAAAACTGTACCACCTCAATGCTACCGGGCACAAGAAAATTATCTGTTTAGTTATATCATTTCTATTTGTTAAACTGGTAATGCTATCAAAAAAGGAAAGAAAAACAAACACATATGGATGAGCAGGCACAGGAAGTAGAGGTGGCAGCCAAAAAAGTGGATCTGAGAATTCTTAATCAAAACCACAAAAAGGCTAGCAAGCAACTTCAATCACAGTTGCATTGGGTCAGTAAAATATAAACACGGAAATACTCTCACCATCCCTAAAGAACAAATAAAACGATTTTATAATGAAAGCAGTCAACCCATAATGAAAACGGACTCTCGCTTGAAACAAAATTCAACTTTGACACTATACACAAGATGGAAGAATATGACATTAGTTGTGAAGAAATTATCTTGGGGAACTGTTCAAAATAAATGTTGAAGGCGTGTTGAAAAATATGCTACAGATCTTCAGGGAATGGGTGATTGAATCAACCTTGACAGAACGGTAAAAGGGAATTATGAAGTTACCTAAGAAAGGGTAAATGTAAAGTGACCATAACTGGGATCATCACCCTGTTACCAATCCAGGGAAACTCTTCTGTATGATTATCCTGAACAGAACCCACAATACCCTCAACACTTCAAGAAGCAGGAGTTGGTTCAAGAAGCAGCAGTCACCCCCATACCATGTTTTCAGCTACACACTATAACTGTACAAAGCAAAGAATGCAACACATCTTAAATTTTCTGAATTTCCTGAAAGCCTTTTACAGCCTAAGCAGAGGGACTTTGTAGCAGATACTGGAAATCTATGCATCCCCTTTTAAAGTTATTCAGAACTTCACAAATCTTTATTAAGATCCAAAACATGCTGTGATATCTAGTTAGGAATTAACTAACAGGTTTGATATTACCCCTGGACTTTGACAAAAGGGAAGTTCTCTCCCCTTTGTTGTTTAGGATCACAATTGAATTTGTTGCATGTAATACATGTGGTATAAAAACTGGAATGCTAAGCACTACTGTTTAGCCACAGAACAGTCCAGTTCTCCAGTGATAATATTTATGCCCTGAATATACTGGAAAAAACACAGCAAAGAGACTGATAGCCTAGTCAGAACTGCAGAACAAATAGGTTACTGTCAAAAAGTCAAAACAAGTCTGAAGAAGATGGAGGGGGGAAATTTAATAGCATCCTTCAACTACCTGAAGGGCGGTTGCAAACAGGATAGAGCTACACTGTTTTCAGTAGTGGAAGATGACAGAACAAGGAGCAATGGTTTCATGTTGAGGCTAGGTGTTGGGAAGAACTGTCACCAGGAGGGTATTAAAGCACTGGAACTGGTTGGACCATCATACTCAATGCGTAATCATCAATGGCTCAATGCCTAGCTGGAAGGAAATATCAAGTGGGGTTCCCCAAAGGTCTGTCCTGGGTTGAGTATTGTTTAATATCTTCATTAAGGACTTGGACAATGGGACTGAGTGCACACGTAGCAAATCTGCGAACACCACCAAGTTGGGTGGGGTTGCAGACATTCTGTAGGGTAGGGCTAGGATTCAGAATGACCTGGATAGACTTGAGAAGTGGTCTGCAATCAACCAGATGAGATTCCACAAGGATGAGTGCAAAGTCTTGCAATTATGATGGAATAACTGCATGCTCAAATACAGACTGGGGAATGAGTAGTGAGGCTGCAGTACTGAAGAGAAGGACCTGGGGATTACAGCAGATTGTAAACTGAGTGAGCTGACACTATGCTTTTGCTGAAAAGAAAGAAAGGGAAAAAAAAGCTAACCTCAGACTGGGTTGTATTAACAGGAATGTCACTTGCAAATCAAGGGAAGTGACTCTTCCACTCTATTCAGTGCTGGTGAGGCCTCACCTAGGGTACTGTGTCCAGTTTTGGGCCCCACACTTCAAGAAGTATGTGAATAGTTTAGAAAGAGTCCGGCACTAAGCAACAAACATCATTAGGTGCCTCAGAAGCAAGACTTATGAGGAGAGAGCTAGGGTTGAAAGAGCTAGGTTTATTTAGTTTGGAGAAGAGAAGACTGACAGGGGATTTGATAACTGTCTGCAAATACCTAAAGGGCAATTACAGAGGATGGAAATGGGCTTTTCTCCATGACCATAGAGGACAGGACCAGGAGCAATGGCCTCAAGCTTCAGTAGGAGAAATTCAGGTTGGAGATCAGGAGGAACTGTCTGACTATGAGGTTGGACAAACACTGGAACAGGCTACCTAGAGAAATTGTGGAATCTCCATCTTTGGAAAGTTTTAAGAGCAGGCTGGACTGACACTTGGTTTGGGATGCGGTAGTCAGGGATGATCCTACCTTGAATAGGGGCTAGACTGGCTAACCTCATGAGGTCCCTTCCAGTTCTACTTTCCTGTGTTCCTATGAAGGTCAAAGCAATTCTGTTTGATCCAACTGTTCTAGGAACTGTGCTAGCAAGTTTATTACCTGCATGCTAGGTAGGTCACTGACTGTGGTCACTGACTGCACCTCTAGTATTTTAACTCAAACGGGTTCAGCAAGCTTTTCTAAAACTTACCCCGGAAGTCTATCAGCAGCTGCGCTCTTTTTGTTATGAATCTTTTTGTAGCAGTACACTAAGTACAGTCCTGCATGGTTAGAAACAAGGCACAGCAACAAATCTACGCAAAGGAAATTAAACAGCTTTCAGAGTAGATAACTTCCCTGGATATTCCAGAGTAAAGGGATGAGATAACTATCAATATTTTTTTAGTGTATGTCCCCTCCCAGATTGCAATAGCTGTGCAAATACTACAGAAGTCAGGAGGTGGACTTACTGTAGCCACACTTAAAGAAAGCAAACAACAGGCTCCCTAGCAAGCCCTGTTTGGTAGTTCCATCACCTCCAGAGATCAGCAATATGAACAAGTTAAAAAACTGTCCCAGGACAGGACTGGTTGGCAATGAAGGACTTCTTCCTCATGCATCTAATTGTGGGAGAAGTTAATATGAATGGCCCTGCCTCACCTCCTGAGCCCAAGTGGGTCTTTATAGGACCTCTGGCAGAAATGATTAAGTGGAAAATAAAAATCAGTTGGCCACATCTTGATTTTAACACAGCAAAGGCAGCCTCACATTCTAAAGAATTATTTTTCTAACTTCCCCAGGTGGACTGACAGGAATTCATCTTTCTTTTCTAGGATAAAGGTTAATCAATTAAAGTTGTTATTCTTCTGGCTCCATTCCCCTTCATGTATGCCTTTTAAGTTGGTACTAAGAGAGAGGCTGTTCGCCCTCTTAGCGTGAGGTCAGGCAGAAGGCTGAAACTATGCTAGTTTGGGGGCACAAGCCTTCATAGCCAATAACCTACTTTGCTATGAAAGGACTAGCAGAAAGAGAGGGTTTTTATATAAAAGGGAAAGGGACACGGAAGGGATGCTGCTAATTTATACAGGCATAAAATTGTATTATGTCCCAACTCATAAAGAAGTTATCAAGTTTTCCAAAGTCTCAGATTGTTTAGCACCTATGAATATTGCAATCACAGGTTTGTTCATACAAAAGTGGATCTGAATATTCAATCTCATTGTAAGGTCAAATACTTCTAAAAAGCGCAATAAATTTCTCATTCTTCCCATCACTATTCAAAATATTCCTACAGCTTTGACATTTAGGGGAAAGGAGGGTTGTTTTGTGTGTTAAGTCATACTGAGTTGCATGAAATCGCACACACCAAATTCATATTCCATTCAATAGGGAACAAGAAGAAACAGCTTTTCTACATTTCTTACTCTTAGCTCATGCCATGACATCACACCTCTGAAAATACTGTTTGCTTGTTAACTAGTGTCAAGCCTTGCATCTTCTCAGCGGCCAGCCAGCTGCCTCTGGATCAAGCAAAGGAGCTCAGAGACAAGCATTAGCCTTAGCTGTATTTGCTCGCTTCAAGACCTCATCTGCAAACTTAATATACCAAAGTCATCTTCACAACCTAATGTTTAGCTATATACATTCATTTGAGTATTTGTACAACTGTGTTACAATGCTCCTCTTATAAAAAGATAAAAGTAGGGGATGTATAGGTATATGATACATTACACCAGGGTCATCAAATTGGCAACCCATGGGCTGAAGGGTTAAGTTGCAGCCTTGAGGCTCCTGCCCAGCTGCTGATCCCTGCATCGCTCCAGCTCCCCTTCCTCCTATGCTTTCGCTGCCAGCCCCTGCCCCAGTAAGCAGGACTCGGAAGGGCAGTGCAGCGTGGCACAGCCAGGGGAGTGAAGGATGAGCCTGGGGCAGCGCAGTAGTGGGGGCAGCATGTGGTGCAGTTGGCAGCGGGTGGGAATGCATGTGGCATGAGGCCCATGGGACTCACAGCTTGCCTTGGCGGGACGCATGAGCATACAGTCCCTACTGGTTCAGCCCACAGGGGGTTCAGTCCTTACCCACTTAGAGGTTGGACAGCCCCGAGCTGGCCCAGCCTTTTCTATCATTGTCTTTCATAGATTTCATAGACATTAGGGCTAGAAGGGACCTTACGAGATCATCAGGTCCAGCACCCTGCCCAAGGGCAGGAGGTCAGATTACCCAAGCAAGGTAAGCATCCAGGAGTTTCCTAAAAAGTATCCAGAGTAGGTGCTTGCACCACTTCTGGGGGGAGTCTAGTCCAGACTCTGGAGACTCAGACAGTAAAGAAGTTTTTCCTTATGTCCAGTCTATAACAGTCTACCAGCAGTTTGTAACCGTTAGACCTTGTCTTCCCTTGGCGTGCCCCGGTGAACAGATGTTCTCCTAGCTCCTGATGCACACCCCTTGGATAGGTATAAGCCGCCACCAAGTCACCCCTGAGCCTTGGCTTCTCCAGGCTGAAGAGTCCCGTGCCCCTCAGTCTCTCTTCATAAAGCCTGTTCTCTTGACCTATAATTATGCACGTGGCTCTCCTCTGGACTCTTTCATATTTTTTCCTTTTAGGAGCATTTGAAGATTTCTTGATTTAAAAGTCTGTTGACAAATACTTAGAAGTTCACAAGTCAGATGTGGAGGGAGGGAGAAGGAAAATCAAAATACTAATTTAGTACGTACAGTTTTATCCAACACAGTCATGTTTCATTTCTTTTCCTACCTATATCTGCTTGTCAATTTAGATTATATACCCATTGGATCAAGGACCTAGCCATCTTCCTAAAGGTCTCCCCATAAAGCTATCACCTTTTGGGTGCTCCAAGAACAAACGTTCTACATCCTGGTCTCCCCCTTTGTTCTTTGTTACCGCACAGTTGCATAAACAGAAAAACACATCTCTAAGAGCTCCTTTAAGGCCTGTTCTACCCAAAAAATGATCATGTGCCAATATTGTTTAAAAGTGTGGAGAGGAAGAGAGTTTTTAGAGTGCATCAGTTATATCAGTAAAAGCTCTAATACACAGAAGCACCAACAAAAGCATCCTTTTATCAGGATAACAGTTTGTTTGGGAAGCTGTTATAAGCACTGCCAGCAAGAAATCGGTTGTCGTTGAAGGGGAAATGGGTTGCCAATATAGCTTTACATCGCAGAAGCTTTCAAATATAAGCAAGGCCCTGCTCTGAAACGGGACTCCCTCAAAAGTTAGTGCTATCTGATGAAATCCTCACAACAATCAATTGTTGTTGCTAACAGGATTAAGATTTCCAGTTGAGAACCACCAGGGAGTTTAATAACAACTGAAGCTGCTGCTGAAATGATGTTTTTTGTATGCATGCATTCTTGTAACGAAGAAAAAAAAAAAAACCTAAGAATTATTTTGAATTGGTGCAAGTTAGTCAGGCACTCTGAAACCAGTGACTTCAAAAATTTATAGCACCACTTTTTAAATGAGGAGTTATGTCAATCAGCTTGCATTCAATAAAAATAAACACGCTACAACTGGTAAGAACATTCCAGAAAAAAACAGTTGCAATTTGGTGAGTTGGTAATAGACTAAAACAATCCAAAAACAGAAATGAGTTCCCCAGACTTAGGATCCTAACCAGATGCAAAACAATATTTAAGGTTTGTTATTAGGTAATAGGTTAAATTTTAAAACCTAACTAATGAATGTCTTACTTTTCTAGGACTTCTCTTAAAGACTTCAGATGTATTTGAAGCACTTTCTGAAAAAGTTCTGGCTCTCCTGGGACAACACACAGACCTGTTCAACCAGTTAGACAGCGAAGACTAGTAGATGGACTATGACGGATTGAAGACGCGTAATCAGCAAAACAGGGATTTGGTTTCTGGATAGAGTTGTTTGCTTTTCCATCTGCAGTGACACATTACCTCAAATATCGACATAAGTGTGCCTGAAGACCTGGTAACTTGATTAAGGTAGCATGGATAGTCTTTTCATCCTAATTTAATAAAGGAGCCCTCCTAAAACTTATTTCCGAAGCTGAATTAGCGTTGCAGTGCTGAAGTTACTATTGTGTCTTATATCAAGGCTCCAATGCACACAAAAAGTCATGTAGTATCCTCATGCATCCCTATAAATGTCAGAAAGTTAATTCGAAAGAATAGCCAGCCTTGCCACGAGCAGCTGAGGTTGTTACAGGACAGTACCAGACTAGCATTCCAAACGCTCATGTTTCTAAAAAGGACACCATTCTTATTCACATTCTTCTCCAATTTCTTATTCCTCTGGCTCTGTAATTCAATTCACATCCTGTCTGAAGACCAGAGCGGTTACAAGTAAATCAAACTAACTTTGTTCTGATGAAAACAAGCTTCAGAATTTCAGCTGAATCTAAAAGTATCTAAACAAGTTGCTTCTTCAGAAGTGTATGAAGAACAAAAGCTAATACAAGCAAGGGTTTTGGGAACAGACAGTGACAAACAAAACAACCAAGCGGATGGACACTACACATACAATATGCTTTTGTAATCTCTCTTGATATTTCATCTCTAATGCCAGTGATAGCAGCCAAAACCATTTGTGGTGCAAACCAAAGTGTACGTGATCAGCTGCAACGGTACGTGACAGCTCCTTAGTAGCATCATAAAAAACGTACAGGTGAAGCAGTACCTCACAAAAAGTCCCAAAAAAAGCATAAGCTTTCGTATCCTAGGTGCCGAATAATCTTAGCTTTTTTAGGGAAAAAAAATTGTTTAGAACAACTCTTTACCTGAAAAAGTAATCTTTGTAAAAAAGGAGAACCAATAGTAATTAATGATCTCTTTTTTCCATCCATAGCATAGTTTTTCCCCCCCGGTCATGACAGAAACCATTTAATGCATTTTTTTTTTAATAGGCTCCCAGGAAACTTGAGAAGATTTAAACTAAACTTTTTAAAAAAGAAAACGCATTTTCCGATTTCCCTATGCACGTTTAAAAGGATCTTTTCAAAAAAGCAGAAACTATGCACAAAGTGCTGTTAAACATACAAAGTAAAATGAAAAACATTTTTCTCCTAAAATTTTTCAGTTACAGTAATGTTAGGTGTCACTGTCAGTGATATGAGGTGCAAAGTTTTCAGACAAATATGACATACAAGTTGTCATTTAACAAGAAAGAGTTTTGTAGGCAACTGTCAGCGTTAAACTATAAACTATGACAAATAGCAGAATTTGGAAGGATGAATCATCGGAAAAGACTATGCAGAGGAAGCCAAAGGCTTATATAGCAAACTTTGCCCCATGAATTGAAAAAGTAAATGACACCAAGGCACAAAATGAAACATGCCACAATACAGTCCTGCAGTACTGACACTGGAGTTTCAGATGCGCAAAAATCTTAAGTTACTGTTACTGTAGAGTCATAACTTCAGATCACCCATATCATGTACTCTGTTCACGTTAAGAAAAAACATTATTACCATGAACAGCAAGAGAACATAGATTTCATAGACATTAGGGCTGGAAGGGACCTCACAAGATCATTGGGTCCAGCCTCCTGCCCAAAGAGCAGGCAGTCAGCAGGGGTCAAATTAACATATCCTAAAAGAGGCCATTATCCTCCTTTGCAATGTGTTTTGAGATAAGAATAAAAAGCTTTAAGTAACAACATTGTTTATTATTTTTTTTTATTGTTATCGAGGGATTAATTACAACTACTTTAGGAACTAGAAATGAATAGTTTTGTGTATATGGCTGAGCTTGCTAATGAGACATTACCATGTGTTCTCACAGCATACAAAAAACCCTACAAACTCTCCATTCTGAAAGTATAATTTTATACATACAACACGGAGGTGTATGGCATAAACCCATATTCCATTTTGACTTTTATTTAACTATGTAAGTTTTTGTGGAGACAAAACTTCATCCCTTATGACGTGTATTCACATTTTCCTTAAAATGGTAAAATAAAGTTGCCAAGTATTAAAAAGCACAAGTGTGCAAAGGAAAAGAAGAAACTCCTTACAAATGGTACAAGAGTGCTTTGAACATGTTACATTGATTGCTCACCAATTTGACATGTGCTTGGGAAATGGAAGAATAAAACACCCATACCAGAAACTAAATTTGTTGTTATTAAAAGATAGGAAATTTCAACTCCTGTTGGATACGAGCAAACCGCTTTCTTAAAATTCTTGTGTATTTTTTCCTCTCACTAATTTTTGCATAGTTAAAAGGGATCAAAGGTGTTAGCACAAGGCAATGACCATTTGAGAAGACTCAGTTTACAGCGTGGATCCAATGAGGAAGGGTGGTATTGTCCTTGTGATGTTTCTGTGGCAGACAGCAGAGCTAACCCATTCAGAAAGGCATAAGCTTTCACAGGCAACTGCCTACTTGCTTTGCTGAACCAGTTCATCTCTAAGGCCGGGTCCAGATGAGTGCTATCATTTGTTTCCCCAGGGGCAAGCAGCAGCTGTTGTGCCACTGCTACTTGTCCCTGGGGAATGCCTGTGCCATGTGAGCTCTGTGTGCAGCAGGTTACCCCGGTGGAGTAGGGGAGACTGGGCCAAGCAACTGTGCTGGCCCCAGCAGCCTTACCTGGGGCCCTGGGGGCCCAGGAGAGTGCAGCCACGGCGCTCCTGCAGCAGGAAGCCCAGCTGGCAGCTGAAGCGTAGCTCTGGCCGGCCAGGCTCCAGTTTCGGGCGGCATGTGTGCCACCCTGCTTTTTTTTGGCATGGGTTTTTTAACCCTGGGATCTGTCGAAACAAACCCCCCATGCTGCAAGGTAGCAGCATAGGGAAGGCCTGCATGTGCAGTGTGTGATGCTGCAGATCCATGCTTATTTGGACACAGCCTAAGGTGCCACCCTGCCCTACCTCCTGCCTGATTTCCAGCTAACATTGCTAACTACCTCTCTCTGCTGATACATATCAAACAAGTCTCTTCTTCCCTGTTCTCACTATCTTTTTTGAAGTAACGGAAGTAAAGTTCTCACTATCTTTTCTGAAAGAAACCTAATGAACTCCCCCTTGTGGGAAAAAGAAAAAAAAATTATACTGGACAAAATGAGGATATCCAAGACAGCAAGCAAAAGGTCTCTAACTTGCCTAATCTATGGTTCTTTCCCAAATTTAAAGAGAAACTCCTAGAGCCCTTCACCCCTTAAATACTTCCCACTGGAGATATCAATCCAGGTACTTCTACATGAATTTAGTTTCATAATTATCACCAAGAGCTAAAAAAAAATTATCCCTACTTCACAGATTAACTAAGGCACTGAGACATTATAGGCTACACCCACAACATAATTTAATGCTGCAATACTGAGCGCTGCCATGCCCAACTATCCAATTTAATTCAATGGATTAGAGGCTTCTCCAGGGTGTGGGAGACCCAAACTCAGTTCTTTCCTCTGCCCAAGACAAATTGAACCCGTGTCCCAGATGAATGCCATCAGGCTACAAGCTGTGTGAGGGAAGAGATCTCTCAGTCCCCTTCTACAGCATCCAAAGCAAAGGAGCAAATTTAACATGCCTCTCCCACATCCTGGAAGAGTTGTCCAAGCATCAAGCTAATGGATAAAAGAAGGGCACTGGATTCGCTTCTCCTCCCACACACTGTGCAAGGCAGGTGTGCTCTGAGAACACCTACCAGAACCAACCCTGCAGACCAGACAGGGCGAGCTAACAGGACTTGGATGCAAGTACAGCACTGAACTGTTCACCACTGTGAAGACTTTGTCAGACCTGAGCATGTACAGAAGCAGACTTTTACGTACTGAGGGGTCTTTAGGAACTTAAGTATCTAGGGACTTTAGGTGGCAGCCATACCAGGGTTTTGAGGTTCTAAACGTTTGTTCTGGGCAGTTTTTCTATCAACCAGGTCTTTCTGTGGACCTAGACATAAATGACCTGCTAAACAGAGAAAGCCTGTGATGCAAAAAGAATTGAATCTAGACTTCCCAACTTCCATGAAGAACCTTGGGCAAAGAACCATCCACCCTTTCAAATCAAGGCTAAAGGGAACCAAGTCTACATGGGGCTTCAGTGTTCTTGGTCAATAACTTTCTTCTGCAGGATTGTAATGAGAATGATTTCTGGCCCCCAACATAAGCAGCATGCCAGACAATGATGTATTGTACTACTTCTTAGCTATTACTGATGTAAAACATTGCTATGGGTTAGAACTCCCCTAGGCCACTTATAGCCACCCCTTTCCCTGCTCTAGGTCCCTCCATTGGTAACAATTTAACTGTAAAAAGAAAATATGGGCCAGTTTATCAAGACCCACAGGACTAAATAAAAAACAAACCCTGCAATTTATAAAAAAAAAAAAAAAAAAAAACCCATCAGCATCAGGTGTATTTTTAGACTGAACAAATGCGAGTCTTCTACTTTATTAAAGGCTAAGAAAGCCACACATTTGCATAAATTCTTGAAATCAATGCATCTTTTCAGTTCTTTACCTGTGTGTAGCATGAAAGCTTCCACATCATCTTTACTAGTTTTGCTTGTTGATTTATTTTCTTTTTAAAGGAAACTAATAAACTTAGGTTTTAGATTAAATCAAACTTATTTTTCTGTCTACATAAATATAATGACAGCCATAAGCATGATTGTACAGAATCTTCAGAGCTACGGGACCAGACCCAACACTATTAGCTGGAAATTGAAATACAAAATGAAAGGTGGATCAAGCAGGTGTCCAATGAACAGGACTTCTCAAAGGATAGAAACAGCACCTCTCCAAGCTCTTCATTCCCACTCATGGATGCTGCAATGGAAGGCTGTGAGCCTGTTGCCCCAGCTCTCCCCAGACCTTCAGCCTGCTGAAACTGCCTGCATACAAGTAGAATAGGAGCAATATACTCTTGCTTATGTCAAGGAAGAAGCAAAAATAAATTTACCTAAGTGTACTATTGGCCCTGATGCCCTGAACAGCTGCTGTAAAACCATACAAGATGTATGTGTCTTGTCTACAGACTTTTTAAGTCCCTGCTGAATCTGTTAGTCATCTCACTTCTGGAAGTTTATTTTTGCAGCCATAAAGGCTAGAATTTCTTCAAATGCTTAACCTTTAAAGTTTCTGAATGTAAACTTCCCACCAAAAAAGCTTCTCAAATCACCATGGGCAGGTGGATCTTCCAAGCTTTGCTCAAACATTCTGGACCACTTGGTATATACAAATACAACCCTAGTTAGCCCAGTGCATTAAACATCTTTTCACATAGTACAGAAAGCTTCATACAGAACAGATATGTATTAGAATCACCAATTGTGTGGAACACACAGATAATACCAGCTCCTACCTGGAAAAAAATAAAAATAAAAAAAAAAAAATCAACAAATGAAAGAAGAAAACCTCTGAAATTTTTTTCCCTTTAAACCCCTGCAAACAATGGCATGTCATCAGTCAAGATCTGGTAGCCTCTTATCCTATAGGAGGAGAGTGTAAGAAACATAAGTCTATAAGTGATTTTCTCCTACAATATCATATACGAGATGATTATGTAATCTCCAGTCACCTACCATTAGCTAACAAGCCCCACAATTCTCCACAGGAACATTTAAATAAATGGCCTAATTGTGGGCCAGTGGTATACAGCCATACTGTAATAGCAAAGTACATTATAGATAAACTTATGCTAGCTAAACTGTACTTTTACATGATAAAATATTCCAGCCCCCACCCCCACTTTGAATGAAACTATGCAGACAAAGCAGAGTTTTGCCAATATACACTAGAAGGAGGATATACATTAGGAGGTTTGGCCAGAACTATGTTAGTCACAAGTCACACTTCATCACACCCCTGACCAATGAAGCTATCCACCGTAGCTCTGCTTTTAAACTAGGCCTATTTAGATTTAGGTCATTGAGAGTTTTAAAGTTAAGCTAAGGTTGGCTAATATGCCCCAAGGGCAACTCCACTGAGACCCCCAAACTTCCCAGACAATCTATTCGAAGATAACTTCAATGTACACTCATTTCAGCCACTGATGATTTGAATCTGGAATGTGAAACTTTTGTGGAGCCTAGGCTCTTCTGCTCAGTTTGATCACACTAACGCTTCTATCAGCAGACTGTGCACAGCTTTGGAAATTACTCTTTAGATGTATACCCCCATCCCATCCAGAAAAGTCCAGAGTGGCTCAAATGAATCTCTGTGGCCAAAGTGACAGAATTAGAATGTTCTGTTGAATTAAGCCTGCACAAAAATACTGGAGTTCAAAGAGAATCGTATTACACACCAGGATTGCAAAAAAAATCAAGGAAAGTCCTTTCAGGTTGAACTTTAAGCCCTTAAAAAGCTGAGCTCATCAACTCGAATTCGATGTTTGTACAGCGCCTGCCACATGGACATCCTGATTGTGTCTGAACCCTGTGTGATACAATGTGTATTGCATAGCACCTAAGGCACCCAGCCATAGATGAACATTCAGCTGTGCCAGACATGCAGGTGTCAGAGATGGAATTCGCCACCTCCCACAACTTTAGGCATGTCACTGTTTTATTAGCACCTGTTGCAAGGAATATACAATTCCTTTTTTACTTAATTTATTCAACTGATAAAGCACTGACTTTTTGTAGTTTTGCCTATATTTCAATGACACTGTGTGGAGAAGTTGTGAACTGCATTTATAAGAGTAATCAATATACATATGCATGATAATCAAATTTACCTATTACCTGTCTCACAAAGATCATCAAGACTATTCACAGTGTCAAGTTAAGCAAGATAAAAGTTTAGGTAAGGTACTTGTGCACCCTATTTGCCTAATCTAACCTTTATATGCTGCTTCTTGAATATAAAAACTGTATTAGTAGTACCTACCTGGAAGCTAGAAGTTTATAAGAAACATATTATGAAGAAAAAGTATTCCGATTCTCATTGCCCTATTCTTGACTACTATTACTAGTTTTTAATCTAACCTCATTTAAACCTTACAAATCAAGTGATTAAAGTAAGACACAAAGCCAAAAAGATTCTCTTTTTAGTGCTTTAGAACTCCGAAGTCATTACTTAAAAACAACTATATTTAAGTACTATAAAATGAGATGAATGACATAACTCCCATCGACTTCACAAGGTGCATGATAATACCATTATATAAACACTCTCAACAATAACATAATTTCCAAGTTCAGTGTTTGTAGGGAGGGGAGCCCTTGCCATATTAAAAAAAGAGAGACAGTGAGAGTGATTCTTGCTTGTTAATTTTTTTTTCAGATGACTGCGAAATAAAAGCTTCCCTCCCTATTTTATCATTTTTCCATTTAGCAAACACTAGTTAAACAGTTACAATTAATTGTATTTTAATATTTTACAGTTTCTATAGCATGGTCTATGACAAGGTCTCTTGCACCAATATTACCAAAGCTGTACTGCCATCTGTGAGAGAAATATTTAATAGTTAAAAGCTACAAAAAGTACAGCAAAGAAAATATACAGCATTATGGTTTTCTCTTTTCCGTTTAAGTTCCTGGTGAATAAGTAATACATTTCAAAGTATACTAGATGTTTAGGATATCTAGAAGTTCCCTCACTAGTTTTTACTACTTTAAAGGTTACAGTCAGGCCTAGTGCCCTTTTATATTATAACACTGTTCAATAGTGTTAAACAGCTGTCAGTTCAGAGTGTCAGCCTGTGGAAGAGGAAAAAGTCTAAAAGCAAAGACAGAAAAAGAGAAGTTGCTATTCAAATGCAAAAGTCCGAGGAGGGAAAGTTCTGGCTTCTGATCAGCTACAGACTCACAACATCACCTTTCATGAATTAATTAACTTCTGTGCTTCAGATTCCTCTTGTGCAAGACTGAAGTATACTTACTTGTATTTGTTTGTTAATAAGACACCTACCATTCCAATTACTAAGCATGCCTTTACTAAATGCACACTTAAGTCCTCTAATGAAGAGTGCTGTAAGTGCAAAGTAGTATTATCACTATGAACATGACAACTGTATATGAATTAAGATTTATTTTAGGACTAGCAAGATGCACAAACCAACACACCACTCCTGATGTTAGATTCATGTATGTTGTGGAGCCTTGCACCAGCCTAAAGTTTTGTTAACTTCAGTAGGGCTCTATGAGAGCATTATGTGCCTGTGATTACAGGGATGGGACCCAAGCTCCTTTTCTGGGGTATTTTATTATTACCAGAATCCTCTGAAATAAACTGTAGCATAATCATGTGCGATTGGGGGCACATTATTTTTTATTTAAGACGCCTATTTTCATATATCAAAAACTGGAAGTTGTCTGCAGAGATGCCATATATTCAAAGTCCTATAAAAGGAAAATATCACTCCATTATTCAAACAAACATCTGACCTAACATGCCACAGAAATAAGCAAGCTATATAATAAAATAAAAAGTTACAGACATTATATGCTTTACAATCAAATCATTTTTAAGAAATAGCTTTTGTAGATCTGCTTTGATAGGTACATGCAAATAAGAGGTGAAGAAGGTTTGAAAAGCAAACTGCTAACTATAGCCATCTTCCTAGTGAAGACCAGATCTTTGGTGGGGGAGGGGGAAAGATCACAGGTATGGCCTTGACCTCAATCTTGCAAGTTAGTTCAAACAAGTACAAGACTGCCCCTGTACCAGACAGACCCCAGGACCTGTAGACATACAAGACTAAAGAAAAGACTGATTTTCAGATGTATACCCCTGTATCTATGAACAGGATAATACAAATCAAAGGCTCTTCCAAGATGTAAGTTTACATCCCTCCTCAAATCAAGTTTCAGTTTAAAGTATCCTCCAAGTCAAAAAGTACCTCCCTGCCCGACTGAATTTACTCTTGGGAAAACAATATAGGGAAGGAAAAAAAAGCGCTATATAGAAACACTTCATGGAAGAGATTAACCAGCTTCAGGCAAACCTTTCACTTCCCCTCAGAGGGCATTATTTTGGGGGCTAAGATTAAGGTAGTGTGCATTTGGCTTATTTGGATATCTGATTATTTTATATTAGAAGTAATGTGTGCATGTAGATATTACCTCACATCTGTACATACACATGTGCACACACGTATGTGTATGTATACACCTGTATGTACATGCACATAAGCACGCATACACGCATGAATGTGCGTACACACATATATATGCGCATACATGCATGTAAGTGTGCATACACACATATACAGGTTTCCCTCAACAACCACAGTTTTGAGTATCCACACTTAATATTCTATGGCTACCACAGTCACAGTTTCGAATAACTATGGTTTTCTGTGGCCGCACATCAGCCCGCCACCTGCCATTTTTCCCATAAGCCCTTTGTCTTGTCACCCACGGGAACTTCCAGAAACCTAACCCCCCCCAGCAGCTGGAGAGAGAAACCTATATATGCACATACGTGTATATAAATGTGCGCACACACAGACACATGCTTCCAGACATGCAAGTGCGTGCAGGCACACACAGACATACACAAAGATGTGTGCTTCCATGCATGTATGTGCACACACATATATATACACATGCATATGTGCACACATAGGCACAGACACTTCCATGCATGTGTGTACACACATGCATATGTGCACACATAGGCACAGACACTTCCATGCATGTGTGTACACACATGCATATGTGCACACATAGGCACAGACACTTCCATGCATGTGTGTACACACATGCATATGTGCACACATAGGCACAGACACTTCCATGCATGTGTGTACACACATGTATGTGTGCATGTGTACACACTCTTCCATGAACGTACGTGCGCGCACACGCGCACACACACTTCCATGAACGCACATGCGCGCGCGCGCACACACACACACTTCCATGAACGCACATGCGCGCGCACGCACACACACACTTCCATGAACGCACATGCGCGCGCACGCACACACACACACAGACACTTCCATGAATGTACATGCGCGCGCACGCACACACACACACAGACACTTCCATGAATGTACATGCGCGCGCACGCACACACACACACACAGACACTTCCATGAATGTACATGCGCGCGCACGCACACACACACACACAGACACTTCCATGAATGTACATGCGCGCGCGCGCACACACACACACACACACACACTTCCATGAATGTACATGCGCGCGCACGCACACACACACACACACTTCCATGAATGTACATGCGCGCGCACGCACACACACACACACACTTCCATGAATGTACATGCGCGCGCACGCACACACACACTCACAGACACTTCCATGAATGTACATGCGCGCGCACGCACACACACACACACACAGACACTTCCATGAATGTACATGCGCGCGCACGCGCACACACACACACACACAGAGACACTTCCATGAATGTACATGCGCGCGCGCACACACACACACAGACACTTCCATGAATGTACATGCACGCGTGCGCACGCACACACACACAGTCACTTCCATGAATGTACATGCGTGCGTGCGGTACATGCACGCGTGCGCACACACACACAACTTCCATGAATGTACATGCGCGCGCGCGCACGCACGCACACACAGACACTTCCATGAATGTACATGTATGCGCGCGCACGCACGCACACACACACAGACACTTCCATGAATGTACATGTATGCGCGCGCACGCACACACACACACAGACACTTCCATGAATGTACATGCGCGCGCGCGCACGCACACACAGACACACACGTGTATACACAGGCACAGACGCACACTTCCATGCACGTATGTGCTCACAGACATATATACACACCCATATGCGTACAGACGCACACTTCCACACACAGATCAGTGCGTACACGCCCGCCTACCCCTCAGTGCACGCACCCCCGTGCAAGGGAGGGGTCCCCGCAGGAGGCCGAGAGGCCGCCCCCGCGCCCAGCGCCCGGCTGCGGCCGGCGGTGCCCGGGCAGGGCGCGGGGCTCACCTGGAAGTCGGCCAGGATCATCTCCCGGTCCATGTTGGACGCCATGGCCGCCGCCGCCGCCTGCCTGCCCGCCCTGGGCGCGGGGCTGCGCGCATCCAGCTCCGGCTCGCCCGGCCCGGCTCAGCTCGGCTCGGCCCGGCTCGGCCCGCGGCGGAGGGGAGCGGCGGGGAGGGTCGCCCGGCGCGGGCACCACAGCTCGTCCCTCAGCGGCCGCCCGAGCGAGACGGAGGGGGCAGCGAGGGAGGAGGCGGAGGCGGCGCTCGCGGCCCGCCCGCCCCGCGCCTGTCGCACATTTTGCCTGTCACGGAGGTCGCAAAGAGGCGCTTTACGGCTGCCGCCCACGTGACCCGCTCCTGTCAAATGGGGGGGGCGGCGGGGGGACTCCGCTTGCTGCCTCGATCCGCGTTCACAGGCGCCGCCGCCGCTGTCGCTGCCGCTCCGGGGCCGCCGCCGCCTCCTTCTCCTTCTCCTTCTCCTTCTCCTGCCGCGAGCGGGGACCGGGCGGGAGCCGGGCGCTCCGCGCAGCAGCGAGCAGGGCGGGCGGGCGGGCGGGCGGGAGAGGAGCAGCGAGAGCCCGGACACGGCGAGGGTGCAGCGCACGGCCCTGCACGCGGCGGCGGACCCACGTGTCACACGGGACCGTGCGCCCAAAAACACGGCCGCAAGAGAGATGGAGTTGGTAATATGGGATTATGACCGACACTATGGGACTACTCCAACACGGGATTATTGTTGAGTAATGCGGGATTAGTGTTGAATAATATGGTTTCTTGGAATATGGACTTCTTATTGAATACTATGGGATTATTCCGACATGGGATTGTTGTTGAACACTTTGGGATTATTCAAATATGAGATTATTGTTGAACACTTTGGGATTATTCCGTCATGGGATTATTTCTGAACAATCTGGGATTATTCCAATATAGGATTCTTATTGAATCCTATATATAATATGGGATTCTTATAATATGGGATTTATATTGAATAATATGGGGTTATTCAAACATGGGATTATTGTTGACCAATCTGGGATTATTCAAATATGGGATTATTATTGAATAATATGGGAGTCTTATAATATGGGATTCTTATTGAATAATATGGGTTTATTCAAACATTGGATGATTGCTGAACAATCTGGGATGATTGTTGAACAATCTGGATTATTCAAATATGGGATTATTGTTGAACAATGTGGGATTATTCAAATGTGGAATTATTATTGAATAATGTGGAATTATTATTGAATAATGTGGGATTATTAAAATGGTATTATTGTTGAATAACATGGGATTGTGGAATTACTCTTGAATAATATGGGATTATTCATAGATTGTAAGGGGCTGGAAGGGATCTGGCAAGATCACAAGATCATCTGGTCCAGCCCCCTGCACCAGGCGGGGAAGACAGCTGGGGCTCGGGTGACCCCAGCAAGGTGACCGTCCAGTCTCCTCTTGCAGATCGTATTGCATAATATGGAATTATTCAAACATGGCATTATTACTAAATACTATGGAATTATTATTGCCCAATATGGAATTGTTCATGGGTGTCAGGGGCTGGAAGGGACCTCACAAGATCATCAGGTCCAGCCCCCCTGCACTACTTGGGAAAGACAACTGGGGGTCAGATGTCCCCAGCAAAGTGACTGTCCAGTCTCCTCTTGAAGATTTTATATAATATGGAATTATTCCAAGATGGAATTATTATTGTGCAATATGGAGTCATCAAGACACATTTCTAGTGCCCAGTAAGGACTGGGGTCTTCGTTGGGTTTGTTCCTCATTACTGGTTTATGGGAGACCTTCAGTGCGGGCGGCACGGCCAGACCCTGCTCCTGATGGGAACCACCCTAAGACCCTGGCCTCAATGTGGGCAGGTTTTGCTTTAGTACACCTTGTTGTCAGTTTAATCATTTGGGTTTGTTTAGTTATTTCTGCCGCGCACTCTCCTTTTCACTTGATTTTGGCCAATTTTTAACCTAGTAGATAATCCTGTCAATCTACAATGATGCCAGAAACAGTATATCATGAACCATACCAGGATCCACCCACGTCTTCCTCGATGGGAACTATAATAAAGGTTGAAAATCAAGTTTTGTTATTTGGGTCAACGCCAGTTCTTTCATGTCAGTCATTTAAACCTGCATTAGTAATAATCGGCGCTACAGGGATTACTTGGGGCCAGCAGAGTCTGTAAAGGTGAATCACACTGTTTACGTCTGGCAATGCAGTCTTGGAAGGGGGAAACACCCGGTTTAGGTCAAATAAAAAGCAAGAGCGAGACAAAAAGGTGAAAAGGGTGGCATAGCGTCCATTGTTAAGTGTTATTTCTTTCCTCCCACGGCTCAGGACTGGCAGAGCGCTCCCTGGAAGCACTGGGGCGGTGGCGCTCGCAGCGCGGAGCGGAGCGGGGGAAGCGCGGGGCCGGGGCCGGGCTGCTGCCGCCGGGCGCGGGGCGGGCGGCTCTGCCCCGGACTCCGCGAGCAGGGATTCATCCCAGCCAGGCGATCCTCTTCACGGACATTTGAAAAAGGCACGAAGAGCAGGAGCTGCCGAGGCCACTTTTCTGATCTAACCTGGGAGCGGAGAGGCCTTTTGTGTCTCCGCCTTAATCGTGTTTGTGCTGGGGACAAGTCGCTTCTGTGAGCCGGGACGATTCACGGAGGAGGAAATCGTCCTTTCAGTGTTGCATCACCGACAGGTCCGGCCCCGCCCTGCCCTGCCTGGATCGCCCCTCGGCGCCCCGGCGCGCTCCGCTCGGTCCGGGGGGCACGTCTGCACGGCGTGTGCCACATTTATACCACGTGGTGTGCACGCGTTCTGTACCACACTTGTACATGGTGTGCACACATTTAATACCACATTAGGTGCACGCATATTTGCACCACATGTGCACATGTTGTGCACACATTTGTACCTTTTATACCACACTATGTGCATGCATCTTGTGCAACGTATGTACATGTTGTGCACGCATTTGTACATTTTATACCACACTATGTGCATGCATCTTGTGCAACGTATGTACATGTTGTGCACGCATTTGTACATTTTATACCACACTATGTGCACGCATTTTGTGCAACGTATGTACATGTTGTGCATGCATTTGTACATTTTATACCACACTGTGTGCACGCATCTTGTGCAATATATGTACATGTTGTGCACGCATTTGTACATTTTATACCACACTATGTGTATGCATTTGGTACCATTTTGGTACATGTGCATGCATTTTGTGCCACATTTGTACATTTTATACCACACTGCATTCATTTTGTGTCACGTGTTGTAGCGCATGTTGTGCACACATTTGTACCTTTTATACCACACTATGTGCACGCATTTTGTGCCACATTTGTGCATGTTGTGCACGCATTTGTACATTTTATACCACACTGTGAACGCATTAGGTACCATTTTGGTACATGTGCATGCATTTTGTGCCACGTTTGTACATTTTATACCGCTGCACGCATTTTGTGTCACGTGTTGTAGCGCATGTTGTGCACACATCTGTACCTTTTATACCGCACTATGTGCATGCATTTTGTGCCACATTTGTGCATGTTGTGCACGCATTTTGTGCCACGTGTTATGCACACATCTGTACCTTTTATACCGCACTATGTGCACGCATCTTGTGCAACATATGTACATGTTGTGCACGCATTTGTACATTTTATACCACACTATGTGCATGCATTTGGTACCATTTTGGTACATGTGCATGCATTTTGTGCCACGTTTGTACATTTTATACCACACTGCACGCATTTTGTGTCACGTGTTGTAGCGCATGTTGTGCACACGTTTGTACCTTTTATACCGCACTATGTGCACGCATTTTGTGCCACGTGTTGTGCACGCATCTGTACCTTCTATACCACACTATGTGCGCACATTTTGTGCCACATTTGTGCATGTTGTGCACGCATTTTGTGCCACGTGTTGTGCACGCATCTGTACCTTTTAAACCGCACTATGTGCATGCATTTCGTGCCACATTTGTGCATGTTGTGCACGCATTTTGTGCCATGTGTTCTGCACACGTCTGTACCTTTTATGTGCACACATTTGTACCAGGCTTGTGCGTTTCGCGCGCGCACGCCGCGGTGCTGCGGAGCGGCGGCGGCGGCGGCGGCACGGCCGGGGTGGGAGCCGGCGCTGCAGGTGCTCGTGCTGCCTGGCGGCCGATGCTCGGGCCGTGACTCGCCCTCGTTTGCACCCTGCGCGTGTCAGCCATGCCGGAGGCTCCCCCCCGGCTCGCTTTTGCGCCGCACCCCAGACGGGAGGGGGCGGAGGGCGCTCGCCGTCCCTCCGCGGCATCCCCGGCGCCGACCCCCGCCAGCCCGCGCTCCCCGCCGGCCGGGCCCCCCCGCGCCCGCCGCCTTTGACCTTGGGCGGCCGGGGCCGCGGCCTGCGGCGGGAAGCAGTGCGCAGGCGCGGCCGCATCTCCGCGGAGCCTCCTTAAATCCGTGCCGTTAAAATGTGGGCGGGAGCTCGGCTCAAAAAGCGCCCAAAGTTTTTTCTTTTCAAAAAAAGCCGAGGAGGTGGCAGGAGCCGCGGCGGGCGCAGCCATGCGGCCGGGCGCGCAGGGGCGCGGAGCGGGGCGCGCAGCTGGGCGCGCTCGCCCGGGGCGCCGCGGCTTGGCGGGGCCGTCACGTGTGATCGCGGGGCGGGCGCTTGGCACGGGGCGCTTTTACGAGTATTTACTACGAGGTCCGCTGCGGGCGCCCAGCCCTGCCCGGGCTGCTGCGGGGCGCCCATGCCCTGCCCGGCCGGGACGGGTCCCGAGGCATGGCCGAGCCCGGCGGCGACGAGCTGGCGTCCGCGGCTGCCCGCGGGGACCTGGCGCAACTCGCCCGCTGCTTGCAGGAGCGCGATGGAAACGTGGATGCGCGCAACCGGTTCGGGAGGACGGCGCTGCAGGTTGGTCTCCGGGCTGGGGGGGGGGGGCCCCATTCACGGCCTTTTTTTGGAGGGGGGTTGCTGTGTTTTATCTCTGGAGCGGCTGCAGCTGCCTGGCATGGCGTACTTGGAGGAAAAGGGGGCCACGGCGTTGCTCGCAACGGGGCTCCGGGTGTAAGAGCCGCGGGGGAGGAGGGCAGGGCAGGTCTGTCAACACGGCGGGGTTGTTCTCCGGAGGTCGCTTTGCTCTTCCTTCACCCTGTGCCTTTCGACACGCGCCCATGGGGTGGGATGGGGCTTTTCCTTCCTCTGCTGCCGCCGAGCCAGCCTTGACCTCTGTGCCGTGGCAAACACGCCGCCCCGCGCGGGCGCTGCCGGGCGGGGGTCCCCGTCCAAACCCCGCTTTCCAAGCGGGCGGAGGGGCCCGAGAGGGCAAGACCGTGGGTCTGCATCTGCAGGGATGAGGTTTGCAGACGGTCGTTGGAGCTGATCCAAGTCCTGAGCACTGGGGCTGATGACAGATTTTTTTTTTTTCTATTCTTTTAAGACTATCATACAATGAAGACGAAAATGAGGGAAGAGAGGCAGACACAACCCCCCCCACCACCCCAAATAGACAAGCCATTGATAACCGAAGGGGAAATCTCCTCGAGTGGCTGTTTGCACGCCAGACAGGGCAGGGGAACGTGAAATAAGAGCCGTGGGCGGGGGGGGAGGGGGGTTATTCTCGAAGTTTACACTTTAAAACATAGTTTCTATTTTAAAAAGTGACAAAACGGTGTGCACTTTTGAAATGTTTTCAAACAACAGAGGGATTGCAACTCGAATGACAGCTATTTACTCAGCTTTGGCTTATCATCAAAATGTAGGGTCTCGAGAATGAGAATCTCTTGTAGGAACACAACCTTGATTTCCTTTTTACATTTTTTTCCTTAAATTCAAGGACTGTCAAATTGTCCCTGCGCTATTCGCCCAGATACAGGCGATTTACTGCAGACACTGGTGACACCTTGGCAGGGAAAGGAAAAATGTGACTCAAAAAGACACCCATCCTAGCTGCTGTAGGAAAGCAGGAAACCTGTATCTAGATTTTTATCCACAAAAGGAGGCTGAAAATCTGAGTTGCAGTGCAAAAGAGATATTTTTTCCCTACAAATATCAGCACTCACTGCATGTGGACTGGGGAATATTTTACAGTTCCTGTGACTCCTGGCACTATCACCCACTTTTTATTGCAACTGAATCGTAACCGATGTAGTGAACCACAACAACAATCAGAACAGGGGAGTCTGACTACTTGTTTTCAGTTTGTATAATCCTGAAACATTTTGTGGGTGAGTGACCCAGCTCAAGAAAGATTTCTGTCGATGCAGCCTCGATATTACTTGCTCTGGAGTCCACCAAATGAAAGTGAGCACAGCGCACGTTGTCTCCTGCTGCTCGTTTCAACACAGCGATTCAGCATTGTCTTCCTCGAGTCTGTGCTTTTCTGTTTGACGAGGCAAACCCATGGAGGCCTCGGCTACAGACTTTGCTAATGCATCTTCCTCACAAATGCTTTCTCCTGCCCCGATTCCCGCCCCCCAGAGAAACTTTACAGCCTCAGCTCGGGTTAGAGCCCAAATCCAAGTACATTAGATTTAT
Source organism: Alligator mississippiensis (assembly GCF_030867095.1). Classification (NCBI taxonomy): domain Eukaryota; kingdom Metazoa; phylum Chordata; order Crocodylia; family Alligatoridae; genus Alligator; species Alligator mississippiensis. The sequence goes on from NC_081828.1 coordinate 8,174,977, forward strand.
TCTTTTTTTTCCCCCCAGCTTTCTTGTCTTGGTTCCCTTGCACGTGTATAGCCCCCTCCCAAGCCTCGTAGGGTTCTTGGGTGCTCACAAAACACGAACAAATACGTCTGGGTTGTACTAAAAATACTGTGCACTTATTTTCCTGAGAGATAAATGTACTTTCTATAATCTCCATCCAGAATTAAAAGAAATGGCAGGTAACCTGCACAAAACTATCTCAGATAAATACTTTTCTGCAAGCCCCAAACCAGCCGAGTCTATTTGTCCCCACCTAAAACAGACCATGATAAGCTGCTATATAGTTTCGAAATGCTGCAGCAATGATGTGTGTTGTGAATGCCTTTTTTTATCAACTCGAAATGCATATTATTATTTTTTACAGTAGCTTCAGGTTTTCAATCCATGCCTTCTATAAACTGTAATTTATGCTTAATGTAGTGCAACTGTCATCCTTGTTTATGCTAAGAAGAGAAAGAATCGTAATAAGATTTTCAAGATTGAGAATTAACATGTTAAATAAAGGAAACTTGTTCAGAGCAGTTTTTCATAATAAAACCGTTTAGTTGTGACAGCAAAGTCTCGAAAAAAAGCACTGTCCTCAGTACGGGGACAACTGTGAATTAATTAGTTTCATTTTATGAAAGACCGGGGGAAAAGAAGTTCTTGGGAATTCCTGAAGCATTTGTGTGAGTTAGCTAAACCCCCAGTCAGACCCCAATATATCCGTGTGCTCAGTGCTAGTGGTTTCATGTGCTCAGACAAGGGTAAATATATCAATTTTACATGTATATAAAAAAACCCATCAGAACCACTGATCGCTTCTCGGAGGGGCGATTTAAACAACAGCCCCCGTCCTGGGTTGCTTAGATGCGAGTTCAGCTCTGAGATAAGACGTTTGTTTTACGAGAAATAGTGGGCTTTCAAAATTGTTGCTCTGAGTTCTCCATTTTGAGCAGCAGGCGATGAAGCATAGGTCCTGCAGGAAATCTCGAAGGATTATTTCTCTTTTAAATAGGTCTATGGCAGAGCATACACACATTTACATTTATTTTATTTAATTGTATTTGTTATTTTTGGCAAAATACAGTGTAAGTATTAATTGGAGAATTTAGGGAAAGGCACTCCACATTTTCCACTGCAGTGTAAAATATCAGATCCTTTAAAAAAACCCCATCCCTGCTACAGTGAACGAGTTTAAACAAGTTAATAAAGGTTTCTCATCACGGATGGTAAGTGGAACTGGATGCCGCTTCCCTGTCATAAATACAGAGGCTGAGACAGCTAATTTGAACAGGAGAAAGGCATGCTTAATCTCACCTGCTGCTTTTGGACACTCGTGTCCTGCGGGAGAAAGGCTATTTCTGTGTAAATGATGAGATCATCTAGAGTCATGCCGGGGTTAGCAGAAATTGGGAAAGGAGGGTTGCCAGGGTCTAGGGGGCTGCCCTGCCTATTGCCACCCGGCGCGGAGCAGGACCACGCCGGGACAGAGACAGGAGCGAGTGGACGGAGGAGTTTGGATACAACCGGCACTCTTAAACTCGAGGGTTTTTGTTGTTGTTTTTTTCCTCCCCCGCCCCATAGGTAATGAAACTTGGGAACCCAGAAATTGCCCGGAGGCTGCTGCTGAAAGGCGCTGACCCGAATTTGAGAGACAGTACCGGATTCGCGGTCATCCACGATGCAGCCCGCGCCGGCTTCCTGGACACTCTCCAGACTTTGCTGGAGTTCAAAGCCGACGTGAACATCGAGGACAACGAGGGGAACCTGCCCCTGCACCTGGCGGCGCAGGAGGGCCACGCGCGCGTGGTGGAGTTCCTGGTGCGGAGCACCGCCACCCGCGTGCAGCACCGCAACAGGCGCGGCCACACGGCCTGCGACCTGGCCCGCCTCTACAAGCGGGCCGCCGTGGTGCAGCTGCTGGAGCCCGGCGCCTCGGGTGCAGAAGCCGCCGGCGTGAATTAAAGGGACGCGGGGATCCTGCTCGGGCTCGGGCGGCCCCTCGGCTTAGACTCGCATTTCTTACAACAAGATTTCTCTCTCCCTTTTGCAAACCCGCCGGGGTCAATCTCCTGGCCCGCCGGGGTGGATTTTTGTAGCCCAGGATTTTCTTTTCAAATCACACCTGCCCCGGGCACCCCCACGGCGGGGCACTCCCCGCGTGTACGCGCTCGCCCCTCTCGGTATCGTTTCATACCGTCTGCACGTGTGTTAGGTCATCCCTAAGGGACCGATAAGCTAGGATGCTGCGTGTTGTTGGATTTGTCGTTTGTCAGATGGACCTTGCTTAGTGGGAGACTCGTCCCCGAGGTCTGAAGTCTGGTTTCAGATGAAACTGGGCGCTCGGGACCCGGCCTGCCGGCCTGCGGCGACCATGCGGCCCTGCAAGTGTTGGGAAATAGCTGCCTTTTGACACTAACACGAGCTCTGCTGAGGTCATTTGCTCTCTAAATTTAGATACTTACTTTCCCTCTTCTCCCCGGCGGATTTCAGCTTTCTCCAGCCTGCTTCGGAGATGAACACAAACAGCATCGTGGACTTTTGGGTTGCCAGAGACTCGCTGTGCCCATTTCCCAGGTTCAAACCCAGAGCCAGAGGAAGCCCTCCCCAGGGCTGGAGCACAGTCTGGAACATGCCCAGTCCACAGACTCAACGAAGTGTAGCCACTATTTAAGAGATACTTGCTTTTCACCAGCTTTTTATTTTCTTTTTAATAAACCATTTTATTGTAGCGGACTCTCACAAAACATGAATATTGGAATACGACAGAATTTAGAAGGTATCACTTTTTTTTTTCTTTTAATAAAATTCTGATATTATCGCTTGCACCTAAAACGCAATGTATATTCTGTGACAACAGCGTGGGTAGTATGTATAAGACCAAAATGTACTTATTTCTATAGATGCAAGTGGGGGCCTCGGGCCTCGGAGGGACTTGAGTCTATCGAGCCTTGTCCAGCATTAGAGACGCTGTTTGTGTCGGACCCGCAGTGGGAAGTGTTTTATTTGTAGTTTTCGAAACATTTTAACTGCATTCAGATGCAATCAACTCCAAGTGTGATTGCTAGATAACCTTCCACTACAATTTGAGCGGGGATTCTAGGGGGCTGAAATTGTTTTTAACTCTCCCCAAAAGGTCTTGGCCTCCCCCAAATCAATAACCATTGTTTTAAAATGAAAAGAAGTTTGGTGAAACTGTTGATCGCATGTCTACTATACACCGGCGGCCACGCTGTTGCTCTGCTAATAAAACATCTCTGTGTAATGCAAAGCCGTGTGCATTCATTCTCGTTGTAGGGCCTGCTTCTGGTCCGTGCCCATCTATCTCCGCAGGATGGTGGAGGAGATGGGCGTTTTATGGGAAAATCCTCCCAGCTTCTGTGAAAAAGATGCACGGGGCAGCTGGGTGACAGGACCCAAGCCACACTTCCTGGTTGTGTTTACAGCCCTCTCCCTTGGCCCGAAGCACTGAGCCCTGAGCTCGAGCTTTGCTCCTTGCAGGGAAGCGTCCGCCTGGCAGCCCCACGGCCCGCGGCCGGGCCCGTCGTGGGCTCGCGCCCTGCGCCTCCCGTCCGGCGAGGAGCCACACCTCCCCCGGGCCCACCTGCCGGCCCAAGCCGGGTCTGGCCTCTGGAGCTGTGCAAGCTTCATGCCCATCCAGCCCGAATCGCGGTTTAATTAGCGGGATCCCAAACCTAGTGCCGCTGCCTTCGGGAGCCGGCTACAGCCCTCCTCCGACCCCTTCTTCCAACACGGGTGTTTTCCAGTTCGCCCGAGCTCCACTTCATAGTGTGCACGAACAAAGCACAACCCCCTCCTGCACTGGAAAATGAAGGGTTGGGGGTTGTTGTGTTTCTTTAATTAATAATTTGACATTTCACTCCGAGCAGTTCCCAGAAGTAAGATTATAATCTCAATCTCTCGTTCTGCAACTTCGCTAGCAGAGAGAGCTGCTCCCCGGGCTCCAGCAGCGGCGCAGAGGCTGGAGAAGCCCCGGCGCCCCTCGCCAAGGGGCCAGGGAGTGCCAGGACCTGGGCTGCAAGGGGAGGAAACGTGGGGTCCCTTTCTGCAGCTGGTGGAAAAAACCCCAGCCCTTCCCAGTCGCAACGCGGATCTCTCTGCTGAGCAAAGACGTTGCTAACTGAACGTGGGTTTTAGAAACAGTTCGTGCGGTTCTCTCCGAGGAGCTTGACAGCGGCAAAAAAAATAAAAACATAAAAACAATAAAATGCAGCCTGGGTTGGTCGGTGTCACCCGAAATATCGCAGCGGGGGGGACAGGGCGAGACAGGAGCTGGTGCTCGGAGCAGAGGGGCCTGCGGTGCTCGAGGTGTGCCGGGACCGCGCTGCGCAGCCCGGGGGGGAGCGCGCTCCGCCGCCGCCGCCGCAGCCGCACTCCGCGGACAGGAGCACGCAACCCTGGCCCGTGCAAGAAGGGAGCGGGCACTTGGGAGCCCCCGGGCCTTGCTCCGCGGCCCCGACGGGGGAAAGGAGCCCCGGGGGCGCGCCGGAGCCCGCGGCTGCCCCGGGCACGCGGCATGCCCGGGACGTGCGCCGAGCGGGGCTCCGGCGGGCACACGCGTGCACACGAGACGCGCCGCGGGGGCAGGCGGGGGTCTCTCCGTCTCTGCTCAAGATGTCGGCGTTTGCACGGCCGGGAGCCCCCGGGGCCCGGCGGGCCGAGCCGAGCCGAGCTAGCCCCGCCGCTCCGGGACCGTTAGCTCGTCTCCTTTCCCCTTTCTCTTCCTGTCCAAATATTTTAAATTTACGCGCCTGAAGTAACAGTCTCGTGTTATTTATTCCGTGCCCTCCGCGGGCCCGGCTCGCGGCGCCCGTCCCCGGGGGGCCCGGCCCTGCCCCGCGCCCCAGGCACGGGGCAGCCTCTCCCCTCTCTGCCCCGGGGAGGGCGGATTCGTCGGCCGGGGTGATGCATCTTTCTCTGACGTTGCTTTTTTTTTCTTCTTCTTCTTCTTTTTTGTGTTTTTTGGGGGTTTTTTTTTTGGAATGACTTTTTGGGGAATGTCCGAAAATCGTGCGAGAGCCGTTCCCCGGGGGAGAGACGGCGAGGGTGGCGGCGGGGCTGCGCGGAGGTGGAGGTGGAGGTGCCGCCTCTCCCCCGACGCCCGGAGCCCTGCTGGAAGGACAAGCCTCGGCAGGGATATTCTTCGGAGAGTTTGAGAAACAGGGAAGTTTCTCCAGGGCTGCTTTCCTTTTGGAAAGGCTCCCGCCATCCCCCCGGGACGAATGACAGGGCGGCTACCACCTCTTTGACTCATTGGGACCCACTGCGACTTCAAGGACAAGAGTTTGGGCGCTGGATATTTTGAAACGCTGGCACCGCCTTCGGCTGTTTGTTCCCAGGAGGAGGTAAGAAGTAACGTGAGAAAAATAGGAGTATGATCCCGGCACCTGCGAAAGCACAAGTGAGGTGGATGCATTTTGTCACCTGCCTTATATAAAATGGCTTCTGAACCACAGAAAGAATCAAAATGAAGAGGGGGAAGGCAAGTGTGAGGGGGATAGTGTTAAAACTCATTTAATTTAGAACATATGGGACACAATGTTCAGCCCCAATCCCATTTTACATAGTCTATCCAATCAGCACTAGCCAAGTAAGTGCTGCACTGCCAAAAAGAGGTATGTTTCCCCTGAAAAAAAAATATTTAAAATCAGCCGAAAGCCAAGGATGTAGAAAACCACTGAACTGGGTTTCCAATTGCATTTCTTTGTTCCTCTATCAGTAAGGATTTTTTCCTACTAAGAGTAGAAATAAAGAGGCATGTCACTATACTGAGTCAATAAGTATTTTGAATAAAAATCTTGTTTTCCTGCTGGAAAACACCAGGCATTTTTGTTTGGCTCGGCTGTCACTAAACAGTTAATTAACAGCACCACTGGGAAGATTTTTCTTACTAGATTGTGGCAAGCAAGATATCGGTGCTTTCTGGGCTGTATTCTGCAAGCCAGAAGTGCAGGAAGCATTCGTGTGACATCATGATTCTGTTGGTTCCTTGTGTGAAGGTTAATAGCAACAAAATGATATTTTACTCATAGTTTTCTCCATGCAGGCAAAAAGATTTGCACAATAACAAACCTCAGAAAAGCTTCTGCTTGAAGATTTTCAGAGGATTCATACACTTGTGCACAAGTTCTTGCCAGAGTTTATACCCTGTGAAACTTGGGGGCAATACAGAATACACACCAGGGTTATATTCAGAATAGGCTGCAGCCGATTCTTAAATGAAGCTTTCTCTGAGCAGAGAGTGCAGATTACTTGCTCGGATGTAAATGTAGCAATACAGGCCCTGCTCGCATCAACTCAACGAGCCTTTCCTCCTCCAGGTACCTTACTGCAGAGGTGATGTAGCCTCATTTTGTAGCTTCAGTCCCCTCGGTTCGAAATCAGGCAGGCAAGGAAGGATACGTGAATGGCTGATGATGAATTCTGCATTATGAACTCTTGTTTTCATTTAGAGGTGGTGAAGAATAGGCAGATGAGGTGGGGGGGTTTTAATCACTAAGTAGTACACAAGCAGGCCTAGAAATTGAGCTGGTAATAATAAAGGCCAGATTTGTTTTCAACCCTTCAAAAGGACAAATGCATTCACAAACCAAAAGTAAAATAAAATAATGCTTAACTCTGAATATTTTATAATCCCAAGGGGCACATTTTTAAGTATATGAACTGAGCTGTCTGAAATCTCTTTATTATTGTGTTTGTATGAAAAATATAAATAGAAAAACAAAATTTAGGCCTTTTATCATCATGCTATGATTTATTCGTTATTTTTACCTAAAGATGTCCTGGCATCCAAGACATTCTATAGAGGATGCAATACATATTAATTTTGTACTCTCAGAAAATAAGTGTAGTGTGCTAAAGATAAAAAAAGCCTACATTGCATTGTCATATATTAACACTGTCTACAACTGTATGCACATGAATTGAAGTACACAGCAATTTCCTTGATGTATGAATGTTCTGACTTAGAGAAACATATTGTTTTGTGTAAAGAAGGTGGTAGACAATTAACTGTATTCATTTAATCTAATTACAGGCCTTTGAGGCAAAAAGCTGTCACTTTTCACTGCAGAATGTTCAGAGAAGTTAATTGAAAAAACATTGCAGCCACAAGGCAGTACAGCCCCATCCTATAGTGGATACTAATTCATTTTTCCAAACGTGTGTGCCGTTGATGCTTATTAAAGATAAGGGTAAATATTACACACTGGAGCAAGGCAGATTCTGCGTAAGCCTCTTACACAACACTCCCAGTGAACTGCAACAGCTCTGCAATTCCAGGGTTGACCACAGACAGTGAAATATGCCAAGCTGTATGGTGGTTTTGTAATATGGACAAATGTCTAGGATGGATTTGGAGGAGATGAAACACATTTGAGTTGTGACATAGGTCAGAATTTGAAATGAGGCCCTCTTCTACAAGTGATAATAACCACCTATGTGTATTAGTTCTCTGTACAGTCGAGTTCCCTTAACAATAATAAAACAACAATAGTGATCATATTATTTGAATGGTTTAGCACAGGTATAATTTTATAATATATCCTATATAAACCTAAAATGTATATAACATAAAATATGATGTGATATTGTAATATAAAATATACAAGCTTCAGTTGGCGCACACAGCTCCCAGTGATCTCAGCCGACATGGCACAGATCAATTGCAGTGTATGAGACATCACTTGTGTCATAAGAGCACATACCAATAATATTGGTATCTAATATTTGTCTTATTCTCAAACTGAAAAAGGAAGTGAAGCTGTGTGGGCTCAGCCTTGCAAATAGTAGATGTGGCCTTTCAGATGAAAGATAAAATAATCCCTCTAGTTCTGCTACTTGCAGGGGGAGGTGGCTGTTTATATCAATAATATCTAGGCTTCCAAAACTGTCCCCTCACCATGCACTCAAACACCTCTACTTTCTTTTCCTCTCCACTGCTGAACCCATGAAATCCACTGTCTGAGCAGCTGAGAGACCCCTCCAGAGCAGTATGTTCCACTCATTTCTACCAAAAGCATCTCCTCTCCTGCCAATCAACTGACCTCACTTTCAATTCTGCCCGGTGCTCTGGGGGAAACATTGCAAACACAGGAAGGCTCCGTGTCCTGCTCCCACTTGTGATGCTTGTTACCACAATGGCCTCCAGCAGGAGGGAGGAGCAATTGCAAGGACAGTCCTGGTCACCCCCAAACGCAGACAAGGTGGGGTTAGCGCAGGCGCAGTCTGATCCACACGTATGTACTGCCCAATGCGCTTTAAGGCAGAAAGAAAGAGGAGTGTCACCAAGCTGAATGTAAAATGTGCTTGGCAAGCTGTAGACATGGCTGTCAGCACCACCTCAAATTTTAAAATGTATTTAGTTCTTTTGAAATAAATCTTGAAGAAAAATTGCCACTCTTGTTAAAGAGGAGGTGTATTACATTTTAAGACAAGGAAAGATGTATTGACAAAGTCACAGAAGGCCTGAAAACAAGATGTATAGTGAAATGCTGATTGTCCCCTTAATTCTGGAGCTCTGATTCAGCAGTTCAATAATATTTTATAAGGAAGGTTACTTCCTTTTACTTCCTGTAGAGCAAGAGCTAAATTGGCCATTCCCATCCTCATTCTTACCTCCACTGAAGATGAGGCAAATATTGAGCTGATTTCTAAGCCAAAATGTCTTAAACTGCTCTTCTCACATACCCACAAAGTCCTGTCCCCCTATTCTCCTGCTGCCCCTCTTCTCTTGCTCCCAATTTCAGAGCTCCTCTCCACTGTAGTTTTGGGGTTTTTTGCAATCTTCTTCTCAACCCTTTCATTCCTCCACAATTAAATCAGATGCTTCTTCCTACCCATTCTTGCTTCCTGGGCACGGAGAGAGGAGTAGAGGGCATTATGTCACTGATACCAATTTTAAAAACATAGCACCACAGCAATCTGGAGAAGCTGTAGGCGAAGCCCTACAGCCCCAGAAAGTATTATGCTCACTTACCCTTGGGAAAGATGCATGTGTACCTACCGTAGCTGTGAAAGAAAGGAGCATGGCCAGCTCAGATCAAATCTTTGGAAAATTTAGCTGCTAAAACTCTAGCGAGGTCTCCACTGACCATGTGCAAATTGAGATATTTTTGCAAGCTTAAACTTTGCCAAACTTGACAATATTTCCACAGGGTCAGATAATGACACATCTCTGAATTCAGAACCACTGTGCCAAATGTCAAGCTCCCCCTTCCAAATAAGAGAGCAATAAAGTCTCACAATTAAAAAATTGATACAATTTTTTCAAACAAAACAAAACAAATGGCATAAGCCCTAACCTTACCTTATTTCCATCAGGAAATATGCTGCACAAGAACAGTGGCAAAAGAACTTAATCCCCAACACCAGTTCCCACCCCTCAGAAAGGCAGCTGCCCCGCAGGGCCTGCACTGCTCTTAACCGTCTCAGAACAAGCCTTGGGCGGTTGAAGGAAAGCATGCACTTATGGGACCTCTCCAATGATGCTGGTGGCAGCTGTGGGGCTCAAGCTCAGATGGCCAACCACATCATCTCCAAATGCCCTGATGGCCCTCCTTCAGGCACCCACGGTCGTATTGGCATTGACCACTCTACCTGTTGCTGGGTTTCTGGCCCTCATGCTTCCAAAAGATGTGTGTGGTGACACTTGCTTCAGCATCGCCACCTTAAATGTACCTTACAGTAACACCATAAGCAGACAAATATGAAAAGAGCAATAACCTAGTGTATTTAAAAGTTATTTGAGTCTAATCTGGGTGCACACCCACTCAAATATTTTAATCATGTGATTATTGCCTGTTGTCATTACCAGCCATTGCTAAGGTTTTTTGAGCGGTTTGTTGTTGTTGTTGTTGTTTTGGTTACCTTAGCTATGTATTTCTTTCTATGACATGGCAAAATTTCTTTTTAAGTGTCATCTCAGCTCTTAATTTTCAGTGCTTAATTTTGGAATCATTCCAACATATATGTAATGTTTTTGACCTTTAAAAAATTACTGTCGTGTTAGTGTACTTTCAATCTTGACTCTATTTTACACCATTTCTTTATGGAAATTAGGAAAAGATCAGTTTAGGGTTGCATATCAAAAAAATTTGTCAGACAGCATGAACTACTAAACTGAAGCTAGTCCAATGGAAAAGACAGAAAGAAGATCCCTTTTATAAAGTATTAAAAGTAGATTGGACCAAGCTCTGGAAAGTGTATGTATTGTAATGAGCAATGTATTTACAGAAAAGTGTATTAGATTACCTAGTCTTTCCCCTCTTTAATATCTTAGTTACTTCTCTAAAGTTTGGAAGCCCTCAGAGAGTTAAGTATAAGATGCCTGAAAATATAATGAATTCATAAATTAGATGGCCAGATAATGATACCACCCACTGACACAACTGGGATGTTAAATTTATTATGTAATGAAACATGTATTGAAATAGATATTTTGCTTGCAAAACTATTAACTGAAATTTGCTGGCAGAATTCTCACGTTTTGCATTTAATTCTAAATGTAGTGACACTTATAATCATTTTTGTAACTTCTGATTGTGATTCCCACAGTACAAGCCCAGTTTTGTGAAAACATTGTCTCCCATGTTTAGGATTCTCCTCAAATAGTCTCATATTTTATAGATACATGAAAACCATTGTTATTATAGCATTCAGGGTTGTGGCAGCTGAGGCGATTGCTCAAGCAGCATAAACTAATTCCAACAAAGGACTCTAGATATGAAAGAAGAGATCTTAAATTAGACTCTGACTTCACTGGAGAGCTAATGGATAGAGCCCAGTTCTGCGGAGATGCAGTCACTGCTAAGGTGACAGATTGCTGTCTTTAGCACCAGTTGTATCCTTTTCAAATCCTGGACCATCACGGCTACACCACCACTCCAACCCAGAATCAAACAGGAAAAGTATTTGATTGGCTTTTCTGTTTGCAGTTCTAGGGGATGAGAGGATTCAAACTATTATAAGGTAGTGCTAAAGATGCAGAAGAAATGTTCTCCAGTCTAAATATGAATGTTTGAAAAGTTTTATCAAAAATACACACAAGAGAAGTTGGCCTCTCAGACAAAGGTCAGAATACCTGCTTGTTTGCTAAAATACTGAGAAGCTCTTAACTGGCCTTCTAAAATAGAATATTAACTAGGTCTTAGTGAATCCATATTAAAATTCTAGATTGGAAAAAAAGAGGTAGGTGTAAGATTTTAAACAAGAAAAATGACAAATAATATTAACTTCCATTTTTAAGAATAACCTTTTTTTTTTTTTTTTTTAAAGAAATCAAGTTACCTTTGAGGTCATACAGATGAAAAAAAGGAATACATGAATGTATTTCAATGCCTTGTTAAGGCTATAGACATGTATTTCTGGAAATCAAGTTTCCAATAGTTCATAAATAAGTTAGCATTTATGTCTATATACTACCCTATATTAGGGCTCACATAGTCTAAAATGAGTTAAATAGTGTTTATTTCATACATAATATTTAATAATGTTTAAAATCAGAGGAAGACTCGTTATTAACCCTGATAAGTTTATATAGATAAGTGAAACAAATTCTACACTTCTTTTGTGTTCTCATGCTTATTACAGCATGATATAATTTGATATGTTTCTAATTATATTGCATCCACCCTTAGAAAAAGGCATTTCAGAACAATAAGACTGCTAGCAACTACTGTTCTATTCTTACAACTTTTTGGTAGCTACTTTAGTGGTTTGTGAATAATTCTAATTTTATTTAGTATGTATACTGTTATATTTTTCCATAGGAGAGAACTACTGTCACTGGATTTGATATTCTGTGCTCAGTATTTCCAACATAATAGTAAATGAATCCTTACATTTTAGCTATATAAAAAGTGATCTTATTTGTCCATCAACTAAATGGAGGGCCTTTCTTTACATGTCTAGAGAGGAAAATAATTCTCATGTAAGCAGAATTTGCAGATACTGTGCTTGCATTGTGCTTTCATTTTTGTCTTTTTGTTTTGCCTTTCATTAAAGATGTTCACATTTCTAATTTAAATGAACTCTAGCATCTCTCATGTTCCTAATCATTGCTTCAAAAGGAGTACAGTAAATGATGATGCCAAATACATCTTTACCTGATTCCCTTATATATTACAATGGATTAGATACAAACCAGCATTAATGTCATGCAGTTAAAAGAATTTTCTAATCAGGCACCCACATTTTAAAGAAGTTTCTACTCCTATTCAGCTAACAGACTTTTAAAATAGTGAGATTAATTTATTCCATCTGTGTATTCTGAATCATATCTTCTTATTTATATTAGGAAATTAGAATGTAAGAGCTGGCATTTACTGGGTCAGACCATAAGTCCACTTGCATAGGATCCTGTGTCTCAGTGGCAGAGAATGGATGCTGAGAGGGAGAGTAAACAGGGTATGACCAGGGTTTTTCCCCACTGTTCCTCTGCCACTTGCAGCCTCCAGCATTTAAGATCTAGGACATTCAATTAAATTAAATTGTTGATTTCTGTTAGTACTGCAGAGTAATACAGCCATGGGAGAGCATGCTGGATTTTTTTCTGTTATCAGTAAAACTGTCTTAAGTTCACGTTATAGAACCTTTATTACTGGTGATGACGTAAAACAACAAAGATCTCTCTTGATTTTCAGATCTTGGGTTGATTACGAAGTGATGAGAGAAAATAATGTTTTACTTATAAATTGATCAAATTGGGTATAGTTTTTAAAGACTAAGTGGAGCTCTATAATATTAAATTTATAGCAACTTTTCAGTTAGACAGATTTTCTTCTGTACTTTTGGGGGAACCTTCAGTGTGGGAAAGGAGTTTGGAAAGTCTCTGAAAGCTGATTTTACATGAAGAATTAATAGACAGTAGCAGCTGAGAGCAGGACAATTTTGAGGATTTGTTTAAAATATGGTTAATGTGCTTTTTCCCCCCTATACTCTTGGAGCAGCCTTATCCTTATCCTTTACAGAGTGGAACAATTTGGTATTGCTGAATTAAGATGAGGGTCTATTTCTTAGGTTTTTCATTGGTCCCAGCTGCTGCTCCTGTGGCATGGTCTGCTCACTTGTAGGAGGAGCTATGAATAGGAAGCTACAGCCAACCCTGCAGTGCTGGTAGCTCTTCCCACACTCTATTCACCTGTTTAATTTAGATGAATTATCAGGGGACAGAGAGTGACAAAGGAGATACAACCACTGTATAAGTTTCAGTAAACTTTAAAAAGCTCAGGGTAAGGGGATGATATGATTTGTTTTTATCTTGGGGTGGCAGGGCACCTTCGGTGCCTGCCACTTTAAGGGCAGAAAACAGGCAGCAGCCAGGTGCCTGATGGAGGCAGCTATTTGGGACCCAGGGATATAAGCTGGGCCACAGTTTGCTGCAGGAGGAAGGAGGTAACGTCTGGCTGAGAGGCTGCTCCGGCCAGAGTCAGGAAGTAAGGGCAGGGGTTATGCGGTGGAAGTGACCCCTTGTCCTGAGTAAGATGTAAAACTACACCCTGCCAGGGAAGGGTGGTCTGGTGGGGCTCCTAGTGGCATGGGAGCCCCCAGGAAATGCCAGGCCAGTTACCTCCCCAGTGAAAGGTGGGCTGGGGCACCTTAACTCCTGCCCCACACTTGGAGCTGTGCCCAGGTGGCAGGGGAAAGCCTGGGGGTGTGAGTGAGACCCTGTTTGAGAGGGGCGGTGAACAGAGCAGCTCTGTGAGTGTGGGCAAATGAGAAGGCCCAGTGGGGGCTTAGTGGCCCAACAAGGGGCTAGGAGCAAAATAGGCCTACAGTTGTAGAATCACTCAGTCAGCGCTCAGGTGAGGGTAGTGGGAGATGCCCAACAGACTGCACCAGGGCTGATCAAGGAGAGGAGGGCTAAGCCCAAAGCCAGGTGAGGCCGGGCGGGATGAGTGTGGCCCCTGAGAGAGGGCACTATGAAAGAGGCTGGGTGACAGCCAGTGGAGTGAGTGGGACCCTGGTGAGAAAGGAGAAGTGTGTGAGTGGCCCTTCGGGGCTGTAGAGGAGAGCTACAACTATGTGCCCAATTTTCTCTGGCCATAGGCCGGAGAAGTAACACCAGAGTAACATCTGCAAGGCATGGGATCCATGGAGGGGAGGTCAGAGCGGGTATTAGGCCCTTGTCAGCAGGGTGAGTAATGGGTAGCCTCCCGCCTTAGTAACAACTTTCATATTTTTCCATCAAGGCATGGCAGGAGAGCAAAGCAGGCGGTTACCCTGCAGGGCGGCCAGTGAAGACCTGACAAGGAAGCCACCCTGTTACACTTGATCACAAAAACCAGAACCTCAGATTCTTCAAAATAAAGCAGGTGGGACTTGTATAGTTAAACCACAAGTTTGGTAGTTTGGCCAGCTGATAATTATTTTACATAAAACAGGTAGATCTTATACGACTAAATATCTGTAATAACTGGAATAAATTAGAATAAATCAACTCAATATTATCTTAGGCTTCTTGGGAGAAGACTACAGAATTATCACTTGTACAAATAAATATTTTAGCTAAGGTTTGGTTGTCAAATAAATCACTGGTGCAGCTCCACTAGCATTATCCACAACACATTGTACTGCGTACCTCGCTGGTATCTGAGCACCACAGAAATATTTTCAGGAGCATCTTAGGCTGGAAAGCTTTCTTCGCTAGTCCTTTCCTAAATATTTTAGCCAAAAGGGATGATTTTAAGCCTGACAGGTTTGGTTTCTCACTGCCCTCGTCTGACAACCAGCACGCTAGCCTGTCAGTGAGTGATGTAGGATGCCCATTAAGAAAACTGTGGTGTGCACACAACCAATGATCTTTAGGCTGTCAGTTAGGTTTTAATGATGACATGTCAGTTTCTAGATCTCTGGAACTGGGTCCTCTCACCATTTGGTAAACCTCATCGCTAGGGAAATAGCTCTGCTGCCTGCTGAGGACAGAAATAATGAGTCCAAGAGAGAAATAAAGCTACATCCTAGTACTGGGGCATAAAGTCAAAGACAGAGTAACTTTATCAAAATACCTCTCTGACTTGGCATCCTAAGCCCCATTTTAGAAAGTGAACTAGATGCTTAGAAAGCTGAATCTCCTTGAAAATCATGGGAACTGGACACTTTTGAAAATATTGCAGTAAGTGTACTGTTTCCACTTCTTGTGTAATCCCTACTTTGGTATGGGGGACTCCAAAACTCAGGCCTTCTAGATCCTTAAACCAGTTACTTAGATGTGAAACTCTTCCCCCCCAACAAACACGTTCTCACAGAGTTCTGCCTAGCTATGGGCACTTTGGCTTGTTTACATTCTTCAGGAGCAAAGCTACAGAAAAGCAAGGGCCACAAGCTTAGCAAAGGAATTCCTTAAGCATAGTCACTTAACTGCTTAAGTAGTAAAAAAAGGGTTATATTTGCAAAATAATTAGATTTGGCCCTATCCCCCAGGAACTTTTCCCAGCTTGGATATGGAGAAGCAGAGTTCCTTTTGCTCTCTCATTCTTCCAGCCCATCAGTCTGGACTGCATCCTGCTTCCATCTCTCTCTCCTTTTGTCACATATTCCTCTGGAAAGCCCCAGTCCACTATGCCAGTCATTCAGGTCAGTAGCTGAGCCAGTCTTGAGTATACTGCATCATAGGGTTGGCCAGTAGGCGAGTCAGTCTTGGATCAATGACCTTCGAGTTAGTCTCTCAGGGGCTGTGGTTCAGTGAGATGTCTAGTACCCTTTCCATGGCAGAGCAGGGCAATAAAACAAGCTGCCTAGAATATGGGTAGCTGTGTTTAGGACATGATACAAAAATGGAGGTCCTAACAGAAAATGTAGTTCACAATTTGATACAGGCATCCCACTCTCCCACAGTAGAAAGTGATGCCATTAGCATGAGTTCTCTAATGACAGCAAAAATATCCTTTTCCAATGAAAAAGAGCAGGTCCTGACCAAAAAAGACTTTAAAAGATATAACCCAATTTAGGAACAAGATTGACTGTTGATATAAAGTTACTCTCTGCAGGAACCTCTCTTCAGCACATCCAAGCTTTGCAAGAGTTTTTAGCTAGGAATTAGGGCTGTTAATTAGGGCTGCAGTTAATCGTGGCTAACTTACATGATTGACGCAAAAACAAATTAATGCGTTAATTTTTTTAATTCCATTAACCGCACACATCATTAAGCTCAGGAGATTAGTAAGTGAGGCACTGAAGGGCAAGAGCACTGATGAGATGGGAGTCCAGGAAGGGTGGGTATTCCTCAAGGGAATGATCCTTCAGGCACAAAAGGGGACCATCCCAGTGCACATAAAAGGAGGCAAAAGAGTCAAGAAACCCTCTTGACTGAATAAGGAAACCCAGGAAAGTCTATGGGGGAAAAGAGAGGCATACAGACTGCGGAAGCAGGGGGTGGCCACCAAGGAAAAGTATACCTACTTGGCTCGCACTTGCAGGGAATCAGGAAGGCCAAAGCAGAAATGGAACTCAGGCTGGCAACAAAAATTAAAGACAACAAAAAGTCCTTCCTTTAGGTACATAGGGAGCAAAAAGAAGGTTCAGGGTAACATAGGACCCCTACAAGACAGATTAGGACAACTGGTAACAGATAGGAGGGACAAAGCTGAGCTCCTAAATGAGTTCTTTGCGTCTATTCCTGAACATGGGTAAAGACATTTCTCCCAAAGGGGCTATAGACAGGCACAAGAGGGAGACCAACCCACCAACAGTTAGCACTGACATAGGGAAGGGGCATTTGGAGGGGCTGGACGTGTTTAAGTCAGCAGGCCCTGATGATCTTCAACCAAGGGTGCTGAAGGAATTGGCCAGTGTCATAGCAGAATCACTGGCGCAGTTGTTTGAGC
Source organism: Alligator mississippiensis (assembly GCF_030867095.1). Lineage (NCBI taxonomy): Eukaryota > Metazoa > Chordata > Crocodylia > Alligatoridae > Alligator > Alligator mississippiensis. The sequence continues at coordinate 8,191,821 of NC_081828.1, forward strand.
ACTCATGGTGCTCAGGATGGGTCCCAGAGGAGTAGAAAAGGGCCAATGTGTGGTCCCTATTTTCAGAAGGGGGAGAAAGGATGATCCGGGTAACTATAACCAGTTAGCCTTGCCTCTATACTTGGGAAAACCTTTGAAAAAATTATTAAGGATCACATTTGGGAGAGTGCAGTAGGAAAAATAATGCTGAAGGGCAACCAGCATGGCTTCGTAACAGGTAGATCCTGCCTGAACAACCTTGTTTCTTTTGACAAGCAGGTCACAAAACGCTTAGATGCAAGAGTTGAGGTAGATGTCATCTACTTGGATTTTAAGAAGGTCTTCAATACAGTGTCACATCCCATTCTTACAAATAAATTAAGTGGTTGTGATGCTGATTATTACAAGGTGGGGGGCAGAGAATTGGCTTATGAGACACCCAAAGTGGGGTGGTGGATGGGTTGTTTTTGACTTGTAAAAATGTAGGCAGTGGAGTCCCCCAAGGTTCAGTCCTTGGGTCAGTGCTGTTCAATATCTTCATCAGTGACTTGGATGAGGGTGTGGAAGGCACTCTGTCCAAATTCGCAGATGACACCAAATTATGGGGCAAAGTAAACACAGTAGAGGGCAGGGAGTGGATTCAGGTGTATTTGGGCAGATTGGGAAAGTGGGCAGAACAGAATAGGATGCAGTTTAACAAAGATAAGTGTGAAGTGCTGCATCTATGGAGAAAGAATCACCAACATACCTACAGACTGGGAGGTGACTTTCTAAGCAGCGCAGCAGCAGAAAAGGATCCTGGAGTCATAGTCGACTCCAAAATGAACATGAGTCGTCAGTGTAACCAAGTGATAAGTAAGGCCAACTGCACTTTTTCATGCATTAGAAGGTGCGTCACGAACAGGTGCAAGGAGGTGATACTTCCCCTCTATGTGACACTGGCCAGGCCGCAGTTGGAGTACTGCATCCAGTTCTGGGTGCTGCACATCAAGGGGGATGTGGATAACCTTGAGAGGGCCCAGAGCAGGGCCACTCGGATGGTTAAGGGCCTGCAGGTAAAATCCTACGAGGAGAGATTGAGGGACCTGAATTGAGGAGGGGTGGGCAGCAAGGAATAGGGGATACCCTGTTTATCAGGGTGCCCCTGCAGGTTACTAAGAACAATGGCCATAAACTGACGGAGAGCAGCTTTAGATTAGACATTAGGAAAAATTTCTTTACGGTGAGGGTTGCCAAAATCTGTAATGGACTTCCAAGGGAGGTGGTGCTCTCCCCTACCATGGAGGCCTTTAAGAGGAGACTGGACAAGCACCTAGCTGAGGTCATCTGATCCCAGCGATCTTTCCTGCTCAGGGCAGGGGGTCGGACTCGATGATCTACTGAGGTCCTTTCCGACCCTAAAAATCTATGAAATCTATTAAATCATTTTGACCAGCAGCGTGCAACAGCTCCAGATCAGCTGGAAGCCACGCACACAACCCCAGCCCACCCCACGCCTGTTCCAGACTCACCTGCTCATGCTAAGCAGTGGCAGCAGCCAGGGAGAAGCTGCTACTTGGCACAGGGGAAAAGCAGCCCCCCCTTTCACCACTGCTGGGCTGTTCTTGCTGCAGGTCCCCAGAGCCTGTGCCCAGGCTGCCCTGCGGCTCATCTTCGTTGCTGTCACTGGCGCCTCTGGGCCACCCAGCAGGGAAACAGTGGCAGTGAAGAGCAGCCACAGGGCAGCCTAGGCGCAGGCTCCAGGCAGCTGCAGCAAGAAGGGCTCAGCAGCAGTAAGGGGGTGAGGCCACTTTTCCTCCGTGCTGAGCAGCAGCTTCTGCATGGCCACTGCTGCTGCTCAGCATGGGAAGGTGAGTCTGGAGCAGGTTCGGGGCAGGCTGGGGTCAGGGCTGTTCACACAGGTTCCAGGTGGCCTGCTTCGGCCAGGGCGAGTTCAGAGCGGGTGCAGGATGGACCAGGGCCATGCACTGTTGGTGGTGGCGGGGAGCAGCCTCAGGGTCTATGGGCTCTGGGCTGTTGGGTGTGGGGTGCTGACTATTGTTTAACTATGCAATCAAAATAATTGCAACTGTTTTTTTAAATCTTGCAATTAATTGTGATTAATTTTTTTAATAGTTTATCAGCCCTACTAGAAATATTTACTAATCAAGAAGTACCTTTTCAAAGCGTCTTCTTTACCATGAAAGAATGCCTCCAAAACCTGCATTAGGAATTGGTGCATTCCCCAACAATACTCCCATCAGCCTGAGTGCAGGATGTACCAATTTATTATTCTACCCTTGAGAAAAAGGCATATATAAGCAGAGACTTCTAACAGGGAATACCATCAGAGATCAGGTCAAAACATTTGCAGCTCTATAAGCTAGAAGACTAACTAGTCGCGGATACAAATTTGGAGTGGATAAATCCCTTAGTACTCTATGTTATAAAAATACCAATTGTTGTTTTGTCTGCATTTCCAAGAGAATCTTATTTTCAGGGATCTACTTTTCATCATTTTAAACAACACTATATATTCATTTTGTAATGTAAACAGCTAGCCCACATATAAACACAATGCCATTTTTATTTATATTTTAACACTGAAATACCCATTTTATATTTTAAAATTGTTTTAAATAGCTGTTATGTTTTTCTAAAATGTTCTAAAGACAATTTAGAGTAATCCTAATCAAAATTCCTAACTCATCCTGCTGGATTATGTCATGGCAGCATACCTAGGTGGTATAAAAGTAATCCAGTGCTATGAGATGTCCTAGGAAAGGACTGTCTATTCTGGAAGGGCTAGGGACAGCAGGGTCATGTTAAGGGCTATACTCCTTGCTTTTGAAGTTCCATGGCTCTTCACCATTATTCTAACTGATTTTTTTTATGTTAAAAAGTACAATTTGACTTTAAGATACAAGCCTGTATTGGAAGTAGTGCAGAGATGTGCTATCCTAAGAAGAGTTCAAGTAGGCCCTAGATTCCAGGTATATACAACGTCTCTAAGGAGCCCTTGCTCTGAACTACCCTTGAAGAAAATGCAATATCTGTTTTCTTTGGTCTCATCAACCCCCTTCTTCTGCCTTCCCTCTCATCCCTTTGGAGAACCTAGAGCCATCAGTGGCACTAGCTCGGCAGTTCTTAAACTCCTTGCCAGTATGTCTTGTTCCTGTATAGCATATATAAGCGTGGGAAAAAATCTGGCTGAAATGTTTAATTAGAAATATTAACCTAAATCTTGGTAGCAGATTATGCACATAATTATTAAGATCAAATAGAGTAAAAATGTAAAGCTATGCATTTCTTATTTTATTAAATACCTACTGCTAACAGTGAAGTTGATGATGTCATTCCCTGGATGTGACAAAGGCCTAATATTATATGCAGTAGAAACAATGAGTCAACAGTTTCTATGCCCTTGAGGTCAAAGCTTTCAACAGTTTTGAAAGTAGGCTATTCTTTTTGCACACAGAGTCCTACTTATACACTAGAGCTCAAAACAAAATGTGCAATATGAAGATAACATTAAAATAGAAAACTGTGTTCTTGGGACACTGTTAATTAAAAATCTCAAAACAGCTTTGCTATCACCAAACACAAATAAAAAATTTCAAGGAAAATATTTTCTAAATAAAATGAATAGCTTTGATTTTACTTAAAATGTCTTTGTTAAAATGTTGGAAAATATCTCTTCTAAAACTCTAAAAAATATGTTACTATTGAAATGATCCTGAGAGGCATTCAATATTTACAACTGCTACTAAAATCAATAGGAATTGTTGTTGCTACTATAAACAATAGTTGAACAAAATTCATTTGGATTTGTTTTGGTATAGGCCAAAAATAAAGAAAGCATTTTAACAAGCAAATGTGTTTTGTCAGAGAAAATAAAACAGGCTGTCTAATAACTAATACTTATTTTTTGCTTCAGAGGTCTGTTAGAAAATACAGGCTGATAGCTAAATCCTGACCACCTTTAGCCATGTCTATAATAGCAAAAAGGTATGTTTTTCATGTAAGTCACTTTAACCAAGTTATCATAATAATTTTCAATATAATAATAATACCGAGATTGTATATGGAACTCTTCATGGGCATATCGCAAACTACTGCCAAGAATCATTATCCCCAATTTACAGATAGAAAAGCTGTGGCACACAAAGCGGAAGTGACTGGCCCAAGATCACTTAGCAGGCCAACTGCTCAATTTGTAGTAGAACTGAGGTCTACCAAGTTCTAGTTCAATTCCATCCACTAATCAGAACAGCCACTCTGAATAAATTGTTAGTGTATCTCAGCTGAGCCCTAATCACCTATGGAAGCATCTTTTAGATGGTTCCAGGTGGTCATGTTCTAGTCTAGGCTTAGCTTATTTGAGTGAAAAAGCACATCTTTTGCCCAGGTAGACAAGGCCTATGACCCAAGACCAATGGATACACAGCCCTTTTCACCAGTAACACACTGTTTTTCTTCCTATTATCCTTCTAGAGCAAATGTAGTAATGGGAGAATAAAGTGGATTTTGTTCTGACAGTTTTCAGTATAGGAAAAGGGGCAGAACAATCACATTAGCAAACTGTATGCTCAGTACAGTTCAGAAATCAGTGTAGACTGGAATAAACAGCATTCAGCATCATTGCAACTAACTGGAATTAAACCCTGAAGTCTGAACTCAAAGGGTGACTGTTCACGAGCCAGGAAGCTGCCCCGATGCACTGTAATTACAGATTAATCGAGTCTGCTGGGGCAAGGTAATTACCGTGCTCCAGCCAGCCTCCATGTCTTGTGTATCAGTGTCCTCACCCTTCAAAATGGTGGCAAGGGCGCTTTAACTAAATCTCATTCAATGAGCTGTAGGTAAAGCGTCCCCACCTCCATTTTAAAGCACAGGGACACCGATATACAAGATGCTTGGGGAGCCTTAATTAGCGGCTCTTGGAGCCACTCTAATTAAGGCACCTCCCAACAAGCCCCAGAGCACATGTAAAAACACCCTTAGGTTTTTAATCTTGGCTAGTTCACAAAACGCTGAATTCAGTTTATCCTGGTTTATGCAGATCGTACTGTGTCATACTGTTCAGACACAAGAAAACTTTTCAGTGAAGGCTAGGCCTAAGTTCTCACATAGCCAGGCTATGATAAATCACATCTATTATATCAGACTTCCACTGAAAAAAAAAAAAGTAATGAGTCACTTTTTATATGCCTATTTTCCTTAATGCTTGTGGTTCCCTTATCTTTTAGATGTTTAGTTTTATCACAATATATTTTTCCATTATTTTACCACGGGAAAGGACTGTAAATATACTCAGCAACATCCAGACCTGATATAAGCAGATATGACTGTATTGAATTCAAAGGAACTGGCAGGTGATCAGGGACCTTAGATGTGAGGGCCACATATTTAGCAGCATAAAATATAAAATCAGGTTTCTAATTCTAGGCACCCAGGCTTGAAAGTGTTGGTGTTAATATTTACATCATACATAAAAGGAAAGAAAAACAGGTATCAAATAGCTTCCTATCACAATAAGCACTGTTCAGTAGAATTACTAAAATAAGATTTAATTTTAATCATCTTGTCCTAGAGTACACCCAGCACTGGAAAAAAAAATCTCTTTATGGACATGATGCAAACCACAGACAAGAGCATACTATGATTACCTTAACAGACTAATAAGTTGCACTTATTTTAGAAGCCTTGACAGAGACCTCACATAGAGCTACATAAATAATATGAGCTACAAAACTAATTGATGTTAGACTAAATTTAAAATTACAGGCCCTAAAACAACCAACCAACCAACCAACCAACCACCTCTGCTAAGAATTACAGTTGTTGTTCTTTATTTTGATGCATTGCAATTTTGAAAATAAAATGTATTTGTATAATAGAATTTATCTTAGCCTTCTCTTTTAGTTTTTATCACTATCCTTGAACAGCTGGGAATTTGGTACAGCACATATTGAATTCCATCCTTGTTTTTATAAAACTATATTACCGGCTAACTTAAATACCCCTTTGTGTATATTTTGAAAGAAAAAAATGACAGAGCAGTCTTCTCTATAGCCAATTCTGTCTCTATGAGACTTTGCTCTCATGTTTAGCTCATCCATCCTACAACATTGGAATATCTACTGCTAGTTTTATTTGATTTGTATTGTTTCAAATAAAGAATATCTGCTTTTTCTTTTATGAGTAGTTCATCCACATCCAACCAGGGCCAAAAGATGAAAGTATGAAAAGCTTAATCCCAAATCCCAAACACAATTCAAATTTCAAACAACATTAGGATGCACATTGTTCATATAGTCATTGTATTTTCCCCTGGGTTCCAGATGTTCTCTGTATATATGGCCATTGAATTCTCCTCTGGGTTCCAGATGTTCTCTGTATATAATAAAGATAAAATATAGAAATATTTAGTTGAGATTTAATTTGAATGCAAATCTCTTCACGTGCCCTGCATTTGAAAGCTAAAACTGTCCCAACCATGCAGCTGGTCCAATAAAAAGATATTAAACCACAAAAATCCTTGCCTCTTAAATTATTCTGAGTTTCTCAGACTGGGCCTACTATTGACAGAGTGTTCACAATTCTCCCACAATTTAGTGGGGGTTGTGCATGCTCAGTTGTTTCTTCAGACACACTTACAGAAATTTAAAAAATACATATGGATGGCAAATAGAAAGTTTTGTGACAAGCCAGACTGCTTTATTAGAATGAACAATAGAATTAACACCCACAGATCCAGACTGTTGAATGTTTAATCACAAATTTCAAGGTAGGAGAATATCTCTTCTGCTTTGTTTCTTTTGATCATATTCTTGGCTATGCACATTGTACTACCAGATTTTCTTAGTAGTCTTTTTAGGCTCCAAATCTGGAAAGAGCTCTGCTCAGGTAGGCTTCACATGGATGCAGATATATTGGCTAGCTTTTAAACACTGATCAAATGGGTTTGAAAGTAACGGTCAAGTATATATTATGTACTTTCCCTTTTGTGTAACATTAAAGTAGCTATGTCTACCTGAATTGAGACACAATTGGAGTTTCTTGTTAATACAGTAATTTGTACAAGCTAGAAGCAATTTTAAATCTCATAGCACTATAGAAAGTATTGTGCAATAATTCCAAATAAAGAAATGTGCTCTCGTTGAGAGAAGCAAGTGACGAAATATCCTCTCTTGAGGAAATCAGGAGTCAGCAATTAAAGTGACAAAGTTTCTATATCAGTGCAATGATAGATGTCAGATTGCCATCAATTTCCATTTATATCTCCCCTAGATAGAGAAGAAACAAATGAAATAGAACCCTGTAATCCATACATTCAGGAGAAAAAAAGGCTGAATGTTCTGTAGTAAGCTATTTTAAATGCCTTTTTGTCATATTTTTAATAAAGACAAGAAACTCCAGCATTATTTTAGAAAATTCTGAATATGTCAGGGAGGTGTTAATGATCAGAGGCATCAACTCCAAACAGTGACTGATTGCATTTCAAAGGAAAATACCTCTGTTTTATTCAGAAGATTAGAGTGTATTTTTTTTAAAGTTTTACACAGAGACAGCACCTATATCTATCTTGAATAAATGATAACTGAGGAAATGTGATTAGAATTTTATCTGGAAGGCAACTATATGCAACAGATGTAAATACTTCTGTCTTCCTGGAATATAATATTGAATCAGGATGGCAACCGACATACCAGAAAGAGGCTTGGCTGGAGGAAGAAAATTATCTACATAATACACAGGCTCCCCAAGAATTGAATAGGAAAGTATTGACAGGGTTAAGGTATTTAGGTGAGGCAAATGGTTGTCTAAGTACCCCGGGCCTTATGGAATCCATCTAGGCCCCCAGTGAGGGAAGCTGGGATAACCTGATAGTTGGCAAGATGATTGGCTGAGGAACACATCTTTGAATACTGTGCTAGATGCAGGTACTGGTCTCAGAAGTCATGTTTAGATAGAAAAAACAAGGTGAGAGATTTTTTTTTCAGTTGATTTCTCTTGCTCTCTGTCTTTCCAAACTACTAGTTGCTGGGTTTTATAATTTTCCTTGTTTAATTAATCCTTTTTTCTGTTGTATATGCCTGACTGACTGCTTATGGTAAAAGTTATTTTCAGAACAATTGATAATTACAGGCATTTCTTATGCAGAAGAGAGAACAACTCCATATGCCAGGAAACTTTCTCTGCAAGACTGCAAGGTCTGGTTAGAGGCAGATGAGATTGAGAATTGCTAGGATAAGGAATTATTTCAAGGACAAAATCTGCTTGGTTCCCTGCAGAGTCTCCACAGAGCAGAGGAGAAAGACTTGGAGCTTTGAGGGGCAGCCCAATATCTAGAACCATAGAACATTAGGGTTGGAAGGGACCTCAGGAGGTCATCTAGTCCAACCCCTTAATCAAAGCAGGACCATCCCAATTACTCCATCCCAGCCAAGGTTTTCTACCTAGATCTTAAACACCTCCAAGGATGGAGATTCCACAACCTCTCTGGGTAACCTGTTCCAGTGCTGTACTACCCTTCTACTACGAACAATTTTCCTAAAAGCTACCTCAACTTCTCTTGCTGAAACTTGAGCCCATTGCTCCTTCTGTCATCTGCCCCCACTGAGAATAGCTCAGCTCCATCCTCTTTGTAACCACCCTTCAGGTAGTTGAAGGCTGCTGTTAAATCCCCATCCCTCCTCCCCCAATCCAGTCTTCTCTTCTCCACACTAAATAAACCCAGTTCCCTCAGCTTCCCCTCAGAAGTCATGTCCCCCAGCCCCTGAACCATTTTTATTGCCCTCTGCTAGACTCTCTCCAATTTGTCCACATAGCGGGGGGCCCAAAACTGGACACAGGACTCAAGATGTGGCTGCATCAGTGCAGAATAGAGGGGAATAATCTTCCCTCGATCTGCTGGCAACAATTTTGCAATGTAGTCCAGTATGCTGTTAGCCTTTTTCACAACAAGGGTGTACTGTTGGCTCATATTCAGCTTGTTGTCCACTGTAACCTCCAGGTCCTTTTCTGCAGAGCTGCTGTTTATCCAGTCAGTCCCCAGCCTGTACCAGTGCATGGATTTGTTCTGTCCTACATGTGGGACTTTGCACTTGTCCTTATTGAATTTCATGAGATTTCTCTTGGTCCAATCCTCCAATTAGTCTGAATCCTTGCCCTACCCTCCAGCATATCTACTCCTTCCCCCGCCCCCAGTTTGGTGTCATCTGCAAGCTTGCTGAGGGTGCACTCCATCCCATCTTCTAGATAATTGATGGTACATCCTGCACTCAGGCTGATGGGAGTATTGAACAAAACTGGCCCCAGGACTGACCCCTGGGGCATTCCACTTGAGACTGGCTGCCGATTAGACATCGAGCCATTGATTATGACCCTTTGAGGCCAACGATCCAGCGAGTTTTCTATTCACTTTACAGTGTATTCATCCAGCCCGTACTTCCTTAGCTTGCTTGCAAGAATGTTGTGGGAGATGGTATCAAAATCCTTGCTAAAGTCAAGGTATATCATATCCACTGCTCTCCCTGCATCTACAGAGCCAGTCACCACATCATAGAAGTCATTCAGGTTAGTTAGGCATGACTTGTCTCTGGTGAATTCATGCTGACCGCTCCTAATCACCTTCTCCTCCAAGTGCTTAGAAATGGATGTCTCAAGGATCTTTCCAATCATCTGAAACCTCTCCCAATCACCATGAGTTTTCAAAGATAACAGCTAGCAGCTCTACAATCGCATCAGCCAACTCCCTCAGCACTCTCAGGTGCGTTGTGTCCAGCCATCCAGCTTTTCTAAATAGCCCTTAACCTGTTCTTTTGCCACTGTTGTCTACTCACCTCCTCCTCAAACTGTGCTGCCAGGTGCAGTAGTCTGACAGCTGATCTTACTTGTGAAGATTGAGGTAAAAAAGGCGTCGAGTGCTTCAGCCTCTTCCACATCATCTCTCACTAGGTTGTCTCTGCCATTCAGTAAGGGACCTACGCTTTCTCTGATCGTCCTTTTGTTCCTGACACACCTGTATAAACCCTCCAAGTACCTTGCTAGCTGCAATGCCAGTTGTGCTTTGGCCTTCCTGATTTCATCTCTGCATGCACAAACAATACTCTTATACTCCTCTGGAGTCATTTGTCCAAGTTTCCATTTCTTGTAAGCTTCCTTTTTTTTTTTGTTTTAGCTCATCGAAGAGATCCCTGCTAAGCCAAGCTGGTCTGCTGTACTTGCTAATCTTCCTACGCACCAAGATGGTTTGTTCCTGCACCCTCAGTAAGGTTTCTTGAAAATACAACCAGCTGTCCTGGACTCCTTTCCCCCACAGACTGGCCTCCCAGGGGTTCCTGCCCACTGGTTTCCCAAGTGAGTCTTAGTCTGCTTTTCTGAAGTCCAGGGTCCTTACTCTGCTGCTCTCCTTCCCTTTCCTCAAGCTCCTGAACTCAGTCGTCTCGTGAGCACTGCTGCCCAAGTTGCCATCCACTACTACATACCCTGCTACTACATACACTCTCCAAAAACTTCCTGGATTGCCTGCACACTGCTGTACTGGGCTCCCAGCAGATGTCAGGGTGACTGAAGTCCCCCATGAGAACCAGGGCCTGTGATCTGGAAACTTCTGCTAGCCATCTCCAGAAAGCCTCCTGCTCCTGGTCTGGTGGTTTATAGCAGATGCCCACCATGACATCACCCTTCTTGCTCTCCCCTCTGACCCTAACCCAGAGACTTTCAGCAGGCCTATGTCCAATTTTATACTGGAGCTCTGAGCAATCATACAGCTCTTTAACATAAAGCACAACTCCTCCTCCGCTTCTCCCCTGCTTGTCCTTCCTGAACAGTTCATACCCATCACATCATTGACTCAAATACTGTCATACCCTGGCAGGACTAAAAAAACAGACAGCTGGCCTAGCAGCGTGAAAGCCCCAGCCACTGGGGCAACAGCCTTTTCTGTAGGCTCAGATAGCTGTAGGGCAGAATTGGGTCAGTGTTCACTAGTAACGATAAGTGGCTGCTGTGGCTGGATGCTACTGTCTGTTCCCCTTGCGACTGGATGCAGGACACTGGGAGGTGGATCTCTGAATTGCAGTGGAGAGCTGTTGGAAGGCACTGGCTATTGGGGATGGCAGTGAAGCGTGGCTTGTTGGTTGCAGAGAAAGACACTCAGCAAGCCTGGGGGGCTCAGGAAGCCTGGGGCTTCACCAACAGCACGCAAGGTGGAGGGTATAGTTCAGTGAGCATGCAATGCCAGGACCTACTATGATGTCAAGGGCTTGGATAACTCCAGCAATGACAAAAGTCTCATTGGAGCTGTCCCCCGGGCAGTGATTCTGTCACTCCAGCTCTTGGCTCTCAAACATGTTATAGGACACCATGAAGTCCTGTTCCTCCAACACCCACTCTGGGGCAGTTGCAGGCTGGAGATGGGGGTTTCTCCCCCTGTCCAGCTCCATGGAAGCACTGAAGTCTTTGTCACCTTTGGCAGGGACAATTGTATTACAGGTGTCATGGTTCTGGCATGTACACTGTGTCCTGCTGCAGGTGCCATGCTCCGAACTGGTGGTGCAAGCTGATTTGCTGCAGCCTGAAGCAGTGAGCAGGTTGGGTGAGAGGCCTCGATGTGCCTTTGCTCTGAGCTGCAAGTGGATGTGGTGGCATGAGCTTGGCTTCCTGACACTAGAGTAATAGAGTCTGGTGTGAATTACAGACCAAGCTCCTTTAGAGCTGAGTTATGGTGGGGTGCAGGAGGACTGAGACATGTCTGGCAGCACTATATATAATTGTCTGCGTGTTACATGTGGTGCTGCAGAGAAGATCCTCTTTGAAAAAGAAATATTTTTGTGGTGCATCCACTTTTTTGTGCTAAAGGGTGCGTATATTGTGCTACAAATGTAATGTGCGTCCATAGCTTATGTTTCCATGCTGAAAAGCAGAGTATACTAATCAACACTTTAGGAACATAATCTAATTTAAATGTCTTTAAGCATTTGTCTCTGTTACTAGTCATTTTAATGTTGTTAAAACATGGAAATCACCATAATACTTGAGAGCTTCATGTGCTGAAACAGGCTCCAATTGCTAACCGTTAAAATCATTATTGTTTTAGAGCAGTATGATTCTGTTCCCCATCTTTACATAATGGAGCCCAGCTGAATGAACCCATTTGATTCATGAACAAAACTGATAAGTCTGTAGTCATCGAATATACAGGGTATGTCTGCATTGCATCCCCAACAGTCTGGGGAGGGCTGTTCTCAAGCAAGCACCAAAACTGGAAGCATGGCAGCGATGTTGGCCCTGGGGCACCACTGTGATTTCTCATTCTCTGCCTTTAGCATGATTGGGAGCAGTCACAAAGGACACCCGTAAAGTAGCGTTACCATCTCATTTCTGGATCTAGTGCCTGTGAGCAGGAACACATGAATGGGTGTGCTCAAGACCTTCCCTGCCCAAAGATGCCTTGTATACATACCCATGGTAACCAGAGAACTATACTACTAATAAGTGACCCATTATTTGCTATAATTTGATGACAGGTTGTTAAATAATGCTTGATATAACTTATTATCTATTAATAACTAATCCACACAGCTACTTATTATTAAAGTAGCTGTGGTCATAAAAACTGTAAATCCCCTACAAAACAATCAATTTATAGATCCTATATGCACCTATACCAAAGCATGATGTACCTCATCCAGAGTTTCAGCTCATCCAGGGATGATCCTGCCTCAGTAAGGGGGCTGGACTAGATGATCTATGGAGGTTTCCTCCAGCCCTACCTATCTATGATTCTACCTAGAACTCTTTTCTCTCCAGTCCTCTCCATAAACTTAGATATTTGGATGCTGTTATCTTAATAGACTTCTCTGTAAGCTGAATATGGTTACTTGACTGGGATGGTTTAGTCAGGTATGATCCTGCCTTGAGCATGGGATTGAAATATATGACCTTGTGAGGTCCCTTTCAGCCATAGGCACCGACTTAGAGGGGGGGTGTGTGTGTGTGTGTGTGTGTGTGTTCCTGTGGCAAGCCCTGCCTTGAGCACGGGGTTGGAATATATGACCTTGTGAGGTCCCTTTCAGCCATAGGCACCGATTTTGTGTGTGTGTGTGTTCCTGTGGCAAGCCCCGCACGTGCCCAGAAGAGGCAGCACATCCGACATGGTTCGTGGGTGCTAAGCACCCGCTAATTTTTTTCCCAGTGGGTGCCTTCAGCCCTATTTCCCTATGCTCCTGTTTCTTTCAACTTCTCATATATAGCTGCAATGGGCCAAGAAATAAGCAAGAGAGAAGGATATTTTTGTAAGTGATACCTTTTCTTGGACCAACTACATGGTTGGGAGAGATTTTAAACAAGTTTTTGAGCACAGTGCTCTTCCTCAGGTCCCCTGACAACTTAGGAAGAGCACTTTGTGCTCCAAAGCTTGTCTAAAATCTCTCCCAACCATGTAGTTGGTCCAAGAAAGATACCACCTACAAAAATATTCTTGCCTTTCAAAAATGTCAATGCTAATCTCTTCTCATAAATACAAGACAAAGAAAATTAGGCAAATTTAGGGCTAGAAGGCAAAATAGAATAAGGTTACAATAAAATTTATATTAGAAATATAATTTTGATCAGTTTGAAAGTCTGATATGATCCTGCTCTACTTCACTGAAGTAAACCACATTTTTGTCACTGATTGCAACAGGAGCAACATTGGTCCCATTGTCAAACCATTAATTAGAATTTCTTTTAAAAATATCTTGAACAAATTCATTATAAGCTGCCTGCCATGTTCAGTTTGGAATTTTCATTTATGTTGTAATTCCCTTCATATAAAGGGAGATGGTTGAGAAATAAACAATTACATTGGGTTAAAGAAAAAACAACGATGAAGATGATGAAGGAGAAGCTAAGAGGATTAGATTTCAAACTTCATCTCCTCTTCAGTCATGTAATATTTACGCTGACAGCACACATTATTGTTTACTAAAACATTTTTTAAATTTTTATATATAAGCAAAAGTAGTATGGTATAGAACAACTCATGTATGGTATAGAACAGCCATGGACACATGTTAAGCTCAGCCCTTAACATATTAATAGTAATATTCTATTACTATTTTTTTCCTATTATGATTCATACAGATACGGACATAGTTAAGTATAATTACATTCAAAAACCTTACTCTTATACTCATTATTTTAGCTATTGGTTATTTAAGTAGATTCTAGTCCAGTGCTTTTTAACCTTTTGAGATTCAAGGTATATCTCCAAAACTTCTCAATTTAGCTGCTTCCTAGTTGGGAAACTCCTGTTGTGCTGCCTCACTCAGTGGTTCTCAATCAGGGTGTTGCCACTGTCACCATGGCCAGCTGACAGTGCCCTGGGTGCCTGGTATGCAGTGTGACAAGAGTTTACTTGATAAGCCTAATGCAGACAGGAGCACCTGCTCCTGCTACAGCCCTTCCTTGCCCAGCCCTGCATGCTCCTCATGGAAACGGAGGTATGTGGGACAGTTCCACTTCCACCTGGTGGCCATGGCACTGCAGCAGCCCAGAAACACACAGGATATACACAGATAATCTCCAGGATATCTCACTGCCACCAGTGCTGCACGGGAAGGGTTGCAGCAGGAGCAGGCACTCCTGCCTTCATTAGGCTCCTGATGCAGCCCTTCCTGGGCCTGCTTCACACGAGGCACATAGGACGGTTGCACCCAGTTATGGAGGCAGTGGGAGCAGCAGTGAAGGGTCTTGCACCACCTCAGCTGAGAACCACAGTCCTATGGTGTTCTTGGTAGAGATGAATATCTGTTCAGACTTTGAACCACAAAAATCATAAACGTATGCATAATATCAGCTACCATTAGTAGTATTGAAATAGTGAGATTAAAGTAAACAGGACTACTTGTATGGTTAAAACAAGTCAGACTATCTCTCTCCTATCAGACTGTGTTGTGGTGAACGTCTCCAACAAAGACCAAAGTATACATATATAGCTATTCTGGAAACATGAAAATGACTCACTTTATCCATATTTTGCTGATATAAATGGCAGTTATGAATTTTACAAAACTTTAAAAAATACACTCAATTTTTGTTCGACTGCTGGCAAGAAAATTTCAGCCCAAAGAGTAGTTTTTATAAAGCAGGAACTTCTGATAAATGTATTCTTAATCTAATTCATACAGCTAGAAATATTTTATAACACTATCACACGATTCTGGAGCTCTAACCCAGCCATTAGGCTACACCCTCCAAACCCATTTATACAATATTCAATCTGAAACAATGTCACAGGTCTCAAAACTGTAACCCAGAAAAATAATAAAAACTGACCTAGGTGACCTCATGAGGCCCCTTCTAACTACAGTATCAATGCAGCAATACAAAACAAGAAAACTAATTAGAAAAATCTAGAACACTTGGATACAGTAATAGTATTTAAGGGTTAAAAGTTAACCTTAAGTTTAAACTTTCTGTTCTTGTTAATTTGTTCTGGAGCTCTAAAATTCCAACAATTTTTTTTTCTTTTTGATATTAATAAAAAACTCTTATGGAAGTGTAAAAAATGTGTTGTGTAGATGGAAGATATTCTGAAAGGATACCATAAATTATTCCCTATTTCATAGAATTCCATAGAATTAAAGTTTTCTTTGGCTGCTTTCCCCCTTGCCTCTCCCAAACTTTCAGGACCAAGATTTGTTCTGTGTACTTGAGAAAGGGTACAAGGAAGCTGAGTAGCACCTGGAGCTTATAAGGACTTCTAATTAATTCATGGAAACTGGGTCCCTTACTGAATTGGGGAGTGGGGGGGAAGCAACCTAGTGAAAGAAGTTGTGGAAGAGGCTGAATTACTCATTGCCTTTTTTACCTGTCTTCACAGGCAAGGTCAGCTCCCAGACTACTGCACCTGGCAGCACAGTTTGCGGGGGTGGGGAGGTGAGTAGTCAACAGTGGCAAAAGAACAGGTTAAGGACTATTTCAGGGGTGGGCAATTATTTCGGGTGGAAGGCCACTTACTGAGTTTTGGCAAGCCATCAAGGGCTGCATGACAGGCAGCCAGGGGCAAATAAATATTAATTTTTTTAATTTTTCAGGGGCCCCGTGGGCCAGATAGAATGGCCTGGTGGGCTGCATTTTGCCCGCCCCTGGACTATTTAGAAAAGCTGGATGTGTACAACTCCATGGGGTCGGATGCCACTTGAGGGTGCTTAAGGAGTTGGCCAATGTGATCACAGAGCCTCTAGCTGTTATCTGTGAAAACTCATGGTGATTGGCAGAGGTGCTGGACAATTGAAAAAGTTCCTCAAGGAATCCATTTCTAAGCACTCGGAGGAGAAGGTGGTGACTAGGAACAGTCAGCATGGATTCAGCAAAGGCAAGTCATACCTGACCAACCTGATTGCCTTCTATGATGAGCAGGGATCTAGGTTTTCCATTTGCTGATGGAAAACATGAATTTTTCTCCTTTGAAGGAGAAAAACATGGATTTTCCTGTTTAAAGGAGAAAACTGAGGGAAAACACAAGTTCCCCCTTGCAGGCTGGTAGCCTTCCAGTCTGAAAGGATCTGCTTGGGGCTGGGGGGAGCCAGGGGAGGGTGATTGGAGGCAGGGGGCACCATGTGTGCATGTGCATGCATGCACACATGGCCAGCCCTCCACCCAACCTGGGGGGTGGAGGTTGGAGGGCTAGCGCTTGGGGACTTGTCTGGGGTGGAGCCAGGCATGTGTGTGTGTCTGGCAGGGAGGAAGAGATGGGGGGGGTGTGTGTGGGGGGTGGGGGTGGCAGGCACTTGCCAGTGCTGGGAGAACGTGTCTGGGTGCTGGGGCTATGGCAGGGCAGGGGGGATGGGGGAGAGGCACCTGCCCCTTCACTGGGGGAAGGGGGCAGAGGAAAGGGGTGGAGGGGCACTTTGAAGGCATCAGAGAGCTGCATGGCAGGGCTGGTGGCACCAGGGCTGGTGCCCGTGGTCGCAGGGATGGGACAGCTAGAAGAAGCTGCCCAGGGGGGACCATGGCTAGGCTACCTGGCATAGTGTAGGAGCCCCAACCCAGGGTGGGGGGTACCACAGGCCTCCCCTCCTCCTCCCTCCAGCCTGTGCCAAGCCCAGACTCGCTCCACCACCACCTACACGTATTGGAGCCACCAAAGCCATCACGCTCTGGCCCAGGCAGGATGGGTGCAGCTGGGGGCCCCTCTGGCAGGGCCAGGGGGGTGCAGGTTGGGAGTGAGGGGGCACTGGCAGGGCCAAGGGGGAAGAGGACTGTGGGTTGGGACTGAGGGGCACTAGTAAGGCTGGGAAGGCTGTGGCTTGGGAGTGAAGGGCGTGGGCAGAGGCAGAGCACTGGCATATCAGGGGTGCTGAGCACCACAAAGCAATGGGGAACAGCCAGAGCTGGACTTGTGTGTGAAAGGGGCAGAGGGAAGCTCTGATTTTCCATGATAAAAAAAAAACAAATTCAAACTCCAAAATATATAGGTATTTAGAATAATGATTGAGGCACAGGTAGGCTTCCAAATTGCTTTAAAATTGTAACTATATCAATAAAACGTTGTGTTAAATGGAGTAACAAAAGAAGGTGTTGTTTCATTTAAAAATCACAGAAAAGCATGGATTTGGGTTTTTTTTAAATCAGAGAATTTGAGATTTTTATCAGAGAATTTGCAATTTTAAACAGAGAAAACCAGGATCCTGGATGAGATGACTGGCTCTGTCGATGTGTGGAAAGCAATGGATATGATATACCTGGATTTTAACAAGGATTTTGATACCATCTCCCACAACATTCTTGCAAGCAAGCTAAGGAAGTATGAGTTAGATGAATGGACTATAAAGTGGATAGAAAGCTGGCTGGATCATCAGACACAGAGGTTAGTAATCTATGGCTCGATGTCTAGTTGGCAGCCAGTCTCAAGTGGAATGACCCAGGGGTCAGTCCTCGGGCCAGTTTTGTTCAATATCTTCATCAGTTATCTAGAAGATGGGATGGAGTGCACCCTCAGCAAGCTTGCAGATGACACCAAGCTGGGGGGCAGGGGAAGGAGTACATATGCTGGAGGGTAGGGCAAGGACTCAGACAAACTGGAGGATTGGACCAAGAGAAATCTCATGAAATTCAATAAGGACAAGTGCAAAGTCCCACATGTAGGACAGAACAAATCCATGCGCTGGTACAGGCTGGGGACTGACTGGATAAACAGCAGCTCTGCAGAAAAGGACCTGGGGGTGACAGTGGACAATAAGCTGAATGTGAGCCAACAGTACACCCTTGTTGTGAAAAAGGCTAACAGCATACTGGACTACATTGCAAAAGTGCTGCCAGGAGATCGAAGGAAGTGATTATCCCCCTCTAGTTGGCACTGGTGAGACCCCTTCTGAAGTCCTGTGTTCAGTTTTGGGCCCCCACTGCAGAAAGGATTTGGACAAATTGGAGAGAGTCCAGCAGAGGGCAACAAAAATAGTTAAAGGGCTGAGGCACATGACTTCTGAGGAGAGGCTGAGGGACCTGGGTTTATTTACTGTGGATAAAAGATGACTGGGGTGGGGGGGTGGGGGGGCGGGATTTAATAGCAGCCTTTAATTACCTGAAGGGTGGTTACAAAGAGAATGGAGCTGGACTGTTCTCAGTGGTAGCAGATACCAGAAGGAGCAATGGTGTCAAGTTGCAGCAAGAGAAGTTCGAGGTTAGCTATTAGGAAAATCTTTCTTAGTAGGAAGGTAGTAAAGCACTAGAACAGGCTACCCAGAGAGGCTGTGGAATCTCCATTCTTGGAGGTTTTTAAGATCTAGGTAGAAAAGCCTTGGCTGGGATGAAGTTGTTGGGGATGGTCCTGCTTTGATTAAGGGGTTGGACTAGATGACCTCCTGAGATCCCTTCTAACCCTAATTTTCTATGAGTCTATGATTCCTGCTATGGGCTCAAGAATTCACACTGGAAAGGTTGTTCTGCCATTCTTAGAATATGCAGCAAATGTTCACCACCTGCCCAGCTAGTCCCAGACGCAATTATGATGGAGGGTCATGGAACACTCCATGGAAAAATTAAAATAAAAGACAGGCTACTCCTACAAAGAGTATCTTTTGTAGAAGCAACTTTATTACCGGATGATAAAAAGCCTCATATGTAAAATTGCTTGCTCTGACAGAAGATACGATTTAAATTTGTAAAAGTTAGAGGAGCTGTCAGCTCTTCCTGAAATGTCAAGACTTGTGTGCAGATGATCTAAAACCCTTATCTGCAGACAAAGCAGCTTTGAGCCAGACTGGCAGCACAAAATAGTCCCAAAGGCAGTAAAATATGATAATTTGCCCACCCAGGGCAATCTTCTGGGGCATAGAGCTATAATAGTAGTCCAAGTACAAGTAATAGTAGCTCCTACATAAACTATTATAGTGGTTAAGGTGAGGAACATGATCAGGAGACAGGGGGAATAGCTTGGGTATCCCTACTTATCTCTAGTTTCTGAAATAGCCTTCGGAATGATGTTCAGCATCAACGACAAATTACAGCAAAGGATGGCCTTTGCAACAGAACATACATATGGCTTAAAGATACTTTTGTAAACATACTGTACTACTTAAGTTTCATTGAGGGTTTGTCAGCCACAGCTCAGGATCTTGGATTTTGTCTTAAGTAAAAAAATCACAAATAGTTCCGTACAAGTGAATGTATCAGTGTGAGGGGAAAAAAGAGCGGGGCCAGAGGAAAGCCCTGGGAAAGCCCAACGAGGGACACTCACCTTAGGTACAGCAAGAAGCCTGACCGGATGGAGCAGGCAGCACGCTTCCATATTACCGCAGCATGTGCTCCCTGCAGATAGGTGAAGGAGCATGCAAAAGGGTATTTCTGGCCCTGAAGAGGGGCAGTCAAGACAGGAGCACAGCTGGCAGACCAGAGAAATGCTGGAACCCTCCCCTGCTGATCATCAGAGATGCGTAGAGGGGTATGGGGGGAGCACATGCCCCCTGCCGAGATTGGCTGCTGCTGATGCTGCCGTCAGCATTTGCGGGTAGTCACAGTTCACCCCCCACCCCCACGCCACTTGACCTGCCCTCACCACTGACATTGCAGTGGCCGTCTGCGGGTGGTTCCCACTCGCTGCGGACTGCAGGCAGTTGCTGTGCCCCTCCCCGCCCTCAGGAGGTATGAGTTGACTGCCTGCTATTGGCAGCATGAACGCCAGCAGAGGAAAGGGAGAGTATCCCAGAGGTGGCCAGTCGAAAGAGCCCCGTATTGCACCCTGGGGGCTCCTAGAGTATGGACCAGACATGAAAGGAAAAAAAACATACAAGAGGAGCACTTACCCGCAACAGGGCCCAGAGCCATGAGAGAGAAGAGGGGAACCTGTGTGACTTGTAAGTCGCACCTTTATATGGCTGAGGCCGGCCGGTGATGTCATCGGTAATCACTAGCTGGCGGGAACAAAAAGGATTGCTGGCGGAGGCAGGGGGAGGCAGGAAGAGAGAGAGCTGGCAGAAGCTCTCTACAGCAGCAGTGACCAGTGTGCCCAGAAGGAGGGAGAGCCGGCGAAGGCTCTCTACAACGGCAGAGACTGGTGGGTGCAAGAAAAGGGAAAGTCTGGCAGGGCAGCAGCAGACGTGGCTCACAGTGCAGGCAGTGGTCAGCCAGAGCAGGAAGGACCGCGGAACGCTGGAAATGGGACGCTGCAGATAACGTCGGGGGAGAGCAGCTTCACAAACCACATTCAGTGGCCTGAGGGGAGCATCGGTCCAGAAAGATGAGCCTTAACTGACCCTGGCCAGATGACAGGTCATCGCCCAGAGCGTTATCAGGTACCAAGTGCGGCGTACTGATTGATGGGAAAGAGGGCGAAGAAATTTAGAGGAGAGTGATGAGAAGGCACCACCGTGTCCTAACGGTAGGGCCAGGGAGGGAACCAAGCAGATCCTCCCCAACTTGTAGTTTTGTTTTGTTCTTTTTTTTCCCCCCCTTTTGGAGGGGTTGTGGTCACAGTATAGCCAACACCAGGAGCTAAGCCTCGAGTGAGGAAGAAGTCTTGGTTAAGGGCAGGGCAGCTTCCTTCCATCCCCCCTTTTTTTTTCTCTTTTTCTTGTTACTGATTTTTCTGTTTTCAGTTTGAGGTAGCCTAAGGGCAGGTACAAGCCCAGCTTCAGCCAGACAGGGAATCAGTTGGACTGCCATAGGTGAGAGCACTCCAGACACAAGGCCCAAAAAAGCATCAGGGTCACAAGAATGACTGCATTGGAGGAACAGCTGACTCAAGATCTGGTGACCTGCTGAAGGTTGGCATGAGGCTGGGGTGTAGGGGAGGTGGAGCTCCACGGACAGCTGTCGAGCAGACTACCTACCTACCGCTGAGGAACCCTTGGCAGTTTGCCCCCCCCACCCCCCGAAATTACATTCAAAGTTGTGGCAGGTGAGTCAGGTGATAGGTATCTGCCTCAGGGTTTAGAAGAAACCTCAGTATGCCCGCTACTGACTGTCTGGCCCAAGGCAGTACACAATCGGCTGTTCAAGGCCAGGCAGTCACAGAGAGGAAAGCAGATTCTCTAGGCAGAGTGATTGGAGGACCACTAACAAACTTCTGAACATGTTGCACCAGGAATCACTCAAAGATGGCTGGGTGAGGCTTAAAGTGGCGGAGTCTCCAAGCACTGGACCATGAGTTTTCAGGGGCATGGCTCCATTGTTTCTTTTATGTTTTTTTCCTCTTCTGTTGTGCTTTGTGGGGATTGTCCTTCCCTTCCCCAGTGTCAGGTAAAGCAGCTGGAGGGAGAGCTTCCCTCACATAAAAGTGCCTAGAGGTCCTAGCTCTGAAGAGTCAAGCCAGGGGAAGAACCCAGTGGATTTTTTTTTATTCTATTTTTGTTTGAGGGACAGAGTCATCCTTAAAGGAGACTGAGCTGAATTGATTGACCCAAGAACCTGGGAGGCATTTGACTTTGTTTGTTTTGGATTACCTATGTTAATATTTGATCAGGACCTTTAAAGCACTAAGCTGAGCTGATTAACCCTGGAAATGAGAGATGCTTTGAGTTCCTTTTTTTTGTTACTCACCTGATTATTTGATTGGGGCCTTAAAGGACTAACCTTGACTAGTTGGCCCTGGAGTTGGGAGAAACTGATACAAGGTCATTTGGCCTGGTAGACTTTAGATGGACTGGTCTTAATTGATGGACCTATGAATCCAGAAGTGATTGATTAAATAAGGAAAAGGGCCTCTGGTGGGTTCAAGTGAATGCATCTAAACTCCTAGGTATTTCTTGGGTCTGCCAGCACTAAGCTGCCAGTGGTGTTGGGCAGTATAAGATTTGGGCCCAACATGTGTCATCCAGGAAGTGTTGGGGTGGTAAGGTGTGTGAGAGGAGGTGGAACCCCCCCAAAAAACCCTTTCAAGAGGCCCCACCAGAATCCCCACAGACCTACACATCCAGCTCCCAAGAGTTACAGAACACTAAGACATGACAGGCAAGAAAAGAACAGTGGAGATTGCTGGTGGCGGTACTGGCCTGTGCCCTGATGGTGTATGCTGGTAAGATGTCAGGTAAGCATGGGCCACAGCCATACAACATCTATCATTGCCAATGGCATCCCTCTAACCTCCTAGCAGATTAAATTGCTAGAAGTTAAGTATTTTGATTGATAGGATTTAGAAGAAAATGCTCCTTTGGAAAGTTCCATCAGAGCAGTTAGGACAAGGCTAAAGTCACATGGATGACTGGTGGTCTAATTTTTGGCTTCAACTTCAGCTTCTCCATAGCTTTAAGGAATATGAACATAACTGGATGATAGCCAAGAGAAAAAAAATCCATATTTCCACAGCATGCAGTGACAGCTGCCAAATGCATATTAAGAGAACTGGCAGTTAGGCCCAAATCCAGGTCAACTTGCAAGAATTAAATGATATATGTAAGAGAGGAATGGAAGAATCTATATTTAGTTGTTCTCCTACATTAGAATGAAAATGTTTTTCATTCTGGAGTATGCCAATCAAGTAATTTATTCTCAAGAATGAAACAGAATGGATACTATTTTGCTAAACAGTCCCATCTGTTTCAGAAATGCATACTCAGAAGCCAGAATATAAACTTGAACTGAGCTAGGTCCTCATGAAAAGAGGGGGGGTTTCTAATCAATTCCTCAATGATTGACAACTTCAAAAACTTTTTTCATAAACATTATCTAATTTCAGATACTATAGTCTTTTTGACCAGTCATGGGTTATGAGACTGAACATTCTTGAAGACGGAATTCTCTTAGGAATCTTCATGGGGCATGGTGGTATTATGTACACATGATCACAGGTCCAAATATTGCTGGTACATCTCTACCACTTCCGTCTGGTTTCTTGAACATGAAGTATAATTCCATTTGCAGATCTGCTTGAATGTTCTGCAGTCATTTGTGTCTTACTGAATATGAAAGCATCAGCAATTCAGGGATATCAACTTCTGAAAGACTGTAGAAACTATACTTTTGGCATAACACTAAACACATGCCACTCTGTGAAGTTATGTATATTTACCTTATGTTTTCACATTGAATTATATGGCCTCCTTTTGTACCTTGGTTCTGAAACTCGCACATTGAAACAAAGTTTCTGAGAAGTGGTTTGGGATAAAAGGTACTATATACATATGTGTGTGTGAAATTATTGTTAAATTATTTGTTACAAATTAGTGATTTACATGTTTATATTGATATTTCACTGTTTTCTAAATTAGTGCCAATCACTAATTAAAAGTTAATGTATGAATTTCTGAAAATTCCATCTTATATAAAAATAGGTTTAAAAAGCAGCATTAAAAACTGCTTTTTAAACTGGAAAGAATGTTACCATTTCAAATATGCTTACACTTGTTTCCTGTGCTTAGATTTAGCACAGTAATAACAGTGACACAATTGCCAGGATGTATACTGTAAAATATAGTTCTCTATAAATCAACATCTAGCTGAATGACTTACACACATCCTACAGGATACCACAACAGTTCTAAATTGTTTCCTGTTAACACTGTGTACATATACTATAAGTTTTTAAACTGTGCTCAGTCTTTAATGTGGCACCTAACTAAGAATTCTGAAAAATTATATCACTCTACAACTATAAAATAGGGTATAAAGGTATAAATCATAAGTTTATTCAAAGAGTGCACAATGGGAATACTAGAACATTTCTATTGAAGATAAATATTTTAAACATATTTATAGACTTCCAACAATAAATATTTTTTTTGCAAATGCATAAATGCTTAAATGGCCTCCAATATGTATACTAAGTCACTGAAAGAATCCATGATGGGCTTATAAATATGGTGGAAATTGTATATAAGATGTGAGATGTACTATTCTGTTTAGTATAGGATATTGTGTTTTATTTTTGCATACGCAATATGTACCACTGAATACCTTCTGGTAAACACCTGATGACAGTGTTTTCAAAACTTATATTTGCACATAAATTTAAAAAGGAAGAGAAGTGTGAATCTCCTTTATATTAACAATACATCACTTTAAAAAGGTGCATGGTTAGACTAGACCACTTAAAAAAGGAAGAATTGAAGGAATCTCTTGATTAAATATAATTGCCTTCTGAATATTTGAGTTAAAATTTACCTCCAATTCACCAAGTTCACCTGTTCATTGAATATGCACATTCAAAGAGCACTTTATAGTTTTGAAAGTAGATTTTTAGACTAATGTTAATATTTGCACCAATTTTCTATCATACTGTAAAGTACTTTAAAACATCCTCCTGAAAGAATGGAAGGAAAATGTTTTTACCTAATAATATTTTTTTCTGTGTTCATCAGTCCTCTAAATAGATTTCATTTAGCTTTCCAGTTGGAAGGCTGGTCCACACGGTCAATCATGGATATGTTTCAGGTCCACCTATTGAAGAAAACCATCACGATGATTTTTTTCTGGACTGAAACATGTTTTCAAATAACAACATGCTGACTCTCTTTGTAAGGAGGCCAGACACCTCCTATTACACAGCCAGATCCACCAAAAAAGTCATGCAGTCTGCTAATCACCTGGATGCACCTTGAGCTGTCAGTCAACTCCCCCTTCAATAACTTTTCCCAAAAAGGGGAGGTTGAAGACAGTGCACTACATGGCTGAGAAGTCAAGAGATGTGTTTTAAATAAGGGCCAGACAACTGTGGACTTAAAAACATCTGGCACTCTACCCTCCCAAAGGGAAGCATTGATCAGCCCTTGCCAGCAATGCCCCAATATACCCCAGCTGGCTTTGGCATGGATCCAGTTCACAACTGGTTGCTTGCAGTCCCTCAAGCACATTCTCTGCATTGGTGAGTGACAACAGCTGAAACCAGTCCACATAAATCAGACAAGACTGAGCTTCCCCAACCTTGAACTCACACTTTGTAACTGAATTGGTGGTCCTCAAGTGGTGCAACTTTGTCTGCAAAGTAGGTGGCACATTCATCACAGTGGACTACGGATGACTGAATTTCTGGGTGGAGATAACCCAGATTTACCAGTCTATTTCAGCATCTGGAACAATTCTGTGGGACAACACTTTGCAGGTGGCATGGCAGCAGAAAAGAAAAGCATGTTCACTACTGCCACTACCACACCAGAGTCCTTTAAAAGCTATCTATGATATAACTTCAGCATGGATCAAGAGCCACATGTGCTCTAACAGCCTGCCATCTTGCTTCAGCCATCTCATCTCCCCTACATACCAGGAGATCTGTGTCACCACAGCAGTGGGAAAGGATGCCTTGGTATCACTCTGTCTATGGTAGGGGGCCATGTGCTATTCCACAGTTTGACCAGGTTATTGACAGAGTAGCTGTCAAGATCAGCAAGAAAATCCCTCAGACAGTTTTGAAATCCTACTAGCTCCATGAGTCTCTGAGGATGGATCAACTTGACTGATCCACCACCATAATAGGAGCATTGGGAGGCAGGGACCTGCACCTTTAGTTGTTCAACATGACAAGCATCTCAGCACATCAAATGATCAAAATCCCTGTTACCAGGCAGGTTCAAAACGTTAAGCCCGATGCGTGTCCCACCTCATGTTGGGCCAGTTATCTGAAATAGTCCAATCATTATCATGGCCTCCCTGAAGTCCTACTCCATTCCCTTAAGAGCCAGGCTCAGCATGCATACTGAAGTCACTCAAGACATTAAGTCAAGATGTCCTCAACACCACTTCCAAAGCCAACTCAGAGATGTAGAAGAGAGCTAAGCTATAAAAATTGTTTGAAGGGGTCCTCCATATCAAGATGGGAAACATTTCTGGAAGGCATGCTTTAGCCAAACATAAGTTATGCTTCAGTCAAACAAGTTACTGATCTGCAGTACTGTGTCCAGTTCTGGGCACTGCACTTCAAGAAGGATGTGGATAAGCTCGAGAGGGTACAAAGAAGGGCCACGTGCATGATTAGGGGCATGGAAGACAGGCCCTATGAGAAGAGGCTCCAGGAACTGGACCTGTTCAGTCTGAGTAAGAGAAGACTGAGAGGTGAATTGATAGCCACCTACAAGTACGTCAGGGGTGAGCATCAAGATCTAGGGGAGCAACTCTTCAAGAAGGGACTTCAAGGGAGGACAAGGACCAATAGGCACAAGCTAATGGAGGGTAAATTCAGGCTGGACATAAACAAAAAACTTTTTCTCTGTAAGGGTCACCAGAATCTGGAACACACTCCAAACAGTGGTGGTGCAGTCACCATCCTTGGAGGTGTTCAAAGAGGCTGGACAGGCACCTTGTTGAGCTCGTCTGAGACCAATAACTTCCTGACCATGACAGGGGACTGGACTTGATGATTTTGCAGGTCCCTTCTGGTCCTTCGATTCTATGCTTTTATCTTGATATATGGAGACCGGGGGGGAGGGGAACTTTAGGACCAGATCCTATTCTACCAGTTATTGTAGGTGCCTGTCTAAGTCTGATTCAGTTTCAAGTCCCTAAAAGCTATGGACATTTATACAGGCGCTCCAAGAGAGGTGGCACTTAAATTAGAATGGCTCTGAGATCCGCTCTAATTAAAGTGCCTGGAACATTTCATGTATCAACATCCCCGTGCTTAAAAATGGCAGTGGGGGTGCTTTATCTAAAGCTAAAACAAGCATTTTTAAGTGTGGGGATGCTGATACACAAAATGCTGGAGTCCACTGGAGTGCAGTAATTACAGATTAATTAAGTCTGCTCCAGCATGCTGTAATTACAGCACATCGGAGTAGCCTCAATGCTCAAGGCTAGACACCCTATGGTATTTATTTGCCTTCCTTTGTAACTTGCCATTGTTTTAGGTTTAGAGAGAGTCTCAAAAATGCGCCACAGAGGATAAGGATACATCCATCTTTTACATCAACAGTTTTTCAGGGATTTGAGTACGGGGTGGAATAGGATTATACTTAAAATGAGTTTACTTAGATGCCGAATAGTTGGAATATTTGGAATAGGAGCTGGCCCACAATGTTTTGTATTTGATGATCTAACAGTTTCTTCTGGCCCTAAACTCTATGACTCTACTTTCTCCACAACCAACTCTTTGCCTTTGTCCACAACTTCCACGTGCAGAGAAGCATCTCCCAATTCCAGTCTACCAAGCTGTTATCCTCACATCATTCAAATTTGTCCTCAGAATAATTTATTTTCAGGTGCCCCAAAGCAGCAAGTTAATTATAAGAAGTCAGCCACATAAAAGCATATGCATTTCAGCCAAGTACAGTCTACTGTTGGAATAAATTTTAACTTATTTATATGTTGTTCCTAATATTTTATACCAAGGAAACTTGAAAACAAAATGAAATGTGGAACCAAGTATGGGTATATAGTAGTTTTAAAAAACTATATTACACAATAAGAAGGGTGTTGATAGCCCATTATATTCCCATATATTTAGCTATCTCTTTAAGATGTGGTGAAATATCCATTATTATATGGTAATTCCAATTATTAAAATTAATGTAAATACTGTGTTTGCAGTTCAGAGATTAAATATACAATTTTACTGAGGAAAAGAATAATTATTCATCTTCTAATGTTGTACATATATCTGTCAGTTATAATAAGCAGATATTATGAACCAAATGTATTCTTCTGATTTACCATTTTTGGGTATTAACTTGTTAGCTGTGGCACCACCATGTGGACATTTACTAAAACATCTAAACAATTATATAATACCAGTAAAAGGTATCATAATTGTACAGCTATCATCTTCGAAGAAAAGTTTTAAGATTCAGACATATCTTGTTCAATTTGAGTACAGCATTTAAGGAAAGTTGAATAAAACATCCAGTTATGAAAATAAATAAATAAAATAAAAGAATTAAAATATAATAGCATCTCTCTATTCAGTGTTCTTTTGACATTTTTTTTTAACTTTTTTTTTCTGTCATATGGAAGATGAAGACAAACCCAGAAATCATCTTCTGTGGATGTGAACTCACCAAAAAAAAGGCATTATCCAAACTAAGTAATCAAAAGCTAATAAAAATTAGAACAATATTAACAGACTGAAAACTCTGATAGTTAATTATGCTGCATGCTAAATCTATATCAAAGGAACATTAAACTCACTAAACTGAGCACTCAAAATTTTAAAATGCTACAGTTAAGTTTAGCCTGGCATCTCTACTGAGTCTCTTTAAACCAGGGGTGGGCAAGATGCAGCCCGCCAGGCCATTCTATCTGGCCCACGAAGCCCCTAAAAATGTAGAAAATTAATATACATCTGCCCCTGACTGCCTGTCATGCAGCCCTCGATGGCTTACCAAAACTCAGTAAGCGGCTTTTCGCCCAAAATAACTGCCTGCCCCTGTTTAAACACACTCATTGCCCTACTGAACAGCACAAAAAACCCTGTAAAATAGTCAAAAACAGGCTGCGCAATTCTTAAGTCCTATATAAAGCTGTTTAGTAAAAAGACTTAATTTCCTCCAAAAAATTGCAACTTTTTGAAATTGCTTTCATTCCAAAAAGCTGATCTTGCAAAGAAACGAATAAATAAATATATAATATTTGCAAGCACTGAAGCATTTTGTTTAGGCAATTTTTAAATAGTTTTGTTCCTAAAATTATGATAAAAAACACTTGACTTCAATAAAGTCAAAACATTATATATTAAATATTACTGTTGAAAATGCATCATATATAAAAATATTTAAATTATAAAAATCACAACACAGCAAAATATTTAAACAAAACATGTGATATTACTAAAATTAAGTACAGAGGTTGAAATGAATCATTCTGATTTTTTCCCATGGAAAGTATTGTTCAAGTCAACACGCTCATTTTGATTTTAACAGAACTTCATTTGCTAAGGGAAAAATGTTTCATCATTTTTGCTCAAACAGCTCATCAGAGGTTTAAATAAAAGAGCTTTTCTTTTATTTTTTTAAAAAACAAAAGCAAACAACTTTGCTTCATTTACTATCTATCTACCAAATTAGGCCAAAGTTCTGTATAACAGATGTATGTATCCATGTAATGCAGTGGTTGTCAACCGGAGGTATGCGTACCCCTCGGGGTACTTAAAAAGGTCATAGGGGGTACGCAGAATGAATGAGAAAAAATTACTGTTTTATAGAGGTGCGCCAATACATTGGTTCCGTATTGGATCAGCATTGATACAAGAAAAATTAACTGTATTGACAGTTGGGTTTTTTTGGTTGATGTGCCCGATAAATGCTCTGTGCATGCACCCAGCCGCAGCGCTGCATGCAGGTGGCCAGGAGCACAACCTGGCAGTGTGAAGAGCAGTCGGTTCCAGCCAGTAAGTTGTTGTGAGGGAAAGGTCATGGGGGGGGCCGATTGAGGCCCCAGTGGTGAGTAGGGCTGGGGCAGAGGCAGGAGCTGCACAGCTGGGATGGGGTGTGGGATGGAGCTACAGCTCATCGGGGGGGCGCAGGGAGGGGGGATGGCTCCTGCCACTGCATGCACCCCAGGAGGGCCTGGGGATATGTACCCCCAGATCTACGCATGGGGAGAGGATGGGCTACCGCTGGGATCAGGGTGACTCTTCCCAGCAGCGGGGCTGGACTGGGGTTGTGCTCGGAGCAAGCGGCTGTGGCAGTGCTGGGAGGGGGGTCTATGGTGAATTTTGGGGTGGCTGCAGCCCTCCCCCCAGTACACCCATGTTACAGCGCTGCCACCAGCCACCCCAAGTGCAGCCCAGCCCAGCCCCACACTGGGAAGAGCCCAGTGTTGCTCTGGCCCCAGCCCAAAGTGGCAGCCCGCCCTGCCCCACGCACAGATCAGGGGGCACATGCCCCCCACACCCTCCCGGGGTGCGTGCAGCAGTGGGAGCCTCCCCCCTGCATCCGCTGGACGAGTCACTCGCAGCTCCATCCTGCGCCCCGCCCTGGCTGTGCAGCGCCTGTCCCTGCCCCATGCCCAGCCCCACTCCCTCCCTCACCGCTGGGAACTCAATCTGCCCTCCCTCCTGTTAATGGTAACATTAAAAACAAAATATATTAAAGAGTACATGAGCTGAAACTCTGAGACAGAAGGGGGACACTTGTTAAAAAAAAGTTGAAAGCCCCTGATGTAATGGAAAACTTTCATAATACAGACACACAGTATGACGGGAATGAGGATGCATGGATAATCTTAATTCTGGCATTTTTTGGTATTTTCTAACTTTTGAATGCTTGACTTAACCACTTTAATGTTCTTTCTATTTTAGTTCTTTGTATCTAAGCTCCTAGTACTTTTTTAAAAGCAAACTCAACTAACAGGCTCCTTCATGTGGAGTTATACTAATCTATAATGATTCGATCTGCAGCACAGACCTCTACCACTCAGCGGCAAGCCAACCAGTTGTTGCCGAGGGCAAACCGTGCAGGGGAAAGCCGGGTGTGCATATGTCTGAGAGCAGGGGAAGGGGCCCTGCAGGCTCTAAGAGACGGGAGGCGGGGGCAGAGGTTCTGGGGGCAGGGATGGGGACTGTGCAAGTTCTGAGAATGGGGATGGGGGTCCTGAGAAATGGAGTTGAGGGGAGGCAGCTCCCTTACCCGTGCTGGGAACTTCTAAACAGTAGCAGCTAAGCTGCTGCCACCAAAAGTGCTCTGCCCACCTGGCTGTTGCTCTTAAAGCAACAGAACCTGGGAACTGCTTTGGAGTTCCTGGCATAGCAATGCTGCAGGAACAGACTGCTGGGGGGAGAAGGGGGGCAATCCTGCAGGTGCCCCTCTTGCCCACCCCTAGTTACACTACTGCTACCACTTGATCTAAAGAAATAACTAATATTTGTAGTTATGCGAACAAGCCAATAGAGGGAGCCCACACACTTTTTAGGTGGCTACACAAATCTGTTGCTAGACAGCAGAGGGTAGTCAACCGTCAGGCAACCTATGTTCTGCTTTGACTGGAGGGGAATGTAGTCTAATAGTTGTTCACAGCACAGTCAATCATGTATCTAGTACATTCATCTGGAAAGGATGCACTCTGAAATGGATGAGACCTGCATCTGTTAAAACTTGGATTATATCTTATATTCTTCCAGCTGCCAGACAGGACCTTTCTGGCAATCTACTAGTTATGCTACTGCAATATGAAGGAAAAAAGTTACAGCCTTGGTTAAGTTTTCATAAACTGCTATATTGGGCAGTCTTTGGATCCCATATGCATAAAGCTTGCTGGAATTGGACAGCATCCAGTCACTGTCTCAGGCACATTTTTGGAACCACATATATCCGGTACCACATCAGAGAAAGCTGGACCAGTAGTCCAACTGCTGTAAGACAAGTACTGAATCCCCAAATCTCCGCAGCGGCTTATGCACGCTATCCCAAGAACTCCACCCTCAGGGGCTCTCCAGTTTAAATTACCAGTTTTTGGGGATATGGTGTGACTGTTGAAGAAAAGAACATTCAGATTTTGCAACAGAATTCCTGAGACAGAAATAGCTTAAAACACAGCTCAATTCATGCAATTTTCTTACCACTCTTGGGACTCTTTGGGGATTTCAGTATTCTAGGTGGTCCAGCCCCCTCGCTCCCTCGCCTCCTGCTCCAAGCTTGCATGTTGGCAATAGTCTCTCTCCCATTTGTTAGAGAACATCGCTTTTTAAAAACAGTTTGCAACACCTTTCCCCCTTCTATCTGCTAGGGTTTTTCCATTCTCTCCATGAGTCATTCCAGTAATAAGAGTCATCAGCAAATCAAAAGTTTTTGGCCTGTGCTTCCTACTGTCCCATAAGGAAAGGGCTATTCAGCTGCTCATGGCCCTCATTGCCCTGTTTCAGTTTCTTTGATACTGTGTTTCTGCCCATAAAAAGGAGGATTTAGAGTAAAGAGAGAAAATTCATGAACTCCAATGGAACTCATAAGTTTACACCAACAGATTCCCCAAACTTTCACAGAGGAAAATGATACTTATCTGCTATGTAAAGTAGGAATATAAGGCCCAGATCAGTAAAAAGGTCAACCAAGTGCAAAGAATTATCAGCACCTGACCATGAAAGAGCTGAGGCTTGACTTAAGTACATGACTGAATTCACCTGGTTCTCCACCTGCCTTTTTCCCTGCTAAAAGGCAAGTTACCCTTATCCACAATTATACATTTGCGCATACCCCACAGGAGGCTTAGAGACCAGTAAGATCGCTGTGGGGCAGGTTCACACCCACTGTAGACTGAGTGTTAAGAAACTTTAGCAGTAATGTTTTTGACTTTCGCAAAATAGGTATTTTTAGGGACTTAACAATCTGCAAAACCTGGATATATCATGACTAAAGGTACACCCTAATAACAATAATTCTCAGAAACAGCTGACCTACTTTTGCTATAACTTGCAAAAACCATTAAGTCTGAGGAAGAAAACAAGAATGGAAATTTCAGACCAATTAAAATTGGCAGTTATATGCATACAAATTAATGATCTTATAACTGATAGCATTTGGTACACTTTACTAATCATTATTAATTTCAAGTCACATAAACTGTTAGGTCTGTTCTGGTCCACAAAAGTCTATAGATACAAATATCCCATCATAAGGGATCACTGAGAACAATGATAGAATTTATTTTTCCAACACTTGATCGCAAGTGTAACTCTACTACAAGTTAGAGGGCCTTGTCTCTCTGGTTGGCATGTTTGGGATAATAAAGGAATGTCACCCCCTGGTCAAACTGGTATGGACAGTGAGGGGTTTTGCCTTCCTCTGTAGCAGGGCGTGAGGGGATGGCCCTCTTCCTTGGATCTCTCAGATTAATTGTTAACAGACTGTACAACAGCAGGATACTGCTGCCATTTCCCCCTTATTTTATCTGCAGCAGGTTGTGGTGCTTTTGGTGTCTTTGTGCAATATGCTTTAAGGTTTGTAACTGGCTTGATTGTATAGTTTGAGGAATGGGTTAAACGAGCACTTGGATGGAATAATTGGGATAGGGATGATTTTGTCTTGAGCATGGGGTTGGACTCGACTACAAGGCTGCGTCCAGATACGTGTGGATGTTTGGTTCCCTGGGGACAACTAGCGGCAACGCATCTTGTGCCTCTGCTAGTTGTCCCGAGGCAATGCCTGTGCCACGTGTGCTCTGGTGCACGGCAATTTACCCCAGGTGGGGTAAGGGAGGCTGGGACCAGCACTGGGCTGGCCCCAGCAGCCTTACCTGGGACCCTGGGGGCCTCCCGGGGCTGCTGCAGTGGTGATCCTGCTGCACAGAGCCTGGCTGGCAGGAGAGTGTCACTCCAGCTGGCCAGGCTCCAGCTTCAGGCAGTGCATGCTGCCGCCACATGTGCCATTTCACTTTTTTTTCCATGGGTTTTTTGACCCCTGGGTATCCCAGGGTCAAAAAAAATCCTCCATGCTGCTCCCTTGCAGCACAGAGAACAACTGACCATGTGGTATGTGGCACCGCAGACGTATCTGGACGCGGCCCAAGTGACTAAAGGGATGACACCTATGACTGAGTGTTTGCAGGATTGTGAACTTATTGTGTATATATTTACTTAATTATTAAAGCAAAGTCATGTTGCATCTGTATTAAAAAGGGGGATTTGCATGAGTTTATTACATTGGCCTATAAGTTGTCTAAATGTCTATTAATGAGGAAAACACTAATTATGAGAGGCTTACTCTTTTGTATTTGGATGCAAAGTAAATGTAAAAAAATCAAGATATTGGTTTATTAAGTGAAAAAATAGATTGCTATAATGTTAAGATTTGTGTTTTATGCTTCAAAGCGCCAGGGAACTCAGAGCTAAGGTTCCCATAGCAACCTTTATTGCCCTCTTGCCTGCATGCACCAGCACTAGCATAGGTTTTGGAAAATTAGTAGATCACAGCTTTTGGAACATCAGATCATAACATGCCTGGCTGCCTCCATGTTCTCTGAATCCTAACAGTGTCAAATTAATACCTATATGTGGAATAACCCAATTTTTAGAGAAGGAAGTATAACTTGCAACACAAATCAAACTGAGAAGTGCTGTAGTAGCTGTTTTATCTCATAAAGAATGACTGAAATTATTTAAAATAAAACAATGAAGCTTGTATAGGCACTTCTAAAGAACTCTTGCCAAATTTTGGCCCAATGCCACAATACAGTCATACGAAATAATTCCCTTAAAAATTAAATTTTAGAGAAGAAAGGCTGACATTTATTGGATTCTAGAATCATAGAAACGTAGGGCTGGAAGGGAGCTCCAGAGGTCAAGTCCAATCCCATGCTCAAGACAAAATCATCCCTATCCCAATTATCCCATCCAAGTGCTCATTTAACCCATTCCTCAAACTATACAATCAAGCCAGTTACAAAACTTAAAATACATTGCACAAAGACACCAAAAGCACCACAACCTGCTGCAGGTAAAATAAGGGGGAACTGGCAGCAGTATCCTGCTGTTGTTAAGTCTGTTAAAAATTCATTTGAGAGATCCAAGGAAGAAGGCCATCCCCTCATGCCCTGCTACAGAGGAAGGCAAAACCCCTCACTGTCCATACCAGTTTGACCAGGGGGTGAAATTCCTTTATTATCCCAAATGTGCCAATCAGCGAGAGAAGGCCCTCTAACCAGGAACCTCCAGGTTTTAATCACAGCAGGAACAGTGACATATCTCAGTCAAAATCCCCAGCCTTGGCTGCAGCTAACATCCAATGCTTCCAAGGAAAGCAAAAATCCCCAAGCACCTGTAGCAACAGGAAGGGGGAAAAATCCTTCTTGGTTCCATGTGGCAGCCAGCAAAGCCCAGAAGCATGGGAAAAACCAAACACACTCGATTCTGCTCTGCAACCTGGGGACAAGCATAACTCCAACATTGTACCCTCTTTCTGGACAGCCAGCACTCTCCTTTCTGTATCCCCTCCAAAAACTTATCCCAGCTCCTTTAACCTTCTTTCATAAACCAGTTGTGGAGCTCTGCTTCATCCTCCTGCTGCTGAATACGGTGCTCTCCAATATCTACCCGTTTCAGGCAGGACTGCTCTTCTCATTAGCCCCAGCAATCCCTCTGTTGTTCTTACAGAGCACAACAGGAATAGATCATCCCTGACCAATGTTTATCCAACATTTTCTTGAAAGCCTCCAATATAGGAGATTCTACAGCTTCTCTAGGCAGTTTATTCCACTGCCTCGCTGTTCTAGCAGTGAAGAAGTGTTTTTTTCCCCCCGATATCCAATTTATACCTACAAATTGAACAGGACCTAATTCAACAAGCTATAGTATGCTAGATTTTGGGTTTTTTCGAGTACACTACTGAACACTAATTTTCTAAAGCCACATTCTGATCATCAGGAAAACATGGAAAAGCTTTCTAACTATGAGGACAGTTAAGTATTGGCACAAGCGACCTAGAGAAGCTGTGGAATCTCTATCCCTGGACATTTTCAAGAGTAGGTTTGACAGACACTTGGCTGATATATGTTAGTCAGGGCTGATCCTGCCTTGAGCATGGGCCTGGATTACATGAGCTAATGAGGTCCCATCCAGCCCTATGTTCCTATGAACCTACAAACAGGGAAGATTTGCAGGAGACAATTGCAAAGAAAGGTAGCCAAGGAATAGAAGAAATGTGATATTTTGAAATTTCCCTTTATTTTAGCAACATGTTCTGGATTTCAAGACGCTCTGAATCATAATTATATTGTAAACCAAGGGGAAAACCTTCCTTTCTTTTCTCTCAGTGGAGGGGAGAACCAAAACAGTGGAACTTATCCAGGACATAGTAGGAGTGCTAGTTTCAGAACATGCTTTCCTTTCACTTGTCAAATCTTTTCTTCAGTTCATGTTAATTGCACATTACATTTTTTGAAACAGGGTCCAGGAGCCGTGCTGGTGCAAATTAATGACAACTGGATTAGTATGATAGTTCACTGCTTTCTCCACTACTCGTGGATAATTCACCCCAGCAGACACAAGGGACCACCCATGCAGATTCAGCTACAGGATTTAGGCCTGAATGTTTATATAAATGAACTAAAAATGGCTGGTAAGCCAAAACCAGTGGTCAAAAGAACAGCTGGGGCTCTGGAGATAGGAAAGGGAAGAAAGAGTGCAAAATCCAGGAAACTCACACATGAGTAACTAAGTTCAAGGGCATTAGGTCCACATTAATGAAACAACCATGGGGTTGCTATATATTATCTGCTAATACGTGCCAGTTCTTCATGAATAATATCAAGCAAAGTTAAGCACATGCTTCTTTATTCAGCCCAAAGGTGTTTCTGCTACTGGGGCTGTACCAGCTTGTAATTAAAGTGTGGGACTCATTGCCACCAGATGTGGACGCTGACAGTTTGGTCAGGTTCAAAAGGAGACTGGACTGGAGGAAAAGGGGCATCCATAGCTATCGAGCATGGGAGATCGCAGCATGGCCTCTGAATCAGAGCTTCCAAGACCCTAAATCAGCAGTTCCCAATATGCGTTACACGTACCACCAGTGGTACACAGACAACCTGCCAGTGGTACGTTAACAGATGTATTATAATTACTTTATATGACAACAGTTTGCTGGTGGTACTTAAGGTCATGAACGACGTGTGCCCCTGGAGCCTGGGGGGGCACGGCGATCACCCACAAGCAGCGGTGTCGGCGGCAGGGACAGGCTGAGCAGCTAGCTGCTGCAGGCGGCCGCGGCGGTGTCAGCAGCAGGGCCGTGGTGGCGGCGGCGGCGGTGGTGGTGGCAAGCAGGAAGCTCCCACGGGCAGTTGCGGCAGTGTTGGCAGTGAGCTGAGCATGGAGCTCCCACAGGCGGCGGCGGTGGTGTCAGCGGGGAGCTCCCACAGGCAGCCGTGGCGGTGGCGATGGCCGGGGGCGGTGGCGAGCAGACCACCGGCAGCGTTGGCAGCGTCCAGTGGCAATCGGCAGCTGCCCACAGCTGCCGCCGGTGTTGTCGGTGGTGTCAAACAGTGACTGCCTGTGCTTTGCTTGGGGGGGCACCGCCCATCTCAGGGGACCCCCCCTACGCGACCCAGGATACGTGCCACACGTCCCACCCGCGACACGCTGACAACCTGCCAGCATTCGAATAACAGCCGTATTGTAATGACTGTGTGCCACAAACGCTGGGCCGGCGGTACTTATGGGGGTGTCGTTTTCAACCGGCGGCACCGGATGAGAGGGACGGTGGCAGGACAGGTGAGCGCTCAGCCCAGGCCGAAGCCTGAGGTGGAACCAGGGGTCTTACCTGCCGCCGCGCGGGTGTCTCCTCAGACACTGCGGGCACTGCGTGCGGGGGGCGCTCGCGGCCCGGCCCGAACCTGAAGCCGGTTGGGCGCGGGCGGGAAGGGGCCCGGCCTCGTTCCCTCGGCGGCGGTTGGAGCCGGGCCGGCGCGGGGCCATGGCGAGGGCCGGGGAGATGCTGCCCGCCCTCCTGAGCCTGCTGCTGCTGGCAAGGCCGCCCGCGCTGGGCCGCCCGCCCCGCCTCAGGGAGCCGCGGGCGGGTGAGGCCCGGGACGGGGCCGGGGATCCGGGGCGCGCTTCTCGGGTCCCTGCTCCAGCCTCGTGCTGCAGCTCAAGGCAGGGTGGAGAGTTCAGCTGGCAGCAGCAACCCCCGGATAGGACAGAAAAAATGGGGAAGAATCTGTAGAGAATATATCTGTATTATAGATTCATGGATATGGGAGATGTCTATATGTATGCATAGGTGCACAGATAATGTATGATGTATTATTATAGACGTGGGAGATGTCTACATGTATTCATGGGTGCACAGATAATATATTAAGTATTATAGACGTGGGAGATGTCTACATGTATTCATGGGTGCATAGATAATATATTAAGTATTATAGATATGGGAGATCTCTACATGTATTCATGGGTGCACAGATAATGTATGATGTATTATTATAGATGTGGGAGATGTCTACATGTATTCATGGGTGCATAGATAATATATTAAGTATTATTATAGATGTGGGAGATGTCTACATGTATTCATGGGTGCACAGATAATATATTAAGTATTATAGACGTGGGAGATGTCTACATGTATTCATGGGTGCATAGATAATATATTAAGTATTATAGACGTGGGAGATGTCTACATGTATTCATGGGTGCACAGATAATGTATGATGTATTATAGACGTGGGAGATGTCTACATGTATTCATGGGTGCACAGATAATGTATGATGTATTATTATAGATGTAGGAGATGTCTATATGTGTTCATAGGTGCACAGATGTATTATAGATATGGGAGATCTCTACATGTATTCATGGGTGCACAGATAATATATGATGTATTATTATAGATATGGGCGATGTCTATATGTGGTCATAGATGTATAGGTAATACATTATGTATTGTTGTATCGTGTACAGGGTCTTCCTAAAGTCCTCGTGCGTTTTTAAACTTTAACAATGTAGGTTGTAGGTATGATAGAAACAATCTGTCAACGGCATTTAAAAGCAAATTTATTAAAGCTTTAGGACAGCTAGACTTCAACATAACTGCCATCCATCGTGATACAATGCTCAATGTGATCTTCCAGCTCCTTGAAAACATTTCCCAGTTGCTTTTGAGTTACTGCACTAACTGCAGTGGTGATCCCGGCCCTAAGCTCCACCAAAGAACATGGTTGTAACAAGTAAACTAAATTTTTAACATGTCCCCATAAAAAGAAGTCCAACAGCAACAGGTCAAGCAACTGGTCCACCTCCGCCTACCCACTTCTCTGGGAAAACGTCATTTAGGAACCTGTACATTCAGAGCGTAGTGGCACGGAGCTCCATCTTATTTAAGAATAAATTCTTTATTACTTATAAAGTCTAGCATTGTGTACGCTAGTGGTCCTAAAACTTTAATAAATTTGCTTTTAAATGCTGTTTACTGATTGTTTCTATCATACCTACAACCTAAGTTATTAAAGTTTAAAAGTGCACAAGGATTTTATGAAGACCCTGTATAATATCTTATATAAGATTGCTGATAATATCACACGTCGAGTTCACACAGCGTTGCCCACCCTCCAGGAGTCTCCAGGAATTGGAGATGAATTCCCAGGAGGCTGCTTAAGATAAATGAGATTCAAATAAACTTAGTCTGAGCCTTCAAGAGGCCAGGAAGTAATGGATCGTTGAATCCGATTTATACAATACTCCCGTGGGTGTTTTTTTTTAATGTAATAGTCACGTACATTTGCCTTCTGGAGATAAAGCCTGCGCACCATCATGAATGTTGTTGCGTCGTGTGATGAAACCTCTCACAACAGAGTTGGCAACCCCAAGTCCACAGCCTTGGATAAGGAGCTAAGTGAGAGGCAGGATCATGTGCATTTGCTTTCTGGATACAAAGCCTGCACACTGTCATGTGATGAATAGAGTTGGCAACCCAAAGTCCGTAGCCGTGGATAAGGAGCTAAATGAGGTGGGACTGACAGAGCAGGACCCTGGAAATGGAGAGAAGCTGGAATCAGACCATGTGCTGGGCCACTGAGTCACACAGTGGTCACTGGGACTTCTGTGTACGTGGCAGACATGTAGGATGGCCATTCGTCTGGTTTTATAGAGGACAGTCCAGTTTCTGCTAGTCTGTCCTCTATTGATACGAAACCAAACGCCTTTATGTCCTCTGTTTTTCTCTTGAGACACCCAACCTTCCAACCCACAACTGAACTTCAGATTGTTTGTCTTCATTGGTTAATATATTTGTCATTTAATTAATCCCGTGTTTGTACTGGTCCTGTGAATGCCAACAAAGGTCCTATTTGTCATGCTTCCTAATTACATCCTTACATTATAGCTGTTGCTTGCCGCCCTTAAACATTTGTCTTCAGAATCAGTTTGACATCACCCTTAATTCAAAATGCCCAAACGAAAGACGTCCTTCAACTCAGAATGGTCAAAAGAACATGATCACTATACACTAAATGCAGCTGTCCTCTATTAAGGTACCTCGATGGCCACCCTACAGACATGCAAGGAGGAGAAGTTTGCTATTGCAGGGTGTATTTTGGAAAGATACCTGGATGTTAAAAGCAAATTAAACATATGGCCTGAAACAAAAGCTACAGGAGTCCCTACATCAACTGGAGAATCTTATACATACTCTTAATCAGCGGTTCTCAACCTTTTGCACCTTACATCCCACCAACAATTTTGTCAAAAAACCCTGGTCCCACCATGATAAAAACAAAAACCCACAAAATTGCACTGTTTGAGATACCTGTTGATTCATTTATTTGAAGTGCAAACAACCAATTTTTTCAATTGGGCAGCGAGTTGAAGTCCCACCTACATGACCTTTGAGTCCCACCAGTGGGACACATGCCACTGGTTGAGAAACACTGCACTAAATTACCTGGCAAAGGAAAATCCTGACATAGTATATGTTTTTAAGTATGAAATGGCAAAAACTAGTGGGATTCTGCAGTATTTTTCAGCTTACTGGGATCCTTCACTCTTTTTCTGCTTGCTGGGATTCTGGGATCCTGCAGTATTTCTTTGCTTGCTGGGATTCAGGGATACTGTTGTATTGGGATCAATGGGATCCTGCAGTATTTCTACACTTACTGGGATTTGGGGATCCTGCAATATTGTGATCAGTAGGACCCTATAGTGCTTCTTTGTTTGCTGGGATTTGGGGATACTGCAGTATTTCTCTGCTTACTGGGATTCAGGGATCCTGCAGCACTGGGGTCAGTGGGATCCTACAGTATTTCTCCGCTTCCTGAGATTTGGGAATCCTGCAGTATTTCTCCACCTATTTACTCAAGTCAAAGCCAATGTTCAATGGAAGTAAAAGTTCTGTTTTTCACAAGTATATTTTAGGAGCCATTTAAAAAAATATTTTATTGTTTGTTTTGCAGATCATGTAAAAGAACATCAACTAGGAACATTAGTAACAGCAAACAATTCTTCAAATAAGACGTCACTACTTGTGAACTCAGCACAGTCAGCATGGAAAAAAACTTGTCAAAATCTTCATGGTGGTAAGCAGAACAATTCTACAATTGGTAGAAATTACAAAAATTTTAAAACTAAATCAAAAGCACCTAGACAAAAAGTTGGCAGGTACAAGCACCAACAAAAGCTGCTCAGTGATATTTTAAATGTTTTGATGAATCAACATAAACCGCGTCTGATTGGCAATGAAAGCATGAAAGCACAGGTTTCCAGAAAATGGACAGGAAATGGAAAACTAACTGAAACAAACATGAAGCTAACAAAAAACCCAAGAAAAATCTTCAAACTTGGGAAATTTGAAGACACTAAGACACTGAGTCAACATAAAATGGATTCAGATCTACTGAATGAATTCCAAATTATTGAAAAAAAGCCCACAAATAAAACAAGAATGAAATTTCAAAGAGAACTGTTTGACAGTCTTGATACATGTATTAAATACTTAGGGACTAAACCATCATTAGTTATTGCAGC
Source organism: Alligator mississippiensis (assembly GCF_030867095.1). Taxonomy (NCBI): domain Eukaryota; kingdom Metazoa; phylum Chordata; order Crocodylia; family Alligatoridae; genus Alligator; species Alligator mississippiensis. The sequence goes on from NC_081828.1 coordinate 8,233,574, forward strand.
ATTATCAAAGACAGATTTATTGCCAACAGTTGAAAGAGCACTTTCCAGAAAAAATATGAACAACTTAGAAAGTATTTTGGCATTAACCATAATAAAAAATCAGATGGTTCTTGAAAGAAAACACTATCATATTAAAACTCTGAAAAAGGAAAAAAATAAGCACACTAATGACAGATTTTTAACATCTGCCAAACAAAAGGAATTAGCTGAAATGAGGTCTGAAACTTGGGCCCAGCAAAAAACAAATGCAATTAGAAGAAATCAGCCTAAAAGACTAACAGATGCAAGAAAAGTTTTAATAAGTACAGATAAGAAAAGTCAGCATACTGAACTTCAGAAATATGGACACTTCCTTAAAGGGTTTCAGGAAAGCTCAAGCTCTCTAAAGAGTAAACCAAGTGGAATAAGCACTTGGGAAAGAAAATCAGGAAAAACATCCGTGAGGCCTAATACTAAATTTCTGAACTTTTTAAACCTAGTGAAACAGAGAGCCATAGTATTACAAAAAGGTCAACCAACTAACAAAGAGGTGGAAGATGCATACATAACAGGGAGTGCACAACACAGACCTAATGATAGCAAATATATATGGTGTAAAAGCTTCCATGAAGTGAGGACCAAAGTAATGGCTCAGGTTAAAGAGAAAAAAGCTAAAGCAATAGCTGCAATATCTGTTGAAGCAAATCAGAAATCTTTTACACAAGTGATGATCCCTCACAAAAGAAAAGACACTGTGCAGAAAATGTGGCTAGTATATAAAACCAAATCTACCATTCATGAAAGAAAACAAAATGAGCCTTTTAAAATTAAAGCTTCCCTAAAACAGAAATGGAAAGGAAATGCAGATGATGGGCATATACCTGAAAAAGAAAGAACAGCATTTGGAGTAGAAAGAATGGCATACTCCTCCAGAAATGACTGTACAGAGTTTGCAAAGTTAAATTTTGTCCTTCCAACTACAGACTTTGTTGAAAATGTTAAACATACATTATTCACACCATTGATGGCACAAACAATGTTTCCAAATCAAGTGGAAAAAATTAAGAAGCATAGCATACTACCTTTATGGAACATAAAACAGAAAAAAATCAGTTATGCTCAAGAGGATTTAAAAGTTAGAGACAAAAAAGCAGCTGTATCTCACAGGCAAGTTGAGAACACTGGTAGTAAGCATAAAAACCTTAAGAGAGGAGAGAATTCATCAACATCTTTGATACATCCTCCAAAACCCTCTTCTCCAAGTGCATTAAACAAAGGAAGAAGGAAGCGATCAGCAAATGGTGAAAGTGTAAAGGTACCTGTAGGTAAGCTGATTGATCTATATTTCATTTTATGATTATAAATTGTAAATTAAGCCAGTTAACTTTGTTAGGCAGACTTTCAAAGAAGATCTACTTTACATTTTAGAAGACATTTTCTCAGCCCTCTCAATATGATATATAATACAAACAAAATGATGAATGACTCTTCTGCAGCTAAGAAAGGATATTCAGTGTGACAGTATTTGGGCCTCCCATAATAGCACTGTCTGGGGTGCATAGGGAATGCTTAATCCTTCTTTTCCCTCGGTGGGAATGATACATTTTCCATGTGTTCACAGAAGTCTAGAAGGGATTGTGCCTTAGTCAGAATATCCATAATCTTCTTGTAAGAGATTTGGGGCTGCACACCACCTTTTGCTTCTGTATACTTGTAATTATGACAGCTACATAAATAGCTATGTAATTAATTATATAGATAATTCTAAGCATGGTAAATTATGCACATGCAAAGCTTGTGATGCATGACAAACACTCATATATAAAATATACTTATTATATTTATTATTTTATTAGTTGAAAATAAACTCCTTTCATAGTATGAAAACCACCTCAGTGGAAAAGCCTATTTAAGAACCAGTATGCCTTAACAGATTCATAGTCATTAGACCATTCTATGGGACCTGTTGCTGGCATGAAATTTCACCTGTGTGTATAAAATACAAAATGTACTTCTAAAATAAAGTTTGAAAATTAAAGTTTTAAATTCAGCATTTGCCTGCTGGAACAGGACCACCAATCTTCATTATACATTTTGTTCACACTTTTTTGTTTGTAAGCTGTTTTATAAATCACCTAATAGGTATCTAAAAGCAAATATACATTTAAAAATCAGTATCAGTGGTAGAACTTATAGCCACACAAAAAACCATTATTTCCCCACATCCCATCAATCTTTAGCTATCTATTCTAAGTTATTTTCAGTGAAAAACCCAGCTTGAACACAGGAACCAAATTTCAGTTTTAATTGTAAAGGCTGTTTAACTCAAGCTTTGGTAGGCTGAGTGGAAGGTTCCCTCAGACAAAAATCATTACTGTGTCTCTTGCCATCTGGAGTGCAACCCTAAGATCAGGTCATAGGAGGATTTGAGCTGTAAGGAGAGGAAGCAATCTCAGGGAGAGCTGGGTTCAGTGCCCTTTTGTTCTTTACATTAATTATCGACACGAATTGCACGCAGAAGCTAACAGGAAACCAGTGAGAAATGTGGAGAACTGCTTTTATGTATTTATAGTGCCCTGTGCCATTTAAGCAGTAAGTGTATTGCATTCATATTTGGAAACAAGGAATATAGGAATTTCCTGCCTGAACTATCTAGTCCATGTCATCAAATCACAGAAAAGTAAAGCTGGAAGGGACCTCAGGATGTAATCTAGTCAACTCCCTGGTCAAGGCAGGATCATCCCTGGCTAAATCATCCAGTTCAAGTGTCTGTCTGGCCTTCTCTTATCCACCCTCAGTGCCCCATGTGCTAGGATTGGGCCCTGGGGGCCTGGCACTGCCCCTTTCTGCCCCTGTACACCAGGATTTGGCCCTGCTGGCCTGGCACCACTCCTTCCAGCCCTCCATGCTCTAGGATTGGGTCCCAGAGATCCAACAAAGCTGCCTCTTGCCCCTGCACCCTGGGCTTGGGTTCTGGGGGGCCAGGCTCCACATCCTCCTGCCACCTGTGCAACAGGATTGGGTCCCAGTGGTCTGGCACTACTCCCTCCAACCACCTGCATGCTGTGATTGGGTCTTGAGGGCCCAGCACTGACTCTTCCAGGTCCCCCACACCTGGATTGGGCCCTGGGGCCAGCACTGTCTCCACCCAGCCCTATGTGCTTGGATTGGGCAATGAATTCAGTGCACAGGGCCTGGGGCTTCCCATGGGTCCAGAGATTTAGCAGTGGGGGAAGTGGTGGCACCACTCCACTGCCACCAAAGTTTTGGACTTGTACGGAGCTCCAGGAGCTGGATGACACAGTGCTGTAGGACAGATCTGGCCCGTGGGTCAGAGTTTGACACCCTGCCCCCGCCAGGCCAGAGGAGAGATTTCAACTTTTTACCAGAGTATGAGCAAGGCTTTGTCCTCCTACAGCTGAGCCATTCAGTTCAGCAGCGTCTGTTTTTACCCTTAATGCAGTGATGCCACACAATATACTTTAGATTGCATGCTCAACGTCATGCCAAGGTGGCTACCCTACTTTCAGTTTGGAGTTTGGATGATTGAGTGCATTAAGCAGTGGCATTGGTAACTTCGTAAAAAAACCGATATCAGATTAGTTTGACAGGATCTAATTTCCGTAAGTGCCTGTTAATTGGCATTTTATTTCTGTCATTTAATTGTGCTTTAATCAAGTCCTAGGAACATTATTTTTGCCCAGGATCAATGTCAAGCTGACAGATCTGGGTTTCCCACCTACCTTTTATAAGTAGTGGCTCAGCATCAGTTTTATTTTAATCTTCTGAAACTTATGAAGTGTTCCAAGAGTTATTTAAAATCATCATTAAAGAGAGCTCCTAGGCTAGTGGTTTTAAAACTCTTGCATACAAGTTATCTATCTGTGTCCAACAGCGCTCAAAGAACCACGGTTTCTCTAAGGCAGGGTCAGCAACCTGTGGCCCATGAGCCAGATCCAACCCACCACAGCTCAGGAAATCAACAGTATGTTGCAGCTGGAGCAGCAAAGGAGGCATCGCTAAGGTCCTACATCTGCTGATTGCCAGGGGATGCAGAGATTTGCAGCCCACAGTGCAGGCTGAGTTGCAAGAAGTTGCCCGCAGCAGCCAAAGGTTGCCAACACGTGCTCTAAGATAAAATATGCATTCTTTTTATATAAGTATTATATTATTAGGAAGTAATCAACTGAAGAGTTGAAGTGCGTGAGCAGAGGTAGAGGCAAAATATTACAGGGATGAAACTACTATTGCTACAGTTGTAATTAGGAGTAAGGGGCAGTTTCCAGAACACAATGATTGGTACTCAAGCTGTATGTGAGATGAGACCAAAATATTCTTTGGCGTATTTTAGAATATTTGCTTATAAAATCCTTGAGTGTTGTTATAGATAGCATGTTATAGTGTTAACAATAGAAAAAGCTGTTTTAATTAAAATAAGGCATTACTGAGAATTGTGTGCCATGCAGGTGATGATAATTAACCAGGGAAAATTAGAGCAGAAAAAACCAACACAGGCATTTTAAGATAACTACTTATGATGTGATATGATATCACAGTTTGAAAACGCTAACTTATTATTCCCATCTGAAATTTTAGATAAAAATTCCTTTGTGGTAAATCAATACAACAAAGCTTAATGTGAAACATACAAGTTACTTTGTTACATAAAATAATGCTATTTTGACATTAAATTTGTTTTTGTTTATATAGAGTTTTTGAGCCATTTATCTTCCGTTTTAGTAGCAGGTGCTACTATTGTTGGAATTGTCATCTTTGCTCTGGGATTAGCAGTGTTTTGCCTGTTTTACAAAAGGAGGTAGGGCATTAATCTTTCACTTTAAGTAATCAGCAAAATAAATGTAAGTGTCTTTTTAAGCATGACTGGGTTATAAAATAGCATAACACACAGTAAAAATTAGATCTAAAGATCAATAATGCAATAAATGCTAAATAATACTACCAAAACATCTGTCTGTATACCTTATTGAAGATTTTCTTCTTTCTTTTTTAAGTATCAAAACAGACTCTTTGTTATTCCCTCTGTTCTTTACCTAAACAAATAGTTTTTAAAGCTCAAATACAATTAAACAACTTGTGATGGATGAAACTTGTTCTTTAGTACCCTCTGATAGTCAATATATTTACACTGCTGTTTTAACGATCAACAGTTTCTTAGTATAAGTTTATTATTTATAAAGTGATTCTTCTTAAATTAGTAAACTTGTGTTATGCTGAAAATCTATTTTAGAGAAAGAGTAAGGGGCAGGTTGCTATGCCTTATTCTTAAAAGGTGCAGTGTACTCCTATTTTGAGATCATAAAGGGAAGTGTAGTATCCAGCCATCTGCTTTCATTGAGCGCTTGTACACGTGACGAAAATTGGCCTTATTGCAATTTAACTGCGTTACAGTTTTCACATACGTTTTTTTTTTTTGGCGATTTAAATGTCTTCTTTGCAATTAAGTAAAACACATCCCAATGTATTTTAGTTTGCATCGCCACAAACTAAGTGGACACAGCCATGGATCCGCCACATGAAAACAGAAATTCACACAATGACGTATAATGAGCCCCTTTGTCCACCAGATGGCACTGCAACTTTTGTGTAGCCAGCCCCTTTGTCCACCAGCTATCTCTTTGAATTGCAGATAGGAGAGGAAGAGGATACCTGCAATTTTTAGGTACTTGGGTGTAATGTATTTTTTCAGACGCCAGGTGTTACGTGCCAGGTGTTGCGGTTCGCCAAGGCTGACATGAATCAATCTTCTGTTCACCTGCATGGACACCTGCAGCCCTCCCCCCCAGCCGTGTCCTGGCCAGGGTGACAATGGCACCATCACCCCTTAATCTTCCCCTGGTTCCATCCAGGAATGAAGAATTGCTTGGCTATCTAAAGGGGGGAGCGCTTTCATTTGCTTTCAAATATTCTTAGAGATGCATATCAATATAATATATTCAATTTCAACAGTTTAATTAAAAACTTTTATATACCTTCTCCTAAAATCATGATACAAAATTGTGCTGATTTAATAATTTTCCTATTCTTTTAAATGTTATTTCTTTTTCCTTTACACTTTATGACTAATCCCCCCAAACAGGACTCTGTAGCAGATAAAATGCTTAGGAAACAGTGAAACTAACTGCACAAACAGCTATCAATTTTTTTTCTCCAGCTTTCACATATCATTAGTAATAAATATTTTGCAGCCGGAACTTAAATAGTGATTCCGTTTAGTCTGTGAGCTTTTCAGAATGGGAATAATTTCTTATACATGTTTGCACAGTGTCCAGCACTATTGGGTCCCACTCTAGTTCTGACCTCTAGGTAGTACCATAATTAAATAATTATATTGATGCATCATGGAAAAAATTGTGCTTATTCCTCTATAACTATATTGGGAAAAGTATAGGTTTCTTTGAATTAGCAAAATAAATAGATATGAATCTGAATAAACAATAAGTTTATCTGTTGAGTAAGAAAATGCAGTTTTTAAATAAACATATAGCTAGACTTTATTTTTGTGTGAATCTGAGCCATAAAAGTTAACTTTTTAAGTTAAAGACGAGTTTTATCAAATGCTGGGCCTCATTAGCTGAGTGAAGCAAGTCTGACACCAAACTTCACAGGATTTCCGTTTATCTGAAACATGATAGGTAACTTGTGATATCACCTCTTCTGATCAGTTCCAATTTTCTGAGAGTGTTTCAGGCACATATAGCCAGATCTCTTCTGATTTGGGTAAAAATAGAAAATGTGAACAGAGGGTATAAGAGTCATACAGAACATCCCATGTCTCTTCAGAAGCAACAGTTTGCTTGTCCACCTCTGTAGATATCTATAAATCAAGGAACAAATTGATGACAACCAATGAAACATTCCATCATAACATAATTTCCACCCCCCACCCCAATCTTACTTCTGCCCATATTCCCTAATACAGTTAACAATGTTGAAATCATGGTAGAAAGGCAAGAAATGAGATTAGCAGATGAGAATGGAAAATCACACAGAGTGTGTGATATACACAGAAGAGGAGATGAGGGACAGAGGGGATACACAGACTTCTGGGAAAGAGAGACTGAGGAACAGTGGTATGAGCATCAGGGATATACACAGCCCTTGTTAAGCAGCAGAAGGCAAAATGGTGGAGGGAGGAGATAGAGAGAACACCTGCCATGATGAAGGAGCAGGAGGCACACAGAACTGACAGAAGGGAGACTGCGGGGCACACAAGTTCCTTGGAGGTGGAGAAAATTGAATGCAGAGGTACATGGGATAGGAGACATGGGATTTGGGGGATATAATGGAGAAGTGAATGGCAGGACATACAGTTGCTGGTAGGGTGAAGGAAATAATAAAGGGTTGGTGATTCAGAGCACCTGAGATGCTAGCAAAATGGGGGACACCAAGAACCCCTGACATCTATTGGTAGAATTGCAAGGGATCCCTAGGAGCCCTGAGAGGGTGGAACTATAGAAAGTGATGGAGGAGCCCCTTCTATATGCAAAACCCTTGGGCTGCAGAAGTAGCAAAATACACAGCTCCTTAGTTATTAAAAGACAAAGTATATTATGAAATTATTCAATGTTTTGCAGCAAGTCATAAGATTCCTTGGGCTCTTAGGGTAATTAGGAACTCTAATTTTATTTCTCTCTCTACTTAAGAAGAACTGGGTGAAGGACAGCCAAATTTAGACAGGTACAAGGTAAACTGTGATAGATGCTGGTAAATGACAGCTGTCAGAGGAGCTAATTTAATGGAAAGAAAAGAAAGGCATAACCATTGGGAAGGTTATGATCAAAGTACATACACTGCAGGAGAAATATGGCAGAAGAAATTGTGAGGTTGAGATAGGCACTTAAGATAAAAAGGAAACAGAAGTTTTGGTGTCCTTGAGTTCACACAGTGAGAATCCAGAAAGAAGGCAGCAAGGGGATGGGCAGAGCTAGAAAAAGAAGTGTAGAGGAAGCACAAGCAGAGTATCCATAACTGTTGTTTTAAAGAAGAGAGCAAGAGAGAGGTCAGCAAGGATACACAGTGTTTATCCTGGTTTTCTCTGATTTAAAAAAATCCCCAATTTTTGGTTAAAAAAAGTAAATCTAAATCCACATTTTTCCATTATTAAAATGAAACACAACTATATATGTATCTATATATTAGTAGTGTTTAATTTAAGTCATGGAAAAATGTGGATTTGGCGTTACTTTTTATAATCTGAAAATTGGGGATTTTTTTTAAATCAGAGAAAACCAGGATCCCTGATAATCAGGAATACAAGTAAAGGAGGAAATTCCTTTATTGAAAAAGTTATATAAATGGTTATTCCCAGATAATTCAAATAGTCATGCAGAAGTTTCAGAATGTGTATCTGAGTTTCTACATAATTTAAGTTTGAGGACTTCATTTTTCAAACTCCGGTATCACTGGTTTTTAGTAGGTTTCTTAACAGTGATGGTATGCGATAAAATTCTATGTGATAGAAAATGATCTTTATTGATACAAATGGGGTTATTTAGATGACTCAAAATATGTATATTTGAGTTCCTATATATATAGTTCTAGCTTGAAACATACTTTACTGTTTGTGAGTGGGTTCCTTATTAGAAATTAAATTCAGAATATCCCAACTGTTGGCAGGGACCTCTGATTAAAGTGTTAATTGTGTTAATCAGAGTACTGGAAAAGTGGTGGGGGAAATAGATTATTGGTTAGCCAAGATAAAACTAGTGTCTGGCTTGTTTCAGTCAGTTTATTGAATAACTAGTATGACAGGAATGGCAAGGACAAAATGGAACCAGGACAACAATAATAACAAACAAGCAAAATAGGGAATCCGGATACAAAACGTACAACGCAGGGCGATACTTCACATCAGGGTCTGAAATCACTAACGGAATGATCCAACTGGCTCTGGGAAGGCATACAACTAGCCAATCACAGGTCAACAGTGCCTGCCAATCACTCGGTTTGCAGCAGCCTTTCCCTCATCTCTCACTTTGACCTCAGGCATGTCACCCCCTCACCTGTCAGCCACTCTTGTTTTTCCCACCACAGCTCAAGTATCAAACATGCATGCTTGCTGACAAATAGGTCAGGAGGTTAACAATTTACTCCTTCCAGGCTTTTCCAAGCCTTGCTTTGACTGTGCATGCTTAACAGACCATCAAAACAGAACAGAAACCTGGGGTTTATACAGACAAGCATTACAGATCTCAATCTTGCTTGTTGTTCATGTCTGGTTTCTAAATGACTGTGCACCTTTCTATGTTAAAATGGCAATAATATGAAAACAAACTTTTATATTAGATATCATTTCTTCTTTGAGTAATTATCCACCTAAATATGTTCACTTGTGGGTGAATTTCTTGCCCTAAGCTTCAACTGGAGGATTTATTGTTTTATCAGTATCCATAAAGTGAGCTCTGGTGAGGCCTAAAGAAACCTCTACCTCTCTTTGTGGTTCCACGTGAAAGGGTAAAAGGCAGTGCGCTGTTCCTGTCCTTAGTTCCTCTCAGCTGCCTGACTAGAAACAGAGCACTGGTGGATTTCCTGACAACCTTTAAGCTCCAGAGACAATCCCAAACTTTTCCATTTTGACAGCTTCCTCCCAGAAAACACCTTAGGAAGAGTGCTAAGAGTTATTTTCTCTACTTTTTTTTTTTGTTTAAGGTAAGCCTACAACCCTTAAAAGTTTGATTCTGTGCCAGCCAGCACCTGCCTGTCTCTCCCTACACCCTTCAAATATGCAGCTTCATAAGGCAGAAGTGCTCAACCTCTGGCCTGCGAGCCAGATGTGACCAGTGAAGCCATAGCATTCAGCCCAAGGACTGCTCATGGGTCAAGAAATTTCGTGGTGGCAGTTAATATCACTACCCTCACTGGCTGCCAAATTCCCAAGCCCCACACAGTGGGTTGTCACTGGGCAAATGAGCTGCAATGTATATCTTTCATGGAGTACCATGAACCACTGAGGATTAACACATACTCTGCTGATATTGCTAAGAAAGAAGAGTCTCCAATCAAAACACAGGGTAAGAAACACCCACAAGTGAACCTTGGAAACCCACAAGTGTATATGGGAACAATACGTCTTGAAGAACTTCAGTTACTGATAAGTAACTTTGTTATTTATTAGTTTACTGTGAATTCAGAAATGTCCATAAATCTGCATACTATATAATGTCATATGTAATCTAACTCTGTCATGTATCTTTCAGAAAAATTTGTCAGTTTCTAGGAAGCATTGCAGAAGATGAGGAGCTCCCAAACGGATTTGTATCAACAGATGCTCAATATTATAAACCTGTTTCTCTTTCTCAGTATTTTCATGCTGGAAAATTACAGGTAAAACCTAACACATCTATTCTAAAAGTAAAATGTAACCCTAACATGCTTTGAATTCTTTTCTTGTTTTCATATAGGTGGTATTGTGAGAGTAATTAAAAGTTAAATGTTACCTCTTGTATGCAATAAAGTGTTTAGACTTTATCCTTCCCAAACTGTGAGTAAAGCATCTTCCAGTTCTTTGGATGCAGTATGCCTATAATGGAGCATTATGGCAAATAATTCTGTAGCTAGTTATTAGGGATACTGCTCAGAAATTAGACATATGTAACAAACCAACAAATTAATTCAGTAACGTGAGATATTTAACTCAAAAGGAAAGTATTTTGTAAGATATCTTAAAATAAGATTATGCCCAGTGCCTAGTTAGAAGATATGAGCAAAAAAGGGAGAGTGCCAGGTTGAATGCAAGTAGTGTCCCAGTTGAAGTCAATGGGAGTGGTGGGTAGGCAGTGTCTCTAAAGATTAGACCCCAAGTTACTTGCATCTTTATTTGCTAGATCAAAGTTATATTTCTGATGATGAAAAGTGAGGCAGCCAGAATATTTAAAGTAGTCCTTATGGGGCCTCAACCACTTGGCCTTATTTCTAGTTAGAGCTCTAGCTTTGTTTAGGGCCCCCACAAAGTCAAACTCCGTTTAACATGCTGCTGAGATCCTTCCTGTGTACCAGCAAGCTGTTTCCAATATTCCAGTATAAATATTTCCAGGCGTATTAGTGCTATGAGGCAGACAAGGTTCCTTGGGTGAATTTGATATCTTTCATTAGACCAACCCAAATGGTTGGAGAATAGTTATTAAGCAAGCTTTCGGGTTCAAAAACCCTTTGTCAGGCTAAGAAAGCTTCAGTAGTTGGTGTGTGCTCTTCCTGGATGGAATGAAGTGCTATGAGAGAACTTTTCAGTGTTATATTTAATAGGCATATCACGTATCAGGAAGTACAGACTGCACTGAATTAATATCTTCTTTAAGTTAATAGCAAGAAGTGCTTTGATGGTCTTGAGTAGATATATCTCCCAAACAAATATTCCAGTAATAATAGTAATCTGAATCTAATATATAGTGTCCTGTAAATCCATCTCTACAAGTTATGGTTCTGAAGATAACACTGAAAACATGAATAAAGTATAAATCTGTATATTGTTATCTTCACAAGAACGCATACCTCTTGGAAACACCTGGAAAGATGAACAACCCTAATTCATTTTAAGGTATTGTATGAAACCTAAAAACGACAGTTTAAATGCCAGCATGCTTAACTATTTCATAAGTGGCTACTTTAGCAGTAATTTGCATCTCGTATGTTTTTCCACAATTTAATAAAAAAGCCCTCCTTACTGCCTCAGGGGCCAAAAGCCCAAATATCTCTTTACCTGGGAGGGCAGGGCACTGGGAGGGGTGGCTACAAGGAATTTAGGGGTGGCTATAGCCCACCCTATAGCCACCCTTCCCAGTGGTGCCGCCACTCACCCTGCCCCCACCCACCCTGAACGCAGCCCTGGCCCCGCCCCCCCACCAAGAAGAGGCTGGCATAGTCCCTGGCCCCGAGCCTGCAGCAGGCAGCCTGCCCTCACCCCGCACAAAAGTCTGGGGGGGCACATGCCCCCCATGACTCCCCTGGAGGTGCATGCAGCAGCAGGGAGTCACCCCACCCTCCCACACCTCTTGGACAAGCTACCTGTGGCTCCGTCCCACTTCCAGGGTCACATTCACTACCCTGGCTTGGCAGTGCCTGCCCCTACCCCTACCCCTACCCCTGCCCCACTCCCTCCCTCACCTTGGGGGGCCTCAGTCTGCTCCCCCACCATATCCCTTCCCCCCCATAGACTTACCAGCTGGACACTTAAGTGCCATGGGCAGCTGCTGTGCAGAGCACATAAACCCTGGGTATTCAGTAAAGGTGGGCACTGGAATAGAGGCAGTGGGGAGGAAAGGAGAAGGGGCTTGAATCCCTGGCTGTGTTGAGTGGAGCAGGGGCAGGATGCTGCTGCAAGAGGTGGTGTCAGGTCATCACCAAGAGCTAGGTTAACTCTTCCCTGGTCCTGCAGCCACCAACACGTTAAGTGGTTTAGAACTTTCCTCACCGTGTAAAACTGCAGCAGTTGTGGCTCCAGGGAAGACAGAACCTGGCTCTTGGCAGTGACATCTTGTCTCGCAGCAGCATGCTGTACCCAGCTCTGCTCTGGACAGGTGAGGACTCAAGTTCCACCTGCCTCTATACTGGAACCTATGGGCACAAACTCTTGTCAGGTATGCCTCTAGACCAGAGGACAGGAAGCAGAGGGGCACTCAAGTAGAGGCCAGGGTTTAATTTGTGGCATGCCTGCCAGAAAGGTTGGCCACCACTGACATAAATGGAAATCCTGTCTGAAATGGCACATTATGCGCCTGGTTCTCTTTGAAGGAAATTTAAACTTTCTCTGCCTAACAGTGGGCTAGGTATGCTATATCGCAACCCCATTAACCAAGCTAATTTAATTAAAAGAGATGTCACCTAAAATTAACTTCAAGTCTTCTGTGTAACATATTGTGAGTATCCCTTCTTGCATCTCTGAGATAGTAGTGCAGAGAACTGTAGGCTTGGGCTTGACTGTATGTTGTACAATACTGAACACTGGTCTATCAACTGTAACAAAATTAAGCATAAACTGGAATTAATTATTTTAATTTCAGCACTTAATAATTTCATTGGTTCACTTTTTTTGTTAATTACTATGACATTTTATCCTGTCAATCTGGAGACCTGTTAAGTGAAAATCTATCCTGTGTAGTCTTGTATACAAACCAGAACTTTGAAGAAGCAAATTCAGCCTACCCAAACTACTATTCCTGCTTTTCAAGAATGGTTTGTGCCTTGTTCAAAAATGTTTAAATCCAAATATTCCAGTTGAATTCATGTAACTAAAAGTCTGTTTGCAAGTAGTGACTGAGTCCTGGAATGCATCTAAAAAGAAATCACTTTTAGGAAACCATTAAAGGTGGCTTTGTTAATCATATTTTTCTATATGGTAATTTTACACAATTAGCAAATCAAATCAAATAAAACTTACTTTAACATGCTAATGATTTGGTAACATTCTGTTTTATGTATGACAGGAAGCAAGCAAAAATCAAGCAGCAGCAGCAACAGGTACTATAACTTCTAAAGAGTCCAGCCTGCAATAGTCTATGCTGTTGAAAGCTAAAATAAAATAAAGAAAAATAAAATCTCCAAAGTAAATACCAAACCTGATTAGAAAACACCATTGCAAAGTCATCGAAAATGAAATTGTAACAGAAGGCCTTCAAATGTTACTACTAAACAATTTAAAAATCCAAGGAAAATATATTTTCAGCCATGTAGTAACTTTATACATCAAGCTTTCTCCTCAGCTAGCATACTTTTCCATAAATTTATTACGGAACTGACCCTTTATATTTTTGTTGTCAAAATTCTTGATATAAAAAAACTTTTAAGTCTCATAAGATTGTAGTGGCAGTACAACTATTACATGAAAATTTGTGATTTTAAAAGAATAAAAAGTACAGAGGCTAGTAAAGAAAACTGCATTTTACTGAAATGTTTCCACCAAAGTAAAGAGATGAAGACAAAGATTTATTTTCTTTAACATGACCTTCTTGTTGATTCTCTACATTTTTCATTTTGGCCCATCCTTAAATACTAGTGGTTTGCCTATAAGCCTTATTCTTACCTTCCCCACAGTTACATAATTTACATATTACATAACTTTTTTTACCCATGTAATACTGTTTCTTCAATGGAGTTAGTTCATCTTTACGCAGCCGTTAGCTTTCTGGTTTTAAAAAATAAGGCTGGTGCAACTACACATTATTTTGCAGCATTAATAACTAAACACCTGTATACTTTATAGTTCAGCTTCGGAGATGATGTACTATTGCAGATTATTGAAGTATACATATTGACAAAAGAGCATACAATAAGTAAATTTAAAGTTAATTTAAAGCATTCCTTTAAGGGCAGTTTACACTCTGGTGTCCTGATGCAGCCACTTTCTCAGTTTCTTTCCTGGGTTTGGTGTAAGCGTGTACAAATAATTATAGTTTAAAACATAAAACTATATATTTTCTCTCTTCCTGGGTCTGGTATGGTGACATTAAAACGATGTCCTAACACCTGTACAAGAAACCGCTGACACAGCATGCATTCCTTTCCAGAGCACTCTTTCTAGATCAATAAACAGTCCTATTCCTCAACCTGAGGTTCACAAATCTTAACCCTAGTAGGCTACTGTGGATTCACCCGTTACGTTAGAGTTCCAGACAATCATTAACTCTTCCCCCTTCCCCAACCAGTGCCTTCCCTGATTTTAGAGCCCTCTGATTAGAAGCTTAACATAATAATTCACAGCTTCCTTTCTAGGTCCCACAGCTTTCTTACTAGCATTTATATCAACTCTTCCCATGATATTAGGATTTGGAAATCTTACCTAAAGGTTACATGGCTTCATCTCCTGGCATACAGATTTCCAGGGAGTTTTTATCTCTTCCTGGGCTCTTCTCTTAAGAGACCAACCAGCCTGTGCTATTAAGAACATAAGAAGTGCCATACTGGGGTGAGCCCAATGATCCATCTAACCCAGTATCTTCCTCCTACAGTGGCAATAATACATGCTTTAGAGAGCATATGACCAGGACATATCAAAAGTGATCCATCCCATTATACCCTCCATGGCATCCACCATCATTGATTTAGGGACATCAGAGGAAAATCTCTGACTGTTCTGTTTAATAGCTATTAATGGACCTATCATCCATGAATTTGTCCTATCCCTTTTTAAAACTGGCTATAATATCTTCCTCTACATCATCCTGTGGCAACAAGTTCTGTAAGTTAACTATGTGCTGCCTGCAAAAATACCTTTTACTGTTTGTTTTAAACTTGTCTACTGCTAATTTTAGTGGGTGTCCCCTAGTTCTAGTATTCTGGGATGTAGTCAATAACTGTTCAATTTCTCCACAACCTTCATGATTTTATAGGTGTCTGTCATATCTCCCCTTTCCAAATGGCATAGTACTGGTCTCTCCTGGTCTGTCATCTGCTTCATAGCCCTGATCATCTTGACTGCCTTTCTCTGTACCCTTTCTAATTCTAATATATACTTCTTGAGATGCAAAGACCAGAACCATAGGCGATGTGTAGGAGGGCCATGGGGAGGCATGTGCCCCCCCATGAGATTGTCCGCCACGAGAGTCACAGCTGGCTTCTGTCGCTCGCCCCTCACCTTGTTGCCACTTACCCCCCCCCTCGTTGCCAATGTGGCTGCTGGCGTCTGTGGGCAGCCCCCACTCACCGCTGTGGTGCCCCCCCAGTCTCAGGAGGCACCAGTCATTCATGACCAGAACCGCTATTCTCTTTCACTCTTTTAATGATGAGGTAGCATGCATTCCATAGAGGTCTCTTCCTACATCAAGAAATACATATTTTAATTGCAAACTTTCCAGACTCAGGAGACCTTTCTCTCAGCCTACCATTCTTACCTTGGATGATCTACAACCTCAAAATCTCCTTCTTCTGGGCCTTAGTTGGAATTGTGAATTTGAACCCTTCTTAGAATTTCTGTTACTTTCTTTGACCCCTTGAAGACATTCCATCCCTTAAATCAAGGGTTGTCAACAGGAGGTACACGTACCCCTGGGGGTACTTTGAAAGGTCCCAGGGGTATGCGGGGATGGAGCGCTGTCACCCTGCACTGCTGCCTCACAGGAGCTGGGCTGGGGCAGGGTGAGAGCGCTCGCCTCCCCACCAGCCCTGCGTGCCATGTCTGGCCACTCACCACTCCTCCTCTTCCTCCGCTCCATGTCCAGCTGCTCACCACCCCCATGCCCCCCAGGGTACACTTATTAAAAAAAAGGTTGAAAACCCCTGCCTTAAATGATACAGGAGTCTAGTTGGGTGAGGCTTCTGCTTCAAGTAGGAAATAAAGGAGCGAGTTAAGTGGCACGTCAACAAATATGTTTAAGATTAAAATCAGATATCTCTAAATTTATCTCTTTATAATTTGTCTGTGTCATTAAAATAACTCTTAGTTTTAATCCAATGTTCTCATTAGCTTATTGAGAATGTTATCTGTGAGTGCGATGATTTTTGTCTATTTAAGTTATCAACTAGTGGTCTGGAGGAAAAACCTGAATGGAGTACTGAGGGATGAAAATCTTACTTTAGCCACGGTTAGAAAACAATCAAATATAACTTAAAAATTTATAAGAAACTGCCTCATCTTACATTAATTTCTAAAGTGACAGGAAGTAAAATTTATTTGTAAAATACAGTTTTGACCTATAATAGATATAGAATCTAACAAATATATCAAAGTCAAATTTTGCTTATAGCCCCCTCAGTTCGGACTACTGGGTTGCTCCTGTGGCTTGTGATAGCCGTCAAACAAATCCAGTCAAACTGTTGTAATATATAAAGCATCTTACTATATTCCTGTGAGCCTCTTTTACTTCTCAGACAGCTTAGTCGCACAGTCCCCTGCTAGCCTGGCAACATCTGTTCTCCTTTGCTGACTTAAGAGGATTTACTGGTACATGATGCCTAGCTCAAGCTTTTTTTTCCCCTCCTATGCTTGTCCCACCATTTCTAGGGATGCAAGCAACCTCCACTGGCAAACTTTCCCTTCTTAGGAAATAAGGAAGATCCTGGCTATATGCACGGAGGAGAAAGAGTAACGTATTTAAAAAAAAAATCTGGAGGTAAAAGTGGCCTTTCTGGAGCCTAGGATTGTATCCATAACTTCTGATGAAGCACAATGCTTCCTTGAAAAGTAAATTGTGCACTTACATTTGAGATAATTCAGACATTTTAATTTGGGGATCTCAAATGGTATTTCTGCTTTGGACCTCTGCAAGCAGATTTGGAAATAAAAAGGTTCAAGAAAAAGCTTTTTCAAATCCCAATAAAAGCCATAAATCTGCTCCCCTCTCAAAGGACATTCTGGAAATGAGCAAGAATTCTGTGATAATGTCCTGTCCTAAGGCAGTTGTCCACAAGGTGGGGCTTCTACAACAGAGAGCTTAGTATCCAAAACTGCAGTGGTCTGATTCAAGAACTAACTGATGATGCCACAAGTTCACAAGAACAATTTATTAGTCTGCATTTCTAAAATATAATTTGCAACACAAACTACAATTATATTTTTTATCAAGCAAAAGCCATATTTCTTCATTACATCACAGACCACAAAAATGATTTTACTGTGCTATTAACGCCTACATTGTACTGATGCACACTTTGTAATTTTGTTAGATCCCCTACCTTGGGAGTCTTCAAGAGGAGGTTGGGGGTCTTCAAGAGGAGGCTGGGGTATTATGATCCCAGCACTCATTCCTGCCCAGGGCAGGGGGTTGGACGTGATCTGTTCAGGTCTCTTCCAACCCTAGAAACTATGAAATACCAAGTATTATGTATAACATACAAATCTGGAAAGGTAAGCATATATCATAGTTTAAATGCTGTTTAAACTCACTTTCTTTTCAGTAGTAACTGATATATAACCATTCTGTCCAATTTAATTACTTTTGTGGGTTTGCCCCTTTATATCATTTCAAGGAAGAATTGTGGCCTTTAACTTCCTTTATTTTGGTGGAGGCATTTAACAGTACAATAGTAATTTTTACTGAATTTTCAGTAGTAACAGACTATATGTAAGTTTTGGAAATCCCATTGATAACATAATTCAATAACATAATGAATCACAAGTGTTAGGGGAAGCAAAAGTGCTTTTATTCTGCTAGTTTGAGAATTAAGTTGCTAGCAGATCCAAAATGATTCTGTGCTAATAATATGCACTGAGTTCTAAATTCCATTTTCAGAAGATTTGGTAAACCAATCTATGACTTAAGAAGGATTTCAAGAAAAGTATACTGCCCCAAGTCTGTAAAGCCGTATGTTTTTGTGTTGTGTCTTCTAAATCAATCAACCATCTTCTGTACGACTCTTTAAAACACTCTTCAGACCTGTCTTATTTCTGTGAAGGAGGCCACCATTGGCAAAGAGGCGAAACAAAATGGCTTTCAGAATTGGAGGATGGAAATTTTATCCATGTATAAGACTTTATGAAGCAACAAATCAAACTGGGTCATAGTTTATTGTACACTCAAAATCTGTTGCACAATGTATAAGTTTTAAGAAGAATTCTTAGGCTGCAAAGGTACTCAGGTAGTTTATTTTCAGTGGGAGTTGTGTAATATTTCTTCATCTTCTTCCTGACACCCAGTACTGCTTTGATTCTGTTATAATGTATTTATGCTGCTCCAAATACATGCTAACTCTCCAGATCCTTATTCTCAGTCCCCCAAAATTGTGCTTTTTTGAAGACATTACATTCTGTAGGTTGTTGTTAAACGCTTGAATGAAGAATCTGCTAATATACTAGACTTATATGTTCTAATACCAAAATATACCTTTGAAAAAATACACCAAAATTTATTTTGATATTTTTTTGGTCATATGCCACATTTCAGTAAAGCTTGGATATTAGACTTCATTCCACACCCACTTATAAAAAAATTGTAACAGAATGCAGCAAATTTTATAATCTTGTGAATTATGGGGGAAGTTCTCAAAAGCACCATTATCATTGAAAGTTCCTGGAAATTATGTTCTTAAAACCATGAGGTGCTTTTGAAACTTACCTCCTTAACAACTCCTTAATAAGTACAACTAGAACATAGAAAGAAGAAAAAGTGAACAGACAGATATGATAATTTTGGAATATTATTACTATACTTTAAAATCTTGCACTGAAAATAATCTCAGTAAATATAATTTAATTTGTTCTTGTTATATTTTAATTCACAAAAAATAATGAATGAACAATATAAAAAACAATTTTGTTACAGCTCCTGATGTTTGTACTACTGGTGAATTTAGTCCCGTTACAAAAACAGTCATGTGTGACAGCTCAGATTCAGAAAGCAGCCCGAATATGCCAAACAGCAGTTTGACTGCAAGTTCCAGGTCATCTTCATTTACATCGTGGCACAGCAGTACAGAAGCAACTTGTGACTGTTTATCGGATGGTTCCTCCTCCCATGTTTCTTTATCAAAAAAATGTTTAATGGAAAATCAGAATTTGCACTTACCAAACATTAACAAAACAGAAAAAAATACAGCTCCTGCTTTATTTGTCTCAAATGACTTATCCAGTGATGATCAAGATGATGAAAATACTACAAAAAAAAATTCTCAGAACTAGTAAAAGCAAGGATTCCTAAGTCAAGAATTGAAAACAATACTGCCATATTATTTCCCTTTAATGAAACATTGACTGTAGAGAACTCAAGTAAAGACATAATTCATTTACCCACTTCTAAGTCAGCACAAAGATCCATGAGTAATATTTGCATGTCTCATCCATTAGATTGCAGTAGTCTCACTAAATTTGATGACTGTAACTTCCCAGAACCCATTAATGATTTGAATAAGTTTATGTAAAATAAGAAGATTGACAAGCTGGCTAGAATAATAAAAGTCAATAATAGAAATGTATCTCAATAGGAAATTATTTTTAAAAATTTACTCTTAAATTCTGAAGTTTAAAAAAAATAAAGTTGACTAACAGTATCTTTTGCTGTCATGTTTTAATTCTGGGGGAGGGTAATTATTTCATGAATCTCTGACTGGTTCTGATCAAACAGGCTCCTTCCCTCTTCCTTTTACAGAAAAGCAAGATAAATGAACAATCAAGATTTTCATATCCTCTAATAATCTTCACTATGTGGTCTGCTTTCCACCTGAAAGAAGTTCAGAAGCAAGGTGACCTGTGACTGAGCAGCCAGCTTTTAATAGATTCTGAACCGGAAAAAACTTGGGTAAGGATTCCTCTATTTCTTGCAGCACCTGCAACTGCTCTTTATTGGCCTCTGAAGATAGCACAGCCATATTTACCCAAATCCAAAATGAGTGAATTTAAGACAACCCCCCAATAATTATATTCTACACATGGAAAATTTATAAATTTATTATAATTTTCCATGTCAAGAATCTCATTTTTGAAGAAACATTTTAAATTGGTTCCTCCCCCTACCACTGCAGTGGAGCAAGCAGTAGCAAGGAGGCAGGTGGTGGTAGGCCAGGTGTCAGGGGTGTCCCCGCCCCTTGCTGCCTGTCCCTGCCAGTTAACTCCCCCAGTTGCCTGCCCCACCACCAGTTCCTGCAAGCCCCGTGCCTGTCCCCATGGCACCTGTACTCCCTGCTGCCCCCTCCTGTATCCTTCCCACCTGCTTCCCCAGTGCCTGTGCCCCCTGCTAAGCCTCCCATAACTTGTCCCTCCCCTCCACTGTCATTTACCTTCTGATTGCAACTCTGGCTCCTGCTGGGGTGCCCCTCTAGCCTAAAAGTGGTGGCAGAAGAGTGGTGGGAGCATCTCTGGTCTCAGCTCTAGGGCCAGAGCTGAAGCTGCTGCCATTGTAAGAGTTGTTGCATCGCCAGTCTGCGGCTGGAGGCAGCACATGCTACATGCTCCATGCCCCAGCCAGAGACAGAGCTACAAGGGAAGGGTAAGCAGCAGTGAGGAGCAAAGGTGAAGGAGAGCAGAAGCTGTGTGGGGCAGGCGGTAGAGAGTTGGCAGCCAACTCTGACCTTGGGATTGGAGTTGGAGCCATAACTCCTCCTCCCACCCCTGCTTGTACTCAAATCTAAGAAAAGGGTCCCCCCCGTCAAGGGAAACACAGAACGTCCCATCTTCCAACACATCCTTCCCACAGTTTATATGTTTAGTGTTTCACAAAAGTTTTTGCTTTTGTAAACTGCAGAAGTTTACATTTAAGTAATTTGTAAATATAAATGTGTATTTCCCCATAAAAACAATCACAACATGCAAACCAAAATTTTTGCACAGCTATAATTTGCACAGCCACTGCTTGCTACAATAACCTTATACATACTATTTTCCTGAGAACCCCAGTGAGAGAAAACAAGTATACAAAAGAATACTTCCATAGCATTTCAACATTTAAAAAAAAATCAGTTACAAATAGCACTTTATCTTTCTGTAGTTTTCGTGTGCCAGACTATATCAGCATCAAAGTATGAACTTGGTATTTAATAGAGATTTCAATTTTACTTAATCCAAAATACCCTGGTCCAAATTCTGCCCTTATATGTAAGTCTGTTTAAGGACAAGAAGCAATATAAATGGTATTAGTAATGTGTATGCTTTTAAAGTATACTGGTATTTTGCATCGGTTCTGCCATCATCTTTGTATTACCAGTATTCCTTTTGAGATTGGCCTATTAGTGAAATCTGTGATATCTGAAGGATGTATTTAGATCCACATGCCATCATGTTTTTCCAGTAATTGTTTTTGAGCAAACCAGAAGTAAAAGTTAAAGCAACATAATGATAATATATCTGCTGTAAATCATTTGCACATAGATGTTGGCAAAATGTATTACATGGAGCAAATGGACTGCTACATGAGATTCACCATGTAAAGCTGGCTGAGAAGAGTGTGTGTTTATGACTGAAAGGAGTATATGGTGAACATGTACTATAGTGGCTGTCCTTTTTTCCTGTCTTGCAGAACATTGTCTTTATCTCGGTACAGGATACATCCTGGTAATATAACATTTTTGGTTTCGGAGTAATAGCTATTACAGAAAGCAGAAGCTCTATAACAATACAAGACATCTGCTGGCTAAGATTTCACAGGAGGATGAACTAATGTAAATGCTATATGTGATACTGAGCAAATTAACACCAGAGTTGCAGTTAATTCCAGCAACATGAGCAAAATAATGTATAATAAAGTACACACAAAATAAAGACATTAGTTCCATGATTGCATTATTGGTTGACCAGAGTATTTCTTACCTAGGTTAGTAAGGAAGCTTCTGTTGGTCACTTCATTATCTCTTGGGTAATAGCATAATGCTATTATGCTAAAATACCATTTGCATTCAAGAAATATCTGTAATTTGGTTAAAGAGCTGGCAAACCTAGCAAGGAAGTCATGCCCATCTGAGGAGATGCTCTGCTTTTTATAACCAAATTAAAAAAAAAAAGCATTCTCATGATCACGTATACATGGATGATTACTGGTATATGCTACACTAAAAAAAAGGAATCTTATTTATGATTCTACAGACAGAGGACAAAGCTAAAACCTAGATTATATTTTTTCACAGGCCATGAGAATCCTTTTAAAAGGTTTCCTCCAGGTGGATCTCAGTAGCTCATTTGAAATCACATTTCTATTTTCTTTATTCTGCCTTCCACCTCTCCCACATGGTTGTCTCCAACATTGTCCATAAAGGCAGAGCTCCACAGGATTGAGGGACTCCACTTAGTACTTAATATGGCCTGAGGCCTTATCACCCCTATATATGGATTTGGGAACACTACCTTCCAAAGGTAAGAAGGTGTAATAGGAGATGTCAAAAAGGTATGGTGGGCATGTATACCATGTAATACCATTATACAACTCCTGTTGTTAGTGATATACACATAGTATTGAAGAGGACTTTCAAACTAATTAATGTTTTGGAATGGGGGAAAAAACCTGTACTCCATCTATGAATGGATCAATGAACCCCAAGAATAGGATGTCAGGTAAAAGAAATAACTTATGTCGCCTGTTGTCCTTGCAGCTCCCCAAAATGGTTCCTGCATATAAGCAGTGGCTACTTTTTGTGGGTTTCTATTTATTTAATTAAAAAAAAAGTTCCAGAAGACATTCACTGTCAAATTATGGCTATAAGCATTTGTTTAAATGTTTGTTTATAGACAAATAAAATTGTGAAAGTACAGTATATAGGTTGCCAATGCCACTAATATTTTCATATCTGTATCTATCTTTCCTACAAAGAAACCACCTTATTTCTAAAGACACTTCATCCTGGATGAGAAGCTGGTCAAAGGAATCCATACATTTATCACCTCCAGGTGATAACTCAAAATATCAGGTGAATATGAAGGCAAGGAGAGGCTACAGGTGGTACGTAATGCCACATTATGTCTGCTTCCCCCAGCCCCCTCTGGATCCCAGTGAGCTTCTGATGCCAGTTTCTGGTCATGGTGCTAATTTCCAAAACAATTAATGGCTCAAGTCCCAGCTGCATCAAAGATCAAATTTCAGTTTCTCAGATACTGAGCCATACTCATCTGGGACACAGCAGCGTAGAAAATTTAGGACAAAGCATACAAGAGCTGGGGATAAAGCATTCACTGTCAAGGGAATCTTCGTACAGAACAGACTTCCAGAGATCAAGTGAGACCCGAGTCTGACCAGCATTGGGAAATTTTGCAAAATTTTCCTCTTCATGAAGCTTGTCACTTGCAGGGTTAGCTGTGCACCTTCTGGTTCCTTTCTGGTTCCTCTCAGTTTATCCCTTATGCCTCACTGAGTGCAGGTTTCATACTTTTACCTCTCCTGCAGTGGTATTCTACAGTTCTCCCGTTCTTAAACTGGGCCTCTTGCTACAGATTTTCTCTCGACCATGCATATCCAACATGGTTTGGTATAGTTCAACCAACTGGGTTTAGCACCTGGAGCTTTTTTCTTCCATGAGCCCATGACAAGTGGCGAATACAGTGACTACACTGGCCTTCTTAAACCAAAACAATTTAATCCTAACAATAGGAATAAAGCATTTAAGAAAATTATTATAAAACAATAGTCACTTGCTCTTTCTTGTATCTAGAGTCCTATCATCTTGTGATGTGGGGCCAGGCAGGCCTAATTTTTTTAGGTTCCCTAGCAGATCTTGTTAGTTAGCCTGAACTGCTCAGTAGCAACCCACTGACCTCTGGAAAGAAAGGTAGGAGGCAGGATAGATTCACACCTTAAAAACTAAATACCAGTAAATCACTCAGGTATGCATAGGCTTTCATAAGCATCACCTTATTTTATCAGAAGCTATGGAAGGACTCGTATCCAGATCCGAGCATTGAACCCACATGGCAAAACAATATTTTTAACTTAGCTGGAAATGTGAGGAAACATCTTTAGAGCTATTAGGTCAAACATTGTCTTAACCACCCTGGGATGCTACATGGGTGCAGCAGGGTAGACGGGGTGGCTTATCTCCAGCCATGGTTTCACTTCCTGCTTTTATTTCTTACAACTTCCTATTAAACTAAACCAGCGGTGACCAAACTGCAGCTTGAGCTGCCTGTGGTTTCTAGGCGGTTTAAACGCAGCTCCTAAAGACAGAGTCAAAATAAAAATATTCTTTTTCTATCTGTCCAATTCTTTCTTTCTGGTTTTGCTTTTCTTCAGGTCTTGTTTATTGGTTATTCTAAGCAGTCATTTAACAGCACATATTTACGCTGGAACACTTTGCACAGATAGCTGACGGGTATGTACATCCTGAAAGTTTTGCACCTTGCAGCTCCCAGTCGTGTCAAGGTTTGTGGGTAGAAGAGTTAGGAAGTTGAGTCACCCCTGAATTAAACCAACATACCCATGCAGTAAACATCCCAATATCTAGGTCACATCAGACTTAATAATTATTGTATGTCATGGCATCGCCACATTATCACAAAGCCTTTCTGTTGTAAGTGATAATTGCATTTCAAACATATTTATTCCCAACCTGCCCATCCCCACCATAAAACCTACTGGCAGCAGAATTCCAGCAGGGAGAAGTGCTAGAGATCCCGTGAAGTCCCCTAAGGACTTTGTGGTTGCTACTGGTTTCAGATGGAAGGGACTGGGGAGACCAACCAGGCAAACTCCCGTTGCTCCAAAAAACAAATGTTTTCCCTCACCTGGGCCTGTAGCCTTGCATATTTAAGGTAAAATAAAGAGGAAAGATGAAATCTTTTATTCCACTAAAACTTATGTCATTAATAGTCGTGTTCTAAATTTGGGTTTTAAATATTCATGACCATTCATGGGATAGCCAGAAACATTTAACTGTATATTTTACTTTGCAAGGAAAAAAAAAAGTTGTTAACTACAGGGCTGGTCATACGGCGTGCCTTGAAGTTAATGGTAAATAAAGAAAGCTTGAAAGTTTGATTTACAAATATAAAAACAGCAGGAGAGGGATCCTGCTTATTTTCCCCATATGGGATGCACTTCTCGTCTGTCCTGAAACACCTTATGTGGGTCTCTGCATTAGACTGTTTTCTCTTAGGTTACCAATTGTGGGGCACTCGAGTAGACCAAATACTTTAACTGTCCTACCACGTAACCGTTCAAAGCTAAAATGGTGGTTAAAATATTGATTATATGATCACTCCTACCCTGGGAACCGCACCGGGAGATGCACGGCCGGTGCGGTGGCAATTTTACAAATGCCAGAGCGAAGGGATCAGGTCCTGACCTCATAATTGTTACTAACTCCATTTGGTCCAAGATTTTATACAAGAACGTCGATAACTCGAGAAATTGTGGCTGTCCCACGCATGGCGATGAATATTTATTCATGAATATTCAAAACCCAAATTTAGGACGTGAATATTAACGAACATACGTTTCAGTGGAATAAAAGATTTCATCTTTCCTTTTTCCTCTACTTTAAACACGCAAGGCAACAGGCCCAGGTGGGGGAAAACATTTTTATGTTTTTTTTGGAGACATGGTTGTCTCCCCAATTCTGTTTATATGAAATCAGCAGCAACAGCAAAGTCCTTAGCGGTAGGGTGGCCCTCGTGGAGGACAGTCCGGTTTTCTGCTACTCCGTCCTCTACGGATACAAAACCGGACGCTTTTACGTCCTGTTTTTCTTCGGAAGAAACCCAAATTTAGGACGCGAATATTAACGAACATAAGCGAAGAGAAAAATAGAGGACATAAGAGGCACTGGGTTTCGTATCCATTGAGGAAAACCAGACTGTCCTCTATGATGGCCACCCGGCCTAGAGGCCTTGGCGGCGTGGAAGGAGCCAGCCAGATTACTTGAACGTCTTGGACGCGTCGATCCAGCGAGGCGCTCGGGTCGGTCTGGCTGACGTGGGTCCAAGAAAAGACGTCGGATTTACCCCAAAGAACCGTCCCCGATGCTTTTCGAATGACATCGCCGTGGCCTTTGAAGGGCAGGACGCCTCGCCACCAAGAGGCTTTGCCCGCCCCAGGTTTTCCCTCATCCGGATGGCCACGAAGACAAGGAGATCATGGGAACCCCTTCGAGAGGCAGACACCTCACGAGGAAGGGGCTTTGTCCGCCTCCTCGCACACAACGAGAGGGCCGAGAGGGCGATGTGGTGGAACAACCCTCCTGTCTGGGGGGGAGGCCAGGCCGGGCCGGGCCCCGATGGCGCACGGAGCCGGCGGGGGGAGGGGGAGGGGGAGGGGCGGGGCGGGGCGGGTGACCGGGAAGCAGAAGCGCCGCCAACCGCCGGGCGGGCGGGCCGCACCTGGCCCCGCCGCTGCCCTCCCGGGGGCGGGGAACCGAGTCCCGGCCCCGGAGCGCAGCGGAGCCGCGCAGGCAGGGGCGGGCATGAGCGCCGGGCCCTGACCGGAGCGGAGCGGAGCGTCGCGCCGCCGCCGCCCGGGGCGGGGGAAGATGGGGAACTGCCTCAAGTCCCCCACGTCGGACGACATCTCCCTGCTGCACGAGTCGCAGTCGGACCGGGCCAGCTACGGCGACGGCGCCGAGCCGGACCAGGAGCCGCCGCCGCCATATCAGGTACCGGGGCCGCCGGCTGTGACTCGGCAAAAGCGGTCGGGCTGAGCGGGGCTGCGCCGGGCCGGGCCGGGCCGGGGGCGCGGGGAAACCTCCCGCCGCCGCCGCCGCCGCCTTTGTTGTCTGGGCGCGGACACGGGGGGGGTGGGACTGGCGCGGGCCCTTCAGGCGGCGCGAGCCCGGGGCTCCCCGGGGGGGTTTGCGCCCTGCTAAGGGCCGCAAGGACAGGCGAGCCCGCACCGGCTTTGCCCAGGCAGTGTGGGGGCCCCCCTCCCCCCGCGTGGGGTCGGCGCCTGCCAGCCCCCCTCACAAAGTCACCGACTGCCAACCGGCCAGAGCCGCGCGGGGTCGCCGACTTCAACCGGCGAACGCCGTTCAAAAAGTCACCGACTGCCAACCGGTGAGAGCCATGCAGGGTCACCGACTGTCAACCGGTGAGCACCGTTCAAAAAATCACCGATTGTCAACCGCCAAGAGCTGCACGGGGTTGCCAACTGTCAACCGGTGAGCACCATTGAAAAAGTCACCGATTGTCAACCAGCGAGAGCTATGCAGGGTTGCCGACTGTCAACCGGTGAGCACCGTTCAAAAAATCACCGATTGTCAACCGCCGAGAGCTGCACGGGGTTGCCAACTGTCAACCGGTGAGCACCATTGAAAAAGTCACCGATTGTCAACTAGCGAGAGCTATGCAGGGTCGCTGACTGTCAACCGGTGAACGCTGTTCAAAAAATCACCGATTGTCAACCGCCGAGAGCTGCACAGGGTTGCCAACTGTCAACCGGTGAACACCATTCAAAAAGTCACCGATTGTCAACTGGCGAGAGCCACGCGGGGTTGGCAACTGTCAACTGGTGAACGCCATTTAAAAAGTTGCCGACTGTCAACCGGTGAGAGCCGCTCAGGGTCGCCGATTGTAAAACAGAGCAGTTCAAAGCACCAATTATAAAACAGTAAAAGCCATTCAAAAAGTCGCCGGTTATAAAACGGTAAAAGTGGAAATGGCAAAGAGGGAAAGAGGTTTTTAAGACGCGGGCTGACAAAGCCTTGGCTGATGGGGTTGGCGATGGTCGTGCTCGGAGCAGGCGGTTGGACATGGGGTGACCTCCTTGAGGTCCTTTTGCAGCCTTATTTTCTAGGACTGTTCTCAGGAGAAATACATCATTGAAGTGGATGCGATGGCATGTTTTTTCACGGGGAAAAATAACTTCATTACATCTTCAAACTAATGGGTCGTTGGTTTTTTGTCTTCTTACACCAGGTTTGATATAACAGCATATCTCTCTGAGAAATCTACTGTGAGATGTGTTTGAGATGTCAGTCTTGAAGGGAGATCTGATAGCTCTTTATTTGATCAGATAGGAGTCATTCAGCAGTTGCAGAATCGGCATATAATTAACCAAATTGCAGGAAGTATTTAACGGGGTAGACCTGTCATCTGCAAATGCTTTATGAAGTCAAGAATGATAGATCGGATAGGATTTTTTTTTTCTTTTTGGTGCTCAAGAGCAGGAAGTGTAGTTGTCACTGATGGATGCAGTGAGACAACAGTGCTGTTACCTGGCAGGCAGGAGTTGTTTATATTTTCTACACATGCAAAAGATACTGAATAACTGTTTTAATATAAAATCCTCCTATGAGGAACTCTTCCTAGTTCTCAATTGCACCTACTCAAGTCCAGTGAATTTAAAGGAAGCACAATGACATTATTTAAAGGACAAATCACCCTAAACGAACCCTGCACCATCTGTTCGGATTAAGAATGCAAGAATTTTTTCTGTAAATCGACACGTAATATATGAACAAAATCTAGCGGTCTATCCTATGCATTACAAATACAACGTGCGTGTGTAATCTCCAGGCACTATTTTTTTTTTTTTAACAGCCTCTGAGCATTATTATGATTTCCTCTTCAGAATGGTCAAGAGTATATTATGTAAATGTTGCAGGCCTTTCCAGGTTGATTAGAGAAACAAACTCGTTTGCCATTCAAGCTTTCTGGGAGATTTTTTCTCCTTTCTAATGAACATGTTTTAGGAACCAGGAGGGGTAGGTAGGTAGGTTGGTTGGCTTTGCTGTCTATTCTTTTTTGTCAGTTATTTAAAAGTTCTCTTATTGAGTCCTGGCAGTGAGTTTATATCAAAGCCAGCTCACTTTATTAACTATATTCACAATTCTGCATATCGGCTGCTGTGTTCTCCTGTTTTGATATTCTTTGGTTACCTTTACATTTATATTTTAAAATTTCTATTCAAGTCAGGAGAGTGTAGGGGGGGAATGGTTACTTTAATGCACCATTACTTTTTTGGTATTTCTGAACTGTACGTTTGAAAGTCAGAGGCATGGCTCCTACAGCTGCAGCTGAGTCATAATACCTTAAGGAGAGAGTGTGTGTGTGTGTGTGTGTGTGTGTGTGTGTGTGTGTATTGCTACATACAGTAATACAATACACGCTGAAGGGGACTACATTTAAAATTGAGGGAATCACTTTTGAACGATCTGATCTTCCATGCATTTACATTCCCAATCACGAGTCTGAATTCGAATTGTCACTGAACAGCTCAATTTAAAATAGCTGCTTAACGCTATTGTAGTGAAATATAAGGAATTCCATACACTTAGTGCTGTTCTTTTTGTGGGGGGGAAAAATGTCACATTTGGGCTACAAAATTGCTTGAACAGTATCAGGTTCTATGATGTAAGAGTGGTGAGGGAAACTGGGAAGAGTACAAAACTGAGTTGAAAACTCATGATTTTGTTTTGTTTTGTTGTTTTTAGCAACTGACCTCCAGTGGACACTGTAGGACAATGACCATAAAAATTACTTATTGGAGTTCCAGCCGTAAAAATAGATGCACACGATTTAGAACTGGGAACAATCTGTTTTTGCTTGCTTGGTTTTCCAGTGAGGATTCATGCACTTTCAAAAACAGAGCTTAAAAACTGCAGACAAGCAAGGCCGAAGCAAGCAATGGAATAGTTGTTCGTGGAGGCACACGTTTATAGGAATCTGGCTTCCTAAAAGTCCAGAAATTCTTAAACTATTGTCTTTTTTTTCTGTATCTCAGTTGACTAGGCTACTTTTATTTTTAGGTTATGAGGGGGGAAAACCCCTAAAATCACCTGCAATGCGTCTATGTGTCTTATTAATAACTGTAATCACCTAATTGTTTGCTATTTAAATATTTAGTATTCTCAGATACGTGGATGCCTATCAACATAGTCAAAATCAAGCTAGGCCATTCTTTTCATAATTATTTTTCCCTGTTCATGTAAGATATCCTCCTGAGATTCCTTTATGTGTTGCATAATACATTATTCCCTTAACTGTTGTCTATGTGTGTAGCGCTGTATAAAACTTAGAAAACGCAGTTTCTGCCACCAGAAGGTGGACTTAAAATTGGACATTACAGAGACACGGGATATCAGGAATTAGGAGTTTCACTCAAAGGGGTTATGCAAATATCTGGCTCTTTATTTTTTTTAATTATGTATGTTTGTGCCATAGCTGAAAGGCATCAAGTAAGAAATACGGTTTTTAAGTAGGGATTTTTAAGGAATCAAAGTGTGTCCCATTGACACGCTAGCAAAATAAGATTGGAGGGGGCTTGGGAGGGGTCATCCAATCCAAGCCCTGTTCAAGACTGGATCAGCCCAGAAAAATTTCTCTCTCTCATTCAGTTAAAAATATGCAATTATGGAGAGTCCACAACCTTTCTAGATGATCTGCAGCAGTGAGGGATTACCTCACTTGTAAAGTTAATACCTAAACTAAATCTCCCTTATTGCAGTTTATGCCCATCACTTCTTGTCCTGTCTCCTTTGGACATGAAGAACAATGAAAAGTGGAGTGTTTCAGAGTAAGGGCATTATAGAAGGTGGCACCAAGACAAGACTAACAGAACAGGAAAAAAAGGAAGCAGTGACTAATATCTGTTCTCCTTGTGTGGGGATATTTTCACAAACCAAAGGCCAGTGCTTTTAAAAGTGTCCATTAATCCTGGATGTGTCCATTTGAGAGTGCGCCAATTAGGACTCCATGTTCTAGGGCACTGCACATATGTAGCACCATTTGAAGTCAGTGAGAACTGTGTGGGGCTTTTTATTGTGTCCACAAAACTAATGTATTTGTTTAAAAATTGCTTTCATTTCTTTCGCCATCTGTTGGCAATAACACTGCATCATCTTAGGCATGTTCATTACTTTTTTTCCCTTCCCATTTCTGTCATTTCTAGCAATTATAATTCAAAGGCTTTGCAAGACAGAAGGTTCACATGTGCTATCATTTGCTTTTCTTCTTTTTAAACATCCTCATTCCATCAAACTACTCACTTTCTAGCCACAATCTTCCCATTCCTGAATAGTTGCACAAATATTTCTCATCTGATAAATATTTGGAAACTCATACACTAATATTACGCAATTAATTAAAAACATAGGGAGCAAAAATGAGGAAAATACCCCAAGCAGACAAAAGAACCAGGATCTTTAACTTTCAAAATAGCATTTTTTATAATGTTCAAAATGAAGGCATAAAACATTAGTAAGAAATGAAGTAAGTTAAAGAAACAGGTGAAATACACGCAAGTTCTCAATATTCATATTGACCTCTGAAAAGCATATTTGAAATGTTGTTATAGAAAAACTGTTTGCAAAGTACTTGATTCAAGTAACAGTATAATTGCATATCGGTTCAAAGGTTCCTGTAATACCCTACCCATGATCATATAGGATGCATTAGAGCAGAGGTTGCTAAACTTTTTCTTATTGTGTACCCCCTTCCAGATTTACCAGCTACTCCAACCAGCATGCACTTCAAATTTTAACCCCTTAAATGCCACAGAAATTAAACATGCCATTACACAATTTTTCCTGCATACGCCCCAGAGATGTCTTGCGTACCCCCAGGGGTATACATACCACTATTCGGGAACCTCGGTATTAGAGGATCTTATGTTTCATTTTTGGTTTTATTTTGATGATTTGTAAACTCCTTAGACTAGATCTGCAGCACAGAATGGGAGCAGAAAAGTACACAAAGGTAGTTTAAATTGTGTGCTCCCATAATTCTTGCAGCAGCTGCTTGGGACAGCAGATGTTAAAGCGCCCCGTAGCATAATTTAGGACAGACTGAAGGCTTCTCTTAAGTTCTTGTTGTACCAGTTTAGGAGTGGGCAGTATGATTTATTTGATCATGTCCCCCCCTTCTCCTCCCCAGCATGCTTCTTCCAACCTCAAAGGCAGGGAGGTGAGGTGGTATGGGGGTCTATATACTGTATTTACTCTATTCTAAGACAGGTTTTTTTCTCTGTTTAACATGGAGGGAGGCCTCTCACCTTCTGAATCAAGTACAAAGGAAGGGGGGGGCAGCAGCCTCTGGTTCCCTGCCTGCCCATCTCCCTCCCCTTACCTTTGCTCTGTGCGGGCAGGCTCTATGCATATTGCGGCCTGAAGAACTGAGCACAGCCCCAGCCTGGCCTGTAGCAGTGGTGCACAGCCTGCCCTGCTGCTACGGGGCCTGGGCTGGGGCTGTGCTCTGTGCTCCAGGCTAGAACGGGGATGGAGCCTGTCGGCACAGAGCGGAGAGCAGGGGGACAGGCGTGGCAGGAAAAGGACAGAGATAGCAGGGGATAGGCACAAGTTGTTTGACCTCCCCACACTTCTACTGGCTGCCCCCTGCAGTGGTGGTAGAGGGGATGAATTAACATTAAAGGTGACCGTACAATAGTTTGATTCTGTATATGGAAAATTACAATATAATTATGTGTGGGGGGGGGTCATTTTAAGTTCAAGCAAATTCAATAAAGTCCAAGCTGCTTTAGAAGGGCAGCTTCTGTCCCCTTTGTGCCATCAGAGTAGTGCTGAGGATGGGGTCTTTCATTTATTTTTTCCAAGGTACCTGCAGACTTCCCAATCTGAACAATCAAAAGAACATTAGCTGGAAAGTCCACCATTTTTCTCTCTAAAACTAGTAGCTCTGAATGAATTTATTGACTTTGTTATGGCTTCATGATGCAACAAAGCATTTGTTATATTCTCAGCAGTACTTCTTAGGTGTTGTACATAGTTGAGTCACTGCCTTGCATTGGTTCTCCTCTCTCTCTCTCTCTCAAAAAAACCCCCAAAACAACAAAAAACAGTAGTTGATGCTGTTAAACATGGCAACCAAATTTTTAACCTCTGATGCAAGTGGATGCAAATCCCATAAAAATACTTGCGCCAGATGCTTTGAAGCCTCAAATGATTGTGTGAGTTATATGCAGACTTCAGTTATTAACGAAGCAAGTTGGAATGATTAAGTAGTATAACTTGTTCTAATTTACCTTTGAGTGGGTGTGCAAAACCAGGTGGCCTACACATGCTGGAGGGATATAAGAGGCTAGAACTAAAAAGCAGCACATTGGGAGATGTTTATATACAGCTACTGTCTTCATCTTAGAGAAACAGAGCTGAAAAAGAATTGGTAGGAAAGAGGCTTGAAATGAAGATGTCTTATAGACAGAATCTATTTGAGGAAAAATTGAAATAATTTTAATAAAAGTTACCCTAAATTAAATTTATGTTGAATACTTTTTACCACCCTTTCATCATTTTCTGGGATGGTGCAATTTATAAACATGTATGTCATACACAGTACAAAATGTGGTAGCTTGTTCTTCAGGAACATGTGCAAGATTATGCTGAGCAGGCACCTGAACTCAAGATTCCTATGACAAATATTAACTGTCATTTAAGCAAATTGATATTCTAAGTTTGGAAAAAAAAAAAAAGAAAAAAGAAGCATGATCTTGTCTGTGAAAATGTGGATTATGTACTGGGATCCCCTCTAGCAAATGGAGTTTTGCATGTGTTAGAATTAACAGAATCTACCAGCTAAACCAGGGGTGTCAAAGATGTGACCACAGGTCTTCACTGAGATGCATTTTTGGGGCAGCAGGGTGAGAGATGGCTGTGTTAATCCCTGTAGGTCCCTGAGCTGGCACAGTGTCCACTGAACCCCACTGTTGCTTGCAAAGTGATACTGCCCCACTGCCAGAGGTGAGTCCAGATCCAACCTGCCAGGAGCCCCGTAGTCTGGATCCAGCCATGGGAGCCAAGTGAGTTTGACATCCCTGAGCTTGACAAATACAGAACAGTTCCAGTGAGAAAAAAAAAGCAGCAGAAGAGATGGGGAGGTTTACAACTTGCTGTAGGGAAAGAAATGGTAGAATGAGCTAGTGATGTTCTGGTGAAAGAATGTGATGACTTAAGCCACCTTGTGTAGCTTGTTTTCAGAACTGAACATGTCTTGTGACAATGTGCTGTAGCAATAGTTTTAATTGAGATAGATCAGGCAGCAAATGAAAATATAAAGCCAAGAGAAGTTCCCAATAGAAGGAGCTACATTATTTACAGATACAGCATTTGGTTTTCTGTCTTTTTTCTGGAGGGGGGGAGGGGTTTACACAGTTATGTCAATTTGAATAATGGTTCACGTATGTATTGTGAGCACAAAGGTCTTGGAATGATCTTTTTTTGAATTTCTTTATTTGGATTTGCTTGGTGTATCGTTACATTCTTCAGTGAGTGATAAAATGTATTCAGAAATTGTGGGGGCTTTATTTAAAAAAAGGCTCAAATCTCTGGGAGATTTTGTTGGAAATGAGCTATTCTAAATAGAAGGGTTTTGTGGCGTGGTTTTTTTTTTTTGTTCGCAGTACAGTTTTTTTGGCTTGCTCGCAACAAAAAAAAAAAAAATGTATATTTCCTGTCTTGGTGCATACTGGTTTGATTTAGGGTCTGGTAGACTAGCTGGCTGGTGTCATCTTAACTTTTTCTATTGACTAAGATAAGGATGGGGGAGAACAATATTAGGATACCAGGTGGGATCACAACAGACCTTTTTGGCATAACAACACTGAAAATGGCCTTATGATGAACTCTTTAATTAGTATGCTTGGTCAATGATTGAGTCCTATGCTTTCTTCCAGTTAAAAAAAACAAAACAAAACAAAAAACACTTTTTTTTTTTTTAACCCCAATTTCACTTAGTGTAAATACTGCATTAGGACCCAAGTTTGAGCAAGTGCCAGTATGTCTGCTAATATCTGGGTTCTGCGTGTGTTTCTGTTATGAAGACTAGAAACAATTTCTTAGAATGATCGTTGCTGGGTTTGCAACCAGAAAAGGGCCTATCCCCAGGTATTCCTGCAAGGGTAGTCTGTAGTAGCTGCACTGTGGGAAGAGAGGGAACATGCTTATAATCTTGTGTGATGGAGATGTTTTGTCCATTTTATATACAATTCTCTAAACTGGATGGAGACTTTGCACATGATGTAAAGTCCCTCTCCTTCGGTCTTCACTGCTTCTCTCCCCCTTTGCTAAAAGTCAGAGGTTAGATAGACACTGTTGAAGGTCCTGCTAGTCAAATTGTTTGCAGAGATTTTACCTACCTCTCCCCAGTGACTGGAGAAGATTTGCATTGTGATAAATGAAAATGTAGTTTGTTTTCCTAATTTAAAAAAATAAAATAAAAAAAATGGCACCGATTACAGTGCCCTAAGATGCAGGGTTTTTGTTTGTGTGTTTTAAATAAGGATGCAGATCTTGTGTCAGTTAGTTCGTTATATTGAATTGTTATACTGACTGCTCTCTCTTGTATCCTAACTTTGTATCTAAGACCATTATGCATTAATTTCACTAGGACCCATCGTGCGTGCTATTCCTATGCTTAAAAACAAAACAAACGAACAAACCCTGAAAAGATGGAAAGGAGAAATCCCACCACAGAACTACTGTGAATGTGTCTGTAATTGCTGAGGAAAAGAAATATAGCCTAAAATACACAGAGGTTTTGTGTTTCTGAGGACTGTTTTTCTTAGACTCAGAGCCTCCTTTCCCAGAAGTGGGATCATTCTCATCCATTCTAAACATGGTGTTTTAAAGCAAAAATAAATCTGATCAAAATCTTGAGGATTCAGTCAGAACAGGAGAAACTATCAAGGAAATTTCACATTATCTAAAGAAAAAGAAAAAAAAAATCCTTCCAGATAGATTTTCATAGGTATGCTTCTAAGTGGACCAGTTGCATCCTTAACGCAAAACTTTGAGAACATGAAATAGATAAATTGAAGAGTGTAGATTCAGAGGAGAATTTTTTTTATATGTACAGTTGTCAGTACAGATAAGTAGCAGTGTCCCTCTGACCTTTGTACTAAAGTCTTGATAATGGGATTATGTAGAGGTTGGTGGAATCTTATATGAAAATAGAGTGGGTATTGAGGAAGAAAAACAAAGCTTCAGCTATTTTTTTGCAAAAAGTTGCATGAAAGTATTGTAAAGAAAGCTTTTCAGGGCTGTAGTAGCCTGAAGGATTAATTGATTTCTTGAAACCAGACCTCTGTACTGTTTGTTTTTTGTGGGGGGGGGGGTGTTCCACTTTTTTTTGTAATGGATACATCTTAAGTACACTGTAGATGTTTTTAAATGATTATTTTGTGTGATTGCACATAACGCTGTATGCATTAAACATATCCGTTTGAGGCCTTAGAGTGCTGATAGACAAATCTAGAAACTTTGTTTCCATCAAGTTTTATAGGGAAAACATTGGTAAAAAAAAAAAAAAAAATGCTAAAGTAGCAGCAGATGTAGAACAAAATTTATTCCTACTTTCTGCAAAAAAGTGTCAGTGTGATCCAAGGGATTTTCAAGTTAGTTTTCCCTTTTGGCTCTGTCCAGAAATCTAAAAAGATAGAGCCAGGAAAAAATAAGATTCCACCAGAGCACCTTATAAGATTTCTCCTGTCTATCTTGCTCTTAACAGATAATGCTTATCAAATCAGTCTCCTTGCAGCCAGCAAGTAATTGGCAAACTACTGTATTTACCTGAATACACAATGACCTTGAATGTAAAATGACCACCCAATAATTAGTTTCTACATACAGAAAATTTATAAATTTATTATAATTTTCTATGTCTTGAATCTAATTATTGGAGGATCATCTTAAATTCCTTCCTCCCCCGCCCCCCTCCCCCACACTACTGCAGGTGGCTGGGGGACAGGTGGTGAGGGGGGTGGTAATGGGGTATGTGGCAGGGGACAGACAGTGTGGGAGCCAATAGTGTGGAGGCAGTGCAGCAGGTAGTGAGAGAGACAGACAGCTTGCCCCCTGCTGCTGGTTACCTCTCCTTGTTCCTGCCCACCCACAGCCTCAGGCTGCCATGTTTTTTTTCCCTCCTTCCCTCCATACTGTTTCTGCTTCCCCGTAGCTTCAGGTCCTGCCCCTCTTCATCTCATCTGGCCTTCTACCTGTTCCCCCCCCACTTTATATGCTGGCAGGCTCCCTGATGCAGCCTGGGTCAGAGAGCATGGCTCCAGCCTGGGCCCATAGCTTTTTTTTTTTTAGTATCTAGCCTTGCATCAGTACCAACTGGTTTTTAGCAGTAGCAAATGTACATGTTGCTAAAAATCACAGTTCCTGAAACAGGATATCATCACTGATTTTAATATTCTTAATAAGCAAAATGTTTCAGGGTCATGTGGGCTTATATTTTACAAAAAAATAAATAAATAAATAAATAAATAAAAATTGAAAGAGAGCCAGTGAAATCCAAGAGATCAGGGACAACTTTTGGGAGGAAAAAAATATTTGAAATATGTAAGAGGTTATTGCTAATAATGTCACCCAGGAAACAAATACCTTTATAATTAACCTACTAAACTGTTCTTGTGCATTTTCCACAATATTTTAATGATAAATTACTTTCTTAATTTAATGGATTCTCTCCATAGTATTACATGACTTGTCTGGTGTCTAGAAACACTGCCTAATGTGACT
The DNA here is from genome assembly GCF_030867095.1 of Alligator mississippiensis. Lineage (NCBI taxonomy): Eukaryota > Metazoa > Chordata > Crocodylia > Alligatoridae > Alligator > Alligator mississippiensis. Next base: position 8,271,314 of record NC_081828.1, read on the forward strand.
GTAAAGCATCCATCATTTTTTATTACAATGAGTTTTTACTCGAATTAAAAGTGGAACAGGGATTAATGTAATATCAAGGATGCTAGACTGTGGAACAAGAAAGAACCAGTAAAATGTGTGCATGATATAGGCGTATCTGACACTCGTTATCCTTGTTCTCAACATGCCCTCGTTATATCCTGATTCATGGGCACCCTTTTTGCATCACGTCCAACTTGTCTGATGTGTAGCAGTATTGCTCAGTGGCACTAAAAAGCATCAGTCATCTTTGCTGCAAAGGGTTTTCTACCTGCATGAAATCTGTATTGAATTTTGAGATCGAGATGGTGGATTAAAAGAACCAGGAGGTTGTGCAATTGTAACAGGTGGCCTTCTCAGGGCTGATTTACCTTTGCCCCACCCACCTGTTTCTGGGCTAACCGCCCGCCTTCTCACCCACCATGCCTTGATGATAATTAATTAAATTGTTGTTAATTAAGCAGGAGGCTGCCCATTTCTTGCCCAGATGCCAGGGGGCGCTATCTGTGGCTCTGTACCTCTCCTACACTGCAGCCCACGCCTCACAGATGGCATCCTCTGTTGTCAACATCACCGGCCCCACTCCGGGCCCCAGGATCCTACTATTTGAACCCCACCTGGATCCTTCCATTCAGGCGGCCTATTCTGCATTCGTTCTAGGCTGCATAGCTCCCTGAGCTGTTCCCCCTTACGGACATGGTCCCCCCAGGACCTTTGGCCACACAGGCCCTGGCCTCACCTCCAGGCCAGTTGGGACCCCAGGCCCTCAGCTCTGGGCATCCCTCACAGTGGACCCCTGGCCCTTCGACCCTTCCAGTCCTGGCCCCAGCATTGACCAGTCAGGGGATTTCAAGAGAGGTTTCTGAGTGTATGGCCCCACTCTGTTAATGGGGCCCACCTTCCGAACCCTACAAGGGGATAACCCACCTGGTTGTGGGAGTTGGAGTTAAGGTGCCCCGACCTGCCTTTCACCAGGGTGGTAACTGGCCTGGCATTTCCTGGGGGCTCCCACACCACTGAGAGCCCCATCAGACCACCCACTCCTGGCAGGGTGCAGTTTTAGGTTATGCCCAGGACCAGGAGCCTTCAGACCATCCCCTGTAGCTCCTCCCTTACCTTCAGGGTGTTCCATGAAGCCTCGCAGCCAGGCAATGTTGCTGCACCTCCAGCCAGAAGCAAAATGCCCTGTTTATATGGGCAGCCAGAGCTCCAAAATGGCCGTCGCAATTAAGCACCTGCTGGCTGCTTGGCTTCAGTCCTTAAAGTGGCAGGCACAAACACTACCCTATGACAGTAATCATTAGGAGAAACCTTAGCTAATCATATTACTCCCCAGATGATGAAGATTTACTGTTCTGGGAGATTTCAACATCCATGGAGGTATCTCGACCCATCAGTAATCCAAGACTGTCTTGCTGTGAGTTAGCCAATAGCTTCCAACAGATATCACCAGTCCATTTACATGGCCAAAGGCAGCTGACTTTATTCTAATTTAGACTTGAAAGTCTAAAATTACAGTATTTCTTACAAACCCCTACAATCTGAAAGTATACTGTAAAAGATACATCCTTTAAGTGTTTAACAAGTGGTTGATATCAGAAAGTCCTTGGCCTACAATAGCATCTAAGGGTCCAAGGCAGTGATGGACCAATGGACTACTATAGCCAACAGAGGATCAACACCCTGCCCTGTCAGAACCACTGCAGGCCAGTGTGGTTCTCAACAATCAGCGTAATTGAAGGAAGAAAGCAAGAACTGAGACTGCCAGTGGCCAAAACCTGCTCAACCACAGTCCATGGACAGTGATATGGACAGACAATGAACATATGGCAACTGCCTTGGACGATAAGTAAACTTTCTACTTGGTCACTGTTGCTTTAGCCAGCTTGTAACTAGCTGGTTTATCTCACTGGACATTTCTGCTGGTGCAGCAAAATATTTATAAATGCACACAAACAAAATCAGACCTACAACTAGTCTAATTTCAAGAGCTAAATCAAGGATAGCCCTGATTTAATATGACAGTATTGTTCAGGAACAATAGCTGGGATTTACTGAGAGGAACTATGACTCAAGAGTAATTCCTCCCCATCTTCACAGCACAATTATTGAGAGTGCAGACTCTTGTCTGCCCTTCGGACAATAAAGCCTTCTTGTACTCGTGTGCTTGGCCTTATCCTTACTAAAGGGGACAGTCTATGGCTTTGTGCCTTGCCTTCTTTTTTTTTTTTTTACTTCTGAGCTTTGGGGCAGTTTGTATTGCTAAGGGCACACAGTGTACTCCACCAAGCTTGAGACCTGATAGTCTCTTTGGCCTCTGCATGGTCAAGGAACGTGGGATCAAGGTTGGGACAGTCTAGTCTACAGTCAGCAAAATCACAATGGGTTAAATCTTTTACTTTATCTGCCTAATTGTATGTCATTGCAGAGCTACAGTTCTTGGCACTTGCACACAGTTTGGGATTCTGTTTCCTCCTGTGGCAAAATATTTGCCCTGTGTGCAGCTGTCAGAAGTAACCAGCGGGAAGAGGGAGCCTAACCTGCTAACTTAGTGTACAGGGGACTTGCCTAAGGAGCACAAGCCCTAGGTTCCACTCCCTCCCCCCCTCACTCAAAGGTGTTTGAACCTGCATTGTCTACTTCCCAGCAAAATGCTCTAAACACCAGGCCACGAGCCAGGTATTGCCCAGACCCCTTCCTAGCTCTCCCTTTGAAGCTTCCTGCTATACCTTGCATTTAATTGCTGGATAGACAGCAGTGAGAAAGTTTCAGCCCCACTGAGAGCAGGATAGACTCTGGGGTCCCCTCCCTTCCAGCACAGCATCTGTCTCATTGAACTTCATTAGGAATTGCCCGTCTTGTAACAGTGACACCTCCCCTTGTGGCTGGTAAAATGTAATGAAAAGATGCCTCCCCCTGAATAGATCTGTAATGCTCCTTCAACGTACCAGGCACCCTTTAGCAGCCCGTGCTTTAAAGTCACTGACCTACCCAGCTACTGCGTAGTTTCCAGACTGCTGCCTGTGGGCAAGGTTATTTGAGAAGGTGATGGCAGATCAGGACATAACACAGAAATAGCCATGCTACTGACTAGACTGGAAGCAGATCTCTATGTACATACTACTAGGTTTTTCTTTAGTCTTCAGTGCTACTGAGTGTATGGGCCTGATGACTTGCATACAAGGCCTTAGAAAAGTAATTAGAATAATGTCTAAATCGTTTTTGTAAGGCATCTCAGTTGTTAAGGGTACCTGCTCCTCATCACCCACACTGATAGTGTGCAGAATTTAGGAGCTGTGTGAAAATGATCAGAGAGGTAATAGCCCATCACAAAATCAAGTCTATTAACATCTGTATGCCATTATAATGCAGGAAGATTTTCTTGGTGCCAGCATTTAATCCACTAATAATTAAACCCAGATAGCGCAATCTACACTGAGCACTAACCACGTCTGGCATTGTGTTCATTAACACATTTGTTGACAGTCACTTCTGACTTGGTAGTATAGACCAGGCTCAAGATTTCAGTTGCCTGATTAGATTATTTTTTCTTCATAACATAGGCCACCGAATGCTGACAAATGGATATGAACAGGAATTGTTTTATCTACAATAACATGCTTAGCAGTTTGGTAGAACAGTACAAAACAGTTTACATCATGGAGCACAACTACTGTAGCCAGCTCAAACTATACAGGGAGGTCAGATTAGTGAACAGTTATTATCTAAATGCAAATCTGGTTAAGATACTTTATTTAATGGCAAAATTTGCAGATGTTATGATAATTGGCTAAGAGACTAAGAGATCTAGACCATTCACTATTCTGTATTGTCTAAAATGCTTACCTATAATGAAGTCGGATAAATTTCCAGCACTAACTCCCAAAGCTTTTGGGTCTTCCTTTGGAAGCATTCTACCCAAGTATTATTTGTATTGTAGCAGAGACTATGCCTTATCCTTTTAAACTTATGAGATTTGATTGTAAATCATAACAAGACATTGTTATAGTCTCTCACTCAAAATCACCTGTAGGCTTGCATTGATTCTTGAGGCTGCAAAGCAGTTATGAAGTGCCTTGTGGTAACTGATACTCTTTCAGGCTGTTTTGCTTCTTTAGAAAGAAACAATATAATCTTTATTTCCCCCCCCCCCTTGAACCTAATGTTTAAACAAAAATGCTTATTGTAGATTGGCTTTTTAAAAATGTGATCTTGATACTTTAGGTAAATCCTTGACATAATTGATCATTTTGGCATTTAAAGTCCAAATGTTAAACAGAACACCTATTCAGTTCAATCCTCTATAAGATGTAAGACTGTAAAAGGGATTCTTTCATTATGGTAACCATTCAAGGAATCAGTCTTTTATTTTGAAAGTGTTAGAAGAATTAAAAGAAACAGCTACATCTTTTATCTGTACATTATCAAAACTTGCATTGGTAAAGAATGGGTCACTAAATGTCATTCTGTTAAAGCAATTTCACTTTGTAAACACATCATGCTGAATTGTATTGATTCGTACAGGACTGTTTCTGTAGCCAACATCCCAAAGAAGAACAGCTTACTTATGTTCTCTTCGTTTAAAAAGTCTAAAGCTAATTTCTCCAGGAGTGCAAATAGCCTATTATCCTTCTGAGTCACCTTCATTTTCCTACTTGTGGGTCAGATTCTTTGGTTTCCTTCAGTAAGTACCTATCTATCTTATTTCAGCTCCCCCCAAGAAGCAAGACCTGATAGATGTCCTACATTTAGAACTTCCTAGAGAAGGTGCAATTCAGTCTCTTCTAAAATTCCTTTTTATTGTGCTACACTTGCATCTAGCCCAGGGGTAAGCAACTCCTGGCATGGGTGCCAGAGTGTGGCACGCAAAGGCATTTTGCTTGGCACGTGCACCTCGGGGTGGATGGCAGAGAAGGGGCTGGTGCTGCGCTGCCACAACAAGGATCAGGCCCCTTGCGGCGCCCCTGCCATCCACCTCTGGCATGCTAACATCTTACAAGTTGAGGTTGCAGGTGTTTTTGGCACTTGGCCCAAAAACACTGCTGACCCCTGAGATTGATTTGATAAACTGTGACTTGAAGAGGTCTAGTTTGTTTCAGTTTTAATTTTTCCCCTTCTCTCTTACCTGTTAAGCATACCAGAATTTATTTTTGTATAACATTGTCTAAATCTGGCTTTGCTGAAATACCAGTTCTTTCTCATCGTTAATTCTTCTAAAAGCGTTATAATGGTACTACAGTGTTTTTATTGAAAGCCAAAGACTACAGAAAGTATCCTGGCGTAGAAGCAGTAGTAAAAGACGGTATTAAAAATAGTGTTGATAAGTCAGGCTAATGCTTTTCCCCATAGAGTAAATATGGACTTCTGGAAGCTGGTAATAAGAAAGATGGGAAAGACTGTTTACCCCTCTGCCACTGCAGAAATTGTTCCTGTGGAGTTTGTCAAGCTCACTGCTAAACAACTTGAGCTGTTGTAGGAGCCTCAGTGTTCACAGGGAGACAAAGATTTCCCAAGTCTTTTAAAAAATAGTTCTAGACTAGTTAGCCCAAGTGTCCCTTTCCTCAGCCTTGCCTATGCAGGCAACCCATGGCAGCTAAATCTATCACTGACCAGCCATTGGGGTCTGTGTTATACAGATATATAGGGCCTGATTCTAGTCTACCTATTGGGCATATAAATGGATTTAGGTGCCTAAATACAATTCTGTTTCATCCTGAAAACAGGTAATGAAAAAGTGAGTGCACCTCCCCTACTTCTTTGTGACGCATTGTTCAGGTGAAGATGATGGTGTATTACAAAAATGGATGTGTTAATGGATATTTAGGACTTGAATAGGCTGAACAGAATTACATATATGGCACCTACATCCACTTAGGTGGAATATAATCTGGCCCACTAGAGCATACAGGGTAAAGTGTAGCCTGGCTGCAGAATTGTACTTTGTACTGTTTCAAGCAGAAGCAGACTCCATCCAGTGAAAAAGTCCTTTGCTTGACTGCAGTAAGGATGAATCCCTGACCCCACTGAAGTCAAAGACTATTACTGACTTAAGTGAGATCAGGATTTTTTCTAAAGAGCTTGCAGTGAATGCAGAAGAAATCTCTAGTTCGAACGTTTCCCCTCGCTTTTTTTGTAAATGACTTTTATTAAATCACTTAACAGTTGGTAAGTGGGGTTCTTTTTTGGTTTGGTTTTGTTTAAAAATATAGCGGGAGTCTGCAGGGGCTTTCACAGCCTGTTGGTGTGATGCAGCAGACTGTGATATCCCTTGGGCCATTGATGATTACAGTAGCATCATTCATTTGCATGGTAGGGTGTTGCCGTGCCTCTTTCCCTCGCACAAGACTGCCAGTTATTACTTTGTGGATTGTTTCCAAAAGTCTGAATATGGCCTGGCAAGCTTCCATGATACCGTTAAGAGTTTGATTACCTTTGTTCTTGTGTGTGGGGGCTGCCTCTGTGTGTGCATGTGTGTGTGAGAGAAGGTGTTTAAGGGATCTAGAACATTAACTATTCTCATGTCTAAAATGCTTAGCTTTTGCTGGGATTGCTGCTATTTATATCACACTTTTCTAATTCTAAAGCTTCACTTTCATTTAAATTTTTCTGTGTTATCCTTAGAGGCTTCCTGCTTTAGTTTAGCATTTGTCAGTAGATTTTATCCACTTCCTCTCTTGAAGTCCGTTGTTTAATGTGAGTTACAGGATTAAATCCAGACTCTTGATACAAAGTCCAGAGACCTGTTCCACGAAGAAAATGCTGCTTGTTATTTAAATGTTTGCATGTGCAGCAGTCCCTAGTACTGTATGATATACTGTAGTCCCAGATTTCTTAGTCTTTAGCCTAATCTTCTTGCCTAATATTTTATTTCTTTATTCTTTCTTATTTCATAATTAGTAACACTGAATACAAGCTGGCAACAAATAGCACTTTTGTCTGAGGTGACCCTTTTAGATTTCATGACATTAGCAAAGTCTGGATTGGAGACCGACAGGGAAAGACCAAATTATACAGGAAATTGTTGCTAATCAGTGGCATGTTTCCCTGTCCATCATTGAGCTGGCTGTCGGGGTTGGGGCGTTGCACAGCCAGAGGAATTGTCTTCCAAGTCAGACATAAAAGTGACACCTAACCAGTGTCACCAAAGTTTCCTTTCCCCTTTTCACAAGATGTGTTTATTGAAATTCCTGCTCAAGTATAGTAGTTATTTTCTTCCCCAGTATAATTTGCCTGTAGTTTTGAGATTAGACCAATAGGTATTCTTTTTTCATTCATGTAAGAAATTAACCAAAAGAAAATGTCATACACAGCACAGAAGTGGCTGTATTTAGTCTAAGCTCTAATTCAGAAGAATGGAAAGTGCTCCATTGGATGCTATGGGCCAGATTCTGGCCTGTGATGTAACTCCTTTGTGTCACTCAGGTAGCACAAATGTGCTTGTGAAGCTGAGTGTCACAGGGAGCCATCTTGGGGCTGGGTCTAAACATCAGCCGGCTCACCTGTCTGAATAGGGCATGTCGCTTGTAGGTGTTATTGGGCTTTGGCCCCTCTTTGGTCAGTGCCTTGCCCCCCAGCGACGTCAGGGTGAGATCAGGTTTTGGTGCCACCTGGATGGTTTGGGTGCTGCTCCTTCTCACCTGCCACATCTTTGATGTTCGTAGTTCGGGAGACAGTTCCCTGTAGGTGGCCTGAGGGGGGGGTCTCGACCCTGGCTTTCTTTTTGGGGCTCCAACCTGCCCTTTACCACACCCTTACCATGTCCACGGCCTGGGCAGACGCTGCTCACCGCAGGTCTTCCCCTGGATGATCTTGCCTTATCAAGACTACCCTCCTCGAAAGGGTCAGGTCTTCCTGGCCGTCACTTCTTCTGAGTCTGTCCCTTGTCTTTGGTCCAGCCCCCAGGCAATTAAACCTGCCCCATCCACTGTAACTGAGGAAAACTTAATTGAAAAATGGCTGGCGTCTGTGATGGGCTCCTAAGATTCCATCTCCCTGGGCCCTTGGTCACTTGGGGCACCTGTTCGCCCCTTCTATCCTAGTAGGCATGGGGACAGGCAGCCGCCCTGTACCCAGCCTCTGTCGGCTCTCCCAGTGTGACCTCCCTGGGACCTGGCTGACCTGTGGTTGAGCTATCCTGGTCCCACCAGCTGGCATCGTTTACTTCCCCCTCCTGGGGGAAGGTGATCCTCCACGCTCCGCTCACTGCGGGGCTGCCCAGGGATGCCCGCGGTCCTGCGGGGCCGTCCCCTGTTGCGGCATCTGAGCTCCTGGTCGGAACCCTGCATTTCCCCTACAGCGTCCCGTGAGGCTGCTGTTCCCAGTTGGGCTCCCTTGCCCCCGTCTGCTCCCGGGACTTATGCTCTCTGCCTTGCCCATCTGAGTCCTCTGGCAAGCACCTGGCCCCTTGCTCCCGCATACGGGGCTCGAGCTTTCCAGCTCTGCAGCCAGCGTCTCCTGCCCAGCGTTCCTTTCCCTGCTCCCCGGCGCTGGCACAGCTGGATCTCTGGTTGCCTTTTGAGAAGCCCATGCTGCTCAGGAACCATGCCCCCAGTGTTCGTCGGTTTGCAGGCTCAGGCAGCTTCAGAACTGCTGAGCCTGCACCGGAGTTTCCTCCCAGCTGCCACTCCTCTTGGCTCCTATGGTGAGTATTGGGGTATGTCGGGCAAGGGTTTGGGATGCATTGGGGGGGCTTTTGCCTCTTCTCTCATAGGGCAGTCTGCCCAGTCTCGCTTGCCATGACTTGCTGTTCCATAATACAGGTGTAGAATGTGGGAGGCTGCCCATTTTACTGCCACAATGCCAGGGGGCGCTATGCATGGCTCTGTACCACCCCTACACTGTATCTGATGCCTCGCAGGTGGCATCCAGTTTATTATTGCACCCTGCCTCCAGGCCAGGCCAAACTCGATCCACTGTTGGGCCTCTCACACACTGCCCCTTTCAGGGCCACATTCATACCGCCCCCTCTCACTGGGGCCTCTTCCACTCCACCCTTTCTCACTGGGCCTCTTGCACACTGCCCCTCACTGGGCCACACACAACCTGCCCTGCTTCCTTGAGCAACCCTGTTGAGCCATCAGACTTGACTACTCTCATGCTGGCACTGCGCATGCAGCCCTTTGGATTGCTTGTGCTCCCCTACTCTACATGGCATAGTCCTTGTGCCTAACACTGAGCTGATTCTTACCTAGCCCCTCACTGGGCAACTTTCCACATTCACATGCTCATGAGGGTTAGCCCGTGTGCTGCCCTTCAGGCTGCCCTTCAGACCTACTCAACGCACCCCCTGGTACCAGCCTTCAGTCCTACTCTACACCTTGCTTATGCACAATCCTCCAGGCTGTAACGATGCCCCCTACTCTGTGCGGGCCCACCATACCTTACTACCCCACCCTGGGGCCACCGTCCTGCTCTCTCTGGGTCATATTACTGCCCCCTCACTGGGGCCTCCAAGGTCTTGCAACCTGGTGGGGCTCAGGTGTCCAAAGATGTGCCTGGCCCTGAATCTGGGTAACCCAGCAGGATGTGCAGGGCTGGGGTTTTAAGGCACCCCTCCCTGCCTTTCACTGGGAAGGCAACTGGCCTGGCATTTCTGGGAAGCTTTTCTACCACAGGAAGCCTCACCAGGTCATTCTGCACCAGCAGGGGGCAGTTTTCAGTCATACCCAGGACCAGGAGCCTCCTGCGATACCTATAGCTCCTGCCCTTATCTTCAAGATGTTCCGAGCAGCAGCTCAGCTGTGTAATGTTCCTTCAGCTGCTAGCAGCAGGCTGCTGCCTCTGCTCTGTGGGCCTAGATCTAAAATGGCCACTTCATCAGGGCTGGCCCGCACCTGTCGGCTGCCTGCTCCCAGCCTTAAAGTGGCAGGCACCCAAAAGTGCCCTGCCACACTGAGGATTTAGAGTGAGTCTCTCCCACCCACACCTTCTTCATATGCACGTCTGTTACTTGAGGGCCATTGATAGAGAGAGACATTGGTCAGAGCACAAAGAGTTATTACAAATCCAAAGTAAATGAGAGCAGCTCTAGCTCTGTTTTTACATTGTTGGCTGAGCCAGCCTAGCCTTAGGTGTCTTGGGAATGAGCATGAGAGTTTTATGCATTTATCTTAGTGTGCTAAATATCTTTCAAAGTCTGTCATGTTTGACCTTTTCATGGTGGGCTCTGAAGATGATGGAGGGCTAATGCTGAGTAAGACATAACAGGTCTTAATGTGCATTACTAGCAGTTAGGGAAACCTACCTTGAATTAGGGACTTGGGCTTCTTTAGCCTAAAGAAGAGAAGGTTGAGAGGGGACTTGATAGCAGCTTACCGCTATATCAGGGGAGTGCACCAGGAGCTTGGTGAACAATTGTTTACTAGGGCACCGCTGGGGAACGCCAGGACCAATGTATACAAACTCCTGGAAGGCCGCTTCAGGCTTAATACCAGGAAAAACTCCTTCACAGTCAGGGTGTCCCCTCCAGAGGTGGTGCAGTCACCTACCCTGGAGGTTTTCAAGAGGAGACTGGACAGTCACCTCACTGGGGTCATCTAACCCCAGTTGTCTTCCTGCTTAGAGCAGAGGTGGGGCTGGACCCCATGATCTGCAAGGTCCCTAACAATCTATGAAGGGAGGGGACAAATTTTGAGGGGCCAGTGACATGTAGGGTCCATCGAGGCAGGAAATAGCGGTCATTGCTAATGTACATCTCTGCAGCATCTCAGGGACAACACTAATATAGATTTTCTAGAATAGCTTCAGTCTTTGATGAAATGCTTCTTAACTTAATTAAACTTTTATATTAATTGCATGCATCTTCTCTACAATTTGAGTTTTTGTAAAATATTGCTTAAGCTTCTATTAAACTGATAAATTCAGGTAATTCATGAGTTTGTGATTAAAACAGATGAAACTTTATATAAAGATGTGAACTTCTAAACAAATGTACCTTCTGGCTGTTTTTTCCCCAGCTAAGTGACCTACTTCATCAAAGTTTCTTTTTCTCAGTGACAGAATGGGTGAATCTCTGAAGTTTCAAGTTAATTTAGTAGAGTTAGGCCTTGTTTAAACACATAAATTGGTCTCATTTAAGTAAAATCTGCTTTAGATTAATTTTGTTAAGATAATGTAAACGTCTCCTCCATCTCTTCCACTGGTTTATGTGGTCACAGGGACACTTGTAGTGGTTTAACTAAATTGATGTAAGAACAGATGTTTGTTAAACCCAAGTAACATTTTGTGTGGATAAGATCTACATTCAAAATGAGAAATGCTGCCTCTGTCTTGACACCAGGCATCCTACTGCTTCCTAGTGGATGTCACTTCTGGTAATAGTTCTCATTCAAGATAGTACTTAGATTTGTGTATAGCTTTAAGCACATGAATAACAACCATATTTCTCTGACACTAGGAAGTAGACCAAGAAGCTGTTTGCATAGTTTGTGCCTAAGAACCTTCCCGAATAAAGGCCACTAAAAATATTGAACAGTGTACAGCATAACACAGAAAGGGACCCTGGAGTCCCTGATTCTAGCCCCTGTGGTCCAAGAAAGCATGTCACAAGCCCTTTCACAAACCTTTCAAATTTAATCTTAAAACATTAGGGGTTTTTACCCCCATGCTCCCATTGGGAAGTTGTTTCAGAACCTCAATACTCTGATTAGAAACCATCCAGCCTGATTTTATTCAAGGTTAGTTTATGGCCATCTGTTCTTATACCAATGTCGTCCTTTAGCTTAAATATTTATTTTCCTTCTTTGGTGTTTATTCCCCCTGCAGTATTCATAGAGAGCAATCGGGTCTTCTGTTAGCATTTATTTTGTTAGACAAGGACATCTATTTTTCCCTTTTCCTGTCTTAGAGGAAAGACTTATTTTAATATTTAAAAAATAATGGGTATTTTTTTGTGGCGGGGAGTAGGGAAACTTGCTGTTTCTGCTTTCTGTAATCAAAGGGACTAAGCACAAGCTTCAAGTTAAGCATATTTTAAATGCATTGGTAGATAAGGTACCTTTATCTCAAAGTGCTCAGCACTTTGCAGGATTGAGTTCTGTACTGGTTACCCATGGTTTGCCATAATGAAAATGACTTGTATTTCATTTGCCATAGATGGGCTGCATATGAAGTTTGACTTCTGAGTTGCATACATCTTTCTCAGGTTAGCCTGCAGGTCTGCTTTCCAGTTTGTGAACAGGACTAGAAAATGCTCTGAGGATCCAACAAGGAACAAAAAGTATTTTCTGCATTCTAGAAAAGAGTAAATGGAAACAGGATCAGGATATAGAAATTATTTTAGGCTACTTTCAACTTCAGAATAAAACTTCTGTTAAGGTTTTGGCAAGGACATTTATGCAGTCTGACAGGTCAGTCTGGAAATGCTACATAAAGTGTATATATAATAAGGATTTACTATGACTATATATTTACTTATCTCAAGTGAGTGGCAGGTAGGAGAACTACTCAAATCTTAATCAATTGTATTAAAGAGTTGGTTGCTGAAATCTTGGAAGCCTTCCTTTTCCCAGTTTTCCCACTTCTCTCTTAGAGCTGGTTTAAAAAAAATCTTTCCGCGTTTAATTTAAGAGGTGTGTCGTTCCCGGCCCCCAAATCAATTTATTGGAAATAAAATTATTGGCCCCTTAAATTTTGACTTATGTCTTTCTGTCTTAATCTTTCCTCCTAATCTTTCCTAACCCTAACCCTAATGGAGATATCTGAATCACTGGTTTAACCCATGGCTTGATTTTTCGAGTTGCTAAAAAACCACAACTCCAGTGACTTTATAAAAGGCCACTTATCTATAGATGAAGCACATTGATGCCCTGTTTTCCTATGAAATTTGCTATCCCAATCCTTTTTATTGGTAGCCAGACCACTATAATCTCCTGGACCATTGTAACAGATGACAGATGCACAAAAACACAAATAAAAAATTTTAGTGACAGTTGCATTGGGACATGAGCCCCTCCATCCAAAACACTAGAGTTAAGATTTAAGGGAAAAGTTTTTGAATTCCTTTCTATCTTTGTTGCCTGTAATATCATCAAAAACACATGCTATGATTTTTTCATTTACATTTACAACAAGTACTAAGAAGCAATATGTACCCCACCAAATTAAATTTTCATTTTAGTCAAAATCTTAATAGTGACCCCATATACTTTTGTTTAGACCTGCCAGCAAATCTGATCATTACTGATTCAGTACATTTGGAAAGTTATTTTGACTCAACACCGCTCAAGTTGCCTTTTTATTTGAATTAATTTAATTTTAATTTCATTTGTAACTCCTAATATGTCTTAATGTATATCAATCTGTAGCCTGTGACTCGTGTCCTTGTTAAACATGGCATTGTATTTTTCATGTTTCAGCTCTGTTGTGATATACTGCCACATCACATGGAAAATTCCTCACTGTGTCTATGAGCTAGTAGGGTGGTGGATATTTTCAAGGTTCGCAGCTGTTCACACATGGGTGTTGGAGCAGAATAGTCCTTTGTCTTCAAATCATTCTCCCCATATCCAGAAAAATGGCCTCTCTGTATTCATGGTTCTCCTTTTAAACAGTTTTCCCTTCTTCCTTAGTAGCAATATAAACCCTGTTTCAGCAAAGTACTTAGCGTGTTCTTAAATCCTACTTATACATGTACTTAAGTCAATGGGACTTAAGCTTGTACTTTGCTGAATCAAGGATATGATTGCCTGGTTTTTGTTCCTGATGGCCCCCTTTATTTTAGTGTTTAGATTATGTTTGTCTAACCTACACTTAACTATTTGCAGTTGCACGTACGTATTTTTGTGAAGTTTGAGTGTTTTTCTTTACTGTTTAATATATCATTGGACCTATTTAAAAACACATCTTGTGGCAAGCTAGAGAAAGTTCCTGCGATGACATAACTGTTATCTTGTAGTAAAGTAGCACCTAGAGTGCTAAAAAGGTTCTCAGCCTTTTTAGACTAGAGGCACCCCTGCATAACTTCACTGAATTTATCAAGGCCCCATTTAAAAAAAACTAATTTACTTATTACAGTGCACAAAAAAAAAGAAATAATATAACTGGAAACACATTTTTTAGACAAAATGGAAAAAAAGGCATTAGTAACTGTAATGATTATAACTAATGAGATTCGCTCATCATTACAATTTCACTACATGGCTCATCAGCTTTTCCCTTTTTAATAACAAACTTGTCTGTTATGTTGGCTGTATTTTATTAATAAATAAGTTAACCTTCGTTAAACACCACCAATGACATGAATGGATACTAGGCGCTAATGCAAAATGGTGGCATGACGTCTCATTGTGTGAGAAGAGCTGAGGTTAGGTCACCAGTCCTGTAGGTTATTTGAAGATGTAGAAGTAACTCATTAGTGCTACTGCCTTCACTCACTGAAGTGGGAAATTCTTCCTTTTAGCTTTCTCCCAATTTTTTGATTAGAGAAGAGTAATGGTGTCATTCTTCTGTTTGAAATCTCTAGGTTTGTCTTCTGAAGCATGTGTGAGTGCTTGCACACGTAACAGTGCTCATATTGTGCAGCAGCCCACGGCACCCTTAAAAGGATTTTGCAGCATGCCAGGAGACTGCAGCGCCTTTGCTGAAAACCCCTGCCGTGGAGACCTCACTGGCTTAGAACTAGTCTAGGCACCATTGTTCCAGGCGTTATATGGACATATGGTAAAAGACCTCATCACAAAACAGACAGTAGTGCCATTAAAGACAATTATGCATAATTTACAGTTAAGCCAATTGTGGTGGGGTAAGGCAGATTTTGCTATTAGGTATTTGATCATGGAGGATGATTTCAGCATAAAAATCCTAATAAATGTCTTGGAAGACCAGATTTATTTAAATTAAAATGAAAAAGGGGTCCAGGCCTGGGAAAAAATAAGGACTACACTCAAGCTTTCATAGTACAGAAGCTGGGCAGTACATAAACGTGTTGTCCAGCACAAATGGTGAGACCATTGTGTGGGATTTACTTTTAAATGGCAGTATTTCATATTGCCAAATACAAGGTGGCCTGGCAGTCTGGAATGAGCTGCATGGAGGAGGAGTCAGTTCACCCGGGAGGTGTCACCGACGTGTGATTCTGCGATGTCTCACTCGTGTGAAAATGTTGGGCCTGATTCTGTTCTCTCTCAACAGTATATATTTGAAAGCAATTTTGCTAACGTTAATGCAAATGCGTTGCTATAAAACCAGCATAAGCGGGATGGGAATTGGGGCGTTTGTTTATACTTTTTGATTATTTCAAGAAATACCACAGATTTAAACATTTTGATTAGGCAGACATAAATGTTTATATAGCTTTAGTGGTGAATGACATGCCATATTCAGCGAACAAATAGACTTGCTCAGTGAGGCTGAATATACTTAATTTGTCCTGATAGTACATCTAAACAATCGTACGTTTCATACCAATCTGCGGGTTGAAGATGTGCCTTCTGGCAGCAGCTAGACAGTTAACCAGATGTTCACTTCGATCTGGGACAGCTACAAAGGCTTTTTAAAAAAAACAGAAAAAAATGTTTTCTGGAAGGACTCTACTTGCACTGTACCCAAAGACTCTCTTTCTGCTGCTTTTACCTGTTCTTAGCACAGGTCTCTCCCCAATCTGAGAAGTGGTTTGACATTTGGATGAGATCACTCTTGGATTTATGCCCCACAAACCAAAAATGCAGAGTCACTGCTTATGAGGACAGGACTTAGCTGAACAAAATTAAAAATCCTACTCGTGCGCGTGCATTGCTGGTAGTATTGCGGTGCAGGGAAGAAGAGTATAATGCTTCGGAAGCTCTCGGTATCTATGTCTTTCTTCTCTTGTTTGTAGTTACAACACTGTCTTGTTCTGAACGTGTTCAGCAATAATAATAAAGGCATTGGGCAATTCCGTAGAGATTAATACAGGCCGGCTGGGACAAATTGATGGCCTGAACCTGCACATCTCTGCAAGTTTACTATGGCTGCTTATTAATCCTGTGTTGAAATGATTAGTGCTATTATCAAATACCTTAAACAAAAGTGTAATAGCCTTAAAAAAAAATTCTTTGTCTCTTATTTCTGTGAGCAGTGCTTGTGTGGGTGAGAGAGAGGGATCCATGGGACAGAACTGCAGTGCAGCCAGTTTGGTTGGGACCATGGCAAGAAGGACTACAGCTACATTTGACCATGCAGGTGGCTAGTGTCCAGGTTGTGTAATGCAAGGGTGTCAAATGTGCAGCAAAGCAAGCTGGATCCAGCTCATGGAGCCATGTCATCTGGCCCATGGGGCTCCCAGAGCAGCTGGGAACGAGAGTGCAGGGCCCACCACCAAAACCCAGGCTGTGGAGCCCTTCTGGGAAAGTGTGTCAGTGGAGGGACAAGTGACAGCTGTGTTAACCCCCATGGCCACCACTCGTGATCCCACCATCACTGTGTCTGGATCTGGCCCACAAGGAGCCCCACAGTCCAAATCCAGCCTGGAAGTGACTGAGTTTGACATCCCAGGTCCAAGGTATGATGGGGCAAAGAGAAAATCATGCAGGTGAATGAAGTGCTACAAGTCTGGCAAAGCAGCACCCACAGTAGGGAAACTTTCTGCTTCCTACAGTGATTTTTGCAGTCTCATAAAATGAAAGGGTTAAATCAATCCAAGAAATAATGTAGCATACCTTACCTTTTATAAAGCCCCCTGCTTCTTATGAAGTCAGATTCACAGTTGGAAGTCCTGGAATGAGTTTTCAGATCTCGTCTCTTGATTTTTGGGATGTCCGCATTATATAGGAAAATGTAGTATCATTGCTTGTATCGGCACATTCGGAGGCTGGTAGAAATTAGGCCTTCTGTGTCTGCCTGCATCCTCAAACTGTCAAGCTGGCAGTTTCTGGGTTGAGTAATGATTTTTGTTGAACATGTTTTTGCTGAAAAGAGAATATTTTAAATTGAGCATTTGGGGAATTTAAGATCAAATAACCTCAGCTATTTGATTCATGAGTTGTTAAAGTCCCTTTTTAAAAAGTCTCAAATGTAATGCTGTTATCACACTACCATCACACTTCGCTTCCCTTTGCTTTATTAGCAGTATCATTCTTGATCACCTACTTGTCACCTTCTCCCACAAGTACTTTCTTCTGTGTTGTCCCATATGAACACCTTCCCTAAAACAATCAACGAATCTGTGATATTTTATGCTCCTTCGAAGCATGAACTCTTTAAAGTTCATTTCTATCACAGTGCCTGTCTACTTGAGGGGCTGAGACGATTGCTTTTAATCCACCTGTTTGCTTCCATTACCTACATTTCTCTTAGTCTTAAAATAGATTTGTCACAATCCCAGAGAGCTTACCAAGTGGCAGAGATCTATATCCAGTTCCCAACTCTATTTTATATTGTGACCTCTCACTTCAGGAGCTTCCTGTATTTGCACTTCCATTTGGTATCATATACTAAACGTGAGACGTGTACTGAGCACATGTCTAAGGCAATGGACACATGAACAGAGATGCAGAACTCAGAAAATATAAACCTGGAGTGAATTGCACTGTAGCAGCCAGAACATGACCAGGCAATAAATTTGGAAGCTTGAAAACAAGCTTTGAAAGATGGGCTCCTGAAGGTATAACAACTTTAGCCCCAATTCAGCTAAAGATAATTTTCTTCTTTGGGGCAGGGCTAAACTGCTTTCAGGGCTGTTGTACATTTGCAGGGGTCTTTTTTTAAAATCAGGATGGACTGACTTGCTGTAGGTAAAATGGATCCCTGTTTTTGGACGTGCTTGCTCCATAGTGTACTGTGTTCAGTAGGGGTGCACCAATAAAAATTTTCTTGGCCAGTACTAATAGCTGATAATTAACCATCCATATCAGCCAATCCTGATCCAATAGCTGATGTACAGGAATGCAGCCAGGCAGCTTGGAGAGCAGTGTCCTACTGGTAAGTCGATGTGGGGGAAGGGGCATGGGGGGAGGGAAGGAGCATGAGGGGGAGATCAAGGTCCCCATGGTGAGGGAGGGAGTGGTGCAGGAGCAGAGGCAGGCACCACCCAGCCAGGGTGGTGAATGGGACCCCGGGGCCAGGGCAGGGAGTGGGACAGAGCCATGGGCAGCTCATCCAGGAGGTGCAGGGGGCAGCTCCCTGCCACTGAGCATGTCCACAGGGGAGGCATGGGGGGTGTGTGC
Organism: Alligator mississippiensis; assembly: GCF_030867095.1. Lineage (NCBI taxonomy): Eukaryota > Metazoa > Chordata > Crocodylia > Alligatoridae > Alligator > Alligator mississippiensis. The sequence continues at coordinate 8,289,472 of NC_081828.1, forward strand.
CCCCTGGACTTGTGCATGGGGTGGAGATTGGCTGCCCACTGTGGGCTCAAGGCCAGGGGCAGCACCAGCCTCTTCCCTTTGGGGGGGCTGCATTGGGGATGGGCAGAAGCAGGGTGGGCGGTGCTGGGAGGGGTGGCTATGGGGGTGCAAAGGTGAATTTTGGTGTGCCTATAGCCCCCCCAAGCCACCTGCAGCACAGCCCCTACTCTGGGCATTTCACCTTGCTGTCTTTCCCTCAGGAGTCCTGCACTGGCCACACGCCCTGTGCCCACCACACAGCAGAGCGGATTGCCCGAGTAGGGGCAGAGCTAGGGTGGGCTTGGGGGGGCTGTAGTTAGCCCCAAATTCCCCATAGGCCCCCCCACCCTGTAGCCACTCCTCCCAGCACTGCCGCTGCTGCCTGCCCGGCACAGCTGAGCCCAGTCCCCTCCCCCCCCCCAAACCAGGAAGAGGCTGGCACAGCCCCGGGCCCCCTGGATGAGCTGCCCACAGCTCCCTCCTGCTCCTGTCCCCAGGGTCCCATTCACTGTCCTGACTGGGCAGTGCCTACCCCTGCCCCACTCTGTCCCTCACTGTGGTGGCCTCAATCTGCGCCCCCCCCCCCCCGGCCCTTCCCTCTCCCACACCCTTTCCCCCCACAGACTTACCAGCAGGACACTGCTCTCCAAGCTGCCGGGCTGCGTGCATGTCGGCTGGCGGCATTTATCAATGACATTATCGGCTACACCAGCCAGAAAAAGCCAATAGCTGATAATGTTAATTTTCCTTTTATTGGTGCTGATCCAATATGTGACCCATATATTGGTGCACCTCTATTGTTCAGGTAACTACCCTGCCCAGAAGGGTACGTATGCATTGACAAGGTGTCAGGCAGGAGGTGCCATCTGGCTGGCAAGCCCATCACTTCTGATCTATTTCTCAGCTGCCGACCTGTGCCCCAGGACAGTGTTCTACACACAGGCTCACAGGGACAGGCTAAGCTTTTCAGCTGATCACATGGCAAAAAGGAGACAGACTGAATTTAAGAAGGGGTGTTTCTCTGAGCGGAGGGGCCAGCTACCACTGCATATAAAGAGGACTGAACGTTGAGAAAAGGCAGGAGAGACTTTGAACTGCTGAGGAATCCTAGCCCATGGAAGAGGAGAGCTTGGACAAGGGGAGTGGAGATGTATGTCAAGATTCTTGGCATTTGGGAAAGTCTGTAATATTCGGGTGCTTGTCAGCTAGAAGCTAAAGGGTCCACAATGAATGAGAGAGAACTGAGGGAGCATCTGTGAAAAATGAGGAGACTTGGGAGGCCTGAGACACTGGTTTGGAGGAGTAGGGCAGCTGATTTGCATGCTTTCACATCCCAAAGAAGGGCTTGAACAAGAGGTGTTAGCCGGGGAGTAGCTTTTTGCTGAACAATGGATTGGTGACAGTGCAGAGGGGGACTAGGCCAGGCAGTGGCAGGAACCTTTTGTTTATAGGTCTCTACAGAAAGCAGCCTGCAGAGCCCCCAGTCTGAGTAAGACTTTGAGATAACTGACACCAGTTGTTTCAGTCATTATAATGTATATTTTTAACTTACACTAGAAGCAGAGCGTAGTGATTGAGGCCTTGTGGGTACATGTACATCTGACTGGAGAGCTGAATGAATCTGCCGTGGCTGTAGCTACTGGCCCGCATTACCCCAGCTTGTGATTTCTCCTTGATGCAGTCTCCAAAGGTATTTCACTGAGGCTGTAGACAGATGTTGTGTCTGTCCCAGGAGTAAACCGTTTATCCCAGGATCCTATAGATGTACAAGTCTGCTGTCCTGCTTCAAGTCCCTGCAAAGTATGCTGGATAAAATATGCTAGCACCTTTGTCCCGGGACATTGCTGTGTGCATCTATATCGTTATTGTGGGTCATTCCTGGAACAAGCCTAGCAGGCTGTGCGTGGAGGAGGAGCAGGAGTGTAGCTTGGAAGGGTGACACGTGTGAACGTGCTATGCCTGTTTGGATCAGAATTCAACCATGGGACAAACAGGCCCACGTCAAATGAGACACCTGTTTAACATCCTGAATGTTTGTGGGTGTTTCAGGTTGCCACCAGGCCTTGGTTTGTCGTTTGATGGCTGACAGTCTGCAGTGATGGGTGACAGGCTCAGTGGATGCCAGGTTCCACCTTCTGCCTCCTCCAACACAGAAGGAAGTATTTGATATAACCCTTGGCCTACCACACCTCTGCAGGGGGCATAGATATTATAACAAGTAAGAGGTGGGAGCAAGCATGCAGAGACTGGGGGAAATAGCAGCGTTAATGTTCCTCTCTTTCTCCTACTCTGCTACGTCCAGCTGCAGGGCTGATGGCTTGTTTTAACTACTCCGTTTATGCAGCTGGCTCATCTTGTAGCCTTCAAGGGTGTGGAAGCCCCATAAGGCTGCATTTTGTGTGCTAGTCTCAGAGCAGATGCTGCATCTTTAAGTCAGCACACAAGGGGCCTGCTCTTCTTCTTTGGCATCGCTCACCAGAGCCACTTAGCGGGACGTGGATTTTTTTTTTTTGTAAGTTGTTTATGGATCCCTCCCTTCTCTGTTTTTAAAAATAAATCTCTTAAAATAAATAGCGTGCTGCAGTTTTGGTGAAGAAAACTGTGTGTTAGAATCCAGTGCCTGATCCCAGGAAGATCCTTCAGCGGGGTCCAGCAGAGGTTACAGTCGGTCCCCGTGGCCCAGCCTGCAGACTTACGGCTAAGGCAGCCCATGTTCGTGACTGTGTTGTTCCGTTGAAGCTCGTGTCTTAGGACACTCTCAAAATTAACATTGTTCTTTCTGATAGGAGATAAAGGTGGACAGCTGGTGGTTGAAAACTTGTCTGGCTGAAATATACCCCAGGATATGGTCTGGGAGCCAGCCAGGGAGACATGTGGTGCAATAACTGAACTGTAAAAGTTGGTTGATTATGACGAGGAGGCTTCATTGAGATGAATTATTATTGTTTTCATTTGACTCCCTCCCCATTCATCTTTCACATGCACACTTGCATTAATGGTTTCTCAGATTTCAGAGTCGGTGGCTTAATAGACCAGGATGTTGGCATCCGAAATGGAAAAAATCAGAATTTGCAGCAGGCCTTGGACCACTGGAAGGGGCCTTACAACTACTTACCTTAACTGGGTGGAGACATTTTTGTTTGTATGTAGCAATTGCCTCAGGAGCGTGAAGGCCAAGTCACTTTCTGTAAGTGCTCTGATGTGTGCCTTCCTTCTTTCGTCACCGATCTTCCTCTCTGCAGCATCGCTCGCTGCTCTGAGGATGGAGCGTGAGAAACAGCAGCGGGAATTTACCTTTTCTGCCATGATGCTCACCAGTCCTGTACTCTCTGGAAGGGTTTTCTTGGCTGTGAAGACATGTGTGGGGTAGACAGCTGCAAGTCTGTTCTGCCTTTTGGTAGTGACGGTTCAGAAGTTGGTCAAGTTAATTCAGAGTATGAAGGAATGAAAAATACTATGCTTGATACTCAGCAATGAATTCATGGATTTAGTATTTTTAGAAAAAAAGCATACTTGGTAAGGATGTTCAGAGAAAGAGGAAGGATAACTAGTGGGGAAGGAAACATGGGCAAAAAGACCAAAAACAGAAGGCAGAATGAGAACGTTTGGGAACAGGGAAAGAGAATGTAAAGGAACGTAAAAATAGATAGGGGTGAAATCACTGCCCCAGTGAAGTCAGCGGCAGACTTCCCAATAACTTCAGGGTGGCCAGGGTTTCTTAGGAGGATTATTTCAGAGCAAAAGATAAAAAAAGCATAGAAAAAGAACAAGGAGCCACAGGTTTCCTATAGGTTTTCTATTAGTTTCATGTAAGCAACACATGCAAAACTGAGAACACCTGTTCTAGCTTTCAGACACGGAGTCATTTTGCAATTAGTTACTCATTTAGGTAGCTTACTTAGAAAACAAAACCAAGCCATGCTTTACTTTCAGCACCATATCTATACAGATGCTGGGAAGCTGGGTCGAACTAAAGTGCTTCCTCTTCCAGTAAAGCATTTGTGTCGTGATCCCCCCCCCCCCCCCCCCAATCTGTCATTGGCCTTAGTTCTGTGTGGATTTTTCTTTTTAACACATTAATAAAACTTGTCCCTCGCATTGTTTAAAGATCTGAAACCACTGAGGCTTCCACTAGTGCCCTGGGGAATCTATTCCCTCTTGTTTAAACTGGGACTTCTCATGACAAAATAAATCATTGTCTCTGGTAGTGAATATGCACAAAAGTAGGCATCATTCTGTCCACTATCCAAATACTATGTCTTTGCTTCCCTACTCCCTGGGCAAAATGCTTACAGTGGAAAAAGCTAATTCACAAAGAGATTTCCACAAGAAAAGACTTCTGTGCTTTTTTGATCAAACAGCATTGTCAGCCTTTCCCAAAAGATCTTAAACAAGGGAGAATAAAAAGTGTCCTATTAAAATTACTGTGAATGGCTGAAGTAGCCTTTGTATAACCCTAGAAGACCCTGGAGTGTTACCAGAACAAGCCTGTAGGTAATATATATTGACGTTTTTACAGTATATTGTTCTGAAGGTTAAAAAATCAAGACAACCCACCACAGACTTACAATTATTTTAAAGCGGCAAGTTCTTTAAAACTATAATAAGTCTCTTGGTGGGGAAATGAAAGCACAGATCGTTTGGGTTTTGCACACATTTTACTCCTGTAAGTGAGGCTTTAGGTTACATACATTGTGGAGTGGCCTACTGATATTTTTTTATGTCATTATACACCTACCATGTGAATTTGTTGCCAGAGAATTACAGGGGATTCATCCACATAACTTCATAGTATTAAGCAATCTTTTGTAGATTTTGGAGATGCAGTAGGTCAGAAAACCAATTACCATTTTAAGTAAAAAGATGTCAGTTTAGTATTTTCTTTAGACATTCCCAGCAGTATTACTATTAAAGAATTGCATCTGCTAAACAGTTATTATTTTTTGGCTTGTACAGTGATTGTTCTCTGGGCATAGGCAGATATAACGGTTGTCTCACTATCAACGAATATGATATATAAGCTGTTAGGTTGTAACTGTTATGTCTACATAATTCTGTAGTGATACAAGCATAGCAAAACTGTTCCAGGTCTAATTCTGCCTCATTCCTGCAAAGTTGGGTCATTAGGGCTGTAAACAGATACCACATTTCTCCCAGAAAAGTGTTTTGTCTCATGACCCTACAGACGTACAAGCCCACTGTCCTACTTCAAGTCCCATTGAAGCATGCTGGATAAAATGTGCTGTCACTGTTTCCTGGGACATTGCTGTGTTCATCTGTAAGGTTACTGCAGGTCATTCAGAGGCCGTGTGGTCTCACCAGCTACCTACTGGGGGAGGAACAGGAATGCAATTTGAAAGGGTGACGCTGAGACAATCAGGCCAGTGTCAAATGCGATGTCTGTTTACAGCTACAGGATCATGCAGACATAACAGTTGCATCTCTTAACAGCTGTTGCACGCTCCTGAGCAGCAGCTCCTGCTTCCTTCCTAAAGCAGCTAAAATGTATGTTTGTGCGTATCCTCTGTCTCGGTGGGAGCCAGCCTTTTTGGCAGGCATGCCAGAAACTAGCCCCACACCCTCCTGAGTGCTACTATGATCCCTTTCTCTTACCCAGGCTTCTGCTCAGCTTTCTGTTCCCTGATCAAGCTGCTGCTCTGCTTCCTGTCCTGTGCTCCCTGCCTTATTCTGCCCATCTTCTCCCCAGCCTGCTGTGTACCAGAGGCACGCACCCATGTCACAGGTTGGGCACTCCTGCTCTATCTGATTTGGCTCTCTGTCTACGCCTCTTTTGCAAACGGAGTGAAAAGAAGTTTCTTTCAGGTTTTGAATCCTCCAGTGTAATTCTTCAGGAATGGTGCACAATTCCTTACAGTTTGGTTGCCTATTAGGAAGAAGAAATATAAAGGATAATGGATTAATAAGAAAAATAGGTACTAAGCTTGTTAAATTATAGCTTAACAGTAGTGACTGTAAAACACATAAATGAACTCTCTTCTATATGCCAAGAAAAGGTTATAATAAAGTTGGTAAATATCTCAATCTTCTAAAGGTTATTAAAGTAATGTACAACAAGAGTATTATAATTCACACTGTAATGGTGCATGGTTTTAAAATAATATGACTTGGAGGAGGAGAAGTAAACTGTTTCATAATAAGTACTAACGTAAGGATAGCATGCGAGAGCGCTTCTCTCTTCTAACCTGAATGACATCTGCAAAACAGCCCCCCACTCTGCACCTTTTGCCCCAGTAGGGATTCTTATGACTGTAAAGTGAGAAGAATAGAAGACTCCCTGACATTTGCTAGGGATGTAGCAGAAAATAGCCAAATGACATTCACAGCTGGAAAAAAACTGCAAGATCATATAATGGAAAAATAATCTAAAATGCACACTCAGTAAGGGCTTGACCAAAAGTCCTTAACAGTCAGTGGGAGTCTGTCCCTTGATATCATCGGCCTTGGACTGGACCCTAAAAGGGATGAGGGGAGGACAGGGAGTAGAGAGACAATAATGCTGAAAGAGACCCAAAGAAGGAAAGGACATCCCAGTTTTCAGAGTACTGTGGCTGCAGAAAGACAAGTGCATTAGGGAAGAACCTGTGAAGGCATCAACTTAGTGAGCAAGGTGGTAATTGGGGATATGAAAGGTTAAATAAGTAACCATTTAACCAATAAGGCCAGTGATAACCGATAAGCTAATCGGGTATCATCAGGGATCCTGGTTTTCCATTTCCCATAGAAAAACAGAGAAAACCACGGATTTCCCATTTTTATCAGAGAAAACATGGATTTTCCCTTTTAGAAGAGAAACACACGGATTTCCCCCTTGTGCAAAGAGCTGTGCAGGCTGGCAGAGTTCCAGCCTACAAGAGCTGTTTGCAAAAGGGGCAGGGAAACCCTCAACCCTGCTGGGACGGGAAGGGAGGAGGGAAGGGCAGGGCCCAACACGCGCACGTACCGGAGGCTGCTTCAGGCTCACTTTTCTTGCTGCAGGCAAGTGGGGCTTGTGGGTTGTAGGGCAGGGCTGGGGGGGAAGCTGGCTAGGGGTTGAGGAAGCAGGGAGGTGTGCAGCCAGGCCAAGCACTCCGGGCTGGGAGGGGGTTTGCAGCCTCCCCACTCCCAGCCAGAGTGCTCAGCTGGCTGGAAACCCCCACCACTCCCAGATGGCTGCAAACCTTCCCGCTCCCTCAGCCCCCAGACAGTTCGGGTACTCCCCGGCCCCGGCACTCGGACTGGGAGGGGGTGGTTTGCAGCTGGCTGAGAGTGGCAGGGGTTTTCAGCTGGCTGAGCACTCTAGTCAGGAGCAGGCAGGCTGCATACTCCCTCCCGGCTGGAGTGCCCAGCCAGCTGCAAACCCTGGGTCACAAACGCTGTGCTCCCTGCCCTGCTGCCCTTGCCTAAGCTCTCCCGAGTTCAGAGTGCGTGACTGGCGCAACAGGGCACAATGGAGCCATGCATGAAAGCTGCCTGCTGCTGCAAGCTCCATGGTGCCTGGGCCACACTACCTCTGTGTGCATGGGGGCACTGCGCATCCGCCCTGCCCCCCCACTCCCGATCTGGAGGGCATGGGTCCCCCCTGCCCCTCAGGAGTGCACGCTGCCACTGGGAGCCTGCCCCGCCTGAGCCTGCAGCAGGCAGGCAGCAGTGGGGGAGCCGACTCATGCTCCTGCTGCAGCAGCCACTGCCTTCCATTGGGGGCAGGGGGCTGCGGGCCTGGGTCCCTGGCCCCATAGCCCTGGTGGGTGGGGGGCAAGGGGCACAAGCAGGGCTGGGGGCCTGTGAGGTGGGCATGAGGGACACAAGCAGAGCTGTGGGGGACATTTAATTTTAACCATGGATTTGGGGATTTTTGTCAGAGAATTTGCAATTTTTTTATCAGAATTTGTGATCGATTTATTTTTTTTTTATCACGGAAAACCACGATCCCTGGTTATCATTTATGTGCAGGGTGGGGCACAAACTAGCAAGAAAGGGGGGAAGGGAAGCCTTGCAGTGCCCCAGAAGGAACCGGAAGGCAGCAGGGCAGGCAGGGAGGAGGCTGAGGGGGGACTAATACCTCCCTCGCCTATGAGGTTAAAGACAAAAACAGTGGGCAGCCTAATGACTCGTCAGCTAAACAATTAGCTGCTTGTTCACAGGGGCCCCCTCCCCCAGCTCTGTGCTTCAGGTAGGCTGTATTGTCTGGTGGAGCTTGCCATTGTGCTGCAGTCCCCCCAGTGGCAGCCGTGTTTGAGCTGCCGTGTTATCGGTTAACCATTCAAACGATATATTTGGAGTAGGTTAATCAGATTATTTTTAAACAAGATTGACATCCCTAGTGGTAATAGAGCACGTGGCTCAACTGCAGCGCTGACTGAACTAGCAGGACAGATCAAGACAGACGTTGACAAGTTGGAGGGAATGGCTTGTGAAGATTGTTAAATTTATAGCAGTTGCCTAGCCAGATGCTAAGAGGAGTATGGTAATACCAGGGAGAATATGCCAGTCTGCAGACACGTGAAGAAGGTGGATAAAGAGCTAGAAGAATTTCGTATAGAGCACTGAGTACGTCTAGTATGTTCGCATGTGGCATGGCAGCTAACTAAAATGTCGTGTTGACACAAACGTGTGTTGTGTCTAACTGGACTTGGGACAGATATTTGTGTGTCTTTTTTTGCACACTGGAACTGACCACAGAGGTAGTTGAATGGCAGTAAGATGCAACTAAGCATTCAAATACGACCGGAGCTAGGAGAAATAGCATTACGCGAAGAGGAGAAAACGGAGGCTAAATATGGTGTGGAATTGTATCTTGCTGTGGAATAGATTCCCCAGGGCAGTGGTGGAAACCTCAGTGGTTTTGGATCTTTAAACCAGACTACTCAAAATTGACTGTAGAAGATTGGTGCATGGAAGGGGGACATTAGCTTGATGATCTAACAGGGTCAGTGATTTGGTTCAGTTTTCCCCTGCTGGCTGGTGAAATTAGCTAGAGCTGCATGAAAATGAATACTCAGTTTTGTCTGTATATTTGCATAGTCCCCATCTTTTTTCAGCTCTTCTTCTCCCCCCTCCCCCTTGAAGTGAGTCAAGTAAGAGCATGCAAATTAGAAAAGGTCCCAGCAGTCCAGGAGCTTTCAGCGAAGTACTTGTTCGTAGAATGAGAAACAAGCTGACTTCTCTGAAAGAATGTGGATGGCTAAACAGAGGGGTATGAATCATACTTGTCCTGTCATGGTTCTGGCTATGAGCTAGATCAGGACTGTCCAGCTAGTACGCAGCTGGGGGCTGCACCCTGCACAGGCTGCAGTAACATGAGCTGCAGACCCCTGATGCACTGCTCCATGCCATGCTATGCCATGCTGTCCCCTGGAGCTAGAGCAGGGAGGGGAAGCCCAGAGCCCAGGACAGCTCAAGGGATAGGGGAGTGGCAGCTGGGTGAGAGCTTGGAGGCCACAGATTAACCCCGGTGCAGCTCACCAGGTGGAAAGCCAAGCTACATTGTCCTTAATGGCACTTTGCAAGCACAAAGAGGTGGTGTACAGCAGCCTTGCCTGAGAAACCTCCAGAGAGACAGCTTTCTAGAGCCTCTGTGTGTACGTACGGGGCAGCAGTTGACACACTCCGTCACATTGAGGCTTGTGTCCTGTTCACTCCCACTCTCACAGTAAACTTGTTACAGTCACTACCTGATGTACTACTAGGAGGTCTCCAAATCCTAGGGCGGTGAGAGTGGTAGAAAAATGTACGTACATGCAAGAATTCCAGTTTAGTTAATGTCGTGCTGTCTGCAGGACACATCTCGGTAGCATCTCTGCTCCCACAAAGGCTGTGATTTTGATTATGCCTTAAATGGGCCACCAGAGATAAGGGTCTTTGTATCGGCCAAAGGCCAGGCCCTGTTCGAATTCAGAATCCTGCAAACTGTAGTAGGCATCTCCGACACTCGATTCTGTTTAAAAAGTCATGTGGCAAAGCTAAAAATGTATGTTGTCGTCTCTGGGCAAAGCTGTCTGAGGAGAATCTGTGCTTTTGATTAAAATTAATGGAGATGCTAAATGGCTTTAAGCTTCATAGCTCTTTTGATAGTCTCATTAATTCAGCCAGTAATCACATGGGTCTTTGACTTGCTGAAGAAAATCTGCTGCTAATATTCCAGAAAAATATTTCTCATCTAGATCATACAGGAGAAAACTTGGAGTTGGGTATGTGACAGGAGGTGTCTTGCTGGGCAGTAGCATCACCCAGCGACTGGCCAGCCTGCGTCAGCTCCAGCTTTTTTGTACTGCCAGCCAGGGTCCTGCCTGCCATGTCTTGATGGAATGACTACTTCTCGGGGGCATCCCAAGACTTGGAGAGTGGTGTTTTCCTTCTGCAACCACTTTGCTCCACCCTTTTTATTTGTCTGGACCTTGACCCTCTTGGTCTCAGTCTACTCATTCTGGCTGCTGCTTTCAGCCCAGGGCCTCCTTATTCTGGCCTTAGCTTCTCAGCAGCAAACTGCATGGCCAGGGCTTTAAGCCCCATAGTCTGGGTTTTGCGCCCCTTGGCTTCAAAGGGGTTAAACTCGCTCCCTTTTCCCATCTCTGGGCCCTCTCAGCCCTCACCCTGCTCACCTCTCCCTCTTTCTTTCACTGGCCCTCAGGTCTAAAGATCTTGAAGAGCATCTTAAGGCACCTACAGCGTGGCCTCCAAAACCTCCCCTCGCAGCTACTCCCAGTCCTCCAGTTCTTACTAGCCTGACTCCAATGAAAACACTGCCCCTCCAGGTACTCTCAGTGCCAAAAAAATAACATGAACTTACATCTCCACTCCCCTCCCCACATCCAAGGCACTTGGAGAAAACAGCTTCTCTGCCCTCATGCACCCAAGTTTCCCTTACTGTACCTCCGGGTATGGCCATGGCCTGTCTGGGAACTCTGCCTTCCTTGTGGCCTGGGCTAGAGGCCCTCTCTGGCCTGTGGGCAAGGCTTTTCCTTCTGCAAGCCCCTCCCTTTCCAGCCAGCCAGACCCATTGCCCAGCCCAAGCGCAGGGGCTGTTCCTTAGTCCTTGCAGCTCTGCCAGCTGTCTGCCCTCTGGCTGCAACCCCTTCTTAAAGGGCTCTTGCCTGTCCTGCTTGCCCCACAGCCTTCTCCCAGCTACAGGGCAGCTCACGCTTTTGGTGGTTTTAACAAGAGATCTGTGCTTAAAGGAAGGCACACACTGCTCATCGCTGTGTACTTCATATGATACTTAGCGTTTGCTCTGTACAGACTCGTCCCTCTGCATCCAGTGGAGTGTTGGCTGCTGCACATCTTCCTGATTTCCGAAAGGTCAACGTTGGATTGAATCTGAAACGTCAGCATCATTCTAGGAGAAAATATAAAAAATGCATGTTTTAAAACAAAATGCATCCTGCCCTTCTTAACTCCTCCTGTTCTGCTCTGTTGCCTCCGTCTTCACTCTCTCAAGTTTTCTCAGGGGCAAAATAGGAAGACAGTCTTGGGTTGGCAACACTGCTGTACTACATCAGTGGTTTTGCGTTGTGCTGCCCCCACCCCAGAGGTTCCCTGTGCAGCTCTACACCCTGATGCCTCCCTACAGCACCCCACACCATGCTGCCTTCCCCCAGCCTTGCTCCCCAAGAAGCCTACCTGCAACCCAGCCATATTATAGAACTGGACACAGCAGCAGCAGCACCACGTTGCTGGACGGAGAGGGGAAGGGTCTACAAAGCCCTGAGAGATGGCTTCCTGCAGCATGTCGTGCTCGTGCTCGGACATCAGGTGGTGGGTGCTGTTCTGCTCTGTCCTTCAATCAAGCTCCAGCTGTTCAGCTTTCCAAGAGGGAGCTTTACAAAGCAGCCAGAGCTTGATTGTTTTTACTGATCGCTGAAATGTTTCAGTATCTCTTTATGGACTGGCATTTTTAACCTGAATCTTTACTGACTGCCTGTAAATTTACACACAGTTGGTATCTGTTTGTAGAGAAAACAGTTATGCAATGGCAAACTAAATGCTGATTCAAATTCACTAATCCACTAATTCAACTATGTTACACCTTCAACATCGTGTTTCCAAATGCAGATAAAATAATTGGGGGTCTTCTGCTTGGTCATTCAGCTCTGTGATTTCTTGACAAAAATTGGCCCAGAATTAAGATTTTTTTAATTCTTAGACAAAAGCAAATGTTCCATTTTATGTATTTTAAAACCTCAATGGGGAACTTATTTTTAAGCAAAAATTCCCCCATGATGTCTGGAACCCAACCACTGCAGCAAGGTGAACCAAAAAAGGGAAACAGTTAACTGATGTTTATCAACTAAGTCAAGGAAACTACAGATTACAAGCTCCGTAATAAAAATATAGGGAGTTTATATATGTTTGTGTCATAAATTAAAATGGCATTAATAATATGCTGATTGTTCCATTAAATATCCTTATACTAACTAAGTGTGCTTCTCCCATATGCAGGTACTCCTCACTTAACGTTGTCCCGGTTAATGTTGTTTCGTTATTACGTTGGTGATCTATTAGAGAACGTATTTGTTTAAAGTCGCGCAATGTTGTGCTATAATGTTGTTTGGCCGCCACCTGCTAGTAGGTAACTACTGTGACGTAATTGGATTTGCTTAACAACATTTTACTTAGTCACATTTTTCAAGAACGTAACTACGATGTTAAGTGAGTAGCTGTACTGATAAATATTTCATTAAAAAAAGAGGGCAATTCAAAGTTACACAAGTATGTTTCTCCCAAGCTGAATGTATACATTTATACGTTTGAATAAGTTACCTTTTGCCACAAGCAGGAAGGACAAAGTGCAAAATATGCATGTTGTTGCTACCAAATATATTAAAACAAACTGAGATAAATACTGCTGTTATGTCAAGTAATCTTAAAATACTCTTTATCCAAGGATTACAAATTTCTGATCTACCATTGACCCGTTTTCAGGTAGTACAAAACATCATGCGTGCAAGAGCAAGTGAGAACACGACACGGTATAAGGGTAGAGAGAAGCATTTTATAGTGATATAAGCAATCAGTAGGATTGCAGCAAGACCAGAACTTGGACGTAATGAAATCACCCTTCCGTGGGAGAAAACACTTGACATATGCTTAGGCTTTTCATGATATACTGGGGTAAAAATTTGAGAGAGGGAATCACTTCTTACATTAAATGTGTAAACTCCTGACTTCATCCTTTGGTCGCAGGTTTAAAGCTACATTTGGAAGGGTTGAATGATGACCCTGTAGGGGGGTGACACTCAAGCTGAAACTTTCCCAGGGCCACTTGGGGGTGGGGAAAGGGTACCGACCACTGCCCAGGACTGGATGTGGAGAGAGTGAATTCTTCTTTCATGCCTAAAGGTGCCGTGCCTGATAAGAGGTAAAGGCAGTGGCCTACGGACAGGGGGGGCGGGAGGGGACCATGGCCCCTGGGTGCCAGCCTGGAGGGGGGTGCCGGCCAGGCCAAGAGGCTGCTGTGTGGCCGCCCACCCACCCGGCATTTTGTACGGCTCTTTCCCTGTTATGCCCGGAAATCCCGGCTGCCGCCCCTCCCCCGGCGTGCTGCAGTGTCAATCTTTCGGCAGCAGTGCCATGGGGCGGGAGAGGGGGCTCCACACCTTGCTTGCATCATCCCTGGGGGTGTGCAAACGCAGGCATTGGCCTCTGGGCGCCAGAAACCCATAGTACGCCACTGGGTAAAGGGCACTGGCAGGGCATTATAAGGCAGCTTGCCTCATTACTACCTGTGCTTTATTTAATTGGGTTTTTTAGATTTATATTCTGCCCTGTCCAAAGGCCGAGAGGGGCTGTTTGGTGGATAAGCAGAATATGACTCTTTTCAGGGCTCCCATCTCGTATAGTTCATTAAACACACGTGGAAAAAGTCCCTAAAATAACCTGAGCAACAAAAAGTGTTTTGGTTTTGTCTGTTTTTTGATATGCTTGTTTTTTTCCTGAAGCTTTTGAAACTGATGCTAGTCTGGGTTTTGAAGTTTGGAGAGGTTTTTCTTTCTTTCTTTTTTAAGCTTTTTAAAAATCAGGGTGGATTTGATTTAAATCAAATCAATTTAAATCAAGATTTAAACCACCAGTCAAGAAGCCTCAATTTAATAATTGTTTTCTACGAAAAGTGCATTCTTGTTGTTTGATATCCTTTATTCATTTAACTTTGTGAAACTTTGCACTTTTAGAGAGAGGTAAGGGCTTGACTGGTGTACACAAACTTGCAGGGAGACAACAGGGCTGATGGGTAGGTAATCGGGTCTGATCTCTCTCATCTCCCTACACTGCTGTTAACAAGGATGGTATATCTGGAGACAACAAACTTCTGCTATGCCTGAAGAAGGGCGCTTGTGCCGAAAAACTTGCCAAAAAACAATGTTTCCAATTATTTAGTTGATCTAAGAAAAGATATTGCATCTACCCAAAGAACTGTCTGCCTATGATCTCTGGAGACACAAATCCACAGTTTGAAAACTAGAACTAAGGGCCACAGAGATGCTTAGTGGGCTCTTCTACACTGAGCACTGAGTCCCATTGGGTAGAGTGGTTTTCTTGAATCTATAGAGAAGCCTCTGGGAACCCCATAAGATTGGGCCCCTAATACAGTCCGTGCCCTGTTGTAACCTAGTTATAAAACTTCTAAGAAGGTTATTGTCTCAAATAGTATATAATTAGAAATTATAATCCTTATTTCATGATGAATTCTTTGAGCTTTAACATATCTTAAAGCCACCTTTTTTAAAAGCATCTTAACAAAAAAAAATTAAAAATCCAATTGTTTTTATTTAAGAAAAATCATTTGTTTTATCCACCATAATAGAATTATTATAACATTTCTTCTTGAGTTGAGATATTGAATAACTTCAAATCATCCAAACATGGTCCCCTTGCTCTAGTTAAGAATGTAGCAGTTCATAATTTATCAGTGTAAATACTGTGCATGGATATGAGGTGAAAGGAGACTGAAGAGCAGCGTATACACGCTTCGGATTTGCACTATAAAATAATTATAGGATTGTACAGTATCTTTTATCTGTATGCATAGCTATAAACACAGTTTGACTAAGGTCTCTGAATCCTTTACACAATTATTCCTTTGAGCATCTGTGTTGAAATCAGTGCAGTTACTCACAGCAGTGAACCTAGACAGATTGGGCTCTAAATTCTGATATTGCAAAGACTCATGAAGGTACTTGACTCTACTATGGTAAGCAATCGCATGCAGGATCAGGGCCTAATTGTAGCCAGGTAGCTACTAGATGTCATTAATTTATGAGGTTAACTTCCAAGAATGGTGTATTACAGAGCCTGGTTAAAATGTGGTTAACAAGGTTTTGGACTAAGAAGAAAATATTAATTTTAATAACTAAATATTTTTGGTCTGGAAAAAAAGGTTTCCAAGAAGTGGGAAATAATGTTAATTTTGTTTCCTATTTTCTGGCGTCTTAGAGTTTACAAACTCCTTTCCAGGTTATTGTTCAATTTTTATTTTTATTTTTTGTATTTATTAGATTTATATCCCATTCTATGCAAAAGGCCCAGAGTCGGTAGAGATCTACATCTACCATATGTATATCAAAGCCTTCCGGTTTTTATTATGTAACAAAGAAAAACCCTTGCTTATCTCCCATTCAGCTCTTGTTTTTAAAATCTGCTTCTTCATCAAACATTTTAATTCCCTCTATAGAAGTATATTATGCTCGGCTTGCCTAAAAGAACCGGGTCAGATGAATATGGATTCTCACGTTCTAATTAATAAATATCTTGAAACATGTTTATCATAATACTCACAAATATATACAAGCTCTTAAACACTATTAAAAAAATGAATTGGAAAGGTCTGTCAGTGCAAGTTGTAATTCAGCTCTGTGTAGTGCATGTCACTTCTGTTGTCCTGAAATGCTTTTACATAACGGGCTACAGGTTGGGTTTGATGGTCAAGCTTTTAATAGTAATTGGAAGGGAGATTAACAGTAGCCTCAGGCACTCTGCTATGAGGAGGTGCACTCTCAATCACTAGTATTATGGTGCTACCTATTTTTACTTCCAGTAATATTGTCTTATGCATTTTCATGGCAGCCCGTCAGTGTCTTTTTTTTTTTTTTTTTTTTTTTAAATCGCTGGTATAATGCCTTAACAGTGAGACAGCACCATTTGCTCTCTTTCTCCAAGGCAAGTCATCTGAGAAGACTTGCTTGTGTAGTACATCAGATTGTAGAAGGTCCCTGCTGGCAACTACAAATTCCTGACATAATTTTTTTTGTGTGTCAGACATGTATACAAAGTACAGTATCTCTCTTGAAGAAGACAGGACAGAGGAAGCCAAAAAGATTAGTGTTTGCAGATCTGTGTAAGTACAGACACTTCAGAGCATTCAGAAGTTAGAGATTGCAAACTTGATAAATCCTACCTTTGATCACGTCAGTGGTTCCCTCCTGTGTAGGAGAAACAAGGGGAGGCTGGAGTAATATAAGACTGTGCTTGTTCAACAAACGAGATATGGCAGCGTATGTTTATATCTACCAAAGACTAAAATAAATTTCCTTTTTGTCTGTTTTTGTACATTTAATTTTTTTAACTTGTATTAGCCTGTCAATTTTGTACATATTAATAATACCTAAGACTTAGTGTACCCCATCTTCATGTAGCTGCCATAGTGAATTTCTCTTTTTTTGAACCATCCTGACACAACAGAATCATACTGAATGAACCAGGTTCCCGTTTCTGCCGCACTAATAACGAGATGATCAATTTCTAATTTCCTAATTGACAAGGCCATTCATTGTATGTTGGTCTGAATGCCTGAATCTTCTTTAGAACATTTTCAAAGATAGCTTGCTCCCTGCTAGGGCTTGTTTGTCTGTTTTGGCTTTTCGTCACCATATAATACGCTTGATAATTATGTCATTAGTTGCTAAGCACTGTGTATTTTTGCTGAATAAAGGCGAGAATAGACATTCCCCTTTTCACTTTCACATATAACATTGGTTTTCGTGTAAAATTAGGGTCAAACTTCATAAAACAAGAGATAACGTGTTTCTCTAACCTGTAACTATTGAGCAAAGGCAGCTTCATGAAATGTGAAACCTAACAAAACCAGCCTGGTGCCAAGTCCTCGTCCATGCACCTACCTCCAGCAGAAGTGCTCAGCATCCTGGGGTCAGCACCACTGGGGAGGGGACAATGTTGTTCTCTTACCCAGATTGCAGCGGTCACACAAGGCTCGTACTGTATCTGAAGGTCACTTGGAGCCATGGTGGCTACTGTGCCCCATCAAAAACCTGATTAGGGCATATTTGGCAGAATTCAGACCATTAGAAGGCAGCCCAAGGTATTACGGGAATTAATCAACCTTACTGAACCTCTGACTCTGTTAATCACAGATGCAGGACCTTGCAAGACAGTCTCCCTCTGAAGTCTAAACTGCCAGAAAACTGAAGGGATGTAACCCTGCCTCTGTTGTAGCGAACACCAAAACTCTCAAATTCCCTATGATTTTAGCCACTGCGGAGAACAAAGCTATCGGGAGCTATAACTTGGCTAAAAAAAAACAAACCCACGCCAAAAAACATAAAACAACTACTTTTGATGGTCTTTTGAGCAATTAAAGTTAGGGCAGTGCAGATAATGTAAAGAAACATATTTGAACCTTAGTGAAACATTTGATGCGGTTCCATACAAATTTTAAGTAGAAAAATTAAATGGGTATGGAGAGGAGCATTGTTGTGTGGGTTAAAGACTGGCTGAAAACTCAGAGTGGGGAGGATAACCAGCACTATGAGAAGCTGCGTGGAGCTGCCTGGTAGCAAATCCTATGGATCAGCGCTGTGACCAGACTATAGCTCTCTCTAACCCAGTGGAGGAGATTAATTAGTGAAAACCACAACATGATGTTCCACGTTGAGCTTGAGGCCTAGCTGAGTTTGAGGACACTAGTCCAGTCAAGACAGGGAAATCGGAGAGAGACAGAGCAAGGGAAACTGGGCTAAAAATTATTACAGGAGAGTGACTGAGAAAAGCAGAGAGGCAGTGATCTGGGACTCCCCAGATTCTGCAAAGGGAGAAGCTTTGGAAGTGCATTTAAGAGGGGTCTCATTGACGGTAACGGGGCATATGGGAGGACGAGGAGTTTACAGTGGGTATGGTTGTAAACCTGGCATTTGTGATGCACGCAAAGCTGTCACGTCCCAGAACAGTATTCCCCGACCTGTGATGGATTCTGCTTTCAGAAACTCTTTTATTTCTAAGCAGATGCATTTGTTCCCCCAAATAATTAAAATTCCATTTTTGAGAACATATGAAGGAGGAGATTGTGTAATACCACAATCTTGCTTATTTTGTCTGGGGAGCGTGTAGTTCAAATACACAGCACCGAGTCCAACGTCAGACAACTGGTGAAAAGCATAAAATGGACTAGAGCAGTTTTAAAATTTCAGCTGTTTATTTGGACAGTTCTTTCCACTGTCCAGCTGGCATATTTAAACAAGAAGAAAAAAGTCTACATTTCTGAATTATTGGTTAGATAGAGCATTACTATTAACATCCATTTTCTGTCATTATGGAACCAAGAAAGCATCTTTAAAAATCTTCTAGTCCCATCTGTACAAATGATTCTCCGTAAATATAGAGAACAAAATTACATCAGCTTATATTTGTAACTGTTCCCCAAACATTACATGGTTGGAATGAATATCAATCAATTAGCTAAATTCATGCAAGTTTTATTTGCCTATTTTCACATGGAAGCTGTGCATCTGTTTAACTAATTTATGACTAATTCTTGGAGACTATATTAAATGCTCTTTATAGAGACCAGCGTTGCCAGTTTCCCCATTGTTCTTTATCCTATGCTTCACTTTTTAATTAAGCTAACAAAGTACAGAGCAAGGGGATGGTATTTTGGGCAAACATTTGTTCAGTGGGTAAGGAGGAGAATGGAGGAACAGTAAGGTTACTATGTTGCAAAATCCACCAGCATCAGGAAACATCCGAAAACAAACTTTGTTTTTTGTTTGAATCTCTTTAAATATAGGAGCAGGTCCCAGTTCCTGTTTACCATCCAACTCCTAGCCAGACCCGGCTAGCAACGCAGCTGACAGAAGAGGAACAGATTAGAATAGCGCAAAGGATAGGCCTTATCCAGCACCTGCCTAAGGGAGTCTATGATCCTGGAAGAGATGGCTCTGAAAAAAAGATCAGAGAGTAAGTCTTACCCGTCAGCTTTTTGAAGGGGGAGGGTCAGTTAGCCTTTGGTTTGGTTTACATTGCATTTACATTAAACTTCTGCAGCAAAAGTGGTTGTGCAAAATGATTTTCCCCTCCCCTTTCCTACCTCACTGCATTCTTCACCTCATTTCCTTTGACTAGGATCAGGTCTCTATATCCGATGGTGAAGCGAGTGCCAAAATGCCACTCGGAAGCCGTCTTTCCTCCCATTGACTGCCTGGAGCAGCCCACAGCTTCTCTTCCTCACCTGTATACATAACGGTGTCCCCTGCATCTCTTCCATTTTTCTTTCTACCGTTGCCTCTTTTCAGTGCTTTTAGCCTGACTGACCCTTCTGTCTCCTTTATTACCCCATTTCTGATTTTGTCTGTCACAGAGCCTAGAGCCGGCCCTGTCCCCATTTCTTCTCTCGCTTGTACGCTCACTTCCCCTCCCTAGAACCATTCCTGAACACAGTGATCCTCCCTTGTTCTCCTCAGCAGAAGTCTTCATAAGCAATCTCTCTCTTTCATTTTGTCCTGTGTTTTAAGGTCACAAGCCCTTCATGGCAGGGCTGTCTTGGCTCTGCTTTTAAGGCATAGTGCCAACGTGTTGGCTCCATGAAGTTTTTTAAATAATATATAATATGTAGGGCAAACCATTTTCATTCTTTGTAATGAAAGTTGCAAATGGTCTCTTGAGTTACATGGAAATAAGGGTCTGCCCCTGCTCTCTGCTATTCAGTGGATTTACAGCTTTAGTGGCCATTTCCCACGGTCACTAAAGTTCTACTAAACCATGTCCAGTCCCTCTGATTTGTTAGACTTTTTTTTAATACTCAGTTCACGAGGGCCTGGCTTGTTGTGCTACAATCTGCTTCCTATAAAAGGTAGGTTCACGTGGACATGTCTGGGTCCCGTGACCTCATGGCCATGCTGTGTGCTCCTGCACAATTTTGTGTGGATTTGTTCAAGACTTAAACTTCGTCCTTTGTCCCTCATTTGATAGAGACTGAGGGCATGGCCAGCATGCCGCCACCACTCCTGGTACTATAGAAGATAATCTGGTGCCTTGTTGGACCCCCAACCCCTACATGGGGATATGAAATGATGAGCTCCTATCCTCCATGCATGGGACATGTGGCCAGAGACTTCTGTTGGTGGACTAGAACAGCAAGCATCCTGAACAGGACAAAAGCGCATCCCAGGGATCAGGCCCACATACCTAAACTGGGCCCAGATCGAGGGTACTGAATTAAAAGGAGTGCATCCAGCATTTGAGCTGTTATATCTGGTTGCAGCTTCCTGCGCAAAGGGGCAGGGTGGAAATCAAGGGTGGGAGTCAAGACTCCACCATGGGAAGGGAGTGGTTAGGTCACGTGAGGCAGGGACAACCTGCTGTAAACACCAAGCTGCATTTCATAATGAAAGGTATAATTTTAAATCTGATTTATGGAAGCCTCTGCAACATTGTGTGGACATAATACAGGTTTAGCAAGCTCACTTTAAGTTGATTAGAATTATTGTGGAAAGGGTCTTGTGCTTTTCCTGGACCAACACCGCTACAACAGCACTGCAGGCCTGTTAAATAGTATGGAGTTTTGAATAAATGTACTTTCTTTACTAAGTGGGGCCAGAGGAGTGTCAAGCAATTGAATTTAGCCCCTTTCCATATATTTTTCAACAGTGGTGACTGCAATCACTAGGCAGCCTAGGGCCTATAACTCAGTCTCACCATCCCCGAGCAGGAGGAATGGCGCAGGATTATCGTTCAGACTGTGTCTGGTGAACTAGCATCAGGACACTTCACGAAATAAGACCATTAAGAAAAGTTCTACAAGTTTAGCTTCATTTTGTTTTGGTTGAGAAACTGAGGTCTGTAGAGAGATATGGGTTCAATCAAACGGAGCGCCTGGCCTCCACCTTGCCAGCCTCAAACAGGAAGCGACAGATGCTGTAAATACACTTCAGCAGGACAGCATGAGATGGGAATGGGAGAGGAGAACAAGAGTTACCACTTTGGTCTTTCCCCACTGCTTCTCTAATCTGTAACATTTTTTACTATTTTTTTACTGCAAAGTTTGCTGTCAGCTTTTCCGTAGCAAATTTACTATTGAAAACTTCTGTTGGGAAAAATATTATAATGCCAAAGAATAGGAGTTGATATTAACACACTCATTTCATACTGACACAGAATAGTGAACACGGAGATTTTGGACTGGGTAAAATGACACCTGCGCAGATAGTACAGGTGAACTTTCCTGGGTCACCTACAGGAGAGGTCAGACAACAGGCTCTTGAACCAAGCCTGGTTTCAGCAGCCTGATGGCAAAAGGAAGGAGAGTCTGTTCAGAGGGGTAGACACATTATTCAGTCCCAGAGCAGCAGCAACTTTAGCGGTTAACAACCTGAGCAGATTAAAGGAACTGGCTCAGGATGAAAACTGACTTGTGATGCCCCTGATGGTACAAGAAGCAGATCTACTTCACCTTTGCATACTGGCTTTTGATTGAAATTTTTAAGTTTCTCCAAAGTCAGCAACAAGAGCTTGGTGTCCAGAGCGTGCATCCATTCCCAAGCTAAAAAATGAGCTGAGTTTCATCTCACAGATTCACAGATGTTTAGGGCTGGAAGGGACCTCATGAGATCATCGGGCCCAGCCCCCCTGCTCTGTGCAGGAAAGACTGCTGGGGTCAAATAACCCCAGCAAGGTGTGGGTCCAGTCCCCTTTTGGAAGATCTCCAGGGTAGGTGCCTGCACCACCCTCACTGGGAGTCTAGTCCAGAGTATGGTCACACGAACTGTGAAGATGTTTTTTCTGATATCTAGTCTGAAATCTTCTAGGAGTTTATGAGCGTTGCTCCTGGTTTTCCCTTGGGGTGCTTTGGTGAATAGTTGTTCACCTAGCCCCTGATGCTCGTATTTGTAAGCTGCTACCAAATTCCCTCAAAATCTTTTCTAAGCTAAACAGTCCTAGATCTGTCAGCCTTTCCTTGTATGACTGGCTCTTCAGGCCTCTGATCATATGGGTGGCTCTTCTCTGGACTCTCTCAAGCTTTTCCACATGCTTCTTGAAGTGTGGTGCCCAGAGCTGGATGCAGTGCTCCACCTGTGGCCTCACCAATGATGAGTAGAGCCGGAGAACAACCTCCCTAGTTTTGCTTGAGATGCATCAGTTGATACATGCCAGCATATTGTTTGCTCTGCTAACTAGCATCACACTGGTGGCCCATATTTATTTTATGGGCAGTTATAACCCCCAGGTCCTTTTTGGACATGGTGCTAGCAAGCCTGTAATTTTGTTGCAGATTTTTCCTCAAACTACTCTCTATTTAGACTATGGAAACAGTCCATTTGCCTTTCCAAGTTCACCTTTATTTGATTTCTTGATGACATAAATGGTGTTGGGATCTTGGAAGATGGGAGTATATACTGCATTCAAATATTGTTGTATGAATAATCCTGGCCCTGGTCTTCTCCTTCAGCAAACATATTTCCTTGGCAGGGTGGGTAACACTTCTCTTCGGCTAATAGTAAAGCATCTTACTACTTCTCTGGCCTCTCTTTCCCCAGGTGTGTGATCTGTATGATGGACTTTGTTTATGGGGACCCTATCCGATTCCTGCCATGCATGCACATTTACCACCTGGACTGTATAGATGACTGGTTGATGAGATCCTTTACGTGCCCCTCCTGCATGGAGCCAGTGGATGCAGCACTGCTTTCGTCATATGAGACTAACTGAGCCAGGGTTTATCCTCTGACCCGTCAAGGAAACCATCCATTTTAATGGGTTTGATCCTTTGTCATTCAGCCCCAAAGAGCCAGGGATTAGGAATTAAGATCATGCACAAAAAAAGTACATTTCCTAAAAATTCCTGAAAGGCTGCAAACATTGGAGAAATGCATAATATTTTAGAGACTATAGAAAAAGTAGGAAGTTATTTTTATGTAAAGCCTTGACCCACTCCTAAAAAATATAATGATCTTCTAACGCCTGTTCTTACACCCATATATAGGAATTGTGTAAAGTGTTACAGCAGCTAAAAGTGTTTAAATTGCCTGTATCAGATTTTATTAGAAGTGAGATAAGGGTTGTTTTTTTCCCCTTAAATAAAGTAATAGTTTTTGCTCTCATTCTATTCACAATCTCCTGGAATCTGGGTCAAGGCTTTATTAAAAACTACATTTTATAACACTGGCACAAAGAAATAGTTTTAAGCTTGTTTGCACAGTTCTTTTTTTTTCCATTGGAAATGGAATCCATTGCCTTAGGTCTTTTTAATAGTGTATTGTTATTGTTGGGCTGGCTCTACGCTTGAAAACCAGTTTATTTATAACCTGTTAAAAGTGCTATATTTTGTTTGCAGTTAGGATTATGCAGAATTCAAAGTGATTTCCTAGCTTGTAAGCAAACTGAGATGCACTATCCATTTTCTATAAGCGATGGTTTCATGTGAGGATGCTAAACCAGTCTGATAGTATTTTTTTTTTCTCTTTTTCCCTAATTTGCTTCAGGTTCGATCAGACCATGATCCTTAAACTTAAGTATACTTTGAGTATCTACATTTTGATTTACCAACTTGAAGGTGGACACCTGTGCTTAAAGACATGATGATAATGTAGCTATAAAGTAATCCAGAACACTATGTCCCATTTTCAAAATATAATGTCACTGTTGAATATCACCGCCCCCACCTTTCCCTTCATTCTCCTATAAAATACTTGTCTTGGGTGATAGTAAAAGGATACTGCATCTCTTATTCCTGTAGTTCTTCTTAGGTTATCAAAATTAAGAATAAACATACTGTATCTTGGTCTCTGTATGAAATGTATCTGTTAAGTCCTGCTGGCTGACATTTGTCTACCAAGCAGATATGAAACCAGATATAAGAAAACTGTATTTTGTTTTGCACACGAATACAAAATTCATATAGACACAGAAGTTCATAGCGGTGATCAAGGAGAAAAAGTACAGCTGAAGTAAGAGTGATACAAATATCTACATTTCTGAAGCAAAAAGGTATGTGGTTGGTAGAGACAGTCTAGCAAAGATTGTAGCTGTAAATGTTTTTATCCATTTAGCACGTGTTTATTTTTCTTAAATGTACTCTACTGTGACTTTTATACATTTGATGTAAAGCTGATACATGGAGAAGTCTTAGTCCTGTAAAATGAGATGCAGCCTCAAGTTAACCGCAAAAAATCAGGGAACGTTCTTGATTGTTTTGCGTATACCATTTTGAGCCCTTGATCCAACCATTTGTATTTAAACACACAAGTACTTGGAAGATTCTGTGTACTTAAAAGAGAGAGGAATTGCATCTGTCATGAATAATTTTAAAAGATCAGTCAGTAGAATACAGAATCAGCATATTGGTTTATTTATTAGCCCTGCCGCTAAAATCTACACTTTACTATACTGTAGATGTAGTCGATATGGTATTCAAAAGGTGTTTAAAACAATCTATAGTACCAGGTTCATTGAAATAGTTATACAGTGAACTTGCCAGAAGTTTTTACTGAATTCATATATACTTAATTACATGAAGCAAATCGGAGAGGAAAGACCTGAAGTTGTGCAATATTCTCAGTGGTAAACCATTGTTCCTTTTTTATCATTCCATGTGTGTTCTTTCTGTGCGTTTTTTACATAAAACGTAATGTCCATGTTGTCAAGTATTATAATCTGATTTTTTCCTTGTTAAAATTGGCAAATGAACAACTTTTAAACATTTTTTCATGTTTGGTATTAGTCTTTATTTATTATAAGACTTGATTATGAAAGATTTGGAAGCAGAATTGAAGTGACTGGTTATTGAGCTGAATGCTTTTCTAGGCACTTTGTATATAGTTGAACTTTTAACACTGATATACTTACCATGTTAAGAGAAACTTAAACCTATGCTTTTATTAAAATACTTGTTAAATAAACTGATAACAAAAAGGTGTCAAGGGCTAAAGTTAGAATTGATTCTACAAGAACATTCCAAAAAAACCAGACTTCAGCCTAGAGCAGGTATGTGCAATTATAAGAAATGCATCAATTGGTTTAATAGTTTTAGGCACAATGCTGATGCGTAAGAGATTTGCAGTTCCATAACTGAAGGCCCTTAATCCAAATTCTGGATTTATAATTCAGAGCTTCAACGTGAATCTTGTGCTAGAAATAATTTACATCAGCCTAGGACCAAATGGTGTCACAGGAAGTGGTAGACTGCACTATTAAGATCACCGAGGGCCTAGCCCCACCTCTGAAAATGATTTCCATTGGGCTTCAGTTCTTCCAGCTGTAAAATGAAGATAATGCTTGCTTCCTACTTGGTAATGTTGTTTTGAATTAAATATTATCTCAAACTATGTTAGGCAACCTGGCTGCAACAGTCATTTCCTAATCGACATACGCTGTGGCCCATACGTGGCATACGACTTGGATTCTTTCAGCCTAGACCTATTTTGCATTTTTAACGTAAGCTCCCATCATATATGGCATGGTTGTATTCTTGTTATAGGTGGCCCTTAGTTTAATGTTTACAAAGTATTTTGAAGACAAGGTGTTACATAATACTAAATGTCGTAATTATGTTTAATTTTAAAGTTCCTTGAGAATCCACGTACAGAATATTGTAGAACCAACATCCCTTACCAGCCATATGGCGGCATGATGCTTAGAAACAGTACAAGCTTTAGAAAACTTAATTGCACAAGCCATGTATAACACCATAAAGCATTTTATAAACTACTGGGCACTCGGTTCTATATTTACATTAAGACTTAGAACTGTCTCAGCATTATTGGGACTGAAATGTCACTTTTTGTTTTATAAAACCAGACTTCCTTGGGACTGTCAGTCTTGTTACATAGGCTTCAAAGAGAGAAAATAACTCTTAGAAGCTTCTTAAAATTTCCTAATTTTTCTATACAGGAAGAGCAGTGAATTTAAAAATCCTAATTTGTTGCAACCTCCCTGCATTAGAAGCAGCTGCCCCTTTTGGAAAGCTGACAAGCCCTCCCATGGTATAAAGCACACATTTCCAGCTCGAGGGATTTTAAAATACCAGAGCTTACACTCATCACGTATTCAAGGACTGGATGTTTCCTGTTCTTGGCCTGGTGCAGTGCAATCTTTGGGGCAAAGATGGAAATACGTTTTTGGTGCACAGATTTTTTAACGACAGATATTTGACTCTAATGATCAAGGCCTATGTACATCAAGATGTACTTTTGGCTAGCATGTATGTTACATGATCAGAAATGCATGATAAATACCACCCGCCTCTCACCAGCACTTCCATACACCCACTTGTGTCTGACTAATTCTTTGCAGTGTTTTCAACAATTAAGTTTCAGAAGCTGATGCATGAGAATGTTCATTAAACTTGTAAATTGTCCAGAAGTTCATAAGAGGCCCTGATTTAATATCCCAAATAAATTTGCTTTAAAGGATTACATTTTCCTTCATATAGAAGTTTAGCTTTGGGGGGGACGTATGAATTGGTTGTGTGCTGGTCACCTTTTAACTGTCTAAACCCATTTCAGGATGAGAACATGGAGCTGAGGATTTCATAAAGAGAAAAACCCAAGTTTGTCTTTTGAGAGAGTAACTGCAAATTTTCCATAAGGTACACTTCTGGTTTAAGGAGGAAGAGTTCTCTTTGCACCAGTAGCAAATTTCTTGTGATTTCTCCTTTGCATATTGTATTAAACGTGTTTGTGAAAATGATTGTCCATCTCTCTAGCAGTGCAAAGTTGCAAGGGCAGCACACTTCAGGAAGCGAGCATTGTAACTTACTCATGTGTTAAGGCCCCTTTGCAAAGGGACACTCAAACCAGCAGTGTTCTTGGTTGAAAAGCTAAAGTAGAAATGAAAAAGATACCTTGTCTTCTGTATATCATGTATCTAGCACGTGTCTCCCAAATAGAACTGTGTGCACAAGAGGACCTGGACTAAATGACCCTTGAGGGCACTTTCCAATTCTAGGAGTCTATTGTAGATATTTAAAACTTATTTTGAAATCCTTCTGAAGTTGATTCCTGTAACAGAAGTTAGTTTTACGATTTGCTTTGTGATTTAATAGCACCCTGGCTCCCAGCAGAATGGGCCTGATCCGGATCACTAGATCAGCACGTCCTGGTGCACAGAAGTGAGACTCTTCAACAGTTTTTCAAGCTTCAAGATGTTGAAGTAGGGGCCATCTGTTTGGCCTGGTTTTCATGTTGAGTAAAAAGAAGGCGGCAGGAAGGCCATGTAGAAATCAGACAGATGAGATGAAATGACCCATGCTAGTCAAGAAGCCAGGACTCACTGGAGAAAAGGTGCAGATGGCCTTAGCCTCCCATGAATCCAGCATATTCAGCAGATGAAGGAGCAGGGCCTGTAGCCTTGCACTTCCTCCTCCAGATCCCATTCACTCGTGGAAGGAGCTCCTAGAGAGTTTGTTGCCCAGAGACTCTCTCTGAGTTTCCAGAGGGGATGGGGAGATCTTACTTACATACTTCTTACTTTCTCAAATGCATGGTTTTGTTTTTTTTAACTGTTCAACTTAGAATCTTTGGGCTGGGAGGTCAGGAAGTGAACACCGGAAAACCCTATCAACATTCAGAAAGTTGGCAGTATGTAAACTCCCTTCATCCTTCTGCAACAGGTTGAGCAGTCGGGAGCTGAAGATTCTTGGTGCACATGTGCTTTATACCAAGTCTTTTAAAAAAGCAGTGCCCACTGGGCTGTGCACATGCAGTGTGCATGGTAGAGTGTAAAAAAAAAAAAAAAAAATTAAGCTCAACTCCCTATTGCCCACAGCATCAAGAAACCAGGAATGTAGCATCTGCATTGCTTGTTCCACACCTTGCTTTAGGATTGAAGTCTTTAAAGCTTTTAGTTATTGCCTTCTGATGAACTCAGTCTGCCCCTTAGCTGTTTTCATCATAGACAGGAGTAGAGTGATGTCTTCCTGCTGCATTCAGGGTGTCCTCAGAAAGGCAGTGCTTGATTCGCGAACCTGCCTGCCCATCTGCTGGTGCTGTGCTGATCAGTGATGGCCACGGTTCCTCTTCGCTGCGCCTTAGCAAAGGCCACACACCAGTGGGCTGCAGCATCCGCAAGTCCTTTCCCAAGAGGATGAACAAGTCTAGAGAGGTGAAGGTGGAGCCCTTTGTGCTGCAACATTCCCATTCGAGCAACCTCTGACCCAGGCAGACTGCATGAGAAACTTCAGACATCTGGCCAGCATATCGACTGGCTGAGAAGCTACCTTTCCCCCGTCACTTCTCACAAGACCTAGGTTTCAACTATACCAGCGATGGTCTCTTAGGCTCTAGGGCTCAGGAACAGCACTAGCACCAATTCCCCTTCAAGGAGTGGGAATGGAAGCCTTCCCCAAGACCCAGACATGCAGAATGTTGAAAGTTGAGTCCTGTACAAAAGGAAAGCTGAAGCCAGCCCTGACAACCACTTCTAAACACGACACA
Organism: Alligator mississippiensis; assembly: GCF_030867095.1. Classification (NCBI taxonomy): domain Eukaryota; kingdom Metazoa; phylum Chordata; order Crocodylia; family Alligatoridae; genus Alligator; species Alligator mississippiensis. The sequence continues at coordinate 8,318,139 of NC_081828.1, forward strand.
CGCTACCAAAGCCCACATTTGTGTCACCAACTGCTTCAGTATCAAACAACATAGCCCTAAATGAAGATGCCAGACAGTTAGCACATCCAAGTCTTCTGCATTATTCACCCCAACACCACAAGAGCTCAGTGGACACACAGGAAACAGCATAAACTGGTAGATATGCTGCAACTTTCTTCAGGATGGCAGGTGATGCAAATAAATCTGTACCATGTGAGCCAGTGCAGATCCCATGGCACCAGCACCTGTTGCAGTTCCATGCTAGATGGAGAGGTCCAAATATTTCTACCAACCTCTCTCCCCTCCAGTACTGGCAAAGCCCAGAGTCCTCCCTTAGGACACCAAAAGCCTCTTCTGAAGGAAAGTCTCCTCCATGACAAGCCTCTGCATGAGAAAAGCAAATTATCGGGTATATTCTACTGTGACCTCTTGCTTTGGAGGGGGCTTCCTAGCTTGGTGTTCAGACTTTCTGAGGTCCCTAGAAGACCTGAAAGGCCTTTTAAGGTAGAGGGACAACTTACAGTCCTACAGGCTTTTTAATTAGCCCTCTGTGCACTGGCTACCTGAGCCAGAATGATGGTCACCACTTTCCAGCCACAGGCTCCAGGAATCCTACCTGAAGTACTTGTTACCACTGAGAACCTTCCTTTTGAATGCCGCAGTATTTTCAGAGAGACAGATAAGGAGCTTTTATATGCATGAAATCATCCGAACACCAACCTGTAGTTGCTGAATCTAAGGAGGAAGTTTTTGAGGCAACAGAATAGATGGAGGAAATAGCCGCCATTGTGCACTGCCATGAGCCTCAGCACCCCTAGGAAGAGGCTGCGTACGTAGGTGGCATTGTCACCTGCCTCTTCTTCGGCTGTTGCCTCAGTCCGCAGTTCGGGAAGCATCACTTTTGACATGCGGGTTGAGAAACAAGGTGGACCTACCGGGGAGTCAGCTTCTCTCCTAATTTTAGCAACTTATTAGAAATGTCTTCCATTTCTAGGAATTTGGTTGGTGTTAAGTCTTACGTTATCAAAGAAGTTACCCTATGTCTGAGGTAGTGTTCAGATGTGGTAGACCCTTGTCAGTGAGACCGATCTAGCCAGGTAGCCTCATTCTGCCCTCTGTGGTCTGGCAAATTGTTCCCATATCAGAAATAGGCAGGGTAGCAACATGGAGCTCATTATTGCCTTGCGTAGGCTTCCAGGCTGGCGTGCAGGACTGGCAGGTGATCCTGCAATCGATCCTTCAATAGGCCTCTGCTCACCTTGATTCTTACAGCTGAAGGAACTAAACATAGCAGGTGAGGGCCTGGCACTATTTCCATACTGCAGGAAGTAAAGGACATGTCAAGCACAATAGCAGTAGGAACAGCATGTGTATATCAGGAGTGAAATCTGTGTGGACAAGTCATCTCCCATGCCTGTGGGGTAAGTAACCCTTAGCCCAAAGCCCTCTCGCTGTAAGCATGACCATGAAGTGGTATTAAGATGAAATGTATAGGACTGTTCTTCAGTGACTTGCCTGTACAGAAGTTTGAGATATTTAGCAATTACTCTAGGCATCAAATCTCTGTCATCACTGTGGTCTCTGAAACAGTACTTTCACAATAACCTTCGTTTTATTTTCCTTACAGAAAGTTATGAGCTGTCCCGCGGTGTTTTTCTATCACTTGTTTCCAGTAGTTTTGTCATCCATTTCCCAAAGTCATGATCTCTGATGTGAAAAGTCATGTTGTATCATGTGGGTATTTACTTCTACCCTGTTTCTCTCTAATAAAAAGCGTATCTTATGAAAGAAGAAAAAGTCAACTTTAAGGCACGACTCATTTTTTTGGCATGATTCTATTAACTGGAATTAGGTAGTAACGGTTAACTTCAGTATAATTAGGGAGAACACTAGACATTCCAGAATGTGAAAATAAATCTTCCCCCAAATTATGCGGTATTCCCTATAACAAGAATTTTGGCTTAGTGAAAAATTTGAGAAGTTCATAGAGCTCCACGATTGTATCTGTCTGTAGACAACGGAACAAGCCACTCTGTCAAAACAAACTGCCTGGGCTAGCAGCTTCATTTACATGTGGGTGGTAAACTTTAATGCTACCATCAACGATTTCACAAGTGCTCAGAGTAACAGATTCTGCCAATAAATATGCTTAACAAATGCAGCTCTACCTACTGGCCACGGCACAAGGCTGCAGTCATTTTAAAGAGCAGACCAGAAGCATATGGCTTCACTTAAAAGTAAAAAGCTGAGAAGAGTGAAAATACAAATAGAAGTCTCTATCCAGTGTGCTTCTGTTAACTTACAAAGCTGAAACAGCTGCTACTGTTCTTAATTCAAGTAGGTTAAAGGTTGTGTTTTAAAAAGAAATCAACCAAAAACTTAGAGAAGGCCGTTTGGCTTACCTTGTCTGCACTCTTCCTGTAAAACATGAGTCAGGAGCAGCGAGCGCACTGAAACATGCTGTAATACAGCATTTCAAATGATCTTTTTGTCTGGCAGTAATGTACACAAGTAGGGTTTTGAGAACAAAAACAATGGGATGTGTCTTAAGCCTTCAGAAATGTTGCTGAACGGAGAGCAAAAGCACTGCAGCATCTTATCAAATGCGTGAGCTCCCTTTCTGTTGGCCAGTCTTAGCAGAGGCAGTGATTTACTGACTGATGGAAATAAAGGTATGTGCTTGGTGTCTCTTTTTCTAAGACTGTCCCTTCTACCTTTTTCTAAAGCAATGCTGAAGCAAAGACAGTATCTTAAGCTACATTATATATTTAAATATTCCTTAATTAACCCATTGTCCAGTGAACATGCCTTTAAACATGCATTTTTGTTGCTTAACAGGAGTCATGTACATAAATGTGACTAGAAGACAGCAGCCAAGTTGTTTTTGTATTTGTTCAGGTTCTTCTATCTTATTTGTAATCAGTTTCCAAGCAGTTTCCAGTAGTGCAGTAAATAGGGTGACCCCCGTCGTGTGTTATTGGTTATCTCGCCCCTTCCCTACAGGGAGAACATATGCCGTGCCTCACACGCCGTCACCGGTTGTGCTTTTATAGGAGACGTCAAGGCACGTAGCACTTGGAGCAGGTGGTGGTGAAGTCTGGAATGGTCCTTTGCTCCTATGGGGGCTCATGGACCACCCCAAGAGGCGGGTTTGCCAAGTCCCCAGTGACTGTCTTCATCAAGGATTCATCTTCAAGCTTGAGGCAAATTTTAGATGCAGTGAAACCAGACAACCCTTAAATGAAAGGACTGACACCAGAGAGGTCTGATGTGCTCACAGTTGCCTACTTGGAGGAGACAAACTGCAGTATCCTGTAGCTGCTGAACGCTGCATTCCCTTGTAGGCGGTAGTGCTGCAGTCCAGCCAAAGGGAAAATCAGGGGTGTCAAACTCGTCTTCTGACTGCAGGGCTCCCTGCAGCCCAGATCCAGCCCAGGGCATGAGGTGGCCCAGGGAGCAGCAGCTCCAGCTCCTCCCCAGTGTGGTAGTAGTGGCTCCAGCTCCTAGCGTGTGCCATACACCAGGGTGGCAGCCTGGCTCCAGCACAGAGCACATGGTAGTGACAGCTCTAGCTTCAGCATGGGACAGGTAGGCAGCAGCAGGGCTGGAAGCTGAGGACCTGAAACCACCTTGGTGGTGACAAAGTGGCCAGAGGATGACCAGGATTGGGTCGAGTCCTCGCTCACTCACCTACGTACACACTGTCTGCAGCAGCCAATGCCCCCTTGCCACGCCCCACAACTTCCAGTGGCCCAGTGGAAGCCCACCAGTGGCTCTGATGGCTGGATCCAGCCCACAAACCATATGTTTGATGCCTTGGTGTAAGTCACCAAGGTCAGGTCCATGTCTACCAGAATAGGGAAGTTTCTAGCCAACTGGATATGACGCAAAGCATGGCCTGATATGCAAGTGATGCATCCATAGCGTGCGAACTCTGGTGTTCCTCCAGGTGTTAACTACCTTGTTCATCTTAACTGAGCTAATAAACCCACTTAATACCTCTCAACAGCATCTCCTTCCCCTGTCCTTTTCCCATCTATATCATAGAAAGCATAGTGAAGTAGGGCTGGAAGGGACCTCCTTCTAGTCCCACCCAGTCTATTCATAGCAGCTGACAAAATAGGTTGGTGCCTACAGAAGCTCCTGCTTCTCTGAAGCAGCTAGTTTCTAAAGTGTCACCTCACCCTGTCTCCTGCCTGATGTCAGACTAATGCAGATTAACACCTGTGTGCTGGTATACGATCTTAACATTAGTGGAGACTCCAACAGTATTTCTACAGGCTGAACCAAACAACCAACACCCCAGGAGCCTGCATCAGGACTCAAAACTCTTCAAAATTCTTCTCTGCCCACCAGCATGAAGTCCATCTTGCAAGGGAGTCCATCTCATCTATCAGCTGATTGTGCATTCCAGTTGTGGATCAGATCACCAGCTCATGGACCTTTCTTGTTCCCTGGAAGAAAACTGCCTTCAGATGATGGGCAATCCACAACAGCAGCAGACTAGCACAGCTTCAAATCTCAATGTCTTGGCCAAAGATCAAGTATAAAGTATCCTTGACTGCAAAGACTGAATCAGAAATGACCTGTGAAAAGTCCTGAGGAGTCAAGTGAGGTGATTATCATCTCCCCAGAGCACTAGGAAAGCAGAGTCTGGGCTGCAGGACTTCCCTCCTCTTGAATAGTATGTGCGAGAGAATGTGAAGGACACTCCATTTTTTTCCCCCAATGCTTTTGCTAGGTGATCCAAACACTGACCTCCCTTGGTAGGCAACTCCAAGCATGCTGAGAGGTGGCAAAATATTAAAAATACCGTTACAGCCCCCCCCTTGGGAGGTGGAACTGGAGTCCAGAGGGCTTTCTGAAAAGCACCAGCAATCATAATTTTCATGGCATTTCTCATCAAAATATGCCTATGTTGCTAAGCTACTCACAGAAGAGGGCGCAATGGCAAGCAGAGGTGACATGTATGAAGTCGAACAAAACTCTGTTTATTGTATACAAATATAAGGAACAGCAAAGTCTCTGCTTTTTCCATTTCACTTTTGATGCATAATATGTAAACAGTAACTGACTGCCCCGAGTGGACTGTTGGGATCACGTAGAGCTGGTAAGGCTGCTTTTGGAGGAAGTGCATTCTGCACCTGTGCTTCTAAATGGGGGAGATTTTTACAAAGGCTCTACGTTTGCTGTAGGCGCCCAAGCTGAAAGCTGTCAAGCAATCAGGGTTGGGGAAAAAGGTGGGTCTGCCCCCTACAATATTTGCTTTAGGAAACTATTTCACTTCTCTGGAAGAGGAAGAGAATCTGTCAAGACTCCCTTTCTGTTACGGGGAACCTCCCCCCATCCCTGGACCGAAGAGGAGGGAATATTCCCCTTGGTGATGTTTGGGGACGTGAGCCTTCCTGAAGACCCTACCTTCAGAGAGAGGGGCTGTGGAGCTTAGAGGCCCTCCTCATCCCTGGTAATCCTGGTGGTAGGCAGGAGCTCGCCTGCAAAAACATGTCTTTCCCTCCCAACACAAAACCCCTGGGAGAGGGCAGGATTCACCTCAAACCAGGTTAACTCTAACCTTGCCTTTTGTGCAGAAAACCAACAACTCTACAGCAGACAAGGCCTGGCTGAGGGGCTAGTCCCTTGCCCTGCCTTCAAGAGTCGCAGCCAAGTCATCTATGGAGATGCAAACATGGGGGGGGTCGTGATGAGGGGATGGGAAGGGGGGCGTTAAGACTGAAGCACTACTGCTCCCTTTTGTAACCGAGGAAAAATTACAGAGAAGTTTTGCTCCAGCCCAAGCTTCCTAGACCAGAAAAACTACTGTGTAATCCCTTTAGCTTTGGAAACGTCAGTTCTGGGAGCCCAAGAACCAGGGTTCTGGGAACGAGTTTATCAGCAAATGCATTGTGTGCTGCTGAACAAATAGTAGAACAAACACTGAGTTTAAGTGACCTTCAAGGACTCAGATTTAATGATAAAACTTCCAGTCATGTTCCATCTGTAAAGGATACAGGTTTGTTTCTTAAAGCCCTCTTGTCATTTTAAATGTCGCTGAAGGAGGAGAAACAATCTTCTTTTCCACTGTCATCTTCATTTGCTTTTCCCTAAAACTCTTGATATTCCGTAAATTATCCAGCCTCCAAAAAGGGTAGCAGACAGACTGAGATTTAAAAAAATGACTTGCTTAAGAGAGAAGTTTCTTAATGGGTTTTACTAGCAAGTTTGTTTTGGCAGCTAGAAAATTATTGCAGAGAAAAGCTGGTAAAGGGCTTTGCACAAAGAACTGGACGTGCCCGAAATTGAAAGCCACCTCACTGTTGTGCACCTTAAACTAATCTGAAAAAACTGGCCTTGGATTTCCTCACACTTCTCCAACTAACCAGCTGAGAGACTGGCATTTCCTTTCTTATAGCAGTAGCAGTGTGAATTCAAACGGACATTAATAAAAGATCAAAAGCCAACGAACCTAAAAAGGCTTGTTTCACTGTCCCGTTTTATATTCCAGCATACTAAGCAAATCTGTAAACGGTTAAAAATCAAATACACATATGAATGATGAATTACACAGACATGGATGCTAAAAGCCACGCAGGGAAAAGACATCTTTGCTAGAAGTTAGGATTCAATTTGAATTTTTTCCCCCGCTGTGATGTACAGTACCAGATTCAATTTAAAGTTTCAAATGTCCTGGTCTCTCAACACAGGCTTGAGTTTGAAGCAGGGAAAAAAAAATTCACCCTGACATCTCGGTAATTTTGTGTTTCAAAGTCTGTAGACAAACTCCATCGAAGAAGGAAACGTTACAACACCGCCGAGGCTCCGGAATGCACTCCATTTTCTGGGGCTGATCTGGCTTGGTGCAAGGCAGCTTGAATTCTGAAATGTGTCCTCGTTTCCATGGAATAATTCTTGTAATTTTGTCTACAACAAAAGCAGATCCATTCTGATAAACATACCAGCTCTAAACATTTTCTGCTTATCTTTATATTAATTGTACTAAACAACACAACTGCAGACAGCAAGAAAAGCCTGTTCTCACCATCTCCTTTGTTGCCTACTCTAAAATACAAGGCGTGTGTGCTTAGCAGAACAATGCAGCTGTTTGTGCTTTTATTTGTAGTTCTAGTGTCTGGCAATTACCAGGGAAAATATAGTTTGATAAGAAATCGAATCTGTTCCACTCAGTCAAAATTTTAAGTGTACATTAAATATCCATAGTGTCAATTTATGCCTAGAAATCAGATTTATTTTATTTTCCAGATTTTACTCAACATTACTATGAAGCCAAGCATCTGTAATCTTAAAATTTTAATAAGGTGAGGACAGGAACACAACCATTTTGCTGCACAGATGTAAGCCAAGAATTTCAGTGCCGTTACTCAGGACACGTAGAAGTCAAGCACATTGTTACAGGTAGGAACCCTAGCGAGAGAATCAAACTTAACTGAAGAATCCAGTTAGATTTTCATATGTAGTGTAACATGGGTGAGGATTGTTTTTAAGGTCTTAGCCTAAATTTTGACATTGTGTGTGAGGATGTGAAAAGACGTGTTCCCAATGCTACTTTCTTCAGGTTGCTTCAGTTTCTTCAGCAGACTACAAGAGGTGAGAGCTCAAGTAAGAAGAGCTGAAATGCGCTGTCACCGAGACCAGAGCTCCCGCAACATGCAAGCTACTTGGAGCATAGACTGTCATGCTCTAACTGAACTGCAAGAGTGAATCAAGGCGCTACAGTAATGAAGGACAGCCACGGGTAAGGAAGGAACGTGGCCAAAGTGCAGAAGGAACCTGACATACTGCATGTTTACTTCACCACTTCATGCCTGGATTTTACCCATCTGCAGTGTGGCAGAGAAAAAATGAACCAAGAGGAGACCCAAGTAGGACAGAAATATTTTAAGCAGAAATACAAAAAGCTATTTGCGATCTCCAAACCAATGGGGGCAAATCCGCTGCTCTGTTCAAGAAGTCCTGAGTGCATGGTGTGCAGGGGGATGAACGAGGCTGCCTGGTCTGCTGCTATGGGAAGAGCGTTATAAAGGGGTCAGGGCAGGGGCCTGCAGGAAGGTGCACAGGCTGCTCCGGCTACTGAGGTAAAACAGCCAGCAGGGAGCAGCCCATCAGCCTAGAAGGGAAAGGCAGATTCCTTTCCCCTCTGCATGCCCAGAGCCTGACTCAGTGCCACGGACTGGCCTGTGGATTTTGCTCCCAGCAGCACATGTGCAAGGCTCCAGCCAGTTGCAGCAACTCACAGTGAGCTGAGTGCATTTATTTCTCCTGAGAGGTAAAGTCCAGGGAGGCCATCCACGTACAGCTCTGTTCTAGGTGTCACCGCCTCTACTCTGCAGGACAAATACAGAACGTGGGTCCTGGCAGGTCAAGAGCATGGCCATTTACCTTTCAAAAGCTACTTGACATTTGGGGGTTACGGATGAAGTCCTAAGCAGTTTCTGTATTTTTCAAAAGCATTCAAATGCTGCTTGAATAATTGACAGCCAGCCTGGGAGCATGGGGCCGACATGAAAGGAGGAATGACAGCCTGATCACCCCACTTCTCCCCACTGTGGCAAACTGAAACCTAACCAATAAGCTAGGTGCTGCTTGTGCCATCCACAAGGCTGCCGGAAGGCTGCCGTGCTGATCTCAAACTCCGGTGTATTTGCATTACCCTGATTGTGCCAACCACACCGACTTGCACCCTCTCCTCGCTAAGAATGCTGCTTGCAGCAGATGGCAATATCAACGGAAGTGTTTCTAGGTACTGTCAAGCCGCCTGAAATGTTTCTCATTTACCACACTCTCCACAGCTGCACCACTCAAGTCTGTTGTGCATACAGATTTAAGTCAAAGCTGGCGTCATTTGGCAAGCAGTGCACTCATCTCCACTTGAGAGTTGCAAACATGAAGCTGCTGGGCTGGAAACCACCTGACACGGCCAGTTCTCCCTCTGGTGGCTAAAGGGAAACTTCCAGTTCCAAGCTGGGAATATTGAAAGCCTTTGCATCTGCAGGGTTAAATGTTGAGAATGAATCTACCTACCACGATTCTGACTCTGCTGTGAAGTATTCTCGTCCCTTGAAAGCAACAGCACAGTGAAACAAAAAGCAAGTGCTTTGCTAACCCCTAGGAGCACCAGATGTAGCAAGACAGGCAGTTTTGTTTTGGAGGCGTCTAGAATGAATGTTGTACTCGACAGGACGTGGATCAGCATCAGCAGGGTTTACCCCACTCTTAGGAAACCGCAGTACCTGTTCCAAAGGGAAGGCTGAAAGAGCTTCCCATGGGAAGTCAAGGACACGTCCACGCAGCACAGAAACAGCCCCTGGCAGGAACACACTGCTCAGGCTGGAAGTCACAGACACTCGGTTACAGGCGGTTTTTCCTTCCAAGGTGAAGACGGCGACCTTTGCTTGCTGTCCAGCTCTTTTAAAGCAGGCTGAAGGCAGCCCCAGTGTTAACTTGTCCTGCTACACCAGCCCAGAGACAAAAACAGCCCTGCTGGCTTCAAATGGTGACAGGATGCCATGCCTCTCAGCTCATTTCCCCCACTCCAATGCTTGTGGAGCCACATGTTCAAACAAATAAGCTTTAAATATTTTCTAAGCATTTATGACATGTTTTAACTACACTGCTGCCATGTCCAGGCTGGGCTTTTGGAGCTGCTGACTCAAGGCACATGCTGGGGACAGTCCTTGAGCAGCAAGGGATGAAAGATAGGGCAGAATGAGTTGTCCTGGACTTTTCATATCCAGACCTTGTTTGCTATTTTGTTCTCCTTCAAATATAGACTTGGAAAAGAAAAAAAGGGGCCATTTTGGGTGCATGAAGTGAAAGCATCAAAACACTTTCAACTAAGCTTTCTAATGAGGATTTTGTTATTAAAAACATTCTCTCCGAGAGGCTGCCCAGTCCGGGGTCCTAATCGCTGGGGTGGGAGTTAGGAACCCTGCGTTTTAGTCCTGGCTCCACTTCGAACAGGCTACATCACCACCCTTCCTTTTGTGTAAACTGGAGGACTGCCTACTCAGCTCACAAGGGCGTTGAACGGGTATATTAAGACATGTTTACACGAGGTGTCTGGACAACACAATGCCAAGCAGTTCTCTCAGGAAGAAATTTTGGCTCAGCAAGAGAGCTGAGAACTGTGCAGGGGCAGGATACAGTTTGTTGACTCTGCTGAGGTAAGTACATGATCAAGCCCAGACATTCCTGATTAATTGATAATGTTGTCCCTACTGTACTGCTTTGTTTGGATTTTTTTTTTTTTTTTTTTTATGGAGAAGCTAAATGCTTCTGCTGCTTTTCACAGGCACCTAAAACAGCAGAGGCAAAGACGTTGCCTGAAAGTTACTTTTACTACACGTGTTTAAGAATGTGGTGGAAGAAAAGAGCACTGCTGGCCAGCAAACTGAGTTGGTATTTTTCTGCTACATGTTCTTGAATTCATTCAATGCACCTCTTTTGAAAAATAAAGTTACCTGGAGAGGCAGTTACTTCATGTTGTTCAGGAGTGATTTCTGATGGGAAACCCTGATAGCCAGGCTAGGAAATATAAAGCTGACTTCTCAGCACCTAAAGCAGCTTTCCAAGCAGTACAGTCTCTCTGGATGTGTTATATGGCAGTGTCATGTGGCAAAGAAGGCTACAGACAGACTCTGGGGGTGAGTGCTGTCCCCAGCTCTTCCACTACTTGGTGCCTCTGTTTTCCACTCCCGGCCCTTGGTTAGACTGGAAGCTCCTTAGGGCTCCTTTTCCCCAGGTGGCGCAGACGGCCCCTTCCAGACCTATATTCTTAAGTATTTGGGCAATGCCTGTCTCATTTTGGTGAGATCCTGAGGCATTGCTATCATATCATAACCCCTTTGTTTATCAAACAATTTCTGCTTCCTGACTTGTACTGATTCCTTAAATCAACCTGACAAGTCAGCTATCTGAACATGTGCTTAGTAATCTTACTTGGCTTTTTCCAGTAACTTTACTCCTTCTTCTTTCCTGCCATTGTCTAGGTACAGCACAGCAAGCTCAAGCAGGGCGTTTGGAATTAGATAGTGGTCGTACTTTATCTTCTTTTCACTGGAAGAGGAAGAGAAGCATTATTAACGAGCAGTTCATGCTGAAGTTTTCTCTCATTAATAGTTCCAACTACAAATCACCAGAACAACTGAGTTTCAGAGAAATAATCCATGTCACTATAATGGTCATCACCCTCCCTATCTTAAGACAAGTCCTAGGTTATTCAATGAGTGCTCTGTTCTGGACCAACTTTACACATGTAACTCTTCTTAGCAGGAGAGTAAAAAAGGTGGTGGCTCTCTAAGGGCAAGTCTACAGTGTCAAAGGACCAGACTGGGGAGTACTGCAGTATGGCATGCCAGGCCTGGTCAGTACATGCTATACCCCAAATAAAGGTAATGTAGATGTCTTACTGCCATTGTCCAGGTGTACACTAAGGCAGATGTCAGCCCCAAGGTGTGCCCGGTTTCACTGGCACCCCACTGCCTCTTTCACAGCAAAGACCTGCTCATCCACAGAATAAGTTTTGCCCACATGTGCTGCCAGGATGAGATGCTGTTCGCTGAGGATTGTGCAACTATTTGGTTCTTTGAGTCTGGCTCTCACCTAGATAGACTTCAGTATACCCATGACTGAGTGGGAAAAAAATAAGTCCTCATCTTCCTCATGACTAGGTGAGAAAAAAATAAAAGTGGTGCTATCCTTTAAAAATCACCCACTTGAAGGTCTCAGATGTTTCTTATACGGAGAAAGATGGGTAACAATACTGGCATTTACATCTTCACGTCTGGAATTGTGAGCTAGTGAGACACTATTATTTCAGGCACTCTGCAATCTCCCTTTGGTCTAGTCTTCATCATGATAAAAAGGGTTTTTTTCTTAACTCAAGTTAGCTAACTGGGGGTAAAATCTCAGTGAAGACAAAGCACTGCAGTTTTCACACAAGTGAATAGGTTGAGTTAAAATTTATGTGGGGGCCTTTTCTTTTACAGCTGTGAGAATCCCATTAGGGCAGTTTGTAAAAACAACCAATTCCTTCGTCTTTGCTGGGATTTTATCATGTAGTAGCAGACACAGTAAAAAACATCTTTTTTTCCCTTTGTTGCTGAAGGCAAAGTCTTTGCTGCTTTAAAGTTGGGTTTCTCATTAAAGCTTGCCTTTAAGGCAGTATCAGGTTCTACTGAGCTGTTTACACCCATGCTTGTTTACACTATAAACATGTCATCCTTGGAGCAGGATCGGCTGTGCCAGGATGTGTCCCAGCAGAGCTTTTCCACTTCACTGGGTGACAGACATTGCCCGATATTCCGAACTGGGACACTGCAGCACGACATGCACGCCCAGAGGGTCCCCTGCTGGGAGACTCCCTGGGCGCGCCTCTGCAAGCAGGGAAACCCAGGCAGGTGCTCTCAGGGCTTCAGGGGCCTGGTCCTGCAGGAGAATTCCCAGCCTGGGGTGGCTGGAGAGCACAAGCAGCTCTGGGCTGCTCGGGATCTCCCTCCATAAAACAAACATATCTGCTGCAAAAAAACCCCAGCACCAATGTTTATTGTTGTGGCCACCGGTTGTTATACAGACCTCAAGAGACCAGCTAGTCCAGCCCAATCTATAGGCATGATCACTCCGGTCTGAACTTTTCTGGATAAACAGCTGCACAATCTGTTCTTAAAATGCTTGACAGAAGCATGGTGAGATTAAAGCCCCAGTTCTGCTGCTTAGGCAGGCAGCCCTCACCATTTAGGAAGCACTGCCTGGAGGCGTGGGGACTGCCCCACACTGAACAAGCTGCAGGCTCCGGGTCAGCAGCCTGAAAAGAGCCTAGAAAATCAGTTTCTTTCACAAAACTCCAGAAAATAAAATTTGGTAAGAGAAAAGCGAAGAGTGTGTTCACTTGCGAGCAGTCTGGAACGTCACAGTCGAGGTACGTTCTCCCCATCTGCCATTTCAAAATTCTTCCAGTGGAAAAGCTCTGCAAGCATCCGTATCTCAACAGTCTCGGTCGGCTGCATTAAAATGAGATTCTCCTCCAGACAACAAAATTAAAATGGGACTAAGGGATTACAGGTTTACTATGGCTCAAGGATTCTCTGTCTAATGTGCTCACGCACAATGTTTTTCCTATCTGCCTGCCTTGCAAATTCAGTCAAGCTGGGTTCTTCCCTTTTCACACAGAATCCCACACAGGCTCCGCAGAACAATTATGGCCCGAGTGGCACCCTCGTTTTCAGTGGGTTTGTACTGCTACAAACAATTCTGTTGAAAAAGCACAAGAAATAATGGAATCCCACTCTTTCACACTCAGTTGTGTTGACTCTGCAAGGCTAACAGAAGAGAAAATGGCATAAAAGCACTTTTGTCACTGAAGTCAGCAGATGGACCTCTCAATACACAGACTGCAGATCTGCTGAGTAAAATAGTGGCGTTTTCACATGAGTTACAGAATAGAACTCCACTCTCAGGACTTGACAGCTTGAGGACATGGACAAATGATGCGTTTGTGCCCGTGTAATCAGTTTTACATTATGTTTGTGTAATCAGCATTCTGCCACTGTAAAAAAGTAGCAGACAGATGAAGTTACCCCAGTTTAAGGGTTTACATCACTCAGTCCAGTGGAAAATTTAACCCTGAAATAATCAGGATAAAAACGTATTGGTATAATCATTGGTTTAGGCATCATCTTTTTGTGCCCAACCTTGGGAAGCCATTTGCTAAAGGCAAACAGGTTATTACTGCTGCCCAGAAGCAAGGAACAACAACAGCTACCTACTACGCGAGATACCCTTCAAGAGCTGCATGTATGTCTATTCCTAATCCTGGTACAGGAAACCCTCGCTATTTGTGGGTTTGGCATTTGTGGTTTCAAATATTCATGAATGCTGAACCTGTATCTTAAATACACTTAAAGGAGCTCCTCAGGAGCTCTGCGCTTGCCACCGCTGGGCTCCCACCGCTGCCGTCGCCAGCACAGCCGTGCCCCCACAGCCGCCGGGGGTACTGCATTCACGAACACAGTGCCTTATTCACAGATTTTGCCATTCGCAGGGGATATGAGAACGTCTCCCCCGCGAATGGCGAGGGTCTCCTGCATAAGTTACATTGGTATACAAAAATGATGTAAATTATCACAGGGTACATGTTTGTCTGTCCGTTCCCAGAGGCTACAAATCATGCAGGACTTCTTAGGATTCTCCTGTCTACAAAACTTACTTCATATGGATGTAGGTAAAATGATCTTCAGCCTCTGAAATCTTGCCCAAGTGCTTGAGACATAAACCCTTCAACAGCTTTATTAAACACTGGTCATCTGGTAGTAATTCTGTAGCTACAAGATAAAAGACATACTTGGAAGTTAGAAGGCATATCTCAAAATCTTTTTTCAAACAGCTGGAGATCTTCAGAGCAGTAATACTTACCTATCTGTATCAAAACAGTGTCCATCCGGCCTGTTCAGGACAGGACCTTTTGGATTAGGTCATCAAATCCAGTCTCCTGTTATAGCAGACAATCACAACACTTGGAAAGGAAGGGGTGGGTAAATTCAATTCAAATGGAATTCTTCACCGAAACAAGTGTTGGAAACATGATCTCATCATCAAGAACTCTTTATTCTGCCAAAGCAACACATGAAAGACACCATGGTTGCACTCCTGCTCAAAGCACTGGCACCTGACTGACCATGTCATAGTGCATGCCTGGGACCATCGTGACATCCGAATCACCAGAGCTGTGACTGGCGCAGATGACTGCTGGACAGATCATCATCTGATACTTCCCATCATGTTCATTTGTATCGCCCCCAAGACAATGAAAATAAAAGAAGCACACCAAGAAAGTGGTTCAATATTGAGTGTGTGAAAGACCCTGCCAAAAGGAAACATCTTCAGCAGTGAAACATTCCCTGATACTCTTGGTATATCAATCATTGGGAGAGTCTCAAGAAAGGTACCTGTGAGGTGGGCAAAGAATCTCTAGGTTTCTCCACATCAGGAATGGTTCGCTGAGAATGCAGAAACATCAGGAACGGTTTGATGAGAATGACAGGGAAATGCAAGCTTTCGCTGACAGAAAAAGGCAGGCCTTCAAAGCCTGGCAGAATGGCATCAACTCCAAACAGAAGCAAGATGCTTATTGCCACATTAAAGCCAAGACCCAGAAGAAAAGTTAAGGGCAGAAGATCAAGTGGTGCAGAGGTGGGCAATTATTTGGGCTGGAGGGCCACTTAATGAGTTTTGGTGAGCTGTCGAGGGCTGAGAAAGGGAAGGAGGGCAGTGGGAGATGCCAACTGAGCTGTCCAGCCCACTGCCCACCACCAGGAGCCTGAGGAGGGAGGGCTGCACCTTGCGCCGCTCTTCTCTGCCACAGCCAGGGCCAGGCCACACAGCACGCAGACTCCTCCACCCCCCATATCCATCCCCCCTACCCCAGCCCAACTTCCTGTTGGTGCTGCACAGTTCTGGCATCATGGCACTGGCAGCCAGGCCTGCACATGATGGGATGTGATGCAGTGTGCCAAACAGGCGTCCTGCTCGCCCCTCCCACCACACACCACCATGCCACACTAAGAAAGTCGGGGGTGGCTGCCCCAGGCCAAGTCCCACCTGAAGCCAACACAGACTCGCCTCCTAGCGATGCCGTAACAGCAGCAGCTCCTTGCAGCGGGTGGGAAGGCTACTTGGTGCACTGCATCGTGCCCTGTCCTGCGCAAGCCCAGCTGCGAGCAGCTGCAGTGCCAAGACTGCACAACCACAGTGCCAGCAGGAAGCCAGCCTGGGTGGGGGCAGAGGCGTCTGCACGTTGTGCAGCCCAACCCAGCCTTGGCTGCAGCAGAACGGAGCAGCTCAACCCTCCCTCTTCAGACTCCCAGCATCAGCCAGCAGGACTAATAGGATCAACTGGCGGGCTGGATATGGTCTGCATTTTGCTCACCCCTGAAGTAGTAGGAGGACAAAGCAAAAGAGATTCAACAGCTTCTTGACAACCAAGACGCACACAGTTTTTTTTAGCACAAACAAAACTATCTATGGGCCAAACATACAAGGACCTGTTCCTCAGAGGTCCAAGGAACAACACTCTTTAAGGACAGGTCTGCCATCAAGGTATGGCAGAAAAAGGACTTTTAAGATATCCTGAAATGAGTTTCTAATTTCAAAGACAATACCACTGAAGCCATGTCACAACATCCCATTAAGAACTACCTTGCAGGTACACCAACTTATCAAGACATCTTGAAAGCCACTAAGCAGATGAACAACAAAGCATGTGGTGTGATGGAATATCAGCTGAAATTTAACAGCAAGATGGGGAAAAAACTTCAGTCCTGTGGTTGTTTTTCATCAGTCCCACGGGACACCCCTGCCCACTGTGGGTCAGGGAGGCCCAGGTGAGGGAGATTCCTTTCCATCCATCGAAGCTGACCTCGTGAAGGAACACCTTGACAGGCTGGATACCTTCAAGTCCACTGGCCCTGATGGGTTACACCCAAGGGTACTCAAGGAGCTGGCGAGCATCATAGCCCAGCCTCTAGCGCGGATCTTTGAGAATTCCTGGTGCTCTGGTGTAGTGCCCGAAGACTGGAAGAAGGCCAATGTGGTGCCAATCTTCAAGAAATGGAGGAAAGTGGATCTGGCAAACTACAGGCCCATCAGCCTGACCTCTATCCTGGGGAAGGTGTTGGAAAAGATTATCAAAGGGTCATCCTTAACAGACTAGCTGACGACAACACCCTGAGGGATAGCCAGTATGGGTTTGTTGTGGTTAGGCCTTGTTTGACCAACCTCATTTCCTTTTATGGCCAGGTGACCTATCACCTGGAAAAGAGGGAAGAGATTGATGTTGTATATCTTGACTTTCAAAAAGCTTTTGATCTGGTATCCCATGATCACCTCTTGGCAAAACTGGCTAACTGTGGCCTCGACCTCACCACGATCCGCTGGCTGGGGAACTGGCTCCACGGTAGGACCCAGAGGGTGGTGGTCAACGGGAGCCAATCATCACAGTGCGCAGTCACCAGTGGGGTCCTTCAAGGCTCTGTCCTTGGGCCTATACTGTTTAACATCTTCTTCAATGATGTGGACATTGGTGTCAGAAGCGGACTGGCCAAGTTTGCCAACAACACCAAACTCTGGGGTAAAGTGTCCACACATATCACGCTGTGTCCACCTGAGGATAGGAGGGTGATCCAAGCAGATCTTGACAGGCTCATGAAATGGGCGGACGAGAACCTGACAGTGTTCAACACTGAAAATGCAAGGTTCTCCACCTTGGGAGGAAAAACCTGCAGCATGGTTATAGGCTCAGCAGTGGTATGCTAGTTAGCACTACAGATGAAAGGGACTTGGGGGTCATGGTTGACCACAAGATGAACATGAGCCTGCAATGCGATGCTGCAGCTAGTAAAGCAAGCAAAACGCTGGCTTGCATCCATAGATGCTTCTCAAGCAAATCCCGGGACGTCATTCTCTCCTTGTACTTGGGAGGCCGCAGCTGGAGTACTGCATCCAGTTTTGGGCTGCACAATTCAAAAAGGATGTGGAGAAGCTTGAGAGAGTCCAGAAAAGAACCATGTGCATGGTCAGAGGTCAAGAAAACAGACCTTATGATGACAGGCTGAGAGCCATGGGGCTCTTTAGCCTGGAAAAGCGCAGGCTCACGGGTGATCTGGTGGCCACCTATAAGTTTATCAGGGGTGTTCATCAGGATCTGGGGGAACATATGTTCAGCAGAGCGCCCCAAGGGATGACAAGATCGAATGGTCACAAGCTCCGCCGCAACCGATTCAAGCTGGACATAAGGAAGAACTTCTTTACTGTCCGAGCCCCCAAGGTTTGGAATAGATTGCCACCGGAGGCGGCTCAAGCACCCACTCTGAATGCCTTCAAGACACATTTGGATGCTTATCTTGCTGGGAATCCTATGATCCCTGCTGACTTCCTGCCCATGAGGCAGGGGGCTGGACTCGATGATCCCCCAGGGTCCCTTCCAGCCCAAATGTCTATGAAATCTATGAACTCTTTCATCAACTACACATTGTTATTATCAAAATCTGAAAAATAAATTCCCAGTGACTTGAGTGATGCCAGAATTGTTACCATATTCAAGAAAGGAGATAGATCAGATTGCAGAAATGATCATGGTATTCCTTCCTCTACACAGCTGGAGATCAAGATCTGTACCTGTATTCTCCTCAAGAGACTCACTTTCCTTGCCAAGGAGATTCTATCCAAATCCCAATGTGGTTTCAGACCACTCACAGGTACAACTAATGTGATCTTTGTTGCTATACAGCTGTAGAAGAAGTAAAGATTTTGGTGTTGTTCACAGCCTATGGCCTTCCTTGACCTAAGACCTTTGATTCAAATCAGTAGAAAGGCCCTTTGGAAGATCCTGATGAGATCTGAATGCCCGCCAAAATTTGTTACCATTATCAGACCTCTTCACAACAACAGGACAGGAATTATCCTAAGCAATGTGTCAGAAATGCAGATATCAAATTCACCCAAGGAACCTTGTCTGCCTATGTCCTTAGACCAACACGGCTACAACCTACATCCCTTCCTTATTAAAACTGGAATCAAGAAATGCTGTGTACACCAAGGAGTGCACCAATACTCTTCTCCATCTCTATCACAACTATTCCACATCTCATTCCCCAGACGTTTCTGAAATCATGCCTTTGATTATCATGACACAGGGCCTAAACTCAACTTGTCTACCAGGCGGTTGTGATTCCTACCCTGCTGTATGGGTGTGAAACTTGGATGACATAGGAAACGCCTGAAAGCTTTCAAATGTTACCATCAGTGGTGTTTGGAAAATCCTCCATATTAATTGGAAGGAGAGAAGAACAAATGCCAATATTCTGGTTCAAGAAAACACCTCTAGTGTTAGCACTGTGTTGATACAGCACCAGTTCATCATGTCATAATGATACCTGACAACCAGCTCCCAAAACAGGTCCTAAAATCCCAACTCACCAATGATCACTGCTTCAGAGGTGGGCAAAAGAAGAAAGTTAAGAACACCTTGAAAGCCAATCTGAAAAAGTGTAATATTAACATCAATACCTGGGAGACTAAAGTAGTGAATTGTCCCCTGTGGTGCTAAGATGTATGACAAAGTCTCAGTCGTTTTAAGCAAACTCACCTCGCTAGGGAGGTGGACAGATGAAACAACGGAAAGAGCTGTGACCTGACATCACCAGGATCTACTCCTTATTCCGGGAACTATTTGTCAGACCTGCAGTTGAGCTTGTGGATCTCAGATTGAGTTCCTCAGTCATCTATGGACTCACTGATGACTTCCCTATTTACTGGAAGACTGTCATCCTCACATCAAGGGTCTGATGATGAGATGTTCCAGATCTTCACAGCTCTGGTGGTTAGAAACCATCTTCTGATTTATTCATGGTCAGTTTACATCTATTTGTTCTGTGACAACACTGTCCTTTAATTTTAATGGTTCTTCTCATTCCCACCAACATTATTTCTCCTCCCCAGTGTATTTATTAGAGAGCAACTGAATTCCCCATGGTCTTTTAATCTCCTCTCACTGCCATCCCATTTCTGTGCACTCAGATCAATAAATAAATATCATTTTAGTGATCCCTACCACCTATGTTAGCAATACAATAGTATGCTGCTATTTAAATACGTATTGTCAACAACAAAAAAATCAAGGTTAAACTGAAAGAAATTAAATGAAAAACAATCTATTTCTAGTCTCTCCTTTGTGCATGAGACAGGACTTTCTTTGCAGTCAGCCACGGGTGCCCTACTGGACTATATTGGTTTTCCCCACACAGCAACAAGGCGGCAAACTTCAAACAATGTCTCTAAGTTGGAGACTGTTTTAAAAGCTCATTTTCCAGACTGAATTATTAGTATAACTAGGTACTCTTGGAGGGAAAGAAAGCTCCAGCTGGAGAGATGCCAATAATCCTTACCCTGACTGAAAGGGCCCAAAGACAGCAGAGATTGTGTTCTCAGTTTTTAGGGCCTACGGTCAAGTGGACTACAGGTTTGCTAGATAACCAAAGGATACCTTCTAGATAATCTAGAACTGCATTAATGGTGTGCTCCAGATTATATGAGCAAGCTCGCTCTTGTCATTGGATTAGTATGTTTGACTGGATCAAATTCCTCTTTAGCTATTCCATTGTAAGTATCTGCTTAAGTTAGATCGGTAGTTACCTGGGTGGCTTGCTAATGATGCTTCTGCCTTGGTTAAAGTCTCCAACATGCCTTCTGTTAGGTCAGGACATTTTCCAATGACAGCATAACCATTCCAGATATACATCATTTCCTAAAAGAAACCATAGAACATGAACCTCATCAATCTGGCAGTAAAGAGATGGAGTTAGCAAATTTAGATTTTCTCAACAAAGTGCAGAAAATATCATGATTCTTTTACTAGAAGCAGATATTACTGATAATATGTTCTCAATGTGATTGATCATTGTGAGCATTTTTGTTGGAAGAGATTTACGAAGCCTCATGTAATCCAACTCTATGCCAGTGCAGATCACTGAGTAAAACATCAACCCCATCTCTGTAGTTGATAAGGACAGCTACCAAGTTGAGAGACTGAAGGAATAGATAACTCAAAGACTGCATCCCTTGATTAATTTCCCTTCTTGGTCTGCGGTTCTAATGAAGACCAGGTTATTAATAACTAATAGTTATGCCTTATTAGTTCCTCAAATCCACCAGTCTTTACACTAACCTATAGAATTCTAGAACATGGATATATTTCTTTATTAAATCTCTGGGGTTTGTTTAAAAAAAATTATGGAAAGCATCTCTTTCTTATCAAATTGTGTAAATTTGGGAGATGCATTCTACTGAACCCAACTGGTTTAACTTCTATCTGATTCTACATGGCTTTTCCATGGGTGTGGTTCACTGGGTTCTACTGTTCCCTTCCAACTTCTCATATAAGATGTGCCCATCGCAACAACCATTACAACTAGCACTAGAAGCAAAGTCCATCATGCAGACTTACTACAACTTCCCATTCCACATTTTCCAAAAGCTTTTCTTAATTTGAGTGTCATAATGTAAATGGCTCTCATTCCTCAGCGTCTGTATAACAGTAGTTTCATTCAAGAGCTGTCTGTATAGGAAAACATTAATTTAGGTGAATTACGCACTGCTTAATGCAAGAGCACTCCTGTTTTAGCTGAGCTATTCTGCAATGATACTGGAGGCTATGCTGTACTTATACTTGTCCCTAGTGAAGATTCAGTTACTAAGATGGGTAAAAAACACGTTCTCAGACTGCATTCTATACATTAAATCAAAATATTTTAGGCTAAATCTAAGTTAACAACCTACTTCTCACCAGCTAATTCCTTCACATGCAATTAAGTCCTAGAATTGACAGCAGCTTGGTTAAAATCTGTCCCACAAATCCCCTGGTGTTTAACTGTTAGGGAGTGCCACCTGCTGCCTTGAGAGAGGAACTGCAGAAGAAGGAAGCCGAAGATAGACTGTTCCAATCCGCACTCAGCTACTGTCAGGGGGCACGGACAGACGTAACAATTCAAACATTTCAAAGGGCCCTCTGTACATGTGTGAAACATCCTCAGAATGGCTAAAGGGCTCCAGAGGAGGATCTTTTTATATGAAGTATTATGTTGGAGCGCAGATATAGGTTGTAGTCGCGTTGGTCTAAGAAACAGAGACAAATAAAACTCTTGGGCTAAAGGCAATATCTTCTGGAGAGCTTCACTTTTCGTTACTTCTGGGCAGGCACAGGGGACCCATAGGTCCTCCAGCATCCCACAGTGCTCTGCTCTCTTCCTGTTTTCCAGTGCCAGGTGCTCCAGCCCCAGCCCCCTCTACCTCTCCACTGGTTTTCCCAGCAGTAGGGCACTCCCCATCTCTGCCACATACCTGCATGCCTCTGGCTGCCCTCATCTCCCAGACTCCTGCTAGATCCAGAATCTCCTCCCCCGGGCCCCTCAACTTCTGTGCACCCACCACTCCTGCCAATAGAAGCAGGATTCTGGCTTTCCATCCCCCAATTCTGCTCCCTCCTTGTCCCTGCAGCCTCCTCTAGTGCCTCTAAGCTGAAGAACAAGCATCTGCCACAGCAATTTTGAATCATCCCAGCTGGGGTTGAGAAAGGGGCTGCATGTTTCAACTGCTATGTCTGTCCACAGGTACAGCTCTCTTAGTCAAGAACGCTGATGTTAAAAGTAGCACTTAGCAAACTCAGAAAAGTCAGTTCTCACTTGTTCTCCAAGAATTAAATCTCATGGAAGCTGTGCTCCCCATGAATGAGTCCCCAGAACAGACATTTTCAACTGACCTTACTGAAAATCAGCCAGTACTCTCAGGACATATATCCACTCTACACAGCCCTTATCTGGGCTGGCTTGCAAAGAGCTGGACTGGTTTTGTCTTGCCAGCCACAGATACATGCTTATCTTACAAACTCAGCCTGCAACAGTCAGAGCCAGGTTGATAAGACTCGGAATGACAAGTTCTACCAGTTCAGGCATGCTTCGATGCTCGTTCTCTCTAGCTGTGCCTGGACTGCTTTCGCACATGGAACACATCTACTACACGGACCCCAAAGCAAATACACTAAGACACAATGGAGGCAAAGCTCTGGAGGGTATTTCAGTCTGAAACCTGAAATAGCGAGTTGCACATGCAATACATTTGTACACGACAAGCTTAACTCCTTATGGCCAGTGCCATGTTCTTTGCATTAATCAGCCTGTGTTCAGGGAGCAGACCAGTCTCCTGCAGTGGTTTCAAGTTGGTAACCTAAGAGGCTGACATTCTAAATATCTCATATGTGTTCATATATTTTGAGCTACAGGCAAATATAGGAAGGTCGAAAAAAAATGTATCCTGCCTACCAGAGGTGGCACAGGCAAAGGGACGAGGTTTGAGGGAAGGTAGCGTCGAGATTTCCGAATGGCAAACTTCTCTGTAGGCAGCGACTTCCCTGCGATTTTCAGTTTCAAACCAGGCACACTCCTGAAAAATTAAGAACAGTATTAACAATCGTTTGGGCCCCTGCCACATTTTTTACTTCTGGATATCAGGAAAAAACCACTCAAACCAATGAGGAAACAATGCTCAGCAGGAAAGAAACTTCAAAGACAAATGCGCTGAAAAAGACATGCCGAAAGAAAAAAAATCGCCTTTGCCAAACCCAGTGGAACCTGCTTGCAGTGACTTCTCACAGAATACAGATGCTGTCAACAGTTTCAGGGCATTTCAGTGTATAAATCAGTGTGAGCAACAGGAAATCTGCGGGGATTCATTCATGTTTGTTCATACCACAATACAGGCTTTTAATACAGTAAGTGATAAATATAATCTTCTCCAGAATGAAGTAACTTAAAATGTGACTGCATTATGGGAGAATTTCACTGACACTGGCTGGGTACTTTGAAATAGCAGCAGTTAGGCATTTTGTGACCGGAATCAAATTACAGTTCCAGAAACACGTTTATTCACACTAGTTCCTGTCTTCGTAAGCCCTTCATACTTGTGCTAAATTCAAAGCCCCACAATCAAATTCTACTGAAGCTGTCTGTAAGAACCTTTAATAGGAGGCACACTTCTTGTAGTATAAACTAGTCACGGCTTTCAATTTTTTTTCCAGGCCAAGGTGGACTACAGAGAACAACTGAAAAAAAGCATATGAAGTGTTGTGTGTAATAGCAGCCGCCACCGTGACAGAGACCAGAAAATTATCTTAACGCAAAGTATTTCAAAGCCTATGGGAAGCTGAAACACAGTAGAGACCATAGACAACTGTCCAAAGTATGGTCAGTTGGAATTACTGCAAGCATGTCCAACAGCACTGCATTTTCTTTCACAGACACATTTTGTGGGGGGCCTGCCACTGGAGAAAGCTGACCTTTCTAGCAAATTCTGATCACATTTTCACACATCTATATCTTATTAACTGCAAAGTAAATAACTTTTCCTCTCCTTCCCCAACACCATCAGCTAAACATGACTTGAAAAGATAAGGAATGGAACATTGTCCCAGTTGGGACCTTCTCAACTTTACCTAAACAGTTGAACTTCATCCTCCCCAAAAGGTTTGCAGTCATCTGGTCCAAACATGCTGAGATAGGCAGCTTTCATGTAAACATATGTAGCCTGCAAATACAATCAACATCATTTGTGCAGTCAAATGTATTCATTGGCTTAGAAATTAATACAAGTGACACTTAAGGAGGACAGCCTGTATTACTTTTGCTTGTAAATGCATTTTTAAAAGGGAGTGGGGAAGAGCAAATTTTGCAATGTCACTTACTGTGATTGGTTTAGCCATGTTTATATTGGTTTTTACTTACGTTCCAGAAACGTGTGTTCAATTCAGTTGTATACTTGTGGAATGTGAATTTTTAATTCGTTTTTTTCAAAAATTCCCACTGAACAACTAATTAGGACGGGCATAAAACTTTCATTTTAGACAATTAAAAATATTGCGCAGGTAGGGGATATAATCAATCACAACTAAGCACAACTCAAATAGGAAGTCCTAAAATACAAGGAATTTACTAAAACTGTGCTGAATAATATCAAACAACAAATATATTTAATAAGATCAGTGTTTGAAGACAGTTCTGTTAACAGGAAAAAAAAAGAAAAACACTGTCTAATAAGTTATTCCTTATAGGTAGACCTATTCAGGAATTTTCCCTTGGAGTCATTTTTAACACAAAATACAATTCAGAAAATCAAAACGCAATTGCCATAGCAAGCAAAGGAAAAACCAGTGTCATATATGTCATTTCAAGTCAATGTGACCCAAAAAGAAATCCTATGGTTTTTTAACTGACTACAGAACTAGATAGGTGAGTTTAAGAAAGTAAAAAGAAAAATTTGGTTCAAGATCAGTGAAGTTCTTCATTTCAGTTGAACATGTCAAAATGAAATGTCACTGCTCCAGTGGCAATACAGCAGAAGTAACAGTGATAATTATAATTTTAGATGGCATTTGTAACGGAAAGGCATACTTTATGCAAATCCGTGTACTGTGATTGGCTACCGCCCTCAGAATGCCCAGGTCCCTGTGCTCCTAACACACACAACCTGTTCACTTTCGCACTTCATCCTATTATGATTTAATTCATGTGTGTTCAAATAACCTTGCAGCATAATTATGACAATGCAAAGGTGTTTCCTCTGAACCCAATAATCTACAATAAGCACCTCAGCTTTCATTAGCAGAGAGCATTAAACCTCTTCTTGAGTGACCCCCTAGGAAAGCACTAATGTGACAGACAGTCTGGCCACATTTACCTTTCAGTGTTTCGTTACTGCCTTCCGTGGGGGACTCTGGTGGGAATGGGGTTTCCAAATAAACAGCAGTTCCTCAAGAATTGTACCAACTTCAGCAGGAGCAGTGACAGGGACCAGTGCTACAGAGAGCAGCTGGTTGCTGACCATCTCCTCTTCACCAAAAAACCCCTCTGAATGGCTTCCCAAAAGCTCAAGGACCCAAAGAGGGAGGAAGTCCTCAGAGCCTGTGTGTCACTCCCCTCCTTTCCAGATGTGCAAGGTCAGGACTTTACTGTGGTTGTGAGCATCATCTTGTGGCACTACTGAGTTTATCCTTAGTGAATGCATCTACACAAGACACTTACTGCGCAGTAGCCTAATAACACTGCACAGTAGCATGTGGTCAAAAACTGTGCTAATACACTACTGTGCAGTGTTATTAGGCTACTGCGCAGTAAGCATCACAAAAAAAAACTGCCAGCGCTACTGTGCAGTAACTAGTTACTGCACATTTAGTTAGTACTTCATTAAGCAAGTACTAAACTAAATGTGCAGATGAAGTAGTTTGCCCACCATCCACAAAGCAGCTCAGGTTCATATTGTAGCTGCAATAAAAGAAAGGTGATCTGCTTCCCACCTGGCAATGGGTCCCCTTTGGAAAGCTGTCCCTTAGTCAAAAATCAGCTTTGACACTGAGCTATATGCCCATCTGCACTGGTCTCCCCCTTGCATGTTGTCTGCCAAGGCCTCAGCAAATCAGATTTTGTGTTACTGCCCAGTTCAAGGGATGGTGCAACCTGACTGTAAGTTAGCACATAACTGCAGGCTTCCCCATAGTTAACTGTTTGGTTTGTTCCACTTTAACTTACCTTTGACCAAGTATTCTCTTTGCTGAGCAGATCAGCATAGAAGTATGCCATCTTCCACTGGCGTTTATAAGTGAAGCACCACATTAGTTCCCAGTAACACATGTGATGGAATTGCTTCCAGTGCTGCTGAGCTTCACAGCATTCCTCATACCTACTAACTGCCTGAACAAAGGAAAGTCCAAGCATAACTATAATCATCTGGTCACATGTCAAACATATCTCTGCAATGAAGAGCATTGGGATTTAATATTGCTCCAACATGTTGAGTGCCCTCAGAGTAGAGGGTGCTCAGCATTTCTGCTAATCATGTTGACCGATTTCATTGGAGCAGGATCAGACCCTTGGCTCCATACCCATTTCCAGGGAGAGGAGCATTTGTTACCAGAAATAATCGGGGAAACTAAAGCCAGGAGGCAGAACCTCAGCTAGTGCATACTGCTATAGCAAGCAAAGGAACATAATTGCAGTAGAAAGCATAACAAACAACTAATTAACACTGGAGAACTGTTACTATCATCAAGCTGGAAGACGGGCAGCACAGTGCAATGCATCGCGTTCAGCTCTCGCACACAGAGATGTGTAATTGTTCTGTCTGCCATGGCTATTGTTCAAAAGCAGGCGCAACCGTTTGACATCAGTTCTGCAGCCAGAAAGTCATCTGTAGCTGGTGGAATTTCTGCTGAGTTACCAAACAGTTTAATTAAATCAGGAACTGCATTGTCTGGGATACATTTAGTCGGCTGCTGTTCAACTAAAGTGCTTCATTCTAAGCCAAAGCTTCTAGCATGTTTTTCACCACAGCAATAACAAGGATTCTTGGATAGCACACATCACCGTGGGGGACCAGCACAAGAGCACAACTTCAAATGGATTTTGCTTGAATTGGAGTAATTTTGAGGAATATTTAAGCCAAAAATATTGAACTCCAATAAATTATTCAAATTAAGTCATTAAACAGATCACAGATGGTTATTCTTTTTTGCTCAATTCAGTTAATTGAAAGCAATCAGTCAAGCCATTCAAAGCCAACATCAGAATAAAATTCCTGGTTTGTATTTATGAGTTGCAAATTAAAGATGGACCCAAGCCACAAAGAGTCTGAGACGGAGACAGGTTTTGCTAACAGTTCAGGGAAATTGGTTATACAGTTCAGTTTTGTCCAGGTTGGATGAAAGGGCCAGCTATGAGGTTCAGACCCTAAACTATTTTGCTTCAGGCTCCTTTGCTGCTGGAAAGACAGTGACACTTGAAAATTCACTGTAATGAATAGTTGAACTATGCCACTGCAGTAAGAGGCAAACCATGTGAACTGATTTCTTGAAGCAAAACCTTCTCCCCCACCTATTCTTGTCTAAGAATTTGCTGTTTCTTCAGAGATGGTTTTTTGATTTCCAGTTCATTAAGTACAACATTGCTTCATTGCCAGTCCCAGACACTCAACAAATCATGAGTCAAAGGTTGGCTTAAAAACTCTTTCATTAAACAAATTTACTAAATATGGTGCTCTTTTAATTTACCTTCTAGTTTCTCCATTGTCAGAAGGGTTATGCACGTTTGCCTTTTTTTTTTCATTTTGGAAGGGAAATTAAGGTTCTCTCACACATTTCCAGGAGATGGAGCTTTAAGAAAAGCACCACCAGAGTGATGAGACGTGTCAGTAGCACTGAGTAAGCAGATGATAGCAGACACCATACTGGGAACATTTTAAAATATGAAAAGAAATTCAAGCTCCTAACCCCGTATTTAGGCCTCTTCCAGATTTTCCCAAGGGCCGAATACCCAGTAGCTTCCGCTGAGGTCAAGGAGAGCTGTGAGCTGCTCAGCAATGGGAGACGGGCAGGCAGCCAAGTATGGCTTCAAGAATCTAACTTTGGGTTACTATTTCTGAAAATCACAGCCAGATTTCATAATTCTACCAAGAAACATTGTTATTGAAGAATTAAAGCTAGCTAGGTTTCGTGTGCACAGGGAAAGGGTTACTCACCGTATCAATATTTCCTTTTAGTGTTTCTATCCTGCCTGCAAAAAATAGGAAGATGGCTCCCTGTAATAAGCATAGGGGAGGAAAAAAAGCTTTTAACAATTTCATGTCAACTATACAGTTTAGATCTTGATTATTCAACAACAAGCTGTTAAATAGGTACAAAAGGCAGACTAAGTTAGGATTCATCTTACTTTTGGGTAGCGAGCCAGGTAAGGCTTGAGCAGTCTTTCTGCCTCCTCAATGTTTCCTTTCCCTGTTCCTAAATGGAGTAAAAGACATGCAACTAATGACAAAGAAGGGTGCGGTGCTACCATCATATGGCCAATGACTAAGTTCTTATCGAGAAGTAGTATGTACGTGCAAATACAGGACTTTATTCTGTACCACCTTTGATAAGATCAGAAGGGGTATAATGGGGCTTCTTACACAAAGCCATTACAAATGCAGACAGAAGTCTGGTGTATGTAACATGTTATATGTTTGCATCATCCTAAGCCTTTAAGAAACCCAATTCTGTGAAGGACAGAGAAAACAGGGAGGAAAGTAAGAGTGGGAAGGGTCTGATTCTGACCCAGACCATTTCCTTATGCTATGGTAGTCTTCTGAAAACAGACGACCATGTAGACTGGCATAGAACAGAACAGGTTTCTTCTTGGCCACACTGAATGACTTGCTGTGGTGAAGGGCCAGAGGACGGATACCCGACAACAACATTTTCTGGGTCATTTAGCAATTATTCTAAAAACTGATAGTAAACTTGCCTAGACCTAGACCAAGGAGACTTAGTTAAAGAAGGCTCTAGAGGCATGCCACCCTGAGGATACCCAGATGCTAAATAAACATGAACAGAGAATGCAGTGTACCATCATTTAAATATATTATTTTTTAACTTCCAAAATAATGCATTGAGGAAAGTCCAAGTATTTCTTATAAACTCCAACCCAACCACCTTCCTCCTCCTCTACCTCAGTGTCACTTGTCCAATTCCCCAGCAGTTTTGCAATGTAAAACTCTTCCCCTTTGTGTCCCACTACAATGGATCATATAAAAGGAATACCATAGGGTTTTTGTAACTAATCTTACCCAACACAAAGGTCATGAAAGTATGATAGCACAGCAGCAACATTGTACACATCACCGACCTAAAGCTGTACATGAATGCTCCTTCTTGAAGCTGCAACAGCCCACGTTCCTGTGCAAAAAATAAATTAAGAAAACAAAGGCTTATCATGAAGTTCCAGTAGTATTTTCGTTGGTATTTAGTCTCTGTAGCATCATCTGGAAATAAACCAGTAGCTCACCACCAACACAAACTGCAACATCTGTCTATGGTAGTGACACAAATTGCTTAAATAGTCACTGTAGGAGAAGATATGCTAATACAAGGCTATAGTATTTCTAATATAGTCACAGCTTGATTTCTAGAAAGTATAATATGGCCAAGTAGTGACTGAGCATCAACTGTATGGTCACATCAAGAGACCGTGCAATACCACCAACATGAGTTATCATTGTCAACCAATATAGTTAACATTGCTTCTGACAAGGTCCAGATGAGTTTGACACCCCTGCTATGGTATATTGGGCCAACACTTTCACAAAGTGAAGTAAAAATAAGCAAGTCTACATCCTAGAATTTGCAACCAGAGTAAAGCAAATGTTAACAAGAACACTATTCAGTTAGTTAGCTCAGGTGTCTGTACACGAATGCACAGAGCCTGGGAAACAAGCAGGAAGAACTGCAAATCCTTGCACAGTCACAGAATTAGGACGTGACTGGAATAACACTTGGTGAGATAGCTCATATGACTGAAGTATTGTCATGAATAGGTATAAACTGTTCAAGAAGAATAGGCAGGGGAGAAGAGGAGGAGTTGAGCTTTATGTAGAAGCTGCATGATTTCTCAGAGCCCCAGTATGAAGCTGGAAACAGGCCTGCTGAAAATCTCTAGGTTAAGGTCAGAGGGGAGAGCAACAAGAGTGATATTGTGGTGGATGTCTGCTATAGACCACTGGACCAGAAGGATGGAAATGGAGGAGGCTTTCTTCAAACAGCTCGCAGAAGTTTCCAGATCGCAGGCCCCGGTTCTCATGAGGCATTTCAATCACCCTGACATCTGCCGGGAGAGCAATACAGCAGCGCGCAGGCAACCCAAGAAGTTTTTGGAGAGAGTTGGGGACAACTTCCTGGTGCAAGTGTTGGAAACGCCAACTAGGGGCCATGCTTTTCTTGACCTGCTGCTCATAAACAGGGAAGAATTGGCGGGGAATGTAGTAGTGGATGGGAACTTAGGCAGCATCAACCATGAGATGACCAAGTTCAGGATCCTGAGGGAAAGAAGGAAGGAGAGCAGCAGAATAAGTAAGGACCCTGAAGTTCAGGAAAACAGATTTTGACTCGGGGAACTGATAAGCATGATCCACTCAGAGGCCATCTGAAGGGGAAAGGAGTCTAGAAGAGCTGGTTGTATTTTCAGGAAACTTTATGGAGGGCACAGGAACAAACCATCCCGAAGTGCAGGAAGACTAACAAGGTATGGCAGAAGACCAGCTTGGCTTAGCAGGGGACTCTTCAAATGAGATAAAACACAAAAAGTAAACTAGGAAGAAGTGGAAAGTTAGACAAACAACAAGGAGGGAGAATAAAAGTATTGCTCAGGCATGCAGGGATGAAATCAGGAAGGCCAAAGTGCACGAGAAGTTACAACCAGCAAGGGACAGGAAGAGTAACGAGAAGGGTTTCTAAAAGTACGTCAGAAATGAGAGGAAAGTCAAGGAAAATGTGGGTCCCTTACTGAATGGTGGACTTCAGGTCCCAAGATGGCAACCAGGAGACAGGGCACCTGTCAAGGGGTGGGCCTACCCTTGCAGCCCTCAACAGCTCACCAAAACTCATTAAACTGCCCTCCAGCCAGAATAATTGCCTGCCCCTGCACTAGGAGGACAATAAAGCACTGGAACAAGCTAACCAGGGAGATGGAATCTCCATCCTTACAGATTTTTAAGACCCAGGTAGGCAAAGCCTTGGCAGGGATGATATAGTTGGGGTGGTCCTGCTTTGAGCAGGGGATTGTACTAGATGGCCTCTTGAGGTCCTTTCCAACCCTAATTTTCTATGATTCATTACATGAATACATATAGGGATAATATAAATGAGAAGTTCTGGAGTGAAGAAAACCGATAAGGAAATCTAAAGACATTAGAAAAAATCCATGGGGGGCAAGGCTATGGGCAGAAAGGAGAAAGCTTCTTAAATATATTAGAAAGCAAAGAAATCTTAGTAATAATCTTGGCTTGTAACTCAACAGAGATAGTAAATATTTTTAGTAACAATGCAAAAAAATCCATCAGTATTTAACATATATTTCTGTTCTGCACGTGTGTTTCCATTGAACTGTAGAGTATGAGGCACTGGTCAATGCTGGAAGGAGTGAAATATCATACACGAGACAAATGCTTGGATCTAGTAGGGCAAACATTATGGGTGGCTATACATGGGCTCCGATGTGTTCTAATTAGAATTTATCAGTGCAGACTTGATTAACTGAGCATCCTGCAGCGTCACATGTATTCAGCATCCTAGGTTTCAAAGTGGTGGTGACGGTACTTTAAAACTTGTCAAAAAAGCTTTAGTTCAAGCACATCCATAGCTCTTTTGAAACACAGGATGCTGAATACATGTGATGCTGGGGCATTTTAATTAAAGCTGCTGTCCGGAAGCCGCTCTAATTAAAATGCACTCTCCCCAACCCCAGAGCACATGTACAGACACCCCATGTTCCTGTGTCATTTCAACATGCTAGCCAATGCCCTTCTAGATCCCCGTTTGGTCAGACAAAAAGTAAGAGGAAATGAATATTCAAGTGCTCAGATTCTTCTTACTAACTACCTGAGCTGTACTATTTGATTCAAGTTTCAAGATGCACAGAAACACACCATGTGGGGTGGAAAAATTATATCAAGGCAAAACCTCCAAACAGTTGGTGGCTATTTCAGTCATGAATATAAGTAAAATGCATCTGCCTCCCTGAAGTGAAACTGCCTGAACAATTTTTAATCACATTTTTTTAATTAAGGTTCTTCAGCAAAAAAGCAAGACAGAGATGTCTTTCTTGTCTCATGACTTGGCCATGTCAGCAATTAAGGGGAATATTTCTATTAGTTTAACAGGAAGACATGATTAAGATGGGCAGAGAGCAGTTAGGGCACTCAAATGTGTTACGTGACATCATTTTAGGAGTTAACTTTCATTTAACGCTTGAAAACGAGGGGAAAATGCCAGGCAGAAGGATTTGCGATGGCAGATGGAAATTCAATTAACTGCTAATTGAGACACATGTCAAAAATGTTGTTCAGCACAGCTGATTTGGAACAAATGTCTTCCCATATCAAGGAAACCCAATTTCTTTTTAAATGGTACTATCAGAATAATTTCCTGCTTTCCACAGAAATAATGCTGAATTCCAAACCAGTGCCAACTGCATTTAAGATATGGAGGATTAACAGCAAACTTTACTACAGTTTAGCAGGTATCTTCTGTCCCTTCAGTTCAGTAAAAGCTCCCAGCTAAAATTAAGCCAACTTGTGTGAGAGTCCCCGATTGTGGCTGGCTCTACTGGGGCAGGCTGGAAAAATGCAGATATGCTGCAGGAAGATTTGAGCCCTTGAACCTCTGCCTATTGTGTAGATGCTGTTCTGTACTGACACTGAGGCAAGACTAAATTCAGCATCAGGTGCAAAGAGAGTGCAGATGGCAACAACTCTTCCCACATCTACTGCTAGGCGTACAGGGAAGCCCACTGAAAGCACAGCGTAGCTTTCATGGCTGAGTACATTCATCGGGACCCCAGGAGGAATTTGCTGATGCAAGGCTCCTATGCACCCAGTCCCAGCCTCACAATGCAGGGCCATGTCTATTAAGTGTATCTAGTCCTTATCGTAACAAAGTTTTACACAGAAAGTATGAAGCAAAGGCCTAGGATCCTGAACTGTGGCAGAAAAGCACTTGGCAGACCTTGGGATATTAAGAGAATCTAAGCATCTTCAAGCCCTCTGTGTGCTCTCTTGATCCTATGTAGATTTATCATCCTGAGACCCCCTTTAGCACATCTAAAGAGTGACTCTATATTGAACTGGCTGCCAACTGCCCCAAAGGACTGTCCAGCGCCTAGGATGCAGAGGAGCCCTAAGCTTATCCCCATACACTAGCAGACATCAGGGGTGATGCCAAGTACATAGTGACAGTCCTATACAAGAGTATTCTCCAAGGGGTCACATCTGCTGGCTTCAGGATAGCTTTGTATCAGGGGACTGGCCAACACAGCCCTAATACAACAGCTTTAGGTATGAATGTCTTTCCATAGTCTATATAATAACCTATATAGTGGTTATTATTATTATAGATAAGCAGCACCAACACTAAGAATGAAGCACCTCGAAGTCTCCTGGGGAACCATGGGATGATGTCTGTTGTCTGTCAAACAGGACTCAGTGGCTCAAGGAGCTGGCTGTGTCTTCTTCAGTTTCTTACACAGCACCAAGCACAGTGTCAGCATTTAACAACCATTCTCCTCCCCATCACTGTGTGGTCACAATACTGCAGGCCTCAAAATTCCTTCCATCTCAACAGCGATGCCTCGAGTTTTACGCACATTTTGTCAGTCTCCTCCTCTCTATTTCCCGTATCTTGAAATCTCTTGTCTCTGCTCCAGGGGGCAGTTTGATCTTGCTGAACTGTGGAAACCTGACACTTGAGATGTGATTACAAATGTAACTGCAATTCTACTCTTAGTTCTGGGCCAGCAGCTCACAGCTCTAAATAAAGCAAGATTGCCTTAAAGTATTCCTCTGAATGACTACCAAATACCTGAACTCTGTTCAGTGAACTGTTGGAAGAAAATACTCTCCTTTCTTTTGAATGGTACTTCAGACAGAAAATCTTTCCTTATGGTTATGGTAATCTATGATATGTTTCAATCTGCTACTGAAAAATCTGGAACAGGACCCAAGTCACTGACATACGGGACACCAACCCACTCGCAGCCCCCCCAAAATTCCAGGGCCTGGACAGAACACAGAAGGAGAGAATGACCCCAAAAAGTGGGGATTAGGGGAAGTTTTTAGCAGCAATAGGAAGCTAAACAGCTGCTTTAAAAGGATCTTTGAAAGAGCATGCTAGTGTCTGGCTTGTACTTACTTTTTCCAAGTTGGACTCTTCTTTTTTAGTTGCTACCAGTCTTTAGCAGACATGTAGAACTAACTAATTTTTTCTTCTTCTGGCTAGGAGAACAGGCAGGTAAAACTGACTAATTAGAGATCTTATCTAGGGAGCCAGGAACTCAAGCTCTCACCTGTGCTGGATCATAAACTCTCTGGTCTTAAGCAACACAGCTACAAGCCACGCTCCTAGTCTTAAGCAAGACATTTAACTTCCAGACCTCAGCTTTTTCAAGTTCACCAGTGAAATAAGATGATCCATACATGTCTAACAGGGATGCTGTGCAGATTAACGAGGTAATCCTTGCAAAGGATTTTGTAAATGAAAACTGGTATAAATACTCCTTTGTTTAGCCAAGTGATTCTCAACCAGGGTGTCGCAGCAGCCTGGGCTGCCTCAAGATTCTTTGAAAGGTATTGCAAGGTGCAGTGCAATGTTAGCACTGTGAGGTAGGCAAACATGATTCAGAAAATAAAACTAGAGATTTCAAATAGTAATCCATAGTGTTGAAAACTTTTTGACTTGTTGTGGCGTGACTTCTTTGCAACAGAAGAATTGCTCTATCCAAAAACAAGTGAAAACTAAGGGACCTGCTACACGTTCAAATTAAAGCTGGTTAGAAAGCAGCTATAAAGAGTTGTTACACATTTCAAGCACTAACTCTATAGCTGGTTGGCTCTTTTTAGAGCTGGATATTCATTTTTAGTGTGATAATGACTTTGCATATGTGGCTGATCAACATTTATTGTGCAATTAACCAGTTAATTACCTAATATATGTAACGGGTAGCAGGGGTCTAAGAGCTGGCATTTTCCAACGGCTGTCTTGAGTTTAAGAAGGTTGAGAACACCGGTTTAGCTTTGCAGAGCAGATGAGTGAAACAGATTTTTCCCCAGAACTGGCATTACAGAGGGGACCACAGGTGCAGCCTGCCACAAAATTCCACTCCAAGGCTCCAGCTTTGACTGAATACTTGAAATGAACTGGTGCCAGGGCCCAACTCTTCCTCCATGGGATACAAGTAACTACTCATATCTTGCATTGGGATACCAGGCCCCCAGGAAACCAAAGCAACAAAAATGCAGCTCTGAGCCCTCCCTGTAGACTTGCTCAGGTCCTTCACTACAAACCCTCCCCTCGCTTCCTCCCCTCATGCACACCCAATGCATGCCAGGCCTCCTACTCTTGGGTAGCTCCTTTGGAAAAAACTGAGGTGCTCTGTTAAAGGCTTAGAAAAAAGAATAAAATGAAATCTAAGGCTCTTTCCTTTCTTTTATTATGAGATGATTTAATAAAGGAGGATCAGAAATAAAATGAAGATTTAGCTGTAGCTTCTAAGCACAACTGTAGTACAGACAGTAAACATCAATCATCTCTCTATTATGCCATGTGCTGCTGCCTCTCATCTGTCTGTGCCTTCCAAGTACACTGCCAGCATCCTTAATTTTCAAATGCAACAAAGAAATCACCTAAAAAATTCCTTGAGTTGCACCGACTCCAATACCAAGGCTGCTGATTGTTGGGTCCAAAGTGAGGAAGGAGGGAGGAGGTTCTTTTTAAAACAACGTGCTGGGAGGGACATCCCAGCTCTTATGAGGCATCTACACTTACTACAGTACATTGACTGACAGTCAGATTTACCTTGTTTCCAGAAAACCCAACAAATTCCAGTAGTCGCAGAATCCTTGCAGGAAACATGGATAATGTCTGTGGAAAGAAACATGAGCCAGTTGAGGATACTCTTGGTATCTTTTTGTCTCCTAGTCCTAAGATGCATGAACTGACCTTACTAAACCCAGGAGACAATAAATAAAAATCATCAAAAAATCTTAGTATCTCCCCAAGTTTTCCTGGGCAGATGTATATGCCTCTCTCAGCTATTAGCTATACTCTATGTGTGCTCAAAGTTTAGGCAGAATTACCAGCCTCATTACTGCAATAAATAGGTGATTTTTTTTCCCTGTACATAAAACCAGCTGCAGCTCTGGGCAATTCTAGCTGTTGCATTTCATAGTGTCCTAATTATTAAGGAACAATCACAAATGTTAAATATTTGCTGGAGCCACCAAGCAGGATATTTGTTATCTCTTCATCACATGGATCAGTTTTTAGATTCTATTTGACTGTGCCACAAAAGAACAACTGCTGTTAGAGCAAAATAAGGGGGTGATGTTATAAATGGGCATAGTTCTTTTATATTGAGAAATCTCAATGAATCAGCATGGGGCCCACCCTGTGGAAACCTCCAAAACTGACACTATATTAAAGTATACAAAAGATATAGATTCACTTGACACAGATTCAGATCCTGTTATACCACCGCATGAACAGTAAGTATTGATTCCTAGAACTAACTAAACAAGTAAACATCTACAAAAGCATTTCTTCCTGGTACAGGATAAGTGAGCAAGCTATTCAAGCATATCAAGAAGGTTGCTTTTTCTGCTAGCACAACTGAAAAAAAGATTATAAACTGTCTGCATTAGCAAATATTTCCTTGGACAAACTGAGGTTATGAACAAGAAGTGGCAGAGAATGTTTGGACTGCATTTTCAGTCAAGTAAGTGCATTACACTATAGTCCTGGTGTTAAATTAGAGTGAAGTAGCATTAATAGCAATAAGCACCTTCACAGTTTATAACAGGGGTGTCAAACTTACCCCTTGCTCAGTGCCTGGTCTGGATAATGGGGCTCCTTCACAAGTCAGATCTGTCCTGGGGCAGGGAGGGGTACTAGAACAAGCAGCAATGGGCTGAGTGGCAGCAGGGCAAGTGAGACTGTCAGCACAGCCCTCACTTGCCCTCCTGCGGCCAACGGCCATGTCCACCAGAGAGCAGGCGCCACAGATTCTATAGCAGGCAATGTCCTCCGCTTCCCATAGCCCACAGGTAGCCCAACAAGCAGACAGGCCTCTGGTTTATGACTTTCCTTCTTAAGAGTCAGACACACACACACACACACACACACACACACACACACACACACACACACATTATGGGCAGAAGACTCTGAAGGGTACGCTGCAGAAAGAGTCAGCTATACAATTTCACACTACAAGAGCACAGTTCACACATGATCACCTAGCTTCTACTGGGACTGTTTTTAGCTGTGGCCAATCACAATCTGCAAACTGCAAAGGTTTAGAAGTGTATGTAATACTTTTCTGTGACCCAGGCTGAATGCACAGGGGATCAAAACCAGCCTCTTTACATGGAGCACCTGATACTTCCTGCCTTGGCCCTATTTAAAAACACCAGCAGTAAAAACATACTCTCACTTTCTGGTGCTTTCACTTCTCTGGGGTGAAAACAGAATGTAGAAATGCACCAAAATGATTAAGACAAGCACACCATGCCTACTCCCCTCTACCCCACCTCAGCCAGACACAGCTCTTGTAAAAGTTTTCAATATTATAACCATCTCAGAGCTCTCACATGAAGCATGAACTGTGATCAGCTGTTTTTACAGTCCAGATTCTGACCACAGATACAGCAACTCAAATTGCCATCATTATGTTATTTAGTCCTCCCTGCTGTGCTAGCATGGGCTCAAATCCTGCACTCTAGAGGTTGCACAGGCTCTGTGAAGTGAGTAGGGCTCCAGACAGAAGCAAAGGTATGCTTGAACTGTGTGAATTGAAAGCAAGAGCACAAGAATTCCTCCCCATCTCTTTCTATATGCCATTTGCTCACCTTGATGTTTCTGAGGCCTGTTAGTACATTGTGCTGCAAGTACTTACTCACTTTCCTCATTTTAGACATGCAACTTGTCCTCATTGGAGCTACTCAGATGTTTTAAGTTAAGCAGGTGTTTGAAGAATTAGGGCCCAAGTGAAGAATATTTCTTACATACCAAGTTAAAGGCTCCAACTCCAAGCTTCACACCTCCCTCAAAATGGAGATGGTGTTTTCCTTTCACATAGTTTGGAGACTGTATGAGATTGTCTAGTTCCCTGATGATACAGAAAAACTGCATTACATAATAGTAAGGAAAACAGGTGACCTGGGTAGCTTTATGATACACCAAGAAAACTGCCCATTTGTTTTGAAGTACATAACTATTATACACACAACAACCACCCCTCATCTCATCTAGATAAGCGAACAGTAAAGTGCACAGTGATCGTTACACTTCAGAGGATGAATTATCACAGGCAATTCCTGTTATACCATTAATTGGGATCTAGGGGATGAATTCTTGCCACACAAATTTAGTGAATTCAAAATAAAATTTCTGCCTGAAAAAAGCTTTTGTCTGCTATTGTTGGGACCACCTATATTTACTGTGACTGAAAAAGACTGGAGAAAAAAATTTCAATTACTTCTAATCTGTGCATTTGATAGCACTACGTGTATAATGAGCTTTGTGGTTTCCCTTGTCAGTTAATCATACAAAAGGAAAATAGAAAAATAGAAATTGTGCTTTCTCTATAACACACTGCATGACAGCTAGAAGTACAGGGGGCCTCTTCACCACCACTTAGGGAGCAACACGAGAAATCCTAACAGTAACCATTCATCAGATTGGGTTAACAGCATAATATAGTAATGTGAGAGAACGTCCCTGTTGTGTCATAAAAATCACAGCACTTGGTAGAGGGACTCAGGGACTGATCTAGAAACTAAAAACTGCTTCTAGTTCACTTTTGAAAGTTGCCTTGATTTCAAGTGGACAAAATCCTTTTAATTACCTACATCATCTGAGTAGATCTGAGGTGTTCTGTCTCAAAATGCTCTATTATTATGGCTATATGCTTGAAGTGTAATCAGAGCAGCTTTGTCGCATGGATTACTAGTGATCAAAGTTTCCTATTTGGTTTCTTGGGGTTTGGGGCTTAATTAAGTGAGGACAGCTATGTGCCTGCATTTGGCTCATTGTGAGTTTATAGGTCCTATCTGCAAGTTGTGCCCAATGCAATAATTTGGGCATATGGATCTTGTGGGAAAAATACCCCTCTACACAACAAGGGGTTGTTGGTGTGTGGCTGGTTCACACAGAGATATCCAGAGCTTGAGGCAAGATGGCAGATATACGCGTGCCATGGAAATGCAACGAGCTGTCTACTTTCCAAGCTACGCATTTAGAATTAAGAAACAAAACAGCTCTACACTGGGTGGTGTTCTTTGCATCCAAAAAAAGGTGATTTGGGTTTCCAAGAGACCGACATGCACGTGAGAATGACTCTTGTTTTTAGTTTCAGCTGCACCCTAATGAAGCTTTTGTAGCTAGTATGTGAAGCACAAGTAGTTCAATAATAAAAGTTGGAAACCAAAATGAAATTAAAAAGCAAAAATGTGAAAGTCCTGTAACAGAAAGAAAAGCTGCATGTTGTCTGCCACCATAGTCAGAGCCACACATCTGCAGGGGGTTGGACTATATGACCTCTGGAGGTCCCCTCCAGCCCAACTACTCTATAACTCTATGATTCTATCTGAATAAAAAAAAGGTACTGGCATGGTGTAAAGGCCTAAGTAGATTTCTAGACAGGTACCCATCTGGATCAGAAGTTATTAACAACTTTAAAAAGGAGAACTTTTATTGCCACCCGTTTTTCCATTCACGCAAAAGAGTTAAGAAGAGCTTCTCTTCGTATGTGTGAATCTTTAACAAACAAGTGATGACGGAACATAAAAAGGGGAAATTCCTTACTGCATAAACAGGAAATATTTTGGGATTATGGCTACATGAATAGATGAGAATATTTCAGGTACTTGCAAAAATAAAGAGAGGCATCAGGTTAGCAGCCTGAGGCAGTATTCTTATGAACAATGTAACTGTTAGCTTGCAATGTGCTGTAATGGATGCTTTAAAAAGGAAAAATCCACAATGTGATGAATGTTGCTATTATGGCTGCTTCTTCACTACCCCTTGGACTGCTCTCAGCTCTTCTGGGAGGAGGCAACGATGCAACATGTTACAGAGAATACACATACTGAGCCCTATGATGGGCATTTCTTTTTGTGCCGGGTTCCTTTTTCTTTCATCTGAAGGAGTCATTCAGACTCAAAGTACATGTTTGTTCTTTGCATATGAAAAGCACAAGAAGCAGTATACAAACAGCAGTACAGAAGATATGAATTGCCTGACTAGTTGGAAACAACAACATGGTGTCAAGAATTCTTGTGTTTGAATTTAGGACTGAGTGTTCAAGCTGTACACACAGCGTCTACCTGTTCATGGCCTGCTTCGTGCACAGCACAAATCAGATTGAGGTCCAGGCTCTTCCAAACTGGACTCCAGAGAGCAAGGAACCCAATATATGTGGACTGCAAATTATTCATGCCCCTAGATTTTGGAAACTTTCCATGAACTATCATTAATAAGTAAGACAATCTAATTTTCTGGAAATCTTTATATCAAAACTTTTTTTACTGCACGGATGTTTCTGGCATCAGATCATTTAGATCTACTTACCGGTAAGTCTGATAGCTGTTTCTGACTCTGATGCCTCCTTTGATAAAACTAACCATGTTCTCATCCTATTGAAAGGGAAAAACATCAGCACTCAGTTTGTGATCATTTACTTTCTGGAGATCAAAACCATATTATTCTAATGCTGCATAGAAGTTGACATCAAATTCCCCAGTTCAATTTTTAGAAAAATTGCTTTTTCTTTGACTGTAAAGAACCCAAAGGGTTAAATGCATTAAAATTATTTTTTTTAATCCATTCTCTGTAGCAGAAACAGTTCTGCCTAAGACTCACCATAACATCTTCAGTCTAAAATCCTATGTCAGTACAGAGAAGGACAAATATTTTAGTTAAATGAAAGCTGTCCAACAAAGAGAGGACCTTGTTAAAAGGCAAGACCACAACAGCCACTCTGAATTCAAACTTCATATGACCTGCAGAGCTACACCTGAATCCAAGCCCTTTTTCAGGTGTCCAAAATCCTAATTTTCCAAAGTTTTAGGGCCGTGTGAAGAAGGGGAAAGTGGGTGGATCTGTGTGTTTGGCTGACAATCCTTTTTGTTTGTTTTGTCAAAAAATGCTAGTTTGTTTAATCCAAAATGTTTTACTCTTAGTTCTGACCAATTTCCAGGGAAACACCAGCAGCTTCTAACAAAAGTCATACGTCCGGGCACCTCAATTTATCACCAACCTCTCAGGGCTTTTGAACTCCTAGCTTCTGGAGGGAGGATTAGAGCCTGCCTCCCCACCAGGGAGGGGACCACAGAGATCCCTGGAATTGCACAAGGTGACAATTGGGGTTCCCCAACCATTGCAGCCCTTCCTGTCCAAGCTGGGACCACTAACCCACTGCTTCCACGACAGAACAGATCATCCTGCTTGGTAGCTTTATTCGTAGAAGAATAGGTGACTCCGTGCTGGCTTTTAATGCTGCTACACAGGGTTGTCTGTTACACACAATAGTACTGTACTGACCCAATCATATGACAACCTCATATATAACTCAGGTGTGATCTTTATGGTATTTTCTGAGGGTAAAAGAAAAGGTAGACTTATTATTAGAACAATACAGCACAGGATTGGGAACAAAGAACTCAGGATGAGACAAGTTTCTATGGAGCAGTAGCCAGCTAAGATTAGGAGTTCTTTTCTAATTACAACTCATTTTACCAATATCAGTTTAAATGTTTTAATCTATAATATCTTCATTGGTTTCTCTGACTCTTGGGACCTGAGTCCACATTAATCATCACACAAATAGATACAGACGTCTCAGCTTTCATAAAGAAGGGCTGCAATGACTGGGGACCCAGATCCTCTGCAGTTCTAGAGATTGCTGTGGTTACCTCTCCTGAAGGAGAGACAGGCATGAACCTGATCTGTGGCAGGTTGTGGTTTTTTTAAAAACTGGAGAGAAAATAGATTTATCCTTCACCACAGGTAAGACTCAGGCCATCTCTGGCTCACTACCAGATATAAGCAGCTGACTGCATGGAACTGTGCATGATGCCATTTTCTGTCCTGAGAAACAGAAGGTAAGCAGGGTTTGCTCTCCATCGGGTCGGAATCTTAAAGCGTGTAGGAGAGCCATAAAAACAATGTAGGTTAGATACTGCATTAACGCATATGAAACTTGTTGGCTGCCCAGCTTCTGTCCTTATTTATCACTAACAGGAAGTGGCAAACACCAAACCGCTGTAATAGAAAGAAAGAATAGGCAGAGTTTTACTTCTCGTTGTAGAACATGAGGCATAAATGGATGTACCTCTATATAAACCAGCAGCTCTGCTATTTAAGGGGCTGGGGAACTAGCCCTTCCCACCAAAGGAAGCAAAAGACCTGTTTCCATCATTTAACTGCAGGATTTCATGGTGTGTCACATACTAATACCTGGAATATTTCTGCTTAAAGGCGGCTATTTCCTTTGATGTTGGTGGTGGTTTTAAAAATGTTATGTTTAGTTCAATTTCAGCCACCAAATTCAGAAAGGGTCACATCTACCAGGAACAGCAATAACCAATACAATGAAAACATTCACCTCCTCAGGAAGGTCCAGGGCTGATCTATACAGGGCGTTGGTCACTTTCAATAAGCACCAGAAAGAACCAACTTGAGAAGCTGTTGGCAACTGTAAGATGTAAAGTGCCTTGATCTAATATTGAAAACTATTTTGTGCATTCATGAAAAATGTAAACAAAGCGAAAGAAGGAAAAGAAGGAGCGTAAGAGCTGGACGGTATTTCTGTCCCTTGCTCTTAATTTTCTCATGAGTGGTTTTACAAAGAACCATGCAGAGCTTCAGACAAAAAGCTGCAGTGAACAATCCTGCCACAAAAGACAAGAACCAACACCAATATTTCATATAGGGAAGCACATTTCAGCCAACTCTTTCAGTTCCTTTTGCACAGCTGGGAAAGTTTTATGATTCTCTCTTTGCAGATAAAGAGGCAGACAGATTATGGGACTTTCCCCACTGCCACACAGTGAGTAGCAACCAAGTCAGGAATGGAAACCTGGTATCCAGACTCCCTTTAGCCTGCTTTGCCCAGAGGCCAAAGTCCAGGTAACAGCTGCTGCTGTTCTCTCACATGGCAAGCTAAGCTCCAATAATCCAAGCAGAACTGCGGTAAAAGTAGGAGACAGTGCTTCTCCTCCCTCACAACAGTCAGCATTATTTAGTAAAGAGAAGCTGTGGAACCAGGCATCTAACACCCTCTCAGGGACCACCACCAACCTTGCTCAAGTGGCTGTACATCAGCACAACACAGTCATCCAAAAGGGCTGCCAGTGAATGCTGCTGTCTGCACATTCCTACACCCATGTGCAAGAACCATGGACCAGTGCAGCAAGCCAGGGTCTCTTGTCTGGGTCTGTACCACTATCCTGTTCAATCACAGAAACCTCCGTTCATGAAAGAGCTGTGACTGGCAA
The DNA here is from genome assembly GCF_030867095.1 of Alligator mississippiensis. Lineage (NCBI taxonomy): Eukaryota > Metazoa > Chordata > Crocodylia > Alligatoridae > Alligator > Alligator mississippiensis. Next base: position 8,361,819 of record NC_081828.1, read on the forward strand.
TACTGTACCTGCAGGAATGTCAGCGCAGCTCTCTGAAGTAAGCATTCAGCATAACAAATTTCTGCATGGATTTCCTCTAATGTGAAGGGAAGAGGAAAAAAACAAACAAACTGGAAATTAAAGAAATATTATAATAGTATAAAGAGCAACAAGTGAGCAAAACCCCGATCACCACATCTGTCAGTTCTAAATTACCAAACTAACCCCAAGCAGCAGGTGCACAAAATGACTACCAGCTGGCTGTTTGACACTTATATGAAAGGACTGGCCCAGAACCTGGTGATATCTTCATCTTACGCTGACCCTCAGTATGAACTGAAGAGTCTTAGCAGAGAATTTAGAGCTAACACCCACATTCTTAAAGGTATTTAGATGCCTAAGTCCTATGTACAAATTAAATCTATGTAGATTAAGTAACTAAATACCTCTGTAACATGCATCTGGGGGCATCTGTACACACCATGGGTTTTGATCCTCATTAAATGGATTTATAATTTAAACTTGTTTATTTTGGAGCGTCACATCTATGTTTACATGCACTAGATTTTCAAACGAATTAAGCTGGGTCCCTGGCTGGTGCCACAGGAGAGCAGGACAGTTCAGTGCTGCCCACTGAAGGGGGTCAGGCTAGATGATCTGTTCAGGTCCCTCCTGACCCTAGCTGCTATGAAACTATGAAACCACTGTGGCACGGGCCCCCCACCCATCCCGTATCCTGCCATGCAGCTGTGGAAGCAGGGAGCTGGCAAACAAGAAAAAAAAAAGAAGCCACACAAAAAAAGTGGAAACAATTCAAAAGCAAGAGCAATTTGAAGTGGTGAGCTACAAATAAGTCGCAACACTATCTGGCGGACAAAGAAATTAATTATACGTCTTTGGGCATGTGTAGACAAAACGGAGGCCCTAAATTGAAGTGGTGGGGTTTCAAAAACACCACTTCAATTTAGGGCTGATTAAACCCCTGTGTTGTGTACACACCCCACTGACTTACCTGCTTCTTTGGGGAGGGGGGGGGAGGAGGGGGAGCTGCTGGTGGGCGAAGCAGTCTCTGGGCTGTGGGGGGGAGGCTGATGCTTTTCTCTGTGGCAGCAGCACGCCTCCCCCAGGCGGCACCCACCTGCAGGCACCTGGCTTGGGCAGCCCTGGGGGGCACCACAGCCACAGAGGGAAGCACCAACAATTGCCAACTCCAACAATTGTATAGAGTTAATTGTATTTATTGTTACACAGAAAGCTGACTTTTCCCCCCTTCAAAAAGCCTTCACAATAAAACCAAACAAAAAACCCCTAAAAAACAAACAGGCCATAAATACAAGTTTGTCTAACACATGGACTTATTTGGAAACAGTTATCTAGAAACATGTATTCTGGATTATTTGTTCCTGAATAATGCCAAGTTCAGACAAACTTCTGGAATAAAAAAATATCCTCTTAACACTGTTCTCTTAACAAGAGTGTCCCTGTATAGAGTTGTTCAGGAGTAGCTATTGCACTTCAATTTTAGCCTCTCACTTAATCCAAGTGATTTTTCAAGTGTGGACAATATTTCTAGCCCTTGTTATGGGGAAGTCTGAAAACATGATGGGGGCAGAGTCCCTCTATTGACTCAGAAGCTACAACACAAATAAAAAGACCCCCAATATTAACAGATTTTTCTAAAGGTTGCAATTTTTTTCTTTGCCAATCTCGTGATTTTTCAATGCCCAAGTCCTGACTGTTGTATATTTTGGGTTGTCAATATAGCAACTAATCTTCAACTCCCAGCCTTTACAGTCAATTCCCAAGACAGGGTCATAAGATCCTCTTCAGCAAATGATTAGCAAGGCCAAGTATTTTGTGGAGTGTTTATCTAAATTACTTGGAATACATATACATGCTGCTTCTAACACACACTGCTTCTGTAACCAATTACAACTCAGCACCATGAAAAACAACATCATGAGACAAAAACTAATTTAGTATTACTACCCCTTCATCTGATGAGCTATAATACTATCCTTCTAGTCACATGACCATATTTCATTTAACCCAACTGTGTACCAACCCATGACTCATCTGCATTAAAGATATTACTAATACTACATAACCTTTTCAACTCAATCTAGTATCGGATGGACCAACCTGCCCATATGCAAATCAGGTTAGTTGTTTATTGTTCCTATGGACATATTTATTTAAATGCGTGTGGTGCCCATCCCACAAGGTTCTCACTCCCTGAAACCAGTCACATCAAACAGTGTAATTACAATTCCAGGCAGCAAACTACTCTGAGTCACCCCACTTCCGTGTATCTGCAAAGGTACAATGGGCTTTGCCGCATGATTGAAAGATGAACAGACCCAGGAATCCTGTCAGCTAACAGCTGAGGGAGGCTTGTGGAGAAAAAGGTGCCAGCAGATGCTTCCCAATGAAATCAGGGGTGTTCCAGATCAGCTACATTCACTGATTTTGGCTTTGACAGTATTGCAGAGAGGGGCACTCTCCCTCCAAAGGTCAAACTCATCACCCTTGAATGCCATCCAAAGCCCAAGGTGTCCTTTGACAAATGCTTAAAAAAAGACTCCCAACCTCCCCACCCCACTGAATCGGTATATTATGTACAGGCCTGCGTACTCCTGCCAGTGAAAGGCACAGAAAAAAGCAGCATGATCTGAACCAGAGGGAACATTACCTTCGGTAAAGTGTTCGAGATTCTGTCTATGTACAAGGTTGTTAAAGGAATCCGCTACAGTGGATTTCTTCCGAAACCTAAAGAAAAAAATAAAATTTGGACCATTCTCAACACAAAGCAGTCGCAGGAAAACTATAGTATTCAGATGGCCTTACAACCCCAAACAGATCTCCAGCCCACACAAACCATGGCCATGTCCATCTTTTATGCTGTGAATTGCATCAGAAATTCAGAGACATGAAACAGAAGATGTCAAAAGTGTTATAAATAGTGCATATCCCACAGCATTCACATCTTCCGACGCAACTAGTCTTCTCAGGCATTTCTTTTTTCACCCTTATGTAATGCACTTTTAGCTGTAGCCATGACAATAAAAATATCAGCCTTGGACATCTGCTCAAATGCGCCAGAAATTCACAGGTGTTGACTATCACCTTATTCTACAAACATACTGACATCAGTCACACTACTGATGAGGTAGGGCTATCAATACATGGACACTGTTCTGCTGTCATTCGCTGTGTATCTGAGTGCCTTCCATGTAGAAGACTGAGAAAAAAAGTCCTTGGTGGACTTCATGGGAATCTGTTTCTTTTCCTTTATGCACATGAAGAAACCATGGAGTAGGGTTTTTCGCTTGGCTGTTTCTGCATAGGGGAAAAGAGGAGCTGAATGTTGTTTCAGTTGTAATGAAATTTCTGTCAAATATGAAAAGTTTTGCAGTTTCCTCGAGAGGATTCAGTACCTTGCAGAATTAATCTCAAAGATAGTTTGAACAGCAAATCTGGTAATGTTTATTACCTTGCTACAGGCTTCTCAATATTCTTCCCAAAGAAGAGAGTTTAGAGATAGATGCTAACTGGGAGCCTGTCTGTGACCAAAAAAATGTTTCAGAAGCACGTGGCCAAACAGTGGCTTTCAAAAGCGTGCCAGTGTTTCTCTATTCCACCATAAAAGGTGCTCACTTGTCCAAATAGCGGACCACAGCACGAAGGACTCCATACACTCCCAAAACCACAGCATACTGGCTAAAGCCCAAGAAGAAAGGACTTTATGCTTATCCCTACCATGCAAGGCCTCTTAAGATGCTGGCCAGCAAGTTGATCCGACTCTCAGACATCTGATGTCATTTAAGTCCTTGCCCCTTGTTTGAGCCATGGTAGGTGCCTGAGGAGGTAATTAAACTCAGGACTTTTCTTAGTCCCCTTCACTGACATAACAAATATGATAAGATACTGCAAAGATTGTGCAAATAATGGAGTATTAAGAAAACAGTAAGTTATTTGGCAATAATTTGCTAAGCTTCCCATTTATCATTTTTCTTGTAAAATCTGAAATTAGCCTGTGTTACCAAAACAATACCTGCACATTAACAGAGAAGCTACATTCAAGCAGATGACCTGTTCTAGAGCTAGCCTGAAGGATGTTGTTCATCAGTGTGTACTGGTCTATACCAGTGCTATGCAAGCCTCGTTTCAAGACAGCAGGGTAAGACATTCCTACTCCATGAAGGAGTTCAGAAATCTTGTGTGTCAATTTCTTATTACCAAATTAATTAGTTACAGTCAGCTATTCACTGTGGTTTGGCTTGGAATCCACAATTAATATCACTTACATTTATTACTAGGGCAACATCTTTGCCAGTGTTAATGAATACGTGACTAGAGAGAAAGAAACATAAATGAATGAGGGCAAAGAGATAGATGAAGTTCAGCAACAGGGCAGAGGTATATTGGCTTTAACAAGCAAAGGCACCAATAGCAGGTGTACACCCTTTCATGCAGCCACCTAAATACTTCCCCTTGTGTTCTGGTTTCCAACAGGAAGAAACCCGTGACATGCCCATGCTCATTTACACATTTCAGTACTTGAGAGATGGTTCTGCTTGCCAATGCATTTTTTTGTACTTACTTTTGACAGGTGGCTTGAGCTTCTTTCATTGTGTTTCCTGCATTCACTATGTCCTGAGGGTCAAAGGTCATCATAGCTTGCATTTCCAGCATGGTGGCGTAAGTCAGAGCGTGATACATACTGTGCGTAGTTCTGTAAGGAATCCATGAAGCATATAAGCACAGCTGATTCAATTTCAGTATTAATTTTCATGCACACACCACACTCCAGGACCACATTATTCTGACAAACTCAGGTCTGGATGATGGGTTACAGATCAAACACACACAGGGTACCACCAGGGGCGGGCAATTATTTCGGGCGGAGGGCCACTTACCGAGCTTTGGCAAGTCATCGAGGGCTGCATGACAGGCAGCCAGGGGCTGATAAATATTAATTTTCTAAATTTTTTAGGGGCCCCGCGGGCCAGGTATAATGGCCTGGCAGCTGCATCCGGCCCATAGGCCACATTTTGCCCACCCCTGGGGTATACCCACAAAGGAGCAACTTAAGTTGGAAACACCAACAGGTTTAGTTCCACACAGCAATTCACTTCAACAGCACAACTCTCAATAAAGCAAAGGGCACAGCACAGACACCTGGCATACTGGTCAATGCAGAGGCCATACATGATTAGCTCTGATGTTATTTTATTTGGAACATTTTTGTCATGAACTCTCTACTGAGAACAGTGATGTGTACTGCAAACCATGCCATCATCCTACATCGGGAGAGTTGCTTATAGCCAAATCTTCAAGAGGGTAACACAATATCACAGTTGTGGCCAATATAGATGCAGAAGGAAACAGATCTTTGTTTCAAAACAGTGACAGGTTTAGCCAAATGCCTCAAGCCTTTTTCTTCTGTCCTGTTTTGCCAATCTTCCATCCCCAATTTACCCTACATGAAAAATCTTCCATGGGATTCCAGACATTACTTATGCTAGAGAGAGAAATGAAAATTACTGGCAAGAAATGCAGAGATTAAGCAGCTACCAAGGGCACTCAGTGCCTGCATTGCTTCTGGCAGCCACAAGATTCTCTCAAGTGCATGCTCTTACATTGTTAATAAGACAGCCCTCTCCCGACATCCACGCGTTAGCAGCCCCCACAAATGGGCCACGCAATGCCTTACTGGGAAACAATGCTCCAGTCTAGCAAGTGCAATGATGAGTAGGGAGGAGTTTTTCAGCTTATGGAATATACTTTCAGTAGGTTGGAGAGTGCATTGGGATGGGTTCCTGCCTTTGACAGACTTCACTTACTCTATGGATACTTCTCAGTCTCGCTTGCCAGGGAGAAGGTACCCCTGCCCTGGGGCTTATAAAAATATTGTTAAAAATTTTTGCTGTGTAGTTTGGGAATTTGGATTGTTCTAAATGGCAAGGATTTTTCAAGGGTAGAAGGCAGAGGTAGGATGATACCCTTTTCCTCAATAATATGTCCTATTGCATCAGTTGGTTTGTCCATATATTTTGCTGCTGGAGGATGCTGGCCTTCTACCCCAACCATGAGAGAGTTGTAAACAGAGTACAGTGTTGGTGGAAGCACACGTTCTTCCTGCCTAAGCATATCTGTGTATGTGCACACAGATGGCAGAAGGGTGAGTATGGAAAGAGGAAATAAAGGTAAGCAGGCCTGGGAGGTGAGACACGGACTGAACAGAGGGAGAGAAAGCAGGATACAGAAGAGCAGAGCAGAAATATAGGCAGAGAATTAGAGTGGAGGAGGAGACATTTGAACTTAACATGGAAGACAAGAAGGGGCGCTTATGCCAGTGACATCTGTCATCGAATCAGACCCCTGAAAGCACTCTACAGCCATGACTAAACACATACACAGCTGCAGAGAGCTTTTAAAATGGACAAGCATGCAAAAAATTAACCCTCTTCAAATGAAATATTACATTAAGTCAATCTAATCAAAACACTTTAGGGAACTTGTGTCCCTCCAGGGTTAATTTTTTGTGCCAGGGTGTAGCTGGGCTGATGCTTGCGCTCAGCCCTGCCCCCATGACTGTCAGGAAAGGAGGGAGAGGAAGCAGAAGCACGGAGCTGCTGCCTATTTCTGAATGGCCAGAGCTGGGGGGAAGAGGTGGAATGGGGCCCCCTCACCTCAATTACCCTATTGGGGTAATGGTGGGAGCCAGGCCAGGCCCATGAGACAAGAGGGCTCTGTTCCACCCTGCCCCGCCCAGCTCTGGCCACTCAAAAGCAGCTAGCAGCTCTGTGCTGCTGACCCCTTCTCCCTCCCTCCTCTGCTGATGGCCCTGGAACCAGCAGGGGGGATGAGGAGGGGGGGCACTGGGGAGAAGGGTGGTCCGGCAGTCTCCAAGGAATCTGCTGGAGCACCCCCGCCTACTGGCCAGGGCTGGTGCAGACAGGCTTCAGGCCCCCTGACCCAACAGGCAGGATTGTCTATTGGTTCGGGGGGGGGGGGGAAGAAGCTCTAACTCATGGCACTTTATGTAAAGTGCCATGAGTTAGAGCGGCACCCCAAACATCTGTAGGCACCCATGGTTGGCTCTGTGGGTGAGGAAATTATCTTGGTTTTAGGTAATCCCTGTATTAGCAATGAACTTCAAGCAGGGCTGCTGATTTTTTATCCATTACAACACAAATGCAGATTAGCTCTATCCTTTATTATGGGCTTGGCAGGAAAAGTGGAATTTCTCATATTAACTGTGCCTGGTATAACTCATGTGCATGCTTTACCTATACAGCACAGATACCACCTGAACTGCACTCAAGAAACCCTGAGTTTTCATGGTGGCTCTTCATTCCACACAACAACAGCTGTCATATTCAACTTAATGCGTTCTAATGGGTAGAGCAGAGCTGGGACCCAGACAACATCTGCTCTTTTCGTGGCTTTGTCACTTGCTGGGCAATTCTTCTCACTGCCCTGTCCCTCAATTACCCTATCTGCAAAATGGGGAGAATAATCCAACTTCTGTTGCAAAGTGCATTGAGACCTGGGGGTAAAATGCATTGCATGTACAGCTAAGAACTATTATTACATGCAGCTGTTGCAACCCTCCCTAAGGCATAGAAAACTAATAACAAAATTCTCTCCTTCTGCCTGTTTGCAGCATACCTCTATGAAGTCATGGGGAGCAGACATGCATATGAGTTTTGCAGCCTACACCTTTTCTACATTTATTAGTCAGGGTTTATCCTTAAACTCATCCTTAATGTTGAGTTGCACAATGCCTTTAAGTCATTCAACAACGTTCCCCTAAACTGGGGGTGCGGGTGGGGGGAAGGAGACGAAGGGAGGGGAAGAAAAGAAACCTAAAACACATTACTCTCTTTAGCTCACTGTTGTGAGTGCTAGGAGAACAAGACATAAGAGGAGAAACCCAGGAATCAGCAGAGACCAGAAAAGTGAATTTTAAGAGGAGTGGAGCCAGCTTAGCTCTGCCCAGACTTACTCTATCTAGACAGCTTAAGTAGCCTGCTAAGGAGAAAACAAATAACACACGTACTGTAAAAAAGCAGCTTGATGAAGTGTTTCCATCTAAATGCCCTTAGAGGAATTAGGGGAGCTTTTCTTCACCCCATGTTTACTTTTCAGAGTTCCAAATGTAAAGCCCAGAGAGGGCATTTAGTAGTCCATAATAAATCTTGCTTCAAGAAGACAAATATTGTGCTCAGTACATTGAGAAGGGAATTTGTACTCTTCTTTTACTAGACGGTTGCAAGGAATTTGACTTTTCAAATTCCTTCCAGACCATTCCCTGCCAAATCAATAGTTTCATCTATGTTACAGTTAATATTTTACAAGGTAACACCCAATCAATACACATTTTTCCTTGCATCATTTAGGGGAACAAAAATGCAACTATTTTAGATGTTGCCCAATTTCTCATATTGTTACCTATGACACTAGTCATAGGTAACAATGCGAGTACTAATGCACTACACAAAAAACTAAAATAGTGAGGATATAATCAAGTCTTTTTGTTTTTTAAACATACATACACACTCATACGAATACTCTTACGTGGCTTGACACAAACAGTAAATCTGAAAGCTAATTCACTTTTTCACTGATCTATGACAGAGGTTCCCAAACTGTGGTACGCATACCCCTGGGGATATGCAAGGCATCTCTGGGGGGTATGTGGGAGAAATTGTATAGTGGCAAATTTAATTTTCATAATAATAATAAATGGCACTTAAGGGGTTAAAATATAAAATGTATGCTGGTAGGGGTATGCGGGCAGCTGGTAAATCTGGAAGGGGGTACACCGTAAGAAAAATTCAGGAACCTCTGATTTATGACAGTTTCACATCCACGTGCTTCTGCAAGGATACAGGGTTAGAGTTACAGAGACGTAGCTAACATGTTATACTACAAGAGCATGCACATGCAGCAGTCTCAGTGTAACGACATATATTACAGAAGCATATATTACCCCTTTCACAGAGGATGTTAGGTCTCCCCATAGCCTGAAACAGCCCTGTAGTTGATAACACCTCATGGAATGAAAGACGTAAAATCTTTATGCAATCATGAGTGATACCATGTGCCTATTGGTTGCCAAGTAGGATGCAATCACCATAATGTAACGTTCTAGCTCAGCAAGTGTTAGAACATAAAGCAGACTCCTATCCCCATGATTCAGGTTTCTGGACTGAATCGGGCACAGCAAGAACTGGGATTTGGGTTGTCCTCATTTCAGGTGATTGTCTTGACCATTGGCTTAATGGCTATTGTAAAATTTTTGTTTGTTTGAGCATAAACTCCCCCCTGAATCCAAGAAACTTTTCCTCTGAGGATGGCAGGCATGTGCCTGCAAAAAGCTTCCATTTTGACAAGCTAACAGACAGACGTAAATTTGTTTCATCTCTTTCATCCAAATATTCCCCACTACTCTAAGGCCAAAAAGCACTGTGACCACCTGAAGAAAACAAGACTTCCACAAATTTATCCCCAAGTTCAGGTAATAGAGCATATTTTGTTGGAAACCACACCTAATGTGGTCCTAACATAACATTGATCTGAGCATTTGTTCAACATTTACAGGATGTTCTAGTTAAGAGGAGAGGCGATGCAGTCAGATATTTCAAGCAAACATGTTTATTAATAGGAAACATGATGCCTACTTCCCTGAGCTCAGGAAAGATCAAACAACAAGTGACCATCCCCTTGGTTATAGCCCCATGTTGCTTCTGTCAGCACCTTATCAAAAAGGCCTCTCAGCCTGGCTCTAGGCCGTACACCAGGTTTGTTTAGGCTCTGTCTCAAGTTGCTTCTTGACTCTCCCCTTCAGATACATGTCCCTACTAAAACATTCCCAGAAAGGCACCTCTGCCCACATGATTCAAACTCTTGAATGCCCTCACATGTGCCTGTGGTGAAGGCAGCAATTACCAGTTTCCATAAAGCAGTCTAATTTGAACCTTTGAAACTATCTTAAAAGAATGGCAGGAACTACACACACCTATTTTAACTCAACTGACAAAAGCAATGTAATAATTGCCAGTGATGGGAATCCACTGCAGCCCTTAGCAAGTTGTTCCAATTTATCACTTAAAAAGATGCAACTTACCAATACTCTTATTTCGTCTAGCTTCAATAACCAGCATGGGCTCCTATCGTACCTTTGTATGCAAGACTGATGACTACTCTATTATCAAATGTATATTCTCCAGGGAGGTGGCTGTAGGCTCCAGTCAAATCACCTTTTAAACTTCCACTCTGATATGCTGAATAAATTCATCTCCTTAAGTTTCTCACTAAAAGGGCCCATTCTCCATACTTTCATGGTTCACGTGACTTCTCGGACCCCTTTCCAAATTTTCAAAATCTCTGAAACATGGACACAGTACTCCAGTAGTGTTTGCACCAGTGCTCAAACAGAGGAAGTATAACCTCCTTACTCCTACTGGAGATCCTTCTGCTTATACAGCCAAGCAGTGCTTATAAAACACTACTTCTTTTGGGTACTGCAATGCACTGCAAGTTTCTGTTCAGCTATTTATCCACAAGGAGCCCAAAGTCATCTTCAGTGACTGGATCCCAAGGTAAAGTATCCCACCTTGCAACAATGGCCTGCATCCTTTGCTCCTTAATATATAACCATACAGTGAGCCATGTTGAAACGTATCTGGCTTGTTTGCACCTGTTTTATCAAGTGATCAAACTTATTTGTGCTTTCTCCCTTGATGATGGGTCCCCTATTTTCTATTACAGAGCTGTCCAACTTCTTAGCAGCTGGGGGCAGAGCAGGAAACAGAAGCAGAACCTAGAGCCTTTGGCTGCTGCTGCTGCAGATGGAGATGGGGGAGTGGCAGCTGGGTGGGAGCCCAAACTTGTCATCTCATAAAAAAATTATATCAAACTAGATCCTTTCAAACTATTTACCATAACCTGAACTGAAGAGCACTGATTGTAGTTCCCTCTGTAATTTCTTATTACTCAAATCCTGCATTACCCATACTGTTATTCTGCTGGGAATCAAAGTCAGTGTCTCAGGCCTATAATTAGCTAGTGTAATGGCTGTGTGCTTTATTCCACTATTTCTGTTAACTATGACCATGTTGTTGTTATAATATTGTATGGCTTGAGTAAATTCCTAGCCTGTGTACAGAGAAGAAAGGGTTAAGTGCCAATGCTGGCTTAAGGATAGAAAATAGACCTTTAGCATCAATAGTCTTGAACGGATGTATTTGTATTGGCAAGCATTACAGGCCAACACCCAGGAGGTGTCCACAGGAGATAAACGTGACAAAAGGGAGAGCAGGCTGGAAAAAGCAGTCTGGCAGGTCTGGGCCCAGAAGAGATTGAGAGGAACTGAAAGAAGTTGGAAGAGCTCTGAGAAGCTAGAAAACGCTAGAAGGAACAGCTGAGTACCTCTGGGGGTGATCAGGACTGTGCAAGCTGGACCTGGGACAGAGAGACTACTTAACCCCTTTTATAAAAACGGAGAACCTCTGGCAGGCTGTCCTCTACACCAGGGAATACTTTACTGAAGAGACTGTCTGCTGTGCTGCTTGGAACAGTGGGCTGCCCTAGGGCACCCCAAGACGAGGTGAAGTCCCTCTCTCAGAAGCGAAACTGGATGCTAGCTCCTTGAGTCACGGCCCTGGAAAACCATGGAGGGTGAAGGACTGCAAGGCCAGGTCAGGTGTCTCGTTGTGGGAAGGAGCTCAGACCTGCTCGAGAAGCCAAGCTTGGGCTGGCTGGAAGGGGTATTCTCAGATATCAGACACAGCTCCAGTGTTACAGAGCCCGCATCCCCCAGAAGGGCACTCTATAACACTTGGATCATCCCCTTTAATCTTTTAAATTCTGGCACAGTGTAAGCTTTCTATCAATTGTCTGAACTGTCCCCGTTTTTCAAGACAGTAAAAATTAACATTAATGGTACCAGAAAAAGCAAATTATCTGTATTTTTTTATTCTTACTTGTAGTTGCTGCTGCTTAATATCAGCCTGAGTTACTTCTGGAATGGAACACATCTCATCATCATATCATACAAATACGCTGCCTGATTTTTCCACAAATACAAAACAGAAATATTTAGTGGCACTTCTAGCTCTCTCCATTAGACTGACAATTTTACCATTTCCAACTAGCAACAGCATTGTTAGGGTTCCTTTGTTGTGAATACACTTGTCCCAAACACGTATAGCAGACTCTGCCTGTTAAATGAGGGGACCGTAGAAGAAAAGCTAGCATGACCTGTGAAACTGAGACAGTTTGCATGGAACAGCTGGCACCAGTGACAACTAGGTGATGACCAGAGATCCCGTTTTTTTGTTTAAAAATTGCAAATTCTCTGATTAAACCCCCCCCAAATCCACAATTAAAATGAAACGTCACTATCTATATAGGTATCAACTGAACACAATGTTTTATTGATATATTTACAATTTTAAAGCAGTCTGGAAGCCTACCAGTGCCTCAATCACTATAATAAAATAAATTCTAAATACCCCTACATTTTGGTATTAGATTTTGGGGTTTTTTAACATGGAAAAATCAGAGTTCCCGCTGCTCCTGGATGCAGGTCAACGCCCCTCACTCCCAGGTCATGGCCCCCAAGCCCTGTTGGTGCCCCTCACTCCCCGCCCACATGGTGCCCTCTCTCTGCCTGACGACCCTTCTCCTGCTTCCCCAGTCCCTTGCAGGGGGGAGAGCTTTTTGCAAGAGTGGAAAATCCATGCGTTTCTCTGTTAATATGAAAAATCTGTCCATGGAGGCAGCAGCTTCTTTGGGGTCGAGGCCCAGATTGGAGCGGGGGCTGGACCCTGCATGGGCTGATTTGCCCCGGGCTCTGCGCCCTGCCTGGGTCAGCTCTGTCTATGTGCAGAACAAATGGCTGTTTTAATTATCCAGGAGAAATTTTAATGGTGAGGACCATACATTAAAAAAAGAAAAAAAAAAGAAAACCTCTTATCCTGAATTTGGCAAATCATAAATTACTTTTTGTGGCTTTTTGATTTCTAGACCAATATTCTACAATTTTTAGCTTCTAATTTCTATGAATTGCTACCAATACAATCAACTTCCCCCTTTTCTGTTACTTTTATATGTGCTTATTTTTTATTGCTTTCACTTCCTCAATAAGCCTGGCTGTTTTTTTTTCAGCCTGTCTAGCTTCCTTTTCAACAGTGGCTTTTGAAGCATCCAGGAAAATGCTTTTAATCAGTTTTCAGTTATAGTTCACATTTTTCTATTTACATCCTTTCTTCCAGCAAATTTAGTTCTTAATTATTTTCAGTTTTTTTAAATTGGCCCTTTTAAAGCACCGAGTAAGATCTGATTCTATTTGCACATGACGAAATCATGCCACAACTGCATCTACCTAAGTAACCACTCACTTCTAGTTCTGTGATCAATTCCTCTTCATTGGTCAAGATGACCCCTAATACAAAATTCCCCTGTGGTGGATACATGTTGGATTTCTTCTTGAGCTAAGAAATTGTCATGTTTAATTTTAAAGTATAGTACCAGCAACATGAGACCTCATCACTCAGATAGACTTCCTCATGATAAAGCAGGATTTTTCTCTTCCCTACACATTATAAGTAAGTGCTGGTCATTAGGAGTTGGTCATTTTGTTCTGTAACAGACAACAATCTGCTTCTGTCTTTTTTTTTTTACAGTTAAAACATCGATCCATAAACACGCAAGGTAATGTTGCTTCCAAATGGCCAGTGACTTGGAAACAGGAACTTTCTTTTCGTGTGGAAGGCACTTTCCCCCTCACCTTTTGCTCATTTGACCCCTCTTGAATAGTCTGTAATGAAGGATCTTAACATTCAAATCATGCAAATCTTCTCATCAGGTTTCACAGCAATACCAACTCTTGTCAAATTTATGCTCATGCACAAGCAATTCCAATTCCTCTTGTTAATTATCCAGACTCCTAGCATTAACCTACAGGCAATTACATAATTTCTTCTCAAGTCCCTTGATGCCTTGTTGAATGTTCTTCTTTACTTACTGATTTTGTGCTAAAGAAAACGCTCATTTATTCATCCTGTTGTATCCTGCCTACTATAAATTGAATGCCTTCCTAATCACTTGGGCTATCCAAGCCTCTAGAAGACTGCTTCTCCTTCTACTGACAATGAAATCACACTATACAGTCCCTTTTCCCCACAGAACATGGACCAACGCTCCACCAAGCCAAACTCTTCAACTTACCCTACCAACCTAGTAGTAGCGGTATCACTTCCAGAATCCCCTGTTTTCTGCCTTCCTTTATGTGCAGTACATGAAGGATCCCTGAAAAGATCACTTGGATATTCCTCTCTGAGAACCCTTCTTAGTTCTCTAAAGTTATCTATAATCTGAGAGTTATCACATGAAGCATATCATTACTGCAGGTATGCACCATCACCAGGGGAGCTTGCCCACTGACTTAAGCCTTTCAGTCGCATTTCATATTTTGTCTCCAGGAAGACAGGATGCTGTCCTGTTTTATGCTTATCCTTTGCTGAATAAGCTTTCCACTTTTTCTGCATAAAATCCTGGATGTGAGCTGTCTCTCGCTTGGACACTGGGAAATCTTTTCATAGGCACACATGATCGTTTTAGGGGCTGGCTTCTGCTGGCTCACATATGTTTGATGCAGCTTGCTGTTTTATTTCATCAGCTGGGCCTTTGAAACTTTTTTTTTCTATAGTTCTCACACTAACAGCCTTCAAGTGATTGGATATTACTAGCTGGGTGGAATTTCTTCTGGTCCTCTCCCTCAGGTGATGACAGCTTGCTCAGCCTTACCTGCCTTTTCCTGCATATGCTAACCACCTGGTCCTTTGGCTTTTGTTGGTTACTTATAAAAGAAGTGGCCTTTGCTGGTTACCATTTCTTCTCTCTCTTCCTCCTGTTCTTTGTCTGGCTTCTTAAGTTCCCCTCAACCTCACTCCTTACTCTGCACCTCCTACATGCTGTCCACCTCTGCTTGGCAGTCTCTCTCTTCTTGCTAACAGCTGAAATGAAACCAATATTCTCCACTGGTTTTCAGATACTCAGAGTCACTGGCTGCCTAAAGATGTGCTCGTTTGTGATCTAATTAGAACACAAACAAGCAAACTTGATTATTCAAATCTGCTCCATGTTCTAATTATAACACAAACAAATTGCCTCATTGTCACATGTATTAAGCCCCACCCCCCGGGTTTTAGAATTGCTGCAGGTTGCTTTAACTAAAGCACCCCTGTTGAATGAGCTTTAGTTAAAGCACCCCCGGGACCATTTTAAAAAGGGGGGGGGGATGGGGATGACTTAATACACATGATGGCATGCCACTTTAATTACAGCAGTTGTCAGGGAACTAGTCTAATTAAAACAGCCTCTCCCCACGCCCCAGCATGTGTATATTTGTATAGCTAGCCCTTTTCACCAATTCCTTGCTTTCTTAAATATGAGGTGGTGATGGTTACCAGAGTTTTGTCCAAGTACTTCTCAGCCTCTCTAATGATTCACTTTGTCAGTACTTGTTCTTCTGAGCCATGAATCTCATCTTCCAGCACAGATGGCAACTTGCATTTTATACAGGAAAGTCACTTCTGACTTCACAGGAGAAACAGAGCATGGCACATACCTCATAGGTCAGAACCCACTGTTACAGATTGGCCACAGCAGCATCAAATGTAGGCCTGTGTCTTTAACACAAGCCTCTCATGCTTCCTTTCTAAATTCCCATTTGTTGCTCTTTTTCACCTACGCAGCAGCAAAGACCATCTCTCACATAGCGCACAGCAAATCTTGACTTGGCAGTCCAGAACTGAATGACCACTTAAATGGATAAAATATTAAACAGGAAGAGGAATTAGGGTGACTCACAGTAAATAACTGACAGCAACAGGATGAAGTGAAGAAAAGGGCATTTTAGGCTAGAGGTAAGGAAATGTTCCTGAGGATGGTATCTCCTAAGATTGTGGAACCCTTTAACTTCATTTTCATTGTTTTACACAATATTACTCCAACTTCTATCAAAATATTTCTAAAACCTATCCATTTCCACAAAGCATCCCAATTGTACTCAAAAACCGTTTAATTTTGTATCATACTCTCCAGGCAGCTTTCAGTTCAGCTCTGCAGAACAGGAATATGTTAGTTCTTTTGTAGTCTGTGCAGCACCATGGATACCTGTGAAGCCTCATACATAAATAATAATAACTTCTCTCTTTTTCTCCACTTCTTCCGGGCTCTTATGTTCCTCTCAGCCTTTCTCCTTACTCGGCACCTGCTTTCAGGCTGTCCACCAGCCTCTCTCTTCTTGCTTACTGACCAAACAAATGCCCTTCTCCCCCACTAAGTCTCTCCTTAAAACTCATTATTTCTATAAACCTCTAGAATGATGTGTCCCTACCAATAGTCCTCCACTTTCCAAACTATCACCCCACATTTGTTTTTGTCAGAGTTATATTCAAGGAAGGCCCATCTTGTGAGCATCTTCTATATTTATGGTGCTGTTCAATTAATTAATATCAGTCTCAAGGAGACAGGGAAAACAGCACTAGTCAGGACATTTAATTATAAAAGATGAATCACAAGGGTTTATACCATATGAAACTATCTGCCATGGAAAAGAAGGGAGAGACTATGTCATTTCCTAAGCCTTTTCCATGTAGCTTTATCACTTTAGGGTCTTTAAGCTGGCAAGGTCCTGTGCATTACTGCTTAAGTTCTCTGTTCCTTTTTATTTTTGC
The DNA here is from genome assembly GCF_030867095.1 of Alligator mississippiensis. NCBI lineage: Eukaryota > Metazoa > Chordata > Crocodylia > Alligatoridae > Alligator > Alligator mississippiensis. The sequence goes on from NC_081828.1 coordinate 8,378,555, forward strand.
TAGCCCCTTTATTCTGGAGAGTTGTATGTTTTGTTTTATAGTTGTGGAAAATCTCCAATGCAACTGACTGAATTAGATATGATCACATGCTAGTTTCCACTGCTTGCAATCATTCATACAGGTCTACTACAACCTACTAAGCTCACAGGAACATCTTCATTACTCAAGAAAAAAAACAGTTAAAATCACTTTTCACATTGCCCTTTTCATACAGGAGGTACAAATAAAGAGCACAGATAATGGTGAGACTTTCCTCTGGTGCAGAAACTCCCCTCTAGTACTTTGAGAGAACATAAATTAGTATATTCAGAGCCAGAACTTGATCTTAAAACATCTTCTCAAGCAAGTATGATATTCTACAAGGCAGCATAGCTTTGATGCAGTGGTGATCACTGCAGGGGGGGGTTTGTTTTTTAAATCTCAAAATCAATAAAAACCACAGCTGCACCTGGGAAGATGCCTTCAACAGAAAGCCAGATCTTGAGAAGCATGAATTCATACATTTTAAAAAAAAATTAAAACTGGGAGGGGTGGGGGGGAAGAGAGTAAGTGGAACTTCCACATTCAGAAGATGCCCCCAAAGCTGCACTCTTTGCAACAGAAATGCAAAGGAAATAAGTGGGCTAAACAAGCTGACCCTCACCATCTTTAGAAGTAGCTCTACCATGGCAGGGAAGAAGCCTGCAATACCTCTGCTGATGCTGTACGTATGCTGTACACAGAAAACTCATCTTTCAAGTCAGTATTTCGCATGTTCTATATCCACAAAAAATAAAGCTCAACAGTAATAAGAAACCACTTCACACAAATCAAGGCACCTTCATTTGCCCACCAGGGCTTAGGCACCATCGTCTAAAGTAAACCAGCTAGTACAGAGCTGCCCAGGAACAAATTACTGCAAATAGAGCAACAATTAAGTTACAATATCATTTTAAAACAACAGTGCCTTATTGACTTAGTTGAGTCACATTGACCTCATCATCTTATCTGAACTGACATAAGCCCTGCCTGCTCACCTAGTTTTTTTAATCAGAGGTTTCTGCCACTGGTACATAATCTGTGGCTTTCAGCTACTGCTGGAAATGTCATGAAAAGCAAAGGCTAATCATCAGGTTTCTATGAACAATATTATTCTGCACTCCTGTAATAACTTTCATCTGAAGATTTCAAACCACTTTACTGATCAATCTACCTGGCCTACATTAGCATAAGTAACTACAGACTGAGGCCTATATTCAGCATTATCTGATATAGATAGTAAAATCCCCATCAGAGTTGCAAATCAACCTAATACTATAACTGGATTCCAGAGTGGCAGAACCAGACTTGCTCTACACATTTTACCAGCCAACTACGAAACTCTGCATGAAAGAATAACTTTACCTCATTCCACTGAAATGCAGTCACTGCAGAATGGAAGAAGATACCAGAACAGTTAAGGGCAGAAACTAAAGAATACTTTATTATGCAGAAATTAGGGGTAAATCCGTGGTTCAAAGAACATTATTTCCCAGTCATTTTGAACTTTGGCCAAAACGTGGGAGAGGTAAACACCCCTCAAAACTTAAAGAATGGAACTTGACACCTTCGTAAACCACAAATATTCAGGGCCTTGGTTTTGTTTCATCTGAAAGTTGTGGCAAAAGCAAGCAGCAGTAGGCAGATACTTCTAAAGAGCCTATAGAAATGGGAAGCCTGTGCTAGCTGCAGGATGCCAATTTCACATAGGGAGGAGACCAAGCTGGCTGAGTTTCAATCAGATGAGCTGGAAGGACTGGTCATAGGCTGAGGGATGCAGAAGGAAGAACTGCTGGGAATTAAATCAACCCTCTGAAGAAGGGCTTTTTTCTCTTACTTGTTATTCCGGTTTCCTGTTTAGCGATACCCTTCGATTCCCAGCTGTAAGATAATCTCTCAGCAGCAGCAACTAGAAAGGCTTACTCACTCGCATTTGTTCATTCCAACCTGGCTAGCATGATCCATACCCATCTCCTCAGAATTAAATAATGTATTGTTCTTCAAAAGGTTAGGCTGCAAATTCTTTGGTAACAGAGGCTACAGCAGAACAGTTTCTCTCACCTCCCAGGCTCTTGGATGTTCATCAGCTTCCCAGCAGTTTCTGAGCAGACCTAAAGGTGTTGATGTTTTGCCTGCCTGTTGAAGAGCTAAAGCGCTTGGGACTGTTCACCTAAAAAACAACCTCTCTTCCCATGTTCACCTGCCATTAGCAGCTCACAAAGTGTTCCTCAAACTCCTGTCGACCAAAGGAAGAAGCAGTCAGCGGGGTCATCTTCCATAGGAGCCAATCAACTCTATATACACCCTCTTGCTTAGTTTGAAATAGCTCAGCTTTGTTGTCCATCAAGGCCTACATTTAAAAGGAGCGGTTAAGATACTATGAGCCCAGAATAAATTAAAATTCTATATTAAAAAAAAGTAGTAGTAAACAGCACTTATCACCCTAACTTTGTATGGTACAGAGACCGTCACAGAACTGGAACCTATGGGTGTAACAAAAAATTATTGATAGGAAAGAGAAATTGGCTCTACTATCTCAAAAGTAGGAATATATTGTGTTGGTGGGTATTGGCAGTGCCTTTATCAATCTTGCTTTCACCTGTAACATTTTGTAGGGAATTTCTTATTTTATGCTTTGCAGTTGTGGTATATCCAGATTTGAAGGGAAGATCTGTTAGTTTCAATGATGTTGTAGCTACTGTGATGTATATATATATATATATATATATATATATATATATATATACATACACATACATATACATATACACACACACACACACACACACACAGAGTCATATATGCAGAGTCAAATTCTGCTCTCAGTTACACCTGATATAAAGCCGATAAACTGATATTGGAAGCCAAATATGGTTAAGTTGGTTATTTGAGTGGATCTGAAACGATGCACTATAAAACAGACTGTGCCTTCAGGATAAAGCTGCAAAATCTAAACAGAAGAACTCTTGGGGAGCAAGTCAGTTCTGAAAAGTAAATGCTTTTTTTTTTTTTGAAAACAAAAACAACATGTTTATAGGCTGTGAAAAACAATTTCAAATCTCAGCATGCTAGAAGGCAACGAGGAACTGATGCCTCCCAACAAAAATGCTGTACATTATTACACATGCCCACTCCACAACTACTGTCATTCCCTAAAGAGATGGTATGTGTCCGTAATGAAGATCATTTGTAGTGAAATTTAGCTTCCTGTTTCTCTATTACACTCTCAGGGATCATAACTCTGTATTGCCTGTGCTGTCAAGGGCAGATGAGAGCAAAGGCCTCCCCTCAGGAACTGGCAAAGATGAAAGTTTGGTCTCAAAATGGCGTTTCAATGTGACAAACCCATATTCCAGATGCAAGGATGTAACATCAACTGATTAAATTAATTCAGCAGGGCCCAATGAAAGCTGAATGGAAACTATATGCAATGAACTAAAAAAAAAAAAGATTTGTGGACAAGCATATAGGCTCATTCACATATGGGGGTTCACAGTTCCTTGTGAAGCATTTTACTATCCCCTTCAGATAAAAAGTCTTTCTTTCCCAAGTTGAACCTGAAGCAAGACCACCCAGATGGGCACAGAGACCTGACATGTCATTTTCATGAAAACACTGCCACTCTTCTTCCCATTTTGTGATGCCCTTCCATAACAGAAACACACTACTGTGAATTGCTTTGAAACCTGCATACTGGAAGCTGACCTAAGCCTACAGTTTGCCAATAATACAGCATCCCCAACAGTGCATCTGGTATCAAGGATTTGAGCTGTAAGATGGAGAGAAGGAAGCAGTCTCAGGAAGAGCTGGGTTCAATGCACTGTTGGTCTTCATAGTTAACTGTTAACATGATGACCTACATAGAAAATAACGTCAAGGAAAGAGGCCACTGCACAACTAAGATAGTAACAATACGCCCTCTGTACATGTACTGAATGCACCAGCTTCTTCCTTTGGTGGTTCTTGCTGGTGTAGGATTGGTGTGGAGGAAGTCATAGGAAGAGCTATAAGAACCCTTATGAGGACATTTGTACAGTGCCAGTGATGAGACTGGCTGAAGCAATAAACACCACACTCCTGGAGGCCTAGCTACTTTTTCTGTATTATCCCAGGCCCAACCCAGCACTGAGCAAATGCAGAGGCTGGGAATACTGTAAGGTTTATAGAAACACGGTTTCACTTTTTCTCAGCTCCTACACATAACCAAGCTGGGCCCAACCAAATTGGGCCAAGCTCTGGTGCAAGATGCACAGGTGGAAGCCTGTTGCACCCCCATGAGCCAAGAACCCTAGCAGACCCCCAGTGGACCCTGACCAACAGCATGGAGCTGGGAGGTAAGTGGGGCGCGTGGTGGATGGGCATTAGATAGGAGTGGGAGGCAGCTGAGCAGAACTGAGGAGGGTCACCCCCTCCACCTCCACCCCGGCTCCTACTTAGCCCTGCCACCCAGGGAGCCATGCAACTGGAGCCGCACAAACAGGCGCTCTGGGCCCGGCATGCAAGTTCGTGCACGAGTTGGAATGGGAGGGCTATCGGTGGGCTCTCTCACTTCTGAGGTGTAACACATGGCACACCTCGTGCTTCTTGCATCCCCAAGCAGCCGAAGCTCCCCCACACCGAGGGACAGTCCTCTTGGTGCTGGACCTTGGGTAAAGGGGATGAGGGACCAACCCTCCCCCACTCCAGGGAGGGATCCGGGGACCCAGGGAGTCCCCTAGCTGCTCAGGAAGCTGGGAAGCCAGGAGATCCCCCTGCAGGCAGCTGCTAGAGCCTGCCTTGCCAAGCCACTGCAGCAGCAGCTGGTGAGGACCACGCAGGAGTAATTACACCCATCTGGTTTCCTACTTAAACAAGCACCTAGGGAGCTGTGCGATGGAGGCCCACCCTGCAATATGGTGATGGGTACACACGACACCCCTAGGCTTCCTGGTCCGGATGGACCACCCCCACCTTGGTACCTCAGAGGCCTCTCCCCAGATGGAGCCTATGGTCCCAGCCTCCATGCAGACGGAGCCCTTGACTCCAGGCTGTGGGTGCTGCCTGGCACATCTGCTGGATACTGCTATTAGGGGCACAAGCACTCCCACTTGTGGGATATGCTCACTGGTGGAGGCTTTGGAGGGACAGGTGAGGGAGCTCCAGGAGGAGGTAAACAGGCTGCAAATCATCAGGGAACATGACATGGAGACTGACACTTACTGCCAGGCCCTGCACTTGGAGAAGGACACCACGAAGACCGGGCAAAAGAGTGGGCTTGAACAAGAAGGCCCAACCGACAGTGGATGAAACTGCTCACATCAGGCCTGAAGCCACGAATGCCAGAAGCATGAGAAAAACAGGAGAAACTGGGACTCCTTTTGGTAGACAAGGAATTTGATCTGACTGGGTTGACGGAAACCTGGTGGGATGACGCACATGATTAAGCAGTGAATATTGAGGGCTACAGGCTTTATAGGAAGGATCGGGTTGGGAAGAAGGAAGGAGGTGTGGCCTTTTATATGAAAGAGCAGTACCCCTCCCTGCAGGTCATGTTTGACAGCAGGGAAGGTTCCCTTGAGACCTTCTAGCTCAGGATACAAAGGGGATCAGGAGAGGGAGACCTGATGGTAGGAGTCTACTACAGGCCTCCTTCCGAAGAAGAGGAGAGTGATCAGGCATTCTCCAGGAAACCGGCTGAGGCAGCTAACACTGAAGACATGATTGTCATAGGTGACTTCAACTACCCTGACATGTATTGGGAGGACCATTTGGCCAACTCCAGAAGGTCAGCCAACTTCTTGGTAACAATAGATGATCTATTCCTGACAGGTTGCGGAAGGGCCTACTAGGGGTAAGGCCACTCTGGATTTAGTGTTGACCAAAGTAGGGGGCCATGATAGGCAACCTGAGGATTGGTGGTACTCTGGGCAACAGTGATCACAACCTGATTAGGTTCACCATTCACCGTAAGACTGGGAAACCAGTCAGCAGAACAGAAGTCCTAGATTTCAGCAAGGCAGACTTTGGCAAACTCAGGAGGCTAGCTGGAGGGGCCCTCTGCAACCAGTGACTGGACAACTTGGGAGTTCAGGAACGGTGGTACTTCCTTAAGGAGGCAATTCTCACTGCTCAAAAAACAGGCCATCCCCACGTGGACAAAAAGCAGGAAAGGAACCAAGAGACCTGCTTGGCTCAACAGGGATATTAGGGAACTATTGAAAAAGACAAAAGAAGCATACAAGTGTAACAGAGCACAGGGTGCTCTGTTACTTTCGGAGGCCTGGCTGTCATCTCAAACAGGCTATGCTGCCTGATTGGGGAACAGGGCCCAACTATTATATAAGGGCTGGGCCCTGAACAACAGGGGCAGCAATCTGCTGCCAGCCAGCTAGAAGCACTACCAGCTGAGCTGCTGCTCATGAAACAGCTTGGAGGTAAGGACTGGGGGATATGGGGAAGGAGAAGGCCCCACTCTGGTCCTGGACATGACTGGAAACTGCACCCTGCCGGGGACGGATGACCTGGTGGGACTATCTGTGGCAGAACGGTCCCCAAGAAATGCCAGGCCAGTTATCGCCCTGGTAAAAGGCGAGTATGGGGAACCTTCTAACCCCAGCTGCACATCCATGGTGGTTGTAGATCTGTACAGGGGGAGCCCAGGCTCACTGTGAGCACTGAGGCAAGAGACAGTCCTGGGGAGCTATTAAGAAAGCTCCCAGGCTCAGGGACAAGGAAGCTCCCAGGCTCAGGTGCAGGGAGGCTCAGGACAAGGCTCAGAGCCCTGATCCCATCAACAGGGCTCAGATGCCCAGCGTGTGCAGGCTCAGAGGTCCAATGTGGGACCTAGGAGCACTAAGTATATTAGGATAATTGGTTAATGCCGGGTACAAGGCCACAGAACATCTACAAGGCATGGAATATGGTAAGGGGAGGTTGGAGTCATATATATATACCACCTTGTCATCAGGACAGATAAATGGGCAGCCTTCCACCTGAGTAACATTACTGTAATTGTTAACATCAAGGCATGGCAGATGAGGAGGTGGGCAGCTAGCCACAAGACAAGTGGGTTAGCCTACATTTTGAGATCGGCTCCGGGATGCCCACTTGTTACAACGAACAATGGAAGAATGGTTCAGCAACCAGAGAGGAATACACCTACATAGCCAAGGTCTGCAGACATGAAACATGGAAAGCCAAGGCAGGCATGGAGATCAAGCTGGCAACTGAAATAAAGGACAACAAAAAATCCCACTATAGATACACAGGGAGCAAGAAAGAAAGAAAAAAAAAAAAAAATCAGGCTCCACTCTGGGAGCCCTACCTAATACTGAGGGGCAGCCCACAGTCGATCCCCGCAAAAAGGTAGAACTCCTGAATACATACTTCATGTCGGTATTCCTGAAATCAAATGGGGGCTGTTGACCCGACCAGAGGCCCAAGGAATATGAGGAAGACAACAGACTACATGAAATCAGTCCTGAACAGGTAAGGGATCTCCTACAACACTTGGATATTTTCAGGTCTGCTGGGACAGATGACCTGCGTCTGAGAGCCCTGAAAGAACTGGCTGAGCTTATAGCAGCGCCACTGGCAAAGCTGTTCAAAGAGTCATGGAACTTAGGAGTGGTCCTAGATGACTGGAAGAGGGCCAAAGTGGTGCCTAACTTTAAGAAAGGGAAGAGGGATGACCCTGCAAACTACAGACCAGTCAGTCTGACTTTGGTCCTGAGAAAAAATTTTCAAAAATTTGTTAAGGAAGCCATCAGTCACAAGCTGGTAACTAACGGGGTATCAAGAAGCAACCAGCATGGCTTTATCAAGGGTAGATCATGCCTGACAAACCTGGTTTCCTTCTACAACCAAGTAACTAACCAACTGGATGAGAGACACAAGGTCAATGTCATTTACTTAGACTTCAGTAAAGCCTTTGATTCCGTTTCCCACAGGATTCTCTCAACCGAACTGGAGGGTACTGGGCTGGACCAGTCTACAGTGAGGTGGGTGGACAACTGGCTTAGTGGCTGATCCCAAAGAGTTGTAATCGATGGGATGGCCATCTCTAATGGCGTCCCGCAGGGATCGGTGCTTGGACCCGTGCTCTTTAACTTATTTATTAATGACTTGGATGAGGGGGTGAAAAGCTCAATGATTAAGTTTGCAGATGCTACTAAGCTGTAGGGAAACAGACATCAGAGGATAGGGATTCAGGATGACCTTGACAGACTGGTTTTATGGGCTGAATGGAATCAGATGAGGTTTAACAGGGACAAGTGCAGGGTTCTTCATCTGGGTAGGAAGAACCTTCACCATAGCTACACAGTGGGTGGTGGTCCACTGGCTGGCACAGCATCTAAACGAGACCTGGGGGGTCATGATAAACCACAAAATGAACATGAGCCAACAGTGCGATGAGGATGCCAGCAGGGCAAACAGAACTCTGGCATGCATCAGCCACTGTGTTGACAACAGATCCAGGGAGGTCCTCTTCCCTCTCTACTGGGTGTCGGTGAGGCCACAGCTGGAGTACTGAAACCAGTTCTGGGCACCACTCTTCAAGAAGGATGTGGATAAGGTCGAGAGAGTTCAAAGAAGGGCCATGTGCATGATTAGGAGCATGGAAGATAGGCCCCATGAGGAAAGACTCTGAGAACTGGGCCTGCTCAGTCTGAGTAAGAGAAGACTGAGAGGTCACTTGATAGCCTCCTACAAGTACATCAGGAGTAATCATCAAGATCTAGGGGAGCAACTCTTCAGGAAGGCACCTCAAAGGAGGACAAGGACCAATGGGCACAAGCTAGTAGAGGGTAAATTCAGGTTGAACATAAGAAAAAACTTCTCTGTAAGGGTCACCAGAATCTGGAACACACTCCCAGCAGAGGTGGTGCAGTCACCATCCTTGGAGGTGTTAAAGATGAGGCTGGACAAGCACCCTGTTGAGCTCGTCTGAGCCCAACAACTTCCTACCCATGGCAGGGGACTGGACTTGATGATCTTGCAAGTCCCTTCCAGTCCTTCAATTCTATAAGCCAGGCCCAGATAATCTGTAACTCAACAGATCAGGGTCACTACAGGGTACTGATGAATGAAGACATGTTAGAAAAGCGTGGAACTCATTGCCACAGGAAGTCGCTGAGGCCAAGAACCTTATGAGATTCAACAAAAAAAATTGATAGTTATAGAGATGTCAAGTCTCCAGAGTTACCACAATCAATAATGACATATTGGTGAAAAGGATATTAGACTTTACATTGCAGGACTTAAGCAAGTGATTAAGATAATACCCAACATGAGAGAGGTCAGTTAACTCACATTTGCCTACTGCTAGGTTCATACACTTTCCTCTGAAGCAATTTCCATTGCCTAATGTCAGAGACATAATATTGGAATAGCTGGACCTTGCATCTTATATGGTGAATCTGGTATGGTGATTCCTATTTTCCTGTCACTGAATGCAAGCTATGGCGCTCTGTCCATACTCAGAGCATGTGCTCACATAGTTACATCAATGGCAACTGATGAAGCTAGGCTTGCCCCTGCAACCTACCTCTCTCATCACAGCCTGTGTAAGGACTACTCACAAAAGATGACACTTGGTTGTTTTAAAATCTCTCTCTCTACTGCTTGTGATGCGAGACTGCCATGGAAAGGTCTGACAGAAAAAAAAGATGCTGGGTAGGAATTTAATATGGATGAAGATCATTAAAAGGAGAAGCATAATAATAGAAGAAGGTCTGAAGAATAAGTGGAAAAAAGCAGCCATCAGCTGAAAGGCTTCAAAAGAGTATCAGCAGGAGAAGGAAATGGAAGCAGAGTAAAAAGAGGAGGAACAGCATGGACAAGAAACACTGACTGGGAAAGAAGAAAGAGAAAAAATATTTGTTTCAGGTTTAAGAATTCCATATGTTGCTCACAAAAGGATAGTTCCTTCATTTTCCGCAAAGCAAACAGATTTTTGAAGGGGCACAACACTAACAATTCACGAACACAACTGAAAGGACCGCACCACATGGTAAACTACACGGTTCTTGGTAAAGAAAAGCAGATTTTTCATTCCTGAGACAATGCTGGCATGGAAGCTGCACAATATACTCAAACTTCTGATCAATACATGCCATCCAGAGAGAAACACTCTCTCTTCTCAGTTATTTCATATGCACGGCATAAAAAAAAAAAAGTGATTTTATTTTCCCATCTCCTTTAAAAGTACAAGTATTTATCTTGTGCTCCAAAGGCCAGCTCTTACCCACCTATTAGATACCTAAATGTGGGTCTATTCTACTCTGCTTGAAACCTTGCAAAATTTTTGATACCTAAGTCGTCTTCATGCTCCTCGCTGCTTTTTGTGATACAGAAGTGGGAGCATTAATGGTTTTTCAAGGACTGCAACAGCCTGGAACAGAATTCCGCTTGGGTTCCTTAAAGTTAAGTAGAACTGGCCCAAAGCCTGCTTAAACTATTCTACTTAAAAATGAATGAAACAAGGAAAAAAAAAAATGATAAAAGCAGTCAACTCACTTGGCTTGAAGAGAAGCAAGGGCATCAGGGAACTTGTTGCTTAGAAATAAATCCACAGCAGCTGAACATTCATCCAGGGCCACATTCAGGTCTGACATAGATGACCTGTTGAAAAAGAAGAGAAAAGAAAAAGTAACAGATAAATGGACCATTTCAATTACTCTTCTATTGAGCTCTCACCCATACTTCCCTACTATCACCTTACATGTACTGTAATTCCAATTTCACTAATCCACTGCACAACTAGTAACCCCCTAGCCTTGTTGTAGGAAATGTGCCATAAGGAAAGACAGGCATTTACCTCTTCTTAGCTGTTCCTGTATAAGTGCCCCCACCCCATTTTCTGTTGGTCTCCATCCTAAAATACTATGTTCCTTTGCAGTAGACCGTAACATGAAGAGAGTGCCCTCCTGATGTGGTTCCGTTGTTATAAAGATGCTGCATCACCATCTAAAGATCCATCATCTTCCCAGTAGGACGTTGTCAGGTCCAAATGAAATGCACAGCTCTTACAATTACTTTGCAAGATCCTAAGAATCAAGGTCAAGGCCACAACACTTCATATGGGTGGTGAGCCACTGTTCAGGGCCACCTGTGAAAGAATTAGAAGATGCTACAAAGTAGTCCCTACTCCAGAGGTGGAAAATGTACCATGCTCTTACCCTTTGCTCACCCAGCACAAAGGCCGGATCTGACTCCACACAGATCCATTCTGCTAAGTTTAGGTGATGTTCAGACACAGGGTTTTGGTTTGGTCCAAAGAGAAAATGACCAGTGACAAAGTCTGAAGCCAGACTTGAACTCTTCCTAAATTTGGGACTGGTTACATCCAGGTTTCAGGTTCAAGTCCATCTTTTAGATACTGAAGACCAGAAAAAGCACAGTAAAAAAAAAACAAAAAACCTCTTTTCTTCTACCTTGCCTAGAAGTTTCAAGGTAAGAAATCGCAGGGGAATGAATGACAGATACTGAAAATAAAGGAAGTGTTTCTTCCTACAGCTGGCAATCAGCCTGTGGAAGCTGCTGCAGCAGTGGAATCAGAATTTCAAATACCGTGGTTGGATTGTTTTACAAACCACCACATTATTATGCAGTACCTCTGGCTAGATAGTTTTTCACTATCTTGTTGAAGATCAGGTATTAGTCATTGCTTGACCAAAGGGATTCATGATCTGATGCCATATGGAAACTCCTACATACATTGCTGCTGCAGATTGTATTATGTATAGCCCATGCTTTGTACAGCCACTGACCACAAGATAGCAGGAAGAACTAAGCCATTACAGCTATCAAATCAATCAACTGATTTTAAATCAATTAAAATGGCTGCTCCTGGGGAACAAGGAAGTGTCACTAACTCTGAGAAAGCACACAGGTGTAAAACCAGCAACTACCCTTCATAATCAAAAGCCTATTTCAGCATTTTCCACTGATCACATTTGTTTTTCTTTTAAAGATTTATGGCCTGAGGTGTCAGGCTGACCTCCAAGGAGAGTTTTCAGCAGGTCTGTACTGGCAAGGAGATAATACAGACCAGCTGAAAACTTCTGGCCGAAATTCAGCATAAGAGAGAGAATTGTTGTAGGCAAGCTTGCAGAAGGAACAATACAACCTGCACTGGCAAGGTTGAAATACCCTGGGCAATGTCCAAGCAGCTGAAACACGGGTCCTTTGCAGTTTGTAAGGAAACAGACAGGATGTCATCAGTCTGTGGCAGAGAAGCTGATTTCTCTGTTTTATAGAAAGTAGTAAAGACTTATTTTCTCCTCCTCTACTCACAACTTCAGCTGCTGTAAAATAAATTAAACTGTCTTGTGACTCAGGATCTATGCTACTTCCTTAACATGCAACATGCATAATTACCAAACTGAAAGAAACACAGACCTAAAAATCCCAGAAAGTATGCTAGCGATACCACCCTAACAAGGAAAGCATCAGAGCTCAGAACAAACCCCGACATTTCAACTGAGGAACTTCAAAATCATTTGCTTTAAAACCAGAACTATCTTTATAGAGGAGAGGGAGAAGCATGAGATGTTTCCAGTTTCAAGAATGAGGATCAAGCACTTGAAAGAGACATTTTATGAGAGTCTGTTATCACCAATCCCGACGCTGCATACAACTCTGCTCCCCAGAGTCTCAAAGTGCTTTACAAACATTGATTAACTAACCCCCAGTATCCCTGTGAGCCATTATGTCTCAAACAATATCATGCATGGATAACTTATACACCTTCAAGCCCACTCTGAGCCTGATTTATTGCAATAATGTAGAACTTTGCCATCTGTAGCCTGCAAGGGTTGCATTTATTACATACCTTTGTAAACCTACATTTCCCAAAATAGTAGCATATTTAACACTGATCTGAAACATGCTCTCATCTGTTTAAAGTCTTCCATCTTTTTTCTGACTCTGTTTATCTCCACAGAAGGTAAGATTTTTTTTTTAAATAAAACTGCTAACTGGCTAAAAGTTCAAAGTACACATCAGATGTCCCATGCTCTTGGAACCTTTTCTAAAAACAGAGTAATTGATACAAATCTCAGTTCCAGCAGCTACAGCAATGGGAGTTACTGCCCCCCCACCCCCAACACTCAGGGGAAAGAAAAGCATTAGATGTAGTTCCTGATTAAAGAACTGAGACTGCATTAACTGAAGGTATTAGCATGCTATGCACAATACAAAATATATTTTCTTTAAAATATTTTTTTTGTGCACTGCTATATTAATCTGGAGAAGGCTGAACATTTTTACAAACTGATTAGTCATGCTTCAGTGGGTTGCACTGTTTCCCTGCTATCTTATCTCAGATGTAAAATCAGCACTGCCTTAAATCCAAATCACCATACTGTACATACCTTTCCAATAAGTCTCCAGTGTCTTTTGACATAGTCATTGGTGTGTCGAGTCAGCGCCTAAATCAGCAGCAGCAACCAGCAAAGAACATCTGGCAGCAGCAGGCACGCAACACGACTTAACCAGCTCAGAATGACAGTCACACTAAGCCTAGGGCAGGGCACGGTCCGCCTGCCTGCTGACTGTATTGTACTCACTGATTGGTCCTTAGGGTCATTATGGTAAAATTACAAGTGTCTGTAGTTTAGTTCTAATAAACCATGAGCGAACGACTTGGATCTCATGCCTGCAGTGAAACTATCCTTTCCCTGATCACTCTGTGAAGTTCATATATCATTAGATACTGCTGTGCTGGAGAGGCTGCCAGCTGCCAGCAAGTACATATTTGATTTATGGGAAATGACAGAACTTGTAGAAAGGAGTGGCCATCCTAGATATCATTCATTTGAGTTAAAGAGGGAAGCAATCAAATGCTCCTTTAGTAGAGATACCTGACACACAAGCCACCACTCAAGGTACTGGATCCCAGGGGAAAGCCCGAGCAAGAACTAACAGAAAGTAAAGAGGGTTTCGCTAACAGTGGATGCAAATGAAGGGGCTGGGACGCTAAATAGCACAGCTCTATATACCTGATCGTGTTCAAGAAAGGTCCAGAAAGGCAGACTGGAGGTGCGAAGAAACAGAGGTTCAACAATAACAACTAATTTATATCCGCAGTTTCTCTTCTTTATAGAAACACCCCGGCAAGGCCTCACATAATAGCTAATGGCTCAGATCAAGAAACAACAATACCAATAAGGATGGAAAGGGGCAGCTGAATTTTCTTAGTGAATGTTTCTACACCCTTTACCCAGCATTTGCCATACTAGTCTTCTCTGCTTGCAAGTACTCCAGGACAGGAATTGGGACATACAAGTCTGGACAGCACCTAGCATGTGGTAGACAACAAATAAAATAAATCAGCCATCCATTGTTTTTAAAGTTGATATACATATTAGTGTGCAGAGAAGATATTTTTATCTATCTACTGTCTGGCATATGGCTGAGAACAATGGCACCTGGGTTTCTCCCCCATTTCTTGCACTAACTCACTCCAAGTGCTTAGCTTCATTGCTTACTCTTTCATTGCCCGTTTTCTCAACTGCAAAACAGATAAAACCTACAGATTTGTGATGAAAAGCCTAATTTGATTAACACAGACAAATATTAGAAGCCAAATCAGGCAGTCAAGTACAGGCACAAAGGAAAGCTGTTACTGCCCTCCAGAGTTTACAATCTAATGGTTCAGTTGTGCAAACAGGAGTATAGATATTAGCTATATGATGCCCCATTGTTAGATTAAGCATAAGAATAAAAGAAAATATGACAGCAGCTGCTGAATCAAACCCACAGAAGATGACAGAAAAAGAAAAAGTAAGAAAAGGGATATGACACACAAAGTGATTAGTATGGCACCACTTGTTGCATGCATGTATGGGCTTTTTCCCTTTGCATTTTAGTTGTTCAATTTATGGCCTCTTGCCCTTTACTGGTTCATTTGTCACCTTTACTCAAGTTTCACTTAAAAAAAATAAAAGATCCCCCTTCCTGTTTCTCTTTCCCCCTCCCAATTCTTACCCATTTCTTTTGAAAGTCACCCTATTTACACAGCTTGTAGGTTATTAGCAATCCCTATTATTTTATTATTCAAATCGGCTCACCCTTTCTCTTCCTCTTCCCCCAATACTTTTTGTCTTGTCCAATCATATGCCCTAACACTTAGTCAAGCCTCCTCTAAAATTAGATCAAAAAATTACCACAAGCTACAGGGCAACTGCTAAAGAAAAAAAACAAAATTACCCTATTTTTAAACACTTTCATGGCCTCCATTCACACCATATTAGAGCACCTCCAAGTCGGCCAGTATGTTTATTCCTCACAAAATCCCTCTGAAGTCAGGAGTACTATTATCCCCATTTTCAAAACAAAAAAAAAAAGCTCAGAAAGACTAACATCACTCCTGAACATGCTGGAAAACTTGCAGTGCTGTTGGGAATTGGACTGGGAAGTCCCACTTGCCTGCTAGTTCTCTGGCTATCCTTCCTTCGTAATGCCACCTTCTACTTCTCTCGTGCTGCTCTCATTTCCAAAAAGAGCTGGGCCCTGGTACCTGTCTGGATATAGTGGTGGCTTTCAAGCAATCTGCCGTGTCCATGCACTGGTGGCCTGCAGTGCTATCAGCTATTTCAGTGCTGAGGAATGTCAAACCAGGACATGGGCAGCCTTTCCATGTTGTATTATATTTGCATTAAAGAGTCTAAGCCAGAGGTGGGCAATTATTTCAGCTGGAGGGCCGCTTAACAAGTTTTGGTGAGCTGTTGAGAGCTGCATGAGTAGCCGTGCCCCTTGACCGTTGCCCCACCCCCTGGTCACCATATTGGGACCAGAAGTCCTAGCCCCCTAACCATGACCTTTGCCACTGGAAGTTCCTCCCCTTGCCCCCCTAGAAATACATCATGATGTGTGTTTGCGTACTGTATATAGAGGAGAATGTATAACAACTCAAAAATAAAGTCTTATTCTTCTATATTGTGTGGGGAGGTGTGGGGTGTGCTTGGGGAGAGGGGGTGTGTATGGAGAGCTGTGGGGGGGCTGCTAAGAGGTGTGGCTGTGTGTGGAGGGGTATAGGGTATGTCAGGGTGTGTGTATATGTGGGAGGGTTGTGGTGGCAGAGGGTTGTGTGTTTCTGTGGTGTGAGGGAGGGTGGGGACATGTGGGGACCTCCACACAGTCCCCTACATGGTGTGCAGGCCCCGCTGAGGGCAGCAGCAGCAGGCAGTGGTGCTCAGGGTGCTCATGCCCAGCACAGGCTGGTGTGCAGCTCTGGCCACTGCTAAGTGTGGGGGCAAGGAGCGCAGCCTGCCTGGCCTGCCTCTATTGCAGGGGCTCCACGCTGAGCACATATAGCTCCTCCAGTCGCGTGGCACAGTGGAAAGCCCTGTGCTGGAGCTGGCTGCCTTTGCTGCTCCCTGCCGTGCAGGTCCCGGGACCTCTGCCGGAAGTGGAGGGGAGCCCTGGCCCCTGCTTCTCCATGGAGTTCCAGGACCTGCGTGGCAGGTGGCGGGGAAGGCAATCAGCTCCAGTGCAGGGCTTTCCCCAGTGCTGCGCAAGTGCGGGAGCTGCAGGCATGCCGCATGGAGGCCCCACAAGAGAGCTGCAGGCTGCATTCCTTGTCCTCACATGCAGTGCTGGCCAAAGCCACGCACTGTCAGGCATCAGTGCCTGTGCAGGGCACCAGTGCCCCAGCCTGCTACTGCTGCCCACAGCTGCATACCACATGGGGGAATGTCTGGAGGTCCCCACACTCCCTCACACCGATACCCTGCCCAGCCAAGCTCCACATTCCCACCACCCACTTGAGCATGGGCTCAGTCCCATGCTCCCTGCTCCCATCCAGCTGCAGCTTCCCCCACCCCTGCCCCACCTGCTACCCGAAGCGAGCAGGATGCCAGGGAAGCCAAGCAGGTCCCCCCAGGGCAGCTGCAGCAGCAACAGCCACCCCTCCTGGAAGCTGCTGCTGGCTGGACCAGGCCCTTCTGCCAGGGAGGGTGGGAGTGAGGTGCAATAGGGTGTGTTGCGGGAGGGGGGAAGTGTAAGTGGATGCCTCACTCCCACCCTTGTGGAAAGGGCTGGGCAGGGTACAATTTGTTGCTGGGTGTCTGTGGGCCATATGAAAGTGCCTGGTGGGCTGGATCTGACCTGCAGGCCATATTTTGCTCACCCCTCGTCTAAGCAGAGCTCCTACAAGATCCTTTGCATATCTGGCCAAACTGCACCTCTGACAAGACAGGTCAAGTATCAAGCCATACAGAATCACTTAAATGAAGGCGGCTGTGGGAAGGACCTCAAGAGATTACTTACTCCAACCCCTGCAAAGAGGAAAAATCAAGTATATCTATACTATTCCCAACAGTGTGTTTGTCTAACCAGTTCTTAAAAAACTTCAGAGAAAGAGACTGTTTCTGATTTAAGAGGTAACCTGCATGGGGCAATGGTGCCCTCTCACATGCCAAAGACAGGAAGTTTACCATGCTGAGTCTTGGAGACTGGCCACACCTCAAGGTCACCAGCCTTTCCTCACTTGTCATGCTTTCTAAACATCTTCTAATTCCTGCTGCACTTCTCTAGAGTCCCCATTTTGCCAGCATTTTCCTAAACCGTAGTTCCCAGCACTGAGCCCAATACTCCAGCACAGTCCTGGCGCTAGCAAGGAAAAGAGAATCATGTCCTGTGTCTGACAATCAGCAATCCCAGAGTGAGGTTTGCTAGAGTTTCATGTTCCCGACGTGGACTGACTAGCATTTGTGGCCCACCATAACCCCCAGGTTATTTTCTGCTGAATTGCTGCGTAGCCAGCAATGAAGAGAATTGAATCAAGTAGAAAATAAAGAATATTTATTTTTATTGTTGCCTCAGTGCCTTCTTACCATCAGCTCTTAATGTGAGCAAGCACTGCAGTTGCTGCAAGGAAGAAGAGGGCTCTGAATTGAGAAGGCTATTATTATTTTCACATGTTCTGAGACAGACTGTTCTGTGAATATGAGATGCGATAGGAAAGAACATGAACACTTCTACAATGCAATATTCCCTCAGCTATGACAGGCAATATCTTACGGAATATTTAGCTACCTCAGACAAGGATCTCTCCCATGTATCTAGTCATGACAAATATCCAGCACAGGACACAGTAAAACGAGTAATCCAAGGCTCTAAGGACCTGATCAGAGCAAAACAGACTATGAAGCAGAGTCAAGGGAAGGTCACACTGGAGTGTGGGAAAGCTGAGCAATGAGGACCACAGTACTGGAAGACTGAAAAGCCCCAGAAGCTTATCCAAACTATTCCCATCAGGCTGCTCTCTACACCACAGTTATGTTTTTGGCTGTTTTAGTTTTAAAAGACCCTAATAATAGCTTCCGTCATTTCTCTTGGGGGACTGCTTCCTGCCTAGTACAGCTCAGTGTCAGGATGCCCTCACCACCCTGAGTATCAGCTGAACCTAACTCCATCCCATTCCTCCCAGTTAGAGACCCCATAACACAGTAAATAATCTTGCTTTCAATTTATACCAATCAGGTATCTGTACGCAGTCCTATCCACCTATAGTAAGTGCTTGCCCAAACTACATAAGCACAGCTCTGCTAATCCTTCTGAAGTCAGTGTTTCCAGGCTTCCCCAACAATGCCTTTTCTCTTCCCCTTCAATTTGTCATTAGCACATTGGTACAGTAGTGCCCAGATTTGAATTCTTAGTGTGCTCAAACCACTGGGATTATTTCTTCCTTGCCCTATTATATGAGGCCTTTGCATAAACTGCCAAAAATGATGCTGGCTTTTATGTCATCATATCACTTTGCAGTCAGGTTTCATTTGCTTCTACCATCCTCTATTTGTCTTTCAGTATCTCTGATTTCAAGGCTTCTCCCGCACCAATTGCCCATCTTAGAAATCTGTTTTTTCTCCCCCTCGTACAGTGTATTAACTACATTTCTTAACAATTTATCCTTGCCTTTTACTGCATTTTTATATAATTCTACTCTCCCTAGTTCTGTGAATTATTTCTCTGGTTCAGCAGTCTCAAAAAATATGCTAGTGACTGGTGAGAACTGCTGGCATGTAAAACATACATATGCTCATACTACCATCTTCAAGCCAATACAAGCTTAGTTGGAATCAAAAGAGCTATAAATTAGTAAAAGCTATGAAAACATTTCCCCCTCAACTGTTATTACTACCAACACATTTATATGGAAGAAAAGGACAGCTCTAAAGTGCATTCTTCTTCAATTACAAAGAAGTGGGTAGATATATTATGTACATTTATATAGTCATATGAACACAGTACTTACCAATTTACTCCAATATAAGACGAGGTCTGTTGCCTGTCCCTCCACAATCAACATTAGAGAACGTGCCCCTCATATTACATTCGCACAAAAGGAAACCACATTAAATACTTTGCCTCTCTCTGAACTGCTGCTGAAAACAGCATATGCTCAGTAATGGAAACAAGGACATTTAAGTTGATTAAATGCAGCCAACGCTGAACGTGACTATAAAATACACAGCCCATATGGGGCAAACATGCTAGTGGGAACTTACCCCAGGGATAGATAAGTTATCATTAGGGACCTACTAAATTTGCAGTTTTGAGGATTTCACAGATTCTGCAAAATCCAGCACTGCCTGCAAAATCTGGACAATGCCTGGGAAATCTGTGGGGAAAAAACCCAATTTACTGAGCACTGCCACAGCTCACCAGGGTGGGGAATTGGGCAGCGGGCCAGGCTGCCCGCTCAAACAGCTGCCAGCAAGATGGTTGCCGCTCCACCCGTCTCTGCTGATTGGCTGTGGGGGCTACCTGCCATACAGCCCCATCCCTCTCCACCAATCAGTAGAGGGGTGGGGCAGGGTTGCATGACAGACAGCCCTTGCAGCCAATCAGCAGCAAGGGGCAGAGCCACATAATAGGCAGCCCTTGCAACCAATCAGTGGCAAGGAGTGGGGCCACTGGGGCCCTTCAACCAGAGGTGTGGGGGAACCACTGCACTCCACTCTCAAAATGGCTGCCTGGGCCCACGTTCTGCCTGCAAAATCAGGGGGCAGCCTCTGAGAGTTAGGTAGGTCCCTAGTTGTTGTCATCAGCAATCCCTCGCAGTTGAGGATGACTGTCTGCCACATTTGCCTTATCTCTGAGTCCGAAGATGTCCGACAAGGCCTATCCAGGTTGGACAGACTCTGTTCCAGCTCAGGTGCACTTTTCTGTGAGGAGTGCATGGTTCGGGGTTCTTGGTTCAGTTTGCGGCACACTGCTTTTCAGTCTGCTGCTCCTGTTTTTCTCTCTCCTGCTGTCATAAGGTTTCAACAAACTCTTCCTCCATTTGGGGCAGTCCTGAGCAATTGTCCTGCCTAGGTTGATGTCGATGCTGCATTTTTTTTCAAGTTGGCCTTGAGGACATGCTTGAAGCACTTTCTCTGCCCTCCTCTTAAGCATACACGTTGACTGAGCTGGGAGGAGAATACTTGCTTCGGAAGGCTGGAGTTGGACATCTGGACAATGTGGCTGGCCCAACAAAGTTGATGATGGATCATTGCCTCAATGCTCATGGTGTTTGCTTGTGGAAGGATGCTAATGTTGGTGCATCTGTCCACGCACTGGACTCAAAGGATCTTCTGCAGGCAGCATTAATGGTACTTCTCCAGCAACCTGAGGTGTCTCCTGTACATTGTCCATGTCTCAGCTACGTACAGTAAGGTGGGGATCACAACTGCTTGATAAACTATGAGCTTGGCTTTGGATCTGATAAGACAATCTTCAAAAACCCATTTCGTAAAGCTTCCGAAGCCTGCATTTGTACATTTGAGACAGCATTGGATTTCTTCATTATCAGCCTTCTACAAGAGATGGCTTCTGAGGTATGGAAAATAACATTCTGCAGAGTCTCACTGTGGACCTAAATTACCAGAGCTGGGGTCTGCTCGTTAAGAGCTTGTTGATGGAGGACATTAGTCTTCTGAATATTAAGCATCAGTCCCATTTTTTGTATACCTCAATAACGATATCAACAATTGATTGGATGTCTGCCTCTGAGTGAGCACACGCACTATACCAGGAGTGGGCAAAATACAGCCCATGGGCTGGATCCAAGCCAGCAAGGGATTTTATCTGGACCACAGATTTTATCCATCCATGTGGGACGCAGATAGTGGCTTTGCCCTGGGCTTCGGCCCCATAACCTTGGTCCTGCTCCAGCCCCCATCCTCCTTCCGGACACTGCTCTTCACTCAACCATGACCCCATCCCATTCCCCCAGCCAAGTGCGCCCTGCCTGCAGTGGTCCCAAGTGGTCTCCATAGAGTCCCCACCTGCCTGTTCCATCCAGTGGCCCTTGCAGTGGTCATGGGGTAGACGGGCCTGGGCCAGATAGGATCAATTGCCATTCCCCCCCCACCCCGCCACACTCCCTGGCCTGAAACAGCTCATCCAAATTCCTGAAGTGGTCCTCTGGCCAAAATAATTCCCTGCCCACACACTACAGCATCAGAGTGCTGGAACTTGATGATTGAGGTCAGGGTGGTCTTGGTTTTGGCTCAGAGCTGCCTGAGGTAAAACGGCTTACCAGTAATTTAGCTACACTCCAACTGGAAGCCTGTTGGTGGTCAGATGTAGCATCACGGTAAGGAATACTGAAAAGAGCATTAGAGCAATGACACGGATGTGCTTAACTCCTATCTTAACCTCAAAGAGATCTGTGATGGATCGATTATTGAGAACCACCACTCACGTATCATTGTGAAGCAGGAAAAGAACGGTGGTAAATTCTGGTGGCCGTCCATACACTTTGGAAGGATCCTTCACAGTGCTTTTTGGTTGACAGAATTGAAAGCTTTTGTGAAGCTGAGGCAGCCATATAGAGAGGTTTATGTTGTTACCAGCATTTTTCCTGCAGCTGGAAAGCAGTGAAGATCATGTCAGTTGTTCCTCTTGATGCCCTAAACTCACACTGAGATTCCTGGAGGAGCTTTTAGCAAGTGGAAGGAGACAGTTCAGGAGGGTTTTTGCCATGATATTTCCTGCTGTGGATAGCAAGGTGATCCCTCTGTAATTTCCACAGTCAGACTTGTCTCCTTTCTTAAAGACTGTCATGACCATTGTCTCCCTGAGATCATCTAGGATTTTCTCATCATTCCATATTCTTACGATGAGGGCATGAAACAATAAACATGAGCTCCTCTCCCTCCTGCTGAAGATTTTGGTGGGGATTTCATCAGCTCCTCATGCCTTGTCAATCTTTATCTGCTCAATGACTTTCCTCACCTCATCAAGGGTTGGAGATTGTTTTTGACTGGGTGTCACAGGACAGAGTTAAGAACGCTCATCAAGAGCAGAGTCTCAACTGAAAAGGTCTTCAAAATGCTTCTTCCAATGGGCATTGATGGCTCCCCTGTCCTCATCAGGTCTCCTCCATCCTTAGGCCTCACAGGGGGTTGGTCCCTGAGTGCTCAGACAGTAAATGGCTTTGGTGGCACTGAAAAGACCACGTATATTGTGGATGTCAGTAAGGTGTTGAATCTCCTTTGGCCTGTCTTCCTCCATCTGGTCTTTACATTGCAGGTCCTCCTTTGGACCTCTGCCTTGGCTTGCTGATGATTCAATTTCTTTTGCTTGAGCTGATGTCCTTCTGCCAAGCACAAAAGGCCTTGCACTTGCAGTTAATCAATTCTTGGATCTCCTGATCGTTCTCATCAATCCAGTCTTGATGTTTTCTGGTAGAGAATCCAAGCATCTCTTTGCAGGTGCTGACAATGGTGGACTTGAAGGCACCCCAAATCCTGCCAATATTCTCCCATTGCTGCTGATCAGAATTTGCCAGTTTTTCATTGGAGCACTGATGGACAAGACCTCGCTGGTGGAATAGCTTAGTGCAGACAATCTGAATAATATATATAGTAGTGCCCATTGAATGCACTAAACAGGGCCCCAAACAGTTCACCCAGAATCCCTCTGCCAGGCCCTGTCTGAGCCTGTCGCATATATTCAGTGTGGCCCTGCACTCCATGAGGTAAAGCCAGAACAGGTTGCCCTGCACCTCACCTGCATATAATTTTTTAGAGGATCCCAGCACTCATGACAAGAACACTCAGCTTCTGTAGGGAGTGGGGGCTAATTAGTATGTGTACCCTTTGTGGCGGGGTCACCATGGCTTGAAATGCTATTGGCTCTGTTGGGGCCCAATCCAATGAACTATATGCTAAATCCTAAACATTTTGGCTTTGATCTAATATCATGCACATCAGTAGGTGCCAAAGACTACTTAAAAATGTGTTTATGGAATACCTGTACTAAAACTTGCAGCAGTTTCAAAAAAGGTAAGATGCATCAATTCTGGATCAACTAAGTCTATGGGTACTATATGCAAATTACCACCACTGTTTCTTTTAAGGGCAGTATTTTCAAATTTGCCCCTCATTTCCATGTGCTCAGAGAGAGCAGGGTCTGACAATAAGAGGCTGCAGAGGGCAAGGGGGCTACCTGGCCTCCCAGATTTATGTTCCTTGCTGTAGTAGTGGGAGAGGGACAAATTCAAAGCAAACCTCCAATAATTAGATTCTATACCTGGAAAATTATAACTATTTTATAAATTCACAAATTTATAAATTTTATAAAATTATAAACAACAAATATATAAATCTATAAATTATACAGTATTTGATCATTGGGGGTTCATTTTATAATCAGGATAGTCTTGTATTTGAGTAAATACAGTATACTGTACGAGAGAAAGAGAAAGAACTTCAACAGGCAATCTAGGCACTTAGTATATAAATTCATCCCTAGGCACCAAGCCAATAAATTAGGCACAACTTATTACATAATAGTTTGTATAGTTTATCTTCATTCCCTTTGTAGGGAAATCTGTGCTGGGTATGGTACCAAAGTGATTTTTTTGGACAGGCTTTCAGACTATACCTTTGTTCATTCAAGTAATTATGAACAATGAGCAGTGACTTACCAAAATTGCTATTTTACAAAACTGCCCACAAAAAGCGAGCAATGCCTGCAGAATCTGTGGGGGAAAAAATATTACTGAAAATAAAACGCTGGCTCCCCAGAGGGAAGGGAAATAAGGGCCAATCAGCAGCAAAAGGCAGGGCCACTGGGGCCCCTTGGCCAATCAGAGGTATGGGCAGGAGCCCGCCACGCTCTGCCCATGAAATGGCTGCCAGGCTCCGCATTCTGCCAGCAAAATCAACGGGCAGCCACCTCGAATTCAGCTGGTCCCTAGTCATGAGGCACAATTATTCCAATTCCTCCCAGTAGAGCTGAGCAACTACACACACTTGTTCACAATGAAGCAGCACCTTACTCGTTGGCTTGGGTTTCTGTAAAAGAAGTCACATGTTGTTATCATTGGCCAAGTAAAAAATTTCTACCTGACTTTAAAAAAAACAAACCAACAGGGTTAACACGAAGCCCTGCATGGCGCAAGCCCTGGCTGTCTCACTTTCCTTCTAGGCTTAACTTGACAATGCCATAGTAGGCACCCGTCTGCCTCACAAGACAGCAGAACTACACCAAGCGAGGAATCAGCTCGCTGAACATCTTGAAAGATAAAGTGAAGCTGAAGTGACCTCCTCCGGGGCACAAAAGCTTGGGCAGCATACATGGAGACACTATGTTGTCCACACACCAATGTCCCCCTCTTGGTCTTGCCAAAGGAAAGGCAGGTACCAGTATGTTTGGAACCAGGTTGGCTGCAGGAGCTGCCAGAGCAAAGAAGATCATCCATTTGTCTGGCTGCCATGGCTCCACTCCTAGACTGATTCTACAACCTTTCGGTGGCATTTTCTCTGCCAGGGATAAAACTAATGCCCCTGTCTAAGTTCCACTTCTGTTTAAAACCACTGGCACCCTAGAGGCTACCAGGTTCTTTAACCATCACCTAGCACTTAGGGTTAAGTCACAGGTGATACCATCAACTGTAAATTATGGTAGCAGGCAAAACTGACCCAACACAAACTTGACCTGATCCTATCCAGACACCAGCACTATTCAGCCCTGGAGGCCCACTTTCTACTTCCCATCTTCAGGGGTCTCCCCCTCGGCCTTTATGTCATCTAGGCATCTCTTAACTGTTGTCCATCAACAGCTCCAGGTTTCTTAGTTGTTTATCTCTGTACCCTCCAGCCCTCCCACCCCCAAGCCTCCTTCACTTCTACCTTTCACCACAATTATCTATGCTTTAAAACCACCTGATTTTATTAACTCCCCTACCACAGCTGGCTCAGCGCCTGCCTCCCTCCCTTCCAAACACTGCAAATCCCTTTACATTTATAGATGTGTCTGAATTAAATCCATTCCACATTTAGGACCTTCTCTATCCTAGAATTCCCTTTCCACCATGCTCTCTGTTTGCTTGCTTATAAGGATAACTATATTGTTTCATGCTGGTTTTATAATTTATTTATTAAATCAACACTTTCTGTCTCGGGGTCTACAGCAGGGGGTACTTTACAAAAGAATATTATAGTAGATCCTGTGGCCTAACCTAGAGCCTTATCATGTGAAGTGCTGAGTACCCTCATTTCCTATTATCTTCCACAGGAGATCATAAAACTCAGCATCTCTCAGCAAGTACTCAGAACATGGTTTTAACTGGACTATTGATGCTTAAACTTATCATAGAATCATAGAAGTAGGGTCAGAAGGGACCTTGTAGATCTTCAAGTCCGACCCCCTGCCTGGCCAGGAGGAAAATGGGGCTCAAGTGACCCCAGCCAGGTAGGTATCGAGCTGCTTCTTAAAGACCCCCCAGGGTAGGAGCCAGCAGCACTTCCCTTGGAAGTTGGTTCCAGATCCTAGCTGCCCTGACTGTGAGGTAGTTCCTATGGATGTCTAATCTAAACCTACTCTCCAACAACTTGTGGCCGTTATTCCTTGTTATCCTGGGGGGCGCTAGGGGAAACAAGGTCTCCCCCAAACCCTTCTGGTCCCCCCTAGTGAGTTTATAGACGGTCACAAGGTCCCCCCTCAACCTTCCCTTGTGAAGGCTGAACAGGTTCAGGTCCCGTAGCCTCTCATTGTAGGGTCTGCCCTGCTGTCCCCAGATCAGGCAGGTGGCCCTTCTCTGGACCCTCTCAATGTTGTCCACATCCCTCTTGAAGTGGGGTGCCCAGAACTGGACACAGTACTCCAGCTGCGGCCTTACCAGTGTTGCATAGAGGGGAAGCATCACCTCCTTAGCCCTTCTTGAGATGCACCTGTGGATGCACGATAGGGTCCGGTTAGCCCTGCCGACCGTGACCTCGCATTGCTGGCCCATGTTCATCTTGGAGTCAATGATGACTCCAAGATCCCTTTCTGCCTCCGTGCTCTCAAGAAGGGAGTTTCCCATCTTATAAGTGTGCTGCTGGTTACTACTGCCCAAGTGCAGCACCCTGCACTTGTCAGTATTGAAACGCATCCTGTTTTTGTTAGCCCAACCCTGCAACCTATCCAGGTCTTTCTGCAGACTTTCCCTCCCTACTAGCGTGCCCACCTTACCCCAAATTTTGGTATCATCAGCAAATTTGAACAGGTTGCTTTTCACCCTGTCATCCAAATCACTGATAAAAATTGAACAGCGTGGGCCCAAGGACCAAGCCCTGGGGGACTCCGCTGCCCACTTCCCGCCAGGTCGAATATGACCCGCCCACCACCACCCTCTGAGTATGACCCTTCAGCCAATTAGCAATCCATCTGACTGTAGGCATCGATGCCAGTCGCCTAGTTTTTTAATGAGGATGGGGTGGGAGACAGTGTCAAAGGCCTTGCTGAAGTCCAGAAAGACTACATCCATGGCGACACCTGCATCCAATGCTTTTGTGACCTGATCGTAAAAGGCAATCAGGTTGGTCTGACGTGACCTACCCCTAATGAAACCGTGCTGGTTGCCCCTAAGCATCATCCCCGATGCCGGCCCATCACAGATGTGCTCCTTGATGATCTTCTCAAAGATTCCCCAGGATTGAGGTAAGACTGACGGGCCTATAGTTGCCCCGGTCCTCCCTCCTCCCTTTCTTAAAGATGGGGACCACATTGGCTATCTTCCAATCATCTGGCACCTGGCCCGAGCACCACGAGCACTCATAAAGCCGTGCCAACGGCCCAGCAATAACCCTTGCTAGCTCCCTCAACACCCTGGGGTGGAAAGCATCTGGACCTGCTGACTTGAACACGTCCAGCCCCTCCAGAAGCACTCTAACCTAGTTCTCCTCAACCTTAGGTCTTGAGGCGTTCCCCTCGAGTCCATCTTGAAACACGGTGGGGGAGTCCCGGTCCCTGCACAAGAAAACGGAGGTGAAGAATTTGT
Source organism: Alligator mississippiensis (assembly GCF_030867095.1). Lineage (NCBI taxonomy): Eukaryota > Metazoa > Chordata > Crocodylia > Alligatoridae > Alligator > Alligator mississippiensis. Next base: position 8,405,817 of record NC_081828.1, read on the forward strand.
TAAAGAGGTCTGCCTTCTCCTCTGGTGCAACCACCAGATTGCCCAGCGCATCTTGCAGGGGCCCCACATTTCCCGGTGCCCCAGGAATTTGAAAGAACTTCAAATTCTTTGGGTGCCAACGTAAGTATTCTATGTAGCAAATGTAACAAAGGAGGGTTTGTTTTAAGCTGCTTTCTAAATTATTTGAGAAGGTAAAATACTTCTAGAAAAAACAGCAGCATCCTTTCAGTAATGGAGCCAAAATCTGTTTCTTGATCAATGTTCTTTCTTTCCCTTGGGGCTATAGTGCAGATTGGTTAGTCCTGTAAGGTTTCTATTAAGTGCTATTGTACACACACACACACACACACACTTCCTGTTCCAGCTAGGACAACTAACACTGGTTTTAACTTTTAATAAATAAACTTAAAAAAACCCTTAACACATATATTGAAACATTAAACACAGAGTGAAACCTGACTCCCCCCCCCCCCCCCCCCCGATTTAAGTAGATGAGTATAATACCTTGAGAATTACATGGGACTCAAGAAAAATGAAAGATAGGTCTAAATTTCAGTTTTTTCACTAGCTCCTTCAGTGTGATCTCCATAATTAGTAGAAAAATTAAAGCAGTTAAATAAAAAACAGGTTAATTTAGCTTAGATCCTAAGATTTAAAAAAATAGTTAGCTCATCCATTTGCATATTTGAATACATAGGGATGGACATGTACTATTTCCAACAGCTCCACCAAGCTTTTCTATAAAAACAATGGTGTTCATAAAGTCTACTTAGATTTGAAGCCTCAACAGCTTCCTTGGGAGAAGCATATTAAAAGATGACCAGCTAGTGTTATGAGGCATACCCAGAGCTGGCAGCTCCTGATGAATTAGATTTCAAACTAAGCAGGGCTGAGCTACCTAAGTATTGCATTGTGAGACCTGGGGGGTAGAAATCCACATGTTGGTGATTCATTACGAGGAACATAATAGCAGTGAGTCAGTGCCCAGGACAGGTGTTAGGGGGTACTCTCTCATTGGAGATACAGTCCGGTCATTTGTATGCAAAGGGCAAACAGCAGAAGCAGCAAAGGAAGAGAAGTTCTCTAGCCCCAGAAAATACACAACCCAGTTAGCTGGGCTGTGCGCCATGAACAAGCAGTGAAATTATATTCTAATATTACAACTGCCAATTAACTTCCAGCAGGGATCACATCTTTCTGAGATTTTGAAGACCGCTAGCACATCAACAGTTTTCAAAAGCAAACTGAATGTTGGTCCAGCTCTGCAGTTCTGTATATATCACAACTGACACATTACTGCATATTCCAATCAAAACCTGTTTCTTATGCCACACAAGAGGAATTCTGTTTGGCATACAGCAGGAGTGAAATCCGGACGCCACAGAAGTTAAAGGGAGTTAAGCCAACAAAAATCAAGATTTTAGAGCAGATGTTTTTCCTATGATGTATTTGAAGTAGTAGTTTCAACTCCTCCTGCCAGCAGCCTTTTGGGTTTAGTTTGTATTCATCTACCATTTGTTCAGGATCTTTATCCCCCTAGGTTCCTTGGGTAAATGTGATATCTTTTATTAAACCGACTAAACAGTTGGAAAAGTTGTTCTTTGTAAGCTTTCCAGTACAAACACCCTTCTTCAGGCAGGGGGAGAGTCTGTGGTTGTTTTGTGCTCTCCTGGATAACACAAAGACTCATTTTTTCCAGAAGCACCTCTATATATTAACCTACACTGTTGCATAAAACCCTGTTGTGCAGTATGAGAAAGGGCTATTTTGAGCTAGCAACCATCTTTTGCATACTATGAAAAAACTCTAACCCTTAGTAGTGCAATTTCCTCGATGGTTAGTACAGCTGATAAATTCCCTTCACTAACCATGCCCTAATTTATGTGACAACTGAGCCCCAATTATGTTGTTTGTCTCTGCTGTTCTAGAGGGATGCTGCTTGCCAGAGTCAGAAAATACTAATACAATTTAGCAAACACACACACACACACACACACACACACACACACACACACACACACACACACCTTATTTCAAGTGCATTTCATGGGTCACAGAGAAACACTTCACTACAAAGCAAAGTGAAGGCAGAATTTGATTGCTTTTATTAAGCAAAAATGAGTGGCTTTATTTACATCCCTGACAGAAAAGAACAATTCCCTTATTGACATCCAAGTAAAAACAGTCTGTATTTACAACTGCTGACACTATGAAAATCTGTGGTGGAAGGAAATCCATAAATACTGTCACTTAAACAGCATTACCAATAGTACTACCCATTAGGGTCAGCATGCTGGACAATCTTAGACAAGTTGTTGAGAGACACCCGGGGAAAATATTATTACCTCCACCCCCCAAATGGCTAAGGATTACTGCCTTGAAAAACAGTGTAATACTGTGGTTCTCAACTGGGGTTCAGTGGTACCCTGGGGTGCTGCAAAACTTCTAGGGGTGCTGCCAACATGGCCTGGTGAAAGTGCCCCTTGTGCCTTGAGGACAGCCAGACTAGAAAGGGCTGCAGCACACACATGGGCTTTCCTACCTCCATTAGGGTTGTCTCGCACAAGTCTAAAGTAAGGCAATGTCTGCTGAAGAGAGGCAGACAGGGAAAATGACCTGTGTGCCTTTGTTTTTGAGAGGTCAGACTGGAAAGAGCCATGGCAAAAGCAGGCGCTCCTGCCTGCTGTAGATTTATCAGAGAGCCCTAATGAGGCAGGAGAGTGCACACATGCCCCAGTCCTTCCCAGTCTGGCCTTGCAGGAGGTGCAGAGGACACTTACTGGTGAAGGCAACAGCACCTGCTGAAGCAACACAACAGCAGTTCTCAAATGGGGTGTTCCAAATTCAAAAAAAGTTGTGAGGGTGCCCTGAATCCAAAAAGGTTCAGACACACTGGTGCAGCATCATAAACAGAGTAAGGACCAGAAACAGGCTCCCTTTCCTACGTACACAGGGCTTTTCAGACAACTGGAAATGAGTCCCTTCCCAATTTTATCAAAATGTAGGAAGAAAAGATGATCAGAAATAATCTAATATGAGCAGCCATCTCATGACCACCAAAAGAAAGAGACTGAACAATCAGCCCCTACATCAGTTTTGTTTTCACAATCTTTCAATTTTCAGCCAACACTAGGGCTTATAAATAATTCAAGAATGAATGAGTTTATAACAGGAAATCAGTTCCGACAGAAACAGATCTTGGTAGGAGCCAGATAACATTTAATACATTCACAGGATTGTGATATCCCCTCTAGCTGTAATGTAGAAAATTGGCAGCATCTCAGCACAAGTTTCATATTCTCATACTTTTTTGTTATGTAATATACAGACCTATGACTAGGACTCTATGGCAATGCAAATGTGGATAATAAAAGTAACAAGGAAGGATTTGATACCCTTGTTTCCCCAATCTTCTGAACTGGGATTTAAATAATAACACATGACAGCACGGGTTCGGTGGCTATGGAATGACACAAGGGGCCAGGAATTCTGGATTCTGTCCTTGGTTCTGCAATTCACTCGTTGACACAGAATGCAGTCTAATTTGCATTACTTGTCATAGATGTGGACAAGTACCGAAAAAAGTATAAGGCAATGTTACCTGGGCAAATATTCTCCCCAGAAAGGTTTGTATGTTCACCCAGTCAGAGACAAGACACCACCACCATGTGATTTGATCTGACCAGTTACAAGATACTTGCAGGAAACTGAATGATCAATGAATGGAGATAAAGAAATCCATACAAAGAAATTGAAATGAATGGAAAATGAAAGTATTCAGAGAAGTGCAATTTGCCACAGGAATTCTGTGAAGAGTATAAACCTGTTGGATAAATTACCTTTGTAAATCACTCACTCAGCACTAATGCTTAACAACTTCTAGCAGCTCCTTCCTTTAATTCAAAGGAACAATATATTTTATCATTATAAAGATGAACAACAGGAGGGAACTATTTTTAATTGATCACAAGGTTATTAAAATGTTGGCCTTAACATGCACATATTTTTCCTGTATCCCCTTTATTGCCCAAATTCTTATTACACCTTCCCAAACCTACACCTCTGACATATTAATGCTTCTAAGAGAGTCAAAGAGATCAAATCCAGGATGAGCATGCTGTTTTCATAGTTAAAACCTGTTTTTTCTCAATTATTTTTTTTAAAGGCCCAACCCTGTTCACAGTATAGTCAATGGGAATGCCCCAGCTGGCTTCATTTGGCAAGTTGGTCCTTATTTTTTAAATATTTATTTAAAACCATTAGGGATACAGTTACTAAGAGATGCTACAAAAAATAAGATAAGGGTTCAGTACTGCAATCTTTCTGTCTATGCAAACTGAAAACCAGCTTAGGTCAATGAAATTTTTTCTTTATAAAGAATACAGATTAAGGTTAGAGCACTGTGTTGTTTATATAAATCATCAGGATTTATACAGATAAGCATCACAGAACTGTTATATTTGTTTTGGGCTGAAAAACTGGAGGTTCTCTAATCTGGTTTACATTACTTTATATTGGTTTAAGGTTACTTTTAATACATAATTGCTCTTTTAGAGTCTATGCATTCTGACAACTGATGGTGTTTTCCCATGGTACTTTTATGAACTGTATGTTTGTAATTTCCTTTGTATTAAATCTGTACAAGTCATTTTCAACATAAATTGCTCAGTAACGCGATTTTACTGGAAATGGGAAACAAAACTCATTTTCTGTGACTGTCGCTGAATTTTACTTCTATAGCACTAATAACAATAAATAAGAGGAATACAAAGTACTTTGACAAATGGGATATAAATTGCTTTTGTCTTTAATCACTTTTTTAATGCTAAGGTTCCTGAATTTCCAGAGGATATTTCCCAGAAAGCTTTCAACAAATCAATTCAACTTTATACATAAAAAGCCATCTATGGAGCACATGCCAAGGTACCATTACTAAGACCGATAAATCAAAATAAGCACACAAACCCAAAATAGTTCTTTCAAATGCCAGATTAAACAAACAGATTTCAGCTTTGAAACCACCAATTGGATCAACTTCTCTGATGCAAGCAGATTTCAGGCAGTGCAAACATGCAAGAACAGGACAAGACTAGTATAGTGAGGACAATTAACACTTGGCATTTCCCAACTAATCACTTCCAAGCCCTTTGCAAAGCTTGATTTTCATCCGCACAACACCCTCAGAAGCAGGTAAATATTACCCCCACTTCACAGATTGTGAAACCAACTGAGTGGTTATCTGATGAGAAAAGTGGCACAGCTGCATTTGAACTCAGTAAAGTTGGTTAGGAGTTTTGACAAAACACTTGTTAGAAAATGCTGATTATCCTGCCTAAACATCTTCTCCTGGGTCTGTATCACTTCTGATGAACTTTCCTTGGGAGGGTTCCTTCCATCCTGGATGGAATTATAGGTCCAAACCACAGAGACAGACACCCACCCACACAGGTTCGATGCCCTCATTCAGAGTCAAAGCTTGAACCTGGATATCCCCCATGTTCCAGGGGCTTTCCTTAACCCCATCTCTTGGGGCTACTTGAAGTGGATGTCAGAGTCTCCATCTTGTGGAGACTCTTTTATCCACCCTACAAACATTTCTAAAGTTTTGTTCCACATCAGAAAGAAAAACTCCCAAACCTTGGAAGTATCTGAAAAACAAAAACATCATTTCAGGTCAGCCCTACAGAAACGCTCCTGGCTGCTACCGTTCTGCCCAGTTCAATTCACTAGACCTGAGTTTCCCCAATTTTTTTCTCATTGCTTACTCCCTTCCAGATTTACCAGCTGCCTGTGTACCCCTACCAGCATAGGTTTTATATTTTAACCCCTTAAATGCCAATTATTATTATAAATATAATTTAATCCGCCATTACACAATTTATCCCACATACCCCCCAGAGATATCTTGCGTACCCCCAGGGTATGCATACAATGCTGCCCCTGCACTAGATCATGCTGCCTTCCAACTAGGGGTTGGCTAGCACAATCAAAATACCAATTCCAAAAATACAGTTTTAAAATAATCTACAGCACACTGAATACTCAAAGACCTTTTATAAAACCCTATAAAGATGAGTGGCTTAAGTCAAATTCATACGTGACTGAAGGTACCTGTATTACTATTTCACTCACATAATTCAGCAGTGCCTTTTAGTGTATATGTTTGTTACCTTTCAGCATCTTACTGGACAGAGAATAAAGCATCAAGCGGAGTCAAAATAACCTTGTCATTTCAGATCAGCATATGGAATTAATTTCAGCAGGTGGAGGTACAAAATGTCAACAAGAATTCAATACACTCTGCCTTCTGAAAGCCTCAGCAGCTAAGTTAGTGTGACTTTGGCACAGTCTGCCTCATTTACCAACATTAAAACAAAATTAATTAGCACTTCTAAATCATTTTGCAAGCATTCCTTTGTCTGCTCAAAATGGGTCAAAATCACCCCAAACCGCAACCACATTAATCAAACTTCGTTTTAATGGCTAATTATTTTTATTACCATAGGGCCTAGGGAGCCTGGAAATACTGTGAAGAAACTTTATAAAATCTGCTTATTCAGCCCGGGAATGGGAAAACTAAGGATATTTTACTGGTCCACTCCAAGAAAATTTGTCCAAGGGGAATGTCACAGTTGAAGTGTACAAGACTGTTATAAACGCTTGTTAAAACACTCACCATTTGGGGCTCCTAGGGACAGTTCTCCAGGGAGCGTGGAATTATTTATCCCACAATCACTTCACTGCTCTAAGTGCCACAAACCACGTCCTTTGAACCTCACCCAGAACTCGGAGAAACGCTAATGCAAGTTCCGCTACAAAATGAGAACCCTTATTATTTATATGCCAAAATCCAGGAAATGTTTTCTGCCATGGTTTTTCTAAACCAATTTAAACTTGGTACTAAAGTTTATTCTCTCCTCAGTCTGCACATAAATCCCATTAGGGACAATACAACTTGCTTGTGCAGAAAGAGGTAAAAATAGAGCAACTCTCTATTAAAAAAAAAAAAGCATGCTGCAACCACTTTATAACACACTGCGTTTTTGGCCACTGCATACCAAAAGCTGACTGTTTCTTAGCAAATGGTTTTCCTGTCTGCCAAGGACGGATACAGTCAGCTGCCCATTCACAGGATGGCAGGTTGTTACTCTGACAATACAGCAAATTATGTCAAGACTCTTTACATCAGGTGAGGAATCCAGTCTAAGAGGGACATAAATAGCTCTTCCACGCCGAAAAGCGAGCACACGTGGTCCCATCCCAATAAGAGAATACAGAATTGGAGTTTAAAGGCACAACACAAATAATCCCTCCTCTTGACACAATACAAGTTTGCCAATTTTAGATGCATTTTTTGGAGGAGAGCGAAGGCTGCCTTCTGTGATTTTTTTTCAAGGTAAGCAGTAATACCTTGAACTTTACCATAACGAATGGAAACGTATGGTCAAGACGCAATGCAAAACTTCTCCCGCAGAAGCCTACGAATAATGCCCGAATCCTGCAAACACCTGCTCACACGAGCAGCGCCACTGACTTCAGGGATACGACACAAATCATGTCATCGTCACGTGTGTCAAGTTGAATTGCCTGCGTCTGTACAGGATTAGGGTCCGAGCATGCATCGTTTAAACTGCCGAAGCAGCTGCAATTCTTTGGAAGCCCAAACCAGCATGCTTTTACAACCTGGCAAATGGACGAACGCAAAGATTAAGCGACTTGCCCAAAATGTCACGCAAACCAACTCTAACCATGGGTTTTGTGCTGCGTTTGCACAGCCCCTCACGGGGCAGCACTGGGGCCGCAGCACGACGGGAATAAACGTCAGTCGTCGACCCCCGGACGATGGAAGTGGGGCAGGGGGGCAGAACAACTGAAATGCACGCCGCGCCAGGCAAACTCGTGCCCAAAAACCGGGACTCCATCGTCATGACTCGATCAACGTATTTCGCACTGTTAGCATCACAAGCCCACCGAAAAGCAGAGAAGAAGTGCTGTGTGGTATGAAAACGGTGCTGGTCGCTAAGCGGACCTGAAAGGACCAACATCTGAACGCCAGCTGCCCGCCAGCCGCAATTACAGCCATTTTCAAATCGGGGGTACAACTTTTTTCAGACGTGCGCAAGGACCGTGCTCTTGCCCCGGGTCGGAAGAAACGGGCCGGGCCGGGCCGAGGTTGGACGGGCTCCTGGCGGGGCTGCCACAGGCACCTGCGCCTCCTCCCTGGCCGCAAACACTGGCTGGACGCGGCGAGCAGCGCCGGTGCCTCCGCCAGCCCCTACCTGGGCTCCTGCTTCTTGCTGCCGGCCCTGAGAAAGGTCATGCTGCCCCGGAGCCACCTGCGCGCGCCGCCGCCGCCGCCGCCGAGCCTGAATCCGCGCGGGACGCTTCGCACGGGGCATCCCGCCACCGCCCCCCCCCCCGCCCCGCCCCGCCCCACGCGCGGAGAAGCGCCGCGCGCAACCGCCCCCGCCCCCCTCCCGTGGCCTCCCCGCGCGCAACCGCCTCGGCCCGCGGCGACCCACCCACCGCCCCGAGCCTCACAACACCGCCCCTCACAACACTGCCATCACACACAACACCGCCTTGAGCCTCACAACACTGCCCCTGTCACACACATCACCCGTCACAACGCACAGCCCTGAGCCTCACAACACCACCCTGTCACACATAACACCCCCTTGAGCCTCACAACACCACCCTGTCTCACACAACATCACCCCTCACAACACTGCCCATCACACAACACCGCCCCTCAACACACAGCCCTGAGCCTCACAACACTGCCCGTCACACACAACACCGCCTTGAGCCTCACAACACCACCCTCGTCACACACATCGCCCCTGTCACAACGCACAGCCCTGAGCCTCACAACACCACCCCGTCACACACAACACCGCCTTGAGCCTCACAACACTAACCGCCATCACCCGTCACAACACTGCCCTGCCGCACACGCAGCACCACTACCCATCACAACACTGTCCCTGTCACACACAACAGTGCCCCTGCCACACAACACACTGCCCTGAGCCTCACAACACAGCCCCTATCACAACGCAGCGCCTCTGCCACACAACACACCACTCCTGCCACACAACACCCTGTGCCTGTCACACAACATACCACCCCTGACTGGGCCCCACACAACACCCTGCCAGGCTCTGTCAGGTCGCCCCGTGTGTCAGTCAAGACATGTGCGAGCCGCGGCGGTCTGCGCAGGGAGGGGAGTCTCCCGCCCGTGCTCTGCAAACCGCTGGAAGGAAACCCTGTCCCGAGCAAATCTTCCCACGACTGAATTCAATCATGGTATTAAGAACATCTTTCCTCGTTCTTATCTTATAAATTGACACGTTAGCTAATCACACTCCTTTGAACCCAGGAGAGGGATAGTCCAAATCGCCATGACCATCAATTACCTCCGAGTCTCTCTCCTCCGGCTCCAGGGTCGGGGGCGAGTCCGGCACTGTGGAAGAGGGGTGCAGAAGCTGACGGGCATCATCACACGTCAGACAACACGTTGTACCGAGTTACAAATGAAGTAGGAGTTTACTAACCGGCCTCCTACAGGCCTGGGACTTTTTCCCCTGGCCCAGACACCAAACAGAAGGGACACCCCAGGCTCCAGGACAAAGGGCAGCTGGCACCACAGCCTTCCCCTGGGTGCCCCTTGCTCTGCCCAGCTCCATCATACTCCTGCCCCAGCCTTCCTCCACCTTCACCCGCAGACACTTCAGCCTCCCAACACCCCTACATCTGCCTCCCCGCACCATGGCTTGCTCCTCCTCCTTCCCCCCCCAGGTCTACCTGTTGCTGGGTCCCTCAGACTCCTCACAGTCCATATCCCAACAGTGTACTTTCTAGCCCCTCTGAACCATAGAGTGGCAGCTGTTTTGGTTGTGGGCATGGCTTCAGTCTCACTGCAAACAACGGTAGGTGACTGTATTAGAGGCCAACTTACTGCCATGCAGACCATTTGTAGGGAAACAGTAGCCATCTTACTGGCTTCAGCCCTTGTGGTAGTTATGGGAGGTGGCAAACATTTTGATGAAGGGAAAATTTGCAAGATGGCCACCGTGTGTCATGGTGTTATCACAAGACCACCCCAAAATGACCACAGTCATGATAGAAAAATCGGGAGACTTGGCAACACTGAGTTGAAAGGAAGAGACAGATCTGCCAGAGCATGTGAACAGGGTCCTAAGTATCCCCTCTGTGCAAGAGCCTTCCAAATTTAGGGTGTTTATTTGGTTGCATTTTTCTTAATATCAAAGGGCCAATCAACGAAGTTCAATACTGTATTTTCTGGGACAGAGGTGCTTTTAGGTTAGGAAGTTTTGGTTGTAAGCACATTTAGGGTTCACCGTCACATCTACTTGCCAAACCAAACTAATGTTAGAGTTGTATTGGGGTAGGAAAAACCAAATTCAGAATTGCCCACAGCACCGAAACAGAGCCACCAAATGAATCACCATTGCTGCTATTTTAACCTACCATGATGGTAACTGCAGAATTACAATTTTTCCATCTCCTGTCCTTATTCTGTTTGGATTGTCAAGTCCATTAAACCCTGAAATTAGAATCATGGGTAAGTATCAGTCATACAGTGAGACGCATAGTCTAACAATAGTATAAAATCCACTAGAATACACTTTAATTTATTGTCTTTTTGAGTGTCTACAATTTACATCCACAAATTCTGCAGAATTTGTATTGGTGAAACCATCTGTCTCACTACAATGCATCAATTAGACACACAATGAGAAATATCAAAGTGCAATACATGCGCATTTAAAACATTTAAACTGGTCTGCCCTAATACCTACTGGTAATTATTATAAATACCTTTCAGGTATGGAGTAATCATCACATTAAACAACAGCAACTACAATTCAGTGTCTTAGACCGAAGAGTGAAACAAATATAGGCAAGAATTCCCTTTAGCGGCCAATAATTGCTTAATCAGCTGCAGTCATATTAATACAATTCATGGTTTGCAGGGTAACTAATCACTTTGAGATCAGTGGAGGAAACAATAGTTTTGAAGTGAGAACTGAGCAGAGGAAAAGAGGCAAGGCTATCTACAGAAATAGGGCAATTATTGTGAACATGGAGTGTGGCATGGTAAACAAGCGAAGTCAAGATTGGCAGAATAAAACAATGGGAACATTAAGCAGAAAAATGGACAGAAAAGGGAGCATGAGAAGGATAAGTCAGCACAAACTAGTTGAACACAGATCATTTACTCAGCTCTGTGTAGAATCTGGATTAGCAGCAGCCCTGCCCTGTCATAATGTTGGCAGGATGGAGTTACCTTGAAAATGGGGTTGAAAATTTTTAAAATAATGTATTTTCATAGATTTCATAGACATTAGGGCTGGAAGGGACCTCGGAAGATCATCGAGTCCAGCCCCCTGCCCAAAGGGCAGGAAAATCACTTTGGACTGGATCACTTTGGATTGAAAATCACTTTGGATTTAATCACTTTGGATTGGATTCTGGAGCCTGAACACAGGTGAAGCTTCCATTAAAAAAAAAAGTCACAAACCAAACAACTAGAGAGTTGCTGTGAACAGCAACATCTATCTTTGAGGCCAAAATGTCCCACAGTAGGCATGCACCCACACACAGATGTACAACTTGAAAGTACGTACTTAACATTATGAATTGTGAAATGCTCACACGTCCCAGCAACACTTGACTGGATAAACAACTTTCATATGCTTATCCAGCATATCAAAGTCAGCTTTGGAAAGCTGAGTTTCACAAGCTCAGGAGGTTGGTTGTTGAGGCCCTGAGAGACCATGATCTGACAGGGAAGGGAGTCTACAATGAGTGGTCACTCCTTAAGGACGTGATCCTAAAAGCACAAGGGAAGTCCATTCTGGCTCATAGGAAACGTAGCAAAAGGGCTAGGAGATCCCTTTGGCTCAATAGGGAACTCATGGACCTCCTGAATCTGAAAAGCAAAGCTTATAAGGGATGGAAGTTGGGACGAGCACTAAGGAGGATTATATAGCACTGGCCCACACCTATAGGGAGCAGACTAGAAAAGCCAAGACTGAAACCAAACTCAAACTGGCTACGGGAATCAAGGACAATAAAAAGTCCTTCTTCAAATATGTGGGAAGTTAGAGAAAAACTAGGGCAACATTGGACCCTTGCTGAACCAAACGGGGCAGCTGACAACTGACACCCAGGAAAAAGGTGATCTCCTCAACGATTATTTTGCGTTGGGGTTTTCCACCGGTCCAAGGGGATCGCTGCCTGACAGGATGTAGGACTACCAGGGTAAGGGCAATCATATGCCTATAATTGGCAAAGATTTTGTGAGGGAACAGCTTGAGAGGCTGGACATCTACAAGTCAGCTGCCCCAGATGGAATGCAGCCAAGAGTGCTAAAAGAGTTGGTTGACATCATGGCACCACCAATGGCGAGGATATTTGTAAACTCATGGCATTTGGGAAACATTCCTGAAGATAGGCACCACATTGGCCCTCTTCCAATCTTCAAGAAAGGAAGGAAGAAAAGATCCATGGAATTACAGGCCAATCAGTTTGACCTCAATCCTTGGAAAGATCTTGGAAAAAAAATCAAAGAACCCATCAACAACAGGCTAGCGGAAGACAACATTGAGAAATAGCCCACACGGGTAGGTCTTGCCTGAGCAACCTCATTTCCTTCTATGACCAGGTGACACATCACTTGGACAAAGGAGAAGAGGTTGATGTCATATATTTAGATTTTTAAAAAAGCCTTTAACTTGGTCTCCCATGATGTCCTCATGGTAAAATTGGGGAACTGAGACCTCAACAAACTTATGGTCCGACGGCTGTGGAACTGGCTCTGTGGTCAGACCCAGAGAGTGGTAGTCAATGGAACTGAGCCCTGGTGGCAACAGTGGCATCCCCCAGGGCTCAGTACTCGGACCAGTACTCTTGAGTATATTCATAAATGATCTGGGTTCAGGTGTCAGAAGCAGACTGGCTAAGTTTGCAGATGACACCAAATTATGGGGAAATGCAGTCACGCTAGAGGATAGGCTGGCAATTTAGGCTGACCTGGACAGGCTCGCAAGGTGGGCGGATCAAAACCTGATGACAGTCACCACAAAGAAATGCACGGTGCTCCACCTCGGGAGAAAAAAAACCACATTGTACTTATTGGCTTGGCAGTGCTACACTCACTAAGCACCATGACCAAAAGAGACTTGGGGGGTCACAATTGACCACAAGATAAACATGGACCACCGATGCAAAGCTGCAGCCGGCAAAGCAAATAAAACTCTGGCTTGCATCTGCCGATGCATCTCAAGCAAGACCCAAGAAGTCATCTTCCTGTTTTGCTCGGCCTTGGTGAGGCTGCAGCTGGAGTACTGTATCCAATTCTTGGCTCCACACTTCAGAAAGGATGTGGAGAAGCTTGAGAGAGACCAGAGGACAGCCACGCACGTGATTAGAGGTCAAGAGAACAGGCCTTATGAGGAGAGGCCGAGAGCCATGGGACTCTTCAGTCTGGAGAAGCAAAGGCTCAGAAGTGACTTGATGGCAGCCTGTAAGTATCTAAGGGTTGTGCATCAGGACATGAAAGAATGTCTGTTCATCAGGGCACCCCAAGGGAAGACAAGTCTAATGGTCACAAACTACTGGAAGACTGTTTTAGACTGGACATAAGAAAAAACTTCTTTACTGTCCAAGTCTCCAGAGCCTGGAATAGACTCCCCCGGAAGTGGTGCAAGCACCTATTCTAGATACCTTTAAAAAAATGCTTGGATGCTTATCTTGCTGGGGTGATCTGACCCCAGCTGACTTCCTGCCACTGGGGCAGGAGGCTGGACCCAGTGATGTTGTGAGGTCGCTTCCTTAATGTCTATGAAATCTATGCTGAGGAGAATATTCTTGTGTTTTCCAAAAATGAAGTAGATAATCTAATAGGCCATTTCTCTTTAAGTTTTATGAAGCATATTTCCAGCAACCAGCTAAATGCAGTGTGAAGGACATATTACCTAAAACCACCCTGACTTTCGTTCCAAGTGATTTCTGGCACCTTTTAGGCTAGGGACAGAAGTTACACATAAACCAGTTTAAGTGATCAGAAACAGATTTAAACCTGTAACAGAACAGAAGTTCACTGCACATAAACCAGTTTCAAAATGGCTGAAACTGATTTAAGATGAACCTGGTTGAATGTAGTATCAGACTTCATGCATTTCACAGACATTTGGGCTGGAAGGGACCCCGGAGGATCGAGTCCAGCCCCGACTCAACTGATTTAGGTCAAATCAGTTTATGAAACTTCTGTCCCTCAGCCCATGCTGACTACATGCTAGAGAGCTGTGCTCTAGCACCCTCCCTCCTCCCCCTCCAGCTTCTGGCTTGAGCCACTGCAGGCATTTGCCTGCATTTCCTGAATCAAAAGTGAATGTGTGTTCATTTGCTCATTGGTTCAATCTTTGCAGCTTAAAGTAACCTGAAAAGACTGAATCAGTTCAGCCTTGGGCTTTTTGACTGTCTGTACTTAGCCTTAGAGCTCAGAACTGTCAGGATATGGTTTAATAACCCCAAGTAAGAGGACACAGTTCCATCACTATTAGTTCTCTGTTTCTAAAAATTGATCAAAAATAATGTTCATTACAATCTGAATTAAGTATTGCCTGAATATATTTACATACTGCTTGCATGCTTATAATTTCAGTGTGACAAAGTTTAACTACAGAGGTTTTCAAAATGTGGAAGTAAAAATATATGGACTACCTTAAAACAAATTAGTAGTTAATTATACAAAAGGAGAACATGTTATAAGTTCTAATATTAATTTGGTAATAATATTCAACATTTTCTGAATCCTAGATCGGTAGTTTCAATTTAACCCATGTTAGTACTCACTAAAGGATTCTAAAAAAAAAAAAAATATCAAACAAAATGCCTTACTCAAAACTAGTTTAAAATTTGGGATTCAAAGACAAAAGTTTTGCAAAAAGGCTTGTAACATTCTCAGACAACCAAAGCAAGACACAATAAAACAGCCCGTTTTCAGGGTACATTAAAAATTAGATCCAAATTCCAGAGCTTTGACTTAATTTTTATACCTTTCAGAATGCACCAACTATTTACAAATGAGGAAGGCCTAATAGCACTTAAAGGGAAGATTTTCAAAGGCATAAAGGGCTGTTTAGCATACAAATGTAATTGCAACAGTCCTGAGAATAGGGTTCTTACCTGTCCCTTGTACCTTCTAAAATATCTCTCCCCCTCCCTAGTTAACCCAGATAACATCCCAGCTAACTAATGTATTCACACCTGAAAAAAACCCTATACTAAAAATATTTAGTCTACAGAAAATTTGAAGTGCTTTTCAGCTGGGGTGAGGTATTTTAAATTGAAACAAGTAAGACCAATATAGAAACTGGATGCTGAACAATGTTGTAGAATAAAGATGAGTTTATCCTACCCTTGTAAATTAGGCTGATCTGAATAAATTAACAATGTTGCATCCCTTTAATGGCTTAGGCAATGTCACTGTAGTACTTCCATCCTGATGGCATCCCATTTGACAATTAAGATGGAAAAACTGACAATCTGCAAAGCAAATTCCCCTCCCAGTCCTCATCAGCCACACAAATGTCTTTGGATCCAGGACTCCACTCAACCCCATAGGTGCAGGAGAGGTTCAAGATGAACCCACCACAGCAGATGTGGTATAAGTAGCCCTGTGTGAATTTTTTAAACTGGGCATGAACTGCTCCTGAATTCACATTTTGTACTGATAGAGATTTTGTGTTAGGCCTGGGACACACAATCAAACCTGTTGGAAACAAGTGAGCATAAGCTTTCTTTTGCGATATTTCCATCTCACCCATTCTTTCGTCTTAATATACTTTATTGAACTGAACAACTCTTCAGTCAAAAAGAAAGACCTATAAACAGTAGATAGAGCCATTAGATACAAAGATCTGATCTTTGGCAGATGACACTTACATGTGCATAATGATGAAACACTCTCTCAGACAAACTAATGCAGATTTTGTTCACTCTGTCATGGTAAAATAGCTGGTCTCCCGGAGAAGAAATAAGCAGCTGATGTGTGAGCAAAGATAAGACCTTCAATGAAGATTAGTCAGATTGCTGTACCAAAGAGTCTAGTAGGCCTTTTATGATACAAATACTGAATGTTCCTGACCCCAAAAGGTTTACTCAACAATGACAAAAGCTGTATCAAAGGACAATGAGACTTCACTATTACATGGAAATATCTAACACACAACAGGAGGGAGCAAACACTGTTTGCATGAAGTAATGAAGTTGAATAAATAAATGACTGGTCACTTATTTCCCATGGACATCTTCAGAGAAGACTGTCATAAGGAGGGATTCTTTTATCCTTTGAGGATGGAAACACTGGGTGAGAGTGAGGCTAAATGCAAAAAGTCAGTTTTGATAGAGGAAAGATACTATCAGAATTCCAGGATATCGTCGGAAAAGGAGGTGAGTAAAAGCAATATAAAAATTTGTGGTGATATTTTTAGCTTATGCCTTTAAATGTTATCTTTAAGATACAGTAGAAAATATGCACTGTTGCTTTAGTAAAAGCTATGGTCAAGTGATATAAATGTGAAATCTAGCAGTTTCAGCAAAATAAAACTACATATTGCACTCACTCTCTCACAGAAACTTCTGGTAAAACCATAATTTTCAAGGGGTCATTTGGATTGACTGAACAAACCCTACACAAGCCGTCTGTCAAGCAGCATCGCCTGTGGCATACTGTCTTATAACCCAACTACTGAGTGAAATCCTGACCTTGTCGAAATCAATGGGAATTTTACCACCAATTCCAATAGATTAAAGATTTTACTCAGTATTCCAGCCAAGCTCACCTCTCAGCCAAAAATGCCTCTGTTCAAACAGCATTTGGGTGATCCTTTTCCAAAAATAGCATATTCTTAAAGTTTACTTACTTTGCCCCAGGGTACAAGTGAAGAGCTAAAGATGAGTTGAAATGCTACATGTAAGGTACCAATATAAAAAAACAAATGCAGCATCATGCTTTCTCTTGCTCATATAGTTTTCTATTGAAGTAAAACATGCTATTTTTCACTTTGCATGTACATTGTGACAACGTTCTTGCAATTCAGGCCAAAATACATTATTTCCCAGTGACAGCAGTTATATTTAAACATTTGGCTACCTGGCATAACAAATACTGCTACATTTGGTACTGGAAATATGCCCAACCAGGCCAGGTAATGTATTAAGATACTTTTATACAGTGCCCTGCACCCCAGGATCTCAGTGAGCATAAACTCCTATTATTCAGTGCTTAAATGGCAGCAGTTACTAAATCACAAACAGGTCAGCTTACTCTATGCAACACAATACACTGCATAGAATTTACTATGTGCATACAAATCTCATAAGGTCCAAACATTGATTTCCAACCCTCTAGTAGTGTTATCTAGCTTAATGTAATAACTTGGTCTACTATAACTAAAGATAGCTAGGAACAATGATTCTATTTAATGAAAAAACTTCAAAAGGTTCATAATTTTTTGTTCCAGGGTGGAATAAAATTAAGCTGAGATTTTGTAAAATATTCCAGAGGGAGAGAGAGAGAGAGATCCAGTAATTCCCTCCCCAGACCCCAGCCTTGGACATAAAATTGCTCAGCGTAAATTGCTCATCCCATCATTTACTTGGGATGTGCAGCTGACAATCTCTAATCTGAATCACAAAGTACTCTGAACACTCACAATTGGCTCTTCTAGGTTCTCTCTTACGCTCTACCCCTCTCTCTCATTTTAACCAGAAACTGCATTTTCTGGGCCAGGGGAACCTGGGAAAACTTCCTGACGAAAGTTTAGATATAGCAGATATACTTTTGTGCTAGAAGTTTCAGGTTTGACAAATCAGCATTTTCCAGCAACACCAGGAAAAAAGTTAACCGTAATGCAGCAAAAAAATCCTCACAAGAAAACAGTAATGATAATGATCACAGTCTCTTCTTGATTTTCAGACTTCACTAACCAGATGTCACAGTCACATTTGGATATGCTACTGGACGAGGCTCCGTGGCTTGACTTTGAATTTGTCCAATTAAATGTGAAGCTGCTGCTGATTTCTATCTGCAGCGGACTGAGCCACTCTTGACTTTGCTTGGCATCTCTTGTCATTTAGATCAAGGAAAATACAACATATTTCGAGTGGCTTCTGGGGAAGACAAAACCAGTGCCCTTAGTGAGAAAGGCGGGAGTGCATAAAAAGGCAGGGGGATTGTTAGAGAAAGTGCATGCGTATGTAAAAGGGCAGTCTGCTTAGAGATAAGAGGTGGTGACATGTGTGGGAGTCTTACCTGGAAGGTGTGCCGGGACTGGGATGGATAGGACAGGATTATACATGGGCGTGTAGCAACATCACCTTCTTGCTTCCCAGCTGCTTTGGCCTTCTCTCAAGCAGAGCCCCTGCAAGCCTACAAGGCTGGGCAAACTGCAGGGTGGGCTCCCCCTGCTGGCAATTAGTTAAAATAGCAATCAATCAACGAGACCCATCTGTCACATTAACACACACGCTGGCACACTCTCTCTCTGCAGTATTCCACCTTTCTCTCTAGAAGAATTCATTTAAAAAAGGAGAAAGACCTTAGTGCTTGAACCAAAAGACACAATTTCGAGAAGAAAGATCCAAATCATACGCACAGGCTCTCCCAGAATGCTATTTGCATACTCACAAGGCCCTCTAAGACCAGAAATTAGCAGGGAATCTTTCTTCAATCAAAATAGGCCTGTGTAAGGAGCTGCAGCTTTGCTATACAAAGGCAGCTGACTTCAAACCCAAACATCTGTCTGTTTCCACTGATATCTGTTTGCTATATTTTCAGTGCTGGGTTCAGAATGCCGATATATAACAAAGGAAGCAAAGCATTGTGGTTTGATTTCTACATCTTGGTGGCAAATGGAAAAAAAAACAACATAGCATTTTATAGATAGCTGAGAACTCTTCATCCTGAAAAGCCTTTATCTAACTAGAACAGATGGACTCTCTCCCCATCTTATCTGTGCTGCAGAGACACGAGAGAATTACCCATGCCTGTCTGCCAGCTTTGTAGAGACCAGGGTAAGTACAAAGGGAGCTCCCTGTACTGTGGGAGCTTCTCACACAGTGACATTTTGCTCTCCAAGCTATCTGCAGTTCAAGGTTTGAAGCATCTGTGATCGACCCTGCACACAGCTGCCTCTTGGGATGAGAGAAGATGTGGTATTATGATATGGAAATTCAGGAGTCCACCTAAGTAGCTCAGAAGCACATACAAGTTAGGCCTAGCCAAAGGCCAGCTCCTGTTTTTGAAGCAACAACTGACAAATGTGGTAAGCAAATGTCATTCAGAATTATGAATGAAAAAAGATGCATGTGCACTTTGTTTCTTGAGTTATTTTCAGGGGCTGGGAGGAGTGTTGGTGCTCCGAAACACCAGGGCAAAACTACATCCTGACTGGAAAAAAAAAGTATTGTCTTGAAACAGATGAGACTTCATTTTTGAGGGGAAAAAAATAATTTATGTCCATTAGTGATTATGAATTGAGAACTCTATTAGCGCTTAACCATACCAGCTTGTGTTTCGCAATTAAACGGCAACAGGTCTGCAATTTTATTACAATAATGATGAATGTAACTGGTCTGAATGCCAAGTATCACCATGAAAAATACAAGCAGAAGTAGTTTAATGGGCACTCACTTGTCTCTTAGCAACTTATGAAGTGCCGTAAACTTTGATGTATGAAGAGAGAACTTGAGTATCAATAGTTTTGAAGGGACAGAAAACTGCTTCTCTCATTTTACGCCATAATTTTGTGTAACTTCACCTGTTTCTCTTTATAACTGTTTAAAACAAAACCAAGAACCAAGATCTTTTCTTTCCATGTTTCAAGAGACATGGAAAAGGCATGTACTTTTGTCTATACTTCCAATTCTAGTTTCTGTGTACTTAAAAAAATTGAATTAAAAACATGAGTAATAAAACAATTGATCTGAAGGAAGTCTATATTTCATTGAGGAGGCTCAAATTGTGAACAATTTTTTTATTTTGGTCACTGAATACAATCTCTAAATCAGATGAGAAAATCCAAATGCTGAGAACACTCTTCAAGACTTAACATGGAGATAAATCATGTGAAGGAGGAAGAGCCTGATTCTTCAGAATGGTATATGAAGGCATGAGATTATTCCATACATATAACATTTTACCTCCAAATCATTTAACTAACTGAATCGAGTGGAACTGATTAACTCACCACTGAAATGCTGCTATCTTGGGGAGGAAAGCTTTAGAAATTTGATATACAACAATGTTAGACATGAGCATGGCAAAAATTGAAACTAAGGTATCCACTTGAAACTACAGAAGGGACTTCTATCACAAATGTGTTCAAAGGTTCTCCAAGTACTTCACAAAAAGTGGGTTTTACACCCATTTTGTATCAGTTTGCAGGAGAGGAAATCATCTATGTGACTTGCTAGTGGCGCAGTGAATCAGTGGTATTAAACAGTAGAACCCAAGCAACATGGACTTTCCTATTTGTCAATGTAGGCATGAGTGGGCAGGCCCACTCGCTTCCTTTTGTCATGCTGGAATCACCAGGACCTCTGCCTCATCTTCTCTCCCTCTTTCCTGCCACGTCTTGATGTTAAGTTAATCTTCAGGAGTATGGATGGTATCTAAGGTGATGGTCATATTGATGAGGATCAGTTTTCTGCAGGGTCCGCCACCCCTACACCCTGTTCCTCTCCTCTTGGGTGATGAGTCATCCTTCTCTGCTATGAATGTGGGTCCCCGGCTCTAGGCTTCTCTCCAACCTGGTTCAGTTGTTGACTTTGTGACAGGCTGGTGACCATACTATCAAGATGAGTCTCTTTCTGAAGTATTCCAGGCTCACTTGGGATTGGTTGATCTGGGATGACAAGGTCCCCACCTGCCAGTCTCAGTGGTTCCCAGTCTAGCAACTCACTAGAACTCAGGTGTACTTAATTAATGACTTAATTAACTACAACTCGGGTGTCCAGGGGATCTAATTCCTGCCCCCCGCCAGCTCTCTCTCCCTGAGGAGTACTGAATACCAAATGAAAGCAAAACAGATCCTTGTTCCCTTTGTTGATATTACTTCCTTAGGGAAAACTCTGAACCTGAAAACTATTTTAATTCAGTGCCTCCACGCAAATTTCTCCTTTGTCCAGAGGATCTAGGGTCCCACAGGGCTAACTCCACCTCTGACATCCGCTCATGCCCTCCCTTCTGATGGGTGTAGTAAACTTTCGTGGAGCACTCTTCACTGGTGTCCGACCAGTGGGTCCACCCATTAGTACCTGGAGTGTTACTTATCTTGCACTGTAGATTGAGTGAGTCACTCACTCATGGTGACTATACCTGGTGTCCCATGAGGGTTCATCTGGGTGAGTCTCAGTTGCGGTGGTCTTCCTTCTCCAGGTCCTGCTGCAATGTCCCTTGTCTTATGACAGCCTTTCACTACCTCAGGGCTATTCAACTGGCAGCCCATAGGCTGAATTCAACCTGCAAGGGGTTAAGCTTTGATCCCTGGCTCCTGCCAGCAACCCTTCTCCCAATTGCTGAAACAGCAGACAGACTCTTCAGACTTCCCTCCTTCCTCCTTCAGCTTTTGCACCTGCCCCAGGGGGTGGTGTGATGCAGCACAACATGGCTGGGGAACTTGGGGTAAAGCTGGGGCTGCATGGTGCAGCAGTGGGGAGACATTCATGTGGGGTCATTACAGTCAGGGTTGCTGCAGCTGTGGGAGTGGTTGCAAGGAAATGATGTAGCAGGGGGCTGTCCATGCGGTGTGCAGTCTGGGGGCCTGTGACCCTCACTGGTGTGGCTCAGGGGGTACATAGTCCTCAGCTGCTTTAACTGGACAGCCCTGATATACCTTATTCTCTTTGTGCTGGAGAAAGAAGGTACTGGTTTGTTCCTTTATGGACGAGTACATGGTTAGACTATATAAGCAACTGAATAATCTTATATGATGAGAACAGAAGAGCAATTCCATTCTAAATAAAGTCAGTTTTCTCTGATGTCTCTGCAAGGGGGCTAGGTATTTTTGTCCAGAAGCAGGACAAAGAAAGTTTAAACAATTCAGAGGAAGTGACCAACAGAAGCAGCTGGGCAGGCAGGAAATCATAAGGCATCTTTCACAGAAGAAGGGTCCTTGTGACTATGGGTAAGGCCACAGAATAAAGGTGGCTGGAGAAAGACAGAAGATGACTCCATCTTCTGTAAGAGAAGCCATGAGGAGACATTAAAAAGCAAGACTTAAAACCTGAAGGAACACACCAGCGTGGTGAGGAAACTCAACAGTAGAAATAACATGCAACACTGCAGCACTGCACCTGCCCCACCTCCCCAAGTCTAAAACTGCGCTTTAAACTGAAGAGTGTGCGATTTGGACACCGTCACCTATGCTGTGACATAAATCAAAATGCCCACAGGGATGGAGCTCTTCAAAAGGTTATGCTTAAGCATTAACTAGAATTTCAGGAAGCAGCACTAGGGCCTGAACCATTAAAGAGCAAGGTCCCGTTTCTGTGAAGAGATGACAAAAAAGCTGCCTCCAAGTGGCCAAATAGGAGTGCCTGAACCTATGAAAACCATGGGAAGCTTAACCCTATGCAACACATCCTGCATGGTAAGACATGAACACGGCAGTCTGGTGGGTGTCCTGGAGGGAGAAACATTGCTGTATGACATCGAGTCTCTGGACTTGAGTCAGACCCTCTAAGAATACAATCTGTTCCAGCAACTATGTCCTGGGATATGCCATGATGCAAACTGGAATTTGGTTGCATTGGGGGCCAGCCCCCTAACCTCTTGTGAAACAGTGTAATGGAGTTTTTCATGACCACAAGTGGTTAGGGCATTAGTTTTATCCTTTATCCACAAAAAAGTAACTCCAACAGCACAAGGCTAGACTTGAACAGAGACAAGCGTCATAAATACTACATGCTGTTACAAGGCCCAATTTTTCTTGGTCTGCAAAGACTGTACACCAAGATGGTAAGACTGCAAATTAAATGTCAGCTTCAACAAAAGTTCTACACCCTGCATAACTAAGAATCTACATACGATTTAATTAATTTACAAGACACTTTTAGGGACTTTTTCTTTTTTTTTTTTTTAATTATTCCTTACATTGCCAATGTGACAGGAATCACCGAAGTGTGAAAATTCATTACAGTAATTCTGGGATCCCACGTACCAAATTTAAAACATGTCCCACAACAGTGGATTACTGCCAGCACTATTTCCTTGATGCTGACGCAAATTCTCCAAAGATAAGCATCGTGCATCCAAAACTTAACTGGCTGGTTGCCAAAGATAAGCATGTCTGACCCTGAAGGTCAGAGCAATGCAGTGGCTGCTAAATAGTTTCAGGGATTGCTGAAGGTTAAACCTGGCACTGAACACGTCAATCGGGGAAGGTAACCAGCAACTCATTGGTCTGAATACAACTATATATGAAACTATTATCTAAATCAACAGGGATAGGAAGGTAACACCAGTAACTTACAGTCTGCATCTTGAACCCAGCTTTCTTGACAAGCTGGTTAGAGAAAGAGAGGTAAACAGTGGGACAAAACAGGCTATGGACCACATGGATGGAAAGGGGAGGCTCAAAGCAAAAACCTGAAGCAAACTGCAGGGTTGGAGCTGCACATAAATAAGCTGGGTGGGCATTTTAAAGCCCGGAAACACAGGCTCAACACTGAAACATAGGCATTAGAAAATGTATTCAATTTACTCAATTTATTCAGGAGTAAGTTTTTGCCACTGTTAGGACAGACTAAGCCATTTCAGAATCACATGTTCACAGATTCTTTAAAAAAAATAAAAATAAAAATTGGGACAACCTAACTTGCCACAGGTTGATGGATCCATGTCCTCATTCAGAAAATAATCATTTGGACTGCCCAAGTCTGAAAAACATCACTACATAGCATTACTGCCTGCTAATCAGATGGCAAAAATGAAATGATACAGGGTAAAGCTCAGCAGTGCAGGGAAAAAATAAAGGAAGAGAGCCAGGGGCCAAAGTCCACAGGACCTACGTGAAGTTAGAAAAGCGTGACAGAGAATCTCCACTACCCTTTGATCATTAGGGCTGCTAGTACTAACAATCACACGTTTTTTTTATGCTCCCAACCAATTGATGCAGCCTCAGTTCTAGATCTCTGGTTTAAAAAAATCCTAACTATCTGTGGCACTGAAAATATTTGGAGCACGTTTGAACCTGTGGAACTTCTTACGCCTCTGAATGGACAGCCTAAAAGCTGGCAACTGTGGAGACCCGTGTTCCTGATCAGCGTGCTGAGAGTTTCTTTCCGCAGGTGGATGGAGGGGCATGAGTTAGTTGAGCTGTCGCATTAGAATCCATCTGATTTTCATTTTTGCTTTGCAGTACAGTTAAAAAAAATAGCTAAGAACTAAGCATCAACCAATATCAAGTTAAAAACATTAAGCAAAGGCTCTGCAAGGCACATGTAATACTTTGATAGTCACAGTTTGGCAGACTCTTGAAGATTAGGTGGGAAGTGTTCTTCCTCTTTTCTCTTTCTCCACTTGAACATCTTAATTCACCCACATGACTGACCATCTGCTTATCTGCTGAATCATTAGAAGTATTGCTCTCATAAACATAATACATTTCCTCCGTCCAGGCAGGTGTCCAAGCATTTACTTTAGGAGCTACACACATCTTGGCATACTTGTTTCCAGCAGACCCTGTTGCTACATCGCCTGTTAAATCTCAGAGGGCACTCAGTTCTGAATCTGGTTTTTGATCCCAAGTATAAGAAAGAAACAGGTGGTGTCGAAACGATGCATTTTTGTAAGTTCTTTCACAGGAATACTAAGGGAGCCTGACTCATTCTCTGGTACTTTAGCTTTCTTCCATGAGGGTACTAATTGCAAGTTTTGTTCTTGCAGATAAAAGCAAGATCCTCTTTTTACATCTAATTCCAAGAAACACTTTCTATATATTATTTTATAAATGTCCATAGGAGTTCAGGGATGCCAACTGCATTTTTTATTTTCAGAACGTTTTGCTAGCAACCAAAAGATATTCAGTGATGCTGACCCAAGGAGTAATATATGCTCTTAACAGACCCGTGAGTCATTGAAAAACCACCTGCTGCAGAAGAAAAAATAAAATATCTTAGTCAAACACGGAAGTGCATTTCCAATTCTGCATATTTCAGTGAGGCTTGGCCACAGGTCAGAGCCAGAAACAGCCCCCACCAAAAGAAATGGATGAACAGAACTGGAAAGAAGCTTTGGAGGAGGCCACCTGACTCCTGATTAGGAAACACCCAGGCTTCTCAAGCAACAACTACTCATTATAATAAATGTTCAGATCTATATTAGAGATATAGGGAAAAACAGTTGATAAATAGGATAGAATCAAATGCGAGTATCCAGGGGAAAACAACTAGCGCATTTTCATACTGTTTTATACAAAGATTTATAATACCCTCTAGCAAAAATGGAGATCATGTCACATTGGTTGCTTGAAAAAAACCCCCACCAAAACAAGTGACACTTTACTTTAAACTCAGTGCGGTCCCATGCTGAGCCCAGCACATGCCCAGAAGGGCAGCACATTAGTTGGACCCAGCTCACTCAATGTCTATATTGAATCAGCTATTAGATAAAAGCTCCAAAAATCCTCACTGAAGCACCCAATCTATACAGATGCTGCGGAGCTGGGTCAAAATAACATGCAGCTTCTTCTAGTAAAGCGCAGGGTTTGTTTTTTTTATTAATGTCTGCAAGTAGTCATTGTGTAAAACATTTCTCCCACCGGTACCTATTTTGCAGTTGGAAGTACCAGTAAGGTTGCCAATTAGCACTAGTTGAGGACGCAGTTTGGCAATGTGGACTGTATAGACTGAATGAGTCAAATCTAATTTTCCTACTTTAGCAAGTAGAACCAACAGAACACACAATCACTCACCTCACATTTTCCTTGTGCATTCTTCGTTCTCTATAACACATAACAGATTATTGCCTAAAAATATTTCTCATTTTTGATGTATGAACCGAATCTCATTGACGCATACCTTCATTATGAAGCTTTAATCCCATCAGTTAAGCATTTCACCAGTGGTTGAAATTTTTAATCAATATTCTTAGACATTAGTAAGAAACCCTTTAGCTCAGTGGTAGGCAACCCCCTGGCACACATGCCAGCGTGGTACATGAAAGCATTTTACTCGGCACTCATGTCTTGGGGAAGAGGTGCACTGCCACAACGAGGGTCATGCCCCTTGCAGCTCCCCCATCATCCACCCTTACAAGTTGAGGCTGCGGATGTTTTTGGCACTCTGCCCAGAAGCATTTTCGACCCCTACTTTAGCTGCAAATTTCGGGTTATGCTAATTTCTCTCTCTCAAATTTATCATAATTTGTAAGATTCAAAATTTCCTGGAAAACATTTAGGCCAAATGGAAAAGGATGTCACGTCAATACTACATCTTTAACAGAGCCATATGACCTTACTTACAGATATTTTTCTACTTGCATAATGAAATACTTAGTGTACTTACGTTTACTGCAGTGTTCCATCAACTACTGATTTACGGTTTGATCTAACAAAGCTATCCATTAAGCCACTTGTAATTCACCGTGCCTAGCTAGACCTGTGCTCTTAAATCATTCCCGCCTTTAAAAAGAACAAAACAAAAAAATAGACAAGCTCTGAGATCAGAGAGTAGTGAAAATGTTCACGTAGACGTAACATTTTTTCAAAGCTGCTACTCAGTCCTACAGAGGCTCACTGGTGAATGGGACTGGTAAACACCTAAAAAAAAATAGACAGGTGGTCTAAACTTTGGAGTGCTTATTGCTCCCATTCACCACTCACGTCAAAAGGCTTCAAGTGCTTAACAACTTTTGGATGCTGAGGACTTGGAAAGAGGGAGGGGGAGTTTAGTTCTTTCTACTTAGACATGGAGAGACCAAATTTAAGATGCCTCGGTTTGAATACTTCGGCTAATAGGCTCCAGCTTTCCTTGCCTTTGGGTACACACAGCTTGCATTCTGATTACAAGACACTCTACTATTCATATTGCCATTTGAAGCAAACAGACACACAGACCGTTTACTTATGTACTTAAAGTTTATTTCTTCATAATTACAGGCTATTGTTAGAATTTTTAAACAAAAGGGAAGTCTATAAATAGAGGCTAACCCCACCTGAATAAGTTTTTAAAAAACAGTTAAAACTCCATAAGTAATGCCATTTAGCTCACAGCAGTGGTTTATTGGTAGTCATTGGGTAAAGATACTGTAGTCAGAGTCAGTAACATGAAATGTAACATCAAATGACTCAAAACTTTAAATTCCATACAGGAAAGCATGAATATATATAATATATACATGTAATATTGTATTGGTCCACTGAGTATATGTTTTTAACAAAAAATAAGAACTATGTAGTCCAGTTAAGCATCCAATATGCAAGATTAGTGTACACTTATTACAAAGATTGTATAGATAAATTATAACTATTTAATACTTGCAAAAGATGTTTTTAAGTTACTTTTTTGAGCAGGTGTCGGAAACGCTAATTTCCCAGTGCAAAAGAAAATGTTGTCCAAGTCAAGTCACCCATTTTCCTGAAAGATCAAAAACTACCCTCTTTAAAGAGTCTTGCAGCAACATTGCCAGGTAAGTGGAATAGTTAAACTAGTGGTGGCTATGAGGCGTCCCTTGCCCCACGTAAGTTTCTGTAGCAGAACAGTTCTATTTCCAACAGGAAATCCAAGTGAAAAGTGCAAGAGAGAAAACAGAGTTTATGCTGCTGCAGTCCAGTTTTATGTATATACTGGGCAAAAGCACCACTGTTTAGAGTGAAGTAAAAGAACCCGATTACTGTAGAATGGAGTACACTTAACAATAAGCAATAAGTTACTTTTATTAACACTCTTTTAATCCTACTTTAACTCAGTGACCATAAAGAATTATAAATCAGTTTTTTTAAGGTGCAACTATCAGTTGGCATTCAATAAATTACATGTACAGAAAAAGACTTGTAAAAAATTAAACTACGCCTTTATGCATCCTACTCTATCGAATCTCATATTTCACTTGTCAACTTGCCGGTTTAGTTGCATATTTCACAGAATTTGGCTCAATTAGCAATGGGTCTTCATAATTTGTCAGTCATCTTGGCCAAGAGCAATTTAATGCAAATTATCTATTTAGTTCTCTAGTACTACGTAACAACACAACTGATCCAACTGCCTTCAAATCTCAGAGACATGCAAGAAAGCAAGTAAATGTTTCAGTAGAATAGTTTTCCCCACTTGCACTCTAAAAAGATTATCAATTAAATTTCAAGTCCAGCAGTAGAACCTTCATTGAAGAAGAGAAAAGACATATGTATAGATAAAAAATAAAGCACTCTGTTCCAGCATTACTATAATCTCTTCTGAAAAAGTACAAAAGGTTTCAAGCAACTGATGAGAACAGCCTGATGAGAAGCCATACGCAAGAGCACAATTGCCATACTCACCATCTGCTCACCTGCCAACTCCTGCCACTTTATACTCAAGCTGTAGTCTCACCGACTGTGTTGTAAACAGATTTGTTTTCAGGTACGAATTTTATTTTGCTTTCCTTAAACTTGGGGGAGTGTGAATGCAAAAACAATCCATTATCCAAATGTCAAATAACCAAAAAGTGAAATGTACCAGTAATGTCCACATACCATATAAAAATAAGTATTGAAACTCCACCTACATTCTTTGTGAAACAGCAGAAAAGAATATTTTAGCTTTTGCCTGGGTTACAATCTCTTTAAATAAACCAGCCCTTCCACCTGGAAAGAAAAGCCATCATGTGCACTAAGAATATGGAAGTTTGGGCATATACTTTTATGTCCTGTGCCACTCTCACCAACTTGCTTTCTAAGGAACTTGATTGGGACAATATTTTCTTGTTTCTGAACTTCTGAACTTGAAGAATCACAAATGTTCATGAAGATATCTTCATACAAGACAAGAATGACAATGATTTTAAAGATGACATGCAGTGTTCTCTCCCTCTGTATTATAGAAAGAGACTTTATTGTCCTGGGTATACACCAAAAAAAATAGCACAGGCAAAAATCTCGAAAGCATCCACGATGGAGCAGTGCTCTGCTATAAGTTGGCTGATAACGTTAATCAAATTCAGGAAAAATGATAAATCAGAATGGGATTTAAAAAAAAAGATAAATAATTGATCACATTTGCAGGAATTTAAAACCTTTCATACTTTCCTATCCATAGGTAGCTTCTGATTAACATTTTAAATAGATTAAATACTCAGGAAATGGGAGAAATGGGACAAAACAGTTGACATAAGACACACTGTCATTCTAACTTCATGCTTCTGAAATTTCAGATTTACTGAGTGCAATCGCCAGTTCCAAATCTTCTTGCTCTTGCTGTTTTAATCTTGCAAGTCTCTCTTTCTCTTCTCTCTCACTTTCTCTCTTAGCCCATTCAATCATGTCTTCTTCAGTAGGATACTGCAGTTTCAAGAGACAAAATATCTGGATTTATTAATGAAAAAGTAACCACCCTGTTCACATCTCACACTAGGTTCTGAAGTCACTTAAACTGTTCCAAAATATTGACACATTAGTTTTAAAATAGCGTAAATAGTCTCCTGTGTTGAAAAAAAAATATGTAGTAGCATGGTAGGCAAGGTTCTTTGGATAAATCTAAAATCTTTTATTAGACCAACTCAAACAGTTGGAAAAAATCCTTCTTAGCAAGCTTTGAGGCACAAATACCCTTTGTCAGGCTGAGGAAGCATTTGCAGATGGTCTGTGCTCTTCCTGGATGGAGTGGTAAAGCAGCCAGAGGCCAGCACCAATGCAAGAAGGCCAGTCAGTGGAAATGTAAATTGAGGTGGTCAGTAGGTGAGACAGGTGGGAGGAAAGGGAGAATGAATGTAGTTGTAGCCAAAGGATGACACACAGATGGGTAAGGGGTGGGGAGGGAATGAGAATGGCTGGTAAAAAAAAAGTGGAGGGTTTGAGAAAGAAGGGAATGAGAATAGCTGGTAAAAAGTGGAGGGGTTACGTGTGGAGTCTGACTCACCAGGTAAACCCTCCACTTTTTACCAGCTATTTTCATTCCCTTCCCCTCCACCCTCCTGTCTGCCATCCTTTGGCTATAGCTACATTCATTCCCCCTTCCCCACTCATCTGTCTCTCACCTACTGACCACCTTATTTTACATTTTCACTGACTGCCTTTCTTGCATAGGTGCTCACCTCTGGCTGCTTTGCCACGCCATCCAGGAAGAGCACAGACCAACCGCAGACATTTCCTCAGCCTGACAAAGGGTGTTTGTGGCCGAAAGCTTGCTAAGAAGGATTTTTCCAACTATTTGAGTTGGTCTAATAAAAGACAGTGGAGTATCTAAGAACCTTGTCCTTAGACCAACACAGCTACAACCTTCACCCCTATTAGCATGGTACAAGTTTCATTTGTGATTTAAGAGCTGCAATAAAGCAATCCTGACAAGCGATTATACTGAAAAATACCATCTGTCCAATAAACATAGGAATTTAAAAGTACAACCCAGTCAGATGATGAATACTTCAGTCCATAAAAAAAAATACCACCCTTTAAAGCTTTTGAGCAGCCACCTGAATCTGACTGAATCTAGAACGGTGGGAAAACCAGCTTTGTCCTCACTTCACTATGTGATGCTCCGCTACAGTGGATTTTTCCAAATGGAAAATCCTGCACAATAAAGCGTGCAATCATAGTCAATTTAGATGTACAGGAGGTGCCACTGGAAGAATGCTTCTGCAGAGGAATACCACACTAGCCATGTACTTCTGCAACCAGAAGCCTGCCATTAAAATGAAGAAAAAAAATGAATGAAAGAAAAGGTGCGTGTATGTATAAGCCCAGAGTGTAAAATGTGCTACTATAATATTGCAGTAACTTGGTTTTGTGATCCTGTATAGTAGTCAGAAGTGAGGCATTATCTTAAAGAGTAGGCACATCACGGTCAAATAGGCTCCTATTGAGCGTGCAAATACTAGGTGTTTTAATATCCTCAAGCTAATTTCTGTCTTGATAGTTTCTGAAACTTTTCAAGTGAACAGAAATTGAGAAATTTCTGATTCCTCCCTGTAGTCCACCCACAAGGATCCAAGCAGCTGAAACCAGAGGAAACCGTCCAAATGCTCATTCTCAGATGACAGACAGCTCATCTCTCTCTTGCTTCACTTTCTCTTTTAGCACCCCAGGCTTTCTGGGTAAGAAATGTCAGCAGCAAGAGCTTTCCAGGGATAGCCACGCTACAAAATACAGTAAGCAGCACAACCCAATTGAACATTATCCATTTTAAGATCTAAACAGGGTTTACTTAAGTTAAGCATGCTATTTATTATGGCTTGCTAATGGCTGCAATCAATACAGTTTGCTATCAGTATATGCATCCATTTAAAAGATGAAGATTGAAGGTCAAGTATAAACAACTACTTGCTACTTTTTACTGTATTGTGCTTGAACCTTTATTTTAGCAACCATTCATAACTCAAATAAAACCATATTTTATTAATAATAAACATGGATCTTCTAGAATTTATCACGTAACATGAAATTTTGACCAAATATTTTAGATAATACTTAAGAGTAAAATTTAAAAAAAATAAAATTAGGGCCCTGTTTTGGTTTGTTTGGTTTTATTATGTAACTACAGCATTATATCACATGATTTGAATCAGTGCAGTTTTTAAAATCTATTGCAAAATTTAAGTTAACAGATGTTCCCTAGAAAACAAAGGCTGGTTGCTTAATAAGAGCCAGGGACCCTTTACAGAAAAACCTCAATACAATAATTATAATGTAAATGTTATCAAAACTATTCTGAATTTTTAAAAAATTTTATTTTAAAGGAATGGATGACAATCTACAATACAAGCTTTGAGTATAAAATCTCTTATGTGGGTGTTTGCTCTAAAATTAATATTTAGACTTTAAACATTTAAATTAGATCCTTAATGGAAAAGGATGACACAGTTCAGAAGATAAGTTTTGGTTACTTTTAATTAAGCCTCAAGATTTTATTGCAATTGAATCACTTGTTTGGTTTATTTTTTAATCTTGAAAAATAAATTCCTCCATTGCCCCCCACTCCATGAAGAAAAAGAAAAAAACCCGCAAAAAACTTTACTTACATTACCAAAGTTTGCAAAATTGTTGGCGTCTGTCTCTTTACTGATATTGGTGGGAGCAAATGGGTCACAAAACAAATCTGCTTCTTGCTCTTTGGGAGTCTCACAGCCAGGGAAAGGCTGAAACGGATCATTCAATTTAAAGGAATCTGAAGAATCCAGCTTATTGATAGGTCTTTTCCCTGGATTAAAATAATTGATATCAACTCAAATGACACAGATGACTGACATTGCTGTGTGGTACTGCCTTTAAAAAAATCCATAACACAAGAGCTATTTGGACTGCATCCTGGCATAAAGGGGCAGAGCCCGGCTGACTTCAGTGGTGTGGAGGCTCTCTGACGAACAGCCCCCTCATTTCCTATTTCTTCCCTATCTAATTAGGCATTCAGTTACAGACTAAAGGACTTAAGCATGTGAATTAAATGTCACAGTCTCTTAAAGACCGTCATTCCAGAACAATATTTTCTTTGTTCTCCAGGTATCTATGTAACTGTAATAAGATAAGTTATTAAATACTGTATCTAGTCATTTACCAACTGAGCTAGTTACATGCATAGCAAAGTAAAAAAAAACCCAAAAAACCCTAACAACAACGAACCCTTAGAAAGAAAAACAAACGTTTTACTAATGCTTTGAAGATCTCTGGTGAACTTCTAACTTTGCTGCCATTTGTGGCTTCTCTGGTTTTCAGGGAAGATGAAGTAACCTAACAACAAGTGTTCACCTACTCTGCGCCAGCCTCGTCTAAATGACAGTAGATAGCTATTTATCCATCAAAAATTGAGATCCGCACTCTTCTATCTTCAGCTTACTCAAAGTCAGCTCTCAATACTTTGTGGAGGACACGACCCCAATTCTTCCAAAACTGAGTCTGTTTAATATTCTTCCTGCCTCTCAACTTCTTTTTCTGCATATGTAATCATTCAAGGTAGTTTCAAAAGTGAGGCTTCCAACATCTTCAATTGTTTCCGCTGGAAAATCTCTTTTCTTCAAAATAGTTTTTGATGTTCACAATAACTAATTGATTCACTTCAAATTTATTTTGGCCTCATTTAGTCTGAAATATTTCCGTAAGTCCCTAGGAGACTCCAACTTAGTAACACTTTTTCTCTCTTTTATGTATATTCATTGGGAAATATAAAATAATTTTTATTACTTGAGATATTTAGACTATACCCCACAGATAATGTGTGCTGGTACAAAAACTACTACTGCATGCCTTTCATTTTCTAAAATTAACAGGACAACACAGCCTCTAATTTTCTTCATGCCAGAGACAAATTCATTCTTGAAAGACCCTTGAGTACCGAACATCCTTCAATCTGATGCAGTCCAAAAAGCAAAAAATTCCTTTTCTGAAGTGTTCTGAACCTCAGAGAGCTTCTCTGGTAGGGATGCAGCATCAGATTCACAGGCATGAAAACTGGCCTATTATTCCCTTTGCAGGTCATTAAGGAATTTTGACTCTGAAGTCCTGAACACCTGCTACAACAACTTCCTTATTTAGGACCAATCTCTTTAAAAAAGATACAAGTACACAGTAAGAAAACAGCAGATATATTTAAGCTTATACATTACTACAACGACACATGCATATGAAAGATAAGACAAACACCACTATATACAACTGAAAGAACAGCTTTAAATTAGGGCTGTCAAATGATTAAAAAATTTGATTGCAATTAGTTGCATGAGTAAAAAAATTAGTCGCAATTAATCGCTATGTTAATTGCACAACTAACTGAAAATTATGTGTCGAAATATCTCAAAGTTATGCAAAATTATGCAGGTACTTTGTATAGTTAGGGGGTGGGTGTGGGGGGGAATTTGTGAAGGTATGGCGGGGTCCAGAGCCTGGGGACGGGGGGTGTCTGTGGATGTGGGGTACTATGGGTCAGGAGTGAGGGGCAGTAGCAGGGCTGGGGGTGTCTGTGGCTTGGGAGTGAGGGGCAGACACACATAGACAGACAGACACACACACATGCACACACACACACATGCACGCATGCATGCACAAAGACACTGCCCAGCAGGTAAGTGTGTAGGGAGGAAAGGGACAGGGGGGGACAGATCAAGGCCCCCATGGTGAGGGAGGGAGTGGGGCAGACAGGGGCAGGTCGTGGGATGGAGCTTCAGGCACATTGTCCAGGGACATGGGTCGGGGGCTGCTCCCATTGCGTGCACCCCATGGGAGGCATGGAGGACATGTGCCTCCTGGATTTGTGCATGGGGCACAGGTGGCCTGCCACTGTGCATTGGGCTCTGTGCCCCACTGCCATTACCCCACAGCCATGCGACGCCATGTTGCGTATCCCGCTGCCAAGCGGGAAGGGGATGCGGTGCAGCCAGTGTGTAGCTCCTGGGGCAAAGGTAGCAGGGTGCAAGGCCCCAGCCTGCAGCAGCAGACCATCTCCACCCCATGCACAAGTCTGCGGGGCTCATGCCTCTCCTGGGGTACACACAGCAGCAGGAGCAGCCCTTCCCCTCCCCCCCCATGCCTGGGGAGAAGCCGCCTGCAGCTCCGTCTCATGAACTACCCCAGGGCCCCATTCACCCCAGCCCCTGGCCCTGGCCTCTGCCCTCCTCCCTCCTTCACCATGGAGGCCTTGATCTGTGCACGCCCCTTCCCTCCCCCATGCCTCTTCCCCTTCACAGACTTGCCTGCTGGATGCTGCTCCACACACTGCCGGGCTGCTTTCCTGGCCACCTGCAGGCTGTGGCTTCTCATCTGTGTCTGTGTGCGCCCCTCCCCACACCTCTGCTGCAGCTGCCCAGAGCCCATGCCTGGGCTGCCCTGCAGTCCTCTGCATTGCCACCGCTGCCCCATGGGGCAGCCCAGAAGCAGTGGTGATGGCAGCAAAGCAGAGCCCAGGTGAGGGCTCCCAAACCACGCGTGTGATTAATGTGTTAAAAAAGTTAGCGCAAACAATGATTAGCATGTTAACCACACACATTAACCACAATTAATTGACAGTCCTACTTTAAACACTAATTAGATAAAAAATATGACAACTTGAACAAACTGTGGCTTTTTATGCATTTAATAATTGAATAAAGTTGTTCACCACATATAATTCTTTTAATACTGTGAAATTTAACAAGCAATCCTGTTATTTTTTAAACTATTTATTACTTATAAGACACTGGAACATGAATGTTATCTTCATTCATCAAGCTCTTTTCTGGAGGTAAGCAGGGTTCAGTGGATACAGCACAGGACTGGGAGTCAGGAAACTTGGGCCTATTACTAACTTCCACTGACTATACTACAAGACCTTGGAGGAGTCACCTGGATGGAAAGAAGTCAAGGTTTTCCATTTGAGAAATGAGAATCATGACACTTAGACTTGTACAATTCACTTTGAGTTCTATGAATACAAGCACTAAGATTTCTTCAAGTAAGAGAAGGTATTGGAAATTAGGGGTTTCCAACAGTACTTGGACACAAAATTAAATTTATCCATATCTTTTCCTTAAAATTTGCACCAAAGCACAGCAAGCACCACTGAACAGAGTTCTCTGTAGAAAGTTTCCCTTGTAGAAATTTAAAGTTACTACATTTTCTCATCTTTTCCAGCTCCTTGATCCCTATAAGCATACTGCTGACTTAACACAATGCCCCCTTTCCCTTTTGAATCGTTCTGCTCTTCCACATAATTAGGTTATCAATCCTAATGCAGAGAGAGATATACCATGTTGGTCTGGAGTTAGGCAGAAAGAAAGGCAAGGCAGCATCTAAGGGCGTCTTCACATATACTCTGGGGTGGGAGGTACTTTAATTAGAGTGGCTTTCTGGAACCTCTCTAATTAAAGAGCCTTCAGGGTCTCGTGCATGCAGTATCCCATGTTTCAAAATGGCGGCAGGGGCACTAACTAAAGCTTGGTCAATGAGCCATTTTGAAGAGCAGGGATGTTGAATACATGTGAAGCCAAGGCTGCTGGAGCGTGCTAATTAGCATGCTCCAGCAGACTTAATTCGTCGAGTCTGCCCCAACGTGTGCTTCTTAGCACACGTTGGAGCAGGCATGAGGCATGTGTATAGCTGCTCTTATAGACTAACTTGTTCAGAACAGTATGAACTTCCATAGGCTACAGCTTACTTTGACAGATGCTACAACTGGACTGGCAGAGAACAGGAGTATTACATTTTGAAGTAACTCTTGATAATGTGTCTGTTTCTACTTTATAGCACCACTCCATTCCTTGAAGTGACTGTTTTAGATTTACATATGGAGCTATATACAAACCATTGTTTGATTTGTTATTTAGCTCAAGCTGCATCTGATTCTTTTTCCAGACTTGAGGAAGAGCACTTTACATCTGAAAACTGGTTTGAAATCTCTCCCAACTATGAAGTTGATTCAATAGAAGGTATCACTAAAAAATCCTCGAGGCTCATATATTCCCTGGACCATCATGGGTATAACAATACCCCAACCTCAATAAAATCCACAGGGAATTTAACTCTACTGTACTAGTCAGAAGAAAAGGAGCCATTAAACTGCTATCAATATAGAAGCAAGTATGATGATCTTTACTGAAACTTCAAACATCAGCTCCTACCTGGCGGTGGGGGACAGGGTCTTGTAGGAGTTCCAGTCTTGGGTGGTAAAGCAGGAGGAATATCCTCATTTTTGGCTGGTGGTTCCTCAAATAAGTTTTTAGTTATGACTACATTGTTGACAGACCCTGATGTGGAAGAACTAAAGGGATCTTCATTGTTGGCCTTTAAAAAAACAAATACACATCACAGCATTAATTCCATCTTTTTTCTTCCATAAATTTCATAGACATTAGGACTGGAAGGGACCTTGGAAGATCATCGAGTTCGGCCCCCTGCCCGAGGGGCAGGAAGTCTGCTGAGGTCATAGGATCCCAGCAAGATAAGCATTCAAATTTCTCTTGAAGGTATTCAATGTAGGTGCTTGAACAACCTGCGGTGGCAGGCTGTTCCAGACCTTGGGGGCTCGGACAGTGAAGAAATTCTTCTTTATGTCCAGCCGGAAACGGTCTTGCAGTAGTTTATAACCGTTCGACCTCGTCATCCCTTGGGGCGCTCTGGTGAACAGACGTTCCCCCAGATACTGGTGGTCACCCCTGATGAACTTGTAGGTGGCCATCAGATCACCCCTGGCCTCCGCTTTTCCAGGCTAAAGAGCCCCAGGGCTCTCAGCCTGTCGTCATAAGATCTGTTTTCCTGACCTCTGCTCAAAGATCCATACCTTGATTAGAAAAACGCAATGAAAATTGGAGAAAAATTAGAAATCGTTTATCGTGCCACTGTTGTGCATAATACGAAGTTACAAATGTATGTAACGATAGCAGTTGAAAAGGCCTAATCAGGTTATATTGTGCTGGGTGCTGTACAAGCAGAAAACAGAAAAGCTCTGTCCATTCCATATTGTTTTTGAGGCAAACGTGATGCAGAGATCAACAGATAATTTCAGATGAAAAATAATCAAATTAAAAATCACAAGGACAACAGACAGGAGTAACCCTTGGAGCATTCAGATAGAACAGTGACAGTTAAAGCAAAAAGAAACCTGAGACTGGTACTGATGCTATACTTTGCAGTAAGTAGGAAGCCAGCACTTTGGGAACTAGAGTAAAAGGGGGCTTCATTGACTCAGGACTACAAAAAAACTATAGGAATAACCCAGGAACAACTTTTTCTCATCGTCTCAAACTCTCCAACTTATATACCAGTGACTTTCTTGACAGAAGTCATGACAGATGTTTTACAGTGAAATTTTTCAAAGAACCCCTGTATTAGCCAACAAAGAAGTCCTTTCTGCTTTGGGGATTAATGAATATACAGTGTGGAGCACTGCTATTACGAGTCTTCTCCTAAGACCAGCTATTAAGACACTAAGGCCCTGCCTACTGTAGGACAAATATATTTTTTAAAAATGAGCTAAACAGCACATTTTTAAAACCTGTTTGGTGAAATTTTGACCTTACTGAGATCAATGCCAAAATTCCCATTGACTTCAGTGGGCCAGGATTTCACCCCTAGAGGGCAAAGAAATGAGTATATATCTTACTGCCACAGTGGAAGACAGAAACCAAAACTCCTACCACACCTTTCCCCTAACTTCTGGATATACCCAAAAAGGAGCATTTGTGCAGGAATCAACAAAAAGAGACCAGGAAACCAGCATACACAGCAACAAGCAGTTCATTATGGCTACAGACCCAAAGAAGCTAAGAGCAGTTTAACTGCAAGATGAGATCAAGACAGACATGGTTCAAGCAAGCTTAGCTATATCTAAATATTTTTTTAAACTGTATCAAAATATTTACATCATATCCTTCATAGCAGGACTTGAGGCACTTTCCCATAAGAACCCCTTTCAGAAGTTAAACTTTGTCACTTTAAGGGTGTGAAACTAGAATGCTAATACAAAAGTTGTATAATAACCAAAATCATTAAGTCTTCCTATTGTATCTAAGGATTTCAGCATTGTTCACATATTTCAATCATTTCCCATTACCTTTGACAGTGTGCTAAAGTCAGCAAAACCGCTACCAAATGATTCATTTCCAAACAGAGAGGCAAAGGGATCTGCAGCTAAAATAAGAAAATGAACAAACAGAACAGGACAGAATCAAACAGTGCATTGCGTTTCAGAGACTAAACTAACATAGTCAGCCTAAATCAGAATGTTTTAGTTGTATAATCATATAAAAAGATTAGAAGGTACAACATAATCCAAATTATATATTGACTAGTCCAAATGAATAGAAAAAAAAGTGATTGTATTGGTTTCATTGTCATGGGAAATATTTTTACTTTACTAAAAATAGCAAATGCTCTTTATTAATTCAGAATAATTGTTCCTCTGAACAGGTAGGTTTTTAGATAATAGCACTGAGATGCTGTACTTTTCTTCACAAGCATCAGTAACCTAAGCAGATAAGTTTGCTACAAAATATTTTAAGATAAAAAACTGGGATAAATAGAGGGGTTTTTTAAAAAAAAGGAAGCTTTCAATGATTGTTTTAAATCATGGGGAAATCAAACTCATCCTCATTATCATTCACCCTGAATCTCTTGATCCCTTTGGACCGACTTTCCTTTTCACAACTAGGTGGGTTCAAACTATCCAAGTGTTTTTTTTCAAGGCAGCACAAGATGTAATATCTTTGCACATACCTACATACATGCTTCCCAGAAAAAAGTATACATTTGCTGCAATTAAAATGGACTACCTTATTTAAAAAGACAGCTCTAGATCCAATCCCTTTTTTCTTTTCCTGGCTGATATAGTACATCAAGTGCCACAACTCAGATCATGATATCTGAGCTCCCTGAGGTCAGACTGACTATCGTCTTCACTAAGGCAGTCCACATTTACATACATTTCTAGGCAATGGCCCTATTTTCTCATTAAGGTGTTCACATAATTAAACATATTGATTATTATTTTTCCTGGATATGTTGTAAAGCTTTCTTCTTCATACTGTAAGAGGTTTAATACATATAATCTTGCTTTACCAGGATCATTTTGCGCAGTAATGGCTGTTCCACCAGGAGCAAAAGGATCATTGTTCTTCGGTGTTTCTGCCTACAACAGAAAATGCATTTAAGGGAGACTTGGATTCTTTACATCTATACCACCCTAAAAAAATAACAGAGCTTTACCTCAGCACAAATTCTCATGCCTGCTGATCACTGCAACATTATCATTTTAATCTTTCAAAGTATGGGAACCCCTTCAAGTATTAATGACTTACTTCACGGATGAGCAAACTGAGGCAGAGAGGACTGGTGACCAACAAGAGCATACAGCAAGTTTGTGACAAAGGTGGAAGTAGAACCTAGATGAGAACGACTAATTCCCCTTGTCTGTTAAGCATCTGATCAATGCTTCCTCTGTAACTGGCCTTTCAGTTTTGATTTCCAGTTCCCAGTTCTAGCTACTAGATCATATTTTCTGTGTTATTTACTGACTGTGTTGAGGATGGAACGAGAAAGTTTAGAACTTGTAAAATCAGAGCCCTGAATGAATAGGACATTTCCATCCCACGGACCAACAAAGCTCCACAGAAAAGCAAGCTACATCCTTGCAAAGTTTAAGATTGCTTCTTCAGGCCTACGTACCACAGGAATGGGTTCTGGTCTGCATAACCTCAAGGAAACATGTGGCAGTTAGTTTCCCAGGTGTTTCAGCTAACTGAAGCTAACAAAATGGAGGATGTAATTCAGAATTTTTAGCAGAGTTCAACTTACAATTTTTTGGTTTTCCAAAAAAAACTCCCAACAAACCAGCAAGTTAACCTTGAAAATGGTGTTTTATGTTTGTCCTAATCTTCTTGTATAATAAAAGGCTTAGTCCGTCTGTCCATAACGCTCTTGGAGCACTCTGACTGGTTAGTGAAACAACCAGAGTGCGGAGCGCTGCCATGATGGCAGGGACGGAGCAAGGGGGTGAGGCCAGCGGGGACGGCGTGCAGCTATCCACCACCTCGTGCCGCCTCTCAGGAGTGGGGGGGGAAGTGAAAGCTTGCCCTGCCATCGTCTCTGCCCCCTCCGCCAGTTCCCTGCACTGCTGCCATCTCCAGCACTGCTGTCTTTGCCCCACCCCATCCAGCCCTGATCCTTGGAGGCAGAGGAGACAGAGAGGGGGGAGGCAAGGACAGCGGTCCGGGGTGCTGGTGTGGGGACAGAGGGGCAAGCTTCCCCCCTCCACACTGCTCCTGGGACGCAGCGGGGGTGGTGGGTGGCTGTACTTCATCCCTGTTGGCCTCGCCCCACCCGCCTTTCCCTTTCCCCCATCATTCTTGATGGGCAATTCAGTAGTAGTTACTATATTCTAGGAGAAATTTGAAAAGAAGCAACTTTTAACACGTGACTGGAAGTGCAGTATTCAGAGACGTACTAATCTATTCTCCAGTTAAACTTGCCACCAAGTTTTTTTAATGTCCTCACCGTACCCAACTTGGTTCTCAAATACGTATATGGGTCATTTTGGTTCTAAAGTATATTTAGAAAGAACACCGTAATTCTTTTGGAGGCTCTTGATTTTTGAGGACTTTTCTGTTAAAACTAAAGCATGAGTCGCCTTAAAAGCGCTGCTCTTTGAGAGCACAACTGGCACTTTTCCAGAGTGGAAACGGAGATCAACATCTGTGTAACATGCTTCATAATCACTTTCCCGGAGTGTGGGAATTCACATATTTGCTTTTAGCTCAGATTTCTAAAATTAGCTCTCTTCTTCATCAATTTCTAATTAAAATGTATTAACGCACACAATTGTCATAGAAGGGTCAAACTGCCACGTGCATCCCCACTTCCTCATCACAGAAGCAAGGAAAATGTTAAGCCACCTAAAAGATTAGAGCCTTTACTTCTCCATCCATAAGCACACATCTTATTACCATGATGGACTACACACAGGCCCCTGGCATACGTTACGTTTCTGGTACAATTAAGGTGTTAATCGTGCCAGAAATAGCAACTGGTCCTCACTCACTTTCTCAGTAATTCAATTCTTTAGGGTGAAAATGGTTGAAATCAGACACGAAAAGTTTAGCTAGCGCTATCAGAGTCTAGAGCACTGCTTCTCAAACTATCTGATGTGGCGGACCAGCAATTTTTTTTCCAGTGGGCCAGGGACCGGTGCCCGGTTCAGCCGGTGGCAGCAACTGCATGCAACAGCGCTATGCAAATGCGCGACGGGCTGTTTCTTTCTCTTTCCTCACCTCGCATGACGTGATGTCACCTGGAGTGTTGGAACATACGAACTATGGCGCTACGACATATCAATGTCATGCTTCTGAAAATATATTTCTTTCTTTCCTGGCAACTCACTGCGGACCGGTGACCTGTGGCTCACGGACCGACATCAGTCCGTGGACCACCACTTTGAGAAGCACTGGTCTAGAAGAATGAGACATCTACCGTGCCCTACATCAGGGGTAGGGTGGGGTGGGGAAAGAAGGCAGAATGACTCAGCTTGGGTCTGAGACAGGCAGGCATTGGGACCCACTGCCACCGCTGTTTCATCCACTACTCAGCTGTGGCACCTGACAGAGCCCTGTGATGCTGGACTGCAGTGCAGACGGGCAGAGAGTGCTATCCCTCTGCCAGAGCACCAGGTGCCTGACTGCAGCATAGTGCAGTAGAAGTTCCCCGCTACTGGAGCCCTCTGCTGCCATGGCCATGACTGAATGGGCTGGATCTGGCCCACAGGCTGTAGGCTGCCAACCCCTGCCCTACACTATTTCTTGAGATACTGTCCCAAAATATAATTCTAGGAATTAGAACAAAGATCTTTGAAGACAACTCATGGAACAGAATATCCATTTCATCTCAAGGAACAAACATCTGCATTTCAAAGCATGTCCCTATGCACAGAATGGTTCCATATGGACCAACTATTAGTCAACGCATTTGACCAAACACCTTCTGTTTTCTTCCAAACTTACTGTGAGATTATTGCCTGTTGTGTTGAAAGGATCAGTATATGCTGCTGCAAAAGGATCAGTAGAGGATTGCTTGAAAAAACAGTCAGCTGCAAAAGGATCTGAACCTTTGAAGGGATCACCACCAAAAGGATCTGCATACAATAAAGGACACTTATTTAAGAAACATTTGTCATTAAGATGCTTTGTTTCATTTAGATGAATGTCTTAAAAAAAACAAACACATGATTTTGTATTGGTTCCTTCCTATTAACACTGGAGTGATTGATCTGTTACAATTCAAGTGGATCACTGCTTCCCTCTTAAAGTTCAATGAAATGCTCAAGAATCAGCATGCTTGTTTGGACTGCTCGGAAATGTGCCTTATGGGTGTCTGGTGTAGAGCCATCATCAGCCCTCCTCCGTCCTCCAAAAAAGAATATACAAATTTGTTCAGTCTGGTCTTTGTAATTTAGCTCAGCCTGAGTCTGCTTCCACTTCAGACTTGAGGAAGGACAGCTGATGCCTGAAAGTTTGTCTAACTGCTTTCCCAACTATGCAGTTGATCCAATTTTGGAAACATCTAGAGCAGCAAAGCAGCCTCCCACAAAATGTAGCATTTTGCACAATCTAAAATTCTCCTAACTTTTTTCACTCACAGCCATGGGAAAGAACCAGAACCACACCTTTGCACTCTCAAATTCAAAATAGGCAGTGACCTGCAGACACATTGCTACCACTGGCTTCTACTAAAGGGTTTTAAACTTTTGGAAAATATGCCATGAGGAGCGCAATGAATTCTGAAGGACTTTGAACTTGCTTGAAAAATTGTTTCCCTGACTCCTCATGCAAGGTGGGATGCGGGGCCCCAGTCCCCATGGAGGGAAGCCAAGATTGGAGTGAGAAGCCGAAGCCTAGAAAACCCTCTGTGGCAGCAGAACTTGCCACGCTGACAGCAGAGCTGCTCCAACACCTGCCAAGTGGCATAAGATTTCTGTCGCTGCTCAGCAGCCAGCTGAAAACACAAAGACACTTGGCCCCTCCAGTTGGCCACCACTGTTCAGTCAGGAGCTGGTGCCTTTCCAGAGCATACTTCATGATCTGACAGCACAGCTGCTAAATAAAGCCCGACTGCAGTGGAGTCATCAGAAGGGCTTGGACGTGAACGTGCTTTGGTAACTTGGCAGTGGTGGCTGCACTTCTGTCCATGCCCAATGTCTAATTGAACATTTCACAGCTGAACACTGCCTAGGGAAGCACGGAATGAAGGATAATGCCTTACAGAGGAAGGGCTTGGGTAAATATTTGGGGAGATGCATGACTAAAGGTAGCTTGCTCCAGTACTTTGAACTACTTTTAAAATCACTGCCTAGCTGAACTGAACCACCCTGGAACTTCCCTGATCATTACCTGGGGCGGGGGAGATCACTTCTGATTCTACCAAGTGTCTCCAACTTCCGTTGATTCTACATTTCTCAGCATCTTCCTCCAGAAGTCTTATCTGCTGCTAATAAGGATCCTCACTTCCTTGAAACCAGTTTCTCATAACTCCAGCATATCATAGCTGTTCCCCACCTTTCCTCTCTTAATAGGCAGACTGTTTGATGGGTCACGTTTGGCAAACAACTGCACAGAGGAAGAATTCTCAGTCTAGAGTGCAAACAGGATCAGCAAGCTCATGGGAATTATAACGCTCTCCATGTGACTGCATACTAATACGTAAGACAGGTTACTGAACTGAAAAGATCTACAACAACAGCATCTCAAGAAGTGGCAGACAAATGGCAACTGATTAAAATCCTTATATCACTCCTTAAGATAATG
This sequence comes from Alligator mississippiensis, assembly GCF_030867095.1. NCBI lineage: Eukaryota > Metazoa > Chordata > Crocodylia > Alligatoridae > Alligator > Alligator mississippiensis. The sequence continues at coordinate 8,450,296 of NC_081828.1, forward strand.
CTCCAACTAGGTCTGTTTTCCATTTCTGCTAAAATACCGTTTCATCTAGGAATTCCAATGCATTTCTTGTACCAGCATATAGAGCTTGGCATACGATGCTGTTTTGCTACTGTCCTCCAACTGTCTTTCGTTTTCCTTATTTTGTATTCCATATACCATTTGTAGCTACATCAACCATTGTATTTGGCTTCAGGAAACATTGGTCAATACAAAAAGAGCAGACTTTTCTAGCTGTAACAGAGAAAGTCACCCTGCTCAGGACCTAGTAATGCAGTGACACTGTCTAGATCACCATTCTAATTAAGCAGTGGCTTCAACTTTAAGCAATATAATGCTAGTAAAAGGTGCTAGATCAATAACCTTCACGAACCAGCCCCTTTTAACTACAGGACAGATACTAAACTGGCAGTGAAATAAGCTTGACACCACTATTGGGGTACCTCGAACTCAACTCTGACTTGATACAAGTGGCTGAGCATTGCCAATTGAAGTAGGAAATTTTATATGGACAATAATTAAAGCTATGGAGCCTAAACTTACTTAAGATGCTCTGTAAGACATGGTTCACCTATCAAATAGTAATTATTTCAGGTCATTACTGCTTTGCTTAGATTGAAACTAATGACCAAAACTTAAAGTTTTTCCATATTCTAAATAAATCACTTGGGTTCCCCCCATATTAGATATATAAAATATAACTCCTTGTAGGGAAAAAAAGAGCTACTGTTAGACTACTTACCAATTTTCCCAAAGGGGTCATCTTTGAAAGGATCACCTGTTTAAGAAAAAGAGAAATGGTCACAAATCTATTAGCTAAATATTCACTGAACTGAGTGCTACTTAGGTACAGATTCAAAACAGGCTAACAACCCTTGCCACCATTACTCAGGGGAAGTTTAATTCATGTTAGTAGGACTAGAATGGATGGTATTAAAAAGCCAACATTCACTGCCACTACTATTTCCTAGCACAGAGCACATTCAAAAGGGATGATAAAGCTCAAAGATGTATTTGTGTGGTACCTGCTGACAAACAAACAAATAGCACAACATTTAGCCATACATATATGTACACACACACAGGGCTTGTCCCCATGGGGGCACTCAAAATAAATGCAAATTCACTTGTTAAAGTGGATAAATTAAACAGCATTGGACTCCTGTGTCAACACTTCCATTAAGAACTGAAGTCAGAATTCAATTTATACAAAAGTGATTCATGCTAAACTGATTTCAGAGAACTTTAATTCTGAAAAAGACTGCTGATACAAGAGCTTTTTTAATAATAAATTAAGTTGAATTACATTGGTTTAAATTTTACTTAATTTTCCTCTATAGGCAAGCCCTTAGAATACAAAACTACACCAATAACATTGCTGATAAGTGTTCAGTGAAACGACAGCAAATCACACATCATTTTTATTCCCCTCAGGTTAGATTTCAATGGGCTCAAAGTTTATACAATATGGAACAGACTGAAACTGCCCTCCTTCACCTTTCATACAAGAGGGCTTCTCAACATAACAGGTTTCAGTATAAACACCCTCCCGTTCCCCTGCCTTTGCTGGAAGGAGGCAGGGAAGGTGTGGATAAATGAGGAAAGTTTCAAACCTCTTTCCTCATAATCAGGACTTGGAAAAGCTGTTTGTTACCTTCTCCTGGCCCTTGGACCAGCACACTTGCATTTGATTCCAGTAAGTTTGACACTGCCAAAGTCAGTGAAAGGACCAAGAATAAAACAAAGTTCTAGTCCCAACAAAACTACGATTTCACACCCACCAGTTTAAGCAATCCTCTTCAGTAAATTCATACTGAATTTCTACTTACTGCCAACAAAAGGGTCAGACTGGAAGAAATCTAAATTGGCTTCTGTAACCGGATCAGGTAGTGGAGGAGACTCTTCATCAAATGGCTCCTCCTGGGGGAGGGGGGGGGGGGGAAAGCATGACATTCTTTAGAAAGAAAAAAAGATAGGAAAGATATAACACCTTCTTTTGAAATTTAGAGAAAATAAGGGTCCTAAAATGTTAAAAGGCAAACAACTTGCATTCTGCTGAACATATCAACAGACATCTGAGAGGTCAGTCAACAGAAAGTCTCCCTAAATGGTCACTGTATAAGCTGTGTTTGGATGCAAATCTAATGCATCGTCTCAAAAGTGTATTTCTTTGCAAAGTTTATTCAAACTCACTTTTTTGGTAATGTTTTCAGTCGGGGTCTCTTTCTCTTCTTCCATGACAGCTTGTGTTGTTTCAGGACTATTCGTTACCTATACGAACAAGAAGGATAATAAAATCCAGAGACGGAGAGATTCTATCTTTTAGAAAACAGCAAGATTTCATGGTGGGAAGTGGGATGTTTAAAAAAAAAAATATGCCAAATATGTTTTAAATTCAGACATGCCAATTTAAAAAAAAAAAGGATTGAGCTGCTGAATATGAAGTTTCCATATGCCAAATAAAATATTAAAATGCACTGCAATACATTTAAATATCTAAAAGGGAACTATCTTATTACTGGCCAACAGGCTCTGCATATGCTGCAGAGTACTATATAATATTTTTAGTGAATCCTGCAGATGCTGTAAGAACGAAGACTCCAAGATAAAAGGCACTGCAACTTCCGCATTATTTTTCACTCCATGTTACCTTACTTGACTGCTCTACTTCTGTATCAATTTCTAGCATTAACTTTACAAAAACCTTGTTTTACGAACAGCTGTATATTATACAAAAATCAACTATTAAGCTGCCACTTGTCAGGCAAGTAGAGATTGCCTACTCTCCTGCTGTACTCTCCTCTCAGCTAAATGAAATGCAGCTCTCCAAAATAACACCATGACATTCTTTTTGTGCTTTTTATACACAGGGTCAACTTACAAGCATTTCATCAGACTTCACTGATCTGCTGTATTGTACCAGAGAATATAAATCAGAGCACTTTACTCACAGGAGACTCATGACTTATTTGTTCATCTTCTGCTGAACTCTCCCTTTCAGCACTCTCATTAAGGTTAGCAGTTTCACTGCTGCTGTTGCTAAGACTAGAATGATCTGCTGTCCCATTAACAAGTGTGTTGTGTGGGCGACTATGCCAGTTAAATTGATTATTTTCCAAATCTTTAAGCTCAAACAGTTTTGTCTGCACCTGTAAATGGAATGAAAACTTGCATTAGTATTGCAGCAGGGCAAAATAGTACAAGCTATGCTTGCATACATGCAAAAGTAATAGCACCATTTCCTGAAAGTGATGAAACAGAGCCCTACTCTTTGGTTTCAATCTTAGGTATGTGATTCAGGACATGCATTAGAATGATTCATATTTAAAAATGGAGAGATATTGTGGTCTAAGTAAATAACTCATGCTGAGAACTGAGGTTTTTAGTTGCAGTTCTGGCAAGAATTTAAAGGGCAGAGCTAGACAAGTCACAACCTCTATTGCATTGTCTCTTCCTCTGTCAAATGTCTTCAGCGCATTTTGGTTTGTTACAACACCCAATGAGACGGGAAGACAAGTAGCAGTAGTAGCAAAAGAGTCACAGACCCATCTGAGAGTGCAGGGAAGATGTGTTAGTCCCCAGCTGCCAGGTTTATTTTTTTAATAAGGAAAGTTAAAACTAAATCATAATCCCAACATGGAGAAATAAAGATTTATCAGAATTCCCATCCTCAGGGAACAACTACAGATTAGTAATCTTCTCCAAAGAGGGGCAAAGAGAACCACATTTTTTTGGAGTCTAAAAGAAAAAAAAAGTGCATCTCCCTAACTAGATATACATCTATATTGATCTACACACAGGTAATGCATTTATTAGATAACTCAACACCACCCTACTATGTAGGGAAACATTAACTGATTTTCTAGATGAGGTATAAGGAATGAAGTCCAGGTCTTCAGGTGCTTAATTCTCACTGGTTTCAAAATCTGAGATTGTATTGGCAACTAAATAAAAGGTTGCTTCTAAAAACCTTTCAGGTTCTGGATTTAAGTGATGTGCTAAGTCATACAGGAATCCCGCAGAGATCAGAGGAAATGACCCAAGCATCATTTAAGGCCCACATAGTGAACTAATCAATGGATCATCCTGCAACTAATATACCTGCTGTTTACTACTTGTAAGCCAGGAGGAATAAAATTTAAAAGACCAGAAAAACACTGTAGGGGCAAAGTTAGTGACATCTTATTGATCCGGCAATATACAGTTGATCCAATAAAAGTATTACCAAAAAAAAAAAAAAACAAAAATATCTTTGCCCCTTGCACATTTTCTGGACCATCACGGCTACAACACCACTTCAATGGGACTACAAAAGAAGACTGACATGAATATGAAAATCTGTTCAAAATCCAAATACCACTAATTTTGATAAGAGAACAATTAACTAACAACCATTAAAAATAAACTGAAGGACCAGCTATCATTGAAAACATCTCTCACTAACACAAAAAAGGGAAAAAAAACCTAGACGCTAGAGTCTCTCAACCTTGCTGCGTGCCCTTGAATGCAACAATGCCAAGGCTGTTTCTTAACTAAATTATATGCCCATGGTTGAAAGTAAGTTGTGTAAATATATTACAATTATTCTTCCAAAGAAATCGATTCACACGAAATGAAACTGAGCGCCAGCAACAGAAGCGCTAGAAGGAAAATTACAAAAGTGTTTTTGTAAATACCCCTGACAGTTCTGAAAATGCCAATCTAATTAATCTGTCCTAAACACAAACAGGAACAAATCTGATAATTTTGTCTTAATCCTGTTTAGACGGTGCTCCAAATCAAAGCTTTATGTTACCATCAGAAAGTTTCTACTCACATCAAATCAGCTGAGGAACAGAAGAGCAAAGGAGTACAAAGTTAGACAAGCAGCCAGCTGTCCATGCTCATCTCAAGCATGTGCTACTAGTACCTACACTTCCCAATTTTATTTTTTCTTTACATAAAAGTATTTTAATGAGGTGAGCACTTTTCTAATTACAAGGAATAAAGGGTCTCCTTCTTTTCATCCAATCTGTAAGTTTACTGACCTTGCAAAACAGTAAATACCTTATCATCATCATAATACCTATATAATATAGCATCCTCCTGTATTTCAATATCTAAACTCAAGAATCTTAACAGGAATTGGTAGAAAACAAGTCTGGGTAAATCGAAGAAACAAACGTGCCAAAGACAGCAATGACCAGGCCAAACTGGACAAGGATGTCAATTAAGATGCTAGGTTGCCATCTGCAGATCTCTGGCACAGCGACTTACTGCGTGGATTTCCTGTTGTGAATCCTGCAGATGCTGCTGAAGGGGTCGCAGCTGCGCCTTCCCTGACTCAACACACTGCTCAAGCTCTGCAGTTTCTTGCTGCAGGCGACTCAGTTCCTCCTGAGCTTTGCACAGTTCCTCTTCATATGCTGAGATCTTAGATTCTTGACTAGTTATTTCACCCTTCAACGAGGCAATCTGAGAAGTAAAAGAACACTTCATTAAAGCCAAAACCGAAGATAACGTGTGTTTGGCAAAACCTACCTTTCAAGTACCAGGAAAGCATAAAACCTCATCTACAATTATGATCTTTCCCAATGGAGATTTAAAATCGTTTGATCATAAAGGTTAAGTCAGTACTGGTTTCAGCTGGGTTGCAATATCACAATGGTCAGCAGGGTTTTAGCATTGTTTCTCTGACCAATGTAGGCCGTGTTTTTATATTTAAAACCTTTTGTTTAGGGTTATGCTATAACAAAGAAGGAATCGTTCATATCATCAAGAATTGATCAATGCATTTTGTGAAACCTATAGTCTAAACTAGGGGTGCTCAGCCCCCAGCTCATAGGCTACAGGCCACATCCAGCATGTAAAGCCATGTCATCCAGCCCACAGGGAATCCTCATAGATCCAAAAATTTGGTGGCAGGAAAGCAGTGGCAGTTAATTTGCCACTCCCCTGTTGCCAAATATCTGGACCTGTGAGGAGCCCCATGGGCTGGATTACTGTGGCTCTGCATGCTAGATTGGGTGCATAGGGCTAAATGGCATGGTGCAGGGCCCAATCTGGGCAGCACAGGGCTCAGTCCAGGGGCCTGCGCCACTGATTTGGCCTGTGGGGCCAAAAGGCTGAATACCACTGGTCTAAATGGTGTACATTGCTCAGAGAGCTCATGTCAGGATGCTGCTAGGTGTACCTGCAGTTTACAGGACGGTAGCTAACAGTTTCCAACCTGGGGCTGGACTCAATGATCCTCCGGGTTCCCTTCCAGCCCAAATGTCCATGAAATCTGCACCTGGCCGAACCTATATGAATCAAAAGGCCACTGAACAAATAATTTGTTCCCTATACCTTGTTCCTCAAAGTCCAAAGGGACACACTTCCTCCTACGCAAGCTTTGCACCTTGCCCAAGTACTACTCTTGTCTGGAGGACTGTATAGCAGGACTTCCACAAAAAACACCCTTCATCTCAAAGAAAGGAACCACTCTCAAATGCAAACTACCAGATCTTACCAAATGAGCCTCCTCAGTGCACTTCTGTCGTATGTCATTAAGTTGCTCCTCCAACTTGGCTTTTTGCTCATCGAGATCGTTAAGGATTTCCTGTGCTTCCTGTTTCTGAGCTTGCAGCTTCTGCAGATTACTACTCTCCCTCTTCACTTCATCCTGAAGATCCTACAATGACACACATTGTAAACTTCTTTTCATTGACCTTTGAAGGTACAGAACAGCTGAGATTATAGGAATCCAAAAATGTCACCGACTTTTGAAAACTAACATAAAAAAACCCAAAATAAACATCCAAAAATGATTGTAGAATAATAACTGCAAGTGAAATAGTTATTTTTTAAATATGAATTTATTCAGGCATCAGCATTTTAAATAGATATGCATCTTCAAGCTACTTTTAAAACATTCTTGTGAGGTATTTTCAGGATGCTTAAACAAACATTAACCAATTTACCCAAGAACAGAGTTGGGAGAACAATTTAAAATCTAGAACCTTGTCCTGGTTTAGATTATTATATCACATCTCTCCTACGCTTATACACCCATATATTTGGTTTCTTGACCGTAAGTCTTATTATGGCATGCCAGAGTGATAAATTAACTTATTTAATAATTATATCCTAGAGCAGCATACCTTGTCCTGGTTGGACACATGGGCAGAAAACAAAAGGATGCAGTTCAACAAGGAGAAATGCAAAGTGCTGCACCTAGGGAGGAAAAATGTCCAGCACACCTACAGCCTAGGGAATGACCTGCTGGGTGGCATGGAAGTGGAAAGGGATCTCGGAGTCCTAGTGGACTCCAAGATGAACATGAGTCGGCAGTGTGACGAAGCCATCAGAAAAGCTAATGGTACTTTATCGTGCATCAGCAGATGCATGACGAACAGATCCAAGGAGGTGATACTTCCCCTCTATCGGGCGCTGGTCAGACCGCAGATGGAGTACTGCGTGCAATTCTGGGCGCCGCAATTCAAGAGGGATGCGGATAACCTGGAGAGAGTCCAGAGAAGGGCCACTCGTATGGTTAAGGGCCTGCAGACCAAGCCCTACAAGGAGAGACTAGAGAACCTGGACCTTTTCAGCCTCCGCAAGAGAAGGCTGAGAGGCGACCTTGTGGCTGCCTATAAGTTCATCACGGGGGCACAGAAGGGAATTGGTGAGGTTTTATTCACCAAGGCGCCCCCGGGGGTTACAAGAAACAATGGCCACAAGCTAGCAGAGAGCAGATTTAGCCTGGACATTAGGAAGAACTTCTTCACAGTTCGAGTGGCCAAGGTCTGGAATGGGCTCTCAAGGGAGGTGGTGCTCTCCCCTACCCTGGGGGTCTTCAAGAGGAGGTTAGATAAGCATCTAGCTGGGGTCATCTAGACCCAGCACTCTTTCCTGCCCATGCAGGGGGTCGGACTCAATGATCTATTGAGGTCCCTTCCGACCCTAACATCTATGAATCTATGGGCTGACAGTGTGGGGACATGATCAGGAAGGCCAACCGCACCTTGTCATGCATCCACAGATGCATCACAAGCAGGTCCAAGGAGGTGATCCTCCCCTCTCTATGACATTGGTCAGGCTGCAGTTGGAGTACTGTGTACAGTTCTGGGTGCCGCGTTTCAGGAGGGACGTAGCCAGCATCGAGAGGGTCCAGAGGAGGGTGACTCACATGATGAGGGGGGGCATCAGGGCAGGCCCTATGAGGGGAGGCTATGGGACCTGAACCTGTTCAGCCTCCACAAAAGAAGGCTGAGAGGGGATCTGGTGGCCATCTATAAACTGGCCAAGGTGGACCATCAGGCAATGGGAGAGTCTGTGTTCCCCCGAGCATTACCGGGGTAACAAGGAACAGCGGCCATAAGTTGATGTAGAATAGGTTCAGGCTAGACATCAGGAGGCACTACTTCACAGTGAGGGTGGCTAGGATCTAGAACCAACTTCCAAGGGAAGTGGTGCTCGCTCCTACCCTGGGGGTCTTCAAAAGGAGGCTAGATAGACACCTAGCCGGGGTCATTTGACCCCAGCATCCTGTCCTGCCCATGGCAGGGGGTCGGACTTGATGATCTGCTCAGGTCCCTTCCGACCCTACCAACTATGAGACTATGAAACTAAGGACTTTTTCAGGATGCTGTGCAGTTTAAGAGTGCTGCAGGTCCTATATTTGCCCCTTGCCTGTTTGCTAATGCAGAACCCATGCAGCTGAGCCGACTGTCTCTTCCACTGGGTTGGCTCAGCAAAAGTGCTGTCTCCAGCTCTTGACTGAGTCAAACTGGTGAGATCCAACCCTTGCTCTCTCAATACACTTCTACTACACTCCCAACACCACTCGGGGCTATTTGCTTCCTCCCATCTCCTCTTCATCAGTGGCCAGACCAACCTCAGACTGACTACCTGCACAAGTGTTCCTAGCCAATACGCAAGTATGTGCTAGCAGTGGGACAAGACCGGTACAAGGAAAGGAAACATCAAGTCCGCCTGAAATCAGCCTGTCTTAAAGACTGTACAAGCTGAAAAAGGGAGAAAGAAAAATTGTACATTTTAAATGAGGACAGGCTGGAAAATTGTCCTTTTTAGTGCTCTGAGAATTTCCTCAAAATTACTACAAGCTGCCTAAGATCGATTTCACAGCCAAGTTGGCAGAAACATAGAAAATCAACTTAATCCAGCCCACAAGTCTGGGACCCCCCGCAGCTCAGGGGCCACTCAGCCCACCAGCAGCTCACCCCTTGGCAGCAGAAGAGGCAGCTCCGGGTGGGGGGGGAGGAGAGGGGGGAGGGGAGGAATGTGAGAAAACCGCTCCACCCAGGGCATCGGTACACATGACAAAATAGGTCTTTCAAGCAGCTTAACTGCCTTTCTGGACTGCTTTAATGGCATCGCTGTTTACACCTGCGGCAACGTATTCCGTTTTAACTGCATCGCATTGTACACGTGCAGCAGTGTATTTCACTTTAAATGACTCTGTTACATAGCAAAGTAAAACACATCTTTTAGTTTTTTAGTTTGCTACGTAACAAATTGCAACTGTGCACAGGGCACTGGGTGCCTGGGCGTGCTGGGGGAAGCTCGGGCTTGGCGGGCTTCCAGCGCCTTGTGCACCATTCCTGCCGCCTTCCCTGGCTGCCAGGACACTCAGCCGCCCCCCTTCCTGCACTGCCCCAGGGGCAAGTCAGCCTGTTCCCAGACGGCGCTAGGTGGCAGGAAGGTGGCGGGGACGGCGCTGGAAGCCCACCAAGCCTGAGCTTCCACAAACACACCTGGCCTTCCAGTGCCCCGTGCACTGTTGGGTCGGGCCGGGTGCTGCCTGTGACCTGCGGCCCTGGGGATGCTGCCCCATGAAGGAAAGCGCCGGGTCCCCTGCAGCTCAGGGCAGGCTCCACTGAGAGAAAGAAAAAAGCAGCAAAGGGCCTGATCTTTTTTTTTCCCTCCCAAAGCCTGCCTACGTCTCCTGCAGCTGGGGGCCAACCTGTCAGCGGGCCCCGCGCTGCAGGGGGTGGAGGTGGGCCTGTTCCTTTCCTTCGTGGTGGTGGCACCTACCCACTAGCATCTGCCTGGGCAGTCCCAGGGGGCACCACCATGGCAGAGGGAAGGACTGGGGTCCCCTTCAGTTTAGGAGCCGACTGGCAGCTCGCCCCCCCAGCCATGGGAGATGCAGGCAAGCTCCAAGAGAAAAAAACAAAGATCAGACCCCTCGGTGCTTTTTTTGCCCCCCTCAGCAGAGCCTGCCTGCGCAAGCTGCCATTGGGTCATGCAGCCCCTGAGCTGGGGGCGGGCGGGTGGGGGGTGTCCCTCTGCAGTGGTGGCACCCCCCAGGACTGCCTGGGCAGGGCACTAGCAGGTAGGTGCTGCCCAGGGGATGCTGCCACCACGGAGGAAAGGACCAAGTCCCGCCATAGTTCAGGGCCTGCCAGCAGCTCGCCCTTGGCCACGCAGGAGGCAGGTAGGCTCCGAGGGAAAATAAAGAATAGGGGCTCCTCACCGTTTTGTTTTTCTTCCCCTGGTGGAGCCTGCCTATGACAGCCCAGGGGGGGTGGAAAGCTGACGGGGGGGGCCGTCAGTGCTCTGTAACAGTGTCAGAAGGCCCTAAATTGAAATGGTGGGTTTTTAAAATCAACACAATTAAAAAGCCCACCAATTAAAAACCAACTGTTTCAACTTAGGGAGAACTAAACTCCCATCATGTGTACAAGCGGCCCCAGAGACCCAACAAAATCACTGCTCTCCACAGCGTGTGAGCTGCTTATCTTAGTATGATGTCATCCCTTGCCAAAATTACTACTAGCAGGACAGTGCCTCTAGACCCACAGTGGCCAAAGCATGGCTTGCAAGCTGCACGAGGCTCATTGGCACGGTACTTGCAGCTCTCCGGGGCGTCTCCACCAAAGCCCTGGCCACTTCCCTCAGGCGGCGGCGGGGCAAACCGGGTTGCTGGGGGCAGGGGCTGCGGCCATGCCACTTACCTCGGGACATACTCCCCATGGGGAAGGCTGGAGCAGCTCGGCGGTGCAGGGTGGTCACCTTCACTGCAGGCTGCTCAGCACACCCTCGCCCCCCCCCGGCTCTCTGGCTTTGGTGGAGGATCGGATGTGGCTCCCAGGGTGAGTAACTCTGGCCAAACAGTTAAATATATTGTAATATATTTTTAAAACCCCAAACACCACAAGTCATCCTGAACTCTTTAGCTAACACTTTCGTTTCCCAAAACAGAGGAGAAACATTCAGTCAAATAAGGTCTCTGATGCTATAAATTGTAAATCTCATTTCCAGATTACATAGATTGTGTACCATGCCATGAATGATAAAGAAAAGAAACTAAAATGATTCACTGGAGGATACATTGCCATTTAAGTGATAAATCTCAGTCACATCAACTCAGCTCAGCAGACAAGAAATCGATGGAACGTGCAGTGAGCGAACAAACGAGAATGTCTACTTGTAAATGCTCTCAGACACAGCCATTAAAACAGAAATTCAAAGAAGAATGTAATTCAATAGTTACGCTATAGATCACATTCTTAGACCAGTCTTTAAACAAAGATCATACCATTTTATTGCTGTATTTATACGCTTACTTTAATCCCATAAATATTAGATACTGATAAATATGTACGTTTGTTTGGCTTTTAGAGGGTATTACCTTATTGAGTAATGCGCAATTATGTCTTCAGGATTTTTTCTTCTTAAAAAAAGCCATTGGCACTAAAGAGAGTAGCCATCCGCCTCCAACAAATCATGTACAGTATATTGCTTCCACTTTTTCTGTGTTATATTTATGGATTTAAGCATACTGCCTTAGACAAATCTGTGGTACTCAGCATCTGTGCACCTCAAATATTAATAAAGTTACCCTGGGAATGAGTTTTCTCCATTTTATAGATGCACAAGATAATTGACTCATTTAGCGTGACAAAAAGCGTGACAAAGCCCGGAACTAAATGCTTGGGTTTTTATTCACCACTTCAGATAGTCCCCTCCCTTGCTAGGACAATCAGCATAATTTAAATTCCTCCTTGAAGTACTAGTTGTGATCAGCGTCTCCCGTGAACTAAGACCGGAAACATGTAAACGAGGGATTTAGGGGCCTCCTTCACCAGGCACCATACAAATATGCAGCTACTCAGTCAGCTGTTACCACTGAGTATTAAAATCAAAGTGTTTAAAATCAGATTGCTCTTTTGTTTCACAAAGAAAGACCAGTGACAAATCTCAGTTCATTACCCAGCTGTTCTCGTCAGACGGCAGCAAATCAGGCACCAGAGCAGAGATCGGTCTCAACAGTGTTGACAGATGATCACATTTTATTTGAGCAGACAAGTAGCTTCTCTTTTTCGCAACTTATGATCATAAAGACCTCATTTCCATGGGAGACTTATCCTTATCAGCAGTAAGTAGCGACCTACTTAACTCACAGGAAAACAAAGCCATTTTCATGGCTTTGTCCTGGCACAAAGAGCCCATTCTGCAGGCATTGTGTAGCAGCCCCACCCCTCAACACTGATTGGTGGAGAGGCCCCAGGGGGAAGAAGGACAGCGGGGTAGCCACCATTTTGATGCTGGCTGCCCTTCATGTGGCCCTGCCCCTCACTGCTGATTGGCGGAGAGGCCCCAGAGGGGAGGAAGGAGGGGCAGCTACCATTTTGCCTGCTGCCCACTTCCTGCTGTCCTGCCAGCCAGCACCTTCCCCTCCCAGGTGGGCTGTAAGGCCCGCTCAGGAGCGGAAGACTTAATAAAAACTTATTTTTATTAACTATTTTTCTTTTTTGCAGGTTTTGCAGGTAACCCTGGATGTTGGAGGCAACCCTAAGTTTTGGGGTTTCAGGGAAATCAAGGTTTAGGTAGATCCCTAACAATAAGTAAAGAGCATCAAATGCCAAATCTTTTGTTTGCCGCAGACTCTGCTGAAAGCTTTCCTCCACTCCTTGCACTGATGAAACACTGCAGCTGTCTGAGTGCTTGTGGCAGTTGGGACAAGTCCCAGAAGACTGGAGAAGGGCCAACGTGGTCCCTAGTTTCAAGAAGGGGAGAAAAGAGGACCTGGGTAATTACAGGCCAGTTAGCCTCACCTCTATTCTCGGCAAGACCTTAGAAAAAATCATAAAGGATCACATTTGCAGGAGGCCAGCGGGTAACACAATGGTAAGGGGCAACCAGCTTGGTCTCTTTTTATGACAAGGTCACGAAGTGCTTAGATGCAGGAGTGGAAGTAGACATTATTTATCTGGATTTTAAAAAGGCTTTTGACACGGCATTGCACCCAATTCTTAAGAGCAAACTGAGTAGCTGTGATATGGATTTCTCACAGTAAGGTGGGTGAAAAACTGGCTTATGGGATGCACCCAGAGAGTAGTGGTGGAAGGGGGGCGTTTCTCCGTGGAGGGATGTGGGCAGTGGTGTCTCCCAAAGCTTTGTCCTGGGACCAGTACTGTTTAATATTTTCACCAGTGATTTGGATGAAGGTGTTGAAAACACCTTGTCCAAATTCACTGATGACACTAAATTATGGGGTACAGTAAACATACTGGAGGGCAGGGTGCGAATTCAGGCGGATTTGGATAGACTGGGAAAGTGGGCGGATCAGAATAGGATTCAATTTAACAAGGATAAATGCAAGGTGCTGCACCTGGGGAGAAAGACTCTCCAATACACCTATAGACTGGGGGGGTACCGTTCTGAGCACCACAACAGTGGAAAGAGATCTCGGAGTCCTGGTTGACGCAAGAACAACCACGAGTCGCCAGTGTGACGAGGTAATAAGCAAGGCTACCGCACTCTTTCTTGCATCAGCAGGTGCATCACAAGCAGGTCTAGGGAAGTGATAATTCCCCTCCACGTGGCATTGGTGAGCCCGCAGATGGAGTACTGCGTCCAGTTCTGGGTGCCACCCTTCAAGAGGGATATGGATAACCTTGAGAGGGTTCAGAGGAGGGCTACTCATATAGTTGAGGGCCTGCAGGTAAGACCCTATGAAGACAGACTGAGGGACCTGAATCTCTTCAGCCTCTGCAGAAGAAGGCTGAGAAGAAATCTTGTGGCTGCTTACAAACTCATCAGGGGGGGGTTTCAGCAGGGAATAGGGGATACTCTGTTTTCCAGGGTGCCCCTCAGGGTTACCAGAAATAACGGCCACAAACTGAAGGAGAATAGATTTAGATTGGACATAAGAAAGAAATTCTTTATGGTAAGGGTTGCCAAAATATGGAATGGGCTTCCAAGGGAGGTGGTGCTTCCCCTACCTTGGTACCTTCCCCTACCTCAAGAACAGATTAGACAGGCATCTGGCTGGGGTTACTTAACCCCAGCGCTTTTTCCTGCCTGGAGCAGGGGGTCGGACCCGATGATCTACCAGGTCCCTTCTGACCCTAGAAATCTATGAATCTATGAAATGGTGAAACCCAGCCATATAATACAGACTGAAGGAAGCCTCTCGGATTATTAGCTGCTCCTTCCGGGGCCCTTCCAGGCTCCTCTTCTCCACCCCTCCCGCTTTCTCTGGCCAGTGCTCTTTAGAGATTCAAACTGCTAGAAATGGGACGACTTTGCAATGGCAAGACCTCAGAACCAGCTGGCTTCTTAAAACACAAACAGCACAATCCTGATCCCAGCGCAGAGCTGGACCTCTCCTATGGTAGTCCTTCCCTTTCAGGAAATTCATTGTGGATATGGGCAGGTCACTAACCAATGTTTTAATTAGTCACATGTCTCTGGAAAAATGCCTTTGATTAGGCATTTGATGATAAATGTTAGCATTTAAACACAGTCTACACTGATACATTAAGACTGACCATGAAAGTCATACTCAAAGACATACACACTTAAACAATCCTAAATATCAATGAAGAGGTAGCCAGTAGGGGCGTGCGAAGCTTTGGTCGCTGATTTAATTCAGAGAAGATTTGACCCGATTTGGAGGCCGAATCGCCGAATCAGAATCGAATCAGAAGACAAAACAAACAAACCTCCAAATCAATTCAGAAAAAATTCGGAAAAAGATTTGGAGATTCAGATGGCATAGCAGTCTTGCAGGGGAACAGAAACTGGGAAGAGTTGGAGGGAGAGCTTGGGGGGGGGGCGGAGACTGACATCTATAGCTGGCCAGTGACTGTGATCTTTCCCTGAGTCCCCTTCCAATCACAGTGCTCTGGGGGAGGGACATAGAAACAGCATATAAACCTCTGTCTGCAGTCTTTCTGTCCCATTTATGAACTGTTTCTGCTTGAGCAAAAGAGGGGCGGCTGGCCCAGAAACAGGTGGGCGGGCAGAGATCTAATCAGCACCTCGAAGGCCCCGTTACAGGCTACCATCCCTGCTGTTTTCATCCCACTCTGCCTTAACAGACACACACAGTCACGTCACGAGTTTTGCTTTCAAAAGCTTGAGGTGCCGTTTCCCAGAAACCCCGGCACCTATTCTCCTTGAAACTTGGCAGGCTTCATGCCCTCAGAAGGGGCTACCATGCCTGCTTTTTTCATTCAAATCTGCCAAAAAATGACAAAGTTATAGGTATTTCAGTGATTCCCCATTATAGTCTATGGCCAAATCACCACATCTCTCTGAATCAGTGCTGAATCTTCCGAAGCCAATTCGGCCAAATCAGTTTGGGATAGTGATCCAAATCGAATCACTATCCTCCAAATCAGCCGAATCCAAATCGAATATTTCCCTATTCACACAAGCCTAGTAGCCAGAGCGCGCGCGCGCACACACACACACACACACACACACACACAACTTACCTATTCTAAAAAGAAGAAATGGAGTTACTGCTGCTAAAGAGCATACATCATCTGTTACAATCTCCCTGTTATGCTCATGTGATACCATGGTGATCTAACCGAGTTAGAACTGCCCTGAATCATAGAAAGGTAGGGCTGGAAGGGACCTCAGGAGGTCACATATAGTCCAACTTTCTCCTCAAAGCAGGATCAGCCCCAACTAGATCATCCCATCCAAGGCTTTGTCTAGCTGGGTTTTGAATGCCTCCAAGGATGGAGCTTCCACCACCTCCCTAGCCTGTTGCAGTGTTTTACTACCCTCCTAGTGAGAAAATGCTTCCTAATATCTAGCCTAAACTTCCCTTGCTGCAACTTGAGACCATTCCTCCTTGTTCTGCCACCACTGAGAATAGTCTAGCTCCATCCTTACTTTGCTTATGGAGACCATCCCATGGCTGACCATGTAATAAGCACCTGGATTAGTCTTGTTCAGAGAAGGCCTAGCACTCATCCTACCCAGCACATTTGGGCTTTAACTATTATGGCATACATGTAAGTTGTCTTGGCTTTCTCAATGAAGCAGGGTTAAAGTTGGAATGGCCACCCTACACTTGCATTGCTTCAGGATCATACCGACACAACAGCTGCCTTGTTAACAGTTTGTATCCATCTCTCCCCTTAGCTGCTGTCAACAGTTACGCATGAGTGATGCTTTGAATAGAATAAGCACTGAAATATCTTAAATCGATGTGACAAAGAAAGATATTTAAAAATAGAAAATTCCCCTCCTCTTTCCTAAAGTGAGGACAGACTGATTCATATATCATTTTTTCCTTTTTAATCATCTTAATATTGCCAGTCCTATGCAAGTCACATCAAGGAAAAAAAATATATTTAAAAAAATTAACTCTTCCATATGGACAATTTGCAGGTCTGAATATAACATTAGTTTACTGACTTACACATATGGTGCTCAGATTCACACGGGTATGGTGCAGGCATTGAAAATTAAATGGTGTATTTTGACACTATTTGAAACACCTTTTATTTTGGTAACAGTTTGCCCTCTACTAAAGGGAACAGATATATTTTCTGGAACAGTAGCGCAGTGCTAAGTATTCCTAGCAACAGATGTCTACTGCCTTGCGACTTCAGCATCAAGATGGACAAGCTTTCTGCCACTGGTTATTGAAAACCCTTGACAGATCGCATGTTCTCTCTCTCAAGTGTATAATGCACATGTATGTCAGGCCCCCGTCTCCTCAGAGTAAAAACGTTATTTTCAAATCCCATCAAGGCCTGGGTCTTTACCAGGAAGTTAACCAGCTCTCAGGAAGCATATATCAGGACAGAAAGCATATCAGCTTCCCCACGCTGCAAACATTAAGAGCATAAAGAAGAAAGCAAGCAAAATAAAGGAGCAGTCAACTGGAAGAGATACATGGAAGGGAAGAAATGAAAGAGAAAACAGGGAAAAAAAAATGTAGGGGGGAAAATTTAAAGGAAAACACAAGAAAAGCAAATACAGCAGGCATGACACTCCCTCAGGACAAGCATGAAGCTGTCTCAGCTATTATCTCCAAGTCTGCTGGAGATGGGGTAGTCCAATTCCTGAGAAACATGACAACAGGCTAAACTGGTAATAACATGAGGAAAGATTAGGAGGAAAATCTGCAGCCGAGTTGTTCTAGCCTTCCTCATCTATTGCTTCATTTTCTAATAGTAATGTTTTCAGAAGTCAGCTCACCAGATTTTACTGCAGCCTGCCATGTTGTCTGTTTGGAGAAGTGTCCTGGCAGTTGTCCAGAGAAATTCTGCAATTTTTCCAGGCAATTTTCAAACTATCTTTGTATTGGTGACTTTGCTCATGGAGGCCATTCAGTGGCTGACCATGTAAAAAGCACTTGGACAGTCTTGTTCAGAGAAGGCCACTTGTCCTACCCAGCAAATCTGGGCTTTAACCATTATGGCATATATGCAAGTTGTCTTGGCTTTCTGAAGCACTGTTACTTTGCTGACCCATGGTTTCCCGTTGACGCACAAGATGGTACGTAATTCATGCCGAGGGAAGTACTCAGGTTCTTCAATGTGCCTTCAGCAGATAGTCCAGGCCTCAGACTTGTAAAGCAGTGTTAGGAGCATTATCTCTTGATTTACTTAAATGTCATGAGATCAAAGCGAAGACCAAGATTCAACATGACTGCACAGATGCCCAGAAGCTCACAACGGTTTACTAACATGTAGAATTGGGTTTTTTTGGCAACAGCAAAGAACACATACATGATAGGCAAAATGCTCAAAAGTCTCTAGCCTTGTTTCCCCCACTGTGTTAAGTGGTTGGGAAAGCATCTAAGTTTTCTTTCTGGAGTTCTCAAATGGTTGTACAAAACACTTTGTTTCTGGCCATGAGCCTGTATGAGTTAAAGCACCTGGGCAGTAGTCAACAGGGAAACCACTTTTGAACTTTTTATCTGCACGGTATACAGCAGAAGCCAGCAACAGCAACGGGGCAAGAGCAATAACACATCCCTGATTAACCCTGGCTTGAATTATGAAGATCTGCACTGAGGACATGGTGTGTTACACTGTCATACATCCTGTTGATGCTATCTGGCTATATTAAAAAGTTGGGAAGGGGCAGAAAGGGGATACCTGAATCATTCAAGTACCAAATGCAATGAAGACTTGCTCATTACACTCTCAAAACACATTACTCAGACCTATAAATACTCTCAAGGGATCATAATGCTGCTCCCTGTACATTTTCTAGACCTGCTATGAGACAGATGTTTGTGGCATCATATCCTAAACAAATTCTGGACTGGGATTCAGGCAAGATATCATCAGCTAGTGCTAGATGGGTAAGGACGACACTAGACAAGACTTTGCCAATGGACAGAAGAGATATTCCACAAAAATTGCTGCAATAAGAACCCTTTCCTTTCTTCCTGCAGACAGAGAAACAAAGCATCTTTCCAGTCTTGAGGAACAGTCCCTTCTTTCTACATGTGAAGGACCGGACACATCTGCTGCTTGAGACAATTACTTCCTTTTTAGCAAGTTTCTGTAGGGATACCATGGAGCCCATCATTGTTGACTGCTTTCGTGACCTGATTCAGATCAAGGGGACCATCAAGTTCATATTGTATTAAATATTGTATGGGTTCTCAACATCCAGGTCTGTATTAGATGGTCTGTTTAAAAGGCGAGACAGGTGTTCTTTCCATCACTGACTATTTCTTTAAATACATTATTTTAAGAGTGGACTAGATTTTTTTGTCTTCTAATCTAGTTTAAAACTGGTCCTAATTCTTACCTTGATTACTGGAGTCTTCTACCATTACCTGGCCTAATTACCTTTTAAGTTTCTTGAAGCTATCACTTAAGATATCTCTTCCATACATAGTCATATTCCTTCCTGCCCCAGTTTTCTGAATTGGCTTCCTAAATCTTACATCTTCCTAAATCATTAGCCTCTCTTATGGGGCCATATAGTCTTACCTCTGCCTTCAACTCTGAGCCATTATTCACCAATGCTGGTCACTCCCTCTGCTTGCTCCAATCTTCTGCTTTCATTGCTTTCTCCTATGCAAGGCTTTACACCCCCAACATACTTTCTCCTCATTCACACATCAGCCTCTCTTCAAGCAATCACCATTCCCCCTTTCCTTTCTAACTAGCAAGATGACAAGCTCTTTATTGTGAGCTGTGATCTTAACAAAAAAAAACAACCCAAACAGGGCAGGGAATTTGTTTTAACTCTCTGTAAAGTCCCCTTTAAATGTATATAATATATATGCAAATTTTAGAGATGGTGGTAAGACCCCCGGCCTGGATGTGTGGTTGATTTAATTTTCATGCGGACATTCCTTGATGGCCTTTTATAATGTTTCATCCTTCAAACATTTGGTTTCTTTTTTCTTTTAAATCTATCCTAAAATCTTCCTTATTGAGAATGAAGTTTGTTTCTTTTTTACTTCCACCCAATGGACCACTTGAATAATTGATCACTGTACTCCTTCCTGTACAACCCTTCATGCACTGGAAGACTTACTGCATTTCCAACCTTACCTAGTTTCCTTGTCAAGTTCATGCAGTTCAAGCTTTCTTCATAGGTCATGTTTTTTAAACTTATCACTCGTGTAACTTCCCTCTAAACTTTTGCCATGTGGAGTGTGGTGCCTAAAACTAGATGCCATACTCCAACTGAGGCATGCCACTACCACGGAGAACCACTACCACCACCAGCAAAGAGTAAATTACCTATTTTGGGCACACCACTTACATTACTACATCTAGCAATAATATTGGTTTTTGCAGCAGCAGCAGCACACTGTTGACTTGCATTCAACCAGTAATTTTCTATAATACTTAGGTATTTATCTCGTGAGTATAATGAAACACATGCATAAGTGTATACAAGTGCAGGACTCGACACAGTAAACTTGGTGACAGCACCCAGCTCTTACTGTGTGATTACATGGTATTAAGCGCAAAGGGCCCCTGACAGAGATTGGAGCTTCTTGGCAAAATAAAGTTCTCTCATACGTTAAAAAAGGCAACACTGCTATTTATCTGTTCTACAGTGTGCTGTGACGATTAACTCGTCCTTAAAAGTACCAGTTTTCAAGCAAAGCAAACTACAGAGAGGTAACAGAGGAGACCAAGATACAGATATGACAGCAGGAAGTAAAGGAGAACAGCAGAAAAGCAAGGGGAAGATCAAAGGTAGTAATGTGAAAAGAGAAAATAGGTGAAAGTTGTGATGCTTTTCAACCAAAAGGTGATGGAGAAGCAAAATGAGACAGATGGAAGGAGTTTAAGGAAGAATAAAAAAACCATGTCAAGAGTAGAGTAAAAAAGCATGTGCTGCTCTTTTTGCTCTTCTATTGTACTAACCGGAGTATAAGGGGCAGTTATTTGACCCACCTATGGCTCTGACTATGTTGGATTCTATAGTTAAATAGCTGTAGGAAGACAGAAAAAGCCTGTCAAAATCCATACAAATCAGAATGACAAAGGCATGCCCTGGACAGTGGTGAGCTCAGTAGATTCAAACTGACCAACCTGATGGTCTTCAAAGGCTTGATCACTCCTAAAAGTCAAGGTGGATGCAATGCATAATGTCTCTGCCAAGCCTCTGCTTTGATACAATACGTTCAAATCCAAGCTTCAAAAAGCAACACCCGCAAAGAAGCAGTAACTACTACTGAGGAGAGGCTGTTTGCAAACTTTAACTCTATTTAAACATGCAATGAGAACTATCTTGACAAAAGTTCAAACATTTGGGTAATGTAAAGAAGGTAGGAGATTTTTGATAAGTCTGTCCGCTTTACTATCATCATATCTCCTCTATGTGAGGCCAGTGCCAACTCGATCCTGGAGGGTCTACACCTCTGCAGATGACAAGGGTGGTTGACAGCCCAATCATGACACCAAACAAAATTTCACCAGTGTCAAGAACTACCATGTCCAAGGGGGGGCACAACCAAGCCAAAGTCTATTGCCTTGAGGTATGGATCAGTGTCATATTAACAATAAACCACAGACAGCTGCAGAATGGAAAGGAACAGGAGGAAAGGGAGAGACAGCAATATCAAGCAATACTCAGAACCTAATTTCTTGTTAAGAGATGCACTGTCCAGTAAGGCAGGAGACTGGATTCATAAGGTGAGACTTGCCAGAAGAAAAGGGGCAGAATACTTTTAGACTGCTGGAAGGACAGAAGCAAAACCCCTCTTACCTCTCTTTGGAAAGGGAACGGGGGGAAGGGGTTCTTACATACATGCATTTTCCCACAGATCTGTACATCGGTCATGCTTTGTCCATGATAAAAGTGTGATTGTTTCAGAGATTCCTTGGTAAGGTCTGTGCACCACTTGCTTTCTCTATCAGAATCTAAAAGGGGAAAATGTTAACCCAGAGGTAAAAAGCTTCAGAATAGAGCATGCAATTTGGTGTGGGAAGGCATGGGAGGGCCAGCACTACTCTTAGACTCTAGGCACCTGGGCTGATATAGAGAATTTCTTATTTCAACACAGGTGCAGCACAAATTAGATGAACCTGCCTAGAAGCCCAGAATGAGAAGGTCACTGGATTGTCTAGAGGCAGAGAGCCAAAGACCAGCGAGATCCAAGGTTTGGATCTCAACAACTTGGTGAACATCCACGAAGGGAGCTCAGCTACAGCTACGTCTAACAGGTCCACTTCACAGCCTTCAAAATGGACTGATTTTAGAAAATACTTTAAGTAACACTGAGTTTAAGGTCTAAGACTCTCTACCTCCAAGGAAAAAATGTCACATTTGAGGCTGATATTCTGAACTTGTAGATATGTTGCTCTAACCTCAGAATTAAACAGCAGGGTCACCTTAGACATTTCCTGACTTATGTGTAGAACAATCAAATATTCCAATTTATTAGAGACTGCAGTTCTTTGCAATAGCAAAGGGGTGTTTTTTTCATTTTTTGTTAAATTAGAAATATTAGGAAGTTGCATACTTTCTCTGAAATGCCATCTCATCATTGCTGTTTACTATTTAAACATGTATACAAAATTCTAGTATTTCTGCTAACTTCTGAAAAATTCATTCAGCAACATCAAACTAAGCCTATTCACCATATGATGTGTTGCCATGGGAATAATTCTGATGTCTCACACTCTGGACAGTGACGTCACTACATGAGACCATGAGAAAACAGTACACAAAAATGGTAAGATATGGTCACAGACAGGTATCTTCAGGCGTACAAACATGGGAATGAAAAAGAGAAAATACGAGAATTTGGTGACATTCTGAATGTCAACTTTATCGCACGTAGCTCTAGAACCAGTGTCACCAAAAAAAGAAAGTCACCAAAAAAAAAAGAAACCTTTAAACTACTGATGCATGAAAAGAAGATCTATAGCAAAAAATAAAATAAAATAAAACAAATCACATGTTCACTGCATTTCATTTGTAACCTATGATTTTTGATTCTGACCAGAGAAGCAACAAGGAATAAGCCATCATACAGACCAGCACAGTCACACTGACAGATCTACATTCAACTTGAAGGGACAGACGGTTTAAATGATCTTTAAAAGATTAAGGACTTAGAACAGCAGCTTCCAACATGACTGTTTTGCACGACTTCCCTGGTTTTGCTACATCTCTTGCCCTCAAACATTGTATACACATATACCAAGACTGCACTTTGAGACTTTATTTTTGCTGTAAACGAATTCAATTAAAAAAAATTAGCTGTATTTACCTCCATGCATAGATCCGCAGAAAATTGTCTTCAAAGAAATGTGCATAAGCCATAGGCTTTCAGACTACATTATAAAATTATCCTTTGGCAGGTATGATTCATGATAGTTTTTCTTTCACATACGGAAGTTTATAGTAGATTATTAAAAAGGACTCAATTCACCAATATATCCACATTTATCAGCTTGGACATATTTGATCTCTCTAACTTCTTTCCGATTGTTTTACTTCTATTGATGGATGCCCATTATCATCAACATGCCAGCATCTTATTTTCACCTAGGTTGTACTATTAATTACAATCCAGCAATGAGGGACATAAAATAGCCAAGAACAAAATTCTCAGCATAATTGCAAGCAGGACACTGATGCATTTTACATACTCTGCCAAATAAATGTAAGCTATTACTTATACTTAATCCCATTTAGACAATCAGGAGTCATGCTGAAGTAAGATTTTAATTTCTAAATGCAGCAACTCAAGCTGTCTTTGTATCTTACCACTTATTTGAAAGATTGCTTTGCAGCATTTAACACAAGGCTTGCCTGGACTATAAATACCTTAAACATGAATGTTTAACTATTCAGATTTGGGGTTTTTTTATTCATATGAAACAGGAAGAAAATTTGAATTGATTGATTTAATAGGCTGTTTGTAAGAGCCCTTATAAATTAAATCTTTTCAAAAGTGTACTTCAATTTTTAAAATTCACTATTGTGACACATTTCAAGTAAAACTACGTTACCCATGAGGGCCGATTTACTTTGGTGAGAAGTGGTACCAGGCTACTACAAATCCATTTATTTTGGCAATTTTAAAGTCGTAATTTGCACAGAATTTTAAAAATTCACTAATTATATGCAAATGTTAAACAGCTAGTTAATTTGTTTTGTTTTTTTTTTTTTACTGGCTTCATCACAGTACACTCAGTACTCCATACAAGCCAACAGCAGATAGCCAAGAAATGTATATATGCATATACAGATGCTTCCTTGTCCCATACACACACACAAAAAATATGCACATTTTTCAAAGGTAACTTATGCCTTTGCTTCTTTTGTGTTAAACTGCGATTTTGTTTAAAAGTGTAATTACAATGTCACATAAATGAAAATAAGTAATAAAAAAAATTAAAAAAAAAAAATCAGTAATTTTATTGCCTATTTACCTGGACCTCATTTGTCCTCTGTTTGATGGCATCTTCTTTCTCCTTGAGGTCCTGTTCCACGTTATTCTTTTCCCTAGAAGACCAGCAAACAATGCAAGAATACTTAAGAACATCGGCTACAGCAGGTACAGTTATCCAGCCCCCTAATCCTGTATCTCTTTTTAGATACATAGCAAAACATTAAATTTAGAAAAAAAACTGTAGGGCAACTCCGTCTCTTAAATTATTTCCAAAGAAGGAATCTACATATATGCCCAGTGTAAAAAATGCCTTCTCACTGAAGTGTGCTTAGGTGAAAAGAATAGCTCAAAAATGGAAGAGGAGGAAAAAAAAAAATCAATGAAATACTGTCTTCAGTGATCTCACTGTTGCTATGGAGCAATTGTCTAATGAAAACTGCTGGGAAAAGGGGGAGGGATTGCATCAGCTTCCATTCTTTAACCCTTGCAAACATGAACAAGTTGCTAGCACCAGAACACATTTCCTTGTACGAGGAAACAGTTACAGATGACAGGTTTATCCGTATTAAACAGATTTTAGGGACATTTACTGGTAAATTTAGAGTCAAAGCAAAATACATTAAGCAGCATGTTTGCAGCAATTCCCTTAACAGTTTTGTTGCGTCAGATCAAGTCTGTTAGAGAAATATATTCCAATTTAAAAAAATAGCAATTACAGACAACTGAGCATTTTATCACCAAGAAATCTTAGCTATTATTGGTATTAGTAGTTAAAATAAGCAAAACAAAAGGTTTCCTTTTTAAACGTATATGCAAGTATTTTTAAAAGAACAATTCTCCCAGTCTTTGTGACTGCTTGAAAACATCCCAAGCTTAACAAAGCTATTATTGTTAAATCTGAACAAGTGAAAGTATTTCCTAGAAAGATAAATTAGTGTTTTTTTACCACTGTTACATTCAGAACACATGCAATTCTTTCAAGGCTAAAACAAAAGTTGTGTTGATAGATCTAATGTTCTTCCCCACCCCCAAGTTGGAACTCAAAAGTGGTATTTCAGACTTTTTAAAATAAAGTCTTAACAGTAGTTTCAGGGGTGTTGGTTATAGTCGTGTTGGTCCAAGAACATAGGCACACAATGTTCTTTGGGTAAATGTGGTATGTTTTATTTGACCAACCAAATAGTTGGAAAAAATGTTCTTTGCAAGCTTTTGGGCTTTTGTGCCCGAAAGCTTGCAAAGAACAATTTTTCCAACTATTTGGTTAGTCTAATAAAAGGTATCACATTTTCCCAAAGACTGTGTTTTAATAGAAATTTAACATTTTCATATCAGAGATATAATCAATAGAGTTCTTTATTATTTATCCTTATATAATAAAAAAAATACAGGTAACTCCTGCTTAGCGTTGTTAATTGCTTCTGGAAAAATCAAGTGTTAAGTGGAAAGGCACTAAGCAAAACCCATTTCCCCATAGGACTGAATGTACATACAAATAACTGGTAACCGCTGCTTCTCACTGCCGTTGCCTCCACTTCAGCCACGTGCCAGCCTGGGCCCCATGCTCCTGCTATCCCGCCCTGGCCCCTGCCAGCCCTGGCCCTGATGTGGACCCTGTGCTCATACCCACTCGATGCTTCTCATCGTCACGGCCACCACTGCCAGTCATCCCCCCCCGGCCACCGCCTGTGCGCTGGCCGGCTACCTGCTCCAGCACTATGTGCCAGCCCTGGCCCCACACTCATGCCGCCCTGCCCTGGGGCCCTGCCAGCCCTGGCCCCAGGGCACCAGCATGGGCCCCATACTCACATCCACGTGCCCACTCGCTGCTTCTCGTCACTGCTTCTCCCTGCCCGCCCACCCTCTCAGCACTATAGCAAAACTCGCTGAGCGCTAAGTGGAATGAGGTACGTATTTAAAATAAGCACTATAGCAAAATTGCGCTAAGCAAAACTGTGTTAAGCAGGGGTTGCCTGTATAAAATGCTCCTGCTCCTTCAGTAAAGCTGCTCTGGCCTAACATTTTTCAATTATCCCAGTTGAACAATACTGTTGAATCACTAATGCTACTGGTTTCACCGTAGGTCGTGTATCAGGAAAACAAAAGTCAACATTTCTAAGTGAGCCTTTTACTTTTTAAAGATGACTGCATATTAAAATTTTGCATTGTTAATTCTCACAACATTTAATTAACATGCTATTTGCTGTTATGTCTGAACTGAAGATTTAGCTAAGAGAAAAATTAAATATTAATAAAACCTATTATATTCTGCTGAGTGAGCACCTTAGAGGCTGCTTGCTAATAATTAATTAAATGAAGAGTGACATCATGGAGCTTTAAATCAATCTCATCACTGTTAAGGCACATTTTCTCCCATAACTCAGGGAATTTATATTTGTTGCCTACTCATAATTTCAGGACATTATTTATATTTCATAAAATGTAAATGGAATTTATGGAAGAGCCCACAAATTCTACTGAATCACCCTTTTCTACCTTAATTGTTCTTAAATTAAGTTGTGGACTCTTCATATTACATATTCACTGGTATTATGAAGTAAGCCAGACTAAAAAATACCCCAAGCCTTCAGAAGCCCATCAAATACAGTAAATACTTAGATCATTTCATTATTATTTGGACAGTAAAGAATAAAATAATGTAACACTAGTCAACTAGTGTCTGCTTTACCCCCACCTGCTAAGATATGAAAGACTAGAAGAAACTGTAGGCTTTCATACAGATCCTCTCTATACTACTGTCACTTGTGAATCTTGAGAGGCTTATTCGCATATCTTGAAATAGGTGCTTAAATCTCGTTAGTAGGGACCTACCAAATTTGCGGACCCCAGAAGCCAATTACATGGCTATAACATGGCTGGGGCCCCCAATTTCATGGCCGTGATACAGCCGGGCCCTCCATTCTGAAGTTAGAGCGAAGTGACCCCTTCCCCGTACCTCTAATTGGCTGAGGGGCACAGCAAGTCCCACCCCTCCCAGGCATTGATCAACAGCCCCAGCTGGAGCTGCCTAGCTTGTTAATTCAGTAATTATCACTCTCTTAAAGGAGCAGAGGGCAATGATTACTGAGTAAACGAACTCAGGAGAAGGGGACTTTTGGCAGGCTTTTCCCTGCTCCCCCCTCCTTCCCGCTTCTGGAGACAGAGAGACAGGAACTTTTCCCCGACTCTGTCTCTCTCTTCCTCCCCCCACACTCCCCGCTTCAGGAGACAGGCAGTCTGCCTTTCCCCCCCCCACCCTTTGCTCCCTTCCCCGCTCCCCCTGCCCTTCTAGGAGACAGCTTTTTGCCAGCTCTTTGCCAGCTTTTTGAACATAGCCAGTTCTTTTTCACATGGAACCAGCTATTTTTCACAGCAGACTGCCAATTGCATGATTTCATGGATTTCACAGAAATTGTGTATTTGGCAGGTCCCTACTCATTAGGCATCTATACACATGCAGAAAGACTGCTCCAACGTACTGTAATTAATCACGCCTGCTGGAGCGTGTTAATTACTGTGCTCCAGCAGACTCCAGCATCATGTGTATCAGCATCCCCACGCTGTAAAATGGCAGCGGGAGCACTTTAACTAAAGCTCATTTGATGAGCTTTAGTTAAAGTATCCCCGCTGCCGTTTTTCAGCTTGGGGATGCTGATACATGTGATGTTCCTGGTGCTTTAATTAGGGGCCGCTCTAATTAAAACACTTCCCTACCCCATCCAGCCCTGGGAACACAAGTATAAACACCCCTTGATTTCAAATGGAAGTTAGGCACATGAATCTCTTTAGTGACCTTGGCTCAGGTACATAGCTGACTATAAACACAGCCAACCATAACGCTGTGCTGACTACAAGGCGGCAACAGCCAACCATAGCTTAAGTTGTCTAAGACTGTGTACACACCTTGAAATAACTTGGAGAATTCTCTTGGGTTTATTCTCCTGGTAAAGAAAAAAACTTACCTGGAAGTGCCTGAACAGACATTTGAATGCTGAGTCCCTCTGCACACATTAAAACGTGCTCTGCAGATACCCTCGGTCTGCCTGGAGATAGAGAGCAACAGTGCACAGGGCTGCCCTGATTGGCTGATATAGACCGCTCAGTCTGTGCTGCAGGGGGACACAGTCTATGTGGGATTAAGAAAGGGGAGTGTTCTGCTCCCTACTTGGCTGGCCAGCCCAAGCAACACATAGTTTCTGGGTCCAGAGGGGCAGGGGCTGGCTTCTCTCAGAAGGGTAAGTTGTACGGAGATTCATTCTCCAAGGAGGGGTGAGGAAGAAGAGGAGAACAAAGAGGAGGAAGATTTTGAGACCTCCTTGTTAGATATTAGGAATGTCTCCATTGCTTTTACAATTCTTGGTTGGAAATTTTCAGATATACTCAGCTGTTTTAGAAAAAAAAATTTCAACACAAGTAAAGAACTGATTTATAGGACAAAATAACAGGAGTTCAAACCTCTGTACTATGTGAAATACTCTGTCCTTGTATACATAAGAATTTTTTTTACCAATTCTTAAAATTAGTTATAAAGAAAATCTTGTTTACTTGAACATATTTACAAAAATCATATCATGAGATCACCATACTAAACTAAATGAAATGCATTTCAAGTGCACAAACATCAGATTCCATCTTTTTCCAATGCACATTATTCCAACAGTGAATTACTCTCACTGCTAAAAATCAGCATCTGTTTCTAATGTGACTGGGTGTGGTTTTATCTTCAACTAAAGGATCTTGTCATGTCTTTTTGGATAGATTAGACAACTACCTACTTCCAAAAATCTCTTCCCCATGTACCTACTTGCAGACCACAAGCAAGCTGCTCTCTTCAATAATCTAGACTGAAACTCCTTAGTCTCCCAAGGAAGGAATATTTTCAAGACATTAAATTCATTCTTGTAGTTCTTTTATGAACCTTTTCCAGTTTTTCGTCAACTGGATGCATGGATAGCAAAATTGGAGTGGTATTCCATTAAACACAGTCATCACTGAAGTATACAAGGGTAATAATAGCTTCCTACTTCTTTTGCTATCCCCATATGTATCAATTTACCAATAGCATTACGTTAGAAGCTCACATGCAACTGGTAATCCAAAGTCAGGGTACACATACATGGATCTGATCTTTAACATATGTCCTATACTCCTAGATGTATAGACTTGGTCTTTTCAAACCAGCATAACATGCTGATTAACTGAAACGCCTGATAATTCCAAGTACAATATATTAACACAATTATTTATTTATGCATTAGGTTTTTACATGCATCCTCCCCAACAACGTTCAGGACAACTTACAATAAATGACTGAACAACTCACAAGATAGGAAACAACATCAATTATCTTTATCAAACTTGTAATCTCATTAAAAAAAAGAGCTGTATCACGATCTGTTTCTACAGAACCATGTTGTCTGGCACCAATTCTTCTAATTCTTTAATGACTATGTCACTTATAAGTAGTCCCACAATTTTTCCTGGGAATTAATGTAGACCCACCCTACTGTTCACTATCAGAACCTCCCTAAATATTGGCAAAATTATTTTTTGTTCCAGTCTTCTAGAACATCAGAAAGATTAGAGCACCCATTTACTTCATATTCTTGGTTGCAAATCATCCAGTTCTACAGATACAACAGTGCAAAAGCTATTTAGTATTCTCCCTACTTCCAGAGAGAACAAAAAGTATTGCATTCATTACCATAATATAAGGTTGTGTAATTCTGCTCCTTTCCAACTACAGAATGAAGAAATACAGGCAACCCCCACTTAACGCTGCTTCACTTTGCGCTATTTCACTACAACACTCATTTTAAATTGATACCTGATTTCACATAGCACTCGGAGAGTTTTGCTATAACAATCGTGGACGCCATCTTGGGTCATTAAAAACAATTGCGGTCGCCATCCTGCGTTGTCAAATACTTTCAGTTTTGCTTAACACTTGCTTTGCTTGACGCTCGGTTTTTTGGGAACCAATTAAGAGTACTAAGCGGGGGTTGC
Organism: Alligator mississippiensis; assembly: GCF_030867095.1. Taxonomy (NCBI): domain Eukaryota; kingdom Metazoa; phylum Chordata; order Crocodylia; family Alligatoridae; genus Alligator; species Alligator mississippiensis. The sequence continues at coordinate 8,480,369 of NC_081828.1, forward strand.
CAGTATATACTTCTATCTTTCATGCATCATGGTTATATCTTGAGCAGAGAGTCAGGCTCTAGAAACTCTAGTGTTCAAATGCCGGGAAAGGTACTGTACTTACAGAGGTCACAGTGAATTTGATTTTCACAGACCCCCATTTTCAAGACTACTACTAATAAAATACTACCAGTAGAAATGGAAGATGAGCTCCCTGTAATGTTTTACTATTAATGATAGAGAACGGAGAGTAAGAATACAAATGTCTGCAGGATACACAGCTGTGTTTCACTGAGATATTTTGACCTTAACAGTTGCTACAGCTCTGCTGTTGTACAAATCCTTGCCCCCACTGGCAACGCGTAACAGGTGCATGTGGGTACACATGCACCCCCTGAGAGAAGTGCCATCAACACTGCCGGCGGTGCCCGCGGGCAGTTGCCAATTGTCACTGGCCACTGCCAACCACCACTCAGTACTCACCACTCCACCCCAGCCCCCCCACTGCTGACACTGCTGCAGCCACCTGTGGGAGCTCCCCACTTGGCCTGCCCCCACCACAGCTGCCTGTGGAAGCTCCCCCCTTGCTGCTGCTGCCACGCCACCATCACCACTGCTGATGCCTGCAGGCAGTTGCTGTGCCCCCCCAGCCTCCAGGGGCATCCGTCGTTCATGCTTACCCCCACATTCATTTTTCTGCCCCCAGCTTTCATATAAAAGAAACAGCGTGTTAAGCCCTTTTGGCTTCTTCTCTCAGCCCCAAAACATAATGGGGAGGTTTAATTAAGGTTCACACAAGTTTTATAGAGTTTTAAAAGTGTAATAGCACTAAGCGTGCTTTAAAAAGAATATGATAGACTTGTACTAAATGACAGCTTGTTCACTTTGCCACAGAGAACAAGATTTTTGCTGTCAGAACATCGGTGCGGCATTCCCAAGCACTGATCCTACAAAACCAGTGGTGAGAAGCACTGTTGTTCTGCCTCATCTTACCTCCGTGGTTCTCAAGCAGGTGCTGCCACTGTCAGATAAAAGTGCCCCGTGCGCCTTATGCATACATGCGCACTTGACTATCTCGATGACTTTAAAGCAGGCAGAAGGGCCAGCTAATGCTGCAGCCCTTCCTGGTCTGACCCTGCATGGCATCTGCCAGAAAGAGGACTGTGGGACAGTTCCAACTGTCCCGCACATTTCTGTATCTGGGAAGAGTGTGGAGGGAAGGAGAGGCAGACTAGGACAGGCTGCAGCATGAACCAACTCTCTTACCTGCTGTAGGGTTATCAGAATATGCTAATGTGGCAGGAGAGCACATGTGTGCTGTACCCTGGAGCTTTTTACCCAGCTGCTGCAGTGACACAGCACCTGTCACAGCACTTCTGAAGGTGGGGGGTCTCATGGCACTCTGCTTGAGAACCACTGCTCTATGGTGTGGCTGAACAGCAACGTTCTTTCTTGTATTAAGGTAAGATGTGGCCTTCTCAGCAAAGGATGCTGCCACGTTCAAAGAAGTGAGGAGGTTGAGAATCACTGCCAAAGTGCTGGTGCTCATGGGTAAAGAGGATCCAGCTTCACTCAGATCATCAACTGTAGGCATCCTGTAAACTATTTTCTTCTAGTCAAAGAAAGCCAAGTAGCTTTTACACTGTTCTCAATAAGTTTAAAAAAAAAGATCTTTCAAGAGGCAAGACAACACCACGCAAATCCAGCCAAATAAATGGAAACATGCAATATTTATACCTTTTCAGCTGTTGTACAATATACTTCTCATTAAGTAAAGGATAAAAACACATTGTAAAATGCAGGTAGTAAACATTTTAAGGAACATTTTAAAATCCTATTGCTTATCTATTCTGCTTTGATTATACATTTCACAATCATGTATCCATCTTGACTCCATGTATTTAGCAGCTAGAATTTTTCAGCACAAGGTTAATATTTACTCAGTTACATTAAAAAGCTTTATACAGCTGTGCTATAAAAAAAATGGAAGCCTTTCATCTTCTTAAGAAGTTCAAATAAAAAGCCTTTCCTGAGCTAGTACTCATCTTGTGCTGATATATTCCCAGTGCTCCTAAGTAGTGGCTCACTTTACATCCCTTCTTTTATTGCTCCATTTAGCCTAGAGAGTTGAGCCCCAGAACAAGTTTTCAGTTATTACTCTGGCCCATTTACCTTCAACAGCCTCTAAGACTGTGTATGGAAGTTAATATCTTCTTTAATAAAAAGATGTGTGTGTGGAGGGGATGGGAAATGTAGCAGTATTTACTTCACTGGTGTCATCTTCAAAGCATCTTTTGTGAGTTACTGGGAACCTCTTGAATCCATTGTTACATATGGAAATGGAAGCAGTTACTTGGCAAAATCCACAATTCATTTGCCATTTAAGCGGGTCTGCATACTGCACGCTGGAAGTGACCAGTATACTCCAGACCGGCGGCCAACCCTTTTCTATACTCAGTACTGAGTATAAAAAAGGGTTGGCTGCTGGTCCGCAGCATGCCGGTCACTTCTGGACTTCTGGCCCAGCAGCCAACCTTTTGCAGCCCGGGGGTTGGGAACCTCTGTTCTAAACTTCATTAAAATGATTTAGAGAAAGACAGAGAACTGTACACAAGCCTTTTGTGAAGAGCAAGATTTTGTTTTTTAATAAGCATCTTAAATAACATTTGCACTACCGTGCCCTGGTATTGTACTAATTTACCTGTACTACTGATATGAGGGTAATTTAAGCAGATTTTATCAGGGAAAACTATGCTCTCTACTACACAGCACAAAGAAAAAGGAAGATTACTTTCTCTCTTCTACAGAGCAGTGGATGGTGTTTGGGATTTTATTGATATTAAATGAACCTAATATTGTTCAAAACCAACAGAAAACTAAATCAATATAGTTATCAAAGTCATAATTCACAGAAGTGCAACAGCACATATCAATAGTTTACTGTATTATATTTAAGGTTTAAAACTATGAAATTGTATTCAAGCAGTACTAAATACAACATTTGGCTGTAATTAAAATTGTGGTAATTCTCCTTTACCTACCTCTGCAGGTCAACTATTTCATTGTTTAAAGTATCAAGCTCTTTAATTGCAGAAAAATCTGCCACAGGACTCGGTCCCGGAGTGCTCTGCAAGATAAAAAAAATAAATAAATCTTTAGCTTATATTTTATGTTATACATTATTAAAAGATAACTGATTAAATATGGGGTTCTAGATCAAAATAAAGTATGCTTGACTCCAAGTTTGTTTTTATAGAGTTTAGCCCCTCGTCTACTACAGCGACATTTATGAATCTATCAGAACTTGGATTTTGTTGTGACAAAGTTATGATTTAACACTTCTAAAATGGTATAAATGTTTTAAATCATCTGAAAGCCAAGGAATATTACCATCATGGTGTCATGATTGATCACAGAAGAGCACTGTCAAGAAAACACTTCAGTTTTAAGTAACTATGAATAGATTTTGAGCATCAGCAATGAACTAAAAACCCGTGTCCTGTCCTACTGGGCAACAGAATAGAAAGTCTGGTTAAAAGCTGTCATGATAATGAAGTTAAAACTTTGACTGATGTCTCTAAAAAAGCAGACAGCAATTTTTTGAAAAGGTTTGAAAAACAAGAAGAAAATTAAATATAAAAAAGGTAAAATTCTAGATAAATATTACAGTTAAACTCCATCGTCTGCCAGAACAAAAACTGAGTTTGTGACAAATTTCTAGGAGAAACACGAGCTCTTTCAAAGGAATTATAGCACCCTAACATGAGGCCTGGTCATGCAAAGAACCTCATCTTTACTTGAAACATTATTTCATTAATAACATTAAGCTAATTTTCTATTAATGATTTAAAAAATTATTAGCTTCACTATTACTTTTTTTAAAAAGTTATTTCTGCTCACCTTTAAAGGTCAGATAAGCTTGTATCATGACGTATTATTGATGCTTTAAGCCATGCTTTCAGTTGCATGCAGTTAAACCAAAGAGAAATGCCAGAGAACAACAGATCAAATTTTGGACAAGTCACAGATGGAACAGGAACATGAACTTTGTATTTCCTTGCTCTTATGTAAAGCAGAATTTTACATCCAATGAGTGCTTTTAGTTTTTGCAGAAGTCCTGAGGTAGATGACTAGCAAAAGGAACACAATCACGGTCTAGTAAACCTTGAGTTAATTTTAGTATGTCTTGAACAGAAGTTCCCTGTAAGCTCTGTTGCCTCCTTCTACAACTTTGATAATCATTTCCCTTAAACTATTAATAAGATGCTTTGATCAAGAACAGATACAAAGCTAGTAAGAGTAGCCATACAAAATACGTCTGGTGGCATTGTCCAAGTCCATTCGCCCAAACGTGGATATTCATCTCAATCCTTTCATACAAGGTCCCTGCAACTCATGACTTGAGTGTAGACTTGCAATGGAAAAAAAACTCATTCAGTGTTGGTTTTCCATGGATTAAGATTTGCAGCGTCTTAGATTATACTACCAGTTTGCATTTACGATGGGATTCACATGAGTCTTCTGATATGAAAGACTATTTATTCATCTCTTATATCACCTACACTCTTCCCCTAATGAACAAAATATTATTCAATAAATTTAACTGTGAGGCAGGTCAGTAAAAGGTAGAACAGCATCACAGGAATGATTATTGGCAAACGTGCTCCTTTCTCCAGCAAGTCATGGTATATTATTATGCCTAATCTTTTTTACTACAGAATGTCATCATGAGGACCAAGTTGATCAAAAGAAAAAAAAAATGCATTCAAATGGTTCTCACTGCATAAGTGACAATAGTGACAATGTCCAACCCTTTTCATTAGCTGTTGGCAATGCCATTAGTGTCCTTGACCCTTAGCCTTCACCTACTGATGCCCAAAGGGTGGTAAAGGAATTGTCTACACCAAATATTCTTTTTGACAAGGCATCTCTTTGGAGGACCTCAACTCATTGAGAATTCAGTGCAATCTAGTAAGTGGAATTTTATAAAGTTCAAAACACTCGGAACTTCTATCTTTCCCTCTTCCAAACAATCTCAGTCTCTTTTTTCTGCTTTCGTACATAGTCCCTGGAAGATTCAACTGATCTCAGTATTTTAGGAATACTGGGAAAATGCCCTGTGTGGTGCACTAACAACTAAAGCAGCCAAAATAATGCTGATTTCAACTGCAGTAATGACCAATAGATTTGTACATGGTCCATGTTTCTATAAGAGCACACAATATGAGCACCAGTGACATCATCAGCTGTCAGTTTGGGTAATTAACCTGTCTACCCCAATTTTTCTAGCAGTTTCAATAATTTACAATGTGTGAACTGCTAAACTTATCTAGTGTCAATGCGTACTGTTTAACAGCCAACAAGGTTCACCCCAGAGATGCCCGTATTTCTGTGATGGATGGAACACAATCATTTTACACAGAGTTAACTAAATATAGTTTGTCAGTTCATGCTTGAAAAGCGCCTTGGGACTCTTCCAGATGAAAGGCAATAAGCACAGCAGTAGTTTCAGATGGCAACATAGTGCAATATATCAAAGTGCTGTGCTATTTCAAAGACTACTTAAAAGACATTTAAAAGATGTTCATTATTAAATCAACAGATAGTAAATATTAGAAAAGCAAAGAATCTCTGACCTTGAGAAAGCAGAGTTAAGAAACTGACAGAATAATAAAGATGTAAAGCAGAGTGGTGCAGAATGGAAAAAACAGTCGAAACTAGAAGAGACATAGAAAGGAAAGCAAACATACAAAAAAGATTAGTAAAGTTGCAAACGAAACAGTTTCTTTTAAAAACAAAATGTAAAAGTAAATTAGGTGCCAATCAGAGAAACTCAAAAGTAATGCAAAATTTTGAGTTTCTTATTTTTCAGGTGAGAATTTCTCATTCTATTATTATGAAGATAGTGCAGCTATGTCAGTGCTTAGCACAACCAAGAAAAGGTGTTTAGTAATAGTCCAAGACAGCTATAAAAAGTATTAAACAGAGACCATCTGGCTGAGACTTGATTGCTGCTCTACTAACTACTTTAGACAACTAAATATTGCTATGAATAAAAAAAAATATATTTAAAATATCAAAACGCTCCAATTTTAAAAAGTAACTACAGAGTTGAAAAGGTCTCATTTTAATAGAAAACAATCTTAACTTCTTGAAAGAGGGAAATGTGGAAGTGACACTAAAAAAAATGTCTACCCACCAAGGGAAAAAGAAAGCAAATTTAGTACTGGAATCCCTTGGACACTCGGCAATAAGTGTATTCATTCAAAAAGCTGGTATTATGCTTTCCCTATAGTAAGCTCTCTCTGCTTGGTTGGCTGTGTAACAAATGATAACTAAAAATGCATGTACCAAGTTCCTCCTCTCTCTCTACACATGTAAAAGTTCGGGGGAGGAGAGGACAACTAATACACCTGTCCTGGCAATTAAGCTCATTTTCTTCCTTGTACTACACCTATGTTTTAGTATACCATTAAAAGGTTCCCTCCCCTGCTCCCACAATTTGAATTCATGAGTTTAGTATGTTTGAGGTTTCTGTTCAAACGTCAAAGAGGTTCTTACCTTCTGTAAGCTGACCCTGTCTGATGGAGGAATCATCTCTGGAGTCAAAACCTGAGGAGGATCAATGCCCTTTGTTAACTTCTGATTGATTAAATGGAAAGCCAAAGCAAACTGTTCCTTTGAAAGCTTTCCACAGTCATGTGTGTCACAAAGGGCCCTATACACAAACACAGAGAGAAAGATAATATGCATGTTAAATGTAACATCTCAGTCAATCTCTCTTAGAACTATCTAGTTCTAAGATTGTATGTGCAGATTATGGAAAAGTAGGGCAACTGCTGGTACTCATATACTACTGTTTATCTTCAAATGTATTAGAACCACTCCTGAATCCTCAGCACCGCAGAGCACATCATCTTTTTTAACAAGGATAGGAAACACACATAAAAGAAAACCCTAAGGCTCAGAAAACAACAGGAAATTCCATCCAAACCTTTTCTCTTTATATAGAAAAGATCCACAGATTTTTCCAATGGGTCTTCAGTCTGTTCTGGGAAAGAATGAGGTGTATCAGTCACTGACAGCAATAGAATACCCTGTGCCTGAAGTTCTGGCCAATTAAGAAAACTTTAGGGCTAGAAAATTTCATCCAACTTTCCCAATTCGAAAACTGTATCAACCAGTCCTTGGGGAAGAGGACGGAGGGCTTTGGAATACATTTATCCCCCATTATGGAAAATAACACCACACAACTTTGGGGGTTAACTTCTATTTTGACTTCAAGTTATCATTTAGCTTCAGGATAAGCCAGATCCATGGACTACAGCTACTGAAGAAAAGGGGTTTTCAGGTAAGCTGCCAGAATCATTTTCCTATTCTCTCTCATCCTGACATCCCCAGGAGACTCTTACTTGCAGTGTGGCTTCAGAGTAGGATCGTAGTTTAATGGTGAACATAAAAAGGAGGTGGGGAGCAAATCAAGTACTCACTATGTTTTAAAGGATGGTTTCTGTTTAGCAAAAGCAGGATCTCAAACACTCTATCAAGAAAACGTACTCTGAAAACTTTCCAGCTTCTGTAATCATTCTCTTATGTTGAACCTGGGATCTTTTCATCCAGGACAGGAAACGACTTCTTGTCTACAGGGTTTACTTTGGAAATTAATTCCGTACAATTTGCAAAGGGCCATTTTGTCTTAAGGAGAGGTACAATACTAGCTCTCAGTAAGTGCTTCCAATTTCAAAACCTCACTGAGTTAAGACAGAAGTTACTGAGATAAAGTACTTTAGATGTGTAAGAAGTATGACAGCATCTCCCTCCATCAGTTCAATCCGTAAATACCAACTCACGGTTCCTGTGTTGTGCTGTATGACCAGGAGAAAACTTTTCTTATGAAAGAAGATTAAAGGAGTGCACCTTGTTCTGTCTCTTGACATAGAGACTGAAAAACAATATGAATGCTCTTGAAAAAAAACACCTATGTGGTGTGAATATTAGGGAAGAAGAAGAGCTTTAGACTGAAAAACAACACAAGATCAAATGGCTACAAACAGGCTACAGTTTATCGAACTGGATAAATTTAGATTAGATCAACCTCAGAAGACTTCTAACTATCAGACATATGAAGTCTGGAATTCTGTATTTGGCAACATGTTCTGAGAGGAGACCTTGAACCCAGTAATGCACAACCTGAACTCAGGGTGACTTCTTCAGCACCATGTGTCCACTTTTGCCCTTAATTTAAAATACTCCAAGGGCATTCCTATGCTACATATTTGTTTCAATTGTGTCTCCATAAATCCCTCATCAGAAAAACTGCTCAGGGAGCTACCTGGGAAATTTCTTCCTCTCAAGACTGTCAGTATTGTTACCATTGCATTAAAGATATCCTGTAAGGACATGTGAGAATCGAATAGCAGATAAGAAAACTACTGTCACCCATCTACAACATCAAAAAGACATAATCAGGATTGTTTAGTAGAATCCCTTTGAAGACAAACTTCCAATAAGAACTTATTTAGATGTATCAGGTAGGGAGCTGCTCTACTTGTCCCCAATTTGAGGCTAGAAATAGAAGTGTTATAACTAGCTTGCCATGCAAAGTGAAGTAGAGGCCTTTCATATTGTGGTCTTTCTGTGGGTTGCCAAAATGGGGAAATGAGATAATTTTTTCCCCAAACTCTTGTGCACACCCTCAGGGTAATCCCCCTACATAACATCTAAATGTTTTCACTTGATCAAAGCTAGCCCTTTTGCTCTCAAATTAAAAGTACAGGGCAACAAAAAGGAATTTATCTCCATAGCAGCTAGATGGAAACTCTCAGACAGCTCTGAGACAAGAGGACAATTATGACAAGAAGAAAACTGTGACACTGCACGTATTCTTTTAGTACTGGTAGAGTCATTTTCTTCTGGCATTTGTCAAAGTGCTTCAACCTGCCAAGCATACTGAATTTTTTTCTATCTGACAGGATGCAAGCTGACTACTAAAACCTTTGAATAGCTTCAAGCTTCCATAGTTTCCCATTGCATCATTAAGATAGAACTGACTGGATACTCTAACTGGACAAAAATCCCATATCCTCACTTTAATACGATTTTCTGCCTTCCCTTTCCACAGAAATGTCATATGACTTCCAAGTTGAAAGAGACCAAACTTGCAACACCAGCATTTACTTTTATTTGCAAACACATGCAGAGGCACTTCAAGCATTGGATGATGGTTCAGATTTTGTTTTTAATCGTGTGATGCTATCTAAAGAGTTTTCATGCCCAAAGGATGGAGCCAAAATGAAGTGCTTCCCTGCCACGAGCCTAGATAAACAGAAAGTCCTTTTTTTCAGCAAACTATTCAGCTGCCCCAGCTAAATATGCAAAATCTCTGACAACCTAGATGCAGCCACTTCTATATTCAACAGTGATACCTGGTTAAGTTTTAACTGATACACCCTGGGGAACCTGCAGGCCTGAAAAACTGGAGGCTGGAATATAAAGAAAGAAGTGGTGGAGAAGGAGGCTTCTCAAGGCGTGTTTATATGGCTAAGCTGAAACAAGCCACCCTGGCAGCAAAGTTGATTAGCAGAGTCCTTCACTAACAGGATTATATAATTGCTGGTTCCAGACAGAGCAAGTACAGTGTTGCTTTGTATTGTATGTACATGCTCTTACTGGCTGCCAGTAGTTCCCCTTCTAGGCTGCTGTCCCTCATTCCATAGCCGTCTGCTAGGAAGAAAAGACAAATGCAAGATGCAACAATCTGTAATCAAACCTGGACATAAGGGCATAGTGATCCACAGTTGCAGCCTAGGGCATGTGAGCAAAGTAATTTGTTTCAGGCAGCTACAGACTCCTAAGCATAGTCTCAAAGTGGTCAGCTCACTCATGCCTGAAGTAACATCCATCTTATGTTTATCTTTCAAATTCATTTTTCTGCTCCATTTGCTAACATCAGTCTGCCCTGCTGGCCTCCCTCTTCTAAGGAGGCAATTCCCTGGGGAGTGCTTAGACAGATCAGCCTGTCTTCTCTTTAGCCAGATCTTTTCCATAGTAATCTGCTAGGCTGCACTCTGAAGTCTGCAAGGCCGCCAGCCAGTACACACGTTTCATAGGGCAGCAAAAACGAGCAGACAATTCCTCTCCTCTCCCCTGACCCCAAGACAAAGTTAACTCTTGAAACACGATGAGGGCCAAACTGTTAGCTTAAACATTTGCAAGAGAACGGAATTCCCCCTCAGAAAAGTTCTGCAGAAAGGCTGGCCGGATGCATCTGTCTGCCCCTGTGCAAGAGGAGAAAATTGAACAGAACTTAACAGAGAGGTTGTTCTCTGGCTGTCAGTGACTGGCATCTGGCTCTGCCTCCAAGCTGCAAACAGGCAGCAGAATCATTCTGTGGACCTTTGCACAAAGAAGAAAGGAATAAGACTTTTATATAGGGATAAAAAATATATATATATATATATATATATATATATATATATATATATATATATATATATATACACAGAATCATAATAAACTAGTGTAACAAAAGTTTTACCAGGAAAGCATTTTCAACTTCATGCCTCAGAGCTTAAGCTAGTCTCTGACCAGCAGAGACCAGGAAGAGACCAAATACTGGGAGCAGATTATTCTACAGCTGCCTACTTGCACGGTCCTTATACCATCCTCTGAAGAATCTAGTAATACTAGCTATTGTGGAAGACTAAATTCCAGATTCAACGGACCTTAGATCTGATCCAGTGGGAATTCCTATGCATTACTTCTGTAACTGATGCTTTGAAAGCATCTAAGAAACAAAGTCAAAGAGTAGAGACCTACCCAACTCATGGCATGAGAAAGCAATTTTCATGGCTCATTTACAGTGCACAGAGCTGATTCTGTGGGTATTTCATGGCAGCCTCACCCCTCAGCACCAACTGGTGGAGAGGCCGCAGAAGGAAGGACAAGGGGGTGGTTACTATCTTGACTGCTGGCTGCCCTTCATGCCACCCTGCCAGCTGGAGCTTTCCCCTTCCAGGCAGACTACGAGGCCAAGCCACAGCAACACCAAGGACCACTGGCTCCCACTGGGGAGTCAGCATTTTATTTTTATTAAGGTAATTTGGTTTTTTGGTCCATTTCCTGGAAACTTGCAGCTGATGCCATTTTTCGTGGTCATTATGGAGGTCATCATTCTTTGCAGTTTCTCCAAAAATCACAAAACTGCGATTTAAGTAGGTCCCAGGCAAAGAGTGAATTGTCACAGAAGTGACCACTCTCACCACTAAATACAGGCAAGCTGTTGGTCAAAGGAAGCGTAAATGCAGTACAATGCTGCTACTCACGAAAAAGGTTGTGGTCGAGCAAAAGACTTCAAAGAACGTCATTACTGCACCTGTCACAAACGCTATTTTAGAGACTTAAAAAAAACCACAAAAAACTGGTGTTAGAGGGGGAAAACCCCTTACCAGATATGTGCAAGTAAGGCAGAAGGCAGTCCTGTCTTTAAGAATATCTCTCTAGCTTCCACACCGGAGACAAAGCCATCCATGTCGTTGTCAGTTTTCAGGAAAATCTCATCGTATTTGATTTTGTCTGCAGGTGATACAACCCACTAAGGAAAACAAAATACACTATATAAATCTCTATATATGAAAGTGTTTAATATCTTAAGAAAATACGATCCAAAAAACCCTCTACAGATTGTGATACTTTTTGCAAAAAGCAACTGCAATTAACAATCTTGACAAGGCTTTTTCCCAGTGGTTTTCCTCCCGTGGTTTCTCAATGGTGGATTTTAAGACATGACCCAGCTCCTCATTGTAATGGACATGCTTGACCTTCATCTCTAGTGGTTGTCTCTGCTGACTACTTCATTTTCACTCATCTGCAAACCAAACTTATACACAATACTTGCACAAATGTGAAGCAGTTCAATTTTATATAGATGAATACTTGGGCTATCATTTTGTTGTTTATTTTTTTAAAATACATATCATTCTCTTAACGTTTAGTGTTAATATTTTGACTTTTTGTATGGCTGATGCTACAAAGAAAGGAATTTTACTACAAGCATCTTAAAGCTATAGTCTTAGCATACATTTTTAATCATTCTTACTTGGTTTAAGTCTTCAGGTACATATATTGGAATTAAGGAATATTTTTTCTTAACCCCAACCTTGCTCTCTACCAGCCTCTCCAATTTTACAAACACTCTGACAGGAAGAAAACCAACTGGATCCAGGTAGTCTGAACTGTCAGACCCAGCTGCATGAAATCTCTCTCTCTCCTTTATTCATTTCCAAAACCATACCTGTGTGAGGGGTGCCTTGGCAGGTAACATGCCTACAGATGGCAAGGACTGATGAGACTCTTTAGCAGATACTGAAGGAGGAATGAATGGCATTGATCCTGGAATACTGACAATTTTTCTCTTAGAAGGTGGCACCAAAGCTGCGGGCAAGGACATTGGCACTGGTTCCTTCTCCAAAGCGCAGTACACCAAGAACATGGCCTAAATGTGAAAACAAAGCATAGCTGTCAGCATGGACTCAATAAGTGGCCTAATATAGTCCTAAAGGCATTTATAACAAGTCATAATTTTTTCAAAAGGCAGTAGAAGTGTATGACCTGTGTAGGTTTAAGGTAGCTAGTGTTTCACAAAAAAATTCTGTCAGTTTTTCCTGCCTTCTTGACCTTGCCTTTTATGTCTCTCCTCTCTTGACAACTTGTGCAGATGTTTATAGTCCCTATATCACTTCACAGACAGATAAGCTATTCAGCAGCTAATTTCTTTCCTCAGTTTTAGAAGTGATGCAAGGTAGCAACAACTTACTTAAAAGAGAGGAAAGGTGGTTTTAAGATTAAAATATTGGTTTGGGTCAAAGACTCCAGACTCCAGCTAAACCCAGTTTTCCCATGTGATCTGTGAGACAAGTCACCATCCCTGTGCTTTCATATCTGAAACAGAAATAATCACACACTTCTACATCACAGTGATGTTGCAAGGATACATTCATTAATAAATAAAGCTCTTAGGCTTCGGCTTGCAACTCAGAACTGCCCAGCTTTTCACCATAGTGCGAACTGAGGCAGGTGGAGGAACAGAGCCCCCTGCCACACAGACCCCCTGTAGTTTGCAAGCTGGGGTCTGGGAGGGGGCGGGAGGATCACTCAACAGGAGTCTCCATTCCCCCAGCTGCCAGCCCACTCCAGCTTTTTGAAGGCTGCAGCTCAGAGCTGCTCATGGCTTTTTGCTGCACCAGGAACTGGGAGAGGGCAGACAGGGGAAAATGAAGCCCCTCTGTTGTGCAGGCCCAGCCTCCCCCAAGACCTAAGACAGCAAGTGGCGGGGCGGGGGGGGCGCGGGGGAGCTTCCGGCCATGCAGAGAGGAGACAGAGCCTTTTTTGTTTCATCTCTTTGATAGCTTGATGGCAGGGCTGGGCTGGTGCTTGCTCGGAGATGAGCACCAGCCACGGTGCAATCTGGTATAGCACTGGGATCTGGTACAGATGTTTGATAAAGCACTCTAACCTAAAGCACTTCAGTCTGATACCATATCCATCCAGGGTTAACTAACAGTGGGGTCCGCCATTTTTAAAGCTCTATGTGCCACAAATGTCTATTTGATTATGAGTGTAGAGCGTTTTCTGTGCGCTTATCACATTAATGTCTGTACCTAGGCTTAGACATTACTAGATGAGTACCTCAACAAAAATAATCAAGCATAACCTTCTTTTTCAATATTTCTACTGGACGTGTATTTAAAAACACAAGTCAAAACTCCTTCAGAACGTTAATCGAGGAGGAGGGTGCAGCCGTGATTTCTTCTGCCACTTAACTGTACAGGGACAGTATCACAAAGACAAAACAGCACACTTCTCTCCTAAAAATCTCAAGCCCTAAATTGTCCTCTGTTCCTGAAAACAAGCATTTGAGAACAGATAAGAAACCCTGATTTGGTAACACCCTTTAAAGGTAATTTTCTCCAAGATCTCTCAAAATGCAGCTTATCTTCTTTTCTTTGACCTGCCATATTTAACCATCTATCCTCCTTTGAATTCCACTTAATGCCTCTTAAAATTAAATTTTAGTTTGTGTTTTGTTTGGTTGGTGGACAACCTCTCTGGAGATTTCTGACTCACAACTGCCACTTGCACCTGTGCATATAAAAGGAAACGGTTCAAACATTTAAAGTTCAGGACAAGTCTACATATTTTGACAATTTTTCATATTTATTGGTCCCCCAGGAAAAATTCCACCTAGTTGTTGTACTTTTCACTCTATTATTCAAGTAATTTAATCACTGTGGTTTAAATCTTGGCATCTTAAAAAGGAAAACCAAGTCTATAAATTAACATGAATTACTAAATATTTGAAGTGCTGGCATTAGATTAATTTAAAGCATACAACAGCGCAGATGCATTCACTGGAACAATAAAAAAAAGCAGTATTTTGTGTACCCCTCTACCTTCCAGAAAAGTACTCCTATATCTATCCCCTTAAGATTCAGTACTGATACTTAAAAGTGTACATGAGAGTTTGAACAGCACCTACTGAATGAGATGGAAAGGCAGAGTTCTTCTAGTAACCTTTTTAATTTGATGAGGTGGGAAAAAGCTCTCATATTTGAACAGAAATAATAGTTTAAACAACTTCTGGACACCCAAATTAAAGGCCAGTTAGATATTTAAATTTTCTTTGCTGAAAACTGACCTTATTTTATACGGTGGGATGAGTTTTACCATACCAACATTTTTAACTTACACCACTAAAACTATATGCTTTAACTGAAAAGTAATTTTCTCTCCACCCTACTTATATAATTCCTTTCTCCTAAACTGCTGAACACAACCCTTGACAGTATCAGTGAAAAAATGCATATATGTTTGGTTTCTTTTTCACCCTCAAATTAAAGCCACTGAATGCCTGCTCCATTTTATACCTCATTTTTGATCTATGCAAACTTAAGATGATGCATTATATATGGTAGACTCAAATCTTGAACTGAACCAAAGATGGACACTATAACAGGGAAAGATGTCTAACAAATAACACAGAGTCAAGGTTTGGTGCTTTTTTATACTTCGCTTTTTATCCTATTCTGCAGTTACTAGCAAATTAAAAGCTCCTGGATCCTACCATACTTTGTTATTTCAAGTAATTTGTTACTTCATTCTTTACAAAAAGTAAAAGCCTACAGTGACAGAAGTTAGAACACTAATGTTTAATGAGAGCTTCTAAAGAGTGTTTGATGACAGGTATAATACATATAAAGATGTATATAAAATTACTTTTGCCAACAAAACTAGAAGAAAGCAAACAAGAAAAACCATTTGTTACAAGACAAAACACCTTCCACAAGAGGCAACAAAAATTTTGCTCAAAATGTCTCTACCAGAAGGGAAGCTTAGCTGAAACCCCCACAGGCACAAGATGGCCTTCAAAAAAAGAATATTTGAAGAACCCTTAAAAAAACAGTCTCACATGATAAAGTACAGCTTAGGGTTGGGTGGCACCTTATAGCCTAATTGGTTCAGAGGCACAAGCTTTTGTAGACAACAACGTAGTTTGTCAGATGCTATGTTATGCTATAATAAAAAGAAAGATCTTGTTTCTGAAAAAAGAAATTTCAATTCATTTGTAAGTACTTTAGATTCATGGCTATAACTCAGTGCCTCAAAATAATTAAAAACTTTAACAACACATTTTGGCAACAACAAAAAAAACCACTTTTTTTTAATTGGGAGACACTACCTATCGCAGGTGGAACAATGAAAGACAATAAACAGTACAGGCTATGAAATCTAATAGGGAATTTATATGAATACCACAGTCTGTGCTAAGATACTGAGTAGCAGTAAAGATAGCAAAACAGATTTATGTTCAAAAGCAACGTTCAGAGCTTCACATTTTTAGATTTTTTTTCTTTTATCAGCTTGCCAGAACTCTGAAACTCAGTGGAACGATGTACTTACAACTGCAAACTCATCTCGATCCAGCATTCCATCGTGGTCAATATCACTTAGCTCCCAAACCTTACAAGAAAACCAAAATAAATAGATATTTGCATAAATTGTTATTCTTCTGCCTTCATATGCACTCTATCAAACAAACAAAACAAAAATCTCCTCTGGTTTTGGATTTAAAAAAACAAAACAAAACAAAAAAACACTCCCCTCCCCGCACTGCTCTATTATTTCTTGGACTCTATGCATTCAAGGAACTATTTTTATTTTCATTAGCAACATGTGTTTTCATCAAGATAGAACATTTATCTTGCTCTTTTCTCTTCAGAAAAGTACCTAAGTCAATGTTAAATTAGATAAAAAAAACAAAGATTCAACATATTAAAAAGCGAGATGAATATGCTAATTTCACAGATTACCTTTAAACATAACCTTTGAAACAAAATGTATTACTGCCAGTTTTGGCTTATTCACTAGAACCAGAGAAGTAGGGCTGGATGGGACCTCTAGGGTCATCAAGTCTAACTCCCTGCCTGAGGCAGGATCATCCCTATCCAAACCATTCGAAACAAATCTATAATCTAACCTCTTAGTAAAACTAGTCAACACTGACAATAATAAGATCATGATACCAAACTTATATTTTACATATATGTTATTCAGTAAAACTAAAATGTGGCCATTTTGAACTGTATTATTAAGAAGCCATTTCTGTTAACAAAAAAATCTTAACTCTGAATAAATTAACATAGTTGTAATTAGTACTATTATTGTTAGTAATAATGCATAAATCACACCAATAGCCTACTAAATTTAGTTAGAGATAGGCTTACTCTTCCTAGTATGTCCACTGGTAGTTTGGAGTTTAGCAGTACAGGTTTCACCTTCTCACCCGATAACAATCCATTCACAGGATTCAGACTGTCAAAAATAGCATCATACTTGGCCTTGTCTTCCAACTGAGAATAGAAAAGAGAGAAATATTGCTAATGGAAATACTTAAAGCACAGAACCTAAGAAATGGCAGATATTTCAGACTCGGTGTTTTAAAAATGAATATTCAAAAGCTATATGACAGCTCCTGTCACAAGGAATTTACCATCTCATATGTTTTTAAATATTTCCTCTCAAGTAATTCAAATAAGGATTGATCCAAAATCTATGGGAATCAACTAGGCTTTCAAATAACTTAAACTGGCTTTAAGCAAGGCTTTTAAAAACATGGCATCAGTGGATGCAAGTCAGAAGTCTTACTTGATCATATTATTCCACCCTATTGTAAAGCATAGGCCCCAAAGGGACTAACAGAGATTGTATCACCATTTCCTGCTCGGAGTATTTAATTTTGTAACCTTAGACTTCTTTATAAAATGTTATAGTCTCTTATAAACCTGTATAGTAACTAAAAATAGATATTTATTCACTCAGTGACTTCTAGATTAAATGCAACAGCCCAGCAAAGGTTAACCAAACAAAACTCAGAAGAGACTGAAAATTGTTTGGTGTATCAATTTTCAATTAAATTGAAAAGCTTGCTAATAGGTTTTCCACCAAGAACTTTCCCATTTGCAATATATAACCAGATTCCAAGACGCATGAGGTTCATGAAGTCCACAAATAAAACTTTGTTTCGAATAATTTTAATGGCTCAATACAACTAACACAAAAGGCTATTATCATATTTAGAAGGCAATCCAGTATCTGTAATATCATACTTGAGGATTTGAAATAAGCTATACTAGCCATTACATATGTTCAAATTTAGATTTTCTATTTATTTTTA
The DNA here is from genome assembly GCF_030867095.1 of Alligator mississippiensis. Classification (NCBI taxonomy): domain Eukaryota; kingdom Metazoa; phylum Chordata; order Crocodylia; family Alligatoridae; genus Alligator; species Alligator mississippiensis. The sequence goes on from NC_081828.1 coordinate 8,498,079, forward strand.
CAGAATTAATAAATAAATAAAATGGTGTCCAGACCATATACCAATCTTTGACACCTTTTAGCTTACCTTGACAGCCCAAGGGACATCAGCTGATGCTGTTCCACTGATCAGCAATGGACTGCTGGTATCGCTCTAATGGAAAACAGAACAAAAATACGTCCAACTTAGATGTAAAAAACTTCTCAGCAAGATAGCTTTCCTTTCATCTGAGCAATTTTGTTGCCCATATCTACAGTCACAATTTAGTTAATTATGCCTCGATAAAAGATCCAATAATGGAGGGCAAGAAATTTAAAGCGGCATATTCGTTCTACTCTCAGTAAACCTTAAATATAGCTACAGCTTAATTACCAGCAAAGGACACACACTGTTACAGTCACTTTCATTTCCAACAACCCCAAGAAAGCAAACCAACAAACAGTAAAATCTGGTTGTCACGCTGCGCGTTTTAAGTTGTGTGAACGCCACTCTGTAACCTGGGGGATATTGAATGCTAATGGAAATCAAGGAAAAATAGCACCACAGCTGTATGCAGCTTAAAGGAGTACTATGGAAGCTTCCCCATGAAGTCCTCTAAGCAAAATTTAACCCTTGCCTACAACTTCACAGCTATTCCAAAATTTGGGTATGCTTTTTTTGTGTTTAAGAAGGAAATCAACTATGCAAAAGACATTATTAGGACTAAATATTTTTGTGACCCAACCAGTATTTTAGCCCAAGCCTCTAGTGGAATGAGACAAAACGTACTCAGTTTCACATCACCTTCATTTCTTCTCATTTATTTTAAATATCACTTTAAGATTTACTCCGTAAAGATGCTCATAGCAAACACTAAAACTACCCATTTGTAAAACTACTTAAGTTAATGAGTTGATGTTGTTTAAAGAATCTTACAAATCTAGGTGGAGGAACAGGCAATTTAAGACTACTCAGGGAAACATCCAATCCATTCTGTGCACAGGCCACAAGTCGCAAAGCCACAAAAAATTCCTATGGAGGAAAATAAAACATTTAAAGGATTTATTATACTAAAGTAATTTAAGTTCAGAAAAAAGCTTGAAATTAGCTTTCAGTTCTTCTAGCCTTGACACACCTGCTATTATTTTAATGCAAAAGATTTATTTTTTAAAAGTATATGTTATGTTAATACACTTTATTAAGCCATAGCAATGTTCAAATGACTTACAGCAGCAAATTAGAAGTAATGACCACCAGTTGATAATTTAAGGCACTATGCAGCAGCAATTCTAGTAAATCTTAAAAAACTGAAATGTCTAGCAAAATATTTACCAGACTAGCAAGTAAAAAGTTCTGTTTTTATCCAGTGAAATGACAAAAGGGCATTTTGGAGGCAGTCTTCAGAAAAAGAGGGCTTGCAAAGGAAAAAAACATGGCATGCCACTTTTTGGCTTCTCTGTATTGCAGGCATGTAAAACAGGAAGAATTCTCTTCTGCTTGCCTTTGACTTATCATTGAATCAAATGTCATCTTTCCAGATATTTCTTGATCTCCCACATACGTGGTCTCTGCACTTTAAATGAAAGGGAATGGGCTTTGCATCTTCTCAAGCTAGAGCTCTCCAGATAAGATGGGGAAATCAATAATTATTTCCACTGTAAAATACAAAAAACCCACCATCATTTTTGGGACATTTAAGATCATTTTATATCATAAGAAGGGGAAAAAAGGGGTATATGTTTGTTTTCCCATTCTCAAGTCACCATAAAGCTTTACTGTCTTCTCATGGCAGACAACTAAATATGACTGCATCAGAAATAAGCAAGCACCTATTTGGGGAAAAAAACTGGGAAGCATTTAAATATACCCTTTGTTATTTTTAGAATTATTTCGTAGCTAGAAAAAGGAAGAATTGCCATCATCATGGGATTAGGCAGCTTCCTTTTTTAATGGTTTAAAGCAGAGTTTTGGCTATTTTGGTGGAATGCAAGATAAACTGCACATCTGACTGACTAATCTTAGCAATGGCTACATAATGACATCCAATGATTAAGACTCTTTTTCAAACACTGAACACCTTACTGATCTGGAATTTGAAAAAATTAGCTGACAGGAATTTAAATAGAAAAATAAAGCCACTGAAATGTATAGTTCTGCAAATATTTTTTTCAAGATGGATCAGAAATAAGTCAATGGGCCTCATAAAAGGTTCTTAAATTAATCCAAATATAGCAACAATTTTCAGTTTATTATACTGTAAAGTTGCATTCAGTCTAGGAAGGAACTGAAGAAACCAGGATTTTACAAAATATAGGCAAATTTTGATTTGCCTGTGGGGGTTTTGGGGTTTTTTTTATTTTTATTGTGGATGACATTTAAACTGGAAACAGTTTTTTATTGAAAAAAAACAACTACAGAATATTCCACTCTTATTTTTTTTCCTCATTTGTTTGTTAATCTTGCTTATGCTTCATATATATACATTTTTTAACCTATCAAATAAATTCCCTTACAATTAAGGCTCTTACCTGTTTGTTCAGGATACCTTTGCCATCTTGATCAGCTAAATCCCAAATCTAAGATTAAAATGACAGAAAGCATTTCAAAGTAAGAATCAGATAACATTGTCTGAAAATCTGTGACTTTCCAAATCCTTGTCCCACTTGTGTAGGGAATGGAATCCTCGTATGAATTTTAATCCCAAACCTTTTATGCCAGCAATTATAATTTTTGTTGCCATTATTTAAATACTATTTTATATAACTAAGCATTACATAAACTGAAAAACAAATGTGACGGGCAATGCAATTTGAATCCATTAGGTAACATAATTTGTCAAATTGCCAACAAGCACCAAGCAAGCAAGACAGATAGTGGGCCAAATTCTCTTTTCTGTTCAGATGAAACTGGCCCAGGTCTTTATATTTTAACTCATACTCATTCAGCAACTTGCACTTTCTATAAAATCTGTCAATCAGGCCCAATGATCTCTGATCCTCTGACACAGAGAAAACAGATTCCAATAATATATCATTACATTTTGATTTTAACAGTGCACAAGATGAGTGTTGCAGGTTTAAAGAGCCCTTTGGGTATCTCAGTAATACAGGAACAGAGTTCACAATATTTTAATTGTTAGAGTCTATAAAAGCTGGCTTTAGGAGAACTTTCTATGACGATATTGTCATAGAAAGTTCTCCTAAAGCCAGCTATTATAGACTCTAACAATTAAAATTTAGCTTGGGATCCAGGAACTTTGTTACTTATTTCTCCAGATATTTCTCCAGACCTGAACTCATTCTTAAGTTGCTTTTGCTGCTGTCAAACATGAAAGATCAAGGCAGAAAATCAAAGTTAGGAATCCCATCAGAAAAACAAAGAAATACATAACAGGATTTAGTATTATAAATTCAGTATATTATAAGAAAAATACTGTCATTCAAATATGGCTTAATTAATGTAGTGTATCATATGATAGTATGTTAAGCTAATTATAAGTTTGTTTGTCAATACTACAGAAACTAGATTTAAGGGCACTGCTTAATCTCCTTCATGTACTATGGCACTAAACACACTATACTGAATTTTTATTAGACTAGGGTTATTTTATACAGAGTAATGTTATAATTGAAGTAGCTACACAAAAATTATCTAGAAAATCAAAACAAAGCACATACATTTATTACCAAAAATATAAAAACAGGGTAGGTGTGCAAATGTTTAGTATCTGCTCATCATATTAATAAAGTTTCCTACCATTTATAGCAATGGGCTTGGTTACTTATTGGCTACATGTCTATGGGATATTTGAGGTCAAGATTACTCTGCGCTTCTCAATGACCTACAGGAGTGCTTAGAATCTTGCTGGCTCAAGTCTCAGTCCTGCTATTACTAGAGCAGACGACGCAATGCTGTATATCTGCAAAAGGAGTTAGGCAGGGTAGAGATGCCGTTTACAGATTAACTGAATCAGAGAAGCCTAAGTTTTTGCGAGCCAGACCTCACTTCATCAGATGCAAAAAAATATTACGAGGCTTAGGCCATGAACAGGCAGTGTTGCACTTTAAGGCTAAACACACTCAAAAAGCCTGAGACTGAATCAATCCCATCTTCACAGATTAGTCTAAACTGCATAGATTGAACCGATAAGGAAGTGACCAGATATTCACTTTTGATTCCGGAAACAAAGCCCCATGCTTGAAGTGGCCCAGGCCAGAAGCCGGGAGAAGACAGAGCACGCCTCCCCTCTTGGCTGGAGCAGACTGCTTGGGCCATGGCTAGCCTGCCCACCCCGCAAAGCAGGGTTCACGGGGGGTGCCAAGCATCGTGGGATGATGGGGGACTCTGCGTGAACTTGAGCATGGGGCACATCTGCAACAGAAGTTCAATAAACTGATTTAACCTAAATCAGTTACATCTGATACCATGCCCATCCAGGTTTATCTTAAACCAATTTCAGCCATTTTGAAAGTGGCTTATGTGCACTGAACTTCTGGGCTAGGGATAGAGGTTACACAAAAATTGGTTTAAGTGATCAGAAAAACTGGTTTAAACGTGTAACAGAACAGAAGTTCAGTGCATATAAGCCAGTTTCAAAATGGCTGAAACTGATTTAAGATAAATCTGGTTGAACACAGTATCAGACTTAACTGATTTAGGTCAAACTGGTTTATGAAATTTTTGTCCCAGCCCCCTTCCTGGTTTAAGTTAAATCAGAGTCCCCCGGCATCCCAGCATGCTTCTCATCCCTGGGTGAGCTGGGCTGCCTGCTCCAGAGAGAAGGGCTGGCCCTGCCCCTCTGCTCCCTAGCTTAAGCAGTAAGCCTGGCTCACTGCCCCACCCAGGTAAACCCCAGCTGGGGTGTGGAGCCAGGGAGGGGGGGTTAAACTCAGCTTCCCCCAAGGACAGAGCTCCCTGCGCTGCTGAAAACTTACTGTTGGCTGGGGTTGTGGACTACAAATCCCAGAGGTGCCTGGAAGCAGGAAGAACCCTCAGAGTCGCTCAGAGCGGTCCCGCTGCTCTCACTGTGGATTGCAAATCCCAGAGATCTCAGGGGCAGCAGGGAGAGTAAGCAAACGCACAGCCCAGGCTGCATTTATAGCTCTTCAGTTTATAGTTTTTCAGAGAAAATACTATTCTTGTTCAAGCTTTTATAAATTCAATGTCACTACCTTCTCCTGCGCACCCCACCCCCACGCAAGCAGGGGCTGGGGCCTGGCCACAACCCCTCTGCTCTAGCAGGGCTTTCTCCCTTCCCTTCCCTTCGGCAGTGGCTGGCAGGCGTCCTCTAGTGCCCCCTGGCTTGAACCAATGCAGGCATGTGGCTGCATTTCCTGAATCAAAAGTGAATGTGTGTTCATTTGCTTATTGTTTCAATCTAGGCAGTTTAGACTAACCTGCAAAGACTGAATCAATTCAGCCTCATGCTTTTTGATTATCTGTATTTAGCCCTATTGTGTTACAGATTTGAACCAGTTTCCAATCGCTTATACCAGTTTATGTATAATTTCTGTCCCTAGCCTAAGTAGTTAAAAGCACTATAAAAAGGGAATGGACTGACAATGCCAGGGCACAACAACTACAAATCTGCCTCAAACCATTTAAGAAATTACTCTAATTGACACAGGAATAACTCTGAAGAGTTTCAGGTTACATCTATTCTCCCCACAACATCTTGTGCACTCCCTATTAAAAAGGAATTTTTAAAAGCACTTCCGAGGAAAGGTGCAACAGAAAGTCATACGCTCAGGTTGTTATCTAGTAATTTAATTCTTAGAGGACAATGACAAAAGAAAGACAGCAGAATAAAAGGAGCAAAATTTGCCATTAAGTAAATAATACCTTTCCAAGTATCAAGTCAGTCAGTCCAGACTTTTTTAGGAAAACCGCAGCATCAGAAGCCAACACTCTTCCAGTGTTAGCCGTATCAACCTGTAGAAAAGGATTCACCACTGATTAGCTATCTGCATTGCTCCTATACATCTCTGTAAGAAGCTACCAGAGAAGATTATATTCTTATATTAATGATGATTACATTTTTTAACATATTTCTCTAGTATTTTACACTAGAAGAAACCGCGCAGTAGAATGCCACAATATTTAAACATTAATATTTTTATTGGACTACGTCTGTGTGTGTACAACAAACCAAGTTAAAACAAGGGGCCTAACATATAATTTGTTCATGCCAATTTTTTATTACTTGAATGCTATCAAAGATGTACAAGAAACCATATACCTTAATAGTATATTCCCCCATGGTGAAAACACATCCATTCCAGTTGTTTACACATGCATTTAGCTGTATTATATTCATATTAAACATTGTCAACCAATTAAAATAAAATCTTAGCTACATTTAAGATATTCAGCATACATCTTCAGCCTTATCTCAGTACAAGTAACATTTATGTATAATTATTAAAAAATTCTGAATTAGCTTTCTATCACATCTACCAGACCTTTATTAAAAAGATGATTCCAAATAATATTCTAAGCAACACACTTATTGACTGGAAGTCAACTAGGGTAGCTCTAGAGTCTGAAATACCGGTCAGCTGGTATCTCTTTTCTGAAGTCCCAAGATAATCATTTATCTCATCATTTATAGAAGCATTTAGTGATATTTCAAAGGCTGTTTACAAGTTAGTAACTGAACTTGCCACATGTGTGGTAAGACAGGCAAAATGCTTATCCACAACTACAGACACTCCCTTGCAATCTTAAATGTGATAGGAAGTAACAACTCCCACATCAAATTAATTATCTAAAGGGGTTTTCAACCTTTTTGGATTGGTGTACCCCCAGCAGCCGGATGTGGAGCCGAGGGGAGGGGGGTGGAAAGAAGGGTGGTGCACAGCTGAATGTGGAGCAGCAGCAGCCACCGCATGCAAGCTTTCCCTGCCCCCTCCATCTAGTTGAGCGGGTAGCATCTGCATGGCAGCACAGAATGGAGCATGGTGCGCTCCATCCCTGCTTGCACGCACGTACCCCCGGGCGTGTGCATACCGCCCGGTTGACAACCCCTGATCTATAATATGAAAGTAACTGGTACTGAGCATGCCCAATCCCACTGTAATTACATGCTCAACAACCAAAAATAAAGGCTGTTGAGCAACTGTCAAATTAAAAAAAAAAAAAGAAAGAAACCTATATTCAACAGCACACTAATAACAGCAGCTCTAAACAATGTACATGTGTAGATGATTGTAAACCACATCCAAGGTACCTAAAGGGTCCCTATTACAATACTATGTGAGCACTACAACAAAATCTTAAGTCCCTATGACAGGATGTCATCTGAAGGACTGAAGCAGCAAAGTATTTTAGCCATTTCTCATATTGGAAAGAATAAACTCAAAATGGTATGTTGCTTTTATTCTTCCAGATGAAATTACTTTAATTTCTGTGAAGGGCAACAAAGGCTGACAAATCAAATTATAGATGTGCGACTACAGAAATTCAAATTGAGAATATCAACATCTTTTTTTGTTCTCAAACTTTGGACCCTCAAAACCCCAAATTAATGATCAACTGTTCATCTGAAACCTAACTAAAATGTACTTCGAATAGGTAAAAGTACTGGGAGAATTGAAAGAAGTGTAACTTTCAGGGAAGCATTATCAAGTTGGCTCAATTGAACAAACAATGCTCTCCTGTGCACACACTTTTGCAAGGCAACAAAATCCCTCAGGGGATCATTAGTTTGGAAGAAATTTAGAAACCTCCAGATGTGTGACTTCAAATTTGGATGTATACCAGGTAGTATAGACACTTCTGTAAAAAAACAAGTTGTGTTGTATAGATAAAGTAGCATGTCACTATTTATTTAAAAACACAACTATTTTCCCTGCCATGGACTGCAATGCCCTGAAAAACCCTACAGAATGTGACAGCTATGATAGAATTCATTCAGGGGGCTGGACTCGATGATCTTCCGAGGTCCCTTCCAGCCCTAATGCCTATGAATTTAAACAGAGGAAACAGATGTAGTGACAGGACCCTTTTCCCTTCTACTACTCTTCAAAGAGAAACAGCCTAATCAAACAACATTCAAATAAATGAACTTGAAGGGAAATCAGAAACACATGTGGCATTCATACCTTGATGTTTCAAATCAAAGCTTCTCCAGTGTTATAAAAAGATAGCTCCAGACTCTAGAGCCAAGAACACATTGAGTAACCCCCAAAGGCTTCTTTTATTCAGTTATTTAAAATGACTTGAGGTTTACTATTATGTAGTTGCAGATTATTATTATTTGTGACGTTCTCTGGAATAGATTGAGAATGGCTAGTATGAATCTATGCTAGGATAGTTTGCTAGGAACCATTGCTAGCATGCTATAACTTCTCCAAGTATTTTGCCTTCAACGGGGAGCATCATCTATAATCTTCCAGATTTTTTAAGCCAAGAATATATGATTAGCTTCCAAAAGGAACTGGACAACCTTCACTGTTCAACATGATAGACCATTTGAAATATTCAGTGTATACATTTGTATACATTTGATAAAAGCTTGCATAAAGTGCCCTCAAGATTCAACATTTGGAAGGTACTCTCTATCAGGTTGTAGTTCCACTTCTGGAGGTACATTTTGATTGTAGTAAAGGTATATAGATAACTTCTTTATTTACTTCTTTTACCAATTCTTTAAAAATAAAGCAGCAAACAAATCTCAACAATTAATTGCCTTCCTTTAACTGCAGTTTCACTTATACCTTTTACTGAATGGCCTTTTTGCGAGTTTATGGCTGCCTTTCCCCCAACATTTCTAAATAAATTGGGTTGGCCTGATGAAAGAGGTGCCTATGCTAGATGCAACAATGCTGTCAAGGCTCTTCAATTAAGCTCAGTTACACATGCAATAGACTCTGTTTTTAATTTACAACTAGCGAGCTTAGCATCCATTCAGAAAAAGCTTGTTGGATCAGGTTTTTCATTCTTTCAGGAATATCCAGAGTCAGCAGAGACTATTTTTAACAATTTCAACTTCACCCTCTGCAACTCCTCAGTCACCATCATAAACAGGCATCTGTTATTAGTGGAGCAAATTCAAATACTACTAACTTCACGTTCCACTGATTTAATGGATTAAAAAAATAAACAAACAGAAAAAATACCTTGGCTTTTCCTTTCAGTTAATCTACAGACAACTGAACAATTATCCATCAAAATTATACAAGTCAAAATCAACTACTAATCAATTACCAATCAAAAAGAAAAAGGCCCAGAAAAAAAGCTAAAACATACATAGTACTTTCATTTTTCATGCAGTAGTTTTATATAGTCATTTTTAAGAGTTCAAGTTCAAATTACTCTAAAAGAGAAGTGATCCTATTACACCCGTCTTCTGTATAATTCACTGACTCCAAATTAGAGTTGTGTGAAAGGATATTCAAAACACCGCTAGTTTAAGAATGGGGAACAGAGAATAATTATGATGTTCATGTCTCTTCTGAAGTACAGACTTGTCCTACTTCAAAAGTAAGATTCAATCAGAAAGCAGGTGAAGTCTCAAATCAGTGGGTAAAAAAGTAGGAAGCCAACAATACTGGGATTTTTTTTATCTGAACTATTGTTTGGGCTTGGCAGTAAAATTATCAGGATGTATTGATCTGGTAAACACAAGTGTGCACATAATCTCTTCTGTCCTCGTGAACTCTATAATATGGGAGTCTCCCAATTAACCGACTACTGTACATACACTGAAGTGGACACACCCTGTATTTGTTTTTCAATGGAGTTTAACTGAGCAAGTATTACAATCCCAACTAAACTTTGGTCAGTTTATCTCTTTCAAGTTCATTTCTGAGCCAATCCTAATGCAGTTAAGGTGAACCATCTCTCTCCTTTAATGGCCTACCCTCCAATTTACTGGATCAAAGATATAGAGCAAGGAGAAAAAGAGGTAAGTAATGAAGATCCATCCTTTTGGGAGTAAGGAGAGGAGCAAAGAGAGACACACCTCTCCCCTTCCAAATAATATCAAGAATTAAAAATAGGAGATGTATCAAACACCTATCAGACAACAGGGGACATACGAAAATGAGTTTCTAAGACCCTGAGTAAGGTCCAAAGACGGCAGCTTTATAGAAATCAGTCTTCTCCCACCTCCCAGCAGTGGAGATATATGGGAGACTGAACTTCTTAATAGGGAGCATCCCTCAGACATCCCATACTAGAATCCCATGTAGAATCCCATACTAATTCACTAGCACGTGGAGTACTCCAGCTATACAACTGGTAAATATTTTAAACCTAATCTATTCCCACCTTTAGCTAGCTTGAAATTGCTGTTTTTCTCCCCCTGTGACATACCTTGTCACAATCATTCTACCCGTGTCACCTCGAGACTAAAGCTAATCAGAACATTTCTCTGGAAGCTATTTATCAGAGAAAGCTATTTCATTAAAACCATTTTTTTTAAATCATATAGATTAAATTAGATTCCTGCAAAAGTGTGTCCAAACAAAAACATTCTTATTTCATAATTTAAAATTTTAATTTTGAATTTTATTTTAAGGCTTCTCATTTTCATATATTTTTATATTATTTCATGACAATAGTCACAACACTCTCTAATATGCACTATTATTCATCGAACAGAACAGATTAAATCAATTTAAAAAATAATTAAAAAGTTACAATCAGCTTGCAGGCTACATCCATCCAACATAGCTCTGTCATCCAGACCATGGTGCTACCTGCATTTCTCCAACTGGCCTTTTGCACTGCATGCAGGATGTGCCAGCCCTGGCCCAGCACACAGAGCCTGCTTGGCGAGTACCTCACACAGCATGCAGGGCCAGACCTGGAGCAGAGGCTCTATGTGGCACCCACACCAGAACAGCCCCACATGCTAGATCTGAGGCTCATCTGGATTTGGTCCACAAGCTGGGCCTGCAAACTGCATGCAACACTGTACTATCCAGCCTGCAGACTGGCCCCAGCACCCCTCTAAGTAAAGTATGATCTAAAACAGCTGCTACTTGACTCCGCCCAATCCAGAAAAGGTAATATGATTTCCAGTGCATGTTATAATAAAGAAGTGACACCAAGTCAAAGATCAAGTTAAATTCTGAATACACTAGATGAGCTACTCAGTGGTTGTCAATGGATCTGCATCAAGATTTCACTCTCTCCAGCAGTTTTTCCAGTGAGGTACAGCACTTTTATTCACTCTCTTTCTATGCTTATGGGGTAAGTATAGTAAGAAACGGCTGGGATAATTAAAGAAGAAATTATGAATTCTCCAAGTTAATTATATCCATTCCTTTGCATCCAATATACCCATATATCAAAACACAACAAAATAGCCTGATTTTTTTAAACCAATAGCAGAGATAGAGAATTAGTAATTCACTTCATTTCAGGCCAATAGGCAAGGAAATGCCCAGATCAAGGGAAAAAAATGGTACAGCTTTACTGCTACGTGTTCTCCTGTTTACTCCCAACCCTTAAAGCCAGCCCAGAAACTGCAGATCATGTAGGTTCCTTGTAATAGTCTTCCATGTCTGCATCATGCTTACATGGCCTAGCGTGATCTCGATCCCTGGCAAAATAAGTACGAAATCATCCAACAGCCAGATTCTAAATTTTTGAGAGAGTGAACCTGGTCCAAAGCCTTTACCATTGTTAACAATGCATTTTAAAAGCACAAGCAACTGTCCTGCCAATTCTATAAAGTTATATACTGCTGGCCCTACTCTATCATCTGTGACAAAAGGATATTCTACTTTCACATTTAATGTGACCATCCAACAGCAGTCGCACATGAGCACAAGGTTTTCATTGTTTTGTTTTTTTTTAAACAGAGCTCTAGATATTGTAAAGCAAATGGGTAAGCCAGAAAATACATACCTGTCGATAGTACTTCTCATACACAGGGTTTGCACTTGATAGCTGTGAAGAAAGAAAGGTAAAAAAAGTATGTCTAAAATGCATAATTATCCATCTAGTTTACTTCTCATATGATCAAGTTGCATTAATTTAAATAGTAAGGCAATATAATAGCAGTTTTTTATAAATTTTTTTTGCAAAAGACTATGAGGATTACACAATTCTGTAATATTATAGAACATTCATAATGATATTAGATGGGACAACATAATAAGAACTATAAAATTGACTCCAACTGATCAGAATTATTAATTTCCATATTTCATAACTGTTCTTTACGAGACTTCTAGCTTCCTGCTCTGAAGTAATTGGTAGTGGCCACAATGAGCAACAGGCTAGCTGACTACATGGTACAAGTCAAGATAGACGACTCTTAAAATTAATTAGAGTAATAAAAAGCCCAAAGTATGAACACAATTTGAATTCAATTATTCTTCCAGAATTAAATGCTTGATATGAAACATAACAAAACATTAAAAGTCACTTCTGCCAAGAAAAAAAAAAAAGTATTCAAGAATAAAATTAACTACAAAATTTGAGCCTGTCATCTGTTCCAGCATTCCAAAGACTTGTTTTCAATTTGCAACCTCATCTGTGAAATTGCCAGAAATCAAAAGCAATTACTACACTCAGATTTAACTAAATTGGTGTCATTACAGACAAAGTGCAATTAAGATTAGGTTCTTTCAGCATGGGTCCCTAATACCTGAGAAAGCTTTGCTTCCATATGCAACAAAAGCTTTATGAAAGTGGTGAGCTTAGGCACTCAAGCCACATTTAAACTTCGAGAGATAACAAAGCTTCTCATAGAAGGCCCTCAATTCACTTATTCAAATACTCGTTCAAAACATGTTTGCCTGAGGGACTAATCAGGAAGGCGTGGGCTGCAGGTTTTAGGGAACTGCCTTCTTTCTACCCTAATCAAAGAGGTAAAATTGTAGATTTCTTTTTTTTGGATGATGGGTTTGTTTCCTAAACCATACAACTTGGGAACACCATGATAAGGTGGAATTCAAGCATTATCAATAGAATATATTGGGCTACCTTTGCTACATCTAACAGGGAGTGCTGACCACAATTAAATCTAGCACTTCAACACACTGATAAGAAGGGGAAAAAAACCACCACCACTTCCTTTGAATACAAGCCAAAAACACTTTCCATTCCCTTTGATACAGAAATATGACTAATCATGAAAGCCTCTAAACACACATGAATAAGGATATGAATCCAAAAAACTATGTAAAAGTATAACATTGATTTCTAATTTCTGATTTAGGAAACTTATAATTTGCATGCAAAGATGGATATTGGCAATATTCCAGGTTTTATCCCAACTACCTCCAACAAATAAACCAAAAAATGTCCTGGGGTATGACAGCAAAATCTTTAAAAAAAACAAAACAAAAAAAAAAAAATCACTGCTGACTGGGAGAGTCAAGAATTCCTGTACTGCAAACCTACTTGTTTACAAAGAAAATCCACAGTTTTTTTCCTGACCACAGTAAAAAAAACCCAGTGTCTTTCAAAAAATAGGTAGGTCTGTTGAAAACCTTTGGGTGAAGGTCAGAGAAGGAGAGCAGCACAGGGGGGATTGTCAGGCCACCAAACCAGGGGGAGGTGGAGGTCTCCTTTAAACAACTGACGGATGTTTCCAAATCACAGGACTTGGCTCTCATGGGGCACTTTAATTATCAGGACATCTGCTGAGAAGGAAACACAGTAGTGAACATGCAGTCCTGCAAATTCTGGGAGTGTGATGGAGATAACTTTTTGGTGCAGGTGATGGAGAGGCCAACTGGGGACAGGGGAAAAGGGGAAAGCTCTTCTCAATGTAGTGCTCACAAACAAGGAGCAATGGGTTGAGAACATGAAGGTGGAAGGTAACTAGTGTGACAGCAACCATGAAATGACAGCGTTCAAGACCCTAAGGGGGGGAAGGAAGAAAAGCATCAGAATAAAGACAATGGATTTCAAAAAAGCAAACTTTAACAAACTCAGGGAACTGGGAGGCAGGATCCTCTGGAAGGCGAGTCTGAAGGGAAAAGGAGTCCAGGAGAGCTGGCTGTACTTTAAGGACGCCCTCTCCAGTGGGTAGAAGCAAGCTATCCCAATGCAAGAGTAGAATGGGAGGTGCAGCAGGAGTCCAGCCTGGCTTGACAAGCATCTCTTCAATGCACCGAAACTCAAAAAGCAATACTACAAATAGTGGAAACTCGATCATATTACAAGGGAAGTTTAAGCTTATCACACAGGTGTACAGGGAGAAAATTAAGGCCAAGGTATAACTGAAGATGCAAAAGGCAAGCGACCTAAAGAGCAACAAAGTATGTCAAAAGTATGTCAAAAGTAAGAGGAAGACCACAGAACCCATAAGCCCCTTGCAGAACTCAGAAAGCAACCTAGTTACAGATAATTCAGAAAAGACCAAAATATTTCATTCCTTTTTTACTTCAGCCTTCACAAATAAAATCAGCTACCAGATAACAAGCACAGCTGGCAGTAAAGACCACCAAGAGCCAGGTTAACCCCTACGCAGCCCCACAGCCATCACAGAATTCAGGGCGTTGGATCCTTGCTTGGCATATAAAACTGCAGTGGTTTCAGGACCAAGAAAGGGTTAACTCAGTTCATAGCAGTGACATTTTTCTTGCAGCAGCTTCCTGTCCCGTTCCCCCCTCCCCCCCCCCAAACTCCTCCTGCAGCTGGAGGCTTGAGCCCCCTGCCTCCAGGGTCCCAGGGCCCTAAAATATATGCACTTGTGCAGCAAACAGATCCCTTTTAAAACCCTAAAATAATTTGAAAAGAAGAGTACATTCCAGAGAATAAGAAATTAAGCCTGCAAGGAAAAAATTTTCACTATTATAAGAGGACCCCCAAGCTGATTTAATGACAGTTTAAAATATATGGCAAATAAAGGTAAGAGATAAGAACTGGGATTCAGCAACCTAGCTTTGCAAAATACTGAACAGCTAAAGGTCAGTCTCAGAGAACTGGTTGCCTTACCGTAACTTGTTCTACCAATACTGTATCCTACCCCCTTCTTCCACCCATGTTGCAGGCATTAAGAAGCATATATACTCATGTTGAAAACTCTTTATTGATAACAAGAATATCTAGGCATTCAGGAAGTAAAGCAGGCTGCTAAACAGCACCAAAAAACCCTTGTATTATGAGAAGATTTTTTGAAGAGTCGACTTGTTTTTACCTAGCATAATGAAGGCTGACAGAGGATGACTGCTCTGTGTCAAGTATATTAAGGTTGGAGATAAAGAACTTTTTAAGCTAAAGGACAACGTTGGAAGAAAAACAGATAGGTATAAATTGACCATGAGCACACTGAGGCTGACAATAAAAAATATTTCTAATGATCAGAGGAATGATGATCCAGGACACTCTTCAAACAATAGTACGCAGGCAAAAAAACCCCTATTCCTAAGATGGAGCTTGATGAGTTTCTGAAAGAGGCAACGTGACACATCTACTGACTAGAGCAAGGGACTGGAGTAGATGATACAGGTGTCCCCTTCCTGTCCTGTTACTAAAGTAATCTTCACTTAAACACATTTGACATTTTAATTGGACTAACACTAATCTTATTTGTCAGTATTTTCACTGGAAGATTTTCCAGGAGATTAAACGTCCCTCTATGCTCCAAAGAGCATACGATGGTTGCGTGGTTAGTAAGCTTGTGCGAAGCAGCTAGTATTCGCTTTGGATTTGGCCGATTCATGGGCAAGTGATTTGATGCAGTGATTTGAATCGCTGTCCCGAATCAATTCGGCTGAATCTGATTCAGAGATTTGGCCGATAACGAATCGGCCTCCGAATCAAACAGGCCCCATCCCCAACCCCTGCTCTCCCAGCTCTGTCAATGGCAGCCCCGCCCAGCCCCATCATCTCAGCTCTTTTTAAAAAAAGCTCCGCACTCACCAGCTGCTGCCAGGTGGGGGGGCAGTCCCTGCTGCCCCCCACTACCCTGTGCTGTGTGGGGGGCTCTGCCACAAACCCCCAGGACCCCCGACAGCTGCAGCCGGTGAGTGTGGGGGCTTTTTTTTTTTTTTTTTTTTAAGAGCAGGGACACTGGGGCCAGGCGGGGCAGCCATTGACAGGGCTGGGAGAACGGGTGGGAGTCAGGGGTGCTCGGGAGGGCTGGGGGCATAGGCAGGGGATGGGGCCTGGCAGGGAACCCCCCATGGTCCCCTCCCCACTCCTCTAGCCCTCCTTCACCCCCTACTTACTGGCACAGAGTGCAGGTCCACCTCCCTGCAGCGGCGAGCAGGGCCTGACTGAATCTCTGAAGCTCTCCAAACTGATTTGAAACTATGAAACTATGATTTGGAGAGCTTCAAATTAATTCAGACTTTTTTATTGGTTTCACGATTTGATTTGGATTCAGAGATTTGGCTGCTGAATCGGGCCGAATCTCCTCCAAATCAAATCAGCACCCAAAGCTTTGCACACCCCTAATGGTTAGATGCTATACAAATTAGACTCTACTGAAGTTAAACAAACTAATTTCATCGCCCTGAAGAGTTCTAGCCTTACTATTTGCTCCCCCTAGTAAAAGTCAGATTGTACATTTGAGGCTAGAAGCTTTAAACGTTGTGGACCCAACTCTTGGAAAGAGAGTTGCAACAGATAAGACTGCAAAGAGTGACAACAGGAATCAAAACCAACACAAATAAGTGATTGATGAAAATTCTGTATAAATACAAGGTTTTGCCCTGAAATGTAGAAAAACAGGGCTGGAAAGAAACTCAGGAGGCCTTCTAGTCCAGCCCCCTGCTCAAGGCAGGATCATCCCTGAAGGTAATGATTACATCAGTACTATGAAAAACACCTATAAAATATGCTTATTTAATGACAAACTTTAAAATATGAAGAGGGAATTATTTTTGTGTTCTGGGCCCCACTATTTCAGGGGCGGAGGGGAAGTAAGGTTGGAATTCAGACCATTCTTTTGGGACTGAATTTAACAGTTGCTTATTAAAGCAAGTTTTTACTCAAACACCACCCCAAGTTTCTCCCCAGCTACCTCATTAGATTTAAACTGACTGAAGGAATTAAACACATTGCACATTGGTGGGTATTACAGTAAATTTTCTTTAAAACTTAATGTTTTTAAAATGTTAATTTATTAGGAATTTTCTTTATTCCTTAATCTGCTAAAAAGTGGCACCATGTCAAAAGACTTTATACACCGTTTTATTAATTTCCACAGGCCTGCTGAGAACTTGCCTATTTGTGCAGTAATGTTCAGACGCTAATGGTCAACCCCTCACTAGTAGGGGATTCAGAAATGTTTACAGAAATATCTAATGACTGGTTACTGTTAAACGTAAGTGAATATTAAATAGCTGTAGTTCATATTAAAACATTTCCCAGACAAAGGATCTTTAGTTTGATACAGCAACTACTTGAAATGATGCCTGCTTTAAGACTTAACACATGACTGTCAGAATGACTAAATGTAAGCCTAGGTGCTGTATTTGTGTCAAGTCAACTCAATGTTTGACAATAATCTAAACATATCCCTCAACCATCTCATTTGTGTCAAATCCACAAATACGCTAACCCAGACAGTCAAGCAGCCACACTGAAGTTGCAAACAAAAAACTGAACAAAACTGGCTGGCAAGCGTGAAGAACAAAATAATAAAATTGCAAGTGCTTGGAGGCTTCATCTTAATTTGTCACCCCTGTTCTCTCCCATCCCCCAAGACAGGGACCATTGTTTTGTAGATCATCTAAATGGCAGATTAATGTCATCCAGTTGTTCAGCCAACCTCTATTCCAGCCAAATTTATCATTGCAACTCTTGGACAGGAAACACATGCACAACACTCAGATCCCGGAGCTACAGCATTTTACAAATGCAAAACAATCTTTTCATTCAACACCCATTATATAAGCCAATTTAAAAAAACTCTTTAAAAAATAAAAATAGAAAAACATCCAATTTTGAGGACTCATATTCATTGTAACTTTAGTATCACTGCAATAAATGGAATTTCCTCTGAAACTTGGTAGTTTGGAAGATTTAAATTAATTTACTAGATTGAAACTTCATGGTTTTTGCCACAAAAAGAACACTGAGCAAGAAGATTAGCACGGGGGAAATAACCTGACAAGGTTTTGACTTGCATCAGCGTAACAAGAATACGATGAATTCCGTAGTGACACTTAGGAATTTCATCAGGTAACACGGTGTGTCTCCACATTACTAGAACAACCACAGCTGCTAAATAGGAACGGTGGAGTTGTTTGCAGCGCAAGAGGAAGTGCGCAGAGGTTACATTCCACTGCGTTCAACAAACTAAGACAGAGAATTACAAGTTCCATTTAAAGAAACAGATTATGTCAGGAGATTAAAATCTGTTCTAGTATTTATCCTGTAAAGCAGAGGTGTCAAATGCACAGCCCATGAGCTGGCAGCCATGTAATTTTGCCCTGGGGGCTCGTAGAGGGATGGAGAATTCAGGGACAGGGCTCACTCCTGAAATCTGGGGCACAGAACCCCGCTGCAGAGGGGCTGAATGATGGCTATGTTACCCACTGTGCTAATGCTCACCCCATCCTGCCACCACATCCAGATCTGACTGCAGAGAGCCCCAGAGTCTGGATCCAGCACAGGGCAAGGCGAGTTTGACACCCCTGCTCCAGAGCGAGTACTGAGTGGAGAATGTGTGGGCTCTTCAATTCTAACACAAGACACAGAAATCAGCTTTATGTCTGCCTCTTCCTTTCTCCCCTTTTGATTGCAGTTATCCCTTGCAAGTTTTTGTCCCTTCCATTCACTCCCACTGTTATGTCCTGGCATAAATTTATGCTATTTCAAAATTACAAAAGGAAACTTACACAACACTTCCCAGAGACGAGCCTATGAACTCCACTTCATCAACCTCCTGGATACAAAAAATCATGGACTAAATATAGACATTGGATTTATGACACATTATAACCTGCCTGACATCTGACTCCCCAGGTATCTCTCCACTTTCATCCCCCTTCTCTCTCTCTCCCCCCGCCCCGCCTGTCTCTTACCCATTGACTCCTCAATCTACATTTTCACTGACTACCTGTCTTGTATGCATACCAGCCCAGCCGCTGGCTTCTTTACTTCTCATTCCATCCAGGAAGAGCACATACCAACTGCTGAAACTTCCTTAGCCTGACGAAGGGTTTTTGAACCCGAAAGCTTGCTTAATAACTATTCTCCAACTATTTGGGTTGGTCTAATAAAAGATATCAGATTCACCCGAGGAACTTTGTCTGCTGTTTCAAACAGTCTTCTCCGCTCCTGCTTCTCCTAGTTAACAAAGTAAATGAGCAAGACTATCATCCACCTAGAAAGGGAGAAGAAAGCAATCCAAGAACATTAATATTTTAGTTTCTTCCATCCATCTGAATGGAAGGATAGATCATAGACAGTGTGTGTGAAGCTGTGACAGATAAAATACTATTGTGGTCAGGCCCATGTCATTCTTAAAGTGCATATTCCAGAAATGACCCAAGTCTTCATAGTAAAACCATCTCCATCCTTTCCCCACCCAAGCTCTTCTGTGCACTATAATTACATATAAGGAAGGGACTAGATGCATTATTATTATTATTTTGTTAAACCTTTCAGTGTCTGCCTTCTTCTGGCCCACTCTGGTTCACAATACACTAGTGAACCATTTAAGCACAGCAGTATATCAAGATGGGCTCACTGATATAATTAAATACAGAGATAAACGGGGGCGGGGGAGGAAAATCACCCATAACTAGCCAAAAATTACAAAAATGTATTTCAAAGCTTCAACATTTCTAGCGGCAGTCTCTTTTCAAACGTTGCACAGGTTTACAGAACCAGAACGAAACAGCTAATATGGGGAGGCAGGGAGACTACTGAGGCAACTTCTCTCTCTCTTTTTTATTGTTTTGCTGCTTGGTTAAAGAGTTGAGGGAAATATTTCCCCCAGCTTCCCCTACATTATTCCACAGCCAAGTACATCTCAGTTTCAGGAAGTTGTTCTTGATGTTCAGCCTAGTTTCCCCTGGCAAATATCATCCAGTTAAAACTAACAGGGCCCCCTTTTATTCCTCTATGTCCTTCACATATTTTTACAGTGTTCTCTGGTCCTTTACCAAGATCATACTTTTTAAATATTTGAATTTCTCTTATAGTTCTTCACTATAAATTCTTTCAATTTGTCATAATTGTTCGGGTTCAGCACTTGAGTGCAAAACCGCAATATTTAAAAGTACGCAAGCACCGCAAGTTACTCCATGACCCAACACACGCAACAAAAAATCTGACTGGTTATCACTGATGTCTCATTAACTCCTATCTAGTTGCTGCTTTGTCTACATTAGAAAAATTTGTATGGATTTTTTGCACCAATTAACCCCTATAGCAATAACAAGGGATCATAAACTATAAGCAGGGGAAGGCATTTTCTTCTCTCCCGTCCCCTGAAGTGTTTAACCCTGCACAAAGTATTTGTTTTCCAGAACTTTTTCCTCTCCAATCTAATATCCATCTCAGAGTTTCACTGAAATTTTCCAAGATCTCATTTTCGTTGGGGTCTTTTCATCTCTCCCATAATTATGCTATCTACAAAACTCTAAAATAAAGTTTTCCAGTGGACTCCTCTTGTAGGCCAGAGAGTTTTCCCAACAGCAAAATAAAAACTTCCTTCTGAACAAAACGTCCTATACCCTAGAACACCGAGCGAACATGCACACATTTAACACGCGCCCTTTTATTGTACTTCACTAACAGCTCAACTGTATACTCACTGAAATAGTTAAGATTTTTTATGCTGTGCATGGACATTCTTCATCATCTGAAAGTTAACAAAGGCCAGTGTAATTGATAATGTCATCAAAATACACCGCGTAATCACTCTGTGATTAGTCAAGGACGCACTGCAGAGTAGGAGTTTTGAAGAGATGGGAGCCCAGGAAGGGTGGCTGTGCCTTAAGGAAACGATCCTTCGGGCGCAGAGGGAGATGATCCCGAAGCGAGGAAAAAGAGGGAAAGGGGCCAGGAGGCTTCCATGGCTGACCAGAGAAATCCAGGGTAGCCTGTGGACTAAAAGGGGAGCATATAAAAAGTGGAAACGGGGAGAGATTACCGAAGAGGAGTATACCTCCTCTGTTCGCACTTGTAGGGAGGCAGTTAGACGGGCCAAAGCTACCACGGAGCCGAGGATGGCATCCCAAGTTAAGGATAACAAAAAATTGTTTTTTAGATATATAGGGAGTAAAAGGAAGGCCCACGGTGGAATAGGACCCCTACTAAATGGGCAGAAGCAATTGGTGACAGATAGAGGGGACAAGGCTGAGCTCCTCAACGAGTTCTTTGCCTCAGTGTTCCTAAGCGAGGGGCACGACAAGTCTCTCACTGGGGTTGTAGAGAGGCAGCAGCAAGGCACCAGACTGCCATGCGTAAACCCTGAGATGGTGCAGAGTCACTTGGAAGAACTGGATGCCTTTAAGTCAGCAGGCCCGGATGAGCTCCATCCGAGGGTACTGAAGGCACTGGCCGACATCATTGCACAGCCACTGGCGGGAATATTTGAACACTCGTGGCACACGGGCCAAGTCCCGGAGGACTGGAAAAGGGCCAATGTGGTCCCCATTTTCAAGGAGAGAAAGGAGGACCCAGGTAACTATAGGCCAGTCAGTCTCACCTCCATCCTAGGCAAAGTCTTCGAAAAAATTATCAAGGCTCACATTTGCGAGAGCCCGGCAGGGCAAATTATGCTGAGGGGAAACCAGCACAGGTTCATACCAGGTAGATCATGCCTGACTAATCTAGTCTCTTTTTATGACCAGGTTACAAAACGCCTGGACGCAGGAGTAGGGGTTGATGTCGTTTACTTAGACTTCAGGAAGGCCTTCGATATGGTATCCCACCCCATACTGGTGAACAAGTTAAGAGGCTGTGACTTGGATGACTAAGCAGTCCGGCGGGTGGCGAACTGGCTAGAGGGTCGCACCCAGAGAGTCGTAGTGGATGGGTCGGCTTCAACCTGGAAGGGTGTGGGCAGTGGGGTCCCGCAGGGCTCAGTCCTTGGACTGATACTCTTCAATGTCTTCATCAGCGACTTGGACGAGGGAGTGAAGTGTACTCTGTCCAAGTTTGCGGATGACACAAAACTGTGGGGAGAAGTAGACACGCCAGAGGGCAGGGAACAACTACAAGCAGACCTGGACAGGTTGGACATATGGGCAGAAAACAACAGAATGCAATTCAACAAGGAGAAATGCAAAGTGCTGCACCTAGGGAGGAAAAATGTCCAGCACACTTACTGCCTAAGGAATGACCTGCTGGGTGGCACGGAAGCGGAAAGGGATCTTGGAGTCCTAGTGGACTCCAAGATGAACATGAGCCGGCAGTGTGACGAAGCCATCAGAAAACCCAATGGCACTTTATCATGCATCAGCAGATGCATGACGAATAGGTCCAAGGAGGTGATACTTCCCCTCTATAGGGCGCTGGTCAGACTGCAGTTGGAGTACTGCGTTCAATTTTGGGCGCCACACTTCAAGAGGGATGTGGATAATCTGGAGAGGGTCCAGAGAAGGGCCAGTCATATGGTTAAGGGCTTGCAGGCCAAGCCCTACGAGGAGAGACTGGGGCACGTGGACCTCTTCAGCCTCCGCAAGAGAAGGAGGAGAGGCGACCTTGTGGCTGCCTATAAGTTCATCACGGGGGCACAGAAGGGAATTGGTGAGGCTTTATTCACCAAGGCGCCCCCAGGGGTTACAAGAAATAATGGCCACAAGCTAGCAGAGAGCAGATTTAGATTGGACATTAGGAAGAACTTCTTCACAGTTCGAGTGGCCAAGGTCTGGAATGGGCTCCCAAGGGAGGTGGTGCTCTCCCCTACCCTGGGCGTCTTCAGGAGGAGGTTAGATAAGCATCTAGCTGGGGTCATCTCAACCCAGCACTCTTTCCTGCCTATGCAGGGGGTCGGACTTGATGATCTATTGAGGTCCCTTCTGACCCTAGCATCTATGAATCTATGTGTGCAGCCACAGCATGTATGGGGCCAGGAATGGAGCCTGCCAGTTTGGAGAACAGCATGTGGCTGGTAAGTTGCAGGGTGGGGGGAGGAGAAGGAAGGTTGGGGGCAGGGGGAGATTGAGGCCTCCATGTGAGGAAAGGAGTGGGACAGGTACTGCCCAGCCAGGGTGGTGAATTTGACCCCACTGGCAGTGGGACAGAGCCACAGGTGGCTTGCCCGGGGGCATGTGGAGGTGGCTCCCCACCACAGCATGCACACCCAAGGGAGGTTTGGGGGGCATGTGCCCCCCTCCCCCGATTTGTGCACCAGGGCAAGGGTGGGCTGCCCACTGATGACTCAGGGCTGGGGACTGCGCCAGGCTGTGCTCAGGGCAGGCGGGCAGCAGCGCCTGGAGAGGGGCCCTGGAGGGGCCCCAGCAAATTTTGGGGTGGCTGCAGCCCACCCTGTAGCCCCCCCTCCCAGCACTGCTGCCAACACCCTGAGTGCAGCCCCATCCCAGCCCTCCTGCCAGGAAAAGGCCCCAGCCCTGAGCCTGCAGTGGGCAGCCCACCTCCACCCTGTGCACAAATCCAGGGGGCACATGCCCCCCGTGCCTCCCCCGGGGTGCACGCAGTGGCAGGGAGCCAAGCTTGCCACGCCTCCTAGACGAGCTGTCCACACCTCTGCCCCACTCCCAGGGTCCCATGCACTGCCCTGGCTGGGAAGTGCCTGCCCCACCTTACTCCCTCCCTCACCATGGGGGGGGGCCTCAATCTGCCTCCCCCACATCCCTTCCTTCCTCCACACCCTTTTTCCCC
This sequence comes from Alligator mississippiensis, assembly GCF_030867095.1. Taxonomy (NCBI): domain Eukaryota; kingdom Metazoa; phylum Chordata; order Crocodylia; family Alligatoridae; genus Alligator; species Alligator mississippiensis. The sequence continues at coordinate 8,521,755 of NC_081828.1, forward strand.
CCACCACAGACTTACTGGCTGGACGCTGCTCGCCATGCTGTCAGGCTGCATATCGGCTATTGGATCAGTACTGGCCAATGCGGCTGGTAAATAATCGGCCATCAGTATCAGCCAAAAAATCTTTATCGGTGCACCCCTATTTTTTTGTATTTTTATTTTCAGGGACTAAAGAGCAGTGTTCCTCCACCTTGCTAAATGCTGAAGGAGATACCACTCTACCTTGGCTGATTAAATAACTTACTTTAGCATTTGTTCTCATGCTCCTATCTACTGGCAGTGATTATTCTACCCACCAGAATTAACACACCACACACACTTAAATATTTCCTACATTTTTCCATGTCAGAAAGGAAAGCAGTTTTACTGACAAAAGAACAAACACCCCCCACAATTCTCCTTATTCACAAGAATCATAATGTCTTACAGAAAACTAAATTTTGTCATTGTGCCGATTTACTGAGGATGTGAAAAACCCGTCTGGGATTCATGCAGAAAAAGAGAGACTGGTCAGTTTTTATAATGGGCGAATGTTACTGTACAGTTAAGCAATGAGTGGCATTGATATATATTCAAATTATCTTTTCCAACAGTATAGGGAATATTGTGAGAATGCTATCCAGGTTAGAAATCAGCATGAATGTTCAACTTCATCCTCAGACAAAGTATGCACACAATTACAGGTGCAGTAATATGATATTTAAATGAGCACTGAAATTTGCGATTAAAATGGAATATAAAAATTCATTACACATTTTCTTCTAGTTCTCATATTTAGCACAAAACCCTTCCAAAAGACAAGCAAGTCTTCCATGTTATGAAGACTATTTAACAACTTTTGGAATTTTTCTGAGAAGTAACATTTTCAAGTTTTCTCATGTTTTTGCACTTTACTGGTCAAATAATCAGCTGCCACAAATGGTCAGCTTTGCTCTCACTCTCACATACACAGAGCAGCACTTTTAAGTGCCCTATATCTGGTCTAAGTGAAGCACCTAGTGGTTTAAAAGTGCCCATATCAAGACACACAAAAGAGGCCTATATCTAAACAAGTGTGTACTCAGCAGTTTACAAAGATCATTAACGTTTCTCACTCCAAAATTCAGACACAGTGACCGTGGTCTGGGTGGTTTAGTCAGGGATGATCCTGCCTTGAGCAGCAGAGCTGGACTAGTTAGATGACCTTGTGAGGTCCCTTCCACCCCTACTTTCCTTATGAGCCTTATGATGACCAAGTTTGGAAAGTTTATGCCAAAGAGTTAATCTTCATATTTGATATAACCCAACTTGTGCTTAGACAGGATGAAAAAAGAACAGTTAATATTTTAATGTCTTTATTTTGGTTCCCTACCTGAAAGCAACAGAAGAAGACATATGCAAAATCAGAAACTAACATCCTCTATACCAGTGGTTTTCAACGTTTTTTTCATTTGTGGCTCCCTAAAAAAATTTGAATGGAAGTGCAGACCCCTTTGCAAACTTTGAATGGAGGTACAGACCCCCTTGAATCGTAAGTGTAAGTATTCACATACTTTTGACTGATCATAATCATCTTTCATGGACCCCTTAGACATAGTCTGCGATCCCCAGGTGTCTTGCAGACCACAGATCGAAAACCACTGCTCTACACCGAATGCAACAGTTACACTCTACACACACAACTAGCAAACAAAAGGGAAGTCACAATGAGGTGTTTTGAGACAGGTGCAGGAAGGAGAGGGTGTGTGACAAAGGGAAGATGTTAGTGTTGCATCAGAGAAGAGGATGGAAGGAAAAATAGATTTAGGCATTTGAAACAGCATAGAGTTCTTCAGCTCCAAAGCAGTAGTTCAGGAACCAACCAAGTCACTAGTGCTAACTGATGTCTTGTATTAAACAGAAGTGTTGCCTCAGCTCTTCCCACTCCGCTCAGTCCCGCGCATTTCAGCAGAGGCCAATAGAAAAGGGCACAGAACCCATTCAGCCCAGTGTTCAAGCACTGCCACTACCCCAGGGTGGTCCTAATGCGCAACTAGAGTGCTTAATTACGTGTCAAAAAAACCTCTATCTTGCACGCAAACACGCACACCTGAGTTTGTGAATGAGTCAATTTTATCTTGTACACCACTGAACAGCACATGGAGTAATATAATAAGAACAAGGTCTCTCTCCCCACAGATTGCTGCACTTCTACATACTTGGACAATTAAGATAAAGAAAACCTAGATCAGGGCAGGCCTCACTCTCAGACACAGTCTGTCTTATCACAAAGTGGTAAGATCATTTTGTTAAGCTCGTTATTTATATATCTAGTAACAAAGAACAAAAACTAAGCATAACCTTTAAAAAACTGATATTCCCTCATGAATCCCAATCACCCAATAGATGCGTTTATAATGCTGTCTAAAGCATTAGTGCAAGTCCACAAACATACTAGGAACAGCGAGGAAATGCACTTTGGATCATGCTCCTCCAAAACAAAGGTTAAAAGGCATGACAAATAGGTAGGCCACCAGTGTGCATATAAGCTACTTACACAGAACCAAAATTAATTCCAAAGTTTCATTTCACTCCAAACTCAGAGTATTTTCAATAGAAAGGCATGAATACGCTTTGCAGGAATGTTATTGTTATTTTGAATTACCTTAATTCTGCAAGGCCTGTTACACATACAAACTGAAATATGTTCTGTTCTACAAAACAATAAAACCCCAACGTGCAACCATTACTTTACTCCTGGAAAATGTTATTTGAATACTGTAGCTTCAGTTTATTAATGCCAAGGATGACAAATATTTCCAAAAACTACAGCTGTCAAACCACTAGAGAGTACCCTAGTCTCAATTTGGGAACACCCAACTTCCTAGTTACGTCGGAGTATGATCTAATCCAACTGGAGGGGAAATCATAACACACCGACACTTTAGACTATACTTGAATAACTCTGTCTCTCTCATCCTCCCCGATCCCTATTCCTTGCTCATGTAGCTAGCAGGTGGGTTATATATTTTGTCTTGTTACCCTTTTGCAGAGGCCTGGTTTATGTTAGAGTTTTGTCAACATCCAGACACAGAGGGACCACAACCTGATAAAACCTCAGATTTGTAATGGAGTTACATTTCCTCCTCCAGCAACATTAACACCATCATGCCACCATATGGCAGCAAATGAAAAGCAAGCATGGAGAGGGCTGGCAGTCACACTAGCCTTTGACAGTGTGATAAGTGACACTTGACACTCTTTCCTATCGCAAAGTTAATGATTTTGGGTGTGGTTTGTAAGGATTTTTCTCTCTGGTGGGTTGCCTACAGGTTTGTTTGCTCCGTCACCAATTTTAAGCACCTGTTGTTGTTGCTTCTGATATCTTGATTACTGAAAACAAAAATACATTGCAAGTGACAAAAAAATTGATGGCCATTTCTATGCGCAGCCACACTACTTCCTACCTGCCAAGCCTCTTTAAAACTAGATACCGGCATGAGTCATGATGCAACAGAGAACAACTCTCTTATGGCACTGTCTGGCTGAGAGAGGACTCTATGAGCTTTACTTATCTCCTTTACTCCCAGCTGTCAGCCAGCAGTCGCTCCACCTGCTGCCATACTGGATTCTCCCTCACAAACACCATACAGAACAAAGCAGACTGCAACTATAGTGCTGATGCTGGACTTGCTAAGGTCGAGCCTTGTTGTGAGACATTCCCAATACCCCTCCAGATTCCTAAAGGCAGATTCAATAGCCATTCAGCACCTGCTCACTTGGGTATTGAGTTTGTTTGCTACCGTCCAGACTTCCAGTGTATGGCTACCCAAGTCAGGGAAACAAAGGGTAAGAGGCATCTCCCAAAATATAGGCAGCGGCAAATCCAGGGGCGTGCAGTAGTGCTCCTTTCGACTCCTATTCCACCCAAAGTTTAAAAAAAGTTTCCTGGCAGTGGCAGTGCATTTCTATTCAGGCAGCAGAGATGGAGTCCACTAATTTCACGGCTCATTATAATCTGCCTGATTCCTTCTCAACTCTTCATTCCACAAGTGTTAACAACCATCTCTCCTTGTTTAAAGGTCTTAAAATTCCACTAGGTTAAGCAATTATTTCTTCTGCAATTCTGTTGTCTGCTCCTGGTAATGTAGCACCTAGTCCACAGCCCTGCAGGCTTTTTTCAACTCTAGCCAAAAACATTAACTCAGGTGTGGAAATAATTTGCAATGAAGCATTGGACGCACCATCAAGATGCTCTGGAAGGCTTATGTTTGGTTTATGAAATCGGAAAAAGATGCATGCTTAACTCTAATGACTACAGAATTTGAGTACATTTTGCCTAGTTTGTTGAGTTTTTAATACACAACATGGCAAATTACACATAGTAAATAATGCCCATTTCAATAAAGTTAGATTGACTTTTGCGTCCATCTTAAACTGAAAAATATTTCTCAAGCAAATCCCGGGACGTCATTCTCCCGTTGTACTCGACCTTGGTGAGGCTGCAGCTGGAATACTGCGTCCAGTTTTGGGCTCCGCAATTCAAAAAGGATGTGGAGAAGCTTGAGGGAGTCCAGAGGAGAGCCATGCGCATGATCAGAGGTCAGGAAAACAGACCTTACAATGGGAGGCTGAGAGCCATGGGACTCTTCAACCTAGAAAAGTGCAGGCTCAGGGGTGATCTGGTGGCCACCTATAAGTTTATCAGGGGTGACCACCAGTATCTGGGGGAACGTCTCTTCACCAGAGCACCCCAAGGGATGACAAGATCAAATGGTCACAAACTCTGCCACAACCGATTCAAGCTACACATAAGGAAGAACTTCTTTACTGTCCAAGCCCCCAAGGTTTGGAATAGACTGCCACCAGAGGCAGTTCGAGCGCCCACTGTGAACACCTTCAAGACACGTTTGGATGCTTATCTTGCTGGGATCATAGGATCCCTGCTGACTTCCTGCCCATGGGGCAAGGGGATGAACTCAATGATCCTCTGGAGTCCCTTCCAGCCCGAATGACTATGAAATCTATGAAATATGGCCCTAGACTCCTAGCATATTAGTAAAGCTTCTAATTTCTTTTTACCTGGAGAAATAAATGTGTGTATTGTGTTACATGTTACCATGCACCACACCATCTGCACCCCTCTTTTCTAAAATCCTAGATCCACCTATGACTATAGGCAAAGCTTCCTGGATGTGGTGGTCAGGGAAAGTCCTGGACGTAACTTTTAGGACAGACCCATGTGTTCAAATGAGTGCATCAGGCATCATTCCTGACCCACAGTTTTTAATATCAGTTAACCATTCCCTGTAATCTAACAGGACTTGCATCACAATGGAAAAGCACCACTTTCTATGGTCCTACCTGGAGGCTGGGTGTATACAAATGAGTCCTGTGTCTTATCCCTTTGCTGCAATCAGAGGGCTCTCACAAAGTGAGGATCTGTATTTTTCCTCCACATCATCAAGGAGGATGCATATGATACTTCTGCACATTTGGATGATAACAGCCCTAACCATGGACTCCCACCTCAAGGGGCACATCCCCACATGCAGGGGTACGCTCTTGCAGCAGCAAAAAAAAGTAGCAGCACAAATACGTGCCACTACTTTTTGTCATTTCATGTTGGTACGGGGCAAAATGCCCCACTTCAGGGAAACGCCTCCTCCCGGCTCCGTGTCCTGGAGGAGCCAGGGTGGAACTAGAGGAGACGACACTCTAACAATCAGCCAGAGCGTCTCCCGGGAGGACCGAGGCTCCATATCTGCCAGAGTACACTCCGGTGGCAGCCACCGTGCTGCTTTTTTTGCAATTTTTTTTTTTTTGATACTGGGATTTCCCAGTAGCAAATTTTGCCCCCACGGTGCCAATTTGCAGCATGGAACATGTTTTAGTGGGCTGGGTACGCAGTTTGTGGTGCTGCAAAAAGATTTGTAGCACCACAAACCATACCTGCCTGCACATCTGGACTGGGCCAAACAGATTTCCCATAGAACAGTAACAATGTAGGGTCATCAGCTGCCACAGTGCAACTGCCACCTACTTTTGGACCAGCAGAGCTGTTGGGTCAGCGCTGGAAGACAAGAGCAAGCTCAGCACATGGCTTGAGAAATGCTGGCTTCCATATGCACGTTCAGCTGCCACTGTTGACCATCCCAGAACAGCAATATAGGAAGCCCATGCTAGTTTCCCAAGCCCAGAAACAGCATTTAGTGATGTCCAGATGGCCAATCAGCCTGCACTTGCTATCCATTTATTGAAAAGACCATTCATTCCCTTCATCTGACCCATCTGCCTCCTTGCCAGACCAGTTCCAGGTCAGGCAGAGCAAATATGAGAGCCTTTCCAGGCCTAATTAGCAGGAAACACTCCATCACCTCTTTGGCATCCAGGCTGATGGCAGGGAAAAAAACATGTGGGACTGTAAGTATTCAAAAATGGTGAGGGACATAAGGGGGAAACAGCACTGAGGGACAGGTGCTCATAATTCCTCAGTATAAAATCAGCATCTCATAATGCAGCGCACACACTCTCCTCCTTTTTCCTCTGAAGGCACAAGGCCTTTTAGTTCAGCTATGCCAGAAACCAGGTTATTCTTTTATTAGCCCCTCTTTAACATCTGAGATATTTAATTCACTTTGTCAACAACTCTTCTGTCTCAATTTGTACCAACTGAAACATAACAAAAATTTTAAGAATTCATAAAAATATCACAAATTATCACTTATAATATCATTGAGAGAGAGCAATTCTACTTGGTATCGGCACACCTCCAGAGCCTAAAGCCACTGTCTCTTAGCTTCTCAATGGACATAAATTGCAAGTATCCAAACTCCGCTGTCATTATCTTTTGCTTTTAGGAAAGAAAAACAAGCTGTTCTATAAGAGACACGCACTGGGCGACCGCACTGAGCTGAGCAGCTCTCCCACAACGGCACGTACGAGCAAAGAAAAACCTAGACAGGCTTGTTCCTCGAACTTAAGAGCTGTCTTTTACTTGGTCAGCCTATAGGTCCGTCTTGCCAAGTCTCACGGGTCAGAGAGACAGGCAGCAGATGCTGAAAGGCAGAGTGAACAGGGTCTGACTGGGTTTTCCCCCCCCCACCGCTCCTCTCTCACTTGCAGCCGCCAGCATTTAAAGTCCAGGACGCTCTAGTTTAGTGGCCGAGCGCCTCGCTCCCGAGCCCAACAGCTACCGATGCCCTTTTTCTCCAAGAACGCGTGGGATCCCTCTCTGGACCCAGCTTCACCGTCAGCCTCCACAACACCCGGAGCCAAGGAGCGACACACTTCCATCCACCGCGTGAAAGACAACTGATTTTTGCTAGTTTTAAGTTTCCTGCCTACTCGTCTCAGTTTTGTGACCCCTCTTTCTCCTACCCAGAGAGAAACGGGGTCAAATAATAAAATCCCTACGTCCTTTTTTTTCGCCGTTAAACCCTGACCACACGCCTCCTTTCTAAAGGGAACAAGCCAGACCTTTTTAGCTTCTCCTCCTAGGGAAGCCCCTCCATGGCTGCTGAGCATCCTCGCCGCCCTTCTCCAGGGCTCCTCGAGCGTCGGGGCTGGGGGGAGGCACCGTGGATTTCGAAACGGGGCGTCACGACCCTTTTTATGTCGTTTGCAACCCCCTTCTCGACAACAACTAACGCTCCCCTTGCGTTTCTCTCCTGCGATATCTACTTTACCAATCCTTTTTCAGACCAGGCTTCAAAGGTGCTCAGCCTTGCCCCCCTGAGGGGCCGGGGCTTCACCCGCCCTGCGGCGAGGGAAGCGGGGCTGAAGGAGATGAGGGGAGCGGGCAGGAGCCCCTTGGGGGTCGGCAGTTTGGCAGGGGGCGGGAATGGCGGCGTTTCCCGAGCCCGGGGGCCGAGGCTGAAGGGTGCTGGCGCCCGGGACCACCTCTGCCCCGAGCGAGGCGTGTTTCCCGGGGCTGTGGGAGCGCGGGAGCCTGGCCGGGCCTGCGGCAAGAGGGGCGCGGGGCCGGTACCTGCGTCAGGGAGAAGCGGGCGGCCATGCTGTTTCCATCACGCCCGGCCGGGCCGCCCCGCCCCAAATCCCGCCCCGCGACGACTTCCCGGCCCGGCCCCAAGCCCCGCCCTCGGCGGCTTCCTGGCCCCGCCCCCGGATGTCCTCGGCCTCGCCCGCGTTCCATCACGTGTCCCGTTCCCGCGCGTTCCTGGCCCTGCTCGCGCTGCGCCGTCCTCGTGCCGCGCCCGGAGCCGCGGGGCTGGTTTCTAGCGCCCTCCTTCCAGGGGCCTCATTGGGCTGCTCGCACCCCGGGCTTGCACCGCCTTCCCCTGGGCAGAGTGCTCTTGCCTTACCCGCCGCCCTCATCAGTTCCTGGAAACCGCGTTTTAAGTCCAAACATCATACCTCAGAACCGACTTTCCCGTAGGGAACAGCGGTATCAATGGGGGATTGGTTGCTGAACCCCATAACTGGTTGGACCTAAATCAGTGAAGTCTGATACTACGGTCAAACAGGTTTATCTCAAACCAGTTTGTGCGTGCTGCACGTCTGTTCTGTTGCGGGTTTAAACCGGTTTCAGTTCACTTATGTGTCACGTCTGCCCCTAGTCTAAAAGAGAGGAACTGGGCCCTGACACTTCTGCCTCGCTCGTGTTTCGCGGACTGCTTGCCCCACGTCCGCAATACTTTTGCAACAGAAATTAAAAGAGCGCAGAGTCATTTAATGGTATTTTTGAACACTACTGGTTTCCAGTCTGGTGTTTGTATGGGATCGCTTCAGGTTAATTATCCTGTACTTGAGCGGCATGACAGATCTGAAATGCACTTTCAGGACAAGTGGCAATGTAGCAATTGAAGTATTTTTTTTAAGAGCTTGTGACTAGGATAAGTCGGTTTTATTGACTTGCCTTTCAGCCAGAACAGCTGCAGAAAGAAGACATTATTGAGAGAGGGAAGAATACAGAACGTGAACAGGGTAGTTGTAACCAACTATTCACAATTTTGAACGCTGTCAGCTAGTACAGGAAACCCTCAATATTCACGGCTTCGGCATTCACCGCTTCAAATATTCACGAATGCCAAACCTGCGTTTTAAATACACTTTCAGGAGCTCCATGCTTGCTGCCGCCAAGCTCCTGGCACTGCGCTCCCGCCGGAGCCGTGGCCCTCCTCCCCAGCTGCCGAGGCCACAGCGTTCATGAACGTGGTGCCTTATTCACAGATTTCGCCATTCACGGGGATACGAGAATATATCCCCAGCAAATGACAAGGGTTACCTGTAATATATTTCCTCATACTTGACCTTTTTGTACTCCATTCCACTTGAACAAAGTCTTAACAGTACAGTATAAATTACTAGCCCCCTAAGTCATTTCTCTATCCTTCCTTGATTAAAAAAATAATGCTATTAAAAAATCAGCATCTGAAGAGTGAACCAAGAGAGTCCACACACATCCACATCTGCTGTACCTTGCAATACCGAGCCTGTTTTGTGTTTGTCTGGAAGCCCCTCAAGGAAGAGTTGGGAGGCCTGATTTTTTTAATGATTTACACTTCGGTTTTAATTCTTGGTCCTTGGTCCAGCTCTTTCACTTGTGCAGCAAAAAGCAGCCCAAAACAGCCCTGAATGGACAGCCATAAATTCCATCCAACAAAAGGGAATCGTTGAGTGATAGAAAACTGGCACAGAGTATCTCAGATGGAAAGAGAGAGCCTGAGGCATGGCTTGGGCGAGGCTGGAACACATGATTTTGTCCAATGCTTTGCTAGCACAACGGGATCACTGCCACTGGCGTAACTTCAACAATCCTGAAGCAGGTCTAATTTACGCAACGCATAAAAGATGCATGGGAGTGCACATGAACCCCCTGACAGCGCTGACCCCTTGTCAGCCAGCGTTCCTGGGTGGGGGGAGCAGGCAAAAGCACTGGTGCCCCCCGCTGAGAGCACCAGCCAGGAAGTGTGCCAGGAGAAATGGTACCCCTGTGGCTGATCCCACTGACCCGGAAGTGCCAGCAGCATCCCCAGAAATGCCAGTGGTGCATCGCTGCTAGTTGCGGATCAGCAGGATCAGCCAACACGAGGGGACCCTCCCCCCGGTCAGCAGGATTGGCCACAGTAGGATCCTGGCCTGTGGGATTGGCCATGGGGAGACACCTCCCCCCCAGTCACTGACTGTTCAGTCGGGGGGGGGGGGGGCAAGTGCCCCCCCTGACTCAGGAGGCACCAGTCGCCCATGCATGAAAGCAAAAATAATTTCTGAGATTGAAAGGTCATTTAGAACTACCTGCTGTCTCTCCCTCCTTAGCAGCACCAACCAGTAATTCATCTCTACTCAGTGTTTAGCCCAGCGCAGAGTCTGTCATCTATACCTGTGCAAAGTAGGAAAAACATGCTACCATTCTGGTTTGGCAACATTTTCTACCTCTTCTGACTCAGCTCAGGTGTACACAAAGTCTAAGGCAGCGCAGCCTCAGGTTCAAGTAACACGGTAATCTTTTCAGTGTGCTATGAAGTAAGCTGCAGGAAGGGAAGCATGAGACTTGATTGATGATCCAAAGACTACAGGCTCTGCAGGTGGCCAGAGTCAGAATGCCAACAAACTACATGAAGGCAGATCTAATCATGGTTTGATTCTGTATCTTTTCTCATTCAAGATTAATTCTCTGTATAATAAATAGATTTCCTTTGTTGTACAGCTAGTGTAATAAATGCCCGTTGTTCTACTGCTATTAGTGGATAGTGCACAGTTGTCCTGACTTCATATGTACACACAGGGTAAAGGGGACTTAATGCAAACGTGAATTTAGCTTCCAAACCCCCAACCTCTTTCAGACACCTCTCATATTTATGGAATGGCTTTAATAGTATAGTCAAGGGTCTTCGAGCAAGTATTACTACATATGGCTAAGCTTTAGCTTGATTGTTTTGTTTATGCAAAGACCAAGGCTCAATTTACTTTATGATAGCTTTGTTTATATTTTGGAGGAAGACAAAGGAAGCCCATTATTTTTTCCAAGGCTACACCTAGTAGTTTAGTATGACTGGTCCTGCTGGTTGTAGGAAAAGCATTGTTAAAACTACATAGTATTCAAGAGGCCACGTTTAAAAGTATTGACTCCTCATGACTCCTGCCTACCTGTTTGTGATGAGCTTTACCAGCTTTATGGAAGTGAGCCCCTTCGTGCTCTGCTCCAATACAAAGCATCTCAACAGACACACTATTATAAATACTTAAGTACAGATGAATGACAAAATTAGGAACTTGAGTAAAAGAGAATCAGTTTAATTAATTAACTCATGACATTATAGTTAAGATCAAGTATTCTGTAATCATTGCTCTTCAGCAACTTTATTACTCTTTCCCACGCAATATTACCATGCATTTTATCACACTGAGTCATGTGTCCCTTAAGAAGCATCTAACATCAGTAGAACTACTCAGTATAAGGGTGATGGGAACCTAGTCCAAATCAGTGTCAGAATTTCTGTTTTCATAAACCTGCCCCAATTACAACATTCAAAAAACTAAGTAATATATGTACAGCCCCTCTCACCAGCAAAATAACTATTCTGTGTGCCTTAGTCTTCCTTTGCTTAGAAAGATGTATTATGACTCAATCTCTGAACCTTCCAGATAGCGAGTGGGTATCAGGGCCGTTCTCAAATGGGGTAACCATAACAGCTAAAAAGTGGTAGAAGATGGGTGAGGGGTATACTGTAGGTGTGTGGAGATGAGATGCTAGGAGACATGCTTCCAGGTGAGAAGGATGTTATCTTCGCATACAACTTCACAAAGCCAAGAACCAACTCTGTTTCTGGGAGGCAATGACATTTTACATAGCTGAGATGCTGAAATCCTTCCTGGGAACTGAGGAGGAGAATCATAATACATCTTTTAGATGGCAAAATCAACAGTCATGAATGCTGATGAGCAATCTTTGCCCATTAATAAAACATCTTGAGAAATGGTTTATGAACTGCCTATATTTTATGCAGCTGGAGGCTTTATAAGTGAACATTAACATTTTAAGGCCACAAGAAACAATTAGGATCAGCTAGTGTGACCTCTTACATAACACAAGCTACAGAAATACATGTTAATTTTGGCATTCCCACTCATAATGGCCATCTGAACTACAGCATGTATTTTAGAAAGGCATCTGGGTAGGAAATTGTATAAGATGACCACTATGACAGAAGATGTATGAATAGCACTTTGCTAATTTGGCTCTCTTTCACAAGAGCTAAATTATTATGACCATCAAAAGATGTGAAAGAAAGAGACTCCTTCTCATAGTTTTCTGGCATTATGGCCTAATTCTGCAATGTGCTAAATGTTTTTTGTCCTCAGTTCTACTGACCGCCTCATCTAACCCTACTAAAGATGTTGAATGTTCTGAAATATTCTCCTCCATGGATTCTGCCAGTGAAATCTGAGGAAACAACCTGCTGCATCATTGCTCTTGTGTGAAAGAGCATTACTGAGTATACTGGGTTAATGCAAGGGCAACATTTTTCAGAGTTAGATACAGCGGATGTGATTCATCTGCATTGAACTGTTCCTTTGCAGCTGGCTAGGACATTTAGTGCAGCCTGAAACTGGTTTGAACCAATCCAGGAAAGATTACCCAGCATAAAATCTATTCCCTGGTATCACTAAATTCTGATGCCACTCTTTTCATACTGCTGGCTTAGCAAGAAAAAGGGGAAGAGGCCCAAAGGAAAGGATTTTGTCCACAGCCTTCCTGCTCTGCCAGTCCTTGTTGTGTTTTGGGTTTCTTGTGCCCATTTGCACCCTATCAAAACCCTGCAGCTGCTTTCAAATGTCTCCTGGGGACCAGACTTGCACAAAGCAATAGTGGGATTAGGGAAGCACAAAGGTGGGTTTTAAGCTCTCTTTGCACATGCCTCCAATCAGCACTCTCCAAAGCTCAGTTGTACCCCAGGACATGGCTGAATATTTCAGAAGTTGAATGTCTTCACTGGCTAGGTTTCTATAACATTCTGAAGACGTACGTATCAAACATTACAAAACAAAATGAGTTAATAGAGTTGGTTTTGCACTTTGATCATTAAAAATATGAGCCTGAAATTTTGCTAAGAGGCTGGTCAAAGTGGGATGCTAGACCAGGACTAGGAAGACTACAGTTAACAGAAAACTTCTTTTATTTTTAAAGCCTGCCTAAAGCTTTTCTTGGAAGTCCTGACACTTTTTAAACCCAGTAGCACAGCAAACTACAGTCTATAACACGGGTGGGCAATTATTTTGGGCAGAGAGCCGCTTACTCAGTTTTGGCAAGCCATCAAGGGCCGCATGACAGGCAGCCAGGAGCAGGTAAATATTAATTTTCTAAACTTTTTAGGGGCCCTGCAGGCTGGATAGAATGGCCTTGCGGGCCGCATCTGGCCCCTGGGCCACATTTTGCCCACCCCTAGTCTATAACACCCCAAACACTGCAAAGCAGGATGCATCCTTTTCTTTAAGACTGAAAGTACATTTTAATCAGATATTTTGTGTGAGCCTTGCACTGTGGAAGTAGTATACAAAAATACAGACATAAATTAAAACAATTACTTATTGTGTACACTTATCTGAAAATATGCAGGAGTGCAGTCCTTCATAATGAAACCCATTTAACAAGAGTAACAATTCAGAACCAGAAAAATCTCTACAAACATTTATTCAATATGACCTTCAACTAAAATAACTGTCAGAGGTTTAGGCACCACTTGCACTACCTAGTGACTCTGACAGAAACAGAAATTAATTATACCACTGCCAGAACAGCAGCAGCCTTCAGAATAAATCAAACGCATATTGTAATGTGTACTGAAAATTGAACCAAAATACGTTAAGAACTTACATGTTTACAAAAGAACTAGGCTGAAAGGCTTTTATCAGGATTTTCTTGTACTTCCCTTTTCCTATGCATGCTGTTTATGTTATCAATCTAGGAAGTGCATTATTCACCTGTTGAAAACACCAACAGCTCAATTATAGTTTCATAGTTGTCATGTTTTTAGTTACTAGAGAGTATTGACAACAAAAAAAGGCTAGAGGCTGAATTCCTAGAACAGCCTTCATTTAAAACTAATTCTTAATGTAATCAGTGGATTACATTACATTACATCAGCCACTTAATTTCAGAATTGCAACATACAGGAGATATTTAGTTAATAGAACATTCTTGAGGTTAAGTGGTTTTCTTTCCACATTTAAGACAGTCGTGTGTCAGTAATTTTGTACCATTACAGTCCAATGTATTTTTCTTCTTAAGCTTCTTTTTTCCTGCCTCCTCTTCCTGTTTGTCTTCCTCTTCAGTTATTTTCTTTTGCTCCTTTCTCTTTTTCTTTTACTCTCTTTTCTGCTTCTTAGTTATTAGAATAGGAATTTCAAAACAACTTTGAAATGGTAAAGATAAAACAGTGCCGCTATTGCGGGTTATATGATAAATTATCCCTCCAAAATCACAAAAAGCCAGGACATACACTCTTACTTGACTTTTACTTGACTTAAAGCATGTGCTTAAATAATATCCTGAACTGGGACCTTACACTATGAGCGTCTATCATTGCACAACTGCGTTGTAAAAATGGTGCTCAGGGGCATAAAGAGAGAACCTCATTGATGTCTCTGGGAGTGTGCATGCATAAAACTGAAGAATTTTGCCCACAAGCTTGGTTTTGTTTTCTTAACAACTGAACTATATATACCCATTCACAATTAAAATATCTGTAATATCATACAGCAGTGCACAGGCAATCTAGGAAGTTTTTGGAAAGTGTGGGAGACCGCTTCCTGGTGCAAATGCTGGAGAGACCAACTAGGGGCCGTGGTCTTCTTCACCTACTGCTCACAAATAGGGAAGCATTGGTGGGGGATGTAGAAGTGGCTGGCAAGTTGGGCAGCAGGGACCACGAGATGATTGAATTCAGGATCCGAACAAAAGGAAGAAAGCAGAGCAGCAGTGTATGGACCCTGGACTTCAGAAAAACAGGCTCTGACTCCCTCAGGGAACTGATGGGCAGGATCCCCTGGGAGGCCAGTCTGAAGGGAAAGGAGTCCAGGACAGCTGGTTGTAGTTTAAAGAAACCTTACTGAGGGCGTGGGAACAAACCATCCTGATGTGTAAGAAGATTAGCAAATGTGGCAAGGGACCAGCTTGGCTTAGCAGAGACCTCTTTGGTGAGTTTAAACACAAAAAGGAAGCTTACAAGAGGTGGAAGCTTGGACAAACAACTTGGGAGAAGCGTAAAAATATTGCTCCTATATGGAGGGATGAAATCAGGAAGGCCAAAACGCAACTGGAGTTGCAGCAAGCAAGGGACGTGAAAGGTAACAGGAAGGGTTTCTACAAGTATGTTAGCAACAAGGGG
The DNA here is from genome assembly GCF_030867095.1 of Alligator mississippiensis. Classification (NCBI taxonomy): domain Eukaryota; kingdom Metazoa; phylum Chordata; order Crocodylia; family Alligatoridae; genus Alligator; species Alligator mississippiensis. The sequence continues at coordinate 8,537,060 of NC_081828.1, forward strand.
AAGGTCAGGGAAAGCGTGGGTCTCTTACTGAATGGGGGAGGCAACCTAGTGACAGGTGATGAGGAAAAGGCTGAAGTGCTCAATACCATTTTTACCTCAGTCTTCACAGGCAGGGTCAGATCCCAGACTATTGCGCCGGGCTGCACAGTTCAGGGAGGAGGTGAGCAGCCCTCAGTGGTGAAAGAACAAGTTAGGGACTACTGTATCTAGAAAAGCTGGATGTATACAGGTCCATGGGGCCAGATGCAATGCATCGAGGGTGCTGAGGGAGTTGGCTGATGTGATTGCAGAGCTGCCGGCCATCATCTTTGAAAACTCGTGCTGAGCGGGGAGAGTCCTGGACAATTGGAAAAGGGCAAATATAGTGCCCATCTTCAAGAAAGGGAAGAAGGAGGATCCAGGAAAGTACAGACTAGTCAGCCTCACTTCAGTCTGCAGAAAAATCCTGGAGCAGGTCCTATAAGAATCCATTTCTAAGCACTTGGAAGAGAAGGAGGTGATTAGGAGCAGTCAGCATGGATTCACCAAGGGCAAGTCATACCTGACCAGTCTGATTGCCTTCTTATAGATTCATAGATCTGATAGATTCTGAATCTTATAGATTCTGTGATGAGATAACTGGCTCTGTGGATGCAGGGAAAGCAGTGGATGTGATATACCTTGACTTTAGCAAGGATTTTGATACTGTCGCCCACAGCAAACTTGTAAGCAAGCTGAGGAAGTATGGGTTGGATGGATAGACTGTAAGGTGGATAGGAAGCTGGCTGGATTGTCAGGCTCAATGGGTAGCAATCAATGGCTTGATGTCAAACTGGCAGCCGGTATCGAGTGGAGTCAGTCCTGGGGCCGGTTTTGTTCAATATCTTCATTGACAATCTGGAAGGTGGGATGGAGTGCAGCCTCAGCAAGTTCGCGGATGACACCAAGCTGGGGGGTGTAGTAGATACACTGAAGGGTAGGGCTAGGTTTCAGAGTGACCTAGGCAAATTGGGATTGGGCCAAAAGAAACCTCATGAGGTTCAACAAGGACAAGTGCAAAGTCCTGCAGTTAGGATGGAGCAATCCCATGCAGCGCTACAGCCTGGGGGCTGAGTGGCTAAGCAGCAGCTCTGCAGAAAAAAGGACCCTGGGGGTTACAGAGGACAATAAGATGGATATGAGTCAGCAGTGTGCCCTTGTTTCCAAGAAGGCTGACAGCATACGGGGCTGCATTGGTAGGAGTGTTGCCAGCGATCAAGGGAAGTGATTCTTCCGCTCTATTCTGCACTGAGGCCACATCTGGAGTACTGTGTCCCGTTTTGGGCCCTCCACTATAGAAAGGATGTGGACAAATTGGAGAGAGTTCAGTGGAGAGCAGCCACAATGGTTTGGGGGGCTGGGGCACATGACCAGTGGTGTACCAACGGGGGGGAGGGTGGTAGGGGGCCACGGCCCCTGGGCACAGGGCTATGGGGAGGTGCTGACTGGCCGCAAAACTGGAAGCAGCTGCACCAGCGCAGAGAAACGCTTCTGGTTTCTGGTTCCACCTGACCCCCCTCACCCCCTTCTTGTCAATGATCGGCCACTGAGGGATTCCCCCCCCTTGCTCTGTGATGGGGGAGGGGGTACAAATGTAAGCATTGGACCCCGGATGCCGGAGACCCTTGGTATGACACTGCACATGACTTAAGAGGAGAGACTAAGGGAACTAGGTTTATTTATAGTCTGCAGAAGATAAAACTGGGGGGGGATTGAATAGCAGCCTTTAACTACCTGAATGATGATCCCAGAGAGGATGGAGCTGGACTGTTCTCAGTGGTGGCAGATGACAGAACAAGGAGCAATGGGCTCAAGTCGCAGCCAGGGAGGTTTAAGTTGGATATTAGGAAAAAACTCACTCTCTAGGAGGGTGGTGAAACACTGGAACAAGCTCCCCAGGGAGGTGGTGGAGTCTCCATCTTTGGAGGTGTTTAAGGACCAGTTTGACAAAAGCCCGGGCTGGGATGATCTAGTTGGGGCTTGTCCTGCTTTGAGCAGAGGCTTGGACTAGATGTGACCTCCTGAGGTCCCTCCCAACCCTCATTTTCTATGATTCAATGGTTCTATCATATATCCCTCAACTTGTTTAGTATTCTCAACAGTCTATTTCTATCTTTTTTAAAGATACTAAAATATCTTTCAACATTACACTACATGCCAGTAGTATGTTACCGCATGTCATGTCATATGATTGACCACTTTGATAATCAGCCAGATAAGAAATCATCTAGCAAATATTATGAGGTTGAAAATTAGTATTTTTTTTTGCAAGAAATGCTGGTGTAAATCAAAGGCTTAAGGGAATGGCAGGCAGTACTGTCTTATTTCTATCACTGTATGATGGGATGGCAAGCAAATACTTTATTGTCTGTTGTTGTATGGTATGAATTGAACTGAACCAATGTGGTATGGATTGAACTAATGTGGATGGCTGGTGAACAAAAACTGTCTGCTTTGTTTTCTACTTTTAAATTAAATGATAAATGTGACCTTAATTCTGCAATATGCTCAGTCTCTTATGAAATCATGTAAAGCAGGGGTGGCCCACTTGCAGCATATGGGTGTCACAGGTGCCATGGGTAGCCTCTGTGTGTACCACGAGAATGGGGAGGGGACAGCACAGTGGCAGATAAGGCAGAAGCAGAAAGCAGGGAGCAGGGAGCAGAAAGGAAAGCAGCAAATTGGGCAGGGAGCATAGGGACAGATGCAAAAAGCAGAGCAGCAAATCAGGCAGGGAGCAGAAAGCAAAGTAGATCAAGTGGAACTTGAGAAGGGTTCAGGGCTGTTTTTTGGCACATCTGCCCAAAAGGTTGGCTCCCACTAATTTAAAGTGTGCACAGAACTGATTAAATCCAAACATAATTGCTGGAATTTAGGGTTAATTAACTAATATAGCCTTACTTACCTTTTCTAGCTCCCCAAGCTTCATGTTCATCATTTGTAATAAGGAAATGATCAAATACCAGACCTCATCTGTTGGAACGGAACAGCTATGGCCGCATGTACACGGCACGGGATTTCACGTAGACAGCCGCAGAATTTAAATGTGGCTTTTTTTTGGTGTGGTGCAGTTCTGTTTGCACGACATGGCGTTCGTGTTTGCACAAACAGCACTTTCGAGCGAGTTAAGCCCCTATGTGCCATTCCCCGCAGATGTCAATAGAGGGAGTCAAATACCAATATACCCCCTAGAATGTCTTTCCTAATGCATTACAGCAGGAGGCACATGTGAGCCACCTGGGCTCCCCAGTCCCTGGACTCTCACTGGGCAGTCCTGACTGTCTGGGAGTCTCCTCTGGTCACCGGCACCCCAAAATCCTTGTCACTCACACCCACCTATGCTCATTCGGTCTGGTCTCTCTCTCCATCAGTACAAGATCACAAGGACCCCGTACCACTCCCAAAAGACAAGCCACGTGGGTGAATCCTTCCCTCCCATTCATTCCTTTCCCTTTCTCTTTCCATTCCACCATGGAATTTGTCATTAATATAGCGGCTTAATAACTACCTATCATAAGAGTATTGGGTGGGTGGGTGTTTGTTGCCTCCTGGTTGACAAGCGATTGCTGCCTATATAAATGTTGGTGGTCTTCTGCCTATATGTTGGTGGTCTTCTGTCTTTTTTCCCCCATTTTTTTTTTTTTTTGGACTACATTCCCCAGCATTCTCGACCTTATTGATCTTCTTTACAGTTTCCAATGGGAAAGCCTCCAGTTTCTGGGCCAGGTGCACTGTCTGTTTCTGTAGTGCACATATGACTTTTTGTAGGTGTGTTGTGAATATTTTTTATAAATGTTTTTGGAATTTTTTTTCAAACAGCGGCTTGCTGTTCGGCTTGTCCCTTCCGACCCCCCACGCCTAGCCCAAGAGGAATGGGCTCATTCAGATGTGGTGACGGTGCATAATGTCCCCCTCCTGCAAACCACTGTAGTAGACAGACAAACATTTTTTAAAGTGTAAAAGAAAAAATAATTTAATTTGGAACAAAGCACTCCCTAGCGGTTGTTCCCAGCAATGTGTAGTGCAAGACAATGTCGCAGAAGGGCCACCCGACCAGCCTCTCCTTGAGGATATTTCCTCGGTCCCTGTGCTGCTGCCCCACGTCTCTGTTGTCTTTCCACCACCTGTCGTGCTTCTTGTTCCCAGGAGTCCTTGAAAACCTGTCCTCAGCTCTCGCAGATATTGTGCAGCATAGGAAAGGGTGTTAGATTTTCTTCATCCATGTTGAGCCGGCATATAAGCCCCCTCCATCATCCTTTCAGTCGTCCAAACGCACATCCTGCAACTGCTGAGGCGGTAGTTAAAAACCACATCTAATATGACTACAAAGATAGGAAAGCAGCTCAGTTACTTGCTTTACCCTTTCCTGATTGAGTTCTAGAGGGAGTGGTAAAAATGTTTACTTAAACAGTATATTTTCAGAGTTTTTCTGCCTTAAAAAGTGGCTATGAAAATTGCACTGTGTAGCTTATGGTTCCATGAAAGCTCAGAGAAACCTTGCCTCTCACATGTTTCCTGGATCATCCAGGTTACAACATGACTACCATCACTACCAAAAGTGAATCTGTTATTTACATCTCTGCCAACCCTAAAATTCACCCCAGAACCTGAAGGCCAGGCTGAGTTCTTTCCTATTTTCACAGTCAATCATACATTTGAGACAAGTTTACTATAAGTGAAGTTAAGGTACAACTGAGCATAGTGAATCTTAACTTGTGATAATGCTCTTGGGAGATTCTGCCCAGCTCTAAATCACATATATGGAGGCAATCATGGCACTACTTCAATAACTATGAAGGCAATGTTAGTCCCACATGAACAAGGATCTGGCTGGCAGATTCAAGCAGGTTACTGCCTCAGCTCTCCCAGATGGGGAGTGGGACTGAGTCCAGGATGACAAACTAGCCTTCATTCTCCCACATGGCATTACAGCACGCTACCATTAGGCAGCTTGTACACATGTTTATTAAATTGTGCAAACCACACACTGTACATACACGTGCTTGCAGACCTGCTAGAGATCAAGGCCAAAAACATCGAAGTTGCTCTATTTAAAAGTAGTGTCATTTGCTATTTATTCTGGTTTGCTAATTTCTGCCTGACTCCATTTGCCTTTGTATTTTGCGTTTGTAATATGTATGAGATTCCCATCTACTCTAAATAAAGAACATCTGTGACAATTTTGAATGCTATTTCAAAATGTATTGTAATAATATCTAATTTATTCAAACTAATCAATTGACAATATAACCCTTCATTGGAAGTTTAGTTACACCAAATCATAAATCTATCATGTAACAGTATCTAATTTTGATAATGACAAATCACTTTTTCCAGTAAATTGAATCACTAGAGTCACAGTTTAAACATACCACCCCCCCCAAAAAAAAACAAACAACAACCTAGAAAGCTGTAATTGAGCTCCTAGAGACTAAGATGCAAAGTTACAAATAATAAGTAAAAACATTTCTGGGTCAGCAGCTTTGTTATTTATAAAATCCAGGTTTGGAAACACCTCAGAACACTAGCTCCTTGTCTGGGAAAATAAAGGACATAAAACCAAAGTGATATGCACAGTCATTTGGAAAGAGCAGTTAACTATAAAATATACAACACCAATAACGTAAATGCTTCACTTCTAACAGAAAAAAAAATAATACTTTTCCCCACTGTGTTGCTTGTCTATTTGTCATCTATCTGGTCTCCTGTCAAACCAAATTTGACCCCAGCATAAATTAGTGCTAACAGAGCCAACCCTAGGGCATGCAGGACCCGGGGCATATCTGGCTATGCAGGGGAAGAGGGGGTGGCAAGCAGCCAGACCATAGAGCTGGGGAGGGTGTGGGTGCACTGTCTGCAGGACCCCCCAAAGCATGAGCCAGGGGCAGTCGCCCTGATTTGCAGCCCCCCCTCCCTGCCAACAGCTCTGGGTATGGTACAAATCTTATTGCGTAGCTGAGCTTGCTTACACTGGGGCTGAATTTGGTTTAGCATCTTTATCACGGTTTTGATCTCGTTTCGAATGGAAATTCTGTGGAGCAACACCATAATTGGCTATGATACTGGAGTATAATATAATAATAATGATAATGATTGATAGTAATCTCTTGGGAAGGAAAAGCAGAAGAAAGTGTTTGGACAAGTGTTTTTCCACTGTACTGTGATCAGTGTTTTCTTTACCTGGATAATCTACCCTCAAAAGACTTCTACAGTCTCAAGGTTTGGGACATTCCTGGCTAGATATTATTTCCTTGACATTCCTGGCTACATATTATTTCCTTGACATTCCTATTTTATTACTATCTTTAATCACATTGAAGAGCTACAACATAATTTTACTTTATAATCTGGACTTGAGGGTTCCTATTCCCTATCCAGCTCTTCATTTTAGCCATCTGGCTTTTAACATCTGGGTCAGGAATGTGTTTGGCTGGCTGCAGTCCTGAAATGGTATTTACCATATGTATCAGGAAGAGTAAGTGAGAGCTTTAAAAGATATATGTTGTGAATCAATGTTTTGAGGAAATACCGTGGTTTCCACTGGAGCAGGTTTACAACATGCCCCATCCCTTTTGTTAAATAACAGCAATCTGCTTGTCCACTGGACCATGTAGCTGTGATGAAATGGGAAAATGTCTGTTGTATTTCTTAATTAATATTATGTGTGGCTCTGTTTCCCTGTTCATTTTTATATTAAGGTCATCTGAGTGACTAGAGTGAAAGCAACAGAAACTGCAAAGAGACTCTAGAGAACTGAGCATGACGGGCAGACAATAGTGACAAAGATAGGACAGGCAGAGAGCTGCAGTAGAATCAAGATAACAATGGATGAGCTGTCAATTTAGGGGAGAAGCTACCTATTCAAGCTAGAATGGGCTGCCTTTTCCAAGGCTAAGCTTAGGATCAAACGAGATCTAAACCCTTAAAAGATTCTACACAAACACAGGAGTTTGGGTGAGCTAAGCAAGGCTGTCAAGGATGAGTTGCCGAAAAGCTCGCAGTCTGTCATCCAGAGACGGAGACAGATGCTGTGAGCAAGGGTCCCTCTAAGCTGTACGTGTGCATGGCCATGCACAAGAAAAAGCTTTGCCATGCAGTAACTTTAATGCCGTGCACCCACCCCAGCCTGGCCACAGGTTGTTGCAGGATAAGGGTGGAGTGGGCACACTAAGATACCCGCGCACTCCTGGCCAGGATCACAGCCACAGGCAGGAAAGTTTCACTAGCCTCGCGGGGGCCATTCACCATGAATGGGGCCCTGGCCGGGCTGGGGCAGCTGCAGCCCAGCAGTTCATCCAGGGGCGGGTGGCTGCAGCTCCTGCCGCTGCACGCCCTGCAGGAGAGAGGGAGCACATTCCCCCCCCCAACGCCATACCTCTGGATGAGGCACTGGGCTCTGATTGCCCCACGATCCAGCCCGGCAGCCCCTCCAGACGCATGGTGCAGGCAGCCAAGTGAGGGCATGTGGCCCAGCTTAGCCCCTGATCTTTGCGTGGGGCAAGGGCAGGAGGGATCAAGGTGCAGTCAACCTGGTACTACCATCAGGCCCTTCTGCACAGGCAGCCTGGTGCTGGCTGCCCCACAGATCCTCTGTGTAACAGCTCTGCAGGTGGGAACACCCGTTGCAGGGGTACTGCAACTGCAAAAGATACTACTATTTTTTTTTCAACCTAGAATCAGGATCCAGAAGGAGCAGTAGCTAATTATGTGACAGCTGAAAATGCTGGCATCCACATATAGTTTTGGAAACATAACAGATTCCCTTATTAGAGACAGAATTACCTGTGGGCCATCTGGGCCTAAAATAAGGGAGAGATTGCTGAGGGTATTAGGAAAGTATCTTCACGCCCCTTTGTAAATCTATGGTGTGTCCACACCTTAAGTACCATGCCCTGTTCTGGTCCTCATGCTTCCAAAAGGATACAGAAGAGCTAGAAAAGGGCAGGGGTGTGGAGGGGCTTCCAGATGAGGAGATAGTAACAAGGCAAGGCCTGTTCAATTTAGAAAAGAGAAGTTTGAGAGGAGGCATGAGGAGGATTTACAAAAAACTAAATGGTGAAGGTAAAGTCAATAGGGATTTATTATTGACTAGCTCTCATCAGCGAAGAACTAAGTCACAAAATGAAACTACCAGATAGTAAGTTTAAAATGAGCAGAAAGCAGTTCTTTTTCACCCAGTGTGTTATTAAAGTGGGAAAGTCGTTGCCACCAGATGCAATGGAAACTGGAGAGTTCAGACAGATTCATGAAGGGATTGGACACGTTCTTGGAGGAAAGGGGCATCAATAGCTATCAGTGTTCCCTCTAAGCGGCTCACAGATCGAAGCGGCACACTCACAGACCTAAGCGGCACGCTCACGGACCTAAGCAGCGTGCTCATGGACCATTACACCTTAGAGGGAACATTGGCTGTGAGCATGGTGGGACAGAGACGAAGATACCTGAGCTAAGTGAAAATTGCAAGCTTTACACAGGTGTGCAGGCCTCCTAGTTTGGTTAAGATGGTGGTGAGAGGCATTGCACTCTCCTCTAAATGCTTTATACCTTTTAGGGATGTTGGCTGTAGCCATGTGGGTCTAAGGACATAGGTATAATTACTTGTTCTAATAAAAGATATCACATCTATCCAAAGAACCTTGTTCGCCTTATACATTTTATGCTTTGCTCCTCTGCCTCTCCTCCTGCTGGAGCAGTGCAAGCGAGGCAGACTGTCCTACCTGAGTCTGACACTGCAGTATAATGCCCTTGCTCAGAGACGCGCAAGGAGCAGGGCTGTTCTCCTTAAGCCTGTGGTGGGACCTGGGAGGGTTCCCATCGAGGGAGAAAGGCCCCTATCTAGCTAATCAGCTGATTTGTGGGATGGTGGGGGTGGGAGGGGACATTCTCCCAGGGTTGGGACCCTCCTTGGACTGTCTATAGCAGCTGCTGTTTTTTAGTAGCTGCCAAGGGCCAACTGACAGTCTGCTCCCTTCCCAGGCACAGGAGAAAGCAGGCTGTCAGTGGGTGCCTCCTAAGAGCAGGGGTAGCCCAGGAAGCAGCTCTCTAGTGACCCATGCCTGGAGAGCTCACCCGTGAGCTGGCATGCATGCTCCAGCTCTTAGGCTGTTTTTCTACGAGTAAGACTTTCAGATAAAGTTTTAAAGGTAATAATGAATGCCTGGCTATGGCCTAAGTTACTGCAGAGTTAAAGGGCATTTATATACTTTTTTGGTGGGGGGGTGCTTTAATTAGAGCGGGTCTGAGATCTGCTCTAATTAAAGTGCCTGGAGCATCTCATGTATCAGTGTCCCCGTGCTGAAAAATGGCAGCAGGGGTGATTTAACTGAAGCTCATCAAATGAGCTTTAGTTAAAGTGCCCCCGCCGTCATTTTTCAGCACGGGGACACTGATACACGAGACAGTGGATTCTGCAGGAGCACAGTAATTACCACGCTCCAGAACACTCAATTAATCAAGTCTGCTCTGACATGCTGTAATTACAGTGCATAGGAGCAGTCTTGCTGCTTGTGTATAGGCGCCCAAGATACCAAAAAACAAATATACTGCTGCTTAAGTAGGTGTTTGCATGTTTTTCAAGTATGGTGGGCTCCGTAAGAGAACAAAGACAATCAATTATAAAACAAAATATACTTGGGAGATTGAGAAACAATAGAGATTATAGCAATTACATCTGTGGGACACCTTCCTAGTTTCATAGTTTCATAGTCTGTAGGATCGGAAGGGACCTGAGCAGATCATCAAGTCCTACCCCCTGCCATGGGCAGGAAAGAGTACTGGGATCAAACGACCCCAGCAAGGTATTCATCCAGCCTCCTCTTAAAGACCCCCAGGGTAGGAGCCAGCACCACTTCTCTTGGGAGTTGGTTCCAGATCCTAGCCGCCCTGACAGTGAAGTAGCACCTCCTGATGTCTAGTCTGAACCTACCCTCTGCCAGCTTGTGACTGTTATTTCTAGTCACTCCTGGTAGTGCTCGGGGGAACAGGGACTCCCCCAATGCCTGCTGGTCCCCTCTGACTAGTTTGTAAATGGCCACTAGATCCCCCCCTCAGCCTTCTCTTGTGGAGGCTGAACAGGTTCAGGTCCCGTAGCCTCTCCTCATAGGTCCTGCCCTGCTGCCCCCTGATCATGCGGGTGGCCCTCCTCTGGACCCTCTCCATGCTGTCCACATCCCTCCTGAAGTGCGGTGCCCAGAACTGGATGCAGTACTCCAGCTGTGGCCTGACCAGTGTTGCATAAAGGGGGAGGATCACCTCCCTGGACCTGCTCGAGATGCATTTGTGGATGCATGATAAGGAGTGGTTGGTTTTCCTGACCATATCCCCACACTGTCGGCCCATGTTCATTTTGGCATCAATAATGATTCCAAGATCCTTTTCTGCCTCTGTGCTGACAAGAAGGGAGTTCCCCAGCCTGTAGGTCTGCTGCTGGTTCTTCCTCCCCAGGTGCAGCACCTTGCACTTGTCAGTGTTAAAACCCATCCTGTTCTCATCTGCCCACCCCTGTAACCTGTCTCGGTCTGATTGCAGCCTATTCCTCCCATCTAGTGTGCCCACTTTTCCCCACATCTTAGTGTCGTCTGCGAATTTGAACAGGGTGCTTTTTACCCCCTCGTCCAAGTCGCTTATGAAGATGTTGAACAGCGCAGGTCCAAGGACTGAGCCCTGGAGGACCCCACTGCCCACTTCCCTCCAGGTCGAAAATGACCTGTCCACCACCACTCTCGGGGTGCGGCCCTCCAGCCAGTTAGCGACCCATCTGACTGTAGGTGTTGATGCCGCAGTCCCCTAGTTTTTTAATGAGAATGGGGTGAAAGACAGTGTCAAAGGCCTTCCTAAAGTCCAGAAAGACTACGTCCACTGCTGTCCTGCGTCTAAGGATTTTGTGACCTGGTTGTAGAAGGCCACCAGGTTGGCCTGACAGGACCTGGCTCGAATGAACCCATGGTGGTTGCCCCTAAGCATGATCTCCCCTGCTGGCCCCTCATGGACATGAGCTATGATAATTCTCTCAAAAAGTTTACCCAGGATCGAGGTAAGACTAACTGACCTATAGTTCCCTGGGTCCTCCTTCCTCCCTTTTTTGAAAATGAGAACCACACTGGCCCTTTCCCAATCCTCTGGCATCTCACCAGAGCACCATGAGTGCTCGTAAAGCCGTGCCAGGGGTCCCACAATGACCTCTACTAATTCCTTAAGCACCCTGGGGTGGAGATCATCAGGACCAGCTATTTAAATACGTCCAGTCCCTCCAGAAGTTCCCTGACTAGCCCCTCACTGACCCTAGATCTGAGTGCGCCTCCCCTGGGGCCTATGGAGGCTTAACAAGCCATTCTGAGTCCTGATAAATCCCCAAGCAATGAAACAGACTGAAAAGTGTGAAGTCAAATAAAATGTTAAAGAAACAGGTATAATTAACTTTGTAAGTATGCCAACTCTGCATAAGGATTTTGTCCTGCCTTAAGTTTAAACTAAAGTAACTATGGACAAACAAAAAATCTGCAAGAATGAAAAAGATACCAATTTGGCTGCTGTCAGTTTTGCTGTGCTGAGCAAAACTCTGCATAATAGCAATGCAAGAGTCAGATCTTCCACTTGGAAGAATGTATACATCAAAGCCTAGTTTGGGTTATTTAAATGCTTGAGCTTAAGTCAATTGGATACATTTTTGTTCTTGCTCATATGCATGCAACCACACTGATGTAAATAGGACTGTGCAGATATAAACAACTGCAGAAATTTCACTTATTTTGTCTAAGCTAGAAACAAGCAACTTCTGTTACATCACTTAATTTGCGTCTCAATCAAAGCTGTTGCCCAGGCTTATAAAGTGCAAAGACACTATCTTGCAAACCTGATCAGTTAATGAAAACAAATTTTCAACTATATATAAAACTCAGTTATATACAAAACTACAAGATGCTATGAGGTGCATTAATTGAAAGGAAATTGAGAACTGTCCACATTTTGAAGACTGTATGTATAGCTGTTCCCATGTATGTTTGTATTCCTCACAAGGGTATCTGCCAAAACAGTCAGGAAATTGCTTACTTTTTCAGGCAAAGAGGTGGTACATGCATTTTCTCTCATGTTCTATATCTGACTACAGTTTGCAACCTCTGGTTTGAGGGGTGGATTGCTACATATTCTAACAAAGAGCCAGAAAATGTAGTTGACCATGGTAATATTTACTATTTAATGATCATTTTAATATGACTTCGATGTCGCTTCACAATTACTTTATTGTTAGTCTGCAAAGAAAATGTGTTTTTTTTATCAAAGGTGTGTTGAACTTTTTAAACTTGCAAGCAAAAGCAGTGAACCTGGAATTTTTTTGGAGCTGCCAACAGTCATGGACTCTTGTCCAAAAGCTGAATTAAGATCCTCTTTGTTATAGTATATCTGGCCCAGTTTTCAGAAGTGCTAAGCACCCCTCGTTCTAGTGGCTGTCACTGAGTTGCAAGCACGGAGAACTCAAGGCAATGTGTCATAGTCCTATTAAAATGTAAACACTTGCAAAAAATTAAATAAAAATCAAGCCTTACAGAAGCTTCATGTGTTCGTGTAGCTTTTTTCTTCTTTGTGAAAGGGGGAATTCCCTAGAAATTGGCTTGGAGATTCCTATAACTACCACCCTAGAAGTAATGCTGGAAGCAGATGATTAATTCAGTCACAAAAAGTATACTAGTTTTCTATGAGGACCCAGTGCTGCATGGAAAGTGGAACTCCAATCTGCCCCAAAAATTGGAGTCCCAATCAGATATGTTAGTTTGAGATCTCTATCGGGGTTAGTTCTGCAAACTCTCCTGCTTTCTTAAGACTATTTCCTCCTCCCTAAATAAAACACAGTCTCTGCTTCTCTCTTCCTGTCCCCTGGAACAGAGCGAGAGTAAAACCTTCAAAAAGGAGGAAAATAAACACGGTCTACAGGCCTTTCTTCTCTGCAGAAGGAGGAGGAAATAAACCCTTTAATCAGGCAGAAAAACAAAACAACAGTCCCTTTCATCAACGGATCAGAAAGCAAAGGTTTTCCACTTCTGAACTAGGTTCTCTTAACTATTTCAGTCTTCATGGAGACCTCTCTTATATCCTGGGTACCACAAGGATAGGGTGACCATAATACTTTGGGGATAAGCCAGGATGGGGGGTGCCCTTCCACCCCTGCAGCTTCCAGAAGTGGGTGCACGTGCACACACGCACACAATCCCAGAGCTACCCACACACTCCCCTCCCTCCACCCCGACTGTACTGTGCAAGCAACTCCACTTACAGCCCAGCAGAGTCTAGACATGCCCAGCTCCTCAGTGAGAAGCCGGGTGCACGTGAGCGGGTTTACACCAATCCGGGACTTTTGCTCCATTTTCTCCCAAAGCCGGGATGCTGAGACAGCCCCCAGAATCTGGGCCTGTCCTAGCTAATCTGGGACATATGGTCACCCTACACAACGAGGGGTTGAATCATGTGAAGATAGGACCCCTCCCACATATGGATCGCAGGGATAAGAATGGGGTCTTCGATAGAAATGCTAGGATTTGGCTTTTAACACTACAAAGAAAACACTGAAGGGGGCAGAAGCCAATTTTTACCTGACACTAATGACATTTATTTTTAACAGGTATATCTCAGTTGCTGTGAACTATGTAAAAAAAATGAAAGATATATGCAGTCAGTGCATACGGATCATTCTGTTGAAATGTGTTTTTATAGGCTATAAAAATCATAAATGCCACTGTATTTATCTGCGTTTTTGGTTGTAACCATGTTGGTCTAAGGACATAGGCAGACAAGGTTCTTTGAGTAGATGTGATATCTTTTATTAGACCAACTGAGTAATTGGAAAAAAAAATTTGGCAAGCTTTTGGGTGCTGTCATCCTTCTTCAGGCATGAGGAGTCTCTGCTGCCCCATGCCTGAAGAAGGGTGACTGCGTCCGAAAGCTTGCCAAAAAATTTCTTCCAACTACTCAGCTGGTCTAATAAAAGATATCACATCTACTCAAAGAACCTTGCCTGACTGTATTTATCTTTAACTTTTTAAAATCTCCATAGAATCTCCACATTGTCAGTTAACATTTACCGTGACTGTATTTATACTTAGACATAAACCTTTGCTCTGAGACCTAGCTGGAAAAAAAGCAAATAATAAAAAAAATATTTTTGGTTTCTCCAAATGTTAATAAGCAAAAACAGCACAACATACAAGGTATGCTGTTAATATAAAGCTAATAATATGTACTTTTTTATATTTGTATATACGGATCAACTTTTCATTCTGTAAGTTACTGCAAAATCAGTTAAGCAAAAAGACTGAACAGTATTGCAATTAAAAAATCACCCCATGTAAAAAATATAGCACATGACATTGTCATTGTCATTAGTGACAATATTCTTTTTAAAGAGCAGAACAATTCTCAGCTCAATTATTATGCACCAAAGACCTTTTTAAACAATAAAAGTATTATGGGCAGGCAATTATGGATATTTACATTTTTCAAAACTTTTATCTGTTGCATGATGTTCCATGTACCTAACACAACCCAGATGTAAGAAAATGCCAAACACAAAAGAAGGGCTGATAGTGGAAGAGGCTAGGGGAGAGAAATGATGTGCATTTGCTCTGTTGTAATAGTAGGCAACACGGCAAAGCTGCAGGGAAGAAAACATTCCAGTTGAGCAACATTTCTTTTTCTCTTCTAAGGTACCAATGTATAAATAAAACACATATTTGTAGGTAAGAGGACAAAGAACACATCTGAGTTAATTTTTAAGTAAATCACCCTGAGATAGAGAAAATATTTAGAATAAAGTAAAAAGATGTTACTAATTTGACTAAAGTATTAGCACTGTATTTTATACCACTAATATAGTGTATCAGTAAATCATACATAGGTAAAATCTTGTGGCATCACGATAGAGGATGTCACCAACTGATTTTTTTTAATGCAAAATAGTTATATCGGCTTGTTATTACGCAGCTGTCAGGGGTGCACGATAGAGATTTTGGGGGCTGATATGGATAGCCGATTTCTAAGGAGGCATATTGGCTGATACCGATTTGAGTTCTCATACCAGCCCAGAAACTTGAAGAGCTGTGTGCAGCTGGTAAGTCTGGGGTGTTGGAAGGGGATGGGGAAGGGAAGGGGCATGGTGGGGCAGATCAAGACCCCCGTGGTGCGGGAGAAGTGGGGCTGGGGCAGGGGCTGGGGCAAGCACTGCCCAGCCGGGGTGGGGCAGGCGCAGGATGGAACTGCGGCCCACTTGGGGGAAATGGGGTGGGAGGGGGCGGCTCCTGCCACTGCACACCACTCATCCAGGAGGGCCTGGGGGGGGCGTGTTCCCCTTGATCTGCGCAGGGCGGGGTGGGGTGCGGTTTGAAATACTTGTAATTTTTTTAAGATTTGCAACAAGATCTAAGCAATCATTCATGGGAGCAAAATTTGCCTGTGAAAATGCCCAGGTAGCCCTATTCTGAAAACTATGTACAAAACTTCTTTTGACTTACAGCGCTACCCAGAGAGGCCCAACAGGGTAAGATCTCAAAGGTGTTGAGTCAAGTATAGATGTACTTCCTTCTGCAAATTCTGCTGGATACCTTGTTACAAGGACGCAGCGTTCTGTGTCCTTGTAACAAGGTATCTAGCAGAATTTGCAGACAGAAGTACATCTATACTTGACTCAACACCTTTAAGGAATTTCTGTCCTATTTCATGCAAAAATCCTACAAAAGATACCTATTTCTGAATGATAGAGGCCTGTAGCAATCGGAGAAATCCGTATCTTTAAGAATGATACTGATTTCATAAGATGTCTGTGTTTATGACTTTCAGCTACCAGCCTAACATGCATTTATGTCAGACACACCTGCAAGCTTAAGCCACCTGCATTCTTCCTTTCATGAGTCCATGAAAGAAAAACTGTCAAAGTTATGCAAACACAATAAAGCTAAGCTACTTAATGGTGTCCTTAAAATGTTTTCTTATAGACCTATAGTAAGATTTGGTAAAGAAAATCACCCATGAATACTTAACTGAATAACTTTACAACCTGAATTTAACTCACAACATCAGGCAATTTCTTCCCCGTTTCCTAAACATGTTGGTTCATGTTCCATGATTTAGCTTTCTTTTTTCTGTATTAATCCCCCAGGCATGTTATTAACACTGTCAAAAGAAACTAAGCAATGGAATGACTCCATCAACTCCCAAAGCTGTCATGGAAAATCATCTCAGTCAGGTTTCTAATCAATACCCAAGGAAGGTACTTCGACTTTTTCATAAGAAGAGTGCAGCTTGCCAGAATAAACTCCAGGTCTAAAACCAAATCCCCTTAGGGAAGCAGCTCCAATGTTTTTCCATACACCTGAACACTTTGCACAAAAGAAGATCCAGAGCTGTGGCAAAATGGATGGAAAATTTAAATCTTTATAAGTCTCTCTTCTGAAAGCAACTCCCCCCTTGGAAATCTCCAAAGGAATCTGGTCCAAATGCAATAGTAAGCACTTAGCATAGAAGAACTAACCACAGTTCATTAAGAAAGAGGATGAAGGAAATGGAGGGGGAAGCTTGCCAGGGGAAATGCTTGAGGCTGGGGAAACAAATGCATTGCTGATATCTTTTATTTATTTAGAACATATAGTAATAAACACTGCAAAGGAAGCTCTAAAAGTTATTTTTTATATTCAGACAGACACACCAGACCTCACTACTGTCTGCCTTCCACCCTGGATATATATTTAAATAGCTCCAGTACAATAAATCAGAGGGTTTCCTTTGTTATTATATGTCATCTAGTGAAATAAACTGCTTGATTTCTTTCTTTTTTTTCTTCTCAAAAATGTTTGTTTGGAAGGTGCAGATGTCATGAGTACTGACTTACTGGGTAATTTATTATTTTAATCTTAAAAAAATACAGGAGGAAGGGGGGAGGGTGGTAAAGGGGTGAGGGGGTGCAATTATATCCCTGGAAAAAAATAAGACAGATTGTTTGTTACCAATTTATTGGGAAAAATACCATCCAGAATCAGGCTAAAAATACTCACTTTTAATTATTTACTTCTTTATACTATCATTATTTCACAGAGATGTGATTGTTAGAGTAAAGAAGAGAATACTAAACAACTAGCATGTCCATAAGAAGTTAGAGAAATTAACCAAAATATCTCCATCTCTATATTCAAACTGCTCCTTGAAAATTCCCACACCACAGGCTTCCTTTGCTGCTGCCAACCATGCTCCCAACTACCTCGGTATCAGGAAAAAACTTTAATTGCTGTGGTTCTACTGAACTGGACCAATCTGAACTGAAATGAAAGCTTACAGCAAAGTAGCTTCCTCTCAGAACAACTGAGCCAGCATCCTCCTCTCAGAATCCAGGCACTGCGCTGGTACCCATTATAAACAGATATGAACGATTTCTAGACAATAGGAAGCATGTAAGCAAGGGACAGAAAATTGTACAGCTTAGAAAGATGGTCTGAAAGGTATGGGAGCACTGGCTATATGTTGACGATTAATACCTGACACTGCTCACTGAAAAGAACTTGAGGCACAAACTTTGAGTATTTATAATTGTTAAATGATAATTTAGTTCTTAGAATTAAGGCGGAAAACACAAAGACCTGCAGAAAAAAAAATCAGAAATTCAAAGACGCTTCTCTGACTTGCACTGGATGTCCATGGTCTCAAGAACCCACTAACAGGCAGAGCACAGAGATGCCACAGCGCATTCAGGGCAAGGGGAAGAACCATCTTTGCTCTTCACAACCTTGAAATTCTCCTTCTAGAAAGAATTTTCAGCTGACCAAGTAGCAGCTATTCAACTCCTTTCCACTTCCACAATGATTAAAAAAGGTCCAAATGGAAAATTGGGCTTGCAAACTATTTTCAAACTCAAAGTACTCTTGATACTATATTAACAGCATGACAAGTGAAAGCAGGGACAACAGATGCCATATTAGTCAGGGGGGCACATGCCCCACCTGTAACCAGTCCTGCTGATGGGTCCCCCATGGCAGATCTTGCTGCCCGGGGGGAGTTCCCTTGCGGCCAATATCTGCAGCCGCTTCCAGGAGTGGCTGCAGCTGCTTCTGGGAGTGACCGCAGCGATGTGGTGGTGGTTGCAGGGGGGGCACCGATGCTCCCGCCTGTCCCCCCGCCCATTGCCTAAGTGGCGAGTGCGGTCAGTCAGGGGGTGCACTGGCTGAAATCAGGCTCACACAGGGGCTGTGCCTGGGCTCAACTCTGGCGGCACGATGCAGCGAGAGAAGGAACCTGAGATGAACTAGTCCAGCCCCGTCAAAGCTTTACAGGTTAAGGCTAGCATGTCATGTTATTCACTGTGTGAGCGCAGGTACAGGCTGCGGCTAGGAGATCTAAGGGAACAGACCGCTGGAGATGTGTACAGTGGACAAGGTGTACAGTGGACGTGTATGGTGGACGTGCACAGGTGATGTGTACAATGGACAATGTGTACAGTGGACATGGACAATAGATGTGTATGGTAGACATATACAGTGGACAATGTATGGTAGATGCATATAGTGAACATGTAGTGGAGAAGGTGTACAGATGGATGCGGACGGTGCACAGTGTGTGCAGTGGGCATGTACCATGGACAACACATACAAAGGATGCATGCGGTGGACGATGTGTAGAGTGGACATGTATGGTAGATATGTACAGTGGACAATGTGTATGGTGGACACGCATAGTGAACATGTAGTGGAGAATGCATACAGTGGACGTGTATGATGGATGCGGGCGGTGCGTGCAGTGGACATGTACCATGGACTACACATACAACGGACGTGTGCGGTGGACAATGCGTACAGTGGGCGTACGAGGATTTCTCTCAGAAGCGCTGCACAGCTCTCCAGCCACGCCTGCCTGCCCACCCACCCACCCACCAGGTTAACAGCTTAGGAGGCCACGTGTGGCAGCACCCTGAGGTGACTCCCAGGAATACGACAGCCTCCTTCCCTGGGAGCTGTACCCGGGAACAGCCAGGCCATGCCGGGGCCTGTGCGCGTAGCGTCTGAGGGGCCGGGAACGCCGCGCCGCGCCGGGCCGGGCCGGGCCGAAGGGGACGGCCCGCTCCCGGCTAGGCCGCACGAAGCTCTACGACTCCGCTACGCAACCTACAACCTCCCCGTTCCCCGCCCTGGGGCAACTGAAGAGAGGGCCCCACCCCTGAGGTCACTCGGGGGAGGAGCCCGGGGCGATTCCAAGGCGGCAGAGGAGGGGGGTGTCCGTTCGAACCCGACGGAACCCTCTCCCGCCCTTGGCTTGGCGAACCCCATCCCCCCCCGTTGGCGTGAGCAGCTTGGTATTGCCCAAGGCCCTCCTCCCCTCTATTATTCCACGTGCCCATGGTCCTCCGCCTCTCCGCTGCGCGCGCAGGCCCCGCCCGCCGGTGGCTCCCTCCCACTACGGGCCCCGCCCCCCGCCGTGGTCTTTTCCCCCCTTCCCCTTCCCGAGCGGTCGGTTCGGTGCCGGGTCGGCTTTCAAGATGGCGTCCATCATGGAGGGGCCGCTGAGTAAGTGGACCAACGTGATGAAGGGCTGGCAGTACCGCTGGTTCGTGCTGGACTACAACGCGGGGCTGCTCTCCTACTACACGGTGAGGGGCCGGGAGCCCGTTGGGGGGCGGCGGCGGCTGCCTAAACACCGCGCGGCCAATGAGGAGGGAGGAGCGGTGGGGGTAGCCAATGGGGAGCGGGGAGACACAGGAGGCAGCCAATGGCAAGACGGGAGACAGTGGGGGCAGCCATGCTGTGAGACACTTTTGGGGGGTGAATACGCGGGTACCGTGGGGGGGGGGGCGCGGCCGGATGCCACCATGAGGGGGTCCAAGTATTGGGTGGTGCCACTCCCCGCCCCCCCAAGGGGGCCTCGTTCCCCCTTGTGTGTCCTCCCTGCTGTAGTTCAACGCCAGGCTGGCGGCCTGAGGGGGGTGGGCGAGCCACTGCCCCATCCCTAGGTGACTGTAATAATGGCATCTCGGCGACACAGGTTTGAGACAAGCTACGTGTGGGGGGACAGGGACATCAGGACACCGCAGCAATGGTTCCCGCCCTGCCCAACTACACCCCTGCAATCCCAGAGCGCTCGTTTTAATTAGCATTGGTGAAATCCAGGGCTGTCCCAGCCAAACCGGGGCGTGCATCCCCGCTCCAGTCGAACTCGCTGCCTCCGTGAGGAAGGGAGGACGCTTTTGTGGCTTTCTTCTGACATGGTTGTTCGTCAAGTGGGCGATTGGCCTGGACTCGACTCACCAGCCCGTTTCTATCCGAGAGATCCAATGCTCTGAAATCGTTTTCGGCACGGTTGCAGAAATAAGGGGGAGAATGATGAAGTTATAGGGAAGCGGAGTTGGAAGGGACCTCCAGAGGTTATCTAGTCCAGTGGTTCCCAACTTTTTTACCGTGCTGCAGATCGGAAGTGACCGGCGTACTGCGGACTGGCAGCCAACCCTTTTCTATACTTGGTATAAAAAAGGGTTGGCTGCTAGTCTGCAGTATGCCGGCCACTTCCAGTCTGGCAGCCAACCCGTACCAGGCCGCAGCCTGGGAGTTGGGAACCTCTGATCTAGTCCCTTCCTGAGGCAGCATCATCCCTTTCCTCACCGTCCCATACAAACTGTAATCTAAACTATACAAGGCTACCATCAGCCTTGACGCAATGAAGATATTACACCCTAACCTGCCACAGGTAAAGTAGGGGAACTGTGGGAGCCAGCGTTCTGCTTCCATGAAGTGTCAGTATATGTTTAAGAGAGCCAGCATGTCCCCTGCTAGAGAAAGGTAAAACCCCCACAGTCCATACCAATTTGACCACGGGGTAAAATTCTTTCCTGACGCCGAATATGGCGATCGATGTGTTCCTGGGTGGAGGGGCAGGACCCCCTAACCAGCAACCTCTGGCTGTAGTCATGGTTCATGTTTTATTAGGATCTGTGTGTGTGCATGTAGAAATGTACAGTTTGGACTCCTGTAGTGCATTTCATTTATGGGTCTCTGGCTTCATAAATATCTAATTCTTAAGCTTTGTGACACTATTAGGTAGGAATGGCAAAGTATCCCTGATTATGCTTTGACTAGTTATTCTCCAAAGTCATTGTGGAGTACAGTGTTTCTTAATAATGCCTCAAATCTGCTTGGTTGACAAGTAAAAGGATGACTCTTCTAACCACCAGCCCTACAAAGTCAGCCTAGCATTAGGAAGTCAAGCAATCCTTTCTGACTACTTGCACCAGTCATGAAGGTCTCCAGTTTACTACAATAGAATACCTAGAAACTTGAATCCAGCTCATTCTTGTAGTTTGGTTTTAGAGCAGGGGTGATCAACCTTCAGCCCTTGGGCCATGTGAGACCTGGAAAGCCTTGGTAAGTCCCATGGACCAGATGCTATGGTTTGGGAAATGTGGTGTTGGGGAAACTGTGGCAGTACTGCCACCCTCCCCTGTTGCTAAATTTTCTAGCCACCGGTGTAGCCATTTTGGAGCTCTTTCCCCCCTCCTCCCCCCCCCCCCCCCGCTGTTCCTGTTTGGTCTGGGTCACTGCCCCCCTCTTCTTTCTCCCCCCCCCCCTTTTCAGGACTGTGTTGGCATTGGGCCATGCCCCCTTTTCCCCATGTGTCTGGATCAGGGCCAGGATGCCCCCTGCCCCCCTCTGGGAGCTGGTATGGGATCATCTGCCAGATCCAGCTGCAGACAGACTAGGCACTGCATACCTCTTTATGGGAGAAAAAGGTTGGGCATCGCTGCTCTAGAGTATTTAACAGGATTAAGGGCTTGTCTACACAGGGAAACACTTTGCATAGCTCTGTGTTGACACTTGTATCCTGCCATAAGAAGGTTGTTTTGTTTCAGGCTAGAAATAATGTCACCAAATGAAGTGTATTAGCTGTGCCATGATGTGTCCTGGAACAGCTGACCTGCTTCATTGGGTGCAATGCACAGTGTCTCTTGATGCTGCAGGACAGCATGTAACACATTTTTCCAGGCCCTGAAGGTCCTGGTCCCACATGCCCTAGGAGTTCCTGCACAGGAGCAGGCCCTGGGAGTGTCTACCTGATTTTCCCCTGTTAGAGATGGGCCCCAGAGAATCTTGTTGTGTCTCTGCAAGTGGTTTCCTATGTGCAGAGTTGCACTTTTGCAGAGTGGACCACAGGAAATCCTGTGCAGGACCAGGCCCCTCAAGCCCCTTCACCTGTGCAGGGTGGCTGGAGAGTGTGGTCAGCTCTGGACTTCCTGAGCTCTCTTGCCACAAAGCAAATAGATATCTGTTGCTAAATAGTGGCACAAATTGAATACTGCCTTTGTTGTAGCCAGTAACTCTGGGCATTTGTGTTGCAACAGAGAACATGGATGTCTATTTGCCTGGCCTTTGTGCTGCCATAAAAGTGTTTATAGTGGCACAAAGTTGATGAAAGGCAATGTCTGTTTCCACTCTGTCTATCCCACTTCTGAAGTGGATTAAGATATACTGCAAAGATGATCTCTTGCAGCAGAATAAGTATCTGCACTGGGATTTTGTTTGGAATAGCAGTTATTTAGGGACCTCCCTAAGTTGTGGTGAGACGAAGGATTTTTTTATGGCCTGCTTGTGGCACAGAGAGCCAATTCTGCAGGCATTTTGCAGCGGCCATGCCCCTCGCTACTGATTGGTGGAGGGTGCCTTTGCTCAGTCTGTGTCGCTACTACTTTTTTTTTTGGTTGATGTAGCGGGAAATAGTGGCCAATGCTGTTTTTTGCTGTTTCTGTGAAATCTGTAAAACCCCACTTTAGGTCGGTCCCTAGCCATAGTGCACTGTATAAGCATGCCCTAGGACCAGTATAACTTGTTGTTGTTAAACTGAATAGATGATCCATCTGCTTCTTGTAAATTTTCAGGATTAACAAGTCAAATGGCACTATTTGGTCAGTTCCTTATTTTACCAACTCAAGCAGTGGTCAGAGAGAAGTTCTCAAAATGGGAGTGGCAGACATGGAACTATAATCTACCTCCACTTCTGTGCAGTAATTCATAGATCCACCCCTCCTCTCTAATGTGCTGTGTACCAGCAAACGCTAGCAGTGCCTCCTGGAAGTATGACTGCAAAATATTTTTTTTCCCTTATGCTTATTTCTCACATGTACATGTTGTCCAAATATTTATCTTTTGGAATGAAATATCTCACATTCTCTGCTTGAAAGTGAAATGTATTGTTTTTATGAGAGTTTGAGTAGCATTCCTTTGGCTGGTTGTTTCCAGTTATGGGGATGAAAACACTTTTCAGATTATTAAACATGAAATTTAACCTCAACACTTTTGGGGTGAATTAATACACAGGCATACAAATCTCCTGTGGTGCTCTTGCTTGGAACCTATTAAACATTGTTACCTTAATGCAGTAGGAACATAATTTTTATTGTGTTTTGGCAATATATCTAGTGGGAGAGTCCTGTGTAATGCTGACTTTTTTTACTGAAGAGCATTGGTGATAGTTAATTTTGCAGTCAGCTTTGAGTGAACTTTCAGGCTAGGATTTTTAATTAGAAGACACTTTGAAAAGGGGGAGTGAGCTCTCTGTGAGATGAATAGTGACCTGTTCTCACTTCAGAGATGTTTTATCTTTCTTTTTCTTTCTTTCTTTCTTTTTTTCAGACACTACTGACAGCATGTTCCTCCCACTCTTTTTGAGGGAAACCAGAACTACTTTATTTTGTCTTTCTTCCTCCTCCCCTTCTCCATGCCTATTTTATGTTCATACAACAGTACTTTGGAAGAAAATCATGTTTTGAAACTGCTATAAATAAATCTAGACATAACTACAATCACAGATTATCAGGTTTCCTTTCTTCTTCACTTTTCCCCCTCTTCCTTCCTCTCTATAAATGTTAGGTTAATAGCAGTGAAAGTCATTGGTTTACTCTGTGCCAAATTCCATTGACATTTAATATTTTTTTTTCTTGGTAATGCATGTGTGAGAAATTAGATTTAATTGTCTGTTCCCTAAAGCCCAGCTGTTAATTTATGCTGTTTCAGTTGCATTTCCTAAAATATATAGCAGTTTAGTTTCATGTCTTTTTAAAATCAGCTTTCTAGTTTAAATTAGAATGCATTTAAATTATATCATGCCACTTTCTGATTAGTTTATGTAATACTGGATTAAAAAGCCTAGATTTCAGTGCTTCCGTGTTAGATAGCTGATTTTTGGCAGTTAAACTTTTGAGCCAAGTAGCATGGATTCACTCACAAAAGTGGAATAAGTAGATGAAGTAGTAAAGTGACTTAATATTTTTTATGTATGGATCTTTAATCTGGATGTAATTTTTTAAAAGAATTTTTAGTAGTTTTATACCATGTTAACTTTGGTCCCAAATTCCATTCAGCAAAATAGAACCATGAGCATTTTAGATGCTCTGCATTATACTTCTTTCATGACCCCTCCAACAACATTTGTCAGCAATACTGAAATAAAACCCTTCACCACTGTCAGATGCCTAATCAAACAGTTCCCTTTCATAGTGAATGAGAGCCAAATTGGATGTTGGCAATTGGTTCTCAGTTGTCAGCATAGTTTATATGTGCATTTCACTTTGCATTTACATATGAAAGTTTAATTCAATATCTTTCTGTTGCTTTAAACTCTAACCACTGGCTAATCTGCTGAAGAATCCAGTTGAGGTGTATAGAAATTTTAAAGTGGGAACCAATTTTATTCAGTGACTATAAAATGCTTACTAAAGTTTTTGTCAAGTAATGGGAGTGGGTATTTCACATCAGGAATCTAACCATGTTCTATTTTCCCCTCTCATTTTTACCAAAAAAAAATAAAAAATTTAATGCCAAAATCTTATGCACTGTTAAGTGTCCAGGAGCATAAAGCTTTAGCCCCCAGTTGATACTATTATTTTTATTTGGAAAAAACACTTCTGCTGAGGGAAATAAATGCATGTGGAGGTGGCCAGGTTTGACTGGGGAGAGACTGAAGATGAGACTTCTGGTAGATTGCTATTGCAAGTGGGAACTCTGAAAGCAGAGATGTTGTTCAGATCTCCTTGGAAAGAGAGAGAATTGAATTGTTGGCACATGTACAGTTTCCTGCCCCTTCAAATGCAGTTTCTCAATCATCTTGCACAAATCCTAACAAAGCAGGAAAACAAAACAAAAGAAGTCGCAACCTACCCATCTCAGCTGACATAATAGACCTTCCCTTTCCTGTCAGTAATCTGTTTGTGCACGGAAAACTCGACTCCGAGAAGATGAATTGAATAACAGCTGATAAAAACCTAACTGACTGACTAGATACAAGATTCAGGAAGCAGGCATTTTTAAAAATACTGTTCCAATTCATGCAAATGCAAAATTAAATCAAAATAGTGAACAACTATGTTCTTGGTAATTTTGCTTTATTTTGTTAAATAAAATGTGTTCTTTCCCTTCCCTGATTTGCTGCATGCTATACATACAGGCTAGGCTGCCTGTGCCACTTACAGTATGTGCATTGCAGATTGGTCACTTTTGTTTTTTATGTACCTTTGTTAATTTTAGGGAAGACCCCCTTTTCATTATTTTATTTTATTATCTTTTTTTCCTGGTCCCCTTCAGCCTATGTTTATTCATCTTTGCTACACTCAAGATTGAGCCATCTCCTCCTTTATTGTTGTATTCAACAGTGATACAATATTCTTTTTTCATTTAAGAGTTGTTGTTTTTTTAAATAAATTTTTGTGGTATGCTTTGTTGAAGATGATGACAATGCGTAGTGTCTTCTGGAACTCCTGGGAGGACTCCTAGATTTCCAATTTTGAAACAGTTTCTGAAATAGCATGTGGTACATCCAGTGCTCTTAGGCTTTGTTGGCAAGAAGTTGGGGAATGTTGGCTAAGGTGCTAACCAACTCGGAGCAGAATTCTTAAGTGCTTGTTTTTTTGCAGGTAACTTCCTGTTACTTGCCACAGTAGCTACTATTGCAGATACAAATTAATTCTTACTTCTCCATCTTTCCATATGAATGCACCCTGTGTCAGTGATCAGGATTTCAGGGCTGTGATATTGGTATTTGTTAACTAATATTCAACAGCTCTAGTGTTGAGAATTCACATGTGCTAAAAAGTTGATTTAGTTTATGCTAGAGTTGTTCAGAATGTATATTAGCTAATTCCCCTTCAAATCCTAGTCCAGGCAGTGCCTTAAATTTCAGTCACAGATAGTATTTTGTACGTCTTTAGACTTTTATGCTTTTTTCCCTTGATTTTAATTATACATATTGACTTGACTTTTGATGTTTCCAAGTGGAGTAGTTTTGCTTTTTGAGTCAGTTCTGCTGCAGAAAGAAAACAACTTACAAACTTCAAGTAGGTATGTTAATTGTTGGAGACCTAAGTTGCAAAAAAATTCAAGATGTTAAAGTTGCGATAAAACAGTGTTTCTAGGTTAATTTTTAAACTATGGCTTAACACTAATGACTTGGCATTGTAGTTGCCTTCGCAGAAGCTGTGTTCACCTAAATAATGGAGCAATTCTTGCTTCCTGAAAGCAAATGTGGTTGCTTGTTTTTTCGTATGTTCTTTCTGCATATGAGGACAAAATGTGTTTTTTAGCAACCTTAGGATAATTGCTTTTTTCAGTAACTATGCAAATACAAATTGGTGAAGAATTTAGCTCAACAATAATTTAAATGGCCCAAGAAAAATATCCCAAGAAATTATTGCTTAACATTTTCTTGAGATTTTTACAAAAATCTCATCTGATCTGTTGCTGACCTTGATTTTTCTTGCTACTGTGTTTGTAAAATCAACATTGACAACTTTAAATTTTGCAAGCTTCCCTCTTCCTTCTACCCCCATCTCCCCAAGTGTGGGTGCATATACTTTTTAGAGGCAGTATACTGCAAATTTTCAGTCAGTGGCCCATCTTTTCCTCAGATGCAGTTTGAGGAGAGAGCTGTCAAGTTGAAGTTGCTTGTCTCTATGCATGGGTGAAGCAAGGATTATGAAAGCGGGTACAGATGGTGTGGTGCACCATCACATGCAACAGCGCATTTGTCTCCAACTAAAAAAAAAACTAGGTTTACTAATAAGCTAGGGGCCCAGGGGTTGGAACAAAAATGAATATAAATTTATTACAATGCACTTAAATTTACTAGAGTATATTTTATGTATTAAAACACAACAGACTAGGCAAAAATAATCAAAATATGTTAGTCCTTCTCCCGTTGGAATTAAATGGACGGGGGCTACAGTGGACAATAAGCTGAATAAGAGCCAACATTCCCTTGTTGCGAAGAAGGCTAACGGCATAGTGGGCTGCGTTAATAGGAGTGTTGCCTTAGATCGAGGGAAGTGATTATTCTCCTCTATTCTGCACTGCTGAGGCTACATCTGGAGTCCTGTGTCCAATTTTGGGCCCCCCACTACAGAAAAGATGTGGGCAAATTGGAGAGAGTCTAACAGAACAACGAAAATGGTTCGGGGGGCTAGGGCCCGCATGACTTG
Organism: Alligator mississippiensis; assembly: GCF_030867095.1. NCBI lineage: Eukaryota > Metazoa > Chordata > Crocodylia > Alligatoridae > Alligator > Alligator mississippiensis. The sequence continues at coordinate 8,564,553 of NC_081828.1, forward strand.
TGAGGACAGGCTGAAGGAACTGGGCTATTTGGTTTGGAGAAGAGAAGACGGGGGGATTTAACAGCAGCCTTCAACTACCTGAAGGGGGGTTGCAAAGAGATTGGAGCTGAACTGTTCTCAGTGATGGCTGATGACAGAACAAGGACAAATGGTTTTGAGTTGCAGCAAGGGAAGTTTAGGCTAGATCGGGGCGGGCAATTATTTTGGGCGGAGGGCCGCTTACCCAGGTTTGGCTGGCTGTTGAGGGCCACATGGGTAGCCCTGTCCCATGACAGGTGCCCCACCCCTTGACAGGTGTGCTGCCCCCTGGTCACCATCTTGGGACCAGCATCCCAGGGCCAGCACGGGTGGGGCCCAGAGCGGGGCACAGGCCGGCAGGGGTCTGTGGAGCTGGGCTGCGGGGACCTGGCCTGGCTGCGGGGACCTGGCCCGGGCTGCGGACACCTGACCTGGCTTTATTGAGCCCCTGCTGGCCAGGCCCCCATGCTCCTGCTTCCCTGCTCTGGGCCCCGCCAGCGCTGGTCCCGGGACACCGGTGTGGGCCCTGTGCTCCCACTGGCTCCCCGCCCACTCACACCCAGTGCCCCCCAGCCCTGTGGTACAGGTGGGGGGGCAGCGCTCAGCCCCGACCCGCTGCTTGCCAGCAGGGAAGAAGCTGGTGCTGAGTGTAGGGAAAAGTGGCTCCTCACCTGCCCCATGGCCGGTGCTCCTTGCTGCAGGCGCTCACAGCCTGTGCAGGTCTGTCTGGAGCAGGCACAGGCAGGCTGTGAGCGGCTGCAGCGTGGGGCACTGGCCATGGGGCGGGCGAGGGGCCACTTTTCCCCGTGCTCAGCACCAGCTTGTAACCCGCCCCACTGCCAGCCTGGGATGCCAGCCATGGGGCAGGCAAAGGGCTGCTTTTCTCCGTGCAAGGAAGGAGCCCAGGGAAAAGCTGTGTGTGGGGGGGGAAGGGGTTCTTGTGGTAGAAGCTGAATGTCTACATAACCTTAGTAACCATTGCATCTTAGCTGTACTTAGCTAGCTCTTGATTCTTTGCAGAAATGAGTTGGGGAGGAAAAAGACCTTGCCTCTATCTGGCACTGTCAAAGGTGTTTTGTATTTTGGGAAATGGATGGAGACACTGGTTTTCTTTGCAGATGCTTGAAATCACTGTAATCACCATGAAATAAAATTGTCAGGATTTGGAGATATGGGCCTTATCTGTGACTTTTTTCTTTTTTTTTTGCCTTGCTATTTCTCTAACTTCTGCATATTTTTGGAATGCTTCAGAGTATGACTATAATCCCCATCCACTCTGACAAGATGGAGGAAGAGAGAGAAGTAATTAAGAAATGCATCACAATCTTTTGATTAGCTGCAGTAGTATCCTAACTGTAGATGTACTTACCTACAGCTACCAAAATAATCACTTGACTTCTACAAAAAATACATCCCTGGTTTCTTAGCAGGAAGGGGAAACTGAATGACAAGGATCTTGGTTTTAATGCAGAATTGAGTTTTTGTAGTAAATTGTGCTTTTCTAGAGCGAGATTGGCAACCTTTTGCTGACCAGGACTGAATTTTGTGACCTGGCCCCTGTAGTGGGCCCTAAGTTTCACTTGCAGAGCAGCCAGCTACCTACTTTTACCCTCGCTGCTGACTGCCACCCCCATCCTCTCAACATCAAGGGTAGGCGCAGACAGTATAGCAGCAGGCTCTGCAGAGGGGATGGGCAGTATGGCACAACTGTCACTCATCCCTGAACCAGATTTCTTTGTGGGTCAATTTTGGCCTACAGGCCGTAACTTGCTGACCTCTGCATTAGAACAGAGAGTTCAGCAAAATGCCAGCACCTGAAAGCCAGGATTATCAGTCTAAACCATCCCAGCTAAGTGCTTGTCTAACCTGCTCTTAGAAAAATCTAAGGGTAGAGATTCCACAGTGTCTCCAGGCATTTGTTCCTACGCTTAACTGCCTTTATACTGAGATGGTTCTTTCCAATATCTAGCCTAATTTTTTTCTTGCTGCAACTTAAGACCCTTACTCCTTGTTCTGTCCCCTGTAGCCGCATAGAATAGTCTTCACAGCTGAAGGGTGGCTAGAGCAGGGGTTGTCAACCAGGGGTACATGTCCCCCGGAGGTACTTGGAAAGGGGCTAGCGGGTATGCACAGGCAGGCAGGGATGGAGCGCCACCACCCAGCACCCCATGCCACCGCTTCCCAGGAGCAGAGCTGGAGGGGGCACAGGGTGAGGGGCAGCGGCTTCCCTCTGGGCCGTACAGGTGCCACCTGGATGGCCGGACCCTGGGGTAGGGGGTGGAAGCTCACATGCGGGGGCCACTGCTGCTGTGTGCAAGCCCCACCTGCTCTGTGTCTGGCCACTGCCACCCCCTTTCCCCACCACCAGAAGTGTACCCAGAAGGGGTACACTCCTTTTTTTAAAAAAAAAAAAAAGTCTGAAAACCCCTGATATGGAGGATGTAGACTATATTATCAGATTTTCCCCACCACCAAGGTTTCTCTTTTCCAGACTACATAATTGCAGTTTTTCTAAACCTTCCTAACTTTCATACTTCCTAGACCTGTAGTCTTTTTCTTGCTCTCCACCAGACTTTGTTTTTTTTTAAATTTGTCTGCATTTTGAAGTGTAGTTCCCAAAACTGGATGCAGTACTCCAGGTAAGGCTTTATCAGTGTTGAATAGAGTGGAAAAATTACTTCTGTTGACTTCCAAGTTATACAACCCTTCATACACCCCAGTCTGCTATTGGCTTTTTTCAGCTTGCTGCTTTATGTTCAGTTTATGGTCCACTGTAAGCACTAGGGTTTTTCAGCAGTACTGTAGCGTACCCAGTGGTTCCTCAGTTTGTTTGTGCTTTTTTGTAACTTAAAAATTTGTGTAGGACTTGTCCTTGCTGAATTCTATTCAGTTAATTTCAGACCGTTTCTCAAGGTCACTCTGAATCCTGACCAGAGTGTGTGTAGATCCACCCAGTTTGTTCTTTGTAATGCTGACCTTTTTGGGTGATAGCCCAGATTTCCTGTAGCGCACTCTTTGCATGATACCTACTTGGAGATCTTACTTGTCTAACAGTTAGACATCTAGCCTTTGCCACAGGAGGGTCACCATATTGGCTAAGTTTGACAAGCTCTTCACCAGCAGATGCACAATTCCATCCTAATGCAATACTTGCATTTTAATTAAACATTCAATCTACAGACTTCTTGCTTGTCCCATCTACCTCCTAAAAAAACCCAAAAAACTCCCTTGATAGGAAGTCCCTGCTGCTGGCAGCATGTACAATGTGGTGCTGAAATGAGGCATATTTGATCTTGGGATAGACGTGTTCTTTAGATCATATTCAAAGGCTCCTTGTATCACCCCAGGAGTACAGCCTCCTAGAGGGCAGAGCAGTGATTCTGACAAAGCTAAGCTCCTCCAACAAATTGCTCCACCATTCAGTACATCTATGTGTAGCATAGTGAATGCAGCCAGGGTGTGCACTGATGATTTGCAAAGGTTACTTTAAGCAGTGTTGTGGGGGGTGGGGTCGAATTAAGATATGACAGCACACCCTTGGTTTAAGTTCTGATGAACTTGATGTTCTGGAGGAGTAGATGCTGGTCAGTGTTAACTGTGTTTGAATTTGACTTGCCATTAGATAATAAAAATGTACTTATTTCAGAAGAACATGACCAGATTGAAATCTGGTATACTAAGATGGGAGGGGAAAAAAATCGTAGCTTTGATTCCTGCATGAACGTCGGAAGCCTTTCTGCTGTTTGTTATGGTTTCCAATCACACTTGCATTAAAAAAAATACAAAACAAAAACAACCTGTTGTTAAACACCCACGCAAATAGGAGAAACTGTATACGGCTTCAGTCTTGAAAAGACGCCTGCGATTGCCCAACTGAAGTCATTAATGACTTCTAGATGCTTCAGGTTAATTAGATATTACGTTAGATCCTATTCGGCCAATGCACGTGTTGGACTGCTGTTGCTGAGTTCTGGTGAAATCCATCAGATTCTCACTAGTAGCAAAGCAATTTGCTGACTTGGGGCATTGCTGTCAATATAAATAAACTGGAAAACAGTCATAGATTCTCCCATGTCTTGTTGTATCACTAGTGGCAGGTGCTATAATAGCACAGCTGTGTGAATGGACTTATTCAAGAGTAAAAATCTGTATGACATGCATCTGTTATGCATGTTAAGTGTCTGCAGGATTGGGGCTAGTATGAGTTGTTGGATCCATTCCTTCATTAAAGGCATGGGCTGTCCCCTCCCCAGCCTGAAGCTTTAAGTTCCTCTTACTTCTTCCATACCTGCACCTTCCCTCCCGCACCCCCTTCTTTTTTTGACTTTGCCTGAGAAGGCCTGACTGAGGATTTGGCTGTCTGCTGCTGCCTCTTGAATCCACCAGGGGGAGCTGCATCCCTCTGTATTGCTCTTCTCTCTCTGGGCCTGTAGCTTATGAACCAATTTTCCATCTGGTATCAGTAAAGTGACCTTGAACAGTGACAGTATGTGTAAAGTATAAATGAATTGCTTCTGGAGAAAGCCACCATTTAGGCAGTACTAAAAATAGAGGGTCTAATGCAGCTTCTTCAGCGACTGACTTGTTATTTTCCTGTTATGTCCTCTTCCACGTGCCTTTTTTTTTCTGTTAGAGCAGTGCTGCTCAGCCTTTTGGTTTCATGGGCCAGGGGAATGGGGCAGTCCTGGGGCACAGGCTGGACTGAGCCCTGCATTTCAGGATTGGGCCCTGGGGTTGGCACTACCCCCTCCCTCTCCTGAGCACAGGGGGCAGGCTGTGGGGCCTGGTCCCACCCCTTCCCACTGGGATTGGGTCTGGCGGCCTGATGCTGATCCAGGGCGCCCGGCTTGGGGCTCCTCAGGGGTCTAGAAATTTAGCAGTGGGAGTGGCCCTTTTTTTCTGCCGCTAAAGTTCTGGACCCATGGGTTGGGTGACACAGTGCCACAGACCAGATCAGGTCTGCAGGCTGGCGGTTGAGCAGGGGTGCACTGATAAAGATTTTTTTGAGGGCTGATGCTCGATTATTAATGAGCCATATTGGTCAATACCAATCCGATTGCGGATATGCAGCCAAGCAGCTTGGAGAGCAGTGTCTGGCTGGTAAGTTTGTTGGGGTGAGAAGGGAAGGGTTATGGGGGACAGATTGAGGCCCCCATGGTGGGGGAGAGGGTGGGCCTGGGGCAGGTGCTGCACAGCTGGGGCAGGACACGCAAGTGACTCATCCAGGAGGTTCCAGGGGGTGGTTCCCACTTCTGTGTGAACCCCTGGGGGTGGTATGGGGGGCACGTGCCCCCTGGATCTGTGTGAGGGGTGAGGGCTGGTTGCTGCTGCAGGCTGGGGCTGGGAGATGACGCTGGACTCTTCCCTGGGTGGGGCTGCACTTGGGGCGGGTGGTGGTAGTGCTTGGAGAAGGGTGACTGCCCCGAGCACAGCCCTAGCCCAACCCCCCATTGGGAAGAGCCCAGCGCTGTCCCTGGCCCCAGCCCACAGCAGCAGCCTGCCCTTGTCCCATGCACAGATCCAGGGGGCATGTACTCCCTATGCTTCCCCCCAGGGGTACACGCAGCAGTGGGAGCTCCCCCCTCCCTCTCGGTGCCCCCCTGGATGAGCTGCTCACAGCTCTGTCCCATGCCCTGCCCTGCCCTGGATGGGCAGTGCCTGCCCCAGCCCCACTCCCTCCTTCACTGCGGAGGCCTTGATCTGCACCCTCCCCACACTCCTCCCCTCTGCCCCTTTCCCCAACAGATTTACTGGCTGGATACTGCTCTCCAAGCTGCTGGGTATGCCATGTGCATGCTACAGCTGTGCTCATGTATGTGGCATTTATCAAAAACGTTATTGGCCATCAGCCAAAAAAAAGCTGACTGCTGATTTTAATGTCTTATTTTCCTGTTGTTGGTGCCGACATGATGTAGACTGATGTATTGGTGCATCTCTAGGGTTGAGCACCGCCAGGCTAGAGCAGTAGTAATTTTAAGAGAATCTGCAAAGCAGTTAAGTTTAATATAATCTATAGATGCAATAGTGCTTTGCAAAACTAGTAGCAATTGGCTATCTTGGGATCAGGGGAGGAATAACCCCCACCCCCAAACTTCAGAATTAGTTTTCGTTAATCTCAGTTGCCATGAGATGAAAGGTGATTCTCTAAAGCTTTAAAGATACGTGCTTTTTCACTTTTTGAGACACCAATTTCCAGTTGTGCAAACTTACTAGTGATTTTTGTATGCTGGATGTTTTGTGGTCTAGTCTTCCTTCCTATTGGGTTTGGTAGACGTGGACATGTTGCTTGTTTAGAAATGTGAAGGCCATGTGAGAGCGAGTATTTTAATTAGTAAATGTCCAGCAATTGAACCTTTCTCTGCCTCAGTTGATATATGCCTGTTTTCTTAAGCTGAAGAACCAGGGTTCAAAGCTTGACTCTGTATCAGAGATGTTAATTAGAGGATTTGCTTCATTACCTACAGTTGCAACCACAAGCCCATTGTATTTCCTCCAAATATTCTGGTTTTTAATGCTTCCAGGATTTATTCCCACTGGTTGCTTGGATAGTCTTGTTTTGGTACACAAGTTTACTACCTGGGCCCTGCTTACTCCCACGGTTCTGTTTCTTTCAGTAAATTGATCTACTCAGATTGCATCACAATGTTTGAAACCTGGGTAGACACTGTAAATTGCCTCCTACATAGACTGATGCCAGGAGCAGTGCGGGTGTTGAAGATGTTGCTGCCTTAAAACTAGAAATGTGTCTGTCAGGGAGATGAAGGGGAGAGCCTCCTACTCTATCCAGTGCCCCCAGGCTGGGCTAGTAATCTACCACTTCAGAAGTTTTGGTGAGCTGTTGTGGGCTGGGTCAGCACCACAACTCTCCTGGCCCACAACAGCTTACCAAAACTCCCTAAATGACCCCCCAGCCCAAATAACTGTCCACCTGTCTTGGAGCCTCCTGGCTAATGTACTGGATTTAATTTTTTCACATCTGTTTGGGGAAGTGTAAAGTCAGGGAGATTTGATGGGTCAGGGTGCCCGGGCAGCAGTTCAGCAGCAGTGGCAACACTGGCAGCAGCAGCCAGAAGGAACCACTGCTGCTGGGGCTGCCAGGAAGCAAAGTCTGGCTGCAGCACTGCCCCAGTCCCATTGCGTGCCTGGGGGTGACAGGACTGGCTGCATGTGTCCCTTCCCCAGGCTGCCCCCTACGCCTGAGCTGGGTGAGGCTGAGAAACCCACTGCAGGCTGGAGAAAATCTTTTGGCGGGCTGTATTTTGCTTACCCCTGCTCTAAAGCTAGGAGTCCTGGGTTTCAGTGAGAAGTTTCCTCAGACTGTCATGACTTGATTGCTATACCGACAGTTGAGCGAAGGTAGACCGATTGTACCTGCCTGTATAAATTGGCTATTTTGGGAGCTTGTTAAAGGTTCTTCTACGCAGGTAGGCTGTAATTATGTAAGGTAAGGTATAAACTTAGTGCTCTGGTTTTACCAGCATAACTCCGGGTATAGGCTTTGGAAGAGGTCTAAGCTAAGGCAAAAATCCACTCATTCTAGAGATTTTCACATGGGGAGTTGTACTGATTATCAGTTTAACCATAATACATTAATTAAACTAGTCCAACTGTGACGCTTCTCCAATTTTGTCCAAAAAGATGGAGCTTGTGGTAGAAGGTAGAGAGTCTTCGCTGAGACTGGTGGGAGTGGAAGAGGCATAGTGCAAAGCCAGCGTTCCTGCCAGTGAACATTCCCAGCCCAGTTAAGCTTATGTCTGTGCATCTCCCTTGTTTCAGTGGAGTTGTGTACTGGACTCTGTCTCTTCCTTTGAGTGTTGTGTGTAGCTTGAGGTGCACTTTGTCATTTCCTAGATGAGCTGCAGCCTTACTCTGTGACATTGCCTGTATGCCAAATGCTCAAACAGCTAGTTGCATTTTATAGCTGCTGCTTTCTTCCTTTCTTTTATAGGGACTAACCATAGTGGGGCAGGCTGATTTCAACAACCATATAAAACTCAAATCAAGAATGCTTTACTCTTTCCCCAAAACTATATTAAGTACTTGATATCAGTACTAATTAAGTTTATTAATCCAGCTAATCTGTTTTCTCTTTCAGTCAAAGGACAAAATGATGAGAGGGTCCCGCAGAGGCTGTGTGAGACTCAGGGTAAGTATTGTCTCATAGTTTTTAACATCACGCCATGGTCACTGTAGCCCTTTTGGATAGAGCATGGAACTGGGGTTTTGAGATCTGTGACCTATTCCTGATTCAGCCACTGGGCTGGCAAGTTACTTGACCCTCTCTGTTTCTACATCTGTAAAGTTTCTTGTTCATGCAGTGCTTTATTGTCTTTCGTGAACAAGTAGGTTTGTGAGGTTGTAGGTGTGTTCTTGTACTGTAAATCACATTTTGGTTTTCACTTACTTTTTTTTTTTTAATTGGCTATGTGCCCCAACACTTTCTAAGCCTACAAAAAACTGATGCAGGGATGTTTTCTTTCTGATGTGTCCTGATGTCTATAACGGTGCCACTTGATCTACTACCTCTGGTCAGTAACTGTGCTACTAAATGTCTCAGAAACATCAAGTGCCAGGAATTACTGATTGGCATGAAGAAGAAGAAGTAGACAAAGATGAACAAAAAAGTGGGGGGTGGAAGAAGGAAGAACACACTAGGCAAAACCATACTTCACCTCATCAGTCAAGATTTCTATGAACTGGGGACAGGGAAATGAAGGTGGCTGCATTAGAGGAGTTGAGGGTGTCCATGAAGCACTTGTGTTTTGAAAGACTTGCCTGGACAGAGAAGAAGCAGTGCTGAAGGGAGCCTTTTGAGTATCTATATCTCTGCAGGCACACTGAAAGTACTGCAAGGTGGAGACATAACTAGTTGGATCATTATGCTCAATGAGCAGTCAATATCTAGCTGGGAGGAGGTGTCAAATGGAGCTCCCCAGTGCTCTCTCTGGGTTCCAATATTGTTCGACATCTTCCTAAATGATTTGGATGGTGAGATTGAGTGCTTGCTTAGCAGATTTGCAAATGACACCAACTTGGGTGGATTTGCAGACACTCAGGAGCATAGGGCTAGGATCCAGAATGATTTTTGGGCCATCTTTCCAGTCTATCCAAGTCAATCTGGTGAAATTCAGTGAGAACAAGTGCAGAGTCCTGCACTTGTGACAACATAATTACATGCACAAATACAGGGAAATGACTGGCCAGGATACACTACTGCAGAGAAGGATCTGTGGGTTACAGCTGCATATGAGCCAAGAGTGTGCTCTTGTTGCCAAAAAAGAGCTAATGGCATACTGGGCTGTATTAACAGGAGCATCACTTGCAAATCCAAGGGAGCTGATCTTTCCCACTCCATTTGGCACTGGTGAGGCTTCACCCACCTGGAGTACTGTGTCCATTTTCCGGGCTCTGCACTTCAAGAAAGATGGGGCAGATTAGAGTCTGGCAGAGTGACCAAGATCAGAGACAAGGGAAGCATGATTTATGAGGAAAGGCTGAAAGAATTAAGTTTTATTTAGTGTGGAGAAGCAAAGAAAGAGAGGATTGATTAATTAATAGTCTGCAAATACATAAGGGTGACTAATAACAAGATAGAGACCACAAACTGTTCTTGATGGCCATAGGGACAAGACTAAGAGCAATAGCCTGAGACTGCAGCAGGGGAAATGTTAGGTCAAAGATAAGGAAGAATTTTCTCACTATGAGGGTCTTTTTAAGCATTAGAATAGGTTGCCTAGAGAGGTGGTAGAATCTCCATCCTTGGATGTTTTCGGGTGCAGGTTAGATTGACAACTAGAAGGTTGAGAGGCGACCTTGTGGCTGCCTTTAAGTTCATCACGGGGGCACAGAAGAGAATTGGTGAGTATTTATTCACCAAGGCGCCCCCGGGGTTTACAAGAAACAATGGCCACAAGCTAGTAGAGAGCAGATTTAGATTGGACATTAGGAAGAACTTCTTCACGGTTCGAGTGGCCAAGGTCTGGAATGGGCTCCCAAGGGAGGTGGTGCTCTCCCCTACCCTGGGGGTCTTCAAGAGGAGGTTAGACGAGTATCTAGCTGGGGTCATCTAGACCCAGCACTCTTTCCTGCTTATGCAGGGGGTCAGACTCGATGATCTATTGAGGTCCCTTCCGACCCTAACATCTATGAATCTATGACACTTGCCTGGGATGGTGTAGTCAGGGATGATCCTGCCTGGAGCAGGGGGCTGGACTAGATGACCTTATGGGGTCCCTTCCACATCTTTTTTTGTCCTACAATCCTCAGAGTTCACCACATAAGTCCATTTCTCTCTCCTGCCAAGTAGAGTTGCTTCCCTGGTCCCCTCTATTTGTGCTTATCCCCATCCCTCACAGGACCTCTGGTACAAGCAGCAGTACCTTGAGGAGCTGAAGGGGCAGTGAGCAAACATGTAAAGGGATGTGGGTTGGGGAGAGTAGAAGGTGCAGGAAGTGGGCCATTTGTGAAGGTCTCTACTAGCATCAGTAGAGGTAAGAGGAGTTATTCTGCCTAAAGTGGCGAGCAGATCTTTGTTCCAGCTCATTCCTTGCTTCCGTTCTGTTCCCTTTATATCTAAGCTTATAGGTGAATGCTTGAGGGGCCTACACTTGAAGAACATTTTTGGATAATCTCTCAGGTCTCACACAAGGAGGCCACCAGTCTGAGATATGCATCTGTAGCTTAGTTGCATGTTTTGGACATTCTGGTGCCTCTTCTGGGCCGTTGAGAAATCCCACCCGTTTGTTCTGACTGACTTGGCATAAACCAGGGTCCTATAGATGAGGCAATGCAGCCCCGATCATGTGCCAGGAAGCGCATCTGAGGCATTGAGTCTACCAGTGGTTCTGGGGCATATACCAGGGGCTACTCTAAGTGGGCTGCGTTGCCTTGTTTTGGAGATTTTGTGCACACCTAGTGGGAGTGAACATGAAGAGTATGCTTCTTGGTTGCAGTCCTGTGCACAGAACATAGGTAATGTAGTACACAACTTATCTCAGCCCTATTGGTTTTTCTAATTCTAACGTTTTTAAAAGGCATTATGCATTTGAACCTCTGCATCATCAGCCAGAACTTGGTTCTTAAAAGTCCTCATCTTGAAATAATATGTGCCTGGAAGAGGAATTCCTTGGAAAAGCCATGTCTGCTAATTCTGTGTCCTTGGGGCAATCATAAAACTGTCAGTGAAGAGACCAGTCACAGCAAAATTGGTCCCTTTACAGAATGTCATTAGTTCACCTCCAAAGAGTGCTAGCAGTTTTTGCTCCATCTCACGAACTTGTAGTATCAGCTGTTCTAAAATAATGTCTTTCTATTATGCTTTTTTACCATTTTTTTTTTTTCCCCCCAAGGTCGCTCCTTTTAGAGTTTTCCTGAGTTACCATATTAAAGCAGTGTATTAATATTTTTCTTTCCCCTTTCTTTGTCAGTCAAACTTCTGTCTTGACAAGAGGCGAGTGCTTCATGATGCCAGAGGAAGGCTTGAGCAAGGGGAAAGGGTAGTAAATCTGTAGTTGAGTAATGTGAATAAAACCAAATGATTGATATTATTTTACTTTTTTTTTTTTTTTTTGAATCATGCAAAATTTTTCTCTTTGGATTTTACTTATTTTATTCTCAGTGAAGTAATTTTACATTTGTTCCAGACCTTGGGACAAAGTCAAACCAGGTCCAACTGCAAGGCTCCAGGGGAACCTTGGCGGCAGTCAGCTTGTGGTGTTGGTGTGCTGGAGAGATGTGTGTGTGTTGTCACACTTATTTCAGGCTTTCAAAATATTATGGTACACACTTTGAACAGGCACATCTAATCCACAAATGAGAGATTAAGGGTTTTGTCTAGTGGGACACTTCGCTAGATTTGTGCCATCCAGAGATTGACCTTGATTCCTACAGTAACGAGATGAAGCATCTTCTGTTCTGTGGAAGACCTTAGCCTGAGTTCCCTGTCTGCCGACTTTCTCTACGGACAGGGAAATGTCTATGCATCTTCCTGCCTACTCCTCTGGTTCCCAGAGTGTTATGCAAGGTGACACAACTTCATTCAGTTGATCCTGCTGCCTAAGGCATTTCTAGTCACTGAACCTACTTTTCCTGTCCCTGTTGCAGGGGTTATGGAAAGCAGCTGTGTAGCTGCTGATCACTCAGGACTCCAAGTACCCAATTCCACGTGAACTGGGTACTGCTTGAAAATTGCCCACATGGAATGTGCGTACGAATGTGAACTTGGAGGAGAGAAAGCAGCTACTTACCATAGCAACCAAAGTTCTTCAAAATGGGTGTTCATATGTATGTTCCGCTGCCCACTTTCTATTGCCTTTTCTCAGAGTCCAAGACCATTTTATTTAAAGAAAAAAACAAGGCCTGGAAGAGTCCTAAGGAAGTCATCTAGTTCAGAGAATCACAGGAAAAATAGTCATCTAGTTCAGCCCGTTGCTCAAGGCAGACTCATCCCTGTTTAAACTATCCCAGTCAAGTGTTAGTCTAAACTGGATTTAAGTTTCCAGGGATGGCAATTCCACAATCTCTGTAGGCAGTCCAATCTAAATTTCTCGTGTTTTTGTAATTCAGTATTGTTGTTCCTTGCCCTGTACCCTTCAGCTGCAGAGAATAGCCTGTTGCATCCTCCTGATAACCACTGTTAGGGAATTTGAAAACTGATATCAAGTTGGGTTCCCCTCCCTTACCCACTAGTCTTCTCCAGACTAAGTAGTTCCAGTTCTGCTAATCTCTTGCAAGCTGTTTCCTAGACCTCTGATAGCCTTTTTGTTGTTGTTTTCCTTTGAATGCATTCAGATTTTTCTTATGATAAATTTGTCCACGTCTTTCTTGTAGTGCGATTCCTAAAAACTGGATGCAGTACTCCGGATGAGGCCTCATCAGTACTGAATAGAGCAGAAGAGTCCATTCCTGTGACTTTCCTGTTTAACACATCCTAGTTGCTTTTGCCTTTTCTATCAACAATATTATATTGATCTCCAAAGTGTCTGCTCCCTACTCACCTCAGTGTCCTCACCAAATGTACTAGGGAGTACATTTGGACCTTCTCCAAATTAACAAAGATGTTACATGGTAGCAGACCAGGACAGATCCTTGGAGAACCCCATTTGATATCTCTTTTCAGTTGACATTTGAGCTATTGATGACTAATTTTAGAGCACAATGATCCATCCAGTTAAGTGCTCCCCTAAAGGAGAATCCATCTAGATTAGGGCTATCCAAATTCTGAGTAGCTAAGGGCACAGGGCAGGTAGCAGAAACTGGAGAAGGGATGGAAGCCCAGAAATCCCAGGGGCAGCAGCAGAAGTGGTAGCCAGGTTGGGAGCCCATGGGTTGGGTTTTAGCCCCTTGGGGGCTGTATGAGGTCTGTGGGCCACCAGTTAAACAGCATTCATCTAAGTCTAAACTGTGCTTCTGTAGCTTGATGATGATAACACTGTGGGGGACAGTATCAAAAGCCTCACTAAATTTGAAAGTACAATTTTATTCACAAGCTCATCACTTTGACATAGATGGAAATTGGTTTGGAAAGCATGACCTGCTCCTGATGCATGCATTTTGACTGGTTCTTGTCCCCTTGTTACCTTTATAAGTGCTTAGAAACAGATTCTGGGGCTTTGTAGTTGAGATGGAAACAAGGAATGGGAAATGTGCACTGTCCTTTATTGACTTTGCAGAGCATGAGTTGGATCAGGGTGTGGGCATGCCATCTGGTTACTAACGTGCTATGTTGCACATGAGCCCATAGCAGAAACATGTGCCTGGGCAGTGTGCTTGAAGTTCAAGTTAGTAAGGTAAGTATCTTCCCTCTTAAAACCAGATGTAAAAAACAAACCCAAGCTTGCCGTTGTCCTGTTTCCCAACCCAAAGTGATCATTCCCTTGCAATAGCTTTCAAAATCAGAGGGTTGGAAATGTTAGAACAAGTCAGGTAATCTGACTAGCTAATTATCCTAGTACTTTTGCAATATTTCAGATCCATCCAGAGAGTTGTTTAATCCAATCCAAGGTTGGATCCAAGGTTATATTTGAAACTGCACTCCATCTTGAGTGTCACAGGAGGAAAAATATTGTATTTGATATCAACAAACATTCATTCTTTATTCAAGTTGGTAAGAACCACTTAAAAAGCATGCTATGTGTGTACCTTATTCTGAAGGCAAAACTCCTTCTGCTGGGCAGTTAGAAGCTCTTGTGCTTTTTATTTCCGCTGTACAGTATTTGAAACTTGCAAGCTGTATTAGAATCATAAAAAAATAGAGTTGGAAGGGACCTCAGGAGGTCATCTACTCCCCAGCTATATAATTTCAGTCAAGTTTTTGTCTACCCAGGTGTCAAAAACCTTCAAGGATGGAGATTTCACAACTTCTCTGAGTAAACTGTTCCAGTGCTTTACTACCCTCCTAGTAAGAGTTTTTCCTAATACCTAGCTAAGCTTGTCTTGCTGCAATTTGAGACTGTTGTTCCTTGTCCTGTCATCTGCCACCACTTAGAGTCCAGCTCCATCCTCTTTGCAACCCCACTTCAGGGAGTTGAAGGCTGCTATTAAGTCCCTCCTCAGTCTTCTCTTCTCTAGACTAAATATGAGAAGAGGCTGAGGGAACTGGGCTTAACTCATGTGCCTCAGCTCTCTAACCGTTTTCATTGTCCTGCATTGGACTCTGACCAATTTGTCCACATCTTTTCTGTAGTGGGAGGCCCAAAATTGGACACAGTATATCAAGTGTGTCCTCACCAGTGCTGAATAGAGGACAATAATCACTTGCCTTGATTTTTTTTTCTGGCTACTAATGCAGCCCAGTATGCCATTATCCTTCTTGGCAACAAGGGTGCATTGTTGGCTCTTATTTGGTTTATTGTCCACTGTAACCCCCAGATCCTTTCCTGCAGAGCTGCTGCTTCCCCAGTCAGTCCCCAGCCTGTACCGGTGCCATGAGATTGTTCTATCCTAAGTGCAGGCATTTGCACTTGTCTTAACTGTAAGTCATGACATTTCTTCTGGTCCAATCCGTCAGTTTGTCTGAGAGGCTCTCTGAAGATGCCTCTCACATTTTTGCTTGGGTTTGATGTAAGCAGCATTTTGAAAACTAGCTTTCTAACCAGTTTCTATCCTTCTGTTATGCTAGTTGAAGACCTGAAGTTGGTATTCAGTCAAATGTTTAAAAGAGTAATCTGGTTAAAATCATAATAGTAATAGCAGAGTCCCAAAGCAGTGTCTCCTTTTGTGCCAAAAGGCTTTCAAAAAGGGAACTTGGCAGCATCCAGCAACGTAAGCCTTTCTTTCTAGGCATTCAGTGGTTTTGTAAAGACAAGTATGGGATATAGTGTAGAACTCTTGTAGTTTCTTCTGCACGTCTCTCTTCAGATGCGAGTGACTTCACGTCTGGGAATAGGGGGACAGGGTTCAAGGAATTTCACATGCTGACTATTTAACTAACTTTCTCTGTGGTCAGGCAGTTGGATGAGTTCAGTGAGTCTTGGATGTGGGTATTTTTGCATCTCTGGTTCTTGCCTCTCGCCACTACTGGCGGTGTATGAAAGGTGTATACTCTGCTGCTGCTCATGGTGTACTTCCCTTTTGGACAAAGCAATCCAAAGTCCAAACCCCCTTTCTGTGTTGAAATATCAGCTTCTAAACATCTAGGTGACTGGATCAGTCATTTCAGGGAAGGGGATGGGGGAAAGAGAGATACCTTTATTAAACCTCATTCTGTCCTTCAGCAACTATTTATAAAACCCCATATTTCGTCTACCCCAAATGTCACTACTATCAACTAAACTAAAACACTCTGACGTTAATTAAGACAAAGAGTTCCCCAACATAGGGCTTTCTAAATACATAATAAATATTCTCTCTCTCTTATATTAAACAAAAATCCATAATCCCACTATTTAAAAAAAAAACAAATTAACCCAGAAAACACGCCCCTCCCCCATCCCAAAACAGGTTTACCACAGTTGATGTTGCTGTGCAACTTCTGCTTCACTTACTAAAGTATAAATATTTATAAGTCACCACCTTACTACTTAAACAACTTGAGAGAGAGAAATTTGCTTAATCACGTATTGGGAGACGGAATCCAAGCTGAAGGGGTACAGCCAGTTCATGTGAACCTTCATGGCAGTGTAACAAAGTAGGAGTCAAGTACCTAGGTCCATCTTTTATTTTATATATAAAAAAAATAAATAAATATGTATAAATATTTATATATATTCCTCTCAGAAAGGCCCACCCAACTTAAGGTCAGTTCTAAGACCTTCCTTTCTGTGGCTCTATCCTCACCTGACTGTGTAGGGACATGATCTTGTGCTCAGGGCCACATCACCCAGCCTGCAGGATTCCCTGGGGTCCAGAAATTCAGCAGCAGAAGAGCAGTAATTAGTGTTGCCTCCACTCCCCTGCTGACAAATTTCTGGACCTGTGGGGAGACCCATAGCCTGGAGAATGTGGTCTTATGGCATGGGCTGGAGGTTGAGCACTCCTGGCTTAGCATGTTTAGTAGAGATGAGATTTGGAGGCTTCCCCCCTCCCCTCTAGTTTTTTGTTCCCTTTTAGCCTTTTTTCTAGCATCTCTTTTCTTCCTTCAAAGCAGTATCACTTCTCTGTCTTTTTTTTAAATTCCAGGTTAGCTAGCATTGACTGTAGGGATGGCTCAAAGGAGATGCAATGTTAGCAGAAAGAAAAGCTTCTGAGATCTGGATGTTGCCACAGAGGGATGGATTCTGCAGAATGAGGTTTGGAGGGCAGGTGCAAGTTTAGCTGCTAGACGGTTGCAGGGTAGGAAATGGTACATGACTATGACATAACCACTTTGCCTTGATCCACCTCTAAAGTGACTGCTATTTAAGGGCAGCCTTAGGATTAGACTCTTGAATGGACCATTTGCCAGCTTAGTCCAGGTTGAAGAGTGATGATTTGATTCTTCTTGCACTGCAGCTGGTTGTGTGGTGCTTGCCGTAAGCTGAAGGCATAGATTTGTTCCAAAGATTACTCACAAGGTAGATGCTTGAGGATTGTAACTTGATGGCTTTGGAGCTTGAGGGGAGATTTCAGACCTTGGATAGCTACTCATAACTTTCACTGACTTCATTTGGGTTGTAAGGTTACTGGCTGGTTATACTCCCATTTGTTGGGAGACTGATTTTGCTTTCTTTTTTAAACCTTATTCTTGGATTTGCTGTTATTGTGGAAACTTTAGTTTGTTAGACTATCACCGGAGACACAAAAGCTTTTGTATGTGAATGAGTTAGAAGTGGGTGATGAATGGTCTCTGCATAGTGATTGCTAAATGCTCCAGTGACAGTAGATCAATTTCCAACTTCATTTGCTTATTCTATAACTTAAAATGGCTAGATAACTTCCACAACCCAAGTTCTGCCCTTGAAGTGACTTGTGCTGTTTGGGCTGTGCCTTTTAAAGAAGTCTGTAGCAGTGTCTGTCTTCTCTCTCAGGATATTGGTAAAAAATAACTACATAAAATCATATGTGTGAGTTGGAAGGAAAAGCGTAAGTGTCTTATAATAAACTCGTTTAGTTAACTTTTTCTGCACACAAAATTCTCTTTTGTATTAAAGATGCAGACAGGGTTTGTGTTTCCAGGGTTGCTGAAAGTACATATATTGAATAATAGGCAGAGAAATGAAGTACTGATCAGAATGGATAGAAAAGGAAATCTGAGCTGTAATTTCAAGTGAAGGGGCATGTAAAAAAAATTAGATTGATCCAAATATAAACTTTAGAGGAGATGGTGCTGTCATCTACTGCAGTACAAGTGGAAAGTAAGGGCAAAGGACAATGTTAATCTACGATCCTTTGAGGAGGGAGAATGAAGGTTGGAGTAGATCTGTAGGTATTTCGTCGTCTTGTGCATTGAGTGGCTCCCACTACTCGGAGAACCAAGGCAGTGGTTCAGCCAGGCTGCTGAGAGAGCTCCTCAGGGGTGCCATGATGCAGGTGATGTGGTTTCCATGGCAGCCAGGTATGTGTCCACTCCTATATTAACCTCTGATGCCAGTCCCCCATCCTTCCTGTCCCTGCTGCCCCACATGCTCCTCCTGGGAATAGATGTGTTTAGGACAGTTTCATCTGCCCTGTGTGCCTCTGTTTCTGGCAGATGCTGTGCAGGGTCAGACCAGGGAGGGCTGCAGTATGACCCAGCTCTCCTGCTTGGTTTAGGGTTATCAGAGAACCATAATGAGGCAGGAGAGGGGGCATATGCTGCAGGTGCTCACAGCTAGGCTGTGCAGCAGGTGTGCATGGCACTTTACCTATTGGCAGCATCACCCAGTTGAGAACCGCTGAGGTAAATTGAGCCAGCGCAATGGTTGTTCTCAACTGGGGATGCTGCCACATGCCAAATGGTAAAGGTCTGCTCTGACTTCTAGTTGAGAACCACTGCACTGGGGAAATCTCACTTGGGGGGGGGGTGTATGTGTGTGCATAGAGGTGCAAGTAGTTGAATACATTGTAAATGGCTGAACAGGGAACTCCAGAAAAGACTGGGGGCAAAGAGAGATTCACAGGCAGTGGAAGCAGGGGGCAGCCACCAAGGAAGAATATATCTCCCTGGCGTGCTATTGTAGGGGATCAGTTAGGCAGGCCAAGGCAGGACTGGAGCTTAGGCTGGCTACAACTATCAAGGACAGTAAAAAGTCCCTCTACAGATGCATAGCAAACAAAAAGAAGGCACAGAGTAGCATAGGGCCCCTGCAGGACAAACCAGGGCAGTTGGTGACAGACAAAAGGGAAAAAACAGAGCTATTCAATGAGTTCTTCGCTTCAGTATTCCTAAGTAGTGGCCAAGACAGTTCGCCCAACTTGAACATAGATGGATGTTTGGGAGGCACTAGACTGCCAGCGGTTAGTGCTGACTTAGTTAAGGAGCACTTGGAGGGGCTGGATGGGTACAAGTCAGGAGGCCTGGATGACCTTCATCCAGGGGCGCTGAGGGAGTGGCCAGTGTCATAGCTGAGCTGCTGTCACGGCTGTTTGAGCACTTACGGTGCTCTGGCCAGGTCCCCGAAGACTGGAAAAGGGCCAACGTGGTGCCCATTTTTAAGAAGGGGAGGAGGGATGAGCCAAGTAACTTTTTAGGCCAGTCAATCTTACCTCTATCCTCAGGGGGAAAACACTGGAAAAAATCATTAAAGAGAGCATTTGTGAAGGCCCAGCAGGGGAAATGATGCTGAAGGGAAACCAGCATGGGTTCATCATGGGTAGATCCTACCTGATGAACCTTATAGCCATTTATGACCAAGTCACACACTGCCTAGACACAGGAGCCAAGGCTGATGTCATCTGCCTGGACTTTAAGAAGGCCTTTGACACAGTTTTGCATCCTTTTCTCATAAGGAAGCTAGCAAGCTGTGGAGTGGATGCTTACACAGTCAGGTGGGTGGCCAAGTGGCTTAGGCACCGCACCCAGAGAGTGGTGGTGGATGGGTCGTTTTCGGCTTGAGGTGGACAGTGGGGTCCCACAGGGTTTGGTCCTTGGACTGGTGCCATTTAATATCTGCATCAGCAATTTGGACAAGTGTGTGGAGAGCATCCTGTCCAAGTTCGCAGATGACACCAAGTTATGGGGCAGAGTTAACACACCAGAAGGCAGGGAGCAGATACAGTCCGATCTGGACAGGTTGGATCAATGGGCAGAACGCAATAGGATGCAGTTTAACAAAGACAAATGCAAGGTGCTCCACCTAGGGAGGAGGAATCCCCAGCACACCTATAGGTTGGGGGATGACCTCCTCAGCAGCACAGTGGCTGAAAGGGATCTTGGAGTCATAGTTGAGTCCAAGATGAACATGAGCCAGCAGCGTAACAAAGCCACTCACACCTTGTGCTTTAGCAGATGCATGACCAACAGATCAAGGGAGGTGATGCTTCCCCTCTATGCAGCATTGGTCAGGCCGCAGTTGGAGTACTGTGTCCAGTTTTGGGCACTGCACTTCAAGAGGGATGTGGAGAATCTGGAGGGGGTTCAGAGGAGGGCCACTTGCATGATTAGTGGCCTCTATGCAAGACCCTACGAAGGGAGGTTGAGGGATCTGGATCTCTTCAGCCTTCACAAGAGACGGCTGAGGGGTGACCTTGTAGCCACCTATAAGTTTATCAAGGGAGGACAACAGAGATTTGGAGGTGCCCTATTTACCAGGGCACCCCTAGGAATAATGGGTACGAAGCAGTGGAGAGTAGATTCAGGTTAGACATTGGGAAGAAATTTTTCACAGTAAGGGTGGCCAAAATCTGGAATGGGCTGCCAAGGGAGGTGGTACTCTCACCTAACTTGGAGGTCTTCAAGAGGAGGCTAAATAGACACCTGGCTGGGATCGTATGATGTCGGCGCTCTTTCCTGCCTGAGACGGGGTCAGACACGATGATCCTTTGTGATCCCTTCCGACTCTACAATTTATGAATCTATGAAAAATGTCTTTCTATTTTGCTAATTAATGGCTAGGATCAAATTGGAAGAGGCAAAGTTAACTAATTGTACTATCTAATAGTAATGCTGAGATAATTGGTCTTTATTAAAGGCTGAAGACCATAATTTAAGTTGTTAGCCTGCTTACTTTTAACATTTTTTTTTAATGCATCATAACCAGGGATCAGGGCTTTTTTCTGATTTAAAAAATTGCAAAATCTCTGATTTTTTTTTGAAGACCCAAAAATCCATGATTAAAATGAAAGGTTCCTCACTCCTTTTTCCCCCCTCCCCTCAGGCCCCAGTCCCCCCATCCCTGCCGGAGGGGCTCCCAGCTGCCAGGGCTACAGGGCCAGGGACCCAGGTCCACAGCCCCCTGCCCTTGGCAGAGGTGGCAGCTGCTGCATTGGAGTGGAGCCTGGCTTTCCCACCCTGCTCCCTGCCTGCTGTGGGTTTGAGTGGGGGGGTGGGGCTGGCTCCCCACTGCTGTGTGCACTTCTGGGAGGGCAGGGGAGACCTGTGCCCCCCAGATCTGTGCACAGGGCAGGGGTGGGCAGGGGCTGCCCGCTGTGGGCTTAGGCTCCGCCCTGCTGCCCTCCCCTGGGGTTTCCGCAGCCCAGCAGGTGCGAGGCGGCGGCACAGCAGGAAACACTGGAGCCTCGCAGGAAAGCTGCTGCTTCCTGCAGGCTCTGCGCTGCCCCAGAAACACGTCTCCTGCCCACGGGACTGCAGTGAGGGACACGACCCTGCTGCTGCCATGTGCGCAGGGGACACATTGCCAGGGCAGTGCAGAGCTTGCAGCGGCAAGGAGATCGCTGTGTGGTCCCACTGTGCCCTTCATCATTGGGTCATACCTGCTGGGCTATGGAAGGCAGAAGGGTGGGAGCCTGTGCCTGCACCCACCCCTGCCCCATGCTCAGATCTAGGGGGCAGAGGTCCCCCCTGCCTCCTGGGAGTGCATGCAGCAGTGGGGAGCTGCCTGCCGCAACCCCACCTTGGTCTCTGCCGGGCCCCAAGCCCCATGCACTGCTGGGCTGGACAGCAGCCCCAGCCCTGCCCAACTTCCTCCCTCCTTCCCCAAGGGGGCTTCAATTCCTCGCTGGCGTGCCCCCCTGCTGTGCCCACTTGCCCACGGGAGTTGCTCTCTAGGCTGCCAGGGGCCATGTGCATATACATGGCGCCACCTGCCTGACTGCTCCCCTCTCGCTTCCTCCCAGCCACTTCATCGGATGGCACCCTGCCAGCCTGCAGAGAGCTCTTTGTAAAAGTGCAAAATCTGTGGGTTTCTCGGCTAAAATGAGAAATCTGCATTTTGCTCCAGTAAAAGGGGAATTCATGTTTTTCTGTGGGCAACGGAAAACTTGGATCCCTGATTATAACAAGTGCTGCTGATGTATTGTTCCTTGGTTTGCTTTTAAAGCATCACTTGGTGTGCAGCACAAAACAGAACAGGGCTTATTTTGTTGTGCATTGCAAACTGTTACCGGAAGAGCAAAAATAGGTACAGTATATACTTATTCAGAAAAATTCTGACGCCTTTTTGTATATTAAAAACGCTTGCGTTTCTGGATTGAAGTATGGAGGTGTTTAATGTTCGGCTTGATTCCTTTAGTTGCAAATGGCAAATATTTTCTTTTACATTTTTGTCCTCTTGTTAGAAGCAAATCAGATATTCTAAACTTGTCAATGTGCTTTACATTCTGGTCGTGTAGTGATAGAGTGGATGCTGCTGATGTCACTGTTTGCCTTATCAGGATTTTTCCTCTTTGTTTCACAGGGAGCTGTGATTGGTATAGACGATGAGGACGACAGCACCTTCACAATAACTGTTGATCAGAAAACCTTCCATTTCCAGGGTAAGCTGAAAGAAGAGGTTCTCTTATTCTTATAATTGATCTGCCTGCTGATAGCTATATTGTTTTGTTGTTTGGATGATATGAAAAAAATGGCAATTGAACTGTTTGAATGAGCACTCGGGGAACATTCTGGATCTAGGGGTGCTGCAGGTTAGGCAAGGATTTAAATCTGCAGTGGAAACATATGTGCTAGAAAAGACTGTAGCTTTGGCAGGATCTGACAATTAAAAATTTAAAGGATAAATCAGTCAAGGGGGAGAGAATAATGGGTTTCTGCTGACGGGTTGTTTTAGCAAAACCATTGCTGATCTTCATTGTCAAGATATGCCTTCCTGCATGGAGGGAGTCATCAGACCGGTGTGGAAGGTTTCAGTTTGTGTTAATGTAGAACTTGAAACTCCATTGTGAGGAGAGTAGAGAGAAAATTTGACTTAAAGGTGGCGCTTTGCTTCAAGATCTACAAGTTTGCTTTCATTTCATCTGCATTTCTGTGTTTTGTCTGCCAGTCACCATTTCTCTGCTATTATCACTTTATTCACATTTACTAACTCCAATGCCATCTGCTACTGCTATGTTTCGTCATTGCATGCTATGGTTCACCGGTAGAAAGGGTAAGGTACTGTATAATCATTCTTATTGCTGCTGCTACAGAACCCCTCTATTATTTTTAACTGCCACATTTGGTAAATACTGTAATATTTTCTTTCTTCTGACATAAGGCTGAAATTGTAGTCTTGTCTGTCCAGTAGACTATCCTTCAACGAAATGTCTGTTTGTCCTTTCTCTTGTTCTACTATTTCTCTGAAATAGCGAGTTAAGAATTTTATAACCTCTATAGAGCTGAAATTTGTATATGACTCTCTCAGGGGAGGGTGAGAGGTGAACATTAATTTGGTAATATTCCAGTTAGTATAAATGATAAATTTACAGTGCTAAAGCATTTATTGTGCTATGTACACTTCTGCAGATTAATGATTGATTTGGGTTCACTAGCGCATATTTTGTTGAAGTAGAACACTTCTTATGTATTTCCATTATATCTCTAATGATGCACATTAATCATGCACCATATTATCACTGATATGTGTATTTCCTATGCTACAGTACCTCCTAAATAATGCTGCTGTACTCTGGTTTCTCACTGCATTAAACCTCATAAATGTTGCTTTAAAATGCAGTGCTGACTGCAAGACTTAACTCCTCTGTTCTCAAGGATGACTGATAAAATGCAAGGGTAAGCTAATTGCTTGTGCGGAAAACTATGTCAGTATTCTGGCAGTCTTTCAATGTTTATGAAGCTAAATACTAATGTATGAGAGCTTGATGCAGGTAAAAGCAGAAATCTGGAATTCTCTCATCTGCAGTTACTAAGGGAACACCTCTTCAGCATTTCCCTCATCTGCAGCAGTCCTTCCCTGTGGAAGGGGAGCAAACCCCTTGAGAGAGCCATTATTGCTTGATACAAATATTGTTGTCGTGAATATTCCTTCAAGTACAAACACTCTCCTGCATGCACTAATTTTGTCATTCATATCTGTGCTGTAGAATCGTAATGTCTTGACGTGCATGTTGATTTTTATATTATGTATTTTTATTCAGTTCAGGATCTGCATCCAGTACAGTGTTTTCTATATTGAAATTACTTTTGTGCTTGTCTTAGTTTTGTGAAGATAGTAATACGGTGAAATTTACTGACTAGACTGATGTAAGAGAAAATAATAGTGTATAGTCAAGATCTAAGTGCTGTGAGGTTAAAGAGTAAAACACAATCAACCTTATGGAAATAACTTCATTTGTTTAATGTTCACTAAAGAGGTGCAATTTTTTTGTAGGGGATAATGTGTGCATATACATGTCTTATTTAATAAATTAAATATTTTGGTATTTAAAGATGTTTATTTTAATTGGGAAAAGTTAAGGAGGATTGCATCACTTACGAGTTGTGAAGCCATTGTAATTATGTAGATTTCTCTAAATGAGTTCTGAAAATTTTTATAATACCATTTTTTTAAGCATGCTCACATGATACAGAAGAAATCTGTGCTATGTAAGACATGCAGTATTTATTATGTTGGCCATCCAAAAATTGCATGCTAGAGAAGATTTACTTCACAAGCTGCTTGGTTTTCATTTAGGCAAAAAAATATTATTCCTTGAATCAGGAAAAGGAGGAAAGAAAGCAAAGTAGCGGTTTCAATATATTAACATGTACTGTTTCTACTCTCCTTTTCCCCCCCCACAAACCCAAAACAACTTGTAAGTGTTAATTTCAAAGCCTGATCACCCAGATCTAATTAGGGAGTCTCCTGTTCTTAGTGGGATGAAGCTCTTCACTTAGGTGCTGAGTTAACAGACCTTACACTGGTGATGGAGCGCCATTCCTGTGGGCAAAAGAAAGAAACCTTTTTTTTTTTTCTTTTCCTTGTGTAGACTGGCTTTCTCATATGGTTAGGTACAGACATTCAAAACGCCTGAGGTGAAATCGATCTGTTGCGTGGTTTTCTGCAGTTTAGATGGGAAACGCACACATTTGCCCTTTGGTGGAGTGCCAAATCTTAGACTGGGTTCCGCCATTTTAAACCAGGCTGTGTGCCAAACTTCTGTTCTGTTACTGGTATAGTGATTGCAAACTGGTCTTACAGCAGTAAAAGTGCAAGTGAGGCAGGCAGAGGTGCATGATTTAATTGCAGAGCCTTGTGATCCATTATTTTTATATAGAGAGCTCTATATGATGGCATGGCGCTCCCTCTCACACCAGCTCCTGTCTGCTGGGCCATGGAGAGGGCTTCCCAGAGTAGCTGTGGACAGGCTGCAGCCCTGCATCCCACTGTGGGTACAGAAATCTGGAGGGGTATGTGTTCCCCAAGCTCTCCTGCTGCATCACTTGTACCCACCCCCTGTCCTTGCCTTGTTGCCTGTGCTCTGTCCCCACCCCCACAATAGACTTACCTGGAGGGAGCTGCAGGAGCTTCACCACCCTGCCTGGTTGCCATGTGCATGTGTGCACATGCACGTAGCATCCCACTCTGGCCAGCCCTTTGCAGGCTGGAACTCAGCCAGCCTGCAAGAGCAAACCTGCGATTTCCCAGGCTTTTCTCCTTTCAAGTAGAAAATTCACATTTTTTCTGTGGCAAATGACGAAAACCTGGATCCCTGATCATTACTCATTTGGTATAAAACAGGGGTGGGCAATTATTTGGGCCTGGGAGCTACATAGAGAGATTTGATGAGTTATCACGGGCTGGGTCAGCACCCCACTTCTGCAACAACTCACCAAAACTTCTGGCCAAGTGGATGGAAGGCACATGAGCTGGAGCTGGAGCCCTGCATGCTGGGGCAGGAGCTGCCTTGCTGAAGTTTCCTTTTCACCCGGAGCAGTGCAGCAGGAACAGGAGGAGACGAGCTGCTGCTGGAGACAAGGAGAGCAGAGCAGCACCCGAGAGCAGCCCTGCCAGTAAGCTGTGTGTGGCGGCCCACACCAGTCCAGCAGGCATGGGCTGGAGCACAGTACTGGCTGCCCCAGGTGGGGCTGTGCCCCACGAGCACTGCAGGGGCAGCTGTGGGCCAGATGCAATTAGCAGGCACCCCCTGTGGGCCAGATCTAATCAGCTGGTGGGCTGCATCTGGCCTGTGGGCTGTATATTGCCTACCCCAGTATAAAGGAATAAAATGAACTAAATAAATGTTTTGTGAAAGCATAAGGGGCTTGGCATTTTTTTTTCCCCAAGTGGCTTTGACATTGGGAAGGCACTAACCAGATTAGTTTCCTTTCTAGTGTGCCAAAAACTTTTTTTTTTTTGTTTTTTTTTTTGTTTCCTTTTCTTTTCTTAAATCATAGGAAAATAGGGAAGTAGGGCTGGAAGGGACCTCCTAAGGTCATATAGTCCAGATACTTGCTCATGGTGGGATCATCCCTGACTAACCCATCCCAATTAAGTGTCTGTCTAACCTGCTTTTGAAAATTTCTAGGGATAGAAATTCCACAACTTCTCTAGGTAGCCTATTCCAATGCCTGACCGCTCTCATAACTGCTTCTAGTCCTGTCCCCTGTGGCCACAGATAAAAGCCCATCTCCATCCTCTCTCTAATCACCCTTCAAGTATTTGAAGACTGTTATCAAATCCCTGCCTACCGCAATTCAGTTTTCTCTTCTCCAGGCTAAATAACTATTTCTTTCAATCTTTCCTTATAAGCAGGGATCCGGGTTTTCTGTTTCCCATTGAAAAATGGAGAAAACCATGGATTTCCAACTTTTATCGGAGAAAATGTGGATTTTACCTTTCAGCAGAGAAACTCGCAGATTCTCTGGTTTTGCAAAGAGCTCTGCAGGCAGGCACAGTTCCAGCCTGCAAGAGCTGATTGCAAAAGGGGTGAGAAGTACCCAACCCTGCCCAGAGAGGGGGGAAGCACAAGGCTTGAGGCTTTTTGTAGTCTCAAGGCTCAGCTCAGTCTCACTGCTCGATCCTGAAGCTTTTAAGTTTAGGTAAGTGGGGGTTGCTGGGGGGGAAGCTGGCTGGGGGCTGAGGGAGTGGGGAGGTGTTGGGGGAAGCCCTGGGGTGCCCAACTGGCTGCATATGAACTGCGAGCTCCTACTGGGCTCGGCGCCTCCCCATGCGGCCTCTCTTAAGGGCCGATAGCTCTGGTCATGGTCCATGTGTATCTGGCTGGGCACTCTGGTGGGGAGCGGGAAGGTGTTTAGGAAAGCCACTGTGCCTGTGTGGGCACAACTCTGCAGCTGCACGGCTCCTCAGACAAGTGGGGCATGGCAGTGGTGGGTGGGTGGTGGCAGCAGCTGCTTCATGCAAGCTGCCCACCCCCACCTCAGCCAGGTGGCATGTGTGCAGCCCATAGAGGGGCACCACTGCCCTTGCCCCCTCCCCTCCCCCAGCTCCTGGGAGCAGGCACAGACACAAACTAGCCCCCGCACATTCTCGGTCTGGTCTTCTCCCCCCAGCCCCTACCCTTCCCCTGCATACACATTTACCTGTTGGGGTATGTGTCTGCATGTGTGGGTGGGTTCTGTTGTGGGGGGAGTGAGGGGCAACAGCAGGGCTGGGGATGCTGTGGTGGGGAAGTGAGGGGGGAACCAGCAGGGCCAGGGGAGTTCTGGTGGGGCTTTTATCTTAATCATGGATTTTGAGGTTTTTATCAGAGAATTTGCTATTTTTTATCAAGGAGAATCAGGATCCCTGCTTATAAGGGAGGCCCCTAATCATTTTTGCTGCCCTTTGGTAGACTTTCAAACTTTATACACTTCTTGAAGTTCGGGGGCTGAATAGAGCAGGAGAATCGCTTCCCTTGATTTGCAAGCGATACTCCTCCAACCCAGGTTTCTGTTGGCTTTTTTTAGTAAGAGCACACTGGCTCATTCAGCTGATGATCCACTGTCACCCCCAGGTTGTACTAAGTCCATCTTTTTATTTTGGGCGGGGGGTAAGTAATTTCTAATCTCCCCAGTAGTACTTATTTGGCCCCCAATATAGCCTGTTTTTAAGAGTCTGGTCCAAAGACTGTAGAAGAAAATTGGAAAGAATCTCATGACACCCCATTTGGGGTTTTTTTGTTTGTTTTTTGTTTTTTTTCAGACTAGTTCTGTGAAAATATAACATCCTGAGAGAATGTGGTAGAAGCTGAACTAGTAGGGCTGCCAGTGGTGCTGTTCAAAGGGGCCATTTCTTAGTTTACTACATCTTGGTCTTGGGAAGCTTTCCCACCCCGGTAGTCTAAATGTTCCCTCTCCTAATTGTAATTCCCTTGTTCCATATTGTACAACACTTTCCCACTTTAAGTATTCACACCATTCAGTTATTTGTAAAAATGTTGCTCTGGCCACCATACCTTTTTGTGGTGTTACCTTTGGCCAAGCTATGTATATAAGACAGTCACTTGGAAGATCTGTTCTTCAAACCCCCATGTTACTTGGCTGGGTTTTTTTTTAATGCCTTCTAGAATGTCAGTGTTTTTGAGAAGAAATAGCAAGAGCAGAACACGGCGTTCAAGGTATGTTCTAGCCAGAGCAGTGCCGCCTCCTTGAAATATGACTTGTGACTGCAGGCTACAGACATCATTTGGTTTATGGGTTTTTCTGTTTTTGCTGACATGCCACCCTAGGTACAGCTTTTATGTTAAGTATTTGAATTGTGGATTTTAAATCTGGAGGAGGATCCATCAGTTGGCTCCCATTTCCTCTGAAATATATCAGCTGAACAACGGCTGCTACAGAATAGTTTCAGAGCTGGCATTTGCCAGATGGGCTTTGTTGCTGCTGTTTAAGTAAAGGGCTAGGAGATCAGAGACAGTCCAGAACATTGGTCCAAGCTGGGCCTTGCTTTTAGTTTTTACTCATTGGCAGGTAGCCAAGGACGGGGTCAGGGCTTAACCTTTTCCTCCTACAGTAATGATGTGCAACCTCTTCTAGTCTGCGAGTGGTATGGGGTAGGAAGGAAACGTACTGTATTTGTAGCTTCTTTCACTTGAGGCTATCTGAAGCCCCATTTGGGGGGACAACGGGGTGTACAGTGAGGAACCGTCTTAGGCTGTATATACCACTTCAAATGGTCTGGGAGAATTTTCCTGGTAGAAAAACATACCCAGAGATGCCTGAACAGATTTTAAAATTATGAGCCTCTGAAGAGCAGAGAGTTTGCAGTACTTATGCTGTGCAACCAGGGGGCCCTGATGCACACTTCTGGGTGTGCTCTGCAGGCTCCGTTGGTCTGCCTGGAGGCACACATGGCAGCAGTGCACAGGGTAGTCCTAGATGGCCGACCCAGACTGTGCGGGGTCAGCTTGTGTCTTGCTGTAGTGCAATGTGGGAATTGCGAAGGGGCTGTGTTCTGCTCCCTGCTTGGCTGGTGCAATAGAGTCAAGTGAGCAACAGTCTCCCTGGGGGGGTGGAAGCAAAGCATCCTGGGATGTTGGGAGACTGCTGTGGCTTCTCTGAGTGGAATGTGTGCAGGCATTTAGTATCCCAAGAGAAACTGTGTTGCAGGAATGATTTTTTTTTTTTTTAACCCTGGCTGTTGCCAAGCTTTTTTTTGCTGGAATCGCTACTTTTGCTTGGAGTGTGGGGAGAGAATCTAGAACATCTGTACACTTTTAGCTTCTCCTGGGAGAGCACTGATGTTAATATATGAATGCAGAGAACTTTTGCTACCGTGTGGCAGGGCTGGGAATCTCAATTTGATGCTTCTGGGAATTGTAGACCATGGGCTCATGGGAAGAGCATTTTAGGGATTAGGATACATCTAGCTGTTAATAGTAAAGCCTGTAGTTCTAGTAAATGAAGACAAGCTGAAGGTGTAGAGGTTTGAAATTCCCAGAAGAATCACTGAAGGCCCCTCTGTGCCAGTAAGGAGGGGAGGGCAATCCCTGCAGAGGGCATGGAGGGTTTTTGAAGGACCAGTAGGTGGCTTAAAGGGTGGGAGAGACGACTCCAGTATCCAAGTATGAAGGATGGAGGCAGTGAAGTCCCAGCAGGCCAAGGGAGTTGTGATGATTTTGTTCTCAGTTGTGGTCCATTGTGGAGGAGGAGGGAGCTTCTGGCATTCTTTTCCAGCATACTTGGCTGCTCCCAGCTTCTGCCTTTTTTTGTTACAAAAACCTGTGTTGAGCCCTGCTATTGAGGGATTCTGGTTCATTTGCCTCTTGGGCTCTTATCCTTTGAATATGTCATCATTATTACTTTATTTAACATTTTAGGATGGCTATAACCATAAGATGAAATGCATTCATTTCCAGATTTTTTTTTCCCATTGTTTTGTGAACTTTCATTATTCAGTGCTGATCAGTAGCATTACTCATGCTTGTCCTGGGGGAATAGATGTATGTTCTTCCTCTTCCCTTTTCCACCCATTCCCTGCAAGAAATTTAGCTGTTGGAGGAAACTTCCAGGGCTTGTGAGAAGGCAGACAAAGCTTTTTGTCCGTTTTTTTTTCTACTTAGTGATCTGTCGCCTGCCCTGTGCATTTCAGGGTGTGGTAGACAGGAAGTAGAAAGGAACATATGCCTAGCATTGCTGATTCCTGGCCATGAGTAGTGTTAATTGTTAAGAAAGTCATAGTGCAATGATAAGACCAGAGGTGTTGAAGGTATACTGGAGAGAGGTGAAAAGAAGAGCAGGAAGAAGGCTGGGGGAGGAGGGTTTGCAAGAAAAAAAGCTCAAGTAGAAGCAGAGACACCACAGTTGAGAGAGACTGGAACTGAGGAGGAGGTAGAAAAGATGTTGTAGGTACACAGAGCCATAAGATTATCTTCTGACAGACTGGGTGCAAACTCTTGGGTTCCATTTCCAGCTCATCCACAGACTTGATGCCTTCCCTTGAGTAAATTGTATGATTGCCATTTGTCTTGGTTTGCCCAGGAAGATAAATTATAACCATGGAATCAGGGATGATACTGAGTCACTTTAGAGGTAGAACATGTTCTGATTCTAGGCAGATGGGTAAAGACAGATTGAAAATGCTTGTTTGTTTTAAGCTTCCATCCCTGGAAATGTACTCAAGGGGCTGCTTAAATTTGAACACTTTGAAAGCCTTTCTAAATTCAAAAAGGGGAATTGGAAAATGTTATTGTTTTATTTTTTTTTGTCTTAATACTGGCCGCACTTCCTATGGGGGAGGTCTACTTGGTCACTTTGAGAACTGAAAAAAATGAAATCAAGTGAACTCTTTTTGGGTAAGGCATCTTCACTAGACATGCTTATTTATTCCAGTTTCCTTAGAAAGAAGATTTTTATTTTAGCAACTTTCGTAAGTTTCATTAGAACAGATCTCTTCTAACACGTGTTTTAATTTACTACTTGCATATGTTGAGTCTGTATATTTCATTTTTTCCCA
This sequence comes from Alligator mississippiensis, assembly GCF_030867095.1. Lineage (NCBI taxonomy): Eukaryota > Metazoa > Chordata > Crocodylia > Alligatoridae > Alligator > Alligator mississippiensis. Next base: position 8,595,677 of record NC_081828.1, read on the forward strand.
CATTAAGTCGGAGGTCCTGTTCTTCCTGGAGAAGTGATGAGATCTAGTAAACTGATGATCCAGATATAGGTACTGCTTAAGGAAACATCTGAAAATAAGTTTAGTCTCCTTTATTAGTAGACGCTTGTTTGCACTGCCTTTTTTGGTCCAGTTAAGTGTTCCAAAAGGCCCTGGCCTACCACAAGTACCAACAGCCGACATTACTAATTCAGCAGTTTGAGGAGCAGGATATCGTAGCTTAATTAAAATAAAACATTCAACTTCCCATAGCTAAACACAGTAAGTAGGACTACTGTTCAGTAGTAAGGCTCTTCAAAGAGATTAGTGTTGTTTATTGTAAGGCTTTCTGACTTCTTTTTTTCCCTCTCTGAGCTAGCTTTTCCATTTCTCAGTGTTTCTAGGAGGTTAGTACTTTACTAGTCGACTCTGGAGAAAATGTTCCATTTACTTTAAATTGTTCTCCCCTTCACTCTCAATCTAAACTTGACATTTTGAACTCATTCTGCAGCTGGTATAACTAAGTATGGGTGTGGGGCAGTGGGTAGGGAGGGAAAGGGAATCATAGGGACCTAAAGGTCGTCTAGTCTAAGTTGCCTGGACAGATTTAGGATTTGTTGCTCTTAAATCTCAAGACTGAATTCATTCTTGAGATTTAAGAGCAACAAGGAATTCAGTCTACTTACTTTGAATTACTGGCTCCATCTGTCTATCCTTACATGTCCTGATTCTCCTGCTGGAGTGCTAAGACGAGGGTCTCTTATTGGGTAAGAAAACTTAAAAATCCCCCAAACAAAAGCTTTCTAAACAAGAAGTATATCACCCAAAAATGTTTAAGCCTAATGGTGAAACTTTGTCAAAATTTAAGTTCTGTATGACTAGGACTATCTGGAGCGGAGCTCTGTTAACTTTTAACACTAAAATATTAACATGTCTCTGCCCTTCTTACTTTTGCGCTTAGACTATTAAAAATGTGAGAAAAGTTGCAACCAACTTGTTTTGGGCAACTATAAATAGGCTACCTACAAAAATAGTACTCTTAAGTGCTCTCTCCCATAGGAGGGAAATGGGGACTTACAGGTATTAGTTAGGGGTGCACCAATTATTGGTGGGCTATTGGATCAGCACCAATAAAAGGAGAAATGATGCTTTTGGCTTTTTTTTGGTAGCTAAGGCCGATGCGTTATGACCACATGCCCAGAGCATCCGGGCAAGCGTAGTCCAGTCTCTGTGCCCTGCCTTTGGCCCAAGCCTGAAGCAGACGACAGGTGGGAGGGAGCGCTGGGGAGTGGTCACAGGGTGCTGCACTCAGCAAGAAAAGGACCATTACCAGTTCCTCCTGCTGCTGCTGCCACTGCCTTTGCAACGCCGCTCATGCAGCAGGGGCCCGAGTGCTGGGGTGCCACGGAGATATTGGGCGCTGCACAAGAGCCATTCTGCTCTGCTGGGCACCTTTGCAAAAGCAGCTTCTCCCTGGTGGCCGCAGGAGCCTGGGTGCACGGAGACCCCCAGTGCTGAAACGGCAGTGTGCTCTGAGCTTCCAAATGCGTCTAGTGCTGCTGTCCGCATGAGGGTGCACCCCACCCACCCAGGATGGCAGCACAGGCTGCACGAGGAGTGGGGCTATGGGCAAGAGGGTAACGTGCATGGGGATAAGGCAGTCACTGCCTTCCTCATTGAGGACCGAGCAGGCAGGAGATGGGTGGGTGTGTGTGAAATGCAACTCAAACAAACAAAAACGTTTATTTATATCAGTAGTATACAATGCCTTGCACTATTACTAAATATCAGTTATCGGATCGACACTAATATGATTGGTTAATCATCAACTATTGGTATTGGCCAAGGAAATATTTATCGGTGCACATCTAGTATTAGTGAATAACTACTTGTCTTCCTGGAAAATCTGCCCTGTCACTTACTAATGCAAAGAATCTACTGATAGACGTAGCATTTAGAACAACAGATGTACTATTCTGAAGAATATTCCATTATTAAGCTGAGTTTCCAGAGCATAACGTTTGGTATGTGGCTTAACTATACATTCTTAAAGGAGAGTGGATGGATCTTAGTGACTGTTACTGACTTTGAAGAAGTCATAACATCTTCAATAAAATTTGCAGTAAAATTGTGGTAAACTGGGCTTATTGGAGAAAACATGCCTTTTTATACAGCATCCTGTTTTTAGACAAAAATATAGTTTCATCTTATACAATAGCTTCATAGAAGCTTCATTTTATAGAGGAAGGATTGTATCTTTGGAAATTAGTGCTCCCAAAGAAAGGGATCAACTTGGATAATGAATACGAGCTCCCAATACTGATGTGGTATCCAAGAGAGCAACTATGTTCCCTAGACTTAAGGCAGTGTTGCTGCCATTTTAAGTGAGTCCTTTAGTGGAGTATCATGGCCAGTTCAGGTCTTCACTACTCAGAATAAGTAACAAGCTGGAAAAAGCTCAAAAAAGAGCCAAAACTGATTTGGCTTCTGAATTACCATGGCTTAGCTTGCGCTGCCTGCAGGAGTGTGTGGGCTCGGAATGATGTTTAAACAGATCAACTTGAAGATGTAAATGAAAATATTGGTGGACTACTGCATTGCAATGACAACAGGAATATAAAAAAAAAAAATAAAGCAAAATGTTTGCTGCGCTGCCTTGTGGGAAGTTATCAGCCAAGCAGGAAAGGAAAGGGATTAGTGGTCATGATGTGGATAAGGAAGTGGCTTAAAGTGTAAGACTATTTTGTTGAAAGGGGAGTTAGCTGACAAGAGGGTGGTTACTAGTGGTGTTCCTTAGGGATCAGTGTTGAGACCTATCCTGTTTAATGAGCAGCCTTGTTATTGGAACTATAGGTGTCCTCATGAAATGTGTGGATGACCCTAAGCTGCAGGGATATTGCCAAAGTGAAAGACAACTGCTCTCTGGTCCATAGGAAGTTCTAGATCAGGGGTGGGCAACGTCTGGCTCCATTTCCCAGCAGCCCCTGCTTGCATCACTGCACTAGCTCTCCCCGGTGCTGTAACAGCATGGGGCCAGGGTTCCCATGGAAACTGGCCCCAGCAGCACCAGTGCTCTGCTGCACTGGGTGACAGTGTGGTCCGGAGCTGGGACAGAGCTGTGACCTGCCGCCCCGGGCTGGATCCGCTGTTTTGCTCACCCCGATCTAGATCATCTTGTGGAGTGGGGTATGAGAAATTAAATCAAATTTAGCAGTATAAAGTGTTAGAGGATTTTTTTAGCTTTTAAACTTTGGTTTTCTCTGCCACTCTTGCAGTCACTTTGTTGATTTGTGGTGAAAGGCAATTAAGGTTACTTCCCTGGAAGAAACAGTACAGTCTGCTAGCTTACAGAATGTGGGAGCTGAGTTTGAACAGGAATTGAGTTTTGTATAGGGGGAACACCCAAAACCCCTGCTCCAATTTAGAGCTCCTGGGCATAAGTGGTGCAATGTTGCCATCTATAACTTAGAACATGCTTAGAAAAGCAGTTGATCAGGTCCTGTGATACCGGTGCCTCGCTGTGAACCACACATGCATGCAGCTCCCTATAAACTGGAGTAACATTACCAAAGCTCCTGTGATGTACTGCACCTGTGGTGCCTTTGGGGCATGGTGAATAATGTATATTTAAAAAAGCATTGCAGAAAATCAAAGCAAATGTGTATTTAAAAAAGTATTAAAAAACAGTGTGTGTGTGGTATAAAAGCTTTGAGAAGCATCATGTGATGACCATATGGTCGTTCAGGTTAGCACGCAGCATTTGTCATTTGGCAGAGATGGTGCTGGCATTCTCATATGTTCACATGTGCTTGCACACACGGCTATGACCTGATGTGAAGGTCTGCTCAAAAGGCAGTGTCTAGGCCTACCAGTGTGGACTTAATAGTGGAACGGCTGCAAAAGCATATGGAAAGGAAACAAGAATATTTGTAGGGCTCCTACTTGTTTGTCTCTGTTACTGAATGTAATAACACGGGTGGGAGGAATGTGAGCATCTGTAGAAATACTTGCGTGGTCATTTGAATGTCTGAAAGTCTTGTTTTAGAGATTGGGCTGAGCGGCTTTGAGGCAGTATACAGTTTGAACATGGACAAACAAGCATTGCGACTTGGCATGGGCAACCTTTTCAGAATATATTCTGCATAGAAGAATATTGGATGGCCTGTTGAGATGCATACAGGCAGGCTTGTTTTTCTGTATGCGGTAAAACCCCTACGACATGGAGCTCCACCACAATTATGGCCATTTATCCCCTGCCCTGGCCTGCTGAGGGATCGGTACAATTCTTGGCCTGCTTTTAAATAATCTCCTTGCGTCCATTGTGACAAAACAAAGGAAAACAATCAAACAACCCCCCTCCAAATACCCTCAAATAAAAATTCACCCCCCTCCAAAAAACGAAGAGAAAATGCTCAAGAAAGCTAGCTGTTAATCCTTATGGAAGTTATTCTAGTGTCTTAAATGAGGAAGTGAAACTTTTTATTTACCATGCTAATTTGATCCACACTTCAATAAGGCACCAAGTACCTTTTTTAGAGTAAAAAGGTGTTTTGGGCATGACACCAAGACCAGTATAATGAAGGAGAATGACTAAGAATACCAAACTAGTATTGTTTTTGAATGTAGGTAGGAGGTTTTCATAGGTCAAGCTGCCAATACTACTTGATTTCTGTCCTTTTTCTGTCAGTGTTTCACAACTGTTCATCAGCTTCTGAACCCTAATATGTGTACAGTCTGTGAGCCTCTGCTTTGCATGCAAGAGCCCAGCTTCTGCGCCTCATTTTCAGGAGCTTTGCGTCTCCTGTTTCTCCTTACTGACTTTAACGGCAAGCAGATAGACTATGCTGGGGCATAAGGGAGCATACTGGTCATATAACAGGTTTTAATGTTTAGGGGACTGAGTTTTTTATCTTCAGCCTGACAACAGGCTAGGAAAGAATGGACTAAAAAGTTTATTTAGGCAGTGGAATTATTTTATTGTACGGCTGTCATAGTTACTTCAGTTAACTTTTTGTGCCACAGTTCTTTTGGTTTTAAAAAGCTTTTCTCCCCCTTTAATCATCCATCTGGGATGCCGTCACCATGAAACACAGCTTTTTTCTACCTTGGAGAATAAAATATTTTCAGTTGTGAGATCAGTGGGACTTTTGCCACCAACTTAAATGCAGGCAGCATTGTATCCCCGGCAGTGGAAGGGGATTTGTTTATAAACACGCAGCACTTGTTTGAGACCAGACTGCAGAAACTTGCAGAAAGATCAGTGGGAGTTATGCCTGAACAAAGGATGCATAATTGCTTCAGTTGACTCTCTGGGTGTAATAGGCTTCTTTCCTGAGTTGAGGAGACAGCATTACTTGCAGATAGAAAAGTCAGTTAGTAAGTAGGTCACAAAGGATTAAAATGAAACTTGTATGGGCACATTTACATGTTGCCGTGCTTTAGTACTTCCTTTTGGAAGTACTATAGCACTGCGCAGTATGGGCAGTTACTGCGCTGTGCACACAGCACATGGGTAGATCTCACCACTGTGGGAGTGCACCATCTGGTAATCCTGTGTAGACTCGTATGATCGCTGTGTTGCTATAGTGCGCCATACAGTGACATAGTGTGTTGCTACATTGCCATAGGGAGATGTGTAGAGGCACCCTATTTCACTCTAAGGGGCATTATGGTATTTATAAGATGCTTGTTAAAGAACTCATTTTTTTTTACTTTTTAATGATCACAGAGGTGCTGATTTTTGATATGGCATGTTTGTAGATCATTTCCCCAAGTGCCATCATGTGTGATCTAGAAATGCTAACTGGAAATGTTGTATAATCTGGGAGAGATGTTGGACTGATCTATCTGACCTTTGGGTACCAGCAATCCTGTGATGAGAAAAATATGCTGAATTTCTATATTCCATGTATTCATTGAATAGGTGCATGCCATCTCTTGACAAAATAAGCAGTAATGCTTGAGTTCTAGGGTGAATCTAAAAATGAGATCCACTCTGTGGTGTTCTGGAAATGGATACAGGCTGAGGGCATTTCATTGCTATATCTTGTTCTTTCTTGCTATCCCTCTGCATCTCTTATCTAGCTCCTGAACTGGGTAGGGGAAAAGCCACGCTTTTGTATTTCTCTTTGTATTTGACAACTCTTATATCTGCATTGCCTGCTAACTGCCTGAATTTGTGCGTGTGGAACAGTCACTCCTTCCTGTCTAACAGACGAGTCATGGTTTTTAATAAGGACTTTTTCTTTCTCGTTGTAGTTTCCATCCTTTTCCCTGTTAGAATCCTTGTTTCTTCCTTGTCCATCCTAGGGAGAAAAGGAAACGGCAGAGGGTGAATTTCAAATTGATTTTTATATACATATAAAAAAGATGGCTCCTAAATTTAGGTGTAATATATTGGGTTATTTATTGAGATCTTGGTGTACTTGAACTTGTAAGTGGTATGTCTTAAAAAATCTTGTTATGTTATGATTAAATTTGCAATTGCTTTACAGTGGATATTTTGTGCATGTGCTCCTCTAGAGTTGCAAATAGGATTGTGACTGACTTGAGTGCCCCGTGGCTGTGTGCCTGACACGTGCAAGATGTCACAATAGATTTAACGTGCCTCTTTTCATAGATGTTCTGTAGACACAAATGAGGCATGCTGAAAAGCCTGAGCATATTGAAACACATCTTATTCTGTTCTATAAATATTAGTTCCACTGCTGGGGGAGTTAAAATACTTTGATTTATTTCAAGTATTATGACTGAATCTCTCACTTTACTGCAGTGATTAGAAATTTGGAGATTGGTTTAATGTGGGTTTAGTAGGCTTCATATATATGCAATAGCATATCTTATCATGGTGAAATTAAAGTTAATATCTGTGGATGCTTAATGAGGTAAGCACATGCTAATTTCTGAACTAAGTCTGACTGTAATTTTTTTTTTTTTAAATGCCTGTGTGCCTAATATGCCTGAAAACCTATCAGACTGATCATGCCTATATTGTATCTACACACTATATTGGATTCTTAGGACATACTTAGTTTCCTTTTCAAGTTAGTCTAAAAGATTTATGAAACAGTTCATAAGTACCTGAACTAACACTTCAAATGATGTTTATTTTCATGATGATGTACTGATGATGCTTGTGACTTTTTTTTTTTTTTTTTTGACCTTTCCAATTATGCTGTTTGCTACAGACAGCTCAGTAGGAATCTTTTTTTTCCATGTCTGGAATAACTAGACATTGTTCACTCATTTTATTTTTATGATGCTTGATTACTTGTAGAGTTCAAAGATTAGCTTTGGGATCAGCTGTATTTAAAATTACTTATGCCAAATTCATAAATTAAGATAACAGGTATGCTAATGAATAACATGTTGACATTAAGTTAGATATTGTCAATACAGAAGCAGATTGGAATAGTGTTTCAGGAAGAATTGGATATCCCTGAAGACTACAGTAATAAAATGGGATGAAATTTCACCATAAAAATGCATGATCCTGAACTTGAGGACTAATGACAAGAATTTCTGCTGTAATCTGGGAGCTCAAAATTGGAAGAGCAGAAGAGAGATTTGAGTGTGAATTAGTGCATCACAGGTTGAGTATGTGATGCATCTGTGAAATTGAATCCTAGGACAGGTTGGATAAGGTATTTCATAACATAACAAAGTATTAATACCTTTGTACAAACTACTGTTGAGACCTCACTTGGAAAAATAGATTTCATAGACATTAGGGCTGGAAGGGACCTCGGAAGATCATCGAGTCCAGCCCCCTGTCCAAAGGGCAGGAAGTCAGCTGGGGTCATAGGATCCCAGCAAGATGAGCATCCAGTTGCTCTTGAAGGTGTTCAATGTAGGCGCTTGAACCACCTCTGGTGGCAGGCTGTTCCAGACCTTGGGGGCTCAGACAGTAAAGAAATTCTTCCTTATGTCCAGCCTGAAATGGTCTTGCAGTAGTTTATGACCGTTCGACCTAGTCGTCATCCCTTGGGGCGCCCTGGTGAACAAACGTTCCCCCAGATACTGGTGGTCACCTCTGATAAACTTATAGGTGGCCATCAGATCACCCCTGAGCCTGCGCTTTTCCAGGCTAAAGAGCCCCAGGGCTCTCAGCCTGTCATCGTAGGGTCTGCTTCCCTGACCTCTGATCATGCGCGTGGCTCTTCTCTGGACTCTCTCAAGCTTCTCCACATCCTTTTTGAATTGTGGAGCCCAAAACTGGACGCAGTACTCCAGCTGTGGCCTCACCAAGGCCGAGTACAAGGGGAGAACGACGTCCCGGAATTTGCTTGAGAAGCATCTATGGATGCAAGCCAGCGTTTTGGTCGCTTTACTAGCCGCAGCATCACATTGCAGGCTCATGTTCATCTTGTGGTCAATGATGACCCCCAAGTCTCTTTCTTCCACAGTGCTAGCCAACATAGCACTGCTGAGCCTATAAGGATGCTGTGGGTTTTTTTTCCCCAAGGTGGAGAACCTTGCACTTATCAGCGTTGAACACTATCAGATTCTCATCCGCCCACTTGCTGAGCCTGTCAAGGTCAGCCTGGATCACCCGCCTGTCTTCTGGTGTGGATGCTTTGCCCCAAAGTTTGGTGTCATCGGCGAACTTGGCCAGTCCGCTTCTGACTCCAGTGTCCACATCATTAATGAAGATGTTGAACAGTATGGGTCCAAGGACAGAGCCTTGGGGGGACCCCACTGGTCACAGGACACCACGATGAGTGACTTCCATCAATTACTACCCTCTGGGTCCAACCCCGGAGCCAATTTTCCAGCCAGTGGATCGTGGTGGACCCAAGGCCACAATTGGCCAGTTTCACCAAGAGGTGATCATGGGATACTAGATCGAAGGCTTTTTTGAAGTCAAGATATATGACATCAATCTCTTCTCCCTTGTCCAGGTGATAGGTCACCTGGTCGTAGAAGGAAATGAGATTGGTCAAGCAAGACCTACCCGCAACAAACCCGTGCTGGCTATCCCTTAAGATGTTGGCGTTTGGCCTGTCCATTAAGGATGGCCTCTTTAATTAACTTTTCTAAGATCTTCCCCAGGATAGAAGTCAGGCTAATGGGCCTATTGTTAGCCGGATCCACTTTCCTCCCTTTCTTGAAGATAGGCACCACATTGGCCTTCTTCCAGTCTTCGGGCACTACACCAGAGCGCCAGGAGTTTTCAAAGATCCGCGCTAGAGGCTGGGCTATGATGCTCGCCAGCTCCTTGAGTACCCTGGGGTGAAGATTGTCAGGACTGGCTGACTTGAAGGTATCCAGCTTCTCAAGATGTTCCTTCACGAGGTCAGCATTAATGGAGGTCACAAATGACCAACATTGTGTAATAGTAATGTTAAGAAATAATAATGCAAACAAGACTAGGTGCAGAGAAGGGCTCTTAAATGATCAGAGAAATGGAGAATGTATCTAACAAGAGCAGATTTAAAAGAGCTTGGCTAGCCTAGCAGAACGAAGGCTTAGAGGGTCTACTGTTGCCTTTTTATAAAGGCACTGAGGAGGAGGGGTGTGGCAAACCCTGGAAACCAGCAAAAATATAAGCTAAAGGACAAAAGTGATCTTGCGTTAAGTGTACATATTGATCATTGATGCTCTTGGGCTATAAAATAAAAGATTTCCTTTAACCTTTTAGATAACTGAAGTTCTGGAACAGCTTTTCAAGTAGGAGTACTAGGGGGAAAATAGCATAATTAATTTTAAGATGGCATTTGATCTATTTATGTCGGTGTATGCCATGAAATAGGACTGGAAGGTACCTCCTGGGTTCCCGAGTCCCATGTTCCTATCTGCAGTCTTGAAATACTTACCTGACACGCATCAATGCTGACTGAATTTTGTGTTGCAGTGTGCAGTACAAACTCATTTGACTAAATGTCAAGATTAAAGGTTTGACATCTTTGACAATTTCCCTCTTAAAAATTGGATGTGAATAATGTATCAAACCTGGCAGAATGATTGGCCATAAATTGTTGTCTGCTTTTTGTATCTAATGTACTTTTTCACATAAATTGTTCTGAGTGTATTAGTTAATCCCTCTTTGAATGTCTCCATTGATTGTGCTTCAGTGATCTTTTGGCAGCTGTTCCATCCTAAATTGCTTTTACCATCAGGAAGCTTTCGTTTGCATCCAATCTCGGAGGAAGCCATTTCGATTTGATTTGATATCAACTTTCTTTGTGCGTGTTCTGTGGAGAATTGAGTTGTTGAGTTATCTCCTGGTCTGTCGTAGAGGATGGTACAGAGGAAGAGGTGCTCATCTATCAGTCACTGTTGGCTAGAAAATATGTATGCAGATTTCTTAGCTGACACAGGGGTTTGTTCATAAGGCTGCAGAACGTAAGTAGTGCTAATCAATGAAAAAATGCCATTTGATGGCAGCTATTGCAAAATTTACAGTGGTAGAGACCTAATCTGTATTAACATCAATAAGTTTGACTTTTTTTTTGATTGAATTGCAGCTACAGTTCATATGAAACTGAGCAATCTTGATCAGCAACTAGTTGCTGGTGCTGGTGCTTGTCTTGCCGTGTCCATGCTGTATCCTATCCCTTTGTGAAGGGGTCCAGAGACACTAACTGTTTTTCCTGGTATACGAGGAGAAATTCTAATTTTCTTCTCTTCTCTTCTGTCTGAACTCTTGGTGCATGGTGAGGGGCAGGCCAGATAGAAGCAGGGATAGATGCCGCATGGGGAAGGCAGGACGTATGTTAGGAAAACTTTTATGTTTTGGACTGCATTGGTTATATATTTAAAGACTTTGCTGTCTTTTGTGGTTGCATGGGTTGTGGGGGTGGGGGGGGGGGTTGCCTCTCTTGCTCTGTGATCTTAGTGTCATGGAGTTTTACAGATCTGTGGCTTCATCCGCGATAAGATTTCCTAGACTGTTAATAAACCTTACATTACCTTGATTGTGGCAGAGTGACAGCTTTGTTAATGGTATGGAGGATACAACGAAGATTGCACCAGAAAGATGATCCAGTGGTATACCAGTTAAAAATGTTTGTGGGTAACAACACTTGGGGAGAAAATGCGTTATGAGCTTCTGTTAGCTTTATGTATTCAGCTGTCCAAAAGACGCACATGATCCCTTTTTCAAGGTGGGAAGGGGTCTGACTATACTACTTGGTCACTTTTTCTTATATATATATTTGATACTACAATTTAAAGCTTTGAGAAGTTCCCCACACTTGATGCTTTAAAGTATTGGGTAATTCTGCTGTTCAGTCTTTCTTGCCTAGCATGTTCACTAGGGTCTTGTTTAAGAAGAGTAAACTAGATGAACTTCTTGTCTTTTTTCCACCAGCAAGTAGGATTTCATTTTCAAAAGTGGGATACATTTTCAAGGGGATACATATACATATGTGTGAAAGGGGCATTGAAGGAAAAGCTTTCCATCAGTGGGTGTTATGCTAGAGAGGTGTGCTTTCTTTACTTCTACCCTTTTTCCTTGCATCCCACCCCCTTAATCCCCTCTTCTTTTTTATTTTCTTTCTTTCCAATTCTGATCACTGATGGTGCTGGTCAGCTGACCCAATTCACTAAAACAATTGGCAAATGAGCAATAAATTACAAGTTGAACTATAGGACTCTCAAAGCAGCTCCTACTCAACAAACGTGTCAATATTTATATTCCTATTCTTGTGTAATCCTGCTGAATTCCTCTCCCTTTAGTTTTTTGTTTGATAAGGGAAATAACTTGTCAGCATTTGCCTTCCGTGTTTTGATAGGCAAACTGCTCTGGATCTTCTTATGCTCCTGTCATACAATCTTGTAATAGTTCTGAGAACTTTTCAGAAGTCGTCCTTGCTAGTGGTGGAAATGATTTGATTGGGGTATCAAGCTCATGCTGCTGCCTTCTGCAAAGTGGTTTGAATATGTAAAGAAAGCTGTTATAGAGATTTAGTTTACTATCATTCTTGTATTGCATCTAGTTTAAATACAAATGAGCGCTGGCGTGCCAGTGCAAATGGCATTGCAACCTTTTCTAGGCTGTCCTCTTCTATTAAGATGCCTGTCCTGAAACAGTATGTCAAAGTTGTCAGAGTCCATTTTTGGTAAGCTGCTTATTAAACTGTGTAATTATTGTAAATAGTGTGTCTAAATCATCTGGGAATTTCAATAGGAAGCTAAAACTAGAAGCACGTGCTTGAACTTTTCAATGGCTGTGAGGCAGGAGATTTTATACCTAACAGTTGTTGATAGCCTAGTATTTTTGTATAGCCCCTTGTTCCTGTTTCAAAGAGTATAAGGGACTGCTAGCAAGCATACTCTAAATTAAACAGAAGGTAGGGCAGAGAGGTACCATACTCTGCCTTTTGCCTAACTTCAGATTAACATGGCTAACTATCTCTACCTCTGTAGAAGAAAGGTTGCTTTAATGAGCTTTCAAAGCATTGTACAGACAGCAACACACTCTAGCCTTTTAAAATTTTAAATCACTCCTGTACTGCTGCTATTACAAGTAGCACCCAATTACTGTAATAAAAAGATGCTTTTTTCCAAGTACTTTGTCCATTAGTGTACTTTGTGTCCCATTAGTTTCCTTTGTTTGTGTAGGCTGGTTACATTGTTAGGAGGGATACACATTTCCAAAATAGAAAATGTCATTAATACTTCCGCAGTAGCCAAGGGCTCAAAGTTGTGTGAAAAAACTGAAAATATTTTGTTTTGGCTGAAGTTCAAATTAATTGCTCTGTGGGGAAAAATGAAAGTTGCAGGGTAAAGCAATGATCTGATTCAGAGTTAAATTGGCAAACTGTCTAAAAAAAAGTCTAGATTTTTTTACTACTGTGCCATTTCCTGATTTTCTCTATGGCTGTGTTGATTAGCTAATGACTGTAGATACTGTCTTAACGGCATACCGGGCGAGTCTTGGTGCTGATGTGTCTGAGGACCTTAGACCTTTCCATTTGTAGACCATATGAAACAAATCACCCAGCATCTGATTTCTGCCTCCAGCTGTCACCTCTATAAACCGCTGATGTTCAGTAAAATTCTATTTGAGAAAGAAATAGAAATACACTTTGTGGAGAATGTGAGGTAGGATGAATAAATCTTTTCTATTTGGGTATGGCTGTGGAGGGCAGGAAGGAAACAGAGCTGAGGCCAGCCATCTTTGGCACGTTAATTCAGAGTTCAAAAGGGTGAAAACAATGAGAGCGTGGGGTAAGAATGGAACAGTGAGACTACAGCACTGTGCGGATGGAGGATTCGTTTTTATGTATTTTTTTTTTTTTTTTTTTTTAAAGATTGTGGGGTTTTTTGCAGTTCCCCATTCATTAACTGAAAACAATTGGAATTAGTTGCCATCATAAAATCTGCTGTTGCCTTGCTTTCCTTCTGTGCTTACCCTGACCCTTTCTTCCAACCAGAGGCTGCTGCCCCGCTGTCATCTCGCACAAGAAACTTTTTGAAGGTAGCACAGTAGAGGTCAGTCAGTACCAGAGAGGTGCTAATTACTGGAGACTAGGCATAGAAAAGGGAGAAGCAGCAGTTCAATATTTCTGAACTCTTGCCCCCCCCCCCCCCCCGATCCTTAAAGGCGTCCATATCCTTGTGTATTGCATACCACCCTTGCTTAACTCTTCTCACTTGCCATTAATCCTACTTCTTACCTCTCAATAAAAACATATGTAGCACTGTGTCCCTCACAGGACTAAATCGCTAGGTAGGGGCAGGGCACTGTGTGAATGGACCTATTGGTACATGAAGATTGTTAGAATATTTCATATTCAAGTAATTCCATTTAGTGAGTGATGTCCACAACTATTATTCTCGTATAAATCTAATAAATGGCAACTTATTCCTTGGGTACTTACAAAGCAGGAGAGCAAAATAATTGGTTTTTTCTCTGTATTTATCAGAATCTTTTAAAGTAATACTTTCTTACAGTTATAGTGTCCTGATTTGAAAAGCACAGGCGACTAAGTTCACCTATTGAAAAACTAGCTCGGGTCAAACTGATGCAATTTGATGTCAGCAATGCCTGAAGAAGTGCTGAAAAACAACTTCCTAATATAGGTTTATATGATGAAGCAGCAAAGTATTTTTTCCCCTCCTTTTTGGTTCAGATTCTGCTAACTGATCCTTTTATCCTGTATATGACCTTTCTCTTTTTTTTTTTTTTTAGTGTTTAAATAAGGAGTATTTGGAAAAGAGTGCAATCCTGATCCTGCACCTGGCAGTCTTCCCTGGGAAGACTCTTGCACATAACTAGAGTCCCAGTGACTTCAGGGCAACTCTGTAGGTCAGAAGTTGTGTCCATGTGGATCTGTTGCCAGATTGGAGCTTTAACGTTGAGCCCTATTTGTTTTTTGGGAGGACTGTCGGAAAAGATGTTTTAAAATAATTGGAATGGTGAACTTGCGAGCTTGTTACTATATTGGAAAATTTCAATCAAAATTAGTGTAAGAACTGAAGATATTTATGACCTGAGGTCAGGTTCAGCTGAAAAGCAGCTTCCATTGGGACCCATCAAGTGTCTTGTTTGAGTAACCATGTCGGCATCTATCCAACAGTAGGTACAGTGCCTATTGTTTCAATAGTTATGTAAGCCGGAAAAGCATGGGGTTTGAAGCTTGCTGTGAAATTCTTCTGAGATAACTATCTTAGATAATACATTGAGAACATCAAATGTGTGTGTTGGTTTTTTTTCATTTCTGTTTATAAGCCTTGAACTAGACATTGTCCTAAATGGAGTATATCTTGAATACTTTTGCAGCTCGAGATGCTGATGAGAGAGAGAAGTGGATTCATGCTTTAGAAGAAACCATTCTTCGTCATACCCTTCAGCTACAGGTAAGTTGATCATAATTCTTGAACAAGATCAACAGCATATGATTAGAAGGAGTTTTGGATCTATAAGATAATTTTTCATAAGCTGGCTGAAGGATGAAATACCTAGATATCTACTTTTAAATCTCTGTAGTAATAGATCATTTTGAGATTTTAAACTTACAGATTCAATGCTGGGAGGAGTGAGGGGGAATAAGGGATGCAGAAGATAATTGTGTAAAATCTCTGTATTTCTTTGACTTCATTAAGCATCTCTGAGATCTGATAAATATGACAGTTAATGCTTTTTTTCCTTATTTCAAATGAACCTGTTTGGACTGGATATTGGTGGTTGCATGCATACCTATATTCACTGCTTATCTGGGGAAATCTACTCGGATTTCCTAATTTATTATACTGTACCTTGAGTAGTTTGTGACGGTCTACCTAGACTGTATCATCTTTTCTCACATAACTGCACCTTTCCTCCCAGAACCAGCTGGGAAAAATTGGGGTATGCATTATACTTAAGGAAAAGGGCTCCCTGTGGATCAGGAATTTTTTTTGCGGTTGGAAAGGGGTTGGAGTGGTGGCAGCATTAATATTTACAGTTTTAGGATCCATGGCGACTTTTAATGCTGCCACTGCTCCATTTCCCTCTTTTGGATCTCCTGCCCCTCCACCATGTGGTTCCAGAGCTACTGTGGGACCTCAGAGCTGACACAGTGGGTCAGGCCATGGCTTTAGAGACCCCATGCCTCTGGTACTTGCCTGTACTCCAGGGTAAGTTTTTCCCCTTTCCTCTCTTGGGGCCTTCCAAAATAGGATGGATGTTTGTATTCAGGAGGCACATCTGTGTGTGGGGAAAATATTTCTCTTCAGTACCTAACAATTTTTGGTTTTCAGAAAAGAGGTGGACTTTAATCTCAAGAGCTAAAACTGGGTCTTGAGAGATCTAGGTTCAATTACTGGTGTTAGCACAAGTTTCTTGTGTCATCTTCGGCATATTGCTCAGTTGTTGTCTTGTCTTCATGGTTAAATTGAGTACAACATTTTATTCCAGCTCATGTTTACTAAGGCTGCAAGCTTTTCTGGATTTTTCTCTTATTGGATTTGAATGTTGCCTAGCGCAGGGGTGTCAAAGATATGTCCTTTGGCGTGGCCTATGGGGTCCTGAACCAGTCCTGCGTGCTGCATGTGGCGTGTGAGGCTGCTCTGGTGCAGTCTAGCCCAGGGATTGTCCCTGTGCCTGTCATCTGACCCATGGGGCTGAATGCATTTACCTCTGACCTAGCACAATGGCACCTAAATCCCTTACTAGTCTTCCCTCCTCTCAACATAAAAACATAAATAATACCAGTCATTTAAATATTTGTATATGATTTGTATGTCCCAGTCAGGAACTAGAGCAGGGTTTGGCAAAGTATGGCCTGTGGGTTCAATCTGGCCCACCAATTGATTTGTATCTGGCCTGTGGCTGCACCCCGCACACTGTGTGGGGCTGAGCCTTGCCCACTCCTGCCAGGGGCAGCTTGTGCTGCACTCTTGCCTGCACCCACCGAAGGCACCGCCCAGGCCAGTGCATACAGCTTCCTGCTGCTGCTACCCACGTACTGCTTGGCTCCCCCCACCGCGTGGCTCCTTCTCCTGCGGGGAGAAGAGTGGGGCAGTGGCAGTCGTGGGATGAGTGTGAGGCACCCCATGCCCAGCCAGGTGTGGGGGAAGCTGCTGCTGGGCAGCTCCTGCTCCAGTGCATGGGACTTCCCACCTTCTCTATCCACCTGGCAAAATGAGCAGCCACCTGTAGGCAGCTGGAGTGGTGCAGCAGAGTCAGGAGGAGTAGGAGCTGCCATTGGAGGTGGGGGGAGCTGAACAGTACCTGGGCGGCAGCAGCAGGAGCAGCTCCACAGGGGAGATGTGCGTGCTGGCTGGGGCAGTGCCATCCCCAGGCACAGGGTGGGTGCATGTGGGAGTGCAGGCTGCTCTTTGCAGGAGTGGACAGGGCTTAACTCTGTGCAAAGCGCTGTGGGGGCCACTGTGGGCCAGATGTGGGGTGGGGGCTGGAATGCTGCCTGCGCCCCTGGCCCCCCTTGCTCCCACCCCAGCCGGCTTCTGGGAGCTGGCATGCAGGCAGCCCCCCACACATGTACACGCCCGCCACAATATAGGAGTAAGATTTTATTTTGCACTATTATGCAATTGCCTCTTTATACACTATTCAAAAAAACATAAACTGTTTTTTGAAGTAAAATTAAAATATGTTATAGTAGGTGTTTGATTCACTTTTTAGGTATAATTTGTTAAAATTGTATCTTCTGAAAGATTTCTGTGTGCAGCCCTCCACAGCTCATGAAGAGGCCCACCAGCTGAAATAATTGCCCATCCCTGAACTAGAGCCTGGTGATGAGCACTGTTAAGAGTTTTATTAAAAAGGCTATTATGAAAAGGGGAAATTTTTATATGAAGATTGAGAGGAGAGGTTTCGAAGTCATCAGGGCAGTAGAAATAAATAGTCCCTAGCCAGAAGGTTTACATCTCAGGTAACGAGGGACAGCTTACGGGAGAGTGAAATCCCATAAATATTCAGTCTGTAAAACAAGTTTGTCTTCTCCACAAGCTTAACTGTTGTTTTATTGGCAGACTTTTTTTTGGTGTGGATGAGACCAAACTGATAAATGTACATTCATATTCAAAGGGTGCTTGAGATGAGCACATATGTAGTTAAGTTGGTAATCCATATATAAATATCTGGCGTGGTGTTTTTCCTCCTTACACTGACTGTTGGGAAATAAAGACTAGTTGTAATAATTGTTTTCCTCCTTCCCAAATAAGAGGAGGATTGCAGGTGATACCTGAGCACCGTGCACAATATCTCTTCTTTTCTAGCTTACTGGTAGAAACTCCTGTTTGGTACAGAAAAGTGAGCGTTTTAAACTCGTCACCACATAGTATAGATCTCAACATCTAAAACAGGGGCATCACGTTCATCTGGCCCTGTGGTGTTTGTGGTTTCATTTGGGGTTTTTTTGTGGTTTTCATCTTGTCCTCAAAAACCTTCTGGCTGTTTTTTAAAGGCATCACTGCCACTTCTGAGGTGCCAGGATAACCCGGACCTGGCTGTTTCGGTCTAGAAATGTTGTGTTGCTGAAAGGAGGGGATACGAAGAGCCAGGCTTAGCGTCTTTCTCTCCCGTGGCAAATTTTCTTTCTTCGCTTCCCATGTGGGGCCGGCGGCGCTGGGGCCGGGCGTGGACGAGGCGCTGGCAGCGCGGTGCCCGGCTCGCATCCACGTCCCACGTGCGCTCGGCTTGCCCTGCGGATCCCGGGGTCTCCAGCCCGGGTCCTTCTGGCCAGGGCACGGGGAGAAGCGCCCGAGGAGCCTCCGGCCCGGCCCAGCCTGGCCCCGCCACGTGCGGCCGGGACTCTGTCGGGCTCAGGCACGTGCAGCCCCGCGCGGGGCGTCTCCCGGGGGGGCGGGGCGGGGCGGTGGCACCTGACCCGCGGCCAATCGGGCGCCGCCCTGGTTGTGACGCGAGCGGCGGCGGCCTGCGGGGAGCGCGCGGGGCCATGGCCAGCGTGAGTGCGGGCGCGGGATCCCCCTTCTCCCTCCGGCCGTGCCCGTGCGGGGCCCGGCGCCTCCCCGGGCTCCGTCCCCGGCGGGTGACAGCGGCGCGGGACGGCCGGCAGCCCCGGAGCCGGCTCCCGGAGTCCTCCGCCTCGTCCTCTTCTCGCTTCCCCTTCCCCTCCCGCTGCCGGGCGGGTGTGGATGTGTCGGTGTCTCGTCCTCCCTCCGGGCCAGTGCCTCGCAGCGCGGCGGGCTCCGTTGCAACGCTAGACCTCGCTCCGCCGCCTGGAAATGGCAACTGGAGCCTGCTCCGGTGTCTTCCCGCCCGCCCTCGGCCCCTTCTCGCACCTAGGTCTTTTTTTTTTTAATTTGAAAACGCGCTGCCGATGGGCCGGGGTTGCGGCTGTTGCCACGCCAGCGTTCGCCTGTCAGTACTTTCCTTTCCTTTCTGGTTTCAGCTGCGTCCCAGGCTTGCTGGTCTGGTCTGGGGCTGCTCAGCCTCTGGCGGGTGAAGACGGGGAGTCTGCCCGGCGCGGCTCCCCACAGGGCAGGAAATTTAGGCAGTGGAAGAGCAGTGGCAGCGCTGCCCGCCCCACCCTGGCCAAAATCCCAAGCCCCTCCAGGTAGGAGCCATGACCCTCCCTCCAACATATGGCCAGACCATGTCCCTGTCCCTTCCCCATCCCCATTGGGGCTGGGTCATGCTCCTGCCTCCCCATGGGGCCAGGCTGGACCTGGCGCAAGTCTTGCCCCATGCAGCTGGATCGGGGCCAAGCTGCCTCCTGCCCCCCTCCATGTGCCGGGACAGGGCTGCTGCTGGATTGGGGCCACCGGTGGGAAGGATCGGGCAGTGCCCATCTGACCTGCTGGATAAAAATGTTGAGCACCCACCCCTGGTCTAGTCAAATGTTCCTGACCCATATATGATTGTTTGCACTTGGAACTGAGCCCGGTAGCAGCCCACTTCTCTGTTAAGGACGAAAGAGCCTGGAGGTGCCCAGAACTTCCCTTCTCCACGGCACCAGCTGCAGCTCGCAGTTCTCTTGATTTCTCTGCCACTTTCTTGCGCTGTTTATTTTTAGTCCCTTTTCTTCCTGGTACTTGTTCTGGTGGCCAAAGCCGAAGGGCCATTCTGTCAACTGTGTGAATCCCTACCCCCAGCTTGGCAGAAAAGTAACGGACAAGAGGCAAAAGGGGTGCTGTTGCTGAATAAGGGAGTGAGTCACGCGTGGTTGTATCTTCCGTGCTGTGCAGCTAACCAGCAAGAATTGTAGTAGGTAGCAGGGCATGAAGGCTCAAAGGAAAAGGGATGGTTGGTCTCCCAAACTATTCCAGGTGAGGGAAGACACTGAGGAATGTGGTAAGGCAGAGGAAGAGAATAAGAGACCTGTTCCTGTCATCAGATAGATTTGAGCGGGCCCAAGTCATCAGCCAAGCAGTTTTCCAGGAATTGTGTTCCTTTGAAAAAACCTGTCGGGAGTTCTGCTCTGGGTAAATGACCTCAGCTTTAAAATTGAGGTGCTAGGACAAGTAGAGAGAGCTATATTCCCAGGGCACCTTCTCATAAACAAAACTTTTGGTGATTAAAAAGATTTCATGGACGTAGCCAAGAAACACTAGAACCTTGCCCTTTTCTCTTCCTCGCCTGCTTCAGAAGCATGGCAATAGGCGTAATGCAATTCACAGAAGTGGGCTGCTGCTGGCTTTAGCTCTGACCATCCAAAGACATTCCTCTGTTCAAGAGGAGCTTGATTTCCGAAAGGCCAAAGAAACCCCAGCCTATCACAGCAGTCTTACTCCTGTGGGCAGATCCTGTCAAAGCCTTGGAAAGGTCTTTTTGAGAATACTTATAATACTGTTAAGCTATTGAAACAGTTCTACAAATGTTATCCAAAGGGCACGTAGCTGTGGCAAGCCATGTACAACTCTTATTTTTGAGTGAGGAACTTCTTTCCCAAAGCCTTAGAGTGCTGGTTTTCACCTTTTCTAGACTTGAGGTGCCTGGGAAAATTCAGCTCTTTGTTTTTGCTCTTTTTTTATGATTACAGAAGAGAGAGTAGTTTTCCTGTTGCAAAGAACTCAAAAGTTAGACCAGGTCAAAATGTTTTTGATGCTAAGGATTCCTGTTTGAAAACTCAGGACTGATTTTGTAAATCATGTTTGCATGCTTAATAATGCCTGGCATCCTGCAGCACTCTTGAAAGGATCTCGAGACACCCAGGATTCCCTGGCACCCTTGCTGAGAATCGCTGTGTGTGTGTGTGTGTACTTGATCAATCATTTTGTTTTGCGGATGGAGTTAGGAACTCCAGTATTGGGTTTAGATCCTTCTAGAGCAGGGATGGGCAACTTTTTCCAGCTGTGAGCTGAAATGGCCTACCTCAGGTTAGAGGTGGGTGGGTGTTAAGACCCCACGACTGCTGGCGCTTGTCCCTGTGGCAGTACAGAGAGAACAACTGAACACTGCCAAAGGCCCATGTCTGCAGGTGAGATCCAGCCACTGGTCCTAGATTACTAACCCCTGTTCTAGAGAGACATGTATATGTATGGTATGCAGTAGACTTGGATCTCTTCCTTAGCTTACTGGTAAACTCCTTTGTTTCATACAGAAAAGGTAGAGTTCTAAACTCTTGACCACATAATATCGATCTAAAATGGGCATCAAACTCATCTGGCCCTTTTAGGGTTGGTCCATAGGCCTGATTTTGTTTTTTTTCCACCCCCCTTCCCAGCATTCTGGATCCAGTGTGCACACAGGACCTGCTGCTGTGTCCAGGACTGCACTGCATGCACACAGGTCCAGGGATATGTACTGCATGCAGTGCTTGCTTCATCTGGTCTGGGACTTGCATACGGGTCAACTCTTGAGTTGGACAGGGAGTATTGGAGGTGCTGCAGGCTGGATCTGGCCCGTGCACTGCATCTTTGACATCTCTCATCTAAAAACATCCAAGTTCCATCCCTTTTTACTAAGAAGTCTTCACAATCTGAAGCGGTCTATAAATGGGGAAATAATCTGATTGTGCTAGGTTCCTAAAGAAAATCATATTTCTATCAGCTGTAAATATAGCACTTGGTCTATGCTTCCCTCCCTCTCTGCCCCCTCCACCCACAAAACAATCTTCTTTCCACAGTTTGTTGCCCGATAGGTAAATAGAGAAATAAAATAATCCTGCCGCTTGAGCCTTTCTTGTATGATCCCATCAAATATTGCTGGACAGTGGTCAAATCTGAAAAATGAATTTGTTTTCTAGATCTCTACAGGTTTTCAGTGGATGTATTCCTAACATTTTGATAATTTAAAATCCTTTTGTTTTTCAGTTTAAAGACTACCATCTGTGTTAACAATACAAGCTTACAATATTTCATAAACAAAATTAAATTTGCTCTGCAGATTGTCATATTTCATCTTAATTTTCCTTGTCCTTGATTTGTGTATCCAGTTTGGTGAAATACTACACTTTGGTACTTGTGTTTCTCCCCAGAATGACTCTAATTGAGCTTAATACTAGCGACCTTTATCTTCCTGTCAAAATGGTTTGCTGTTGATTTTCTTGGATTGATCCTATTCTTGGTTTCAGATTTTTTTTGCGGAACTAATTTGGTATTTAATGTAGATTTTTTTATTTTTTTTTTTGTAATGGTGACGCAACACCTGTCTTTTAATCAGCTTTCCTCTTAGCATTAAGAGGCTGGAAATCAACAATGATTTCTTACCTAAAACCATCACTATAAATATTAAACTGTTCACTTATTATTAGTATTTGACTCATGAGTGCAGTAGAAAGACCACACAATAACCTGTACTACATTTGTTAATAACTTAGCATCTTCAGCAGAAATCTTCCCAAGTTCATACAGTTTCGACGCAAACAAAGTCCTATTTGTACTGGTTTAGCAAAAAAAAAAAAAAAAGCTGATAAGGCTAGATCACTTGCTACAGTTAGTGTCATTGCTTGCTGTGCAGACAATTTTTGTTTCCTTTAACAATGCAGGAAAATACAAATTTTTACATAGCTGTAGCTATAGAATTGGACAGGTTGTATCCCAGCAGTGGAATTGCAAAGAGAGTGTTACTAGTGGCAGAGCTTACATGATTATTTCTAGTTTGTATCTTATTACATCAGAATATTATGAGTACTGACTTTTTTTTTTTTTAATTGGCACGATACAGGGACCTACTTGGGGATGAGGGGGGCAGCTGCCATCTTGTCTGCTAGCTTTCATGCCACCCTGCCAGCTCGTGCCTGCCTACTGGGAAGCCAGCATTTTACTTTTATGAAGGGCTTTTTTGTTATTATTGATTTTCATGGACAATCCCTTATTTTGTGGTTTCTAAGAAACTTTTAATTAAGTAGGTCCCTACTAATAAGGGTTTCCTTGATGTTTGTCTTTCTTCCCACCCCCCACCAAATTCTAAAAGCCAGGATCTGGCTGCATGCTGACCCGATCCTGCATGGGGTGATCAGTGGGCCTGATCTGGTATGCAGGGACATGATATCTGGCCTACAGGCCCCCTGAAAGTTTGGAAATTTCGCATTAGCGGAGTGGCAATTAACATTGCCACTGCTTCCCTTCTGCCAAATTTCGGGACCCTTGGGAAACTCCATGGGCCAGGGGTTTAGCACCCTTGGACTAGCTGATTCTGTATGAATCTTTCATATTCACTCATTCCCCAAAATGTTTCTTTTGAGCAGATCCTTTTGCCTTAGAACAGTTTTCTGGATCAGACCTCTAGTTTTTGGTTGAGTTCAAGACTTGACAAACATGATAAATCTCCTTCCTGAATCCAGTGTGTGTTTTGGCAGGAGAGAGTGGACCTGTGCACCATAACATGTGCAGCCTGTACACGCTAAACTAAAGGAGTCGTTGCACATTGTCCTCATCTTCGGAAGACCCACCAACTGTTGGTGTGTTTTCTGTGGCAGTCAGATCTTCAAAAGAGTCAACTTGTATTGACAGAACAATGCAGGAGGGAGAATTGCATTCTAACGTGAAGATTAGCATGCCAAAAGAATACATAAAAACATAATTTGAAACATATATATTTTTATGTCTGCAAATTAAGATGCTTTAAACTCATCAACAGTCGGGGCTCTGCTATTTAAACTTTCAAGTGTTTGAATATGTAGAGGTCTTCTCTTAGCATCTCCTTTTCTTTAAAAAATAAATAAGTAAAAAATCACTCTGGTTACAACTGAGCGGCCTTTTATTTTTGCTGTAGTAAAAATCCAGTAATGAGTGCTTACCTTCGTATTGTGCATCTGTTGTAACCGTTGTCTGTCTGTCCTTCTGTTTCCTTTCTCCAAGTTTTTACGTGGTCCTGCCACATATCTTTATCTTTAGGCAAGGAATTATGACTGATCTGTCAGTGAAGTGTCACTTGGATTCAAGGGCCAGTATAAATAATCCAGGAGAGATTTGATTTTTTCTGCATTAATTATGGTTAGATTGAGCTCCCTGCAGGCCTAACTCTAATCATTAGAGTTTTGTCTGTACTCTGGTAAAAAAAGAAACCAATGCTTTGCCAACCTGCTAGTCGGTTAAATGAAAAGTAAAAGGTTCACATCCTGCTGCTTTTTTTTTTAATTGTACGTTACATACATGGTAGGTACTCGGCTATTTAAACCGAGGAGATTCCTGTATAAATAGGAAGGGAAATGTTTAAATGCAAAAGACCGTGTCCATCACAAAACTTGAATTTAGACAACTTCAATGTACATGTGAGGGAAGGCATCTTGGTTCCCATGGGTTATATAATAGAGCAGGAAGGGAGATAACACTTCTACATGGTGAAATCATGCAAGTTACTATACATGCAGAAGACGTTAAAAACACTGAAACTAATCTATTTAAATTTCCCAGCCGCTGTTCTGATGTCTGTCCTTTTTTTTAACAGAACCGTTTCTAATAATGAGAAATAAGATACAATATTCATGTTGGTCCAGTCTTTGGCATCTTAGCTGCAGCAAAAGCTGTAGCTTTTGATTTGTCTAAGTACCAATTTGATTGTGAAAATGGCAGTCATCCAACTGTCGGGCTGCTTGACTCGTCTCTTAAGGTTAATAGTATTTTATAGCATTCTGTTTGGTCCCTGATGCTAGAGCATGCGGAGGTGAGCTAGTGTTGTGTTTCTTTTGTCCTTTGACTAACATAAAGGAAATAAGTTACTACAAAGTGATCTAGGGTGTGAAGGAACAGCACGTTTCATTACTCCACATTAATGGCTGTGTCTGAGGTAGGTCACTTAGTCAGGGGCAAGCTCCATCACAGGTAAGGATAGGGTAAGAGTGTGCAGACAGGAAGTTTCCACAGAGCAGCGAACATGCTTGAATTCACACCGTTGCTCACTTCACAGTAATTTGTTTGTGCAGCTGTAATAAAAGGAATGGTGGAATTATCTGCATAGAATAACTGACTAATCCTTTTGGAATCGTAATAAATGCATTCATTACCATGTGCCATAGGAGACGTGGCAGTTGGTGGATTTTGCAATGTTGTACACTGCATTACTTGCAAGAAAGTAGAGGGGATCATGTGGTTAGTGTTGCAAAATAATGCCTAGGCTCTCATAACATGCAGAGAGATCAGACTGCTTTCATTAGCAGTTATGAATACATTTGTCATTGCTTGAAAATGCTAATTATGAACTTGATTTTCTTTTTTTTTTTATATATATATGTAGGGTGTGGATTCAGGAGTGGTTCCCAGCGTTCACGATTTTGATAAGAAACTTACGGAGGCAGATGCGTATTTACAGATCTTGATAGACCAACTGAAGGTATGTTGAACTAACTTTTCCACACCTACAGAGTAGATAGTGGGAGCTCTGCTCTTCGAGTCTCGGGCCCTGTTCTGAGGACAGCTGTGGGGGGGGACTTGCCCAAATACTTCAGATGTACAGTGCAGATGCAGAGAGAACCTTGTTATGCTTCAGGAAAGGCAGGAGAGAGCAAATGAATTAACTGAAGAGAGTCATACTGTGATGAATCTGTCAAAAAAAAAAAAGAAAAAAAAAAGGTGTCAGTCACAGCTTCATCCTCTCCTCCTTGGCTTATGGTTGAACCATAAAAAGAGATTGTTTGGGAAAAGTATGGGCGATTCCCAGCCAAGAAGATAAAAGTTTTGGTAAACTGGAAGGGAAAACGCAAAATTTAATTTTTCTCATTTTTCTCAGTTATATAGTGTAAGTAAGATTTGAATTGGTAAATGAATAATAAGAAACTTAAGTGGTTTTTAAAAAGAATGTATTTTTTGGTAATTGGCAGAGAGATGTTAAATTGAATTTAAATTTGTAGTGGAATTCTTAGAATCATCATGCTGCCCCTCAGCTTGAGTTTTCTTGGATCCTGCCTCTGCTGCTGTTCCAGTTTATAGTGCTAACTATAGTTGCTATCATCTGAGGAAACTTTGCCCTGTTAGTGTGTATCTTGCTACGTGATCATGGGTAACTTGTAGGAGCAGAACACACAATCTTTTTGCTTCCCATTTTGTGGTTTGTTTTTTTTTGAGCTTGCGTGGAAAGATGAGGAATTACAAAGTTAACTTGCATAGCACCATGCTGTTGGAAGCAGCGGAAAACTTCTTGTTCCTGCATAGGGTATTTTTTCTTATGACCCAGGAGATTAAAGCTGACTTCAGATGGTCTCTCTTGCCGATTTTATTATTGGGCAAATCCTGTGTGGAATCATAGTAAGAATTTGGTTGGGTGCGTGAAGGGTACAAGTTAAAGGTGAACCTGGGTAGTTGGATGAGGTGCAGCCAGAACAGAGGGCTGGTCCAGGACGTGGCTTGGTTGCCCTTGTGCCAGTAGGAGCTCTAAGTGTGGAACAGGCAGCACTTGGTTGGGTTTTTTTTAAGGACAGGGCTAATGGAAGAAGAGATAGAGAGAGAAGACTGAAGTTGGGGCTTTTTAGTTCCTCTAATACCTTATTAAATATGGTACTGGAAATAAATATTGGGAAATAAAATGCTAACACTTTTCAAGCCCTCCTACATCATCTTTTTTTTTTTTCCTCTTGAAAGAGGTGTGGAGTGGCAGATACTTAAAAGTACATAGGCCAACTCATACAACATGCAGCCTGAAGACTAAAAACAGTTTTTTGGAAATACAAAAATACAGCCTTTTTCCATCTTCTCACTCTATAGGTTATGAACGAAGCTGATCACCCTAAGGTTTTTTTTGCTGGTGAATTTTTTTCCTGAATAATTTACATTCCTCCAGAGAGAGGGTGTATATTCAAATGACTTATACTTCTTACACTTTGGACAAGCTATGCTTGTTTAAGTTAGGGTTAGTTTAGAACTCTTGACAAGGTGCTCTTCTGAGTCCAAATGTCAAAAGATCAAGCATTATTTAAATGTAAATTGGATGCCTTAACGTCCTTTTAAATTAGCAGGAGCAGGTAAGTGTTAAGGCTAGAGTTGTGAGAAGGCAGGGCAGGGCAGCACATTGGAGATAGGTAAGTCTATGCATCTCTGAACTGGCTGTTTCATCACAAGTTATGATAAATGGGGATAAACAGAGAAGATCACCTGGGAAATAAAGCAGGATTACCTTTCGATAAAATCCCTTCTGAGCCATTAGTGCATCTTTAGATAGATTTCTGAGGTCTTCACTTTTAACCAACTAGATCTGGGATTTTAATAGCGCAAGTCCCTTTCTTATCTTGCATTTGACCTCGGTTGTGTTAAGAGTCACAGATGTTTTTCTTTAATTGCTTATGCCAACTAAAAATTAAATACATTCTGTACCTTTTGGCTGCTTTCAAATATAATCTACTGCTTGCCTCCAACAGCTGACTCCAGCTTGTCTAGTTATCTTTTTCAGCTTGATACCCTATCTCATTTTTCTTTTATGCTTAAAGGTAAAATTAAATTTGAGGTAATAGTATTTGGGAGACTGCTTCCCAATAGTAATTGGGACACGAGCCCTAGCAACATCAATAACGTTTGGTCCCTGTTGGGAGAGTGCTCAGCAGCCTAGGTTAGGATTGGGACTTGCAGTGTGTTAGGTGTTTTATAGACGTTGTGATGCACAGGTTCTTTGCTTTTGAAGGTACTTCAGTCCAAAATAAGAGTGAAAAGCATGTTGCCTTGTTGGAGTTGTTTTGAAGAATGTCTTTGTCCTTGGAAGACAATTTGCTCCTTTTATAGGATCCTAAATCACATCAGGCTTCATTGCCTAAGATGAGCTAGATGGGAATTCCCTTTTATTACTTTACTTGGCTTTTTAATCAAGCATGGAACAATGCCTGCCTGCATATTTAGGGGCTGCTCACTGGTAACTAATTTTGGTCTGTTGCAAGGCATTGTGAAATGTTAATTATCATAGCGCACACACTCTAAAAAGAAATTAATGTTGTAGATCATGTTTATGTGCTCACAGGTCTTAACCACTTGTTAAATATTTTGCGTTGTTTTCAGGATTGTAGTTTCAGCCTGATTGACATGCATGAAAAACAGCAGTCACATTATTTTTCAGAAATGTATCTTTTTCCCTTAGCTGTTCGATGAAAAGCTTCAGAACTGCAAAGATGATGAACAGAGAAAAGCAAGTACACTTTTTCTTATATATCGCTTTTTCCTTTTTGAATGTTCATTTGTTTTCTTTTTGTTTTTCTTCAGTCTGATATAATCATGCATTGTCTTAAAGCTTCACTTTGATTTAGTTTCTGTATCTTTTAAAAAGAACATAACCTATCTTTCTTATAACTGATTGATTGTTAGAAGTTACCTAAAGTAACAGGAACATTTTAACTTTTTAAATAGCATGTATATGGGATACTTTTATAACAGAAGTTTCTGAATCGTTAAAACCAGTTTTGGGCTGCAGTAAATGGTTTGGTTACCTTCTTAAGTGCATAAATGCCTTTTTTTTTTAATGATGAAAAATGTCACTAAAATTTGCTGAAATAATAAGATAATCTGTTTCAAAAGCAGATGCTGCATGACTACAGTGTATACCTGGCATGGTTTTCCACTGTATTAGCAGCACACATTTGGAGCTCTCCAAATTTTACAATATTAAGAATGACTGTGCCTTACCTTTTGATCAGTCTTAACGCATCCTTTCTAGTTACCTTGGTGGTTTTTTCTTTCTTGACCATACCTCAACAAAAGGGGTGTTTGGGGTAGTGAAGAGGGCTATATTAATTTAGTAATTGACATGATGGTATTTTTCATGGCTTTCAATTTTCATGCAATGTAGACTCTAAAAGAGATCAAACCCTGAGTTTGAAAAAATATCGAACCATGAGTTTGCTTGAAAATTTTCCTTAAACTGGCTTATATTCTTTACCCTATGAACTGTCATTCTGAAAGCAAGGGAGAAGGACTGAATACCTGAAGTCTCCAAATCTTTAGGAAAGATTGAATATATTATTCAAACTTCCTTTTTTTTTATAATGGTTAATTATTTTAAAGGGGGTGGGGGAGGATTGGAAACGTAATGTTTTAAAGTCTGAAAATAGGCATTTTAATGAGAAGTCATTATTCCATTATATTAATGTGGAATAATGTGAAAAGAGTCGGATTTTGGAACGTGTTTATTTTATCTCATTTTTCCTCTTACCCCAGTCTGAAAAACAAGCTGTTTGCTTAAAGTATTGTTGGCAATTTGAGTACAGTTTGATGCTTCTTCTGCAGGTAGCAAAGAAACTTGCTGACTCTGCTTATTTTATTTCTGGACATAATTATATATAAAGGATGTGACCTTGAATGTATTCTCCCTGAAGTCTGGTTTCTCATTATGGCAGATTATTTTTTTTTGTAAGTCTAGGTCTTCCTAAGATCTCTCCATTTCTTGGTGGTGTGTTGTTGTCTGTTTGTGTTGTGTTTGAGTAAGCGTCTTCAGTTCAAATATTCATGACCAGCCTCTGGACAGGTGACTGAAAAACCAGGACTTGAAGGTTTCCTTTTTTTTTCAAGTTTTAAGTAGAAAATGGTTCCTTCATTTTTTACCTGTATTGAGATGCCCTCCTGAATCTCAGGAAATGCGTTGGCTTTTCCTGGGGACATTAGAAGCATTTGGATCGCTGCTGATCCCTGGAGACT
Organism: Alligator mississippiensis; assembly: GCF_030867095.1. NCBI lineage: Eukaryota > Metazoa > Chordata > Crocodylia > Alligatoridae > Alligator > Alligator mississippiensis. The sequence goes on from NC_081828.1 coordinate 8,625,074, forward strand.
TCTTCACAGTTCGCTCTGTACTAAACGGATGGGATTTTCTTTCATCCCAGCAAGGCACCACTAGAACAGACATCTTTGTAATTCTAAAGATGAGGCTTGTTTGTCCTTCTTCAGTGTTAGTTCACTTAATCCTGTCTGACCAATGCTGTTACTTCTATAGATTGTTTCTTGCTCGCTTGAAACAAGAGAAGCACTAAAAACAAACAAAAAACCCTTCTATTGACTGTCTCTACTCTAAGCTAAAACACTAATTTTTTTTTGGTTGCAAGCTTAGTACTGCTTCAGCAGTTTGCCCCTCACCCATGCAAACTCAAGCCACAGAAGCCTATTATGATTGACATGACATTGTCCTGTGCACATTACAGCCTTCACGCCCATGTCACCCTCTGTAAGTATGTCGAGGGGCAAGGAGAAGTACCCTAGGTTTTTACCACCACACAAAATAGTCTTTATTAGACCAGACTTGTGGAACAGCTTTTTGCCTTCATGGCCCAGTGAATGAATATGACTTTAGCTTAGCTTCCTAGGTCCAGATGCTGTTTAGTAGGGCTGTTTTGCTATTTTTGTTTTGTTGTTGTCTTTTTTTTTTTTTTTATTCTAGTTGCCTGTTTTAAGTTGCCACCCTTCCCAACGAAGGCTCAGGGCACATAAACTGCACAAACAAATACCTTTCTGTGATACTCTTCTACCTCTGTCATCACTAATAACTACTTGTATTCCTGGACCAATCCATGGAGCCATAAGATGAGCTATTTTCGATTGTAGGCCATTTGGTTATGCAGTATGATACGATTTCCGAGATGCTTGATGATCTTTTGGGCATTTCTGAAGCATGGAGGGGTTTCAGCTTGGGGAGGAAAGATGGTCATGATGAGCATGGCAGTTGTCATATGGTCTCTATTAGCAGAAGTCCCCAGTATACTAGCACTTGTAGAACATGAAACTAGTGCTGTATCATCAGATCTCGCAGTCTTATGGGCAGGAGATGACAAATGACTAGAACAGCAGCTCCCAAACTGGGTTGCGACCCCAAGTGGGGTCACAACATCAGCAGGTGGGGGTGGGAGGCTGTGGATTGGGATTGAGGGGTCGTGCTGAGGAAATGGAAAAGTTTGGGAAGCACTGCTCCAGAATAACTGTATGGAAGAGAGGTTCATGGAGCTGTGAGAAGAGCCATGCCCATTGGAACCCAGTATTTGGGGCCCATACTGAGGCACATCTGAGTTGCTCTCACTGTAATCTAGCTATCCCAGACTTGCAGGTCTGTGGGCCAGCAGTTTGATGTAGGCAAATTGCTGACTTTAAGAATTGTACTGCAAACTTCCACCAAAGTGATTTATTCTCTAGTTGTAGAATAAGATATGCCTGAAAATTGTAGCTAGAGTTCAGAGAATTGCACTTGGGGCCACTAGTAGAATATATGCCAGGACATGGTAGGCCATTTATCCTATATCTTCATGGGATCTTTCGCAGGAAGGTGTCATAAGAATTGCCATTTACTGGGAAGGACCATAAGCCTAATGTCTATCTTGTGTCTCACACTGGCAATGCAGAGGCTGAGGAGGACAGTGACTAGGGCATGTCTGTAATCCACCACTGCCCTCAAAGCCTATTTTCAAGATCCACAGATTTTTGGCTGAAGAAATTTACAGCTTTTTAAGGAAAGATTTTAAAACAAACCTAACTACTGTTTCTCTTGGTACTTAATTTTAATCACCTGGTCAGCTGGAAAGCTGTCCCTAACTTCTCTCTCCCCTCCCTCACCCACTCCACCCTGCAAATAATTCTCTTCAGACTGAGATAATTTCAGGTTTGGGAACAGCATAATGATTTTTTTATAGTAGGCAATTCATGCATACCATCCTTAAAAATGGGGAAAGTTATCCTACAGGAGATTATTTCCTATCTCCCTTCTAGAGCAGGGATAGGCAACTTTTTTTTTCCAGGTGTGGGCTGGAATAGCTCATCTCGGATTAGAGGTGGGTGGCTACTAAAACCTGGCAGCTGCTGGTATTCAGCCTTGTGGCAGCACAGGGAGAACAGCCACAGCTGAATGCCACCAAAACCCCATGTCTGCAGGCAGGATCTGGCCACTGGAAATTTTGAATGAAGGTGCAGACCTCTGAATTGTAACTGTGGGTAGTCACATACTTTTGATCATAGTCATCTTTTGCAGACCCCTTAGACAGAGTCTTCAGATCCCTGGATCTGCAGACCACAGGTTGAAAACCACTCAATAGATCTAAAATCTAAATTGGGGGCATGAAACTCTTTGGGCCCTATTTTATCATTCAGTTTCTGTGGTATTCTCTTGTCAGGTTTCCCTGTTAACATTCCCTTGGGAAAGGGATACAAACATCTGGGCACAATGTTTACTAGATAGTTTAAAGCTTATCTGCCAAAGTCATACAGGTCATCTAAAGCGCGATTCCATGCTGGCAGTCTTTACTACAACTGCAGTATTTATGGCAAATAACGGGGTGTTTTAAATATTATTTTGTTTATTTAAATCAGCAGCTTCAGATACTGATGCTTGGGGGAAGCTTAAAGAGAACAAATTCTATTAAGGTGTACCAATTGCATTTCTGAAAGTGATGTTATGTTCTTTGAGTTTTCAGTCCCTTAGGTGCACATTAGCAATTAGCATATGGTGCTACTTGCGTAAGGATGCATAATGAGGTTGTTCTGAGACCCACAACACTGCATTTTCTGATTTCGTTGTTCAAATTTAATATGCGAGGTCTGACACGTTACATAATATGGCTGGATATATGATGTTCAGTTGCCCTCGTAGTTTTTGTCTCATTTATCTTGCTAGTTTAATTCACAGTTGGATATTTGTCTTGTCTGCTCCAAAAATGCATTTTTCTTTGTTTATACTACAGAAGCTTTTAAAATATTTAATTGCTATAATCTTTCCAGTACTTGGCTAAAATTAGTATTGTTCTAGCTTAACAGGTAATAAGCGAGAACTACAGACTAATAACTCTTCTTCTAACTGTGTTGTTAAAATATATTTATCTTCACAGAAAATTGAAAACCTCAAAGAAACAACCAATGTAAGTTAAACTTTTTCATCCATTATGTAGCTTTTGCATGTGAAAAATCGCATCCTTCATCTTGTTTAAATCTAAAATTAAGATGTTATGAAAAGAAGACACTGAAATTTCTTGCAAACTGAGACTTGAGGATATTAAAAATGATCAAATTTGGTTTTTCATGTTTTAACTTTTTTATATTACATTGCAATGAAATAAAATGGATAGTCATTTTCAAGTGGAAAACTGAAACAATCTGTGCCAAAGCCAAAGTGGAAAATTTTATTCTGGTTGAAAACGTGTTTCAATTTTGTAAGCAAAATTAATGAATTCTCATTGAAAAAACTAATAGCTTTTACTTAATTGGTATTTTCTAACAGGAAAACACTCTACCAGAAAACTTCCAAGTAGCTCTGGAATCTTTTAAACAAGGAACACAAGATATATCTTATATTAAGTTGGATATCATAGAAAATCCACTCTGTTTTCACGTCCTTCCCCACTCTTCTCTCGGACCTCTTATATGAATTGGTGATAACTGGAAACTGGAGTTGGGGACCCAGGAGGGTCCATTTCAGTCCTGTGCTCCCTCTCTGGTTATTAGGGGTGCACTGATTAAAGACTTTGGGGGGCTAATACTGATGGTTGATTATTGGCCAGCACTGAGCTGATATGCAGCCCGGCAGCATGGAGAGCAGTGTCCAGCTGGTAAGTCTGTTTGGGGGTGGGGGCTAGGGCAGGGGCAGGCACTGCTCAGCTAGGGTGGGGCTGGCGGCTCCTGACACTGCGTACACTCCTGGGGGAGGCACAGGGAACATGTGCCCCCAGATCTGTATACGGGCTGAGGATGGACTGCCTGCTGTGGGCTTGGGGCCAAGGTTGCTCCATCCTCTTCCCGACGGCTGCGCCCAGGACAGGGTGGGCATTGGCAATGCTTGGGGGGGAGCTATGGCAGATTTTGGGGTGACTGTAGCCTCCACCCAGTGCTGCCACCACCCATCATGGCCTGAGCACAGCCTCTGGGAAGCAGCTTTAGCAGCCCCAGCCCTGAGCATGCATCAGGTAGCCCACCCTTGCCCTGTGCACAAATCCAGGAGCACATTATCGTTCCATAGTTTGTAGGGTCAGAAGGGACCTGAACAGATCATCAAGCCCAACCCCCTGGCATAGCAAAAAAGAGTACTGGGATCAAAGGACCCCAGCAAGATGTTAATCTAATCTAGCTCTCCCCCATGCTTCCCCTGGGGGTGCAAGCAGCTGTGGGAACTGCCCCCCCGCACCCTCTGGATGAGCCCCATCCTGTGTCCTGCCCTGTCCCAGGCCCACTCCCTCCCTCACTAGCTGCCTTGATCTGCCCCCTACGCACCTTCCCTCCCCCACATTCCTTACCCCCAACTGACTTATCAGCTGGACTGTTGCTCTCAAAGCTGCCGGGCTACATGCCTGGCCACATGCATGCTGCAGCTGTGCACATGCACATGGCATTTATTGACGACATTATCTGCCATATCAGCCAAAAAAGCTGATTGCTGATAATGTAAATTTTCCTTTTATTGGTGCTGATTCGATGTGGACCGATGTATCAGTGCACCTCTACTTGTTGTTCCTCCAGCCTTTCTTATACTTGCTTCAGAAATTATTAGTTGATTGTTCCTCCCTCTAATTTTATTTCTATTCTCGGTTAGTCCATTCTTGTTATCCTCTGTTTTTTCCTCTTGCACTTGCCACAAATTACTTAAGTCTTTCATGATTGGGTCTTGTCACTTGAACTTAGGCCAAATCTGTGGGATTTTACTCTTACACTCTGCCCTGTCTACTTCCATCGCTTCCCACTACTAACAGTGCTGTCATGTTCTGTTGTTACTCCTGCCATCACATCAATCCCATAGTAACCTCTCTATTAGATGCAGCATCTTTCTTCTCATCCCCCTCCATCCTGTGCAATAACTGTTAATGTTTCTTTCCCCCCCCTCTTCATGTTTAGCTCCCCCTCTGGTACTACTTTCCTATTGTTGTATCTTTAATCTACTCAAGTTTATAAAAGCTTATATTATTTGCTCCTTGTATTCCTCCTATAACCTTTGTCCCTTCTTCCCTCTCTTATCCTGTCTGTCTGTCTAATGAAATTTGCAACGTCTTTGCAGGGTTTCCTCACCTTGCCCCTGCCTCCCAAATTGTGCATTTCCATAGATTCTTCTTCAGAACTTGATCTGTTTATAGTTTCTTGAAGGCTTGAAATTGGCTTCCATTTTTCTCCCCTTTTCTTTTGTTCCTGCTCCATCAGTGTTTTACTGTAAGCTATATTGCAATTGTTTCGCATGGCTTTTTTAACAGTAAATTTGTGTCCCTTTAACTCATTAGCCATACTCTTATAATGAAAAGTTCTGGCATCAATACATTGTTGATAATATTGTGTATGTACTGTTTGTGGTAGGAAGATACTGAATGTTTTTGTTCCTTCTCCTAGAGCATGGTAGAATCAATAAAACACTGCATTGTGTTGCTACAGATTGCTAAAGTAAGTATGCTGTTAGCTATTTTGAACTTGGAAGGGAAGCTCACAAAAGTTGCGTGTAGTTTTGACATGGTTTAAAATATTCTTGTACGTTGGTTCATACTGCTAGTTACTGCATACATAACTTGGTAATTTAGGTTAAATCCAACAACTTCAGTTACTCTAGCCCAGAGGCGGGCAGTTATTTTGGGCGGAGGGCTGCTTACTGAGTTTTGGCAAGCGATCAAGGGCTGCATGACACGCAGCCAGAGGCAGATAAAATTCATTTTCTAATTTTCGGGGGGGGGCCCTGCAAGCTGGATAGAATGGCCTGGCAGGCTGCATCTGGCCCGCGGGCCGCATTTTGCCCACCCCTGCTCTAGCCTTTGTGCTTTTAGTCGGTCAGTGCTAATTCTGGAGTTTTAAACATCTTTTGTTCCTTTTTAGATGCAAAAGTTTTATTTCATAACTTGAGCAAGTTCTCCAATAAGAGGGTGGTTTACTTTGTTGCAAGAAAAAAGCATTTCCCTAAATATGATAGAACCTTGCTCGTTGCTTCATGAAGCTTGCATTGCATTGTTTCTGGGTTGATTCTCAGTACTTTTTTGTTCCTTTTTTTTTAAAGGAAGTGGCAATGTAGTTTTAATTAAGGAGGTGTGTTCAAACGTTCTCCTGGGTACAGATTTCCTAACTGGTGTTGGAATCCTGGTGGTGACTTTTGCTCAGGTGTCTGCCATTGTTAGCTTATTGAAGAAGCTGATGGCCAGTCCAGTAGGAGCGGCTTGCTGTAAATGATGACTCGGTTATTAGAGTCATCTATTACTGTACCTGTAACAACCCCAGCTTTGTTTCCTGTAGGCTCAGTGTATTAACTTGCTGCTTCACCAGCTCCAGAGCTGCAGTCCCAGGTTACTCATTGTGATGCTGCTTTGAGCTTAGCTGCATACATGTTCTTTGTTCCTTATTCTTGGGATAGAGAACAAAGTGAACAGAAGTCTTCATTCAGCCTCTTATTTTCTTGAAAAGGCATCCATGGGTAACTTAAGTGAACATTTAGGTTTTGCAAAACTAGTCTTTAAGTTTAGTGGCATTTTAAAAATACAAGAATAGTTTTTGTTTTGAATTAAGCATCTTGCAGTGTTTGCAGTTGGGTTAATGCAGCCTTACTTGCCATGCAGATGATCCTGAAAGTAAGTGCAAGTAACAATGAAACCGACCCCTTTTCTTTTTTTATGTTCTTTAATGAAGTATATAGCAGCAGAGGAGAAAATTGTGATTACATTTTAATTTAAAACCCGACTTGGCAAACTTTTTAAGGCTTTAATGTTTGTTAATTGCAGAAATAAGATGGCAGTTTAAAATGATTTGTAGCTTGACGGCTTATGCTTTTGAAACTAGAAAATTGCGTTTTGTGAAAATAAAATACCAGGGGGAGAGGCTGGTATTCACATCACTTGCCAAATTATGCCTTGGACCTGTAGAAAGAAAGTTGTAGAGGTGTGTTTTGGTCTGCTTTTACATTATACTTGGACCTTGAATTTACAACAATTGTCTACTATATTGTCTTATAGTAAGCATATATTACTTCTAAATCCCCATTCAGCAAACATTTGAGCCTGTTCTCGAGTATATGTGTGATGGATGTTTTAACAACCAAATTATGCTTATTTTTCATGAAGCTCTTGGATGTTCTAAAAAAAAATAATTTTTGTGTAGAATAGGGCTGATGTTTCATCTTCAAATGTTCTGAACTAGTGCCGCTTCTGGGCTTGATCTTAGGTTCCAAGTGCATCTGGCAGTATTTGGAAAGTGGGTAGAATTGATGCACCTGAAGCTTCTTGGGATCAGAGCTTTTGTGTTTAAAATGAATCCCAACAAATGGGGTCAGTCAGTCAATCTGATCTCATGCTTGCAGTTTTTTTCATACGCAAGCATGAGATCAGATTTTATGTAGTGCCTTTATCTTTGAGGTGGCCCAAAGCACTTTCAGAATGAGATAAATGTCACTGAAATGGGCATATGCTGTACTGCAGTCATAAATATACCACAATGGAAAAGAGGACAAAATAAGCCTTTGCCCCTTTGTGCGAATGACCATTGCCGTTGCCAGCCTCTTACTACTGTATAGTGTATGTATAATGTAGCTCTGTAGCTAGCGGTCCAGCAACACCAGATACATTTACATTTACATTTACAGGGAAGCAGAGGTGTTTAATTTAATAAAAACCATGTTCTTGATGACTGAAAACTTAGACTTTTTTATATCTTTTAGCAGTGTCTGCTTAGGCTTGTCATTTTTCCCATCCTTGTAATGATGTTAGTTATGCTGGTATTTTGAAGCAATTTAGCAAGTTTCAAAATAAAGCACCCATATTGAATCTTGATTTAACCAATGTATCAGTGTGTTTTAGTTTTTAGAGACACAGTTGTTCGACTTGCCATTTGCTATCTCCTAAGATCATGTTTATAAATGAGTCCTTCATATTAATGTGTTTTTTTTTTTGTTGTTTTTTTTAAAACAAACTGAAACTAAATCTCAGTGGGAACAAATGACCTGTACTGCCCCCCTGTCAGGTTTGAAACCAGACATCTTTTCAGAGATGTAACAGGAAGATGCACGTCAAATAATATATGTTGAAATCCAGAAAGCTTATTGCTGAATAAAACTTTAAGCTACAAATGAGAAATACAATATTGTGACTGGTACTATGACTTGACACTAAAAATTAGAACTAAATTTATCTGGTTGTCTTGACTGATACTAGACTATTTGTTGGTAAATCACTAATGCCATACCCAACAATTGTGATTTTCCTTGCTTGTTACAGGTGACATTTTCAAAAACTCCGAAGTGTTACTTAAAATGTTCGTTACATGACTCTTTCTTCAACATTTTGTACCTATAGGCATAGTGCTTAAAGAAGCTAGTATGGTTCAGTGCCAAGCAGTTCGCCTGTACCATGTTCAGATGTCAGTAGACTTTTAACAGTGTGCTTGTCCTCTACACAGTTAAAGCATAGGCTTTTTTTCGGTGCAGAAGGACGTGTGGATAATGTCTTAGGATAAAGAAATAATATGTAGAACCAGTTTTCTAAATGTGTTAGTTACTAATAGAATGTTCCCGAGGAAACGTATAGTACGTGTAATTTTCACATAACATGACTGATTAATGATAAAAGATTCATGTGTTGATATTTTTAACGTTTTTCCTTAAGGACCAAAATAATGAGGAGAAGCACGCAGATGGACTGATAGTAAGTTTTAAATCTAAACTTTTATCTCCCTTTATTTCTGCAGAACATGTGAACAGAGACCTGAATTTCCACTCATTTACAAAATACTTTCTCCTTTCTCTTATTCACTGCTCCAGATGTCTTTACAAAAAAACAACCACCTGTTAATGTTTTTGCCTTTGTTGACCATCCATCATAGCCTCTAAAGGGGAAAAAAAAATTATAACTGTTCTGCTAATTTAAATGGCAACATTATGAATGTATCTGTTTACATTGATTTTTAAATATCTAGTGTGAACTGGTGTTATGGGAAATGATTGGGAAATAATTTGTTGTGAAATCTGACATTTTATACATAGTTGTTCATGGGCTATAGGAAGCTGGGTGTCTCTCTTTCAGTATTCTGCATCTGATATACAGCAGTGGAAAGAAAATGTCACATTCGTTTAATCCCAATCTCATTTTTAAAATAACTTATTTCACTTTGGTTTTAGTGGAACAGCAGACTGATTACACTATAGCTTGACTTTCTAAAATATGGAGTTTATTTTAATCACAGCTGACACTAATTTCAGAATCCTAATATCTTACTTCCTTGGAACCTACTCCTGATGTGTGTGTTTTTAACATGAAAAAATTCCAGTACTCAAGTGACAGGCATTCTGGTAACAGTTAAACTTGCTAAAGCAGCAGTGCAGCTGCAGTACAAACAATAAGAAAAAGTGTAACTTAAGGGTTGTTAATACAGCAGCAGAACACACCAGGCCTTTCTGCCTACATTTTCCTGTCTACAGTTCGGGACTATATCTGATTAAGACTGGCATTTGAATTAAGAGCCATGAGACCCTCGCAAGTAATTCTATCTGTTGTTCCTTCCCTGCCTGTTTCAAGGGTAAGAGGGGTCAGGCTTATAGTGCTGTCTACCATCTGTGTTGGCATGGCATGGGGGGGGGACAGGCCCTGGAGGCTTGAGCATCAGCTGTGAAACTTCCAAAACTTAGTTTGAGCTGTTTTAAAAGTGTATCGTTTGTGACTCTCTGTAGTCATGTTGGCATGTACAAGGTCTGATGAGCTTTAATACATTTCCAGAACTCTTGATGCTTTATTTGGAATTGAACTCATGACCATAAAGTAGATGCAGAACAAAACTGGTCACTTTAGTTGTTAAGGTAAATATTTGTCATCTGGTAGTTGGGAAGATGCAGTGTTAAAACGCAAATTAAGATATTGCCTACAAAAATCCTTGCCTCTCTTGCATATTTCTTCAGCTGCTGTGGCTTTTTCCCTCTTTTCCAACTTTTTCCCTCAAATTTAAGTGCTCATATGGGATAAAATGATTATACTGAAGCTTGAGATTTTCCTCATGGGCAAAACAATAAAGTTTGTTGGCCTGCTTCTCCTCTTAGCATGGAGAGAGCTCATTTTTGGGTAAGGAAGTATATTGGTTATTATGCTCATTTACTAGTTAATGATTCTGGAGCTGAGTGCTAGTTATCCAGGAAAGGAAACGTGTTGACCTGATCTTCAGAGTGAGAGTGTATGTATAGACTTTGTTTAATAAGTATTGTAAGCATAGCATAAAAAGAAATGCATGTAGCTGTACAGGGGCAAATCTTTCTTTTTCACTTCTATAGGGAAAATGAGTCGAATGTTGCAGAACAGGTTATACTTTATGGAGGAGATTAGACTGTGAAATTGTACATAACAGCATTGTCTGTCAAAGGCAAAGAATTGTTTAGAGACCTAGACAGTTGGTTTCCAGCTGTGCACCTCCGTGTGCTAAAACCTCCATGCAGGCATAACTTAGAGCACGGGTAGTCATGGGTCGGCACATGTTACAAGTGGAATGGGCAGCCTCTGTATGTTGCCCATGGCATTGGCAAGGGGGCAGGCAGCACAACACTGTCCTTTAACTGTTGTTGAGGCAAGTTTTATGCAAACAAAAAAAAAGTGGGGGTGTTAAATCGTGTTCAGGTTTGAACTTAATCTGATGACTTCACGTATGGAAAAATACTCTATTTCTGCTTAAGTTTCACTCTTGTCTTCCATCAAGTACAACATTCCTATCAAACCAGCAGTCTTACAGGGTAGTGAATATAGAGGTAGCCTCAAAACTAAGGTGTCTCATGAAGTACCTTTAAGATGTGAACAAATATAACTTGAAACAATTTTAAAATGAGAGGGCGATTTAGCATTCAGAAGCCAGAATTGGACACTATAGCAGTCAGATATAAGTGAGCTACATCCAGTGCAACTTCATACAGCGTTAAGCAGTGGTAGGTTTTTTTTTCCATTTAACCATAGAGGTAAATGTATAATAGATCAGAACATCTTATACTGGTATTAAGTCACAGCAGTATAACCTTTATATCTGCCCATACCCCTAAACTGTACTTGCCTCAGACAGTTGGTCCAGGGAGATGGTACCTGTGTTAGTTTTCACCTATACGTGTAAGCTTTCCTTTAGTAAAGTCCTACCCATGATCATGTAGTATCATTTTTTCTATACTTACCCGATTCTTCTTTGTAAGTAGGCAGAGACTCCATTAAGTGATTTATTTCTCAATCTCTTGAACTCTTTGGGATAAATTTTATAGTGTTACAGTTTTTTACTTTATTGTTTATCCCATCTAGTTTGTGATCTGTCAAAATGATGAACAGTGTATCACAGCAGAATGGAAGTAACACTTGTGATTGACTTAAAATAATTTTCCTTTATACTGACGAGTAATACCTAGTTATTGGTTGAATGCATTGTTCCTGTTTGTGCCACTGATTGGTAAATAATATCTGTTGTTAACGTAACATATATACACATGCTATCAGTAATACTTCTGCAGTCGTGTGTATGCAGTGAATGGGATCAAGTGAAGAGGGATTCTCAGGCTAATAGATGAATTTGAAAATATAATTCCCATAAACAGTTTTAACAGTGGGTATTTCTGAAAGTCATTACAAAGGACATTGTTACTAAATCCTGTCTATAGTCATTTTAAACTTCATAATCTCTGCATAGCTATAAAACTAAATGCCTACACAAAAGCCTTGTCTCATAAACACTAAAAATTTTTTAAACAATTTTGAGCATTATAATGGCACATTGTACTTCCATTCAGATTAAGACTATTGTAAGCCTATTGCTGAGTTTTAAAATCTTGGCTCTTTCAAAACAAGCGGTGTTGGCATATGATTCAGATTTTCCATGTAGGTGTGCAATTTTGTATACTCAATTTTTTCCGAAGAAAAAAAGCCCCATTTGCTGAGTTAGCAAATATTGAGTGTTCTGATCAGGTTTGCTTGAAAATTAGCATGTATGCAGCTCTAGGGGAGGGAGTTTTTGTAACAGTCAGGATATTTCACGTTGACTGTTTGGTATGGGGTGATTTAGCTATTGAAAAAGGACAGAGAGACACTGGAGTGACTGGATCAGTTTTTCTGCTTCCATGGCGTAGTCTCTTGAAAGTTCATGTTGCAGGTTTTAATTTTGATACAGCTGGTTTGAATGGGGAATTGAATTGAATATTGAATTGATTGCTATTGAGAAATTGTAAACTAGATGGAGGGAAGAGAAGGGGGAAGATAAAAAGAACTTGAATTCTTTTTAAAAAAAATAATATTTTTCCATATTACAATTGACTGCCCTGCCCACATACCCCCTCGGTACACTGGAGGACTGATGCATTGATTTCAAAACTTAAGTCATAGTAGCAGTTTGTACCTGCAGTGCTAAGAGATACGGATAACTGTCGTATCTTGAATTCAGTGACATTAACATGACTACTAAACATAACTAATACTCCTTGAATGTTTTTTAAATTTAGATGGGTAAAAAAGGGAGGAAGGGAAGGGACGATTTCTTTAGAGAAGGTTGGGAGAGAAGCCAAAGCCATAGTTGACGTGGATCTAAACATGAAAAGAAATAACCTTACAGGATATATAAAATCAAGATGATAGTTAATTACCTTGGAAGCTTATTTAATTTTTTTTAATCGGTTTCAAAACAAAATGAGTGATACAAAGTTATGCTAGGTTTAAACCTACACATAGTAAGGTAAAGGTAAACTTCTATGTTGCTTGCTTGGTTAAAAATAGGGATAGGATAGTTAAAACAGAAAATCAAAAAAAGGCAAATAAGCATCAAAAACTGCTATAAGCAGCAAAAGTAGAAGCATGTTGTTTCTTATCCTTAGTATTTCCTATCCTCAGCAGCAATTTTCCCTCTAAGGTGCACCTGTGCGCGACCACACACAACTAAAAGTGTGGCCGTGCACAGCCTTTTCAAGGTCCGCAGCAGGAGAGGAGCTGAAGCTCCTAGGTGAGGTTGGGGCAGGCTTCGCCGGCTCCGGGGAAGTGCTCCGCTCCCCCACATCAGGGCCGGGGAGTAGAGTACTTCCCTGGAGCTCGAGCCAGTCCCCTGCCCCAACCTCCATCCCTGCCTTGCCTTACCTCGGGGAGGAGCTGCTGCCTGCCCCAGTGAGACTCCGCCGGCTCTGGGACACTGCTCTGCTCCTTGGCCCTGACGCCACGTGCCTCCTCGCTCCCCGAGGCGATGTGGGGGAGCGGAGCAGTGTCCCAGAACTGGCGGAGCCTCACTGGGGCAGGCAGCAGCTCCTCCCCGAGGTGAGGCAAGGCAGGGATGGAGGCTGGTACAGGCTCCGCCGGCTCCGGGGGAGTGCTGCACTCCCCGGCCCTGATGGAGGGGAACAGAGCACTTCCCCGGAGCCGGCGGAGCCCACGCCAGCCCCTGGCTCCGGCCCCCAGCCCTTAGTCCCCTTCGGTAAGTGTCCCACATGGGACCGAGGCGGCACGCTCACAGACCACTACTCCTTGGAGGAAACATTGCTCAGCAGTAGTGCTTGCTTTGGTGAGAAAACGAATTAACCTAATACAGATTCATTGTGCGGTATTCCAAAAGTGTTTGCGACATGGACTGCCCTATGCACTTTAATATCTAATTAGTAACAAAAATCATAAGTCAAATAATGTGCTTCTAAACATTCAAGGAGTGCTGGCTGTTCTGTAACAATATTAGGATAGTAAAGCAAGTAAAAAAATCACAGAAGTTTGGCTCAAAATCCTTTCCGTTTTAGATTTTTTTTTTTTTTGTAACATTTATGGTGTCATCCAGTATCTACTCATGTCAATGGAAGGACTCCCAATGACTTGCATAGGCTCTGCATTGATGTCATAGCAATCTGGGTTTTCAGAGTGCCTGTGTTGATGAGGTCTGTAAATTCATGGAAAAATGTGTAATATCATGTCGAAGAAACAAAATTGCTGGACAGTTTGTGTTCTAAAGTGTTTCCTTTAAGAAGTTTGGCACTAAAATATCACTTGCTTTGGGGGGAAAATTAATTGATGATATTTAATGGCTATAGGTTTAGCTTAAATTAAATTATCACCAGATCTTAACACTTCTTTTATATTGCCTTAGTGTTGTCTAGAAAAGGCTTGTTCTTCTAAAAGTTTTCTCAAAAATAAGTAAACTACTTGGCTTATACACCTTGCTGTGTAACTAGCTCCATTTCCTCCTTTTACACACAGCAGCCGCTAACAGGAGTCGCTGAGAAGCGTAGACTTTACCAGACAGATCTATACCACATAGTTTAGTGTATTTTAATTGACAAGTCCTTGCACTAAATATTAACATGTCTAAAAATTTCTCATGTCTTCAGCTATCAATGTGTATGTCGTCTATCTGGGGAATGTGCTGTCTGTCTTCTGGGCATTCATGTGTGGATCGTGTTTTACTGTGCTTTTAAAAAAGGACTTTAATTTTGTTTCTTTATCTCAGAGTACTATTAACCCTGTTGATGCAGTGTATCAGCCTAGTCCTTTGGAACCAGCAGTGATCAACACGATGCCTACCCAGTCTGTCATACCTCCAGGTACAGTATAGAGAATGAAGCTTTAGTAGAGAGATTCACGAGCGGGCATATATGCAATTAGCTTACCTTTTAGTTTTATTTGATTTACTACTTTCTAGCATGTGTGGTCTGAAAAACTATTTGTTAGCAAATTACAGCTAACCTTTTTTGGGTGGGAACATGGTTCTGTCAGCCATGTACATCTTGGTGCAAGTTTGCAGGCTTGCAGACAAGATTATGGAATTCATAACTGTTGTGCTTAGACATCCTTAAAACAGACTTCTAGAAATACTCTCTTTTAACCAAGCTGCATCTTTAGCTGTATTCACTTCAGTTACAAAAAGATGGTCTCAAATGACTATTTTTCAATTTTTGTAAGTTGATCGTGTGATTTAGTTATCAATTTTGGAAGCTTATTTTCTTCTGTTTATTCCTTTCTTCCCTCTATTCTGTCCCTGTCTCAAACCAGTTTTGTGCCTAATTTTGATTAGTGTATTGTTTTTACAAATCAATATAAACATGTCAGTTATAAAGAAATTGTGCTTTGGGAGAAGTAAATAAACTGTGTAGACAGTTATTTTTATTGGCTTGTGAAGCTAATAAAAATGAAGAATGGAGGAAATTAATATAATTTTCCTTTTTGAAGTGTGGCAACTTCTGTTACAGACGGGCTGCTGTCAAAGTTGATGTAAAGTTGCTAAGAGTCTCTTAGCAAATCAGGGCAAGGGCTTTGGTGTCTGTTCAAGTGTTTGGGAGTTTTTAGCTTACATATTTTAATATCCTTTAGAACCTTCTCAGTTGTGCAAATCAGAGCAGCGACCATCATCCTTGCCAGTTGGGCCAGCAGTAGCATCACTAGGAAATCAGACTCCAACACCAAATAGTACAGGTAAAGTTCTGTGGTGACTATCTTATCTTGAGTTGCCTTTCCTTTTCTAAAAGGCAGTTGAATTGTGTAGTACTTCCATTTTTGATGTGCCTCTATAAGAAAGGAAGAGCTCATATTACTAGAAAGGTGTTTGTATTTTTTTTCCAAGTCTTTTCCTGTACTAGGTTACACTTTACATCTGCCTCACTGATCACCTTATCAGAACTTTCACATTAAACATCTCCAGCATTAACATTGTAATCAGTGTGTACCTTTTAAATTATCTCTGCTTGCCTTAACCAAATAGGCTTTTGGACTATTTTAAACTGCTTTCAACTAAATTTCTCACATGTGGCTTTCATGCTGGGAGTCTGCTTAGTATAAATTCATTTTCTCTGCTGCATTGTTGACTCAAGCTATTTGCTTCCCTTATTTGCTTCTCTCTTTCTCTCTACATCTTAATGCATCCATCTCTGTACTATTGCCTGACTTTATGGAAATAGTCAACCATGTCTTCATCTTTCTTCCCTTTCTGTGACCTCTAAAGTTTTTTCCTCTGCAGTTGTAACATTTCACAGAGCTGTTGTCTACACTTTATTTACTTTTTACATACAAAGGATCCTAACCAAATCACTGGCCAACTTTAAGTGACTGCATGAGATCAACATTCATTTCGGCATCCATTCAAATTGATGTTCCAACCTCTTTCAGGTCTCGCCATAATAACCTGCTCCTAGCTTGTTTTACCTGTCCCTAACTTTTCCCCTAATCTTGCCACTATTAACATGAGATTTCTACAGCACCTGTATCAGGAGCAACCTTTCCATATTATCTTGCTGATTTGTACTAGTCCCAAAAAAGTAATGGTTTTCAGACAAGTAGTGTATTTCTGATTTAGTATATAAAAGTCTTAACAATTCTGCTTAATTACTATATTCTAGACTTATAGTCAGGAATACCTAGAACTTCACAGGAGTGATACTCTTGAGTTTCCCAAGGATCTAAAAACTACCTGCTCTGTTGAAGGTGGAGTAGGCTGTCCGCAACACTAGTCAAAAAGGAGTTAAGAACGCAGCTTAATTCAGCACTGGAACAGCAGCTAACAGGAAATAAGATATGCTTTCTGTTTCCCATTTCTTAATGAATGAACTAGCCATTGGGATTTCAAAGTTGTGCCAGTATTCATTTTTTAGTTAAGTGTAATTGTGGTCTTTACAATATCTAATTAGACTTCTTTAAATTTGAAGTGGTAATATGCAAATCATTTATGATGTAGGCTGTCACTGACTTCATGAAACTTAATATTTAAGAAAAAATAAAGCTGTCTTGATTTGTTTTTGTTTTTTTCTTTCCAGTTGCCATTTGTTCTTCCCTATTTGTTCTTACCTCTTTTTGTCTCCATTATGATCAGAAACTGTAAGGAGTTGTCAGACCTGAGGTCCTTGTAGTCCAGGGGTGGCCACAAATAGCACGTGGCAAATCTAGGAGGAAGCAGGTAACAGCAACAAACAAGGCAGGAAGCATAAAGCAAATCAACAGATCAGGCAGGGAGAAGAAAGTAGAATAACAAATTGGGCAAAGAATAAAGCACGGAGCAGAAGGCAGAACAGCAGTTTGGGCAGGGAAGGGAATCGCAGAGGGGCTTACCTTGTGGCATGCCTCCCAGAAAGGTTAGCTAGCCCTGGCATAGTCAGTGATTCTACCCACTAGTTATCAGCATCAGTTGTCAGAGGAAGCTGTTAAGCATCCAGAAGTACAAAAATGCAGGATAATCTGCCTGTCTCCATCAGTTCTCAGCCTTCTCAGATTAGTTTGAGCTCAGAAGTACAAAGTTTTACTATCCCCTTTGCAAAATTGCTGTTAACTGTAATACTAGATATTCTTGATTAGTAAAGAAGCCTGAATCCTTCACCCCAATTGCTTCCGATGGTTGTTTATGCAACCCTGCAGTTACATTGTGGAAGAAAAATATTTACTTGTATTAGGAAACAGAACAAATGACAAAGCAGGAAGTTCCAAATAAATGCAAGAAAAAAGTTGCCTACCTTTTTTGGACCGTTCATTATTTTGTATGCTTTTATCATGTCCCCTCTTATTCATCTCCTTTTAATGAGAAAAGCACTAATCCTTTTTTAGTGTCTTTGACGTCTTTCTAGGCCTTGATCATTCTTGTTTTACCCTTCTCTGAATCGTCTACTCCTGTGGTGTCCATTTTGGGATGAGCTGGCCAATGATGTACATGCTATTTTAGGTGAGGCTGCACCATTGATATGCATCAAAGTTGTTAGGGTAATCTTAGACTACCATGTGCAGTTTTTGGCTCCACAATTTAAAAAGGACATGGAAAGGTTAGAGAGTTCAGAAGTGGGTGAGAAACAATAAAGGATTGGAAGGCAAGCCATGTGAAGAGAGGTTGAAAGAAAGGAGCATGTTCAGCTGGCAGAAAAGGCAATTAAGGGTTGGGGGGGTGGGGACATGATAGCAGTTTTCAAATATCTGAAGGGCTGTAATAAAGGAGAGAGCACACCTTTTGCTCCGTTGCTGTAGAGCAGGACAGCAGTAGCTTGAAGTTGTGACAGTAGGTTTTAGATTAGACATCAGGAAAAACTTCTTCAGCCAGGTAGTTAGGAGTGACAGCTTAGGAAAGTTGTGGAATCTCCCTCGCTGTAGGGAAGAGCAAGATGAAAGACTGGGACTTCCAGAGGGGATAGCATTACAGAAAGCTGAATTTTGGCTTTCCAGTTATGGGGTATGATGTGGGAAGATGTTTCCTGTCCCCAGAGCTTTGGCTTTTTCTCCAGGCAACGAGCAGAGCTCGGGTGCATTACAGGGCTGGGAAAGAACTACAGCTGGGGTAGGCAACCCCTGGCACGGGTGCCAGAGTGTGATGCTCAAAGGCATTTTGCTTGGCGCACGTGCCTCTGGGTGGATGGCAGGGAAGGGGCAACAACAAGGATCAGGCCCCTCTGGCTCCCCTGCCATCCAGCCCTGGCAACAACAACATCTCACAAGTTGAAGTTGCAGGTGTTGTTGATACTCTGCTCAAAAATGTTGCCAACCCCTGAACTCCAGGCATCAGGGTATCTTTGTTGTTTGTTTTTGGGGTTTTTTTGGGGGGGGCGAGGGGGGGGTTGTTCCCAGTCTCCCCTCCCCTCCCACCAATCCGCCTGAGGGATGGTCAGTCTTGGTTGCAGCCAAGGCTGGGCGTTTCGACTAGGACGTACCAGTGGTTCTACTGGAACAAAAACCCAGAGATTTCTGGTTAGAGGGCCTTGCCCCCTCCATGCAGGGTCAGACTAATTCTCGTTTTTGGGGTCTGGAAAGAATTTTTGCCCCAGACTGGCATGGATATGGATGTGGTGGGGAAAGGGGGAGCATTGTCCTTTTCCCCGGGTCTCGTGTAAGCACAGCTTTGACAACGCCCTCATCCCTCTGCTTCATTGGTGGCAGGTTAGGGTGGTTTTGTGTGACTTGTGTATGAGTATAAACATGGTGGTGGTGTTGCTTACTGCATGAAAGCCAGGCTTGCATCCTTCTTATAAATACATTTGCACGTGGAACAAGGGTTTTTTATTAAGCTGTCTACAATGTGGACAAGCTAGCTGGTTTCTTGATGATACAGTTTATAACCCTATGGCATATAATATTTTTTTCCTTCTGCAATGCTTTACTTTGCTTTTGTCAACCTGAAATGCCATTTGTCCTTGTGTAGCCCATTCATTCAACCTGTGCAGGTGCTTAAAGCTTCTCACAATGTTCTTGTTATGTTTAACTTAAATAATCTTGCTGCCTCTTTATAGGTTTCTATTCAGTTTCCACTCCAGTTTACTATTATGCTAAGTCCCATTAGACTTAGTCTGGGAAGCACCCCAGTGTTTCCATTTTTTCCATGATTAAAAAAAACCAAACAAACAAACAATTTAACCCTTTCCTTCCTGTTTCCTAGCTATGATTTGGATCCATGACTGGGTTTCTCATCCAGTGACAACTTAGTTCTTTTAGTAGCTTCTTGTGAGGGACCTTGGCAAAGGGCCTTTGCAAGTCTAAGTGATACTGACTGGTGTTTCTTTAACTACTCCTTTATTGGCTTCTTGGGGGAGGGGGAATCCAAGAGGTTAGCAAGACTTTTCCTTCATAGAAGCCATGCTCATTAGAGCCTACTATGTATTATGATCGAGGTAGAATTAAAAACTATAGTAGTATTACTTAAACCATTATGCCAGGTGCACTCGTAGGCTTTACTGACTTTTAATTCCCCAGCTCACCTTTGCAGGCTTTTACTGAACAGCAGGTAGTATTGGCCATTCCAGTCACCTGACCAAGTGGTTTGTGTAATGCTTGCATGTTCTTTTTTTATTGCGTATTGTTTGTCCCAGTATACCTACTTTGTCCAGGTTTTGTTGAAGGAAAATTATTTAAATTGGTACTTGACGGTAGACTCCAAGATCCATGTTTTGGGGAGTATACATGACCTGACTTCTTTTCAAGGAGGCTAAATACATGTAATTCCTTTAGACCCAGGGGTGCTCAACCTCTGGCCTGCAAGGCAAATGCAGCCTGAGGAGCCATGGCATCTGGCCCTGGGAGCTCCCCATTTGTTAGGAAATTTTGGCAATAAGGGAGCAGTGGCCATTAATACTGCCACCCTACCTCGCTGCCAAATTCCCAAGCCCTGTGCAATGTGTAGGAGCCTGGTCATGCCCTCTGGACCCCACACACCTGGATCAGTGCTGAGCCATGCCCCCTCCTCTCACAGGGCTGGGTTGGGACCAGGCCAAGCCCCCTTTCCACTGCATGGCTAGATTGGGGCTGGGCTGCCCTCAGCCCCCCCTGCGTAGCAGGATGGGGTGCTGCTGTGCCTGCCCTGATTGCCAGATCAGGTCAACAGGTAAATGGGGCACTGCCCAACTAGCCTGCCAGGGAAAGAGTTTGAGTACCGTAGCTTTAGACTCGCTGCAGATCAGGTCATGTGTCAAAGTTCAGAGTTGGATCTCAAAGGCTTAACTTCAGGCACACAGGCTTTGGAAAAACGTTGGCCTTCTCTCCCCCAGATGTTGTGTGTAATAGTACGTGCCGGATCCTTCTGTCACACGTTCTAGATTCTCTTAGTTGATCAGTCTCATTTGTCAGTTAAAACTGGCTAGGTTGAAAATCGGCAATCTCTTCCAATTTCTAGGAAGCGGACAGTCGGCACCTAGCAGCAGTTTAACTTCTCCAAGCCATGTCAACCTGTCTCCAAATACAGTTCCAGATTTTTCTTATTCCAGCAGCGAAGATGAATTCTACGATGCTGATGAATTCTATCAGAGCAGTTCCTCTCCAAAGCGATGCGTGGAGTAAGTAGGTGGAAGAGCACAGTGCTATATTTTGGGGGTTGGAAACCTGTGGCCTGTGGGTTGGATCTGGCCAGTGGAGCCATTCTGTCCAGCCCATGGAGCTAGAGGGAGGGCTTCTGTAACTTTTCAGTGGAGGGCAGGCACTGGGGAGAAGCAGCAGCCCTGGGGGAGGAGGAGCAGTGACTGTGGTTCTAGCAGCAGTGGTGCAAGCTGGGTGGGAAGTGGCTGCTAAAGGAGCCCACCAGTGCAACGTGTTGCTGACCTCTGCCTTATTAAATAAGTGTTGTTTTCAGATGTCAGGGTTTGCTGGTGTATTAGCAATCCCCAAGCCCTTCCTTGAGATTTGATGGTGTTTATAGTTTAAACCAGACTACCAGTGGAGTAATTAAACCAGGAAAGGAATTCCAGGCTGATGCCTTCGTTAATATTTTTGTCAGCTTAGTTGTCTGTTTAGGGGTTTAATATTTTTTCCACATTGCTAGCCAGCATAACCATACCCAAAACTTCCATGTTGACCAACCATAAATGTGAATATCTAGGAATGATTCTTGGAAACAAGGAGGTGTTTCATAATGATTAATGTATAATAGTTTTTACCAGTTGGGGTAATAGTTAACTCCATAACCTTCACCACTCATTTACTCCATTTATTCTTGCTATTTGGAGTGTTAATCAGGGTTAAGTAACTTCAAGAATTGTCACACTAAGAAATAAGCCGTGAAACCATCCCTTTTGGGCATTTAAATAGAGTTGCCTTGCAGGATACAACCTAGGGCCCCCTTTCTGACTTTACCCAGCCATTAGCTTGCGTTTCATTTGAGTTTTAACTAGCTTGCCAAGCTGCTCAGAGCACCACAGCTTCTCAATATTCTCATGTCTAAATTTCTCCATAAAAAATCTTTCTCAAGTAATTAAGCTCGATGTAACTACTTAAATTAAATCATAAGTGTCTGGCTTGAAATAAATTGTAGAATCATGAGAACTTGATATATCCTTTTGTAGTTCCTCAGGGTCTGCTGCTCTCCTCACTCACAGCAGCACGGGAAGTAGCCTAAAACGCCCAGACACAACAGAGTCCCTTAATTCTTCCATGTCTAATGGGACAAATGATGCAGGTAAGAGACTTGTTTTATAATATTTTTTATAAGAAAGCACTGGCACATGAATCTGTACTTAATTGAATGATTAATAGACTATCCTGCTGCAGCTATTTGCCCAGAAGGAGAGTTCTGTTTGTCTCCTGTTCTTGTCCTGTATTTACCTGCATGTATTCGATGATGGGATCTGTGATCTCCTCTGTGTCTTTCAACAAGGCCTTATCACATCTCATAGACTTCTTTATTCCTTAGACTGTGTTAGGACGTGGATCAGTTCTTTCTGAAGGTTGTATCTCTTCGCAAGGGAGGGGGGTTGGAATTTGTAGAAGTGCAATGATTGAGATCTGGTCTTTCCCTTTTAGATCTCTTTGATCCTCCCGATGATAGAGATGATGATGGTGAAGGGGAGTCAGTGGAAGAACATAAGAGTGTTATCATGCATCTGCTTTCACAAGTCAGGTTAGGAATGGATCTAACGAAGGTAAGACACAAGTGCAGTACTTGCACATAATTCAGGTTTTTCGTTACCATCATTACAGTATTTTACTAGCTGAGGGTTTTAATGATTGAGTCTTCTGGTAACATTAATGCTGTTGCAACTACGTTGTTCTGCTAACTAGCTAAACTACTTAAGCTTCCTACGCGTTACTTTTTTATGCTGTTTCTTTACTGAATTTGTCCCTCGTGTTTACCAGGTGAACTATGTTGGTATACCATTACAGAACTAGGGAGTCCCCGACAGCTGCTGATCACAAACCAGACTCGATTCTTGTTAGTTTTGCTGTTGCCCACCACACAACGGGGGGGAGCAGAGATGTGTGTTACCTTGGTAACAGTCTGGTCAGTTGTACCCCTGGTGAGACCGAGTTAACAAATCCCTGGTCTTGTCCACCCCTGCTGTTTTGTTGTGGGTAGCAGCAAAACTAGCAAAAATCAAGTCTGGTTTTTGTCAGCAGCTGCCCATACTTCCAGGATTCCCAGATCCCCAGCTGACTGTCAGGCAGGCAGCCAGCCTGGCGAGTTGCTTCCAGGGAGCCTGGAAGCGCAGGGGTGGTCAGAAGCCTTGAGGGTAAAGGAAAGCCTCGGGGTGCTGGCTCCCAACTTGCTGGATTCTCGCGGTAGAGGAGCTGGGGCAAAACCTTCGTTGCAGTCCTGTGAGGGGTCTTTTGGAAGTTGTAGCGGTCTCGCCTTGCATTCCTCAGTGGAAAGTTCTTGTTGGGATTTTTCCAACTAGCTCTCCATGATCTCTGGTTTTTAAATGATCCCCATTTGTGAGCCCCCAAAGTGCAGCACAGGGATACAGTAGGGAACAGTGTATCCTGAAATGATTTTATCCAAGCCTGATGTTTGCTTGTGTGTTCATGGCGCACACTTTGTGTTTCACAATAAGCTTGAGGAATAACTTGACTCTAAGAGCAAATTTGAAATTTATGTGCAAATACCTTTTAAACATGCACAGGCTACAAGTATGGAAGTGACTGACTGTTTACATTTGTTGTACAACTCTGGCTTTGTTTTAATTCCTTTTTGTGAAAATATTCAGTTATCTTTCTTGCTCAGTAACTCGTTAGGTTGGTTCATTTTTAATCCTTTAATTCCCTGTTTATGATGGGTTTTAGTGACACTTGTTTAATTGTAACATTATTTGAAAATGCCTTTCAGTTGGAAAGTAAGGGAGGAGTTGCCATCAGGTCTTCCAGTGAAGCAGTGATTAGCGCGGTTCTGCTTTGTCAGTGGACATTAGGGAACAGCTCCATCGTATTTCAGAGTCCATTGTCCAAAGCTGCTAAGCACTGAGCAATTTACTCTTGTTAAAGTGTTACTTCCCTTTGCTTTTGTTCATACTGCCAGTCACTAGGTAGACCACTTGTACTTCTTCCCCTTTTTCCAGAAGCTGCTTTTAGTTTTGCAGTGCCAGTATTGCTCCTCTTAACAGCACGAACAAAACATTAAGAGGAAAAGGATTTTTAAAATAACTGAGACTCCTGTTTCACTTGCCATCAGGGCACAGTAAACTAGGCAGGCCTTCAGACCCTCCTGCAGATCCTGTTTCAGTCTGGTTTCCCCTGAACAGCAAACTTTTTCCTTGACAGGCTGATTTTTTTTTTTTTCTGTTTTAAGTTGCTAGTGCATTTTTGTTCTCTAGCGTTGGCCCTCCCTGGCAAAATAAACCAGCTTTGTGTATGTTGCCTGGAGCCAGAAAGTAAACCCTTCCAAGCTAATAATTTAGCACTGGCTCTAACAATCGTAAGTATTAACCAAAAGGTAGTTAATTCTAGGAAAGGAAATAATGCTCTTTTTGTTTCCTCTTTACACCTGCTCTTCTCCCACTTCCTTCCCCATTAAATTAAGACAGAATATGTTCATGGCAATAACCAGATCAGACCAGTGCTTGTTAAAGATCTGCTCCAGTTGTCCGGATATTGAGAGCTTGTGTTTCTCATTTAGCAGCTGTGTGACAGTGTGGCTTCCTCATTCAGTCGTTACAGTGCAAACCCCTTGTGCAGTGTTTTGTCTCCCAAGTACTTTGACTGCCAGTGCAAGCCTTGGCAGTTGCAAAGCTGTCAAAGTTTTTGTGCAGACGCTAAAATACCTAACTTCTGACAGACTATTTTTCCCTTCTCAGGTGGTTCTCCCAACATTTATTCTGGAGAGAAGATCACTTTTGGAAATGTATGCTGACTTCTTTGCACATCCGGATTTATTTGTGAGGTATTTGACTTGTGTGTCACGTTAATTGATTCTGATACTGTTTATAGACTCCGCGGTATGTCAAGAGATCATTGACTGTGTTTGAGGAGCATATTTGTTCTCGATCCAAACTATACAAAACACTTGTAGGTATCGTAGACTCAGCCTGCTATTCAATAAAATAACTGCCCTTTTCAGCTTAAGGTTAAAAAAAATACTTAGAGCATGAACATTAGTTTGTGTTTCAGACAGCTTTGACTTTTTCTTGCTGACACTTTTTTTTTCTTTCTTTCTCCTCCCTTCTTTAGTATTAGTGACCAGAAGGATCCAAAAGACCGAATGGTGCAAGTGGTTAAGTGGTACCTCTCAGCTTTTCACGCAGGAAGAAAAGGATCTGTTGCTAAGAAGCCTTACAATCCTATTTTGGGTGAAATCTTTCGATGTCATTGGGTATTACCAGGCACTGAAAATGAGGATGACATGGTTAGTTTTGTGGTCAGTTTGTTTTTTTCTGCTTGGAACATAGTAGTAACTTCCACTCTTGGTTACCTTATGGACTAGAATGCCTTGTGCAAGAGGCAGAACTCGTACAATTCTTGGCTAACGAGCGTTCTCCCCTTCTCCTCCTGTAGGGCAGATTTTTCAGACGTCTCGCGTTACACACTGCATGCAACTCCAGGAGTTTTTCCTGAGAATCCTTTATCATGCAGGAGATGTTGTTCATTATTTGTCTTTGCTTAAAATGTGCATTCCTTGTTCTCTGAGACATGGCACTTAGGTCTAATCCCTTGTGGGCTGGCAGCAGAGGGTTGGTTTCCAGGAATGACTCCACTTGTACTTGAGCAAAAGCTGGTCCCCCAATTTTGTGACCAAAGCTGGAGCAAACTGGGAAAGAGCAGTCTGTGCCTGCTTTTTTCTGTGCACAGACCTAAGCAGGAGGATGCTGCACATGCATAATATTCAGAGGCCACAAGTGTCACCTTCTCAGATCCTTCACTCGGAGTCCTTCAGCCTGGGAAAATCTAAGCAGAGGGGTGCAAATACAGGGATTCTAGACAGTAAAATGTGATCTCTGAGGTTACTTGAGGTACTTACCTTCACTAGACTAGCTGAGACGCCTCCAAAACTTTTATTGCCACATCCTTGGTAGGGGAGTGTTGAGTGGGTCCATTTTACAGGTGGAGAGCTGAAGCTCTAAGACTGATGCACTCAAGGTTTTATGCAGGGAACTCTGAAAGTCTAGATCTCATTTCCCCACCCGCTGCTGAAGTCACAAGGTCCTTCTTTTTGTTCCAGTATGTAGCCCTCTTATATGCGTCAACAAGTATTATTAGGCGTGGTAACGAGACCTCTCAAGTAGAACTTAATGAGAAACCAAATAGGGTTAGAAGGCTGTTTAGAAATTGGGCTTTACCCAACTGCTTCTGTGTGTCTTTGGTTTCACCTGTCAGGTTTTTTTTTGTAGAATGATAACTCTAAATCTGATAGACTACAGAAATTGGGATGTCCTTCAGAATTCCAGGGACCAGTGTAAAATGTTCAGGCTGATTTGCGTAGATGCCTAAGATGGTGCCAAGTGCTGATTTTTATTCGTTTATTTTTTGTGGAAGCTGAAAGTGTCCAAAAAATGGTCCCCTGTGTCAAATGAAGTTAACTCTTTGCTTGTTTGCAGGAGCCTGTGTCAGAGGGACCAATCCCTTGGGTCAGCAGAAACACTGTAACATTTGTGGCAGAGCAGGTTTCGCACCATCCTCCAAGTGAGTTGATTTAAAAACTCGGTCTTAAACATCTGGCCAGGAACTGATGAACAGTGAAGCCAGTTTTGACTTTTAGCCTTGAACAGATATTTTTTGTTAATGATGGATGAGTTTCTTAAAACTGAAATATTCTCTGTAGATTATTCTTCTGGGGGAGTGATGAATTCCATACTGACAACTAGTATCTCGATGTAATATTCATGGTCCCAACACTAATTTTTGGTTATTTTAAATATCTTGCTCTGTTTTGTTAACGCTTTTCTCCCTCCTTAAGTTTCAGCATTTTATGCCGAGTGTTTTAACAAGAGGATACAATTCAATGCTCATATATGGACCAAGTCAAAGTTCTTAGGAATGTCTATCGGTGTCCACAATATCGGGCAAGGTATGTATGTGTATAATTGAAAAGCAAACTCTAGACTGTGAAGAAACTAATCCAAGAATGTTAATACATTTTGCTGGGAAGCTATAATCTTACCGGGCATGATGAGTATGCTTTATTTATCATTGCTCTCTTTGCATAGTATCGTTTGAATGCCAGTCTCAGTAAGCAGCCTGTGGTACTGGGTTCCACTCCATTCAGTTGGTCCCTGACTTGCTCAAGGCCTGGACTCCAGTGCTTTGAATATCCATGACTTACCTGTCCTCTGTCGTTTGTGGGCGAGTGCTTAAACACCTCCAAAATCAGACCATTACCCCAGTTTTTCTGAGATACCTGTTTGTTAGTGTTCTAAATCTCAATACTGAAAGTGCTGCTGGTCATAGTAAAAAAAAAAAATCTCATCTTTCGTAGGGTGTGTTTCATGCCTGGACTATGATGAGCACTATATTTTGACTTTCCCCAATGGTTATGGAAGGCAAGTAAATGCTGTACCTATTTTTCTTAAAACATTATTGGAATTGCATTGAGCCACTGGTTTGTGTGGTTTTTAACAAGGCCCAATTCCGCTTTATCATTGCAGATCGATTCTCACAGTGCCATGGATAGAGCTGGGTGGCGAGTGCAATATTACTTGCTCAAAAACGGGCTATAATGCTAGCATCACTTTCCACACTAAACCGTTCTATGGAGGAAAGAAGCACAGGGTCACCGCTGATATTTTGTAAGGCTCCTTTTCTTGTCCAGCTGACCTTTCTCTTTATGGAAATACTGACAGTTCTTTATAGAAAGGGAAGTTTAGATGGCTGTGTTCATTATGTAGCTGTAGCAAAAGATTGCTTCCAGTCATTGTTATAGCAGGGGTGCTAATTATGGATCACCAAACTCATGTGGGGATCTCAAGTTAGGGTGTGCTTTAGCATGGGGGAGATGCTGCATTAACGTGAATCTACTCCTCCCCTGCTCTAGAGTTGTTCCTGGCCACTTCTAGCTAGAATAAAAAGATTTTGGCCATGTTCTTGAATAGCCCTTTGTATTTTTATTTCTTTACCCTAGGGTTTTTGCTGCCATTGGGAGCATTTTTTTTCACTACCACTCCCTAAGAGAACTTGTATTTAATGTATACTGGTCTTTGGATTCCACCCAGATGCTAGTAAATGTTTAATTTGTAGTTGAATCTGGATTAAGATAGACTATGTATGTGAGGCTCTCTCTGTTAGTTTTTTCTATCTTCCTTTTTTCCCCAGTTTGAATCATAGCTGAAAAATTAATTTTTAAGCTCTTCACTGCAGCAACTGTCTTTTATTTTGTGTTAAATCAGAACCTAGTATAAGGAAGTCCACCATCTTGATTTGGGGCCCATACTATAATACAAATTGGAGGCAGGAGGTGAGTTTGACAGGGGCTGGGTTGTTAGTTTAGGCCATATTTAGCAGCTTGTATATGAATGAACTCTGTTCCAATACTGTCAGGCTGCAGCTGGCATTTTTAGAGAGGCCTAGGAGACTGAGATTTAGGTGCCAGACTCCCTCTTCAGCTTCTTGGCAAGTCTTCCCCTGGTGCTACTTTCCATCAGATGTTGGTTTTGTTTGTAGTTTTTTGGGAATTGCATTTAATCTCATTGGATGTGTAGATTGGGGCACTGTTGCTGACAAGCTGCATGCACAGTGCAAGTCCTATCTTTAGCTGATAGATCACACTTTCTCCTTGAGAGGGTAAGATGTGCAAGTACATTTCCACAAGTTAAAAAAAAGCATAGATTGTCTACTCACTCCTTTATCCTAGTAGCCTCTCCCATGGCTATTCATGCTACATGCTCTTCAGGCCAGAGACTGTCTGAAACATACTGTGTTTTTGTGCATACAACACTTCGCAAAATATAATATGCACCTTGTTTTTGAAAGGCAGAATGAAGAAAACATTCCAGTATTTAGCTGAAGATTAGGCTGTCCCTGCTCTATTCAGCTAGACTCGCCCTCCTCTCCCTGCTTAGGCTGTGAATAGGAGGGGAGAGACCAGGAGCAGCTGGCAAACAACAAAATTGCCATAAGAAAGGTTAGCTTGATTAGTGGAACATCAAGACCATTAGAGGAAGAGGGCTCTTAACACCTGTGGAGTAGAGACCAATGACAGGTTAAGTCAACTGACTTCCTCAGCTGCTGAATAGTAATACCAGCTTCTGCACTGTAGAGCAGGATCCAAAGCAGGGTGCTTCTCTCCTGGGTAGAAATCACTTTCCTTGCTTAACTCATGCACCTCCTTTTGGGCAGGCTGATTTCTTTGGGTGGGAGGGGCCAAAGGTAGGTGCGTGTTAGATGTGAGAAATAAGGGTATCACCTAGGCTGAGGCCCTCACCCTGGCTGGAGACTTCAGGTGCTACTGTGATATGAACAATAACATTCATCTTTCCTTCCATTTAGCTACCCAAATGACAAGAGATCCTTCTGCTCCATTGAAGGAGAATGGAATGGTGTCATGTATGCAAAATATGCAACAGGGGTAAAGCAACTTCTCTTGTTTTCATTGTCTCACAAGAACTGTGCTCCAGTATTTTCATGGATGGTAGACTGCAAAATGCAATGCAGTGTCCAGAGGGGCTCTTGCAGAAATTTCTCTTCTCCTCCTTCTATATATGCATTCAGCTTAGTGGGTGGAAGTGTGAGGAGCTGATGAACACTTCAGTATACCTTAACCACTGCAACAAAAAACTGTTTCAACAGAAGTAGTGGGACCCTCCTATGAAGGTGAGGAGAGATTGCAGGAGGTGCCAAATGGTTTTGCATCAGCTCTTCTAGAATACGTTACATTTATTCTTCCATCCAGGAAGAGCACACGCCAACTGCTGACACTTCCTTAGCCTGACAAAGGGTTTTTGAACTCGAAAGCTTGCTTAATAACTATTCTCCAACTATTTGGGTTGGTCTAATAAAAGATATCAAATTCACCCAAGGAACCTTGTCTGCCTATGTCCTTAGACCACCATGGCTACAACCTACACCCCTGCTTAAATTTATTCTGACACTTCCTGAAGGCAGCTGGGTCCATAGGGTCACGCTGGTGAAAACTTGTGGCACCATATTTGGCTGCCAACTCTCAATGCATCTATTGTCCAGTAGTCCCTGCCCATGGGCTGGCTCTTAACCCATGCTTGCCTCTGCAGAGTAGCTGATGCACTTCAAGTTCGTGCCCAACTATTTTGCATTTTTGTATTCATAATTGAGCTGTGGACCTTGCACATCCATCCTCTACCAAAAACCATTAAGAAAAGTGTGCACATCCAAATGAAACCTAAACAAGTACCCTAATTCTTTGTTTTGAACAACTTTTATCTTTAGGAGAATGTAGTCTTCATAGATACCAAGAAAATGCCTACAATTAAGAAGAAGGTAAGGAAACTGGAGGACCAAGAGGAATACGAGTCTCGCTGGTAAGCATTTCATAAAGCTGATGCAAAAGACTTCTGGCTAGTGCAGGGGCAGGCGATTACTTTGGGCGGAGGGTTGCTTACGGAGTTTTGGCAAGCCATCCAGGGCTGCATGACAGGCGACCGGGGTGGATGAAAATTAATTTTCTAAACTTTTTAGGGCCCCGTGGGCCGGATATAATGGCCTGGCAGGCCGCATATTGCTCACCCCTGGGCTAGTGTGTAGTAGACTAAGATTTTCTGAGAAATAAAACTATATAATGACCTGAGTCATGGACTAGATCAGACTAATCAGCACTATGGGACTTGTTCAGTAAAATGGAAATATTTAAAACTGGACCTTCATTTCCCTACTTAATTTAATTGCATCAATGCATTAAAAGGCTTTAGCGTAGAATTAAGATCCAGTAGTAATGCAGTAACGTGCCTTGTAGAACTGTTTCGTCCCATAGATCAACGTATTTAAAAACCGCTTTTTTGTTTAAGCCTATGGAAAGATGTAACTCACAACTTAAAAATCAGAGACATCGATGCAGCTACTGACGCAAAGCACAGACTTGAAGAAAAACAAAGAGCTGAAGCCAGAGCGAGAAAAGAGAATGAGACATCGTGGGAAACACGGGTGAGCTTTTTAGCAGTGGAAACTTTAAAGACTTGTGTTTGAATTAGTCATGTTTATTACATCATGACTTTTTTCCACCAAAAAAATCTTACAGATGTAATTTTCCCCTTCCCTTCTTTTCTAGTTATTCCATGAAGATGGAGAATGTTGGGTTTATGATGAGCCGCTATTGAAACGACTTGTTGCCAGCAAACACTAGGTGTTTTATAAAACCCCTAAAACATGCAAGCCTTGGCTTAGTGAAGTTTACATCTGATACCAGGATAGTCATCACTTATCAAGTATGGTCTTGTGGAGAACCTGTCCCCTCCAGTAACAGTGGTTCCTATCTCAGGGATACTGGACTTACTGATGCAGATGAACAATTAAAACAGAAAACTTCTTGACTTAGGACAGTAACTTATGTTGGAACTTTGCCATTCAAATAGTGCATTCAGACTTCAGAGGCAGGATGTCTGAGCCTTTTTTTTTTCCATGCTTCAGAAGCATAAATAATCTGGGCTGTGGAGCATACACTCTGTATAACCACTGTGAAGGACATGACGACATCTGGTATCAGTTGCATAATATTCCTGGGTCCTGCATATATATATAAATATATACAAAATGCAAGACTTCATTTAAATCCAGTTATGTTTGCAATGTGTAAATATGAGGATTCCTTTGATTTGGACAGTTTATTAGACAATGTTCCATCAATGTTACCTACCACCTGTATGATAAATCAAAACCCCCTTGGCATTCCAGTGTCTCACCCAAAATAACTTTGGTATTTTATTTTAGAGAAGAAAAATGTAACCATAGATTACAATTTACGCAGTGCATCTCAAAGCTTCATAAAATAGATTTTTCAAACTTCTCTTATGGATTTGTATTTATTGATTTCTTAATAAACCTTTACAGCAAGATTGTTTTGAAACTGAGCTATGAGTTAAAAAGACTTCCAACTATTCAGTATATGGCAAACAATTTTTGTGAAAAATTAGCATTGCTGTTTATATAGAGAGCAAGTAAAACTTCCGGAAGAACACAAGTCACTTAAGAATGGGATTTAAAGGAATTTAGCCTACAAAGTCCTCAAGGTGCTTTGAAAATGGTACTGAGCAGCACTTTGATTTTTTTACCCCTGAGCTTTGCTAGTGAAATGGAAAAGCTGGGCATTAAGTGTTTCACATTACCCCCTTGCACCTGGAGAAGACAGTGGGAGTTCCCAGCACCTTGGTGCTGGCCAGAAAAGCCACTGGAGTAATTCCAGTGCAATTTATTTAAGAGGTGAACAATATCAGAGTGACACTTGTTACTCTCTCAGCTAGTCTCTCCTCGTACAGACTAGTCTACTACTGTACAATGCTAACATGGTGCCTTTAAATGTATCCCCTCTGAACTCCAGTCTTGTCAAGTTGAAGCCATGCAAACGCTTCTGGTGCAGTAAATTAGTATTTAAGTTTACACTACTCTACATCTACCAGTTGGGAGCTTCGGCAAGGGAAGACTCCATCTTGGAGTAAGGGCAGCACCTTGCAGTCATGGGGGAAGTAGGACTGGGAGGGATGGCGGGAGGTCAGCTAGTCCAGCTGCACACTCGAGGCAGGATCATCCCTGACTAAGCCAGCCCAGGCAAATGTCTAACCTGCTCTTGACAAACCTGAGGGATGAAGATTCTGTAAGTCTCTAGCCAGCCTCTCCCCATGCTTGATTCCCCTTCCAGCTCCTACTCTGCAAGTTCTTCCCCATTTCTAGACTATACTTCCTCTGCTACATTGAGGTCATTGATCCTAGTCCTGTCCCTTATGGCCACAGAGAAGAGGCTCATCTTGCCAAATACCCAAGGATGATTCCCAATAAGATGAAGTACTTTTCCCTGCCGCAAAGGGAAATCTTAATCTCTTGGGACAAGAACAGTCCACCTGACTTACATTGAAGGTGCTTTCTTCCCCCCTGGTTGGTAGTGGAAGACTTGTAAGTGATGAACTGATTTGACCACACTCCTGTTCTGAAGACAGCTACTCATAGGTCAGGTAGTAGCAATAAAAACCAGCTTGTAACATGCATTGGTTTCACTTTTCTGTTCTGTAGCAGCAGTTGCCATTCTTTTAGTAAAATTCACTCTTGTCCATACTTCAAGGTGAGGACAGATTCCCATAACTAGACTGAAAATCTTACTTGATGGACGATCTCCAATCAAACAGCTCTTGGCCATGCTCTAAATGATTAACAAAGTTCACACTTACAATATGTTTTCTGCCAACATACCGCTAAAACTTCTCCCTCCACCCCATCTTCTTCCTTACTACTTAACAGGGAAAAGGGAGAACTGGCAACTGCTGCTACAGTTACATTCTAATGAAATTTAAATACTGCAGTTTAATTTGAGCTGAAAAAAAAATTCATAAATGTAAAATAAAGACACAGTGGTAGATGCACAAGTACCCTCTCCAGTCCTCGTAGCATGGTCAGAATCATGCACTGAACACAGCGGCCCGGACAGAAGAGGTTTTAAAGGTCACTGTATAACTTAGGGCAGGTAATTTGCTGAACTGATATTCTGTACTGAGAAGAAAGACTTGACTTAAGAAAAAGACACTTAAAAAAATGCCTATAGAGATGAGATTACTATAAGGAAAATGTGAGATCCAAAACAGTGGCTGATTTACAGCAACAAATTCTCAAGGAATTTAATTTTAGCAAGGGTGATCTTGCCTAGTGTTGTTATCAGTACAGATTCATTTGAGACCAAATGAATTCCCTCAAATTTTAAATAACTTAAGCTACACATAACTGCAGGGCAAGAGGACATTTATTTTAATATTTTATGGTACGGGAGAACAGTCAGAGTGGATGTGTAAGCCTTGATGTCCTTGATACAAGTGATGTTAGCCATCAAGGAGGATGGGGGTAAGAAAGCTAGCTGAGGTATTTCATCACATGAAGAGTTCTGAATCTCAGAGACAGCTGTCACTTCCGAGTCCCCTTCATGTTTTCCAAATCCAACCACCTGAAAAGTTCAAAGGCCAGAGCATTACAAAGCAAGACAGGGCTGGGGCTTAAAGCTTTTGTCACTTTTAATTTATGCTTCCTTCTCTTAACGTCCAAGGAAGATGGAATGGAATTGGGCTGTTGGCTGTCGGTGCCCATACGCTGTCTCTAGGTTTGTGTGCAACTATCACAGTACAAAAGAGTCAGTTAGCTTGCATGCTTTTTCACGGTCATGAGCTGAAAAACACAAGCGTAAGTCTAAAAATGGTTGCTGGAAGCCTGCTTCTAGAGGGCAGCAAGAAAAAGCTTCAACTAAAAGCCCAGCGATTATCATACATTGAGGCCCTGGAGGAAGCCAGTCCACTGTGGAAGAAAGTCCAAGCACATACTCACATGAACACTGAGCACTTTCCTCTCGCTCTTTCTGTGAGCCTGGAACCAGGCAACCAGATCTGATTTGGTAACAGACTTCAGTGCTTCAATCTAAACCACAAAAGTTGCACATTAGGTTGCTTAAGCAATTCCCAACACACTTCTGAACATCATCTTCAAGATCATCCTACCTGCACAGGGAAGGTTTATAAAAGCTCAGATGTTACCATTTGGATTATGCAGCGTTCATGCTGGAGCACAAGGGGTTTCAGGACCTGTGTGACTACTGGGCAGACGGAGCCTGGTGCCCAGATGCCCCCTCCCCACTCCACACAGTCTGAACTAGCTAGGGCTATATACAGCCACAGCAGTGGGCCAGCTGCTTACTACAGCTGCCAGAGGGTGCTGCTTCTCTGATCAACAGCAGATGAGCCCCCATTGGTCACAGCAGCAGCAAGTCCCCTTTGTAATAAAAAGCTGCAGCAAACAGCTGAGCAGCTTATTCTTAACTCAGCAACCCCTGCCACAAACTAATCCAGGTTCTACTGCACTGGTGACCTACAACGACATTAAAGCAATGCCTTCAGAAAGCAAGCTGAATAGGAGCCAACAGTGTGCTCTTGTTGCCAAGAAGGCTAGCAGCAGAGTAGGCTGCATTAGTAGGAGCGTTGCTGGCAGATGGAGGACTGTGATTATTCCCCTCTATTTGGAACTGGTGAGGCCCCACATCTGGAGCACTGTGCCCAGTTTGGGCCCCCACTACAGAAAGGACATGGACAAATTGGAGCAAGTCCAGCAGAGAGCAGTGAAAATGGTGAGGGGGGTGGGGGACATGACTTCTAAGGAGAGGTTGAGGGAATGGGGTTTTTTTTTTAGTTTGGAGAAGAGAAGACAGAGGGAGTGAATAGCTAGTGACCTGAAGGGTTGTTTCAAAGAGGATGGAGCTAGACTGTTCTCAGTGGGGGCAGACGACAGAGCAATGGGCTCAAGTTGCAGCAAGGGAAGTTTAGGTTGGATATTAGGAAACTCACTGGGAGGGTTGTAAAACACTGGAACAGGTCACCCAGAGACATTCTAGAAGCTCCATCCTTGGAGGTTTTTAAGGCCTGGCTCGACAAAGCCCTAGCTGGGATGATCTAGTTGGGGGTGGTCCTACTTTGGGCAGGGGGCTGGACTACATCAGTGTTTCTCAACCCATGGGTCACAAAAATACATGGAAAAGGTTGCGAACAAACTTTAAAAATGGATTCTTCTTTAAAAGGAGAAAAAGAAACCCCAGGTTTTCCTTGCAGGCTGGCAGAGTTCAAGCCTGCAAAGGGCTGCTTTGGGCCCCCCCTACCCCACAATAGGGGGCTGGGGCCAGCGGGTCAGGAGTGAGGGGCATGGGCCATCGATGTTTACAAATGGGTCCCAGTACAAGAGAGGTTGACAACCACTGGACTAGACAACCTGAGGTCCCTTCCAACCCTAATTTTCTGAGTCTGTTTAAACAGGCTTAGACTTTGCTTTCAAAGTTATGTTGACTACCTCACGAGCAAGCCTGTCGAAGAGATACTGCTGAGTCACCACTTCATGCCAGTTCCTGTCCACTTCTTCCCCCAGATGGGAATCTTCGCATTCTTTCAGCTTTATTAGTGCTGTGACCTGTATTAAATGAAAATGCCACTTCTCAGCAAATGAACCGAATTCAGATCCAGAAGGGCAGGTCCAGCTGAGGCTGCCATGTGCTGTATACTTCACAACAAAAGTGGATGTGCAAGTTAGAAACTCGGGACTGAATAAGGCCATTGCCTCAGCCCTGCCCAGGGTTTCCAGCAGGAGAAGCATCAAAAACTCATCAAGGAACTGAGGGTTAGTTCAGCTGCCAGCAGCATCTCTGCATCATTGCCACTTTCTCCTCCAAGCAAAAGTGACCCTAGGCACCTTCCCTGGTTATTGCTCTGAGTAGGAGATCTCCGAGTCATTTTACCTGAGTGCTGAAAGCTTCATCGCTTAAATGCTTAATCTTTTCTTCAAAGCAGGAAAGGAATTCTTCTATCTTCTTGTCAACCAATTCAGAACTGAAATAAAAGCAACAGAGAACGGGATTGAATCGTTTGGGGTGGAGGGGAAGCCAGCAATTGTGACTATTCGATGCCAAATCTTACAAAGCAAAGAGCAGCAGTTACTTGAGAAACATTTTGACCATTTGGTGAAGAGTGAAAATGTTGGACTTAACATCCCACCTCCTGGCTGAGGGATGCTACGCACAGAGCTTCCTCCTGAGCAGCGCGGTAACCTGGCTGCCAAGAAAAATTGTGGAGTAAAGCAACAGTTTCATCAACCAAGGGACTGATGATCAGTAGGGTATTATATCGGGGCACCTAGAACTAACTGCCCTGAACTCCTGGTGTTTGGATGTTCCCTGTCCCCAAGAGCTTACGGTCAAAGCAGCACAGAGAATGCAAGAGCAAACTTGCTAGACTACAATCTTCTGAGGAGGAAGATGCTGGTGTATTGCAAAGGTCTCAAGTGCTCCTCACCCTCCTGACACTTGAGGCCCCTCCGTCCCTTGTGAACTGAGCAACACCCTATTTCAGAAACTAATGATTACAGCACTTAGCTCCCTACCGTGGGGGCCAGGGGAGTGGTTAGGCTCAGACAGCCTGAGCCTGCCCTTACCCACTTCTCTCCTCCTCGCACCTGGAGCCTGAACACGCCTTTGTTTGCTTAGCTCCTCACTTCTAATGGCACCTTTAATGGTGGAGGTGCTAGCGTGAAGTCTAACTGCTCTTATAAGTTTGGGACTTACTTGTACTTAGTTGCTTGTGTTGCCACAGTAACAGAGAAACCAAGGATGCCTGAAGTATTTCTGCAGGTAGGGTACACGTGATAGCTGAAACCAAAAGGAGACAAAAAGTCATTTCCCAAGCACAGGCCATTTTATTTGCAGTGCCTAATGACCCAATGAGGCTCCTGGCAACACCTGGAGCAGCAGTTTTAGCAAGCAGGTGGCTGTTAACTATACTGACATTTAAGTTCTTTCAGCAAATGGACATAGGCGAGGGCACTCTCTTAATCCCTTTCAGAGCTCTGCAAATGTTTGGCAAGCAGGCAAGGGCAAATAGGCTGTGGGCACTCCCAACACGGGGATCTCTCACCCTGCAAGAACGCCCAGCAATCAGACTTCTGGGCGAGCAGGGTTACAGCAGCCACTTAGGACACGTCCGCACCCTGCTGGGTGAGCCTTGGCACACTGACAAGCAGGCAATGCCCACTCACACCCACAGCCAGACTAGTCCGCTGGCCCTGAGCACGCTGCCAGCAGCACCTCAAGCTCTTGTGCTACGTGCTTGGAGCTGCTCTGAACCAGCGACTCTGCAAATGCACAACGTGGGCACTGGCTCAGCCAGGAAGCTGCTTCGATGTACCTGCAGATCACCTCAAGGGGTGTAAATGGAGGATGATGCTGTTGAAGTTGTGAAGAAGTGCATACTATCCCAACAGCCCCCTTGGCTTGCTTCAATGATCGGGGAAAACTATACAAGTGGCTGCTTGGGAGAGCAGGAGGGAGATACCTTCAAGGAAGTCTACTAAGGAGGAGCGTGGCTGTGGAGCTCCCCACCAGGCACATCCCACTTACACTGATCACCTACCCTCTGACCATGGACTCTAAGCTAGAAGGACAAAACCCTGCTGACTGGAGCTGGGTGTTTTCGGCTGAGTAATCTGACCAATTCAGCAGCCTGGCTGGTCACAAGGTTGCAGTTTTTATAGGACAAAAACTACTAAGTTGAAGGGTGCTGCTGACTGTGGCTGTGATCCCCAAATCCCCCAGGAGATGAAGCTCACTACACAGGATAAAGCAGCTGAACTTACCCAAGGGTTTGCTTGGTTCGCAGGAAGTCAAAGCAAGGCTCCTCCATGTGCATCTGAAACATGGATGATTTCAGTCAGACCCATTTCTACCTGCAGCAGCAGTTATCATCAGACCTAGCACATAACTGATCAAAACGAGTAACAGAGGAAAGCCACTTAAATCCCAATGGATCCCCCCTTCCCATTATACCACAAGGGACAAAATGCTAAGCCTGGACGACAAAAGATCCTGGCACTTGAACCAGGTTTTGTAGGAAGCAGCTTACATCATCGGGTTCCTCAGCAAAACACCTGGCTAGTTCTGTCCTGGCACTATGTCACCACACAGGTGGAGGTGCTCACTACCCAGAAATCTAATTAAAGTGGGCCACAGCATGGATGTCACCTCTGTGCTGCGGCCTCTTGACACCAAGTGCTGTCTTCCTGGCAGGCATTATAAAAAGACGACTGCTGCTTGTACACATCACTAAGCACTGGACATTTCCTTGGATAGATCGACACTTACCACAAGCAGCTCCATGAGGGTGTATTCTCGTAAACTCCTAGCCCCAGACTGAAAAAAAATAGATATATATATTCAGTGAAAACAACAGGAATTATTTAGTGCAGCTAAGAGCTACAATCCAAATCCCAGTAGGGACCTTTGAGAAAGTGAGCCAGTACAGGAGGAGTGCAGCATTATGTATATTAATTTCGAACAGAAAGGCATCCAGATTTCAGGCCTTCCATGTATCCTCATTTGGTCCTGCTTTGAGCAGGGGGTTGGACTAGATGACCTCCTGAGGTCCCTTCAGACCCTCACTTTCTGTGATTCAACAAGCAAGGAGGAAGGTGACAGTGCTGCAAAAGGGTGTGGGGGGCACCCATAGGAGAGAGAGAATCACATGCATCAAGTGGTTTCAGGACCTTGGGCCGCCTCATTCATGGGGGGATAGCAAAATTCAGTGTGCTTTCTATAAAATCATCACCGAAGGACTGTTGTATACTCAGGACAAGCATCAGCAACTGCCACAGGGAAAAAACAAACAGACATGCCCATATCTTCATCCTAATACCTGATAGTAGACTGTCACTTCTGAGTTGGCATCACCTTTGTTGAGGGCTTTCACCTTACAGAGCAGGTGTGTGTTTGGCAGGTCCACCACCC
Source organism: Alligator mississippiensis (assembly GCF_030867095.1). NCBI lineage: Eukaryota > Metazoa > Chordata > Crocodylia > Alligatoridae > Alligator > Alligator mississippiensis. The sequence continues at coordinate 8,664,233 of NC_081828.1, forward strand.
GGAACTGGACAGGGCACGGGTGTGCGAGGGGAACGAACTGCAGCTTTCTGAAGAGAGTCCAAGCAGCGAGTGTCATACACCTGCCCATTCCTTGACCAAGGCAAACCACCAGTCTCACAACACAGATGCCCCAGGAGGAGTCAAACTAGTCTCCATCCCTCCTCAGGCCACAACAAAATTAATAACATGTCCCATTTCACCTGCCACCAAGTCTGAACCCCCAAGGCAGATTTGCAGAAACTAGTGATGATACAGTTACAATGTTTCTTCTTGAACAGGAAATTCCAAGTTTCCAACCATGTCCCCACCCAAAAGAAGAAACCAGTTAACCGAAGGGCATAACTTTGTTATCTGCTTCCCAATTGGAAAGAAGGAAAAAAAAAAAATAAAAAATCAGATACTCACTGAACAACGCAATTCAAAAAGTCCTTCGACTCCTAGGAAATGAAGCATAAACAGTTGAGGAGAATGGGTTTGTCAGCCCCAGTATGTACTCCACCTATGCCCCCACCAGCCCTGCCCTCCTGCTGTTACAGCACCAAGTCAGTCCCTTCCCTACAAGTCTAGTCCGTTATGCTGTAGAAGGGATCGGACATCTCCCATCCAGTATGTTACTCAGAGGTTTTAGTCTCTCCGTGTGGAAGCCAGAAAAGAAGAAATTAATGGGAGAGAAATGGCTCTCGGAGAGTGGGACTGTAAGCAGGTCGGGGTATGTGCAAAAAGAGCAAGAGGGAAGGGCCTGTCTTGCTCGAGAGGCTGCAAGTGCTTGGAGGGAGCATGCTGTGCTCCAGTGATGGGAGTGCCAGCCAACACGAGGAGGAGCAGCAGATCTTACAGCAAGTGCTGCAGGCAGAGAGTGTCCACAATGAATTTATTTCACTCCCATGCTGCCAGGCTTCACACAAACGCATGCAACAATGTCACAGCGCTGGCTGAACCCCAGCTGCCTCCACGATCCATGAGCCCACAAAGGCAAGTTGGTCATTAGAAGAATCCCTGTCCCCAACAGGACACTGGGAAGTTTCCCCCCCAGACTGACAGTCCAAGGACAAACATGACCAACTAAGGGAAGGTGACAAGTACAAAGTGAAAACGGGTTTGTTCAGGTCTTTCCTCCTTCCTAGCCACACAACAGCATGTGATACTGCGGGTGGGACTTGCCCTCGTCATACCTAGGTTTTAATAAAGGCCTGTTGGCAAGGTCAGACTCCTGGCTGGCCCTGCAGCTCTTGGGTAGAAGCCGTCACTGGCTTCTTCAGGAGTTTTGTGCAAGAGAAGATAGCAGGACTGGGTCTTGCACAGCTCCATTGCAGTCTGACCTTGCCATGGGCTGTACTTCCACTGGTGATTTTAGGGAAGTCATCTACAGCTGCACCAGCACAAAGGCACCCCAATGGTACACAGTAGGAGCACACTTGCAAACACATCAGGGGCAATGCCCTCAACTCATCCATTTCTGGAGCTTAGAGATAAGCTGAGTGTGCTTAAGCAAGCGGGTGAAGTCAACACTACCAATGTGTGCTATGCTGCACCCACAGCATTAATCAGGGAGCTGCACTTGGGAGAGAGATCCCCAGAGCTGCCAGTGCAGGAGGCCACAGGCTGGTGAAACGGCATCACGCCTGGAGTTAGTGGCAACTAAGCACAAATAATGTTATAAAACTTGAGCCCTGATCAGTGAGCAGAGTCCAAGCTTCATTGGCTGAGGTGTGTACTTACTCGGCTTGTGAAGTTTCCTTGTACCAGACCCTCTACAAAGAGCTGAGACTTGAAAGCCTTGACAAAGGCTGAGAGCGATTCAATGGAAAGGCCTTTCATTAGAGTCTCGTATTTATCTATCATTGACCATCTGCCGTGCTCCAAAATCAAGAGACGCACATCTCTGCAACACAACAGAAACAGAGTATGCGTCACCCAACGGGGATGCAGAGCTCCGCATACCTCTCATAACATGCCCGGCATGAATTCCAGCACGTCCTCGCCAGCAGCCCCAAGTGTTGGGCAGCCTGCCTCAAATCCCAAGTACCCCAGGTAACCTGAGATGAGACGCTTGCTGCGCCAGTCGCTGAGGATCTCAGGAAGGTTTTAAGCCTGCTCCCCAGGACAACACTCTTAAACTGCCCAGAATATTCCCATCACATTTATAAGTATTGTACTCCAGCCCTGGAGACCCCAGCATTCGTTTTCACCACTGACTGCAAAATGTAGCACAGCAAGTTGTCACTAAGGATGCACTCACTTGGCTGCTAGCAGGCCATCGTGACAACTGAGTTGAAGCGGAGAAAAGTCCATTCTTTACCACCACCCTAAGCCAGAGAAAGGCCCTGTTATCTCCCCATGGACACTTACTTGGCCAGCGTCTCCGGTTTGATGAGGACATTAAAGTAAGTTTTTTTCAGCTGCTCCGTTATCATCTCAAAAACAGCTGGAGTAAAACTGAAGTCTGACAAGTGGTCAATGATTAGCTGAAACAGCAGCTAGAAAGAAGAAGAAATGGTTTTGAGCAATTTTAGCCCAGTATTTTTTTTTTTGCCAGGAGGACTAAAGTGAATTCTGTCATACAAAACAATAATAGTTTGGGGACCAACACGGCACCCAAGGGAATCTACCATTTCCCTTGAGATTCTGCTAAACCAGAGGTAGCAAATCCCTGGCACGTGGTTACCAGCTGTGGCCATTTCCAAACTACAGAAGTATGGCTAAACAGAAGGCTCCAAAGCCTGTTTCTGAGTGACTGTAGGATGCAGCAAAGTTCAGGAAGCAAGGAACATGTCCAGCTACACCAGTAACATGATCCAATTAAAAACACAGCACGAGGCCTGAAAGGAGACATTCAAAAAGACGTTAAATTAAATAATCCAAATATCATAGCGATGGTTAGTAATACTGGCTGATGTAACCACATGCATTGAGCTGCTGCTTTCCTAGAACAGATGTATATTTTTGTTACATTTCTTAGGTAAGTTGTAAAAACAAAGCAACCCTGTCAGTGAAGACTATAAAGGAAGGGGAAGAGAAAACAGGATGGTGGATGCAGCATTCAATGATGGTGAAGAACAGAGTTAAGAAAGAAACCCTTCCTTCTACTTCCCCACAGACATAAACCCCAACTGACTGACACCTTCCAAATCCACAAGAGATCTGGTTCAGTCCAGTCCCAAAAGGTTTTAGTGAAATAAAGAAATGTAATATTTATTAGAATATTAGCACAAGTCAGCTGCAAATATAGGGCACAGGCTAGAGGGAAACTCAAGAACTCAGCAAATTCAAGATGACCTGCTGCCAACCCGTGTGCCACCCTTCTTTCCCCAGCCGGTACAGGTAAGAATCTATGAGCCATCACAGGCAGGCAGACTTTGGGATAAGTGTTGTTTTTTTGTGTTTTGGGGTGTACACAATAAAAGGTCAAGCCATAGACGTGTCTCTTTTATCGGTAGCTGACCTGCAAATTTACCTGTAATCCAGGCAACAACACATGCCGGAAGTGACATGGCAGCCTCCGTGAGGCACACGGCAGATCAGAGGAGACAGGCAGCACAGCAGCAGTCAGGGCAGGAAGCAGAAAAGCAGATTGGGCAGGGAGCACAGGGCAGGAAACAGAAAGCAGAGCAGCAGACTGGGCCGAGGAAGGGGACAGGAGTAGCACTCCAGAAGGGCGGAGGGCTAATTTGTGGCATGCTTGCCAAAAAAGGTTGGCTCCCACTGCTAGGCATTTCTCCCTGCGTCAGAGCAACAACACAGTAATGCAGTGGTGGCTTATGGAAGCTAACTGAATAATTTTCACGTTAATGCCCCAGCTACGTTCTGAATTTTCATGTTTAAGAATGCAGTGAAAGGTGAGAATTCATCTTTTTTCTGCGTTAGAAATTCAGACCATTTGCCCTACAGACACGTAGTAAGAAGGCATTGCAAAATAAGAGCAAGACCTGAACAAGTGAGAACGGAAGAGCAGCTCATGAGGGCTCCTTAAACCTGTGAGGTTTGCATTAACTGAAATGCCTGCTGAATAACTGAAAGAACTCTACTTCATGAAACACCCAACACTACAGCCCCCGAGAGGAAGGGCTGAACCAACAACCATCTCGGTTCTGTGGCCCTCAAAAGGAGCCCTCCCCCCCACGATGAAATAGTTCTGATGCTTCTGGAATAAAAGGCCCATCCAAGCATACCCCTGTGCAGGATGGAGTGAGCTACACGCAGGTGCACATGCGCTACGAGAGTGCAGATACAGGCTGCCTGCTATCGTAAAGCCCAGTCCCTTTGTTCTGCGGCACTGGCATGGCCCTGTGTTGGGGGAGGAAGGGAGCAGACATCTGGTTATGGTGACTCCTGTACAGTAGAAGAAAGAGAAAAAGCATTCTCCGGTGGAGGTGGAGAACACTGAACACGGCACAGATCAAAGAGCCCAGTGTGATGGGGCCCTTTTCTATACGTTTTCCTCTCCTTCACATTGAGGATTTCGCCAGATGACAGACCCTGGCCCCACCTACACACAACACCTGCCGTCAAGTCAGGGGAACCACTCACACTTTGTACTGTCCGGGGCTTTCACCTGGTTATGCCTGGTCTGTGTTTGACTCGAGTACTTGACGCAGGCAAGCCCTTCGTCTCCTTCCTGCCAGTATTCACAACAGCATTTCCAAGCCCATTTTGATACATAAAGGGGCAAGCACTTGTTAACCTCCTAAGAATCTTAGCAGCCACAAAACATACTCCAGTGTTGTCGCTGCTGTTTTTTCTTTTAACAGTTTGTTTTAATTCTACCTCCTCCTGCAATGTTCAACTAAAACAGTCCTCAGTGACAAACAGCCAGATAGAACAAGGTATTCTGGTTCATTATTTTTAGTTTATAAAAGACAAAAAAAAGGTTTTATAATTTAACCTGGAACAAACTGAGTGTTTCCCACTCTGTCCAACAGCTGAAAATGCAGGCACACAGAATGTACTCATCTTCCCTCCTATTGAAAACTGAAACCCAAAGGCAAGATTTTCAAAGCTGTTACGGTTTGCAAGACTGAGTTTTTATAGCAGAAGCCGGAGAAACCTTAGGTACTATTGAGAAGTAGCAGGTGTATGCTGAAAGAGGATGTCCAAAAGCACATTGGAAAGTATCTGCAGCTCCTTCAGGAGCTCCAGCAGTCAAGAGGGTGGGCGTTTCCCACAATGAAACTTCTCAACAGGTCTGACTCTGCTGCCGTAGGCAGGAAGTACAGCTGAATGTATGGGACTACGAAGAGCATATATAAACATATGCAGAAACAATATGAAAGTTGCCCTGTTTGGGGCAGAAAAGGTAGGAGGGAGAACAGCAAAGTACTGATGTTAAGTGTTTTACTGGTTTCTTGCGTGTATCATCAAATAGAGGATGCCAGCAAGGCTCCCCATTGCACCTGGATCCAAGGCTCTTCCATACAAAATGAAGCAATAACAGCAGAGCTTTTATTGGACTCTGTGATTCTCTAGCTCTCCTCCCTTTGCAGGCTAGCCAATGTTTTGTCTGCAGCAGAATGGTTTTGCTGGGTTTTACACCTGGGACTGGTAAGAGAAGCTGATGGAGGGAATGCTGTGATGGGAAGAACTAACAGGTAGGGCTACTAACACTGCAGTGTTTCCCGACGGTGGTTGGGCTGCGAACTCTAGTCTTGCCTGGAACTTTTACTTGCACCTGGATCCCCTCTGCCAAGAAAGCTGTATCCTCCCCTCCACTCCTCACAGCTGTACTTGAGGGTTAAGTCTCCGCCAAGAGCCATTCTTACCACAGTGCCTCCTGGGGGAGCTCACTTTGCTCTTGCACTCAGCAGGAAGACTATTATGTACATAAAACCGTTACTATGAGACTATCAATAATCAAAGTTTACAGTCAAGGCTGTGAATGGTTTCTCAGCAAAGGGTTGGTCTATAGCAGAGGGGTCAAACTCGCCTAGCCCCACCAGCTGAATGGAGGGACACAGGACTGGTCCATGGGCCAGACTGGGATCCGCACCGCATTCAGTATCCCTGCTAGCTGTTCTGGGATGTGCACCACATGCACTGGATCTAGCATGGAGGGGCAGAGTCTAGGGTCTGTGGGCCTACTAACCCAGAGTGGCTGGAACAGGCACTGCAGGCAGTGTGTGTCCTGGGCCCTGCCCGCCAGGCTGGTCTGGGTCAATTCAGACCCAGGGGCAGCACCGGGGGCCAGGTAATGGCTCTGTCGGCTGGATGCAGCTGGCAGGCTATACGTTTGACACACCCAGCCTATAACAAAGACAATGCATTGCTCATACTTACAGGTAGTTTGTGATTAAATCCTTTCACTCGAATGATCAAACCATGCTCTCCAGCTACCAGCTTGTATTCCAGTTGAGCCACATCCGCTTCATAGGCAGGTTCAGCAAGGTTGTGGGAAAGGATGTTTACAAATGTATCAAACAGCACAACACTGCATGGAAACAGGGGCATGAGTGGGTGCCAAAAGCAAGCAGGAAAAAATACAAAAGCAAAACCAGCCTCAAACTCATTGGCTTGGAGGGAACACAACAAGATGCCTAACGGGAAGGAACTATTTCATGGGATAACTTAAGACATTATTTAAGATTTAAACCATAAAATGCAATACAAAAACTCCTATTTCACCAGGAATTTAGCCCCATGCAACGTAAATAATCTGAAAAGCAAAGCTATGACCCTCTCTTCGTTAAGAAAACCCAGGGCTGACTACAGATTATTTTGGCAATAAACTAAAAGATATTTGCACCAAAAAGAAAAAACACTTGACTTTAAAAGTTGCATTGGGGAGCACATAAGTAAATGTTCTCCTGCAGCTTTAGTCATTAAAAATCTAATGAGAATAAAGAATGTATATTTTAAACAACATATCAGTTCTCAGTATAATTTGAGAAAAACACACTTTAACATTTTGTGCAAAGAAAGATTCACAGCTTTTGTCTGAAGGAGAAGTTGCTTTGATGGAGATTTGATAGCTATGTAGAGATTGTATTACGGTAAGAACGTTTCTTTTAATCCAGCTGTACATGCCACAGAAAACTAGCAACAAATGCTGTGGCTCTAACCAATACTTTCCCAACTAGGGATCTGGAAAAGTTTTTCAACAATAGATTCATAGATATTCCAAAAACACTGTCTGTGCAGATAGCTCCTCAGGGACTTTATTGCATAGCACTGCTCAACCTGATGGTTAGGACCCCACATGGAAGGACACAGCATTGCAGAGCTGTAATCAAAGCCTGTGTATAATTGCACATATTACAGCTAGGAGTCATGCCCCTTTCAACACAAAACTCTTTACAACAAAATTCCGCTCCAATGGATTCCCTGCTATTTCTGTGTCCCTTCCCTTGGTAAAGTCCCTTTTCCTCCGACAACCCCTGTCACACAGACAGGCTCCCCAAACTCAACAGTAAGAAGTGAAATGCACAGAACCTGGCGTTCTAGCTGCAAGTTGGGGGGTTTTGTTTTAACTACACGGAAGTTTTAGCTGCTCTGCAAGAGAGCGAATAAAAGGCAATCCTTACTTTTCTGCTGACTGCTGTATCATTGGAGAGATCAGATGGAAACGTACGTATGCTGAAATAAAGAGACTGAAATGAGCAACTGCTGAAACAATGGCAGTTGGAAGCAGAAAATGTCTTCACACCATTTTTCATCTCTCATCAGTACTATCCTGTTGCACTTAGAAGCTGACCCCACATTTTCAGGTTCAGTTCTAGGGGAAATGTTTTCCTGAATATAACATTGCAACAGACAGGCCTTGAAATGCACTACTGCCCTAACAAAAACCTCACAAGAAAATTAAACAACAACGAAATGAACCCATAGGAATAACTGTACTAAAAATACTAAAATTGCCCAAGGCTCACTGTACTGTCTTCAGACTAAAATCCCATGTCAGCTCATATTCAAGATAGACATTTTTTGTTAAATGGAAACTGTGTAAAGGGAGGCCCTTGCTAGAAGGGCAGCTTCGAACTAGTTTTCTGACAATGAATTAATGCCTGCCTCCCCTCCAGTGCAGCAGCCCTGGGAACCTTCCAGCCAGGAGGGAGCACGGTGGCACACTTTTTCATTGGGAGGAGGCCACGCTGCCTCCTCCCAATGAGAAAGCGTGCTACCCTGCTGACCCAAAGGTGAGCAGCCAGCAGGGCCCTTACAAGCACCATGCAGGGTCACTTGCGCTGGACTGAAGTTTGAAGAACATGTGACCTTAAGTGTCACCTTCCAGGCCCGGCCGACTGGCCCGTGAGGGTGTTGTGGAGGGTTATCTGCTCCATACAACAGTACCATACCGATCCAGTTACAGGCTGAACCCTGCGTAAAAGCAGACTGATTTTTATAGTTTTTGATAAAAATGAAAGTTAATTTATAATCAGAATAACGTGGTATTCTGAACCACAAAAATGTGGTTGCTTGGCTATGACAAATTTTTACCTAGGTTAACCAACATAAACCCTAATAAATCCTGCCTTTCCCAAAATGCCAAGTGCATGTTAAAAAGAAGCAGAAATATACATTACAAAAACATGCAATTATTTTACAGGAGTCACGGGCAGTGCGGTGCACGGTATAGGGACAGACAGTACCTAGTCACATGCAGCTGACTGAGACAGGGACGTGATGCTGCTTTAGAAGCAAAAGCGTCACAAGCTGCTTGCTCGCCAGAAAGTAATGTTCTGCATTTACTTCTGAAGTGTCAAAAGGTGAGGTACAACAAGAACAACTTCTAAAAATACACAGCCCCTATTTCAAAGAGCTTCCATCTTCAAAAGTTAAAAAGCTGTTCCACTCAAAAAGTCTCTCTCAAAACAGCAGCTTTCTTCCCTGGGTCCCAATGATCCCAGATGACAATTCTCTCACTTCATAAGAAAAACATAAGATTTTTCAAACTTGGGTGGGTTCCTTCATTCTTACAAACCAAACCAGATTTTGTTTGCCAAATTCTGCCCTCAGTTGCCGCTGTGATATATTTGCATCCCATTCTGAGCAGATTGCTACCATGTGACAGTAATTATGGATTTTAAAGATCACTGCATTAGAAGTATATTACTACCCTTAAGAGACAAAGTCAGGGTTCATCTACTAACCTAAATATTTCCTACAAAGAAAAACCCAAGACCAGTTAGTAAAACTGCCAGGTCCTGATAGCTGTCCACAGACAAAAAGGTGCTTGAAAATCTGTGCGTCTTTCCCTACAATTATGAAAAAAACCCGTTCAATTCCTTCTCTGCCTTCTAACACAGAACTCTGCAAGCTGCATTAAGCAGCAGTGGAACGGAAATATCTGAAACTGAGACAACGTAGCGTTATGTGACAAACTGCCTGAAAACTGTAAATCACAACTGAATTAGTTACTCGGGTGATTGACTGCCTTTTCAGGGTGCTTGTACAAGTGCTAACTGCCTAACAAATGGAACCCAATTCATGACTGCAGCCTCCAAGCACTGCCACAATACACTGCTCATTAGAATGACTGTAGGCAAGTGGCATTTAGATTTTACAGACATCCAAACCAAAATCCAGCAAATAGCCTAGAGAATTGCACGCCCTCAAAGTGTTACCTTTTGAAATACAGACACCAGCACACACTGAAACTAGGGGTGCCAGAAATGATGGAAATAAGCACATTTTTAACCAAGTAGCTCAGGGGGAATTGATACCACAGGCCAACCTAAAAGGGTTAACACAAAAGCTGCTGTTTGCAACTGAAATGGCAATTGGAGCAATGCTCTGTGCTGTTTCGGTTTCAGAGGAAAGGGAAACAATAAGCCTCCAGTCTGAAGAACATGCCAGCCCTATTTAAGACCGCACTGTTGCCTAGCAAAAAGCTTCCCTTGCTCATTACACAATAGAGCAGTTAACAAACATTACCTTTGGGAATTTTGAATTTATCATCCTTCCTGTACCACAGACAGCCTTGCTGCGTGCTCAGTATTTTGACTGGATATTCTGTCTCAGGGCAGTCGGGTGCCTTCAGAGCAAAATCGGTGGCTAAAGCAAAGAACAGCCGAGTTACTATATTTCATATCCACAGCCACTGATGCGAAACCGCCATTGTCAGAGGGGTAGGCAAACTGCTCTTCTCTCCTGCAGATTGCTAAAGTACATTCAGTAGCACTATCTGGGCCCCAATTTTAGATCCAACACCCAAACTCAGGCTCACGACCAATCCTGAAATGAAGTACAGATGGGCTACTATGTCCAATTCAAGAGATAAAAGTTTTTTATTCTTTTTACACCTAGTGACAGATGCAGCTATTTTAAAGAGTTTGTCATTGTCAAAAGAGCAGCAAGCCAAAAAATTCCCCCTTAGAGTAAACCAAGTTCTGGTACACAGCAAGCTAATACTGTTGGTCCAAAATTAAAACTTATAAAAGTCAGCTTTAAGAGGAATTCAGATGGATATTTCTGCAGTCTGACTTCAACAGAGGGAAAAAACCCTATAACACCTCATCTCCTCAAAATGACTACTGAGGAAGTGTGACAGTCCAATCAGATACTGGCATCTCATGTACCTATGTATTTGTTTTCTTCTGGAAGGTGCAAATCCTCATTTAACTCGAAGTCACTAGCCCATAGATCACTCCAGTATTTGTCAACATCTGTGAAAAACATGAATTTAGTCAATTATCGGGAGACAGGCGTAGCAAATCAGCAGCTCCTGCACTGACTCCTAGAAAAATTCTCTCCTCCTTTAGACAAGTCTGTCTTTGTGCCTATCTGCAGAATGATGGAAGCTTCTCTCCTGATGCGGTGTGGTGCTCCTTACCACCCTTCTGTACATCCCATTTTAGGACTCCCTCCACCCAGACTTAGAAAAAAGGAGTCATATTTAAAAGCAACTTTAGGGTGTGCACTTCAGCACTGCAAATTACCACAACTTGCCCTTGCCTCCACTGGCTATATTTTCATCCCTATTCAATAGTTATTTGGAGTGGGGAGAAAGGGAGGCTTTGTGATCCCCCTTCTAACACCCCCAATGCTCCAAAAAATATTTTAATAAAAGGATCTTTCAGAGGCAATGCTTCAAGGTGGAAAAAATAACTGTACAGTAGCATGAGGTACCCAGGTCTTTACTGCTCCATGCTCTGGGCAAGACAGCCACAGTCAAACGTGCACGTTCTCACTCCTGCAGGCTGCACACTGCACTGGCACATTTTTAACAGCCTTGAGGGCTTTAAATAACCTCTGACCCCTTCTAGGAAGGTCACTTTACCTTCCACATTGTATTGTGTGCCAAACCATTTCTCCTTTAAATGACACTGTCCTTCATTGGCAGCAGACAACAGAACAAGGTTGGCTCTCTGTGGGTACAGCTGGTTAAGGGCATCAGCAATGATCTACAAAGAAAAAAGGCAATACACCTCAGTTCTGATGTAAAACTTTCCCTGCACCTGCCAAAGTCTTAAACTTATTCTAAAAAAGTACAGGATACTCAAAGGATTCTTTTAAAACCAAGCTATTTGCTTTTGGATTCTAAAATTATTGGAAGCTACCCAAATAACCTATAAAACCTGTGCAATACAGTGCAGTTTTCTGAATTTCCCCATCTCAGATGCATTCAAAGCTAGATGCACCCCAGAGAAATACGCAATGATGTGCTTGAGCAATTCTGCGCATAAAAATGTGTGACCCTACATAACTTTATAATTTTGTATAATTTAACCTGGGCGGGCTCTATGCCTCCACCTCCACGGGGCTCCTGGCTCTCCAGCTGGGAGCCCCATGTGGAGGCACCTAGCACAGTAGTGCATGACTAGACAGCTGGTGAATGGGGAGGGGAGCTCCTGCCTGCAGGAGGGGGGTCTGTGGGTAGGCATGGGGGTGTGTGGGGGGTTTGGGCCCCTCTTCCACAAGTCCACTCCCCATCATGGTGGGCAGCAACAGCACCACAGCAGCAGCAAGTCCTCATGGCCACAGCAGGCAGAGCCCCCAGTGGTGTGCGGCTCCGGCTAAGTCCTGGTGGCTGCGCATGGTGGCATGGAGCCCATCAGGCCCAGCTCTCTGGCACGGGCCCACAGGCCAGACTAGGCTGACACTGTGCCAGCACGTGGAGCTCATAGCACTGCAGGCAGGAGCTACGCACCATCGAGCTGGGCTGGGCCAGCTCCGTGCCTCCATGTGGAGCTTCCAGCACTCCAGTGAGAAGCCCCATGTGGAGGAACCAAACCTGCCCGGGACGATGGTACAAGGCTCCCATCTGCAGTGCTGCAAGCCCCATGTGCTGGTACGGAGCCAGCCTGGTTTGGTGTGAAGGTACACTCCAGTGGACCAGGCTGAGCAGGCTCTGTGCCATCGCGTGCAGCCCCCAGGACTCAGCTGAAGCCACATGTTGCAAGAGGGCTCTGCCTGCTGCGGCCATGAGCACCCTGAGATCCACTGCCTGCTGCTGCCGCCGCCACCAGCAGTGGCAGGAGCTGTACACCATGGGGAGGATGGGGGACACGCACCTGTGGCTGGGGGGGGCCCCCAACACCACCCACAAATCCCACACCCACCCAGACAGGGTTTTTGGCACAGTTATTAAGGATATAAGATGAAAAGTAAAAAAAAAAAAAACAATTAATTTAGCATAATTTACAATTTTTCTGCACATAATTCCCTGGGGTGTAGCTAGAAGGCAACTCACTTCAGGCTTGTATTCAAACAGAAGCTGGTCTCCTGTCAGGAAGTCCTCCTTCTGAAACAACTGCATATTTTCACAAAGGCTTTCCACATAATCAACAGGATCAGTCTGCAAATAAGGAAAATCATTTCACACATCACGCAACTAACACAATGGTTTTTTGCAGAGCAGAGCTTGTCTGCTGTATTTGCTGAGCTTTACTTTTGGTTACTGAACCTAAAGGCGAGGCCAAAACTGCTCCTTCCTCATTAAGCTTCTCCACAGCACTGAAATGTTACAAAGATCATCATTTTTTTTGTTTAAAAAAGGATCCTCCAACTTTCCCAGAAGCTAAAAAGGAGGACCCATTAACCCCTTATACTTGGCTCTTTGGCTATCAGACTGGGGAATCAGTGTCTAGAGAGGGGTGGTTTTCTGTTGTGCTGGTGGTATGACTGCAGCTAAATTCTGAACAGCTGGGATGTAAGATTTGAAGGTCTTTCTTTCCCTTGTGTGTCATTTTCTTTCTGTATCTTATTGATCCTCCCCTATATTTCTCCTTCTGTTTTCTGTATAGGAATCTTAGCCAGCCAATTAAATTCTGCTATGCACACAACTTTTACATTTCAAATGCTTAAAAAAAATCTTTTATTAAGCATACAAAAGGAAAACAGTGCAGTGGTTGCAGTTACAATGAAGTAACCCAATCAGCAACTCGAAGTTCAAAGGTTTAACTATGCAACCTTGTGATCGTGAACAAGCGTTTTGTTAACACTTCATCTCTTGTTGAACAAGGTCATCCCTAACTCTCAAGATTACTCTTCTGCAAACTCCCCAAAGCACAAGTGTAAAGAAAGATCTGTTCTGCAGGTGACATAATGCATGTACGCCTAAAGAAACACTCTTCTTCTTCATATATACACCACAATTAATGGACAAAACCTTTATAGAAAAATAAGACAAGGTTTCTGCACCAAAGAATTAATCGCTCTAAACAGGGAGGCAGGGGGCATGATATTTTGCTTTTGTTAAAGGACATGTTCACAAGTCTAACATTATTCTATCTGTGATGTTAATTTTTCAGCTTAACCTTCTTGTTTTGCCTTATCTCATCTATGTTTTCAAAGTCACATGTTATCAGGGCCATGTAAATTCCTAAGCTAAGTTATGTAGCAAAAACTCCAGCAGCAATCTAAAAATTTAAGACTTTATCTTCATCAGATACTTTATAGACATGTACCTGTTCTTGATAATGAAATTCGTTAGCTTCAATCTTCTGTATCTCTTCCCAAATTCTGTAAAAGAAGAGTTTTTCCCATCACCTTGATACCTTTAACAAGTGACCAAGAAACACCATGTCTAGGTAAGACATCACAAAATGGAAATTAATTTAGTCAGTTTCTCACAATAATTATACATCTATAAGATCTGGAATCTGGTGAAAGTGCAGTAGAAGTACACACATAAATCCTTTTTTAACTGGAAATCTCAAAGCATTTTAATACTGTCAGTCAGCTATCATTACTGCTGCAAGTTCTTATCTCTTTTCATACAGAGATGGAGATATTAAAGCATAGAACAGTCAAGATTAGACAGCAAAACCAGTTAAAAAGCTAAGAGTAGCACACACGGAATTCCTGGCTTCTTGTCACCTGCCTTGACCACCATGCACCTCACTGCAAAATGCTTAAGGCTCAGGGTTTGGGATGGAGAGAACTCTACAACAACTCCTAAAGCAGAGAATTTTCCATTTTCCATCTGTCATTGTGGACACAGCTACATGCAGATTGATAAGTATTAGTATATATCAATTTAGTTAAACCAGTGCAAAAGGCTGTTATTTCACATTAAATGGGTTTAAGTCAATTAGGAACGGCTTTACATCGAACCAAACTAAAAAGTCCACGTAAACAGGGGTTAGCACAATTTTAACTGCACAAGTTTAAACAACAATTGAAGTTAAACTGGGACAAATTTCCCACATCAACAAGGATTACACTGCAGTCACTCACCTGGATATAATCTCAGCTAAAAGAGCTGTTCCCTGACTATTCACCCTTTCAATTTTGCTACAGCACGGCTGGCAAGACTTAGTGACATTTCACTGCTGTTCATCACACTGCCTTTTTATGGTGACCTACAACTCCTCCCTTTCCTTTTAACGATGATATTTTCCACCAGTGTCACACTGTGTTCACTTTTCTGATATGTACATACTAGAGAGGAGATAACACACACCTCTAGCAAATAGGGGAAAGCTCAGAAATTTCTGGTGCAACAATGCAGACCACTGGGTCTCATCCACGTACCTCTTATCTGGCCCTCTTTTCTGTAACATCTTCAGGTACTGAAATACAACATGTGCAACCTGAGGGCAGAAAGACAAAACTGATGAACTACTTTGATACTTGGAAATAACAGACTGATATGAAGTCCAAGCTGCAGTGAAACTTACCTCATAAAAGTGCTTGTAGCCTTCATCAGTCAAAGTAACAGAAATGCTGAACACAGAGTAGGTGGAATTCTGTTCAAATCCTGTCTCACCATTTCCTCCATATAATGCAAGAGCCCAAAACCTATTGTAGAGTTAAACCAACTATTTAACATTTGGTTAAAAACTTTTCTGAAGTTTAAGCAGCATGACTGTATCATTGCTCTAGCTTATTTCTGACCAGCTTAACAGCAAGCCCTTTCAAAGTGAACCCGAAACAACCTGTAACCAGGTGTCTTTTTACCAATTCATAAAGCACAGGTTTAAGCTCTCTGAAATTCAAAATAAGAAACAGACAGGACATTCAAGCAGGGTAACTCAACTTCATGATAAGTATTTGGTATGAACCAAAAAAAAAAAAAAAATCAATGATGCTGAAACAAACAATAACTGCCAGTCACCTGCTGGTACTGATTATGTGCTTCTGGCTTTTTTTTTTTTTTTGGCACAGTATCGGAAACCATTGCAGGGCAGGGAATTGCTCTGAATTCAGGCCTTTGCAGATAAGAGAACCTGATTTTTAATTGTTTAAAATACAAGTTGCAATTTAAGTATGCAGTGCCTATTCTCAAACATTTGAGATATTAAAAAAATATTTCAGCAAATTAAATTTCAGAATTAACTTTGCCAGACGAATTCCCTCCTCTGACAAGAATTGCTTGTGAAGCCTTCAAGTTTTCAGCTATAGGACACACAGCGCTGGTTTTCGATTCTGGAGATACAAACAGTCCAAGCACAGGAGTATCTGGCACTATGGAGAAATAAGGGTAAGCTCCAAGAGCATCTTCAGTATCTTGGCTCCTGCAAACTTTAAGCAGCATCACTGTAGAGCTTTGTCACTAAACCTTACTAGATCAGAGAACTATTTGCCTATCACTACTTTACAATAAAAGCAATATTTAGAGTATTCTTGAAGAAAAATACGTACTTTTTCCTAAGAAAGGAAAGAACACTGCCTTTGCCTTCATGACCTACCAGCCATGAAATGTAATGAAGTGGCTTCACCCTGTAAAGAAAAAAATAAAGTTAAAATTCCAAGAGGTAAAAGCATCTTTCATACAGAAATCCCAAATCACTACAAAAATAAACTTAATTATATTCCATCTTGACCTATGTTACCTTTAAACAGCAACATCAAGAAGATTAAATCTAACTGACTATACAAGGGAATTTAGGTTTACAGAATGCAGTGAGCCAATCATACATACAGGCTGGGGAGTTCCCCCCCTTGAAAGCACAGAGGCAGAAAGGGATCTTGGAGTCATTATTGACTCCAAGATGAACATGAGCTGCCAATGCCAGAACGCAGCCAGCAAGGCCAGCCATACCTTGGCATGCACTCAAAGGTGCATCTCAAGCCGGTTCAGAGAGGTGATCCTTCCCCTCTATGCGACACTGGTCAGACCGCAGTTGGAGTACTGAGTCCAGTACTGGGCACCGCACTTCAAAAGGGATGTGGCCAGCCTGGAGAGGGTCCAGAGGAGGGCCACCCGCTTGGTGAGAGGGCAGCAGGACAGGCCCCATGAGGAGAGACTGAGGGACTTGAACCTGTTCAGCCTCAGCAAGAGGAGGCTGAGGGGGGACCTGGTGGCTGCCTACAAGCTCATCAGAGGAGATCAACAGCAAATAGGCAGAGCCCTTTTCTCCCCAGCACCACCTGGGGTGATGAGGAACAACGGTAATAAGCTGACGGAGAATCGGTTTAGGTTAGAGATCAGAAGGCAATATTTTACAGTTAGGGTGGCCAAAATCTGGAACCAACTTCCCAGGGAAGTGGTCCTCGCCCCTACCTTGGGCAAATTCAAGAGGAGGTTGGAGGATCACCTGTCTGGGGTCTTGTGAACCCAGCATTCATTCCTGCCTGTGGCAGGGGGTCAGGCTAGATGATCTGTTCAGGTCCCTCCTGACCCTAGCTACTATGATACTATGAAACCAAAAACTAGACACGGATGTTAACAACCTTTGCATTGGTTCTTCCCCAGCTTCTCAGTTAAATCGATATAAAACAGAGTTAACAAATGTGACCTCATTTACAGAGAGGTTTGCATCACCTTGCTATATACACACTTTGAGTTAAAATAGTCTGAACTGTAATATAAATCATTTTGAAAGAGCCCAAGCTATTAGCAAGATGTATAGACATTCACTAAAGCCACAAGTGTGCCATCAGTAAGATGCAACATCATGTTACCTGTAATGCTGTTCCTGAGGGGGAAGTGCCCAGGTGATGCTCAGTGAATGAATTTTTCTGATCGGAACAACTGTACAGGAAAAAAAAAGTACTAACTGTAAATGCAAAGGTGTTAGAGAGAAGTAGGAGCAGCAACCTGCAATGGGCAAGAGATTTATTAAATGAAAAACACAACACTGGGGAAGTTATACAAAACTACTTATAGCAGAAGCTCAACAATGGTAAGTCAATCTTCTTAAAATTTCAAAGCAACAAAAATTCTGCACTGTGGTATATTCAATACTTAAAAAGAGGAACATAGTTCACTCACCTCTGTAAAGCTTGTGAAATTCTGGTGTGTCAAATGGTTGCGTCAGATGGCCAAAGTTTGGTTTGGAAAAACCACTAGTAAAACATAACAAAAATCACAGCACAATTACCACTCACAATCCAGGAGGACGAGAACAAGCCCCCATCATTGTTAAGTGATGGAAACCTTAAAACTTCACACAACAGGATGCAACTCTTACCAGGGGCATATTCCAAATACCACCGCATCCTGATTAAAAGTCAACGCAGTGTTCACTAGTCCCCAACGACCCCCAAATGTCCTTTCCTATTCCCCAAGTTACTGGGACATCATCTACTCCTCATTTTATCCACAGCACCAAACATCGCAAAAACTAGCACAACACCGGAGACTAAGGCAGGCCCCAACTATGTGGGCAGGGGCTGCTGAGAAATGGAGTCACTACAGTCACAGTCTTGCTGCTGGAGGTGAGGCCAAAGAGCTTTATAACCTTGACCTGGTCCTGCTGTCACAGAAAGGTAACAACTGAACAGTCTGGCTGATTTCTACCCACAGAAATAGTGAAATAACTGTGCTGGACCTGGAACCGTGTGATGTATGCCAAGCTGCAGAATTCACCAAAAGTGGGTTGCTTTATCAAGGGTGAAATGAAGCACATTGTACTTGTCTTCAAAAATACAGTTTGATATTTGAGTGGAAGCCACTGCGATGCCACGAGGAGGGCCATACAGAAGTAATCTTTGCACTTCAGCAATACTGAGGCCAACAATATCTGCATTTTAGGGTCTGGTGATTCTGATGTTCTGGACTGTCACTAAATCAGGGGTGGGCAAAATGGTGGATCTGGCTGGCAGCCGGACACCATTTTCCAGCAGCCCCTGATCGCGTGGCTGGGGCCGGTCTCCATGGAGACCCCAGCAGCAGCTGCACAGTGATAGCACAAGACTGGGGTTGCCATGGAGACCAGCCCCAGCCACGCTGTCAGGGCATGCATGGCAGGGCAGGGATCTTGTGGCAGGACCAGCCCAGTCTGGGGCCAAGGCAGAGCTACGATCTGCAGCCTGCATGCTCAGGGCAGGAGTGCACAGGCTCTGCCCCTGCTCCAGACCAGGCTGGCGCCGCTGCAAGGAGCCAGGGCAGAGCTGCAATCTGCTGCCTGTGTGCCCCTGCCCGAAGTGTGCAGGCTGAAGATTGTGGCTCTGCCCTGGCCCCAGATGGACTAAGGTGCCCCTGCCACATTCTCCCAGGGCTCCAGAGCAGCCCCCTGCCCTGCCACAACAGCTGGGGCCAGTCTCCATGGCAACCCCAGCCTCGCACTATGACAAGGCAGCTGCAGCCTCCATGGAGACCAGCCCCAGCTATGTGGGCAGGGGCTCCTGGGAAATGGAGCCCACTGACAGCTGGATCCAGCCTATGGGCTGCACTTTGCCCCTGCACTAAATCCACATTACTACCTGCATTCTGACAGCAAGCAGACAGCGCAACTTCACAAAGAAGTTTCCCTGTCTGTGACCAACTTCAGCGGTATACAGGCACTGTCCTTGATGGGTGGGATCAGCTGTGCTGAGATTTGTCCCAGCCCAGCTGATCTGCTTCGCTGGACAACACAGACATTGCCTGCTGTCCTGCAAGGTCAGACCCCTGCCACTTCTGGCTCTTCAGGAACCCAATCCTGTGGGACAACTACAAAAGGGGAAACCCTAGCTTCCCTCATTTGCAGGGGTGTGCCTCAGGAATCTCCCAGTAAGGGATTCTGCAGGTGCCTGTATTGTGTCCTGAATCCCAATTCAGGGTGCTCCTCTGCAAATGGACATCTCTCCTCCATTTGCACAGGTGGACTCCGAGTCAGGGTGTAGCAGTTCAATATATATGCTCAGGGAATCCTATGCTGAGGGAGTCCTGGGGTATGCCTCTACAAGCTACCATGGCTGTAGGGACCCAATCCTGTGCACCCCAAAAATTCCCCTGAAGGGAGCCCCTGCCAAAGGCAACTGGACAGCACAGATAGCTCTAGACTTAAGGCAAGCAGATGTCCATCACAAAAAAACAGCACAGATGTTTACCGCCTACTGTTCAGGCCACCATTCTGGGCATTTGTGGTGTGACAAGGGGCACAAATGTCTCTTTGCAACCTTCTACTTCCAGCAAAGTTAAACACTTGAGCCCAAATATGAGTAAGAGCACACTGAGAAAAGAGGAAACTCACATTTCAGTAGTTATCTATAAGCTATGTTAAGTGTAAGCAGCAAGAACTCATGTAAACGATTGCTACATTACTTAATCCCTCCTCCCCCACTGCCCCTTCAATACCCAGCAGGTAAAAAGAGTATCTTCATTCTACTGCCCCTCTCCCTCCAATAGACAAGTCAACATCACATCCTATAACTGATACATTATCAGTCCTTAGCCTATTACTACTGACAATTTTTTTTTTAAACACAGCATAAATCAGTTAGTCAGCAATCTATAAAACTCAACAAAACGTTTAAGGGGAGAGGGGGTTCTCAAGAAAATCTTCAGCCACAACAGGTCAATTCTGTTTAAAATCTGCTTTTTGAAGGGCCACTCTTGATGAGTTCAGCCATATTAAAGGTAACAAATTTTGGACAATGTCAATTTTAGCCAGCAAGCACAATGTAGTGACTCTGGGTTGCCTCAGTCTGAAAAACCACAGTCACTGGAAAATGACAGCGTCTATCCACTGCCACACCTGCATTTTGGTAATGATTCCTGACATTAAGTAAGTATACAAGGTTTAGAATCTTTCTAATACAGATTATAATTCTTCATCCAATCACATCAAGCAACAAGGTATAGCAAATGCCAATCAAGGCTAACACTTCACAGCAGTTTAAAGGCTAAATTCTTCCTAGGCAATGAGATTAGAAAGTTTGTATTTTGTTTAATGCCAACCTTTAACCTTCAAAGTTAAACGTTATCCTCAGCCAGGGAAGAAAATTTCATCAACACAGGTAGCAATACATTCAAGGAAGTCAACACTTCTGAATGCTGCATAAATGGAATTTCGTAAGTCTGCAGTATCATTTTACAACTTCACAGAATTATAGAAATTAAGGTTGGAACGGACCACAGCAGGTCATGTAGTCCAACCCCCTGCTCAAGGCAGGACCATCCCCAGCTAGATCAACCCAGCCAAACTTCTAATCAGGTAATCAGAAAATCTTACTTATTTGGGATCTCCGAGAAGATTTCTGTCACCCATTTTTCCAAAGTATCTAGAGTTTCTGTAAGGGAAGAAGAAATATAAACCTAACTATGGATCAGGTCTTGATCTTCATATGCTTCCTATAATCTCAGGCCAGATAGGACTGGGATTACAAGTAATGGTATCTAGGCTACACATAAATGATAAAACTTCAACAGCTTTGGAATCTGCAAAATCCATAGGATGCATTAGACAATCCTAAGCACTATACTTATACAGAAATGTGTGATGCAAGCCAATGTAGTCATGCCTTGGGTAACATAGTACTGTGTGTCAAGTGAGGAGCATTATTTCCCCTTTCTTCCTTATAGAAAAAGGAACATACTATTAAAAGTTAACAGCTCACAAAAATAATGGATTGGAGAAAGCCTGGCTAGCTACTGGTCCTTCCACCAATGCTTTAAGTGCTCTGGCTGAACTGATGCTAAAGATAGATCAATCAGGATGTCATTTTATAGTGCCTCACATCCCACAAGAAATCAGCAGTACAGGGTCATTTCACCAATGAAATGCTGTCATTTCCCAACATTCTTACATGCTAAGTATAAGCCAATCAAAAATCCCAAGGCTAAATCCATTCAATCTTTTCAAGTTGATCTAAGCTATGTAAATTGAACCGGCAAGCAAGTGAACAGACATTCACTTTTGATTCCGGAAATGCAACCACAGGCCTGCAGCAGCCCAGGCCAAAAACCAGGGGCTGCTAGAGCACGCCTCCCTGCTCTGCTGGAGCAGACAGCTTGGGCCAAGGCTAGCCCACCCACCCTGCGAGGTGGGGTTTGCAGGGGATGCTGGAGGGACTGAGAGTTAACTTGAATCTGGAGGGCATCTGGGACAAAAGTTCAATAAACCAAGTTAACCTAAATCAGTTGAGTCCAATACTACATCCATCCATGTTTATTTTAAACTGGTTTTGGTCCTTTTGAAAACAGTTTATGTGCACTTTCTGCTGTGTTACAGATTTGAACCAGTTTCTGATCATGTATAATGGTTTGTGTGTAATTTCTGTCCCTAGTCGCAAATAAAAACCCCAAAACCACAGAACTCCTAGCATCTATACAGAAGTAGAGCCTCCATATTAATATTTCACTGGAGAGAAAAAAATCTGGAAACATACAGGCCCTAAGGAGAGGTGAAACAATCAGACCAAGTTTCAACATTTTCATCCCTGAGAGCATTAATATTTCCACACCTGATATTTTCACAACTGATGTTACCTTTGGACTGGACAACCAAAGTCATGTAGTGAGCAGAGTAATAGTGCTGCCAGAACTCCCTCAGCCTGGTATAGGTATCAATATTATTCATTTTGGGCTTATGTTTGAGAGTTTCTGCATTACCTGTAAACATTTAAAAAAAAATGTTTAGGAATCTGAATTTGCTTATTCCAGAGCCTCATACACCTAGTTTTTTTGAACATGGGGCCCAGTGTAAGATTCCTTGTGCACCCAAACTCCCAGTTAAACTAATAAGAGTTCTATATATACAAGAGATGCAGATCAGGTTGAGTGTTTTAACGCCATGGAAATAGAAGAAATGTTAAGAATGTACAACCAAGGGGTATGAACAAACATACTTTGTAGTGGCTTCAAAAGGAGAGGAGGGAGCTGCTGCTAAGACTGTACAGCAACTGTTACGCAGTAATTAGTATCTGTGCATGAGCCTGTAGTGCTTCGAGTGTAGCAAAACCAA
The DNA here is from genome assembly GCF_030867095.1 of Alligator mississippiensis. NCBI lineage: Eukaryota > Metazoa > Chordata > Crocodylia > Alligatoridae > Alligator > Alligator mississippiensis. The sequence continues at coordinate 8,686,720 of NC_081828.1, forward strand.
TCCCTCTAAACCTGCCTTTTCCAGGGTCACAGCTGGGACCGTTTGCTTAGGCTCAAACAGCCTAACATTCTCGGCAGCATTCCCTGCCCTTCTGAAACCACTATAAATACAGGCTTGTCCATACCCAAGAAATTTTAGCATATCAAAGCCTTTGGGAAATTTAGGGTTAAGGGAACACAGACTCTGAAATGATACTTCTTTCTACTTTCTTACTGTTTATACAACACTTGAGAGTTTTACGAAAGGTCTGAAGAAAAAGCAATTTGGGCATTTTTCACGTCTACACTGTGTACTGGAGAACGCTTTGCGTAGAACCGGTTTTGTTTCTCCTGCTCACAATGACTTTCATAATAGGGAAGAGAAAAGCACTTGGAGAATAATAATAAAACCTACAATTCTAAGATGACCTGATCTACAACCTGCCCTGCCTTATAGTTTATGCAGAGCAGCACAAAAGGGGCTTGCTGACAATGGACTCTAAAAGGAACTGGACCATCTGGGAGGGGAGTGAATTCTCCCTCCGCCCATCCCACTCACAAGGGTGTGGAATGACAGTGAAGCCATTCCTGAGCTGCCTCTACAGATGCAAGGAAGATCACATGGCTTTTAAAAACTCTCCTAGAAACCATCCACAAATACATTTTTTGCATGTCCAAAATGCAAACTTCATTTTTCAAGGACTCTGAATGAAAAAAAACAACAAGTAAACAAAACACAGGTGCCTTCAAGAACAATCATAAGTTACCACAAATCGCAGCAATTTGATTTTTAACATGAAATGGGAGCTGAGCTAGAGTGAACAGCATCTTAAGTAGATGCAGCACTTTTTGTCCCAAAGTGTACTCAAAATAGTAGCACAAAGAGCTCAGAGCTAATTTAACTAATTTCAGCCAGAATTTGGGGCAATACCACAAACTGCCATCATTAAGACATTTTACGACTTTTTCCTGTACCACATATATTTATTTAACCTTTTAGCAAGGGAGAGCTTACCCCAAAAGAATTTCTTCATAGGATGCCCAGGTCTGGCAAGGCTTCCAAATAACATCTCTTTTCTGTTTGAATCAGAGGGCCTTGCTAGCTGATACTCTGTTCATTTAAATAATAAACACTGTATTAAACATCAGGATGCGAGGTAATATTCTAATGAAACAAATATCAGCATTCAAGAGGAGACGCAAAGTACATGGAACAGCTCTGGACAGGCTCTTTTAAAAGATGCACGAAAAAGCAGCAAATAGTAAAACCATATCACTGTCACTAAAGCTCAAAATAAGAAAAGAAAGACCCACTTGGTTATCAAGAAAAGCCAAAGAGAAGATAAAGGGGAGAGAGGGGAAGCGGCATTTAGTACCCAATTCTGTGATATCTTTAGTGCCCTCATCCCCCACAGAGCTTAGTGGCAACGAAGGGCCATCATCATCTTTCATAAATCAGGACACTAAGGAAAAATGACTACAGATTGTGTTAAATATAACTTATTTCTTTCAGTATATAAAAGTTTCTCTCTCAGCTACCCTGGAGCTCCAGTAGGGTTATGAATGGAGAACAGAAGAAATTCCTGAATTGTCTTTATTAACATTTATTAAACTCAAAACCCCCAAGAAACACTGAAAAAAGCAGTGCTTTGAAAGTTCCAACTGCCCCACTTAACCCTTCTTTTCAGTGAAAGAGATGAAAAAGCTTGGGTTCATTACTAGATTCAAATTTAAAGGTTGTTCTTTCTTAACGTGCCTTTACAAGTGTACGTACCCCTTTCAGACTTTCATTCTATGCCTCAGTATCAAGTGAAGGCATCAGACATTTTTGCTTCTTTAAAGAACATTGTTAAGGCTCTATTTCACTCTATACAACTGGCTTGTCTTGGACAACTGAATTAGCAAAACACTTCAGAAGTGTTTTTCTGGACTAGGCTTACTGCCATATTGATAGAAACTCAAACAACTGTGTCCTATTAGAGAACAGTTTGGACTTCATTACAATCATGCGGAAAAATCACAAATGAAATTAATTAGCTATGCTTAGGGAAAACAGCATCTACCTAAACTCAGCACTTACAGTAAGGGGTTTGGCAATTTTGTTACGCCCAGCTCCAAACATTTATTTTGAAGAATTACGATGAAAGCACATGCAGTTAAAAGACAATTATTCTTACCGCTGTCCACAGCCTCAACTTCCCGGTCAATCGCATCTCTGATCATTAATGGGTGAATGAAGAACTGTGCCCACCTAAGAAAGAAATACCAGGAAATTTAATTTTTCCCCTATTTATATATTAGCAGGCTATTTTCTATAACAAAACATATAGAAACAAACCACAGAAAAGCACATAGGTGACACACATTACCAATGCCCAAGATCAGATTTTTGCAATGATTCAGGAAGAAAATTAATAATCCTAGACTTTATCATCACTAGTTCTTTAAGCTTTTATAGGAAAATAATGCATATTCTTTCATCTTCTCAGCAACAAAGGCAATGCCTCTGCTCTTTGAAGTGGACTGACGGGGGGCAGCCCCAAGATGCAGGATTTTTTTTAACCTGCCTTAATATCCTAAGAATGATTCTACAAGACCAAACAAGGGATCTATCTAGTCTGGTGCCTATCTCCAGCAGTAGCTGGATGCTTCAAAGAAAAATGCAAGAATTCTTAACTCTTCATACTGGGGAAACAAAATGAGCATAGGGAAAGTTTACTCCTAACTCCAGGCAACAAATTGTTAAAACATGCCCTAAAAACATAAGCGTTTAAACTCATTAACGTTTTATTACCTGTATCTATGAATATTGCTAGCCAACAAATCTCTGCTCCCCTACACAGAGAGATGGATAATGGGCAGGCAAGGTAACAACATATGGATGAGTATCGGATTTTTAAAAATTACCTTTAACACATCCCCTTTCCCCTCTACGCGGCACTGGTCAGACCACAGTTGAAGTACTGTGTCCAGTTTTGGGCACTATACTTTAAGAAGGATGTGGATAACCTTGAGAGGGTCCAGAGGAGGGCCACTCATACAGTGACGGGTTTGCAGGCCAAGCCCTGTAAGGAGAGACTGAGGGACCTGGAGCTCTTCAGCCTCCGCAAGAGAAGGCTGAGGAGGTGATCTTGTGGCTGCCTACAAATTCATTATAGGGGGCAGCAAGGGATCAGAGATGCTCTGTTCACCAGGGCGCCTCTTGGGGTAACAAGGAACAAGAGTCACAAACTGACAGAAAGCAGATTGAGGCTGGATATCAGGAAGAACTTCTTCACGGTGAGGGCGGCCAGAATTTGGAATGGGCTTCCAAGGGAGGTGGTGCCCTCCCCTCCCTTGGTGATCTTTAAGAGAAGGCTGGATAGGCATCTGGCTGGGGTCATGTGACCCCAGTGCTCTTTCCTGCCCAGGGCAGGGGGTGGGACTTGATGATCTGTTGAGGTCCCTTCCAACCCTAGCGTCTATGAATTTATATATCAAAAGCTAGCAGGAGCACCTGTCTACTCCCTCTGTACATTTCATCATTCTATCGGGTTCTTCTTTCCTCTCCACTAAGTAGTTTGTTCTTTGCAATCTCTCCTCACGTGAAAATTCTTAATATTTGAGTTGCTTCTCTTTAGGCCCCTTCAAAACATCCAAAAGCCGAGCGGATAGCCATCCTTAAAAAGCTAAATCTTGTGCTGTTATGTATGCTTTAGGCTCTGTGAAACCAGCAATCCTAAGGGGTGCACATTCTAGGGCAGAATTCAGCTTAAGCACCATTTTAGTGGCTTTGAGAAAAATGCTTATTTGCAGGGTACTCCTAGGAGGCTTCTGGGTATCAGAACTATTTCATTTTCACTTCTTACCAGGGACTTTTCCCCTTGTGCAGGAAAACAATGTTTTCACACATCCCATGTCATTCAATGAGCAATCTGAATGATATTTCTTGTCACAGAATACATCATTTATTGAATAAACTGGAGCATGTTAACTCCATTTTTTGATGTTCTACATGACAGCATAAGAGTCCAGGCTTCCACCTCCTCCCATGGGATAAAAAAAAAGGTAAGTTTATACAGGAACATATTTAAAAAATACAAGTCACTGAACAATTCTAGGTAAGCTTCTTCTCTCCATAGTTAACAAAAGGAAAGAATCAAACACAAAAATATGAAGAACCATAGAATCCAAATTTTCTAGATTAAAAGAAGTGAGGTCTACCCTCTTCTCACAGGAGGTATGTATATTAAAAATACCTACAGTATTGTGGGAAACAGACGCTACCTCAAAAGGTTTCAAAATATTCAAAGCCAAGTCACGGACTCCTTGCACCCTAAGGATCCCCTGTTGCAGGAAAAGGATTTTAAAGAAGTGCAGCAACAGGAGGATCATTTCACTCAGGTCCAGATGAGGCAATGAAAAATTATACAGTCTTCTCTGACAGACAAAGACATCCATTAATCTATTTTAAACCAAACTATGTAGTTATTATTAGGTGTGATTAAGTTACCTGTCAAGAGCTTCTTTGAAGTATTTCCTTTGTACATCAAATTGAAAGACAGTCCTTTCACAGTCAGTGGAAGCATTGTCACTGCCCCCATGTTTCTTCAGAAATGCATCAAAGCCATTCTCATCTGGATACTTCAAACTGCCCATAAATACCACTGGAACAGAATCAGCCAAATTAGAGATATACACATTTGTAAATTACAACTACAAAAATGCACAGCTCTCGCTTAAAATGAGAAGTAATTAAATAGAGGTGACCTGCTCTTCCACTGCTTTGCACTTACCATTGCCATTTTCCTTTATGAAAAGTCAATTTACCGTGCAAATCGATCAGAATAAAAATATTTCAAGCCCAAATGGCACAGCTGTAAATAAGTACTCCAGGCAGGCTGTGGAGAAACATTTCTACAATAACTGCCCAGTCTAAGACAAGCTGAAAGAACGAAAAGCTTCAGAAATGAGGAACACACTTGGTTTTAGTAGTCTTTAAAATTGGAGCTTGACTGAATCTAATACCAATAATCCTGTATATAAAGTGCATCGATATGCCATCTGTGGGCTTATCAACCATTATATTATAGAGGAAGGCCAACTCCATTACAGCAAGCTGAGAACTTGCTACTCTAAAAAAAAAAAAAGTCACCATTTCTGCATGTGCAGCCTCTCAAGAGCAGAGGGACAGATAGAGAGGAATCTACATTTTGGATCATGCAAGCAAAGGAATAAATTCCCCCCCTGCCCTGCCCTATCTAAAAACGGAATAATTAAGTTCAGCAAATATTACCAACTTTTGTTAGGAATAAAGAGTGACCAAACCATGACTCTGATCATGATCCAAATTAAATGCTGGAGGCTGCAAGTGAGAACAGTGGAAAAAACCCTGGTCATACCCAATTCACTGTCCCTTTCAGCATCTACTGTGCCACTGTGTGACAGGATGCTGGGGGGCAAGATGAAACTATGGTTTGACCCAAAAAATGGCAGCTCTCATGTTATGTTCTTAGGTCTCTGTTACTTCACATTTAATTCAGCTGGTTCACTGCACCCATTTGAGAAAGTAAAGTGGAAAATGCAATTTAAAAGAAAGAATTTACCTTGGGAAAATGGCCCATGGCCTGCTAGGCACGTGCCTAATGCTCACATCATGAATGGCCAAAGTAGCTGAGAGGGTTTCAAGTCGGTCAGCATTCCTAAGAACCGGGTCACTCAAAGGGAAACAGACCAGACCTAGTACCAGCCACTGTCAGTTCAAATCAAACCTTGGGCAACACTTAGGCTGTAAGCTGCTACAATCTGCCCCTGTCAGAGGGGGTACTTCTTTTAATTTGTGAAATGTTACCCATGTACAGCAAAAAATTCAGGAGGGCATTTAAACAATTTCCATAAAAAATAATTACACATTCTTTGCTTGCTGGAAGGAACGAACGAAGTATGGAAGAGATGCAGGAATGGGATTTAAAGGAAAAGGAAGAAGGAATAGGGAGAGGAGTGAGGGGACATGGGAAAGGGGATGTAAAAGCAGATGACAGAGTGTGCCCAAGTCTCATATATATGTTCTTCATTAACCTTCAGTGCAATCACATTTGGAGCACAAATGGACTCTTTTGCAAAAAAGACACTGGTCCTGGAAGCCAAATTCTGGTGTAGCGTAAGTGAAATTGCTTACACTAGTTCTGAATTTAGTTGTAGAGTTCTGAAATAGCTGCTTTGCATCCATAATCTTCCACTGTCCCAGTCACTGCTGTCCAACAAGGAAGTCAACTACTCAATCACTCTTAGATGTGACTAGTTCCTTCAGATCAACATAAGCATTTTAGTAGCAAGCTGTATAGAACCTTGCACTACTGCTCCATCCATGTGCTGTGTGTGTGTTGTGTACACACTAACTTATCTAAGCAAATGGTAGGAAAGTGTCAGACACTGACTAGCTGAAATGGAAAGAGCAGTTATACATTTTAAAAATGCTGCTGCTTCTTACCTAAACTAAAAATCATACCTTTTACAGAAGTAGAAAAGAGTGAAATATAAGCAGATACATACTGTGCTCCAGAAAGTGTGCTAATCCAGGCAGATCTTCAGGATCAGAGAAACTACCAACAGCAACACAAAGGGCAGCTGCAGACTAGAGAAAACACAACATTCACAGTGAGCTATTTCTCCAGGAAAAGCATCATCTGACCAGTAAGGGGATATTTCAAAGCTATCATACATTTACTCTATTCCCCACCTGGTACAGAAGAAGTGGACATACAGGCCACTGACAACGTGAAGAAAAAAACCCAAAAACAAAACAAAACAGCACTTCACTAGAAGAGGAAGTGCATTAGTCTGACCCAGCTCCACAGTGTCTGTATAGATCAGGCGCTTCAGCGGGGCTTTTTGGCACTTTTATCTAATAGCTGATAGAATCAGCTTTAGGTTAAAGTGACAAAAGCCCCTGCTGAAGTGTGTGATCTATACAGATGTTGGGCAAGCTGAGTCCAACTAACACAGTGCCTCTTCTGGGCACGCACTGCGCTCAGTATGGGGGCATGCCGAGCTGAAACTAAAGCGGTTTATTGGTTGGTTTGTTTTTTTTTTGTCATGTCTGTAAGTAGTCACAAGGGCTACATTATATTCCATTCTGAGGCAATCACTGGGCAGGCCTTGCATCTGAGAAACAGCACAGGCTCTCCTCTGGGTAAGAAAGATAGGGTCTCTGCATAAAAGTGATAACGACCATAAAAGCTCTAAGACAGATTAGGTAGTGACACACAGGAACAGAGGACCATGTCAGAAGCAGCGCCCAACCAAGAGCTACAGAGTTTGTAAACGAGCAGAAGTTCTCCATGTAACCATTTTTCATTTTATAGCATTAATACATACCTGCTTTTCTGTACAGCCCCTCTTTCTTGTCTCTTCCTTTTCTACTAGTTCTTCTAATTCACTGTCAGGGTCATTGAGTTCCTCTCCATCATCATTTTCACCTTCTTCCTCTTCCTCCTCATCGTCACAGTCCTCATCATCATAATCCTCCTTGTCATCTTCAATTTCTGCCCCAGAGTCATCATCCTCATCACTTTCATCTTCTGATTCATCATCATCATCCTCTCCTTCTGAAGACAGTGCAGAAGGAGCACCATCCATGTTATTTAAATCCGAAATCAATAGTGCACTTAATCCATTTTGCAATTTGATGTACCTAGGAGAACAATTGTGTGAATACTTGGACATCAGTTGCTTCCTAAAACCTCTGAATGGCCAGATTTGGGAGTTTCCAGATTTACCATAACTGTGTGGGGCTCCTCAACAGAAGTAATAGAGGACAACCATGAACTCTGGCATAATTTATATCTGTACCATACACCAATACAAGCTATACCAAAGTATCTAACAGACATGTGGCTTATCCTAGGACAGGGGTGTCAAATATGTGGCCGAAGGAGCAGTTCTATCTGGCATACCAGGCCTACAGTAGAATTAAAAATTTTGGCCCCACTAGCTATGGCTGTTGGCCGTAAGCTTGGCTTGCCACTGCCCCGGACCAGTCCCTTACACCCAGGACCACCAGCATACCCCTCCTGCCGTCAAACCACTTGCTAACTCTGGACCCACTGCTGCAACCAAACCCCTTGCTGCCCCCAGACCATTCTTGTGCCCCAGGCTGGATTCAGCCTGCAAGAAGCCCCAAGGTGAGCTTGACATCTCTATCTGAAGGGATGCTACCACAGCACCTCAACACCAGATGGCAGGAAAACATGTAATAATAATCTGTTTGCCTTGAGAGAACTGCAGACAATCTATATCAGTAAGAGTTTCCTGATAGTTTTCAGGGGTAACACTCCAGCAGACCAGGTAAAGTCACTTGGTCTGAGGGTTTATATAATCCATATGGGACAATATTACACCAATATAATTCTGAAAACACTGATGCAAGACCAGGCCCTGAAATCACCTGAACAAGATGAAGTTTCATACTAAAAGTAATCTTGAGTTTTTTTGGAAGAGGAAGAGTCTCCCTGATATGTTTTTACAGCACCTATAACAATAGGCATCTTGTGGACAACCACAGCTCTTACATACTATGGGAATACAGGAAAAAAATTAGCCTACCCTTACATTTGTACCATTGACATGATGTGCCTTTGACTTCTGTAAGAAAGTCTCCCCGCACATTAATTCCTATAACATTAACTGCATTCAGCTGAGGATAAATGAGGCCCAACTCATTTATTGCAAAGCCTAGAAGGGAGGTGTAATATTATTAAACTTCACTGTGTTTTATTTTTAAGCGAATAAGCTCCTTTTATAAGCGAATCAGCCAGACCTTTTTGAAAGGTTTATGAAATATGGACTTGTCAGGTGTCCAATCAAGTAAAGGCAGAGCACATTATTTGGCAAACTAAAAGTGGAACCAAAGCACGAGACGAGTTTGACGAGCACTTTGAGAAAAACGGAAGTACCTAATAATATTAGTAGAAATCAGACTGATATTTTACTGTGAGGTAGAGGAAAAAAACTGAGCTTTTACTTTGCACAACTGTATCTGAACTATTACATGCTGCACGGGGGGTGGGGGCAGCAGGGCTTTACGAACAGAAGGTTGGGTTACCTTCCTTAGAAAAATACATCCAGAAAGAAATTGTTTCTATGCAGGCAGACCCATGCACCAGAGTCCCTCTAAAGAGGGATCTAACACCCTTCCAGGTGTATTAGGGTTTTCCAAGGGTCTGCTCACCTGTATTAGGAATGAGGCCATAACCATCCCTTTTTAGCAGCTCTTCCACAATCCAAGTCATTGTTTTCCTCTAGCATGTCTTATTTAAACAGTATCCACAGATATACAGGGAAAGTGAGGTTGATCTGTGTAAAATATCACTTGTCCCGCCACAACTTAAAACTGCCGCTGCCTCAATCCAAGTGAAATAATCATACTGGCCATCTTGCTATTCTAGAGGTGACAAATCTGTAAACTGCTGCCATGACACATCTTCTCAGTACCTGTGCCCTGGACAAGGCATCTTAAATTATACACTGTGACCAAGAAGTTTGCTTCTATATCTTTCCCAGATGATTCTCATGTTCTTCTGCTCAGTAGCCATAAGCCTTTATTGTGATTTAACATATGAAAGATCAAAACTAAACCTCAAAAGCCCAATAAGTTGCCAACTACAATTATTGTCAGTCTGGAAAGGGATTCAGCCATACTACGCACAGCCATGACAATGGTCCTATTTCTCAACAAATGGAGATGTCCATCCTTCATTCAGTTTAGTGGAGGCAGTCAGGAGATCACAGCAGCATGAGAGACGTTTTCCATAACAGAACTGCTTACAATAGTTTAGTCTGCTTGATAATAATGTCACATATATACAAATTTGGAAAGCTGTTTACAAAACTTTAACTATGCAACTGCTGACCCTACAGCATTTACTCAGAAAGCAAGCCTCATCAGAGCTTTGGGATGACTACAGTGCACCCCTATCTTCTTCGCTGCTGTAGAAAATTAGCTTCAGCTTTTTCATGGTCCCACAATGTGTAGCCATCTGCTTCCAATTATGTTGGTTTATCTTGAACAGCTGTATATTAGTTTTCAAAAGAATTGTGGAGTCGTGTTTAATAAAAGCCTGTTTAGCTACTGAAGCCTTTACATCTCCATTTTCTTGCTTTATTATAAATAAGTAACAAATGACACTTTTTTGTTACTCATGCCCTAACTCTCTCTAGGGACTGAAAAGATTATGTAAGAAGGCAGAGAAACAGCTTCCGTTAGCAGGGCAGCAGATAATTTAGGCATCTATTTCAAGGTGACTAGCTTTCAGACTCCAGAACAGAGTTAAGTAATGCTGAGTAGAGAGGACAGGCGAGACTGGTGTCCTTTACTTTTTCCACGTTTTACTCTGATGGAAAGGGACAGAAGTGTAATCAATACATGACTGAACACTAATTAGTATGCAGAGCATTGAGTAAAGCCAATCACTGAACCCAAAATAAAGAGCAAGGATAGCACATATTGGTTGCTTTTTAGAAGGGTTAGTTTTTCGGTTTTTGTTAGTGTCCACACAGAAAACAGATTAATAAATGAAAGTAAAGTTCTTGTTTTAAACAGGAACTATGGTCCTCCCCGTGATGTTTAAACTGGAAGCTGTGCTCTCATGACAAGGTGTTTCCTCAGGTCAGCCATACAGAAGCCGGCAGGCTAGAGCTGTTCCATGCAGAAAACTAAAATTCCAGCACCGATACAGGTTTCAGACACTTGATGTCTTGTCTGCTATTGCATTTCTTGGTAACAAAACAAAACATCCAAGTTCAAAGCATGTTAAATGTAACAAAGTAACTGCCTTTTTAAAGTAATGAGTAAACACCGAGATACATGTGAGTTTAAGTTAAACGTTTACAGAATGCTTTAAACATCCAAAAACAAGTCAATTAAATCCAGCAATAAGGCTAAACCGGAAAGCAAATCCTGAGGCATGCCATATACCAGAGCATGCAAACATGCCTTTTTTTCCCTCTCCCAGGTTAGATTAAAGTTTACTTTTAATAAACTCCACCATCATCAGAACTCCTTCTGTAAGATTAGTGTCAATGTAAGATTGAAAGGTGCAGTTTGATAAAGAGAACGGCAGACTCTCTTGGAGAAAAATTAATATTATGTTAGAAGGGCTAGTGTACAGACAGAAACACGAATGTCTGAGTCCAGCAATGAAGAGAGCATGTGTTCTGCTAAAACGTCTCAGATCCTTTGCTTGCAACACATGTTTGGCATAGCGGACGGAAACGTCAAGAGTTTTATTTATTAAGGGTAAAATTTCAGAAGTGCTTGGTACAGTCACCGTTCTTTCCCTGGAGGGAGAGGCAAGGGAAGCGCAGGATTTTCACCGGTGGAACAGCACATACATGGCGTTCTTCCATCAGACTTGCCTGACAATAAGTGGGACAAAAACTAAGCAGGAAGAAGGACAAGACAGAACAAAGCGGACTGGCAAGGGAACGGGCCAGCTGTTTTCCTACGCCAGATGATGCAGCCTCTCCATGCAGGCAGCAGGAAGGTCACTTCATTCGTTTTCATCGTCGCTGCAAATTCAGAACTCAGCCGAGAGTTTAGTACGAGCCTTTTTACTCATCAAAAGGCGACAATATTCCCTGACATTTTTTTGCCTCTATTCTTCACAGAAACCCATCCAGAAAAAAAACAAAAAAACACTCGCTAGCCGGCAACCCCTTATTGATCAACGGGGCTGCAGTCGCAGGCCGCTCTCCAGGCTGCTCTGACTGGAGCCACCTCATTCGGGACAGACGCCGGCTTCCCCCTATTCCCTCCGAAATCGGGAGAGCGAGCGCTGCACGGTAATTCAGCGGACGTATGAATGGTTCGAGACCAACTCCCTCGGAAAGGAAAACGACAACCTTGCTACCTACGCGGTCACCTAAAACGAGGAAAGGACGTGGGTTTCACATGACGTGGGGGCGTCCAACACGCTCGACACAACTCTTGACATTAGTTAAACCGTTATACTTGTTCAATCGCACCCACGTCCGACGCAGCGCCCCAGAGCCCCCCGGCCTGCTCTTCAGGAAAACTCTGTTCTGCTTTCAGAGGGGCTCCCGGAGCCCGCGCGCAGCGGCGAGGAGCGATCACGGCCCCCTCTGGACGGCGTTCGGAGCCGCTGCGGACAACTCACCTTGCCTCTCCCTCCCCTCGGGAAGGAAACCAGGCACTAATTCGCTCAAACGCCGTGTGAGGAGCCGGACCGCGTTTCAGCCTCCGAGCGCTTTGCTCAATCGGGGCGTGAAGCAGCTCCCACGCCCGTGCCCTCGCTCTCACCCGAAACCCGCGACTTGGGGGGAGGGCAGCGGGCACTTCTCCGGACGGGCTCCGCGGGGCACCCGTTTGGGAAGGGAAGGGGGCAAGCGCGGGGGGACTCACCTGTACTGCTTGGGGTCGCTGGGGGACTTGACGATGTCGGGGTCGCCCAGGCCGGGCCCGGGCCGGCGGTCGCCGCCCTCCGAGTCGGGCTCCGGGAGCAGCCGGCCCTTGGCGTCGCGGCCACCCTCCCCGGCCTGCGGCGGCAGCTCCGGGCAGCTGCAGCTGGACGCGGCCTTGTTCCTGCCGGGCATGGCGGGGCCGGGGCCGGGGCCGGGGGGCGGCGGCGGGTGGCGGCGGCCGGCGAGGCTGAGGGCCCGCCCCGCTCGCGCGCTGCTTCCCGGCGTGCTCCGCGCGACCACGGCCCAGAGCCTCCGCATCCACAGCGGAAGCGCCGCCCCCGCCGGCCGCCTCCAGCCGCACGTCCTGCCTCGCGCGCGCCTCCTGCGGCGGGTGCTGAGGTGCAACGGGGTCCGCCAGGCCCCGCCCGCCCCCGCCAATCAGCGCCCGGCCCTGCGGGTCACGTGCCCTCGCGGGGCCAATGCCAGCCGCCGCCGGGGTGTGCTCGGCCCCGATTGGCTAGCGAGGGTGCTTGTGACGTAAGCATGGGATGAACCATAGGGGTTCGGGAGCTGGGGGGGGTGGGAAATGCGTGACCTGGCTCCCTTTCAGGAACAGTGGGGCCGGGAAGAAGAGAGCAGAGAGCGATGAAGGGTAGGCTGCCCTCCACATCCTCACATTGGTCTGTTGTTTTTAAAGTTTATTATACCGCTCTCCCCCCCTCCCTGCCTTGTGTTGGGCTCGTCCAACCCCCGCTTGTGGGGGCGGGATTTCTCGCCCCAGTCTCTTTTAACTCATTGGTTCAAGGAGATGCTTGTCATTGGTCGCCGAACCAATCAGCTGACGCGAGGGCGCTAGCGAGGAAGGTTCCATGTGGGCTAGAAGGGGGAGGAGAGTCCCGCTCCCTCCCTCCCCCCCACGGCCCCGGCAACATGGATCGGCCCAGACTGCCAGGGGCCTGTGGGTGTGGAGGGTGCCTAAGTCACTTAGTTCCATATAGATAGGGGTCATCCATATCAAGTTTATACTAGAGGATATATATGACTATATATATATATAACTATATGGGTCATCCATATCAAGTTTATAATAGAGGAAGTATATATACAGCTATATTTAACTATATATAGCTATATAGGGGTCATCCATATGAAATTTGATAGGGGATGTATATAACTATATATAAATAACTATATAACTATATATAGCTATATAGGGGTCGTCCATATCAAATTTGATAGGGGATGTGTGTGTATATATAGATATATAGATATAGATATATAGGAGTCGTCCATATGAAATTTGATAGGGGATGTGTATATATAACTATATATAAATAACTATATAACTATATATAGGGGTTGTCCATATCAAATTTATTATAGAGGATGTGTGTGTATATTTATTTATTTATTTATTTATTTTCAAAACAAAACAAACACTCAGGCCCAGGTTCTCCGAAGCTATTTTGGTGCCTAACTTAGCTTGAAAACGGATGCTTTGCTATCCGAAAGCTTGCTAGAAACATCACCCTGCCTCCAAGTTGGTCTGATGAAAGATGTCAGCTCGAACCAAGAGACTCTCACTTCTGTCCCAGTCGTTCTCATTGATTTCGGTGGGAGGTGGGTGCTTGAGCACCTCCGAGGAGTCAAGATCTTTTCCCTGAAGAGCCGACTATCCAAATGGCGCCTTCAGAGCTCATATGTGACCACTGTGTTGGGTGGGCGTATGGGTGGGGTATTTATTTCCCCCCTTTTTAAAGGATTGTTCAGAAGTGTTTCCCAATCACTCAGTATTTTCAAGAGAAGTCTTAGCTGCGCAGTCTCATGCAGCCTTTGTGAAGCCTTCGAAGATGGCAGAGCTGTGAGAGCTGAACTAAGGGCTCGGGGGCTTTTACAAACAGGAGAATGCAGAAGATGGAGCGTCAACCCTAGAAGTTTTGGTTCAGAGATGATACCTTGTATTAGGCCAACTAAGAAATGGCAAAAAAATTATCTTTTTCTGCAAGCTTTTGGACACATGCACCCTTCCTCAGGCTCAGGGAAAATTAAAGATGGTAAAAAGTCCCCATAGGTAGAAAATAAACTTCATTTTTGCACAGAGGAAGCTGCAGGTGGAAGTCTGTTCCTCTGGGTCCACCCAAGTGTCTTTGTGAGTTGCTTTTTGATGTGCAGGTACGGCAGGAAGGGTGTGTGTGCCTGAAAGCTTGCAGAAATTTTTTTTTTTACCTTTTATTAGACCAACTAAGAAATCACACACCATCTCTGAGCCAAGAGTTCTAGAGTTTTGCATTTCTTTTTGTCACAGATCAACATAGCTACCAAATACATCCCTGAAACATGGAAGATGCTGAATTTTAGCCGATTTTGGATTAAAACTTCATTGCTGAAGAACAAGAAAGATGTCTATACCTCCCCACCTTTCTGCCATCTGACACTACCAGGGCGGGAATCCTGCCTGATCTGCACGTCAAGGAGCAACTCACAAAGAGACACTCTCATGCACCCAGAGGAACAGACTTCTACCTTCAGCTTCCTCTGTGCAAAATGATATTTATTTTCTCCCTATGGGAACTTTTTACCATCTTGACTATTCCCTGAGCCTGAGGAAGGGCGCATATGCCTAAAAGCTTGCAGAAAAAGATCATTTTTTTGCAATTTCTTAGCTGGTCTAATAACAGGTATCACCTCTGAACCAAGAGTTCTAGCATTTTGCATTTCTTTCTGTCTCAGACCAGTGCAGCTACCAAATACATCCCTGAACACAGAGCTCGGCACTTACCTTTTTTAGAAGGTTTTGTACTCAACAGTCTGCCTCATTTAACCACAAGGTGGAACCCAAAGCACATGTATAGCTCGCTACATCCATGACACTTTCAGCTTTTCAAGTAGGAATATGTATTAAGGGTGACAGTCCAGTACTATATAGTTTTAAGAAACCTCTTGAAAAGCTCTCGAGACATGAGGCAGCTCTCCTGTTTCTCACCTTCTGAGGCCACTATTTATTTAATCTGTATCATTATTATTCTATTCCGTAATTCTCATCCTTCTGTTGAGAGAGGTAGCTAGCCATACTAGCCTGCAGAAGGCAGGGCAGGGTGGGATCTTTGTAGTCTCTACAGTGCTAGCTTGACCTGCCTCCTGCTATTCTTCTATAGAGGTGGGGTGAAACAAGTCCACCTCCTCCAAACCCGGCTTGTAGTTCTAGGAGCATTAAAATGTTAAATTAATAATTTTTGCCTGGATTTCCAACCTGATGGAACCCCATTGGAACTGACTGTCCAGGTCCATGGCAGGGATTTGAAACAAAGCTTGAATATTTTCTGAACTGCACCCCTCCTTTCACAGTCAGCTGACCTATATCTTTAGGTCAGGGGTGTCAAAGACACGGTCCACAAGCCAGACCTGGCCCATACAGCCCTGTCATCCAGCCCCCAGTGCTGCCCTTGGGTCTTGAGTTGACTCATAGGCAGCAGGTGTTGTGTGCTGGACCCCCCCTGCATGCAGGGACACAAGCTGCACATGGTGCCTGTTTGGGATGGGCTGGGATCCACGTGGTACACAGAGCCCACCCTGGCTAGTCTGGGGCAGGTGCTGTGTACACTGGATCCACTATGCAGGGGGCAGAGGCAGGCAGGGGGGAACGTGGGTCTGATCTGGCCTGCAGGGCCAGTCTTCGCTCTTCATATGGCCTGTGGACCAGTCCTACACCATTCATCCAGCCTGCAGAGCCAAGCCAAGCGCGTTTGCAATCACTGCTTTAGGTAAGTTATAACCAGTGCTCCCTGGGTTTGCATTTCTTTTCCTCTTGCCAAGCACTGAAGACTTCACGCTCCTAGGACAGGTGCTCTCCAGAAGATCAAGCTCTAGCCACAGCAAGCATTGTTTTACTAAGTGAAGCATTGCAGCAGAATGTAGGGCAAGTCGGACCTCATAACTGTGCCTCAGCATGCTTTCAGGATGTGCTGTCCTGCTTCACCTGCTGGGTCTTGCTCTGAAGAATGAGTCTGTTCCTTCTAAGCTCAGAGTCCTGGGGCGCAGCTGCAATTCTTTTCTACGGTTTTCTGGAAAAAGGAAGCCTTTTAGAGGAAAACATAAATATGTTTATTGCAGAGGGTAGAAGGGGAAAAATGGTGTTTTTCTGTCTCTTCTTCCTGTTATCTAAGACCACCCTCTTTTCTCACCCAGCCTTGCCATGTTTCCCCTCCTTTCCCCCTCAAGATTTAAACTAGCCTATAAAGATGTCTTCCCAGGATGGACCATATAGTAGAATGTCCAAGTTTTAATTTTACCATTTTTCTCTAATCCAAAGGGAAAAATTCCATTTTGCCAGACAGAACAGGTAGGCTGATAAAGGAAAAAAATACCAGCTGCTGAGATCCTTGCTGATTATTGTAACTGCACTGTTGGACTTGCCATTCCAAAAAGCCCTTGTATGCTTCTGTCAGCCTTTGGCATTTCTTCATATTTTTGCCATTATCTAATCAACCACTATAGAGTTAGAACCATTCTGATAACAGTCAGAGTAATAAGAGCCCTACTCCTGCTCCCATTGCAATCAGCTTCCTATTGACTTCAGTGGGAATGGGCCCTTAATTATCTAGGAACCTTATTTAAATGCTCTATAAATAAAGTCTCTTGTGACCCTTGTAGCTCTTATTTGGAGAAACTGAAGATGGTCCAAAGCCAAAACCAACCAGACTGATTTCCAAAGGGAATTTATACATTTGATACAGCTTGGCACAATAATTCTCTTCTCCGCAGACAACACCACAAAGAATAGAGGATTGTACAAGCCTGGGGATGGGAACAGATAGCAGCAGGACACTATCTTGATCTTCACTGCTAAGGGACTTGGAACGTCATACAAAAAGTATGACACTTCTGGGACCTTCACTAAGGAAATTTTTTTCCATCCCATAAAACTTTGTTTAAAAATGTTCTTCTTCCAAATTAGGATGAACCTGGGACCCAAGAGAGAGCGCACACAAAAGACAGACCAACTTCATTAAAACAATTCCCAACAGCTCCAGATTCTACACGGATGCATGTTGTCTGCTGATGTCAGAGCCATGCCCTCTGTCTCCTGTGCCTGACTCAAACACCTCTCCATGGGGGAAGCTATGCCATAGGTGTGCCACAGGCTGGAACTCTGTAGGCATACCTTTTATCTTTTCAGAGGTTTCCTTGGTTGTATTCTACAGGACGCTGTAACAGCGATTCCTTTGGGATTTATCATGCTAGAGAAAAAGTGCCAGGCATATTGATAAAACAAAATATATTTTTTCTATAATAACCACAATAAATGTTTCATAGACTATGGGTTTAAGACTTTAACACATTATTTTAGGCTGATTATATTACTTAGCGTGTGAGCTGCCTGACGCACAAACATCTCTTTGTTCTGCGTTTATGCAGCACCTAGCACTGAGGTCTCAATCTGTGAACGTGGCTTCTGCGCCCTGCCAGACATAACAATTCAGGTGCAATTAATCTGTTAATTCTGCCATAAATGGTTACCCTGCTGCATGTCCGATGAATTAACGGCATAACAAAATGGGAAACCAGCCACAAAAATATTCTATAAAAGATGCGTAACAGTTTTTGGCTGATTCCCATTGTGCCTTGCATGGCATGGCAGAAGGCACAATTGTTGGGATCAAGGATCAGATCCGATCATACCATTAAATGAACATGTGAGGGGTCATAGGTACCATTGTAGGACAAAGTATTAAAAAAAAAATCAGCTGCTCTGGTAGCTCAAGAGCGGCGTTCACGTTCAGCACTCATGCTTTGGCTCCAAATACTTGGGACTGTTTGAGATGCTGCCACTCAAGGCTAAAAGTCCAACTTTTTCTTAAGTCCCTTCATACAGTTAATAGATCTACTCTTGGGTATTTGATTGGAGGTACAAAGCAACTGCAGATCAACATTGTGCAAGGTGGTATGTGAGGCACAGCTGGTGGGGTGTGTTCAGGTGCTGAAGGAAGCAGTGGCCACAATGCTTTACAGTCCAGTTACTCCATTTATGGAGCAGCCATGTGTAAGAACAGCTCCTGGAGGTGCTCTGGCTCAGGTGGAGATTGTACCGGACTCAAATTAGAAGTGCTGATGTGACTAACAGCCATTTTTATCCTCTTCTGCCTGGATTCTTAACTCCTTAGAAGCATGGCACAACATCTAGCCCCAATCTCTTGATTTTCTTGGTAGCCTGTGTCAAGCAGAAAGGTATTCCTTCTTGCTTCCCCAGGCCTGTTTTCTCACACAAAGCAGCAGAGTTCCTTTCCAGCTAGAGGTGCACCAATACATTGGTTGACTATCAGATTGGCACAGATAAAAGGGAAATGCACATGATCAGCTATCAACATTTTAGGTTGCTGTAGCTAATAATGCATCCTGATACCTGGACACCTGGGTTCCCTTTCCCCTGTGGGGCTGGGGCCCCCAGATGCCTGGGTTCTCTCGGGAACAGCAGATTTCCACTTGCAGGTGAGCAGCATTCTAGCCTGGAAGGGGTCCTGCTTGGGTATGCTGGGAGTGAGATGCAGGGGGTGCCACACACATGTCTATGGTCAGGAACACAGCCTGGTAGCATGGAGAGCAGCTTCTTGCAGGTAAGTCTATTGACGGGAAGGGGTGTGGGGGAGGGAAGGGGTGTAGGGGGTGCAGATCGAGGCCCCCACCGTGAGGGAGGGAGTGGGGCAGGGGCTGGGCTTGGGGCCAGGGGCACTGCCCAGCCAGGGCAGTGCATGGGACCTGGGGTCAGGGTGGAGAGAGGGATAGAGCCATGGGCGTGGGTGGGGGGCGTCTTCCTGCTACTGCATGCACCCTCCCGGGGAGGCATGGTGGGGCATGTGCCCCACCATATTTACGTGCAGGGCAGATGTGGGCTGCTTGCTGCAGACCCGGGGCTCTCCACTCTGCTGCCTTTGCCCTGGGAGCCCTGCACCAGCCATGTGCCCCCTGCCCACCCAGCAGCAGTGGAGGCAGCAAGTTGTGCCTCCTGCTGCTGGGCAAGCAGGGGGCATGCGGCCAACATGGGGCTCCCAGGGCAAAGGCAGCAGGGCAGCTCACAGTGAATGAGCTTTAGTTCAAGCACCGCCGCCACCAGTTTTAAGTGCAGGGATGCTTTTAAGTGGAGCAGAGCCAAGCAGGGCGAGGGCAGATGTGGACTGCTTGTTGGCGGGCTCAGGGCTCTCTGCTCTGCTGCCTTTGCCCCAGGATCCCCACACTGGCCACATGCCCCCTGCCTGCCTAGCAGCAGAAGGCACAACTTGCCACCCCCACTACTGCCAGGCGCATAGAGGGTGCGGGGCTGGTGCAGGGCTTCTGGGACAAAGGCAGCAGAGTGGAGAGCCTCAAGACCGCAGTGAGCAGCCTGCATCTACCCTACACACAAGTCTGGGGGGGCACGTGTGCTCCCCTTGCCTCCCCCGGGGGTAGGCACAGCAGCAGAGAGCCGCTCCTCCATGCTCCCTGGATGAGCCGCCCGTGGCTCAATCCTGCTCCCTGCCCCGCTGATTTAACTAGAGTAAATCGGTTATCAGACCAGCATTAGCCGATATAGTTGGTTAATAATCAGCTATCGGTATCAGCCAAGAAAATATCGGTGCATTCCTATTTCCAGTACATTGCCCTCTCCTGCCTTTAACTCCTTTAGGTAAATCACTAAACTCCTTGAAATCTAGGCTTTTGTGAATGTAAATCAAGATTCTGCCTCCTGCTCTGTCAGATGACACTGGGTTTTTTCTTCTCCTTCTAACTCTTTTTCTTCCTGATTGTTTTTTTAATGAACCCTGACATTTATCAGACATCGGGCTGCATGCTGGTGCAGTATGTATGCAGCAAAAGGATCTATAATAAAAGAACATGCAACCTTCTCTGCAGGAGTCATTTAAAAATACATTTATAAAACTGTTACTCAGTAGGGCAACTCACACAGTAACACTAGGTACACTTGCAATATTTATTATTTTTCACATTTTAGATGCATACAATATATCTATATATATATCTATATATATATAAAAAAAATAGAAAGTATGAGACTTTCCAGGACATTTCACAAACACATCCATTTTCCCACAAAGTTTCTGTCTTTAGACTACATAATACACCATCACATGTGAACAGATAACACGTGTTCAGAAAAGGTGGGGGGGTGGAGAGAGATTTCTCAGACAGAAAGGTCACTAGCAGGAACAGGGCTGCTGCACAGGGGGCAGGTTGTCTGTGAGTCGCATGTTGTTCCCAGAATAGCCTCGGGAAGGGTCAGAATCTATACTCTCTGACATCTTTTCACATATGACGTCCACTAGGCGCTCAAAGACCTGCCTCACATTGATGTTCTCTTTGGCACTGGCTTCAAAATAATCAAAACCTGCAAAGGAAGCCCACAAAAAAAAAAAAAAAAAAAAAAAATCAATGAGACTGATTATATCAAGATTACTTGAAGTAAATGTAATGAACTGTTTAAATCGCCAACAATTTGCGTGGTGTTTCTCCAGTAGCTGGGAAGCACTTCAGAGCAACAGTATGCTCAGGCAGATTTGAAGATGCTGGTGCTTAGCTGAGTCCCAGCTTGATGGCTGGAAATGGCACTGAGCCCATCAGCCTAATCAAGGCTCACAGGCACGAGAGTTTTTTTCCAGAGCCATGCTAAATACTTGTTCAGATCATTATGGATCTAAATGGATCTGGTTTTCCTCATTTGATGCACATGCAGAATTTCTCTGGATTTAAACTGAAGGTGAACAACGATGCTGAAAAGAAAAGGGACAAACTTGTGCTATCCGATATGTATGTGTACCTCAACTGGGAGGAGTGGAGGACATTTTTTAAGAGCATCTGTTGCTGTCTAGAGGCAGCAGAGGCCACCACGTGGAGCACTGGACTGCGACTCAGGAAACAGATGCTCACTCTCCCATTCTTCGGCTGACCGGCCTGTGTGGTTATTGGCAAAACATTTCACTTCTCTGTGCTTCTACTTCCCTTTCCTTACTATCTTTATCTGTTTATATCAGAAGCATCTCAGGACTGGGATTGTCAATATGGGTTTGTACAGCACCTAGCACTGTGGAGGGAGGTTTTAGTTGGGGTCTTTTAGCATTTCTCTAATACAAATGGTGATGATGCAGCTGACAGGGAATTTAAAACCTAACACTAGGAGCTTCCGACACAGAGCTAAGTAGCCTAAAATTCCCCACAGTATTACCCTTCCTGATCACAGAACAGCAAGGCTGAAATCCTATTGAGTTACTGGAGGTTTCAGGTTGTTATCCTTTTTTGTGTGGGTTTGTTTGGCATGTCCAGTTGACACCTTGAACCCAAAAAACAATCTTCCTCAACACCATTAAGATTAGCCTTCCTGTTCGTTCAGGAAATTCTGTTCCTGCATCAGGCCTCAGTGCGTTGCCCCAAAGAGCAGAATATTAAATGCACTGAACTGTGAAGTGTTACCAACTCCATCAGTCTGGACAAATCTCGTTTTCCTCTCCCTGGATCTTCAGACCAGCCATTAATTTAGAACAGCGAGGGCCAAACTTTTTGGCCATTGTGCCACAAATTAAGCTGACTCAATTTGGAGCTCTAGGAGCCTGGCTGTAGGGACACAGCAGCCAGCCTCACCCCACGCTGCTATGGGCTGGTCGAGAGCAGTGTGGGACAAGGTGGGTGCACTTCTCCGCAGTGGCAAAGCAGCCTGCCTCACCCAGAACTGCTCCAGGTCAGCAGGGCAGTGCACACAGCAAGAGGAAGCCAAGCCTGACTCCCAGCCTTTCCAGCTTTGAAATGGGAACTGGGCATGGAGACAGCCTTCACATGCCAGGTTCTGGCCCATCCAGGTTTTAAATCTCTGCCCCTGATGTTCAGCTGGGCAGTGAGGAGGGAGTGGGGGGAGCAAGAGGAAGCCAGAGGGGCTGCCAACTGGGCCATCTTTTCAATTTTTTCGATGCCCCCTGTTCAGTTGGACAGCAGGAAGGAAAGGGGAAGCAGGCAGATGGACAGCACTACCTGCCCTCAGCTCTGATGCCTAGGAGCCAAGCAGAAGGACCAGCATGGCAAGCCCTTGCCTGCTTCTCACACTGGTGTGAGAAGCAAAAGGGAGCAGCTCCCCTCCCCTCTCCCACCCGTCTCTGGGATAGCGGGGAGCAGCTTCCCTCGCCACGTCTTCCAGACCAGTGACCTTTTCCGTGGTTCCATTCCTCCTGGTCCCCAGGAGAAAGTAAGCTGGAGGAAAGTGTGAGACAGTCTTCCAGGAGAAACTCTCTTTGGAGACATTTAACCTGGTTGTTGCTGGGTTATTTTTCTCCCAGAGGGCATGGCCACTTGAACACACATGTGCATTTCCCCAGGGACAAATAGTAGTGGTACATAGTTGTGCTGCTGCTACTTGTTCCTGGGGAACACCCGCGTGCATGCATGCTCTGGTGCACAGCCAGTTGCCCTGGGTAAGGCAGGGAACAACAATTCTCCCACTAGAAAATGGACATCTGTACCTGGCCTAAGTTAAACAATGCTGACTTCTGGTCTCAAGCAAACACTGACCTCAGTCAACATACAGAAAAATGTCTTGATAAAGTCATGTTTTTCTCTTCTTCCTGAAGCAGACTATGTTTTTATATGTTGCAAGGCCTTAGCAGAGAACTAGACAGGGCCTTTCAAGAGCATAATTAGCTTGTGCTTTTCTTTGACATGTGGGATACATTTCTTCTTATTGCATTTGACAAGTTCAAGGGTAGGTCAAGAGGTGGGAGTATCGAGTCTTCATTAGTTTTGTACTGATGTAGTCAGTTGTTATGGAGACAGACGATGTGAGCATGTGTGCTCGCACGCACATGGTCATGCATGTGCCCATGGATGAGTTGACACAATGGACATTTGAAATCTCTCAGATGTAAAAGATTCCTGGTGTAGGAATCAGGAGCTTTTTGATATTGCACAGGTTGGCGGTGGTAGTGTGGAGAGGGGACCCAAACATTAAAATATGGGGTAGCAGCTCAAGTAGATCTCTGCATTGGAGTCTCAGGCATTTCTGATCTAACTTTCAGTCATCAACAGCTAAATTGCCCTTGCAAAATCTGGAGGCACGTATACATTAACAACTGCATGTTTTACACAATTTGCAAGATAGGTACCTGTTTTGGGAACATTCATATTTTCCCAATGCTGAGAAGGTACCGAGGCGCTAGAGATGAGAATTGGGCCCTGCTGTCTTTTGTGAACTAAACATGAATTTGTCTGTTTCATTACTACTGTAAATAGCGGTCTGCTGCTAATGTAATGATAATAATGGGGAAATACATTATTTATTATTTGTACGATGGCGACACCTAGACTCCCCAGTCGAAACTGGACTAACCACAGTACAGACAGAGAAAGAAGCTGGAAAGGATCCAAGGGCAAGCAACAAAGATGATAACGGGCTTGAAAAGCAAGCTGCATAAGGAAAGGCTGAAGGAACTAGGTACATTTCATTTGGAGAGAAGAGAATTGATGGGGGACATTATTGAAAGGCTTCCATAAGAAAGATGGAGAAACACTGTTTTACCCTACCACAGAGGTCAGGATAGGTGAGAGTGGTTTTTAACTGCAGCAAAGCAGATTTAGATCTAATCTGAGGGAAAAAAATCCTAACTGTAAGAGCAATAAGACAGTAGAACAGGCTGCATAGGGAAGTTGTAGAAACTCCTTTATTAGAGGTTTTCAAAAGAAGGTGAACAAATTTCTGTCTATGAGAACAGTACATCCTGCCTTCGTGCAGGGGTCAGACTTGATAAACCTCAAGGTCCTTTCTAACTCTATGCTTCTATATAAAGACATGGCCCCCTTTTCAAAATTATAGAGTTGATCATCTACCTTGTCCTGTAGACACATATATCCATGCTGAATTTGGCCGCTTCCACGCATACAATTAACTATTGTAAGTGTTTTTGGCAAAGACAGTCTTTTTGTTCTGTATCTGCACAGCTCTTAGTGAAGCAACATCCGTGCGTGGGACGTGTAGGCCCAACAACAATACAAATATTCATATTGAGGTTAGCTCATAACTGATAAGCTCGCTCAAGGGCACACATTATGCTAGCAACAGTGCTTGGAATACGACTCAATTCAGCCCCTGCTTCTAACAAAAATACGACACTCCTTCCAACTAATAACAGAACCCACATTACAGACCTGAGGATTAAGAACTGTATGAGAGTTTAATAAAACCAGGGATTACGGCTATTCTCGTAAGTGCCCTATGAACTCTCTCTTTCCTGCAAACTAAACAAATACCTTCTGCCCTTCTGCGAGGGTTTCCTGAAAAGTGTTAATTGAAGTCAGTTTTAACAGGGTTTACCAGATGGCAGGGACTTCACAGTGGCCGCTGACAGACGTGGAAAAAGAGAAAGGGAAAAAAAACAAAAAGGTGCTTTAATAGCTGATTAGATAAAAGCACCAAAAAGCCCTGCTGAAGTGTACAATCTATACAGATGTTGGGCGAGATGGCTCAGACTGACACAGCTCCTCTTCTGGGCATGTGCTGCACTTGGTGCAGGGGCATGAAGTAAAGCGCCATTTGTTTTTGTTTTTTCCACATCTGTCAGCAGCTGTCAGAGATCGTGGGCAGTACAGTTAAAAACTTCACACTCCAGCCCCAATTCCTTAGAGGTTTGTATACGTGCTGACCTTTAAGCATGGAAGTAGCTCCATCAAGCTCAATGGGACAACTTGCATGCTTTGAGTTAAGGTCATGCATTTGTCTTTGTACAACTCGGGCCTTACTGTATTTGATGCTTGCATATTTTACTCAGAATGCCATGTAGCATGTACTCGGGCACACACTGAAACCAATTGTTTGTGTTAAGCAGAGATATAGGAAACAATGCAAAATAGATGAGAATCTGGGCTGGATAGCCTAGGTTACAACAACGGAAGAGGAGAGAGGCTTTAATGTGTACCTAACTGATTGGCCAGATGTTTCCCCTTCTCCAGAGGAACAATTCTTTCATCCTCCATGTCACACTTGTTTCCAACCAAAATGACTTGTGCATTATCCCAAGAATAGGTCTTGATCTGAGTAGCCCTGGGACAGGAGACAGAGAAAACAATTACCTATTGTTGCTATTGCCAAAAGCAGGTTGTATACTAGAAACTAACATTTATAATAATTAAAACCAAACCAATAATCAGCCACAGAAAAAAAAAAAAGTTTGAAAAAAAAGTTTGAAAAAAAAGTTAACAAACAAACATATAGGGTAGCAATGCAATCTACCTGAGTTAGGGTGGGTTTTATTTTATTATCTCTAATTTTGTATAAAATCTTTCTATATTGACAAAGTTCACCTTTATATATTTAAGCATTGTGGAAACTGAATAAAAGGATTAAATAAATCATTTCATTTAGTACATTTTAGGGAAATTAACACAATTTGTTAAGGTAGTTCTTATCGTGGTTGTTTATGAAGCCACAGTGATTTATATCAGCTGAGAATCTAATCCCTAAAAGGCTACATAATAGCTACCAACCACCAATCAAACAGCCTCCCAATATATCATAAAAGCTATGGCAAAAATAACCCTATATTGCTTTAAAAATTCAGTATCTCTGGACAAATAAATGATATTTGCTTGCTACCACTCTTACTTTTTGATAAAATTAGTTAATAAAGGGAATGAGGTAGATGTAATTTTTTAAATTTGAGTACAGTATTTAAAACTGTTTAGAAAAGTTATGCTTGAAAATGCAAGTCATCTTGGCTTGAGTAGGAATCGCATCATACAGACTGAATGCTGGTTAGACATCTGTAAATTAACAATACAGAGAAATGTAGCATCTTGGAAGAAATGGGGCTCAGTATGAGATTATATACATCACACACACGCAAGATTACACAATCACATTATTATGCAAAGAGAGGTTGACTGTATTGTGCAAATTGCCTTAAATAAATAGTACATTTGATTTGCACCTGTGGAAATTAGTCCAACAAAGCCCAATGCTCAAGTTCAGGTTGATTTTTCAAAAAGCAAAAATTAAAAAGAATTATGCACTTTGAGGCTTATATGCTCTTCCTACACTGTAGGAAATCAGCATGTGATGTTTGATTTACATTTGGTTTTTACTGGCATCACCTTTTACTATCTTGACACAGGTTGTTTTAACCCTTTCTTTTAATTGTGTTCAAGGCTCATACAGCTGATTCTTAAACAGAACATGCATGTCACAGGATTAATACTAGTTAAAAAGATGGCCATGCTGATGTCCTCACTGACATAATGATGTGGACACAGGGATTGGAGAAAGAGGTACTGGCACTTTCTAAACACTTTGTTCTTGCATCTGGCTGGTAGTATGAAGGACTTGTTTACATTGCATCCTAAATTAATGCAGAGTCATTAAAACCCATGGGGACAGGCTCATTCAGAAGTAAAGTGGCCTTAGTTCATGGTAGCTTAATCCTCCTTGAAAGCAAACACTGACTTTACAAAGTTAGCTGTTTGGTCTTAATTTTTCAGAGTGCTCCCTTCTAGACAAATCCTAAAACAGAGGATCTTAAAAAAGGGATCTGTGCAATCTGTCTTGCACTTTTGTGCTTCTTACAGGCTGGTCACAATATTATCCCTTGGTGCTACTGCTTCAACTCCTGGTTTCGCCATGATCAGAGCTGAGGCTCAGTCATGTAAATAGAATTAAATGGGGAAAGAAAGAGTGGAAGAAGGCATCTGTCCTGTGTCGTAGCGTATGGGGTTGCGAAAAGCCCCTTGTACACATTTACTGGGAATTCTGTAAAAAGATATTTCCAAAATGGGATGTGCAAAAAACCTGTTCCTGTTAAAAAAAGTGAAGGAAAGAAATATAACTTCCTGTGCCTGTGGACTTTGTACCCATGAGCTGGTAGAAAAGCAAGAGTTAATGTAACTGAGATGTTTCAACCTTACTAACTATCTAATCCAGCACACCAGGGAAACATCTGTATTTCCATGATTTGAAAACTGCTGTGCTATATTTGTGCTGAATTCCAGAAATTAATGATGGAGCATAGTGCTATGCTTCATGCTTGGGAGAAAACGAAAGTCTCAGGTTCACGGTTGCGTTGATGTATCAGTAATCTCATTAGAGTTCCAGCTTAAGGAACAAAAGGTAGTACTTTTTGAACCTGGCTGTCATTTCCAATGTAAGTTATAGAAGACTAAGGATTTTTTCCCTTATCTAATAACATCTCGACTGTCTGAACCACAGTTTCCACAGCATTTGCCCTGCGCATAAAAAAGGTTTCTAATGCTATGACTCATTTGAAATGCCTTTTTTTGATTTACAGGTGCAAAGCACTAAATTTATCTACATATAAAACTAACAGGACAGTATCATCCAATTGAACCTCTCAGAAATCCTAAAATTGTGGCTGGAGCCAGGCAAAGAGATCCACCTGGTGAGTCCATCTCCCCCATTTTATAGGAGCTGCATTGTGCTATTCAGTCAGCAGCAGCAGCTCCCTTTTTTGGCATAATGGTTATTCCTGTTAACCAGAGTTACAACCTAGTTATTACTGTGGAAAATGGGTCAGTTGTTCCATAGCTAACAGCTCATCTGTATTGTTCTCATCCTGCAACAGATGAAAGCTAAGCGAAGGTAACTCTAGCAGACAAACCTGAGAAAGGATTAAGGGGGGCCTGGCCTACAGAAAGTAAAGTCTAGATCATTTATCCCACAATGTAGCATTGGTTTTTCTGTGCCATTTTTATTTTCCATCTGATTTCTACCTAGATGAAAAGTTTTCCTTAACATATCACTAATTCGTCTTGCACACCTCCTATCCACCAACCATGCACCGCTACAGCCTGGGGGCTGTCTGGCTGGGCAGCAGCTCTGGAGAAAAGTACCTGGGGGTGACAGTGGACAATAAGCTGAATATGAGCCAGCATTGTGCCCTTGTTGCCAAGAAAGCTGACAGTATACTGGGCTGCACTGGTAGGTGTGTTGCCAGCAGATCAAGGAAAGTAATTAGTTAGACCTGTGCAAAGCGGCAAGCATTTGCTTTGGATTTGGCCGACTCAGAGGGACAGTGATTCAATTCGGAGATTCAAATCGCTGTCCCGATTCAATTCAGCTGAATCAGATCCGAAGATGCGGCCATAGAAAAAACAGGCAGCAGTCCTCGACGCTGGACACGGCTGCCTCTAGCTCAGGGGCGGGCAAAATACAGCCTGCGGGCTGGATCCAGCCCGCCAGGCTATTCTATGTGGCCCACAGAGCCCCTAAAATATTTAGTAAATTAATATTTATTTGCCCTGGCTCTCTGTCAAAGCTGGCTGGAGCCAGGGGCAGTATGACCCAGAGGGAGCCCTCAGCAGGCTTGAGCAGCCCAGCCCCACCCACCCCCAGCTAGTTCCCTGCTTTCCTGCCCCAGCCCCACTCCAGCACCAGTGGCTATGGCTCCCAGCTGCATCCCCCAACCATGGAGCATGGGACTGCGCTGGTAGGGGTGTGTATTTATGTGCCCCATGCCCTCCTGGACTGGTGGCGGGAGCAGCTGCGAGAGCCGCTGGACAAGCCACCACATGAGCAGCTCCCAGACCAGCGGTGCGCAGTGGCATGAGCCACCTCACCCCCTCCCTGGGCAGCGCTTGCCCCAGCCCAGGACCCAGCCCAGCCCCAATCCTTCCCACACTGTGGAGGTGTTGATCTGCCCCCCCCAGGGCCCTTCCCTCTCCCTCCACCCACCACAACAGACCTACCAGCTGGAGGTAGCCGTGTCCTGTCCAGCGTGGTCAAGGACTGCTGCCTGTTTAGTCTATGGCCGAATCTCCAAATTGGCGCCAAATCTTTTCCAAATCAATTCAAAGGCTTCTGATTCGATTCAGACCTTTTAATGGGTCTCCTGATTCAGATTCAGCCACCGAATCGAGCCAAATCTCTTCCGAATCAAATCACTACCAAAGCTTCACACAGCCCTAGTAATTACTCCCCTCTTTTCAGCACTGGTGAGGCCACCTCTGGAGTTCTGCATCCAGTTTTGGGCCCCCCACTACAGAAAGGATGTGGACTAATTGGAGAGAGTCCAGCAGAGGGCAACGAAAATGGTTTGGGGGCTGGGACACGACTTACGAGGAGAGGCTGAAGGAACTGGGCTGATTTAGTTTAGAGATGAGCAGACTGAGAGGGGATTTAACAGCAGCCTTCAACTCCCTGCAGGGGGTTCAAAAGAGGATGGAGCTGGACTCGGTGGCAGATGGCAGAACAAGGAGCAATGGGCTCAAGTTGCAGCAAGGGAAGTTGAGGTTAGATATTAGGAAGAATTTTCTCACTAGGAGGGTAGTAAAACACTGGAACAGGTTACCCAGACACAGGTGGAAGCTCCATCCTTGGAGGTTTTTAAGACTCAGCTAGACTAAGCTTCAGGTGGGATAATCTAGTTGGGCTGGTCCTGCTTTGAGCAGGAGGTTGGACTAGATGACCTCCTGAGGTCCTTCCAGCCCTCATTTTCTATGATTCTATGTTCATGTGAGCAACTCAGTTCACATACATCTTGCAAGGAAAGCCTGCACGTAAAGATCCTTTGACTAGAAACAGTCTTTGCAAAGCCGTCAAACTCTTATCATAATGATCTTCAAGTGTATTCATCAGAGTCCATAGAAACTAATTAACTGAATCAGATAAAAGCATACCTCCTAATTTATAAGCTTCCAGTTTTCTTCCTTCAAGAAAATAAATTGCTTTTTTCCCAAGGACCTGCAACAAGCTTTATACAAAATCATTAAAACAAAAATCACAGTCTGTAGCAACTTGCACGCATCCTGTCAATCTTTGCTAAATCTTTTGAACAAAAAGGGAGATGCTAAAATCATAAACAGAAATAGCACTTCTAAAATAAATTAAAACACTGTTTTCAAAGAGGGTTACAGGGTTACCTGGATTTCAAGTCAGCTGGCTAGCAGAGAATTCTTGAAAGTTTTGGATTTATTCCCACTGCCTGAGGTGTCAGCCAACCAGCTGTGTCACACTGCCTTTATGGCAGAAAGTTTCATTTACATTACCATTTATTCACTGTGTTAGGCCATTGGCATCACTCCCCTGGCAGAGTATACATGGCACTTAGAGAAGATAATGTGTCCCTGGGGGCCCACTGCTACAACCTTCAGTGATTTCAACAGGGTAACAGCAGGACATAATTGGGGGGATGAATTTGGCTCTTTGCTTTTAAATGCTCTCTGGCACTTGGCTAGCTTCAATAGGAGTTGAAGTGCTCCGCCCTCACAGGCTACGAGTGTACATCTTCACTTTGCACAGCATCATGCCATAAGGAAGCGCTTTGTGTCCTTCTGGACACCACATGATGAGAACAGTTGATGAAGGTAGATGATGTCTTGGTCCTTAACACATTTAATTTTTCCCCCCTTTTACAACGTGTTAGTCGGAAATCCAACCGTCACATCTTTTTTGGCGGCTCAGTATTATGTGCACTCCTCATTCCCATGGCTTTCAAGTAACAGTCTAGTAAAGGGCAGAGACATTAGTTGGTAAATAAAAATCACTGGAGGGAGGCAGAAGCCTTGCACATGTCACCTTGGTCTTGGAGCTTCACCTTACAGGGGCAGGCAATTATTTTGGGCGAAAGGCCGCTTACTTAGTTTTGGCAAGCCATCAAGGGCCACATGACAGGCAGCCAGAGGCAGATAATTATTAATTTTCTAAATTTTTTAGGGGCCCTGTGGGCCAGATAGAATGGCTTGGGGGGGCGCACCTGGCCCACAGGCCACATTTTGCCGGTCCCTGCCTTAGAACCAGCGTGACCTCCCCGAAGCACCACCAGGCACAGGGCAAATCTCTGACTCAGTTACAGCTTACCAGCTAATGGCAGGAGGACAAAGCAGTACAATACTGATGTTTCCTGAGGATTCGAGTGCAACCTGAACTGAAGCTCTCTTTGGCAAGGAGTGAAGACAGTCTGCCAATAAGCGGAGCAATTGCAACCCCACATATTCCTCCTCTCTGTCAATAAGTCATGCTTCCTGACCGATATTGCCTGGCCTGGGTCCTCCAGACCCACTGGAGGCAACTACTTGGAAAATAGAAAACTACCAGCCAATGTAATGGAAAGGAGAGGCAGAGCAGAGGATCAGGAAGGAGGGGAATAGAGCAGAACTGGAGAGAGAGGACAACTGGGGGGTTATAGAAAGAGGCTTTGTGGTCCTCAATGGGTACAGTGGCACTCTTCTGTAACAGGGTGGATTTGATTTAAATCAAATCGATTTAAATCACTGGCCAGGAAGCCTCGATTTAATCACTGTTTTCTATAAAAAGTGTATTCTTGTTGTTTGATATCCTTTCTTCATTTAACTTCTTGAAACTTTTAACTTTTAGAGAGAGGTAAGGGCTTGACTGGTGTACACAAACTTGCAGAGAGACAACAGGACTGATGGGTAGGTAATCAGGTCTGTTCTCTCTCATCTCCATACACTGCTGTTAACAAGGATGTTATCTCTGGCGACATGAATCCACAGTTTGAGAACTGAAACTAAGCATCACAGAGACACTTAATGGCTCTTCTAGACTGAGCACTGAGTCCTATTGGGTGGGGTGGTTTTCTTTAATCTTTACTAATCTAGAGAGGAGCCTCTGGGAACTCCATAAGATTGGGCCCCTAATATAGACCAGGGCCTGTTGTAACCTACTTGTAAAATTTCTAAAAAGGTTACATGAATATATTGTCTCAAACAGTATATACAGTAAAATCTCTGTTATCCGGTACTTCACCAACCAGAATACCTTATTAACCAGAATTTCAGCGCAGCGCCATGCTGAGAGTGGCGGGATGCACATGGTGCTTTGCCATGCCACTTTGCTTCCCACTACGCTGCTGAAAGCAGTGGGACGTGCATGGTGCCATGCTGTGCTGCATTGCCTCCTGCTGCACAGGGGGGGTGAGGGGGGGAAGCTCGCACATGGCAGCTGCTGCCGCCACCCACTACCCTGTGCTGCCACCACTTTGGGTGCAGCCACTGCACCCTTCCCCCCTTGCCTGCGCCGCGTCCATTTGGAAATTCTGTGTCTCAGGTAACCAGCACTTTTAGCTTACCAGCACCCCCATTCCCCACTCATGCCAGATAACAGGGATTTTACTGTAATTAGAAGTTATAATCCCTATTCCATGATGATAACGTTGAGCTTTAACAAATCTTAAATTAAAACAATCTTTATATAGGTTTATTATTTTTAAGAAAAGCATCTTAACAAAAAAATAAAAAAAATATGATGAAATAAAAATAATCTGATTTAAATAAACCATCTGATTTTTTGTTAGTTTTTTTTTTTTTTTTAAATCGTTGATTTTTATCCACCCTGGTACCAAATCAAAGAAAGGGGTAGGCACCAACTCCCAGAAAAGAAACGTTTTTTGTTAGCTCAAGTGTTAGTGGCCCATGTGTGTGCAGTTAAAGAACAAGGGATCTAACTCTAGCTCTCTGTACAAGCACAAGCAATCTGTCTCTCAGCAGAAGCTGTCACTAGACTAGCAGGCAGCACCACTGACTTGTAAAACCTCTCAGACCAGGTCTTTACTTTTTGCTAGCATAGCTATGTCAGCTAGGCATGTGAAAGAAACTGACACCCTCTAGCTAACTTAGCTATTCCAGCAAAACCGCTGTCAGGAACACAGCTATGGAAGGGAGCTTTGGTCTACTTAGCTTATGTCATTTGGAGTGGCAGTATACCGCTAGGTATAACATGCCTGGTGCTCAAGTGGCAGAGTCGCCTCTCCTGGCTACTGCCTGAACCCCACCTTATTGCCACTCTGGCCCTTTTGAGTCCAACCCTGATATTTCTCCTGCCACACCTTGATGTTTAGATTTAACAGGGAGGCTGTCCCTAGAAGGACAAAGGGTTTGGGGAGGTAGGCCTTTGTCTAGGTGGAGGCTCCCCGGATGTGGCCCACTTTAGCTGGGTCCTTCTGCCTCAGGCCCACTGTAACAGGACTCTAGTCTCACCCCTCATGGGCCCTAGTCTCGTAGGCTTGTGCCCCTAGTCTTTGTTGTCTGGTACCACAGTCCTCCAACAAACAACAACCAGCCTTCTCAACTGCTTGGATTTCTGCCCCTATGCAGTCCACTGGGACCTCAATCCAGGAACTGCTTTATGCTGAGTGCCCCTACAGCACTCCTGTGGCCTCCAATCCAACCCTTCCAGATGTATGCGGTCCTCCAGTATTAAACAAAATGAAAAAAAACATAAGCATCCACTTCAAAGAAAGGACTATCCACCCAGCACTAATCCCACACCATGGCAGTATTGCCACACTGGCTCAAAGCACTTATTTTTCATTGTCCAGTGGTTCAGGGGCTTCCTTCGTGCTCTCCTGAGGAGCCAAGAGTCCTTTCTCCATGGGCAGCCCACTGGTCTGTTCCCTTGACCTCTGCTTGCTGTGGCTTGAAAGACCCAACTCCTAATCTTGCTGCAAGCTGGAGGCTAGGGCTGGGGGCTCTGTTTGAATCTATTCCAGGAGGTTTCATCACCTGATGTAATGACATTAATGACTGGTCTACTGTACTGTACTCAGGAAGGCAAATGTACATTACTATTCCATTTCAAAAACCCACTGGACTACTGTATAAATTGGACTCAACATTTAATAGTTATTTTAATGAATGCCCTATCATTTATCTATCATTTATCTCCCGGGTGAATCTCAGCAGTCTCCTGGAGATTATATTTAATTCCTGAAGACTCCAGGGCAATCCTGGAGGGTTGGCAAACCTAGAGCTAACCCCTGCCTGCTCTGGGATGGGCTTAATATTTGCCAGCCCAGCCACCTCTTGGTCATGTCATTGTTCCTTCTGCACCTTTCCCCTAGGGCCAGATGAAGCCAATTGCCTTGAGCTGCCTGACCCCTGGTTCTTCACCTAGTAATCAAGCCCTCCTAGTACCAGGGCAGAGGTTCCCAATTATACCAGGCTAGAAGAAAAATGTTTGCTGGCATATACCAAATCTACACCAGGGGCCATTGCCTACCATACCTAGCTACTGCCAGCATAGGTACAGTGGCACAGACCTAGACTAGACAATTCCCAAAGGAAGGGATGGAGAAGCTACCAGAAAGCAACCCCACCAGCCCTTGCTAGATCACTTAGGCTTGTGAACAGCACTTCATGTAGAACCACAGAAAGGTCAACTGAGCGAGCAAATCAAATCACCATGGACGCTTGACATTTGTTCCATGCCTTGTCAGAAGGAGCTCTGCCATCAAGCTACCACACACCAAAAATATAAAAGCTAGCTTCTTCCCTCTCTTTTCACCCTCAGCCCTGGCTGTTTTGCTCTGAAGAGGTGAGATCATTTCTGCCAGCAACGTCAGAGGGTTACGCTTTGCCCACACAACCCTCAGGGCAGAACAGAGTCTAACAAACTGCAATTCTGTGCACTTGGTTAATAAGCCATTTAGCTCTAAGTTGGTTTTTTTTTATATAAAAATGACTGATATTTCCATCCAAGAGCTATTTTTATCCAGAAGAGATGCAATAACAAGACATTAATCTTCTAAGCATACGTATTCCTCAGATTAATCAGCAGAGTGATTCGCATTAACTTTATTGTGTTTCAGGCTATACAGCAAAAGAAAAATAGAACAAAAACTATTTGAAAGTTAAAGGGGCATTCAAGATGAATCAGGTCTCTATTTAGGATTGGTAAACAAAAGATTTCAATTGACCTTGGGTTCCATAAAATGGTTCCAAGAATTAAAAAAAAAAAAATCTACTTTAAAAAAAATAAATCAGCGTTCTTCTCCAGTATGGAGCCCAAGTCTTGTTCTAGGGCACAAGGACCTGAAAGGGAAGTTGACAGAATCCTTTGTCTTTGATTATTTTACATTTTAGAGCTGGATTTTACATTTCATCCAGCTCTGAAAATCAAAGCAATCTAGTTATTTTCATTGGCTATCACCATTGTTTTAACTGTTTATCATCAAATTTTTGCCATATAGTAAAATCATTTGTGTGCTGCATATCCCACATTGTATTACTGAAGAGAAAAGAATCGTAAAGGGCCACTTTATCTTTAATCATATATATATGATTAAAGAGTTTGTGTGTACACACACACACACAGATAAATGATTAAAGATAAGCTAGGTTCCAAAATCCAGCTCCACATTCTTCTCAGTAAAGCAACAATTAAGGGTTTTATGGGTTTACAATGAATCTAACAGGGGGATGTGTGTGTGTGTGTGTGTGTGTGTGTGTGATTAAAGATAAGCTGCTCTTTTACAACTCTTTCCTCTTCAATAATTCAAAGTGGGATATGCAGCACACACACATGATTTTTACTATATGGCCAACATTTTCAAACATGCGCGCCCAAAGATAAGCACTTAAATAGAAGTGAACTGACTCTCAGAAAAACTGGATGCTGGCAGGCAGTTAGCATACGAGCCAACAGCTCTTGGTCACCACTGTCTTGAATTTTGTGCAATTATTCCCAAACGTGTATATTACCATTCCTAGGAATGAGTGGATGGGGATTTCAGATTTGGTGTTGTTTCACACTCACTTTGCACAGGTTAAAATAGCTATTCAAGACACAAGTTATATAAAACACAGTGAAGTCTTGTTAATCAGTCACTGGGGAATCCTTCCCTTCGATCTTATTAGTTGGAGCACTGAAACACAGCCAGTCTTACTGATTGTACACAGATCACTTTGGTTGATTCATCGTATGTTCAAGTGTAATTAGTCATTTACAAATGTAATTCTAAATGTAAATTATATATTTATCATATAGTGAGCATGGTGAATTTTTGTAATACATTTTTTTTCTATTAGGAATACCAAAAATCATTTACATCCCAACATGATCACCCAAAGACTGGAAGAAGGCCAATGCAGTGCCTATCTTCAAGAAAGGGAGGAAAGTGGATCTGGCTAACTATAGGCCCATTAGCCTGACTTCTATCCCGGGGAAGATCTTAGAAAAGTTTATTAAAGAGGCCATCCTTAATGGACTGGCCGACGTCAACATCTTAAGGGATAGCCAGCACGGGTTTGTTGCGGGTAGGTCTTGCTTGACTAATCTCATTTCCTTCTACGACTAGGTGACCTATCACCTGGACAAAGGAGAAGAGATTGATGTCATATATCTTGACTTCAAAAAAGCCTTCGATCTGGTGTCCCATGATCGCCTCTTGGAGAAACTGGCCAATTGTTGCCTTGGGTCCTCCACAATCCACTGGCTGGAAAATTGGCTCCGGGGTCGGACCCAGAGGGTAGTAATTGATGGAAGTCACTCATCGTGGTGTCCTGTGACCAGTGGGGTCCCCCAAGGCTCTGTCCTTGGACCCATACTGTTCAACATCTTCATTAATGATGTGGACACTGGAGTCAGAAGCGGACTGGCCAAGTTCGCCGATGACACCAAACTTTGGGGAAAAGCATCCACACCAGATGACAGGTAGGTGATCCAGGCTGACCTGGACAGGCTCAGCAAGTGGGCGGACGAGAATCTGATGGTGTTCAACGCCGATAAATGCAAGGTTCTCCACCTTGGGAAGAAAAACCCGCAGCATCCTTATAGGCTCGGCAGTGCTATGTTGGCTAGCACTATGGAAGAAAGAGACTTGGGGGTCATCATTGACCACAAGATGAACATGAGCCTGCAGTGCGATGCGGCAGCTAGTAAAGCGACCAAAACGCTGGCTTGCATCCATAGATGCTTCTCAAGCAAATCCCGGGACGTCATTCTCCCCTTGTAGGGAGCTGGAGTACTGCGTCCAGTTTTGGGCTCCACAATTCAAAAAGGATGTGGAGAAGCTTGAGAGAGTCCAGAGAAGAGCCACGCGCATGATCAGAGGTCAGGGAAGCAGACCCTATGATGACAGGCTGAGAGCCCTGGGACTCTTTAGCCTGAAAAAGCGCAGGCTCAGGGGTGATCTGATGGCCACCTATAAGTTTATCAGGGGTGACCACCAGTATCTGGGGGAACGTTTGTTCACCAGAGCGCTCCAAGGGATGACGAGGTCGAATGGTCACAAACTACTTCAAGATCGTTTCAGGTTGGACATAAGGAAGAATTTCTTTACTGTCCGAGCCTCCAAGGTCTGGAACAGCCTGCCACCGGAGGTGGTTCAAGCGCCTATATTGAACACCTTCAAGATAAAACTGGATGCTTATCTTGCTGGGATCCTATGACCCCAGCTGACTTCCTACCCTTTGGGCAGGGGGCTGGACTCGATGATCTTCCGAGGTCCCTTCCAGCCCTAATGTCTATGAAATCTATAATATCTATGAAATGACATACAAAATATATCTTACAGAAAGGTGAAGATCGCTAACTCCCGATAATTAGTCTCTCCCTGATAATTAGCCATTTTTATCAATCCTCCTGGAGTAACAAATAAAGCAGATTTTACTAGAAAGTGCTTCAAGAGCCACTGGAGTTCAGCTCCTCTAAAAATTAGGCCACTTTCATGGAGGCAGCTGACTACGGATTTAGGTGCCAAACTGCAGCACCAATATTGAAAAAGTTGGTTTAAGATTTTTCCCACCCCCTGGTGTTATCTTTTTAATTAAACTTGCATCTCCTCCTGATACTTTGTTTCAGGATGTTATAACGGTATCTACTATCACAGCACTGAAAAACCTAGGTAGCATTAAGGAGTGGAAAGATCAAATCATGGAGGGATTTTCGTCTTTTAAAAGTTCAATTATTGTATTTCTCTCTCTTGCTAGCACCATTCCTACCTGAGGTTTCATCTGTTAATAGCATATTATTATTTGACCAGGTGTGTGATTTGGTACTGGCTCAGTTAAATCACTGCCAGTCTGCGTGTGGACAGTTGATCAGGTTCAATTTAATCAAGTTTGCGTTGCTAGAGCTAGTGTGCCGACTGGGCTAGCAGTTTAACCGTGCTTGCTCCATAAAAGCATTCTCTCTCTTATCACAGATGGAATATGTCCATTTGGAGCACGTGATTTGTAGCTTAACAGTCAATATCTTTTAAGAATACTTAACGCACGAGGCATTTAACTTGGAGAACTGTTGAAAGCAGCGCTCTTCTGACACACTTAGCATTTGATAGTTTGCATTTGTGTGACTGATCTGGACATTTATAACAGAACAAGAAAGAAAGCTGCACGGTTCTTAGCTACAATCAACAAGACAAGTTACGAGGGCAGACATTCAGGTAGTGTTATAGCTGCTCTGCTCCTTGGCCAGACAGTAAGTTCAAGGTAGTTTTGTGTTCTCCTTAGATTAGAACAGGTGATCCTAAAGAACCAAATACTCCACACTAATGCACCTGCCTGTGTGCATTTTGGAAAGACATTAAGCACATTAAACTTACTTTACAACATCCTTACTTGACAGCAGAAAGATGTAGCATAGTAAAAGTATTTCCTGTCTAATGAAAGCTACATCTCGAACTCACACCTGCACTCCGGCATGCAAAGGTAACTGTGACTGAAGGAGAGAAGGTCACTGGCTGGGTGGGAAGTATCATACTATCATGTGAAAGAACTAGAGTTTTGGCAGAACCTGTGGATTAAAGCCCTGAGGAGCTGGCATGACAGAAGTGATGTTCAGCTGCAGGAGGACAGAGGATGGAGGGTCGTTGCGTAGGAGAGTGGCTGATGTTTCTGTACAGTTGTGTGCTGCGTGGGTTGTAGGCGTGGGTTGAGATATGTATGTCCTTAGCCAAGAGTATGACCGCATTCCAGGAATACCCCCATTCTTGTGTTTAACAGCCAGTCAGCTCTAGGGTTCCTCATTATTTAGACAAAAACCAAGCAATTAGTGGTTTTTAATAACAACTGTGTTTAAGGTGCCATTGCTGGAAATGCTGCTTCAGGGCTGAAGGTTGGATAACAATGTTATTCGTATGGGAACGTGATGTATCCCATATATCCCATATCTTCTTCCTGCATAATTATATTGACTCTGTGATCTCATCAATTAACATTTGAGAAAACTCGTGTTACCCAACAGAAAGCTGAACTGAGTTGATGCTGACAACTAATGCTGTACATGTGGTATTTTTCCTGCAAAATAATTCCAGAACAAGCTGTCCTGATGTTCTCTAATGGCCAACATTTAAGGGAATTTTAAGTCACCTACAAGCTATTATCACACCCTTTGGGAGTTATTAAAGTACAACACATCATTCCATTAGGCTTAAGAGAGTCTTTAAAATGCTAGATTGCCTTTCTTTACAAATGACCATACCCTTTTATTATACTGAACTAGAAGCAGGAAGAGAAGAAACAGGAATGAGTGCAGTAATCTCTATTCAGGATTCTTTGAGCTCGTTCTGTGGAAAAACACCACCCCTACCCCTTCCTATCATGTCCGATATTTCCCGAATAAAGTCTAGTCTAACAGCATGGTAACACCGACCAGCGCAGACAGACAGACACATGAAGACACACCCACCCCAGTATCAGGTCATGTTTCAAGCATTCATATGCAAGTCAGAAGTACAAATGAGCATTTTTCCCACAGACAAGTCCCATCCCCTCCATCTCCTCACTGCAAGAATCACAATATTTCCCGAGTTTGTAATTAAAAGACCAGAACTTCTGTTGGTGTAAATCCATGTAGCCCCACTGAAATCAGTGGAGCTGGACCAACTTCTTCCAGCAGAGGATCTAGCCCAGAGACTGTAGTTCTGGGGGAAAACCCTCCCTCTCCCAATGCTCACTGATCTGTAGTCCCCCTGCACCTCCTTCTCACACTGATTACAATTTTAAAAATCATCAGTTTAAAGAAAAGGAATTTCCCCTAGCTAAGCGTGAGCTTGCAGGTGATCTCCACTGAAGCCATTGCAGTAGACAGACCGACCAAGTGAGCCGCCGTGCTTGGATTTGCAAATCTGGCTCTGCCACTTCTGCAAACAAGAGGCCTTGAAGCAGCTCCTGAGGACCAGAAAACTAAGGAGCTACTTACATTGCTGCTGTCAATGTTCACAAATCACCGTTCACCCTTGCCAGACCCCAGTGGTGTTGTATGTAACTCGCACTGAGATTTTTACAAGGGATATAAACCCTCCTGTTTCAGGGTATGAACAAACCAATTGGATCAAGGTTAGCAAGAACATACCTGTATGCTCCTAGAACTGTCTGCCAAGATGCTTGCTGACCTTTCTACCGGAGCATCTAGTACTTGCCTTTGTCGGAGACAAGTTACTGGACTCGACAGATGCTTGCTCTGACCCAGCGTGACATTTCAATAGTCTTATTTACACAGCTTCCCCTCCATCTTCACATTACACAGTTTGGACAAGGAGTCAGCCTACCCATAGGGTCAGCGGAGTAGAAACAAACATTTCGAACGGGTGCAGAGAATGGAAATTTGTTTGCAGTTGCAGAACCATTCAGCATGTGAAGCAGCCTGGTCCTTCACCTAGCATGCTTTCCTGGCTGCAAGGCATAGCCTTGCTGCTCAAAAAGGCTGGTTCCTTCCCTCACCTTGATGCCCCATTACTGCCTTTTGATGACTGAGAGCTTAAAAGAGATAGCTGGTAGGTGACACTCAGCCAGGTGCACCTTAGGGTGTCCTTGAAGTGTTTTCACGGTCAATCGGTTCCTGCTCCTGCACTCCAGCTCACCGTATTGAGGCTGCTTAGGCATTTGTGCACTGTCCATCTG
The DNA here is from genome assembly GCF_030867095.1 of Alligator mississippiensis. NCBI lineage: Eukaryota > Metazoa > Chordata > Crocodylia > Alligatoridae > Alligator > Alligator mississippiensis. Next base: position 8,727,705 of record NC_081828.1, read on the forward strand.
AGCCATGAGACTTCATGATAAAAGACTCCACAGATCCAAAATCAGCTTCTGTACTGCCTTATGCAGACTAGGGCGTAAGGATGCCTGTGGGGGAACTGTACCATTTGACAAACTTGCCTTCTGTACAGCATTCAGATCTCACAGCGGCAAATCAAACATGATGGCCTTCCTCACCTTTAATCTGATGAATTTTATCCCACAATGGCTCCATACTTGTACTCTAAGCAGTAGTGTAACCTGTAACCCTGGGCACTGATTATGAGCGGGCACCAGAATTGCCACCCACCAGGAGTCTTTGCCATAGCAGGGGCAACCCCGCGCTGCCCCTGCCCAGCCATAGGAGCATGGCAGCACAGCATCATGCCAAGCAGCATATCCGGGGCATAGGGGGGCAAGTGAAACGAGCAGAATGGTGCTTCCCTCCTCGCCCCCAGGGAATCTGTCACAGTAGGTGCAGCCCTGCACCCAGTATGTATGGATGGGGTTGTGGGGAGGGGAAGCTAGCAGGGCACCAGGTCCAGCTCCCAGGGAGCCTAGCCACAGGGCCGCTGCCCCCAGAGTGAAGCTGATGGCTACAGCAGTGGCAGCAGCAGCCCCAAGAAGGTAAGTCTTCCCTTCCCTACACCCAGGCCCCCTCCCTGCTCCTCCCCCTGTCTAGTTCAGAGGCAAATCGTGATACCTGCTTGAAGACTGAAATGACCTCGTCTAGCCCCACTACATAGAACAGCATGAGCAGGATTGATCCTAAGATGCATCCTTAGTTGACATTGCTTCCCAGGGGAGGGGCTGGGTAGAACGCCATCAACCTCGACTCTGCCCCGCATGCCATCATGGACCTCTCTCAAGAAGAGAAAGTTTCTTGGGCAGTTGACTTTTTATATACGGCTCCAAAGTCCAGCTCCACATTCTCAATAAAGCAACAATTAAGGCTCTGACGTGGTTACAACGCACCGAACAGAACGACGTGGGCACCATAGCGAAAACCTGATGACTAACCCCCTTTTAAGAGGCATCATAGCAATAATGTAGAGACCTCCGATGAAGTTTTAAATAGCACCCAAATCCCATTTTCAAAACTAACTTTGGCACAAGGCCCCAGATTACTTTAAAAATGTGATTAATGCGTTGGAACATTTTACCCTTACCCTTTTGATTTTCATCAAGCTTTAATGAGGCTTGGCCATGTGCAACCAGCCTGTCTGTATAACCACTGGTAAAGGGAGTTGTAGTGGCAGGAATATCAGTAACCCCAAGATGCCACGTGTCAACGAGAACCTTTAACTATCTACCCCTAGAGTTCATTAAAACCTTTGTAAGTTTAAAAAGGTAGTATTTAGTGAAGTTGTGCATTTTTTCCCCTCATAAGAAATTAAACATTGAAACATTTATTTTGAATTTCAAATGAATGATGAAGATTAACATAATGCAAAGCAACAAGGGGAGGGGAGGAGAAGGACGGAAAGGAGATGAGTTCTAACCCGTGTGAAACATCACCAAGCATTAGCAAAAAGACGACTGTCTAAAAAAAAGAAGACAGATGACCAACAATTGCATGTTCCCATACCAGTCTTGCACTGCATTGAACGAATCCTCATTGGTGATATCATACATGAGGATGAACCCCATTGCTCCTCGATAATAGGCTGTGGTGATGGTCCTGTATCTTTCTTGTCCGGCAGTATCCTAAAACAAACAAGAGCAGTTAGGTTTTGAGGCCCAGATTCTTAGAAACAGGAGCTATAGTTACGGGCCTACATTAATATTTAGGCACCTAAATAGCCTGGTTTTCACAAGACTCTGAGCATCTGTTTGATCCCACTGAAGTAAAGGATTTCTATTTATATTTCAGTATTAACTGCACTGTTGCATTAACTCTACTCTGCTAATTGTGTTTTGACATGTGCACTGGTAAAAAACAAAAATGAAAATATCAACCCTTTAATTGCCGTTCCCTGTCTCAGCCTCTGTGCAGCCACAGATGCGACAGGCATCCCTACAAGTCGGCACGTCAAGGCAGATGGAAACGGAGCGGCCGGCAACGACTGTTCAGCATGAAGAAGGTGCGTGAGAATTTAGTGCTGGTAAGGGGGGGAGGAAGGGCATCTTATGTTTAGCCACAGAAGAAAAGCTGGAGGCAATTCATTCCTCCCCTGGAGTGTCTGTCTGGAGGCAGGTGACAATAGCTCTTGGTTTGATGAAAGTTATTTTATATTATAGGGGGGAATATGGTTGACTTGGCTATTTCAGAATAACGCTGAGTGTGGACTCTCTTATTCCAGACTCCATCCACCTCCCCCACCCACCAGCCACAGGGTAAATCAGGAATACCTGTACGTGCAGACAAGCCCTCAGCCTCCACGGACATTCAGTTTTTGGCCTCTCTGTGGGGACTTCCAACACAGAGGAGAAATGCGGGCACACATTATCCTGGGGCTTAGGCAGACACCGGATTATTGGCACCTATTTCACAGAGGCCACCCGACAGCCACCGGATGTCAACAACTTTTGCTCATGACCAAAATGTCAGGGGGGGAAAAATGTCAAAGGTCCATCCACAATCTTAGTGGCCCATCAGGCACACCACTTCCTATGGCTAACAGCACGCAAAGGAGCAACACAGCCAGCATTACGTCTGGCCCCCTTTGACTTCCCAGGCCAAACAGCCACATATTGCTGGACTGATCGAGGTGGCCTTCAGCCCAAGGCTGGAATGAGGCCCACACTCAACCCCCTGGGTCTAAAGCAAGACCCTTTAACCTCAGCCACCATGCCTCTCTCCTGCGGAGATGGTTGGGTTTCAAACTGGCAACTTCAGGGTTGAAGGGATCTATATGTAATTATCAATCCTCCAAGGCAACCATTTCTCTTGGACCTGCCTGTGGATGGGTCCTATAATCAAGCGTTTAAAATATCTCACATTTAGTAGGTATTATCTATCATTTGCACAAACGTATTTCAGCAAATAGAGATGCTGCAAAATTGCTTTGGGGAGACAAGGGGCTTATCTTCCAAGCACACGCTCTGTGTAACATATTGATTGCTGCTGTTCCCCTTACGGATGAGCAGTTCTTAAAGGAACGGTTTGCCTGGCTTTCCAACTCCAGCTTTTTAAAAAGGTCTTTTAGTGCCACTGGTTTCAAAACATGATTAGGAAAGTTTCCTCCTCTTGGCCATGGAGGAAAATGTCCAAAAGGACCTTATCACTCATCCAGCTTCTGCAGAATATTCAGGGGCTGCTTGAAAAGGCGTCTGCACAAAATAGCTAAAGGCAAATAAAGCCCTCTGTTGAGATCTCCTTCAGGGATGTGGGACCCTAATCTCACTAGCACTGATAGAAATCAAGACAAGCTCCCTGCATTCAGTGGAGGTACATACCAGTGTGCAACGGGGGAAAGTGAGATCTGAATTAGGCATGATGTTTTAAACTTTCATTGTCTCAGTACATGCAGCACTGGCGTTTGATCATCCGCTAATGGCTTAAGACACTGGCTGTACAGCAACACAGCCTTACTGCAGAAGAGGAAGATGCCAGTAACCTCTGCCATACTGTACCAGGGATTCGCTGCAGGACGAAAGCTCATATAAACTAGGCTTCCTTTTTCCTGCAGCTTCCTAGTTACTGGCATGAGCTGGGATTAAGTCTTGAGCCCAGGTGACCACTCCTGTGCTGCTGGCACTAACACCATAACCGAACCAGCAGTGAGGACAAGGGACAACTTGATCCCAGGCCGTGGGGCTCTGCCAATGCTTTTTTTTGCCAGCCACAAGCTGTGTGATAATAGACAGAGTGCTCAGAGTATAGGAGCCACTGGATATGCAACTTATTACTCAGTACTGGCATGCCAGCATGAAGCAGCCTCACCAGGGACCAGGGTCCAGCCACTAGTATTTTATTATGCTAAATGAGAGCAGATTCCCTGTTGCCCATGTCTCCTAAAAACTACAAAGCAAAATAACCCCAACCAGTTTTATCTTCTGATCTATGAACCCCTTGATGCTGAATGGGTCTTGGCTCACATTTGTGTGTCACAAGAGCCTGTAGCTCTTCAGTCAAAGCCTCAAAGAGGTTTGCACATTCCTCTGAGTCATATTTCATTTGCTGGCGCATTCAACACCTTTGGCTGATCAGGGGGGCAACTCGTACATCGTGCCACAGCACGCTGGCACCTGCCTTTTCAGGTTAACGAAAAGGGGAGAAGAAAGCCACCCTGGATTTCCATGGTACACAGTTTTCCTCTGTAACTTCGCACTTGCAGTAAATTGATGCTAATACATGGATGTGTGAATCACTCTTCTGAATCATGCATGATGTCCCACTTGTCTTATAATGTAAACTCAAATAAAACGCTTCCTGTCTTTTTTGAAAGAGTATTTTCAGACAATGGGGGCCATCTGAACACCTACAAATGGGCCTAATTCTCCTCTGGTTCCCACAAAGTTTTAGACTGCCGTGATCCTACTGACTTTGAGAGAGAAAGTCCCAATTTTCCATGCTGTAAATAAGGGGAGACTCAAGCTTGCTGTTCCCTGAAGCGATCAGCTTCATTTCTTTTGTGTCTACCCTAACTTTCCGCCCAACTTAAAACTTAACACACGACGTCTAAGTTTCTCTAATGATGGAGAAAAATAATGCTCGTTGCTTCCCCCTCCCCACCCCAGATGCTTGCAAGACTTTCAGGTACAAACTGATTAAAAAGACAAGGGAAACATATAGATGAAGCTCAGGCAGAGATTGGCACAAACGCTGCTGCCGTTCTAATTAACGGCCTGGCCAAATGTCCTGGAAGAACATTTGAGCCTTCAGTGCCCAGAAACCTGCTTGGCTATCCCTAACAAGGAATCAGATAGCTTGTTTGCACACAGGCACAAAAGTGTCTTAGCAAGGTATATTAGCACTAATATGCTAGCATGTAATCTCACCTTTTAAATTACACGCACCGCCCCTTGACATTCAGTTTGTTATGCACAAAAAGTTAACAAAACCTGTATTGGATGGGAGTGTGTGTCTGTGGGGGGCGGGAACCTGAAACATCTTCCAGCACAGGAACCATCAACAATTCAGCATTTGTTACAAAGACAAGACCCTTCAACTCGCACCATCCAATTCTTAGCCATTTTATTACAACACTAGACTACATAGCATTTTTTTAAATAGTATTAGAAGAAATAACCAGCATTTAAGAAAAGGGCCACATAGGGTCTTGGGCCTCAGGGGAGTGCTTCTTGCTGTGGATGTACCCAGCATTATTTTGACATTGGTTCACAGCCACAAGTGCATTGATTAAAAGAATAAAAATACAACTGCAATTTCTCATCTGTGCCAGAAGGCATCATCCAAACTAAATGCACCCGCACCTTCCAGCCTAGTGCATGAGGCAGACAGGTACACTGAAAAAAAAAAGAGGGATCAGACTTCTGTTATTTGAATAACAGATTCATCTGCGGTTCAGCTGCTTGGATACAAGCTGTGATATATGTATATATTTTCTGCGTGCTAAGCCACTGCTTTCTCTTCATTTGGATCCCTCACGTTGATGTATACCTTTCATGGTCTATAATGTGAGAGACAAGTTTAGTTTTCAAATAGCCTCTGCGTTTCCCAGCACATCCCGTCTGCTCGGTGTCTGCCTTGCTTATACTGAAAAGACACAGGGGAAGGACTCTCTCATTTTGCAGGTGCTGTAACAATAATACCCAGCCACCACTGCTTCTAGGCATCAGAGGCACAGCACCTGGGGTGAAGACAGTTCCTCCCGCTGCACAGCATCACACAAAGGTTTATCCTCGGGCCTTTTACACATTCCTCTGCATGTTGGAAACGAGAGAACAAACTATACAGCCTAGTGGTCCCAGGGGCACCAAGTTATTGGTCATCTCTCTCTACCAGATTCAAAGTGTCCAGCTCTCTGCAGTTTGACTGATCAGCACCTTCTCCTTGCAAGGTCAATAAGCTGCATTTGGGCAAACGCTTTGGTGATTCCAAAAGCAGGGCAAAAAAGAATCAGGCAATTGGCTCATCAAGTCCCATTTCCACATTGCTCACTTATTGGCTCTATGTTTAGGCCCAGCAGGTCACATTCAGGCCTGTTGTAAGCTGGGGCAACTCCACCTGCAATGTTTCACTTGAATTTGGCCCAGATACATGCGCTGGCAGCATCCAGGGGTGGGCAAAATGCGGCCCGCCAGGCCCTTCTATCCGGCCCACGGGGCCCCTAAAAAATTTAGAAGGTATTAATATTAATAACATTTATAATATTATAAATTAATATTTATCTGTCCCTGGCTGCCTGTCGTGTGGCCCTCCACCCAAAATAATTGCCCGCCCATGGTCAACCTAACCCAGACACAGTCACGGTGACTCACATCTATCACAGAAGCGTTGAAACGCCAGCAGGAAAGGAATCCTTTCTAGCACTTCATGGAGCATTGAACCATGCCGGCACAGCAGTGTCTTCGGGCAAGACATTTCCACGTTCCTCCTTCTGGGATTGAATAGTTTTCCTTTCCAAGTTTTTCTTCCAAAATGTAGATGAGGGAGAGACCTCTGAGCACTGGGAGCTGCAGGCAGGAATGTCATCCACAACGCCTGCCAAGTGGCTTATGTGCTGCTGGGGATGTTCCTGAAAGTTTTCTTTGCTCAGACATTTGGCCCCACTACCCTAGATCCACACACTTCTACCAACCTGGTTTCCTTGCACAAGCCACTTTGCCCCCTGCAGAACTTCAGTCATGTGAATGCAGAGAGGGAAGTAATGGACTCAGGGCTGGAAGTGTCATATAGCTATTCCCATTCTGTGCTTTATTATTGCATTCAGGTCATCAGATGGGTGCTTGGCTCTTCTAATATAGATCTGAAAATCCTAGTCTTTGAAACATTTTGGATAGCAAAAGGTCCTTTGCACACTTAAATGTATCGCGGTGCTCTGGGAATTGCATATCTGTATGCACACATTTTTTTATAAATCTAATAGAAATATTGCCTGTGCTACACAGGTCACCACGGACAAGGGCCAACCCAAACTAAACAGGTATTTGGGTAATTTATCACATGGCTATCACCACAAGTTGTCATGCATATTAGCACTTACATAGGAATTTTAACCCACTCCAACCTAGCCCCCACCCCAAAGGGCTGCATCTGTATCTATGGCACCTATTATGGCCCAGTCTGGTATAATAGTCCCTTTCTCAACTGTGAGCCTTTCTGTTTGTTTGACTTAGGGACTTACCTGAGTAACATAAAGTTTCAAATCTAGAGGGTTGTATACTCAGCTTTGGGCCGCTCCCCAGTCTGAGGTTCACTAGCCCTTGGCCCCTTCACCTCAAGGCCACCATTTCCCTTCTACAGCGAAAAGGAAGTAGGAGTACAGGCAGCCCTCAGCTTACAAGGTTTCAAGTTACAACGTTTCGCACTTACAACGTTTATACATTGACACAGTTTCAACTTTATGACGTCAGTTTTGACTTTACAATGCTTGATCCGATGCGACGCCACACCAGTAAACACGTTTGGTGCATTGCTCATCTCCCTAGAGAACATCTGTCCGAACTTCCTTGGACACTTTCCTTAAGAAAGCAGACAGGACTCCAGAAAAACCTTCAGCCAGGACTCCTGAGAAGACTCCTTCAAAAAGTCCAACTGAGAGCCCTTCAAAAAGTCCAGCAAAGTCACCTCCAAGAAGTCCTTCCAAATCAATATGATTGCTATTTACAATATAAATATATTAATGTAGCTATATTACTCATCTATAATTGATTGAGTACAAAATTCTGGATTATTTTTGGTGAAAATAGGGTATCGGACCTTGGTTCAGGAACCAATCCCTCATTTATAACATTGTTTCTTATGAGAAAATCGGTTCCGAGTTGTAACATTTTGACTTAAGATGCGGTTTTCAGGAACCAATTGTGTCATAAGTCCAAGAACCACCTGTACTCAGATCCTGTGCTCCAGCTCAGGGGCTCAGGGTTAAGCAACGAAGGACTTGCCTTGCTGCTTCCTACCCTCAACATCCTTCCTCCCCACACTGCTCTCTCCACCACTTCTCTCAGCTGGTCTGAGGCCTCTCCAAAGCAGCAAGTGATGTCCATTCTACCTTGGCTGCAATCTTAAGATCAGTCGTTTCTACATGGCTGGTCATCATCCCTATCCAAAACCATTCCATACAAACCGTTATCTGAACTCTTTGCAAGACTACTTCCAACCCTGACACAACACACACCTAACACTCTAACCTGCCGCAGGTAAAGCAGGGAACCGCGGCAGCCAACGTCCTGATTCTATAAAAAGTTGTCAATATATGCTCAAAAGATCTCAGGTAGAGGGCAACACCCCCCATCACAGAGGAAGGCAAAACCCCCCCAGAGTCTGTACCAATCTGACCCTAAGACACTAAGATGTGGGCACGCTAGAAGGGAGGAATAGGCTGCAGTCGGATCTAGACAGGTTACAGGGGTGGGCGGATGAGAACAGGATGGGTTTCAACACTGACAAGTGCAAGGTGGTGCACCTGGGGAGGAAGAACCAGCAGCAGACCTACAGGCTGGGGAACTCCCTTCTTGTCAGTGCAGAGGCAGAAAAGGATCTTGGAGTCATTATTGATGCCAAAATGAACATGGGCCGACAGTGTGGGGACACGGTCAGGAAGGCCAACCACACCTTGTCATGCATCCACAGATGCATCTCGAGCAGGTCCAAGGAGGTGATCCTCCCCCTCTGTGTGGCACTGGTCAGGCCACAGCTGGAGTACTGTGTCCAGTTCTGGGCACCGCACTTCAGGAGGGATGTGGACAGCATGGAGAGGGTCCAGAGGAGGGCCACCCGCATGATCAGGGGGCAGCAGGGCAGGACCTACGAGGAGAGGCTATGGGACCTGAACCTGTTCAGCCTCCACAAGAGAAGGCTGAGGGGGGATCTAGTGGCTGTTTACAAACTAGTCAGAGGGGACCAGCAGGCATTGGGGGAGTCCCTGTTCCCCCGAGCACTACAGGAGTGACTAGAAATAACAGTCACAAGCTGGCAGAGGGTCGGTTCAGACTAGACATCAGGAGGCGCTATTTCACTGTCAGGGCGGCTAGGATCTGGAACCAACTTCCAAGAGAAGTGGTGCTGGCTCCTACCCTGGGGGTCTTTAAGAGGAGGCTGGATGAACACCTCACCGGGGTCGTTTGACCCCAGTACTCCTTCCTGCCATGGCAGGGGGTCGGACTTGATGATCTGCTCAGGTCCCTTCCAACCCTACCAACTATGACCCTGGGGTCAAATTCTTTCCTGACCCCAAATATGCCGATCAGTCTGACCCTGAACAGAGGGACAAGACCCCCCAGCCAGGAACCTTCAGCTTTGGTCCCAGCAGAAGCACTGGCACATCCCAGCCACAATCCCCAGCCTTGGCTGCAGTCAACACAATGCTTTTGAGAGAGACTTAAAAACCACTCTGACACATGTAGCAGAAAGGGGGAGCAGGGACCACCAAAGACTGGAGCTCCTGGGTTGCTGCAACAACACGTGACTGATAAAAAAAAATATTATATATACATTTTCTTCTCCCTTGCAAAGGATACTCTTGAGTTGAAGGCATCAGGAAAGGGGTGAACCAAAATGTCACTTGGAGAGAGAAAAAGGAAGTTTGGATGATCTTAGGTGGCAAGAGACGCTATAATCCAGATCTGCCCTGACAATCACTATGAAATTAATAACACAAAATAATAACCTTGATGAACACTGATCCTATTGTTCCTGTTGGCAGCCAAAAATAGATTTAAGCAGAAGAGCAAGATGAGTCACTGGCTACCATGGAAGAGACATGATGTCATGAAATACTTGAGAAGCTTAGCTCTTTCCAATTTCACCTGCTGGCAGGAGCAAATTAACACCAGAGCTCAGCTCTCAGGAAAACTTTCCAATTAACCATGTCTTTTCTTGCTCATTATCCAGCAATCTCACCAATGACCAGGAGCTACTATAACCTACTTGAACAAAACTAGATCTAATGCAACTCTGTTAATTATGATCAGCCAGGTTCAAGCTGAGTAATACTAGTGACTTGGAGCCAAGTGATTCTGTAGGAAAAACCAACTTTATTGAAAAACCCTGGCAGAGATGAGGCCTTACAAATTTCCCACTTGTGCTACCATTGTTTCGGCAGTGGTCAAGGTGAACCCCAAGTGTAGATCCAGGTGCCCACGACTGACAGCGGTTCAACCCTCCTGTTTCATCTCCCTGTTCCAGTTAGGGATAGGCCAGGTACCGTCAACTCCTTCTGCGCCAATGCTTCTACCCCGCTGCTACCATCAGTAACAAATTTTCGGGGAAAAAAAAATCTTAGAAGCCTGAGAGGGCTCTACTGTAGGGTGATGGTTAGGCTAAAAGTGTTCACATGGTTTTTCTCTCTATTATTAGTCAATCTGTCTTCTTTAACTTCTGTCTTGACTTCCTCTTTGGCATTTATATACTGCTTTTCTTCCCAAAGGATCCCAAATCATTTTTAAAAATGAAGCTGATGTAGAGGAAAAAAAACCATACTCCAGATTCACTTCACTCACCCCTTATGCAGTCATCTCCAGGAGTAAAAAAAAAAAGCAAAAATAAAAAAACTCCAACAACCCGTTTAACATCTCAACAACTACATCATTAAGGAGGAGTGAATAACTGGAACCATAAAGGGGTGTTTGGGGGTATATATAGTCCACTGGCCAAACTGGAATCAAACCAAAATACTGCTTATAATATATTAATTATGTTAAAATAAATAGCTTTCTTTTTCCTGCCTGCTTCTGAGATTGCAGTGAGGATTAGCAGCAATTGCCCTTTGCAGCCTGTAAAGCAATAAGTGGTCTTGAAATAAGACAGCTTGCTTCACAAGCATGTCACCCCCCTGCTTATCTCTTTCCAGGTTGGGTTTCTGTTCTGATAGATGTAGAAGTCAGTGGCTTCAGAAAAAAAAAATCACTAAGATGTATACTGCAAAAAAGTTTTAAGTGCATCATGCACTTTTTTTTTTTTTTTAAGAGAAATCTAGAACAATTTCATTTGTCAACACAGGGATTAAAATGCCAATCAGTATGATTAACTTTTCTTGACCTTGTTACCAGGGGAAGCAAAAACATCTTCCCCCCACTTCCATTCCTCTAGCAGCAAACAAACAGGGGAAGCCGACAGCCAACACAATCCAAGATGCAATGCAGTGCAAGAACCATACACTGAGTGGAAATGATGAAAATCATTATTGCCGCAGTAAAATAAATCATTTTAATGATCATACGGCTTGGAGATCCTTGAATCAGACACAATAGTGACATGTAATAATGCACTTATATAAACCTTTTCAACCTCACAGGATCCATTTGAGTCGGGCAAGAGAGACAGTAGAGAATCTTTCAATCCAACGCTGAAGGTTACATCTACATGGCCTAATACAGCGCCAGGTAGAAATACCTAAACTAACACGGATACCAAAGCAGTATAGCTGTGTTGGAGTGGCTTTACACATGATTTCTGAATGTTGGAGGTTGGTATGCATTTATTTATATATACCATATTTCCTTGCATATTCCCCCTCACTGTCCCCATGAATAAAGATGCACCTTGTTTTCAGAAGGCAAGGAGAAAAGGCAGCTGCAATAAGGAGGGAACAAAAACCTGGTGTTGCTCTGTTAACCTGCTAACCACAAGAAACACAAGGAAAGGAAACAAGACCAAGACATCCGGGGTCCAACCCTCCTTTAACCATCACCTGTAGCCTTTGCCAGAGTCTGCAGCTCTAGGATCGGCCTTCTTAGCCATCAACGGACTCATCTACAACCCTTTACTTTACCCTTGGGAGTGATGATCCTTGACCATGAGGAATTACCACTTGTAAGGGCTTCTGCTCCCTGCATTCCCTTATTTATGGCACGCTCCCCAGTTTCCAGTAGGTAATTGCTGGGGGGAAATGTGCATATGTAGGTGAGTAAAGATGGTGCATTACATGTACTTTTAACTTTTTCCTTAAAGAACAGCCACGCCGACAAGCTAGAAGGTCAGAAAGAACATTTGAAATATTTCTCAATCAGTGAATCAGGACTCGCAGTAGAGATATCTTTTATTAGACCAGCAAGATTTTTGCAAAAAAATTTCTTTAATTGCAAGCTTTTGGGTACAAACACCCTTCATCAGGCATTGGAAAAAAGATTGCAAAAGTTCTCCTGGGTTGAAATGAAAGTTCATATTTCATAGGATTTCACAGAGGAGTCAATAAGTGAAGGCATTTTTAAAAAATTGATATCTTACAAACAACCAAATCATGTAAATCTACATCTCAGCTGAGAATAAGGAGAGTTTCAACCCAACACAGAGCTATTTTTGTGTAGTTTTTAAGTACCTTAAAATAGAGGCTAAGAATTAAAACGCTCTGTTAACTATAGCCTTGTTAACGTGACGTCAGTACCGATGCAGACAAAACCGATAACCTCTTGCCATTTGTTATAACATTTTCTACTTTAACCAGAGTATCCAGATGTTCAGCCATGAAAGATATCACACAGCAGTTGCAATTGGCTCTACTGCACTCCTGCACTAATTCAGTGAGTGGCTCTAAGGTTACTTTTAGGTCTGTCACGTGATTATATGGCTTATGGGCTTTTGGGGATGAATTTGTCCTTTTCCATGCTATTTTAAGTCCATTCACCTTTGAGCTGATGCAATTTGTCTCTTTCTTTCCTATTTAAAAAGGGTCTTGAGCAAATAATTCTTGACATTTCTACACAGGCTTTTTCACTTTTTGATCAGTGGTATTTTCCTATGCACACATTTTCTGTAGAAAATTAGATTTGTGCCCTTGAGCACTCAGGCAGTGGCATGAGCTGTGCCCTCAGCCCAAACAGCCTGGAGTTCGCTCTGAATTAAGAGTGGAAACAGTCTGCCTATCAGCTAACATGCATATTTATTATCACCTTGCAAAGAGAAGGTGTTTCAGCAGGCGGCACTACGCTATACCCTAAGTGTACTTATATGACGCCTATATATTGGTATTTGGGGGAATATATTCAGCCACCAAGGGCTCCAATCCTGCCCTAATTATCTCGAGAGAGAGGTTTTGACCTAACAAAAATGGTGCAGTTCTGCCACAAAACAAACCTTGCTCTCCTTAGCAGGGCACTTCATGAGTGATCCTGGTACCCCAAGAAATAAAGAAGCTTCAGCTTCAGCGCTGGGATAGGGAGTAGGGCTGTGCAAAGCTGTGGGTGCTGATTAGATTCAGAGGAGATTTGGCCCGATTTGGTGGCCGAATCTCCGAATCCGAATCGAATCAGTGGACCAATAAAAAGGTCTGAATCGATTTGAAGCTCTCCGAATTGATTTGGAAAAGATTCGGCAAGCTTTGATGATTTGGGCAGTCCCTGCCCGCTGCAGAAGGGAGCTGGAGCCGGACTCAGAGCTGGTAAGTAGGGGGCAGGGGGGCTGGAGGAGGGGGGAGGGGACCATGGGGGGGCCCCTGCCTGCTCCCCCAGCCCCTGCCTGCTCCCCCAGCCCCACCCCCAGCTCCCAGACCTTTAAAAAAAAGCCCCGACTCACCGGGTGCTGCCTGGCGGGGGGCACAATCCCTGCTGCCCCATGCTGCAGTGGGGGGCTCTGCCACAAGCCCCCTTATCTCTGAATCAGACTCGGTCGAATTGATTCAGGACAATGATTCGAATCATCGAATCGAATCGCTGTCCCCCGAACCAGCCAAATCCGAATCCAAAGTGAATACTAGCCACTCCACACAGGCCTAATAGGGAGCACCTGATGGAGCCGTGACCTCAAAGATTTTGCAATCCTTCTCTGCAGAAGTCGGGAAGCCTCTCAATCACCTCTTGAACTACTTCCACATTACTGCTCTGTGGGAGAGGAGGCCTCCCTCCTACAGCCCTTGTGGGAGCCGCATCTTGCAACCTGGCTGGCCCAACACACCAGCCTCCAGCCCCAACGCCCCCCAAATGTTAATTGCTTGAATGTACTTTCTCTTATGGCTAAAAGACCCACTTTTCCCTCTTCCTCAAAAGTATGTATGAAAGAAGCCCCTCCAAATATGCCCATTAAGGGTATTGTGATATCAGAGGTGGCTGCAGGAATGACGTGAAGCCACACTGTCCAGGAATTCAGATTTGAATAGAGCCACGGTCCTAACCCAGCAACCAAACGCTGGCAACGAGTGGTCCCACCCAACCCAAGAACGCTGTTGCATATCATGCTGCCCAGAATCTTTTAAATCCACCCTTGACCCATAGTTAAGTTGGGGGAGGGGCTTTAAAGAACAGGAGACCTGGTTTCTTTCTTTTTGTTTTTTGTTTTTTTAAATAAAGTTGAGCCAGAAGGCTATGATTTGCTTAATTGCAACACGTCATAGACTGGAGGTCTGATTCTCGGTGGTGCTGAGCCCCTACAACAACCCCCAGTACTAATGAGAGGTCACTCAGTATCTGGAGATAATAGGCCACAAGACTCTACCCCCTCAGACAGCACGTTAGCACAACTGAGATTGCACAGACGCAGCTAAAGATGGAACCGGGCCCAGCTTATCTTAGCCTAACAACAAGCACGAATAGATGTTTGCTAATTCATGGATCTCTGTGAAACCAACCAAGATTAAATATGGACACACAAAATACCACTGATTTCTTTCATTAGACCAACTGAGTAGTTGGAAACAAGTTCTTGGCAAGCTTTTGGGTGCAGTCACCCTTCGTTAGGCATAGGGAGTCTGTGCTGGTCTAAGACTCCAAGGAACGAGAAGCTAAACATGTCCATGAAAGGCAGGGATAAGCAAGACAAAAGGTAAAGCAGCAAAGGGAGGGGAAGAAAGCAGGGGACAAAAATAGGGCAGAGGGGGACGTTATAGTGATAGACTAGACAAGATAGAAAAGAGTGTGAAAAAGGGAACAGTTGGAGATCAGGAAAGCAGGAATGAGAGAAACTAGCTTCTCTCATTCCTCGGAGTCTCAGACCAGCACAGACTCCTTACGCCTGGCGACAGGTGACTGTGCCCAAAAGCTTGCCGAGAACTTTTTTCCAACTACTCGGTTGGTCTAATAAAAGATATCACGTCTACCCAAAGCATCTTGCTTGCCTATGTCCTTAGGCTGACGCAGCTACAACCAAAACCCCAGTCAAATACCACTGAGGAATTTAACATAATTTCTAATGATGTATTAGTTAAGCTGAGGCTTAAAAGCAAGAGACCATATCAACTCAACTCTCTGTTAGATTAGTGTGTGCGCATGTATGTAGGAAGTGAAAGTCAAAGAATGACTATTGTCCCATTACCAGTGGAGGAGATGAAGGCAGTGACAACACCCAGCCTTAACGCGAAACAGAAAGGTATTTTGTTCTTGGAGGAAGTCTGCCCTTCACTGACATAATCATACCAGAGCCAGTGCTCTTGGACAAAGTACACAGAGGGGGAAAAGATGCAGCCTCCAGGATGGAGGCAGTGGAAAGAAAACACATTCAGCTAATTATAAGAAACATCACCTTCACTCTTAATACTGCACCCAGACTTTTCAGTCTTTATCCGGAAAAAAAATAGATTTTTCTGACCAGCCATTTCTCTTTAACTTGTGATTCAATTTGAAAATGATGCTGAAGGAACCCAGAATACTCTATCTATTTATACTCCTCTGATCTGATGTTCTCATTCATTATTTCCTCATCTTAGGATCTGAAGGAAGCAAAGCGTACTTTAAAGTGAATGTAGAAGATTTTATTTTATAAATCTTTCAAGCCAGCACTTTTGACAACCACAGCAGGTATGTCTACACAGCACCTGAGCTAGCCTGGTACCAAAAGCAGCAGAGCTCCGTTCATGCAGCTGAAAAACCAATGTGAGCATCTACTGCTTCCAATATAGGTCTCTCTTCACAACACGATATTGTGCTATATAAATATACCTCGAATTTACTTAGAGAGAGAAAGCACATGTCCTGAAGACTTTTTTAAGCTTAAGCTTCCTCTACTATAGTGAATCCTAGAGGATGCCTATCAGCACACCTGGCATTAATGTCATTTCTCTTTAATACTTCCAGTGGGCAGTAGAGAATCACTCTAAAATGCCTGTCTTTGAACATGTACCAGTGTCAGTAGTTACACAGACTATTCCAGCCTTCATGACAAACCACAGCTGGAAATTTCTTGAGCTTTAACGTTTCCCCCCACCCCTGCAGCAGCCTAACCTCAACATTGGGTGTAAATAAGGACAGAATAGAGATGAAAAATGCAGCCATTCTGATCTAGAAATGTGCTTTGACCTCAATAGAGGTCTCATCTCAAATCAGCCCTCTACTGATTAGGTTGCTTATATCAGCATGCTGCCAATCTTATGCAAAATGACTCAGATAAGGACAGGCACCGTGCTGGCCCATGCTTACTTCTTTTTAATTAAAGAGCAGACTTTCTGCAATAAACCCTTCCCATCTCAGGGAATGAGTTATAAACATAAACCACCGCCCCATCTGTCCTAGCATGCCGACGAGTACCCCCAACCTTATCCTCCCCATGGCTCTTCTAGTGTGTACGTGCACTTTATTTCCAGGCCTACAACAGGGACAAGAGGAACATGAGGGAAGCAGAAAAACCAACTCAAGTCCACAGTGAACCTGGCAAACAGGAAGTCCTTCATTTATGTGCCCATTAATGAAAAAGAGTGATCCTACTGGAAATAAAGTATAAGCTTGCCTAAGTGACCGCATGTCATTCTAGGCCGGGGCAGGCAATTATTTCAGGCGGAGGGCCGCTTACTGAGTTTTGGCAAACCAGTGAGGGCCACATGACAGGCAGCCAGGGGCAGATAAATGTTAATTTTCTAAATTTTTTAGAGGCCCCGCGGGCTGGATAGAATGGCCTGGCGGGCCACATCTGGCCCACGGGCTGCATTTTGCCCGCCCCTGTTCTAGGCACTTCATTACTGGTAAGATGCCAAACTGGAGTGAGTTCAAAGAAGAGCAACAAAAGTGATGAGTGGCTGAAAAGACTAATTTACTATGAAAAAAATGTGAACAAAGTCTAGATGGGTTAAGTGACAACGCAGGGGAAACAGACCACCATGATAACCTGTGAATAGTTGAAGGCTGTGAACAATAAAGAGGGAAAAGAATGATCAAGGTTAATATAAGTAGGGACAAGCAGCTATTACAGAAAAAAGATGAGAAAGGGAAAAGGGAGCCTTGAGTATCAGGACGGCAATATTAGGTGATGGGCAAAATAAGAAACAAAATCCCACCAGTGAATATATTTTAAAACTAGACTTGTTGATACAATAGAAGAGAATTAACAATAGTTCTTTCTCGGTAGCGAGGTGGATCATGGTCTAAAAGCTTGGTGCAGTTTCTAATTTATCTCGTTCCAGTGGAAGAGTAGGCAAAAGTTCTAACCCCTGTACAGTCTGGTATAGATTAAGGAGTTTGTTACACCATAATTTTGGCCAGTTTCTGGAGCGCTTAACGCTGGACTGTCTAAACATTAACATTTTCAAGGGGTTTTAAGCACTCGTTATGTGGCTCTAAGTTATGGCACTCCAGGGCAGGAGTCTCTCTGATCCTCACTACCCAGCTCCTGTTCCATTAAGGCAGGGGTGAGCAATTATTTCACACAGAGGGCCACTTACCAAGTTTTGGCAAGCCATCGAGGGCTGCAAGTGTAGCCCTGCCCCTTGACAGGTGCCCCAGCCCCTGGTTGCCATCTTGGGACCAGAAGTCCTGCCTCCTAACCCCTGACTTTGGCACCAGAAATCCCTCCCCTGGCCCCCCAGAAGTACTCCTTTCAGCAAGGGGTTTTGACATCTGAACCAGAAAAATACCAAATTATGTTCTAAAAATCAAACATATATTACAATATTTATTAATTTAAAAAAATATTTTTGTCCTGATTTACATGCATTTGTATAGTGTACATAGAGGTGATAGACAGTATAATAACTTAAAATGAAGTCTTAGTCTTGTATATTGTGGGAGGGTGTGGGTGGGAATGGGTTTGTGGGTATGTGGGGCGTGGGGGAGGGTGTGTGTGTGTGTGAGATTTGTGGGGGTGGAGTGTGGAGGGTATGGGTTTTGTGGGGGGCTGTGAGTGCATGGGGGGAGGGCAGCTGGGGAGGGTTTGCCCTCAGCCTGACCTTCCCCTGCAGCAGGCAGAGCCACCGCCAGGGCTCCTGCAAGCCCAGGCGCTGTGCTCCTGCCACTCCTGGCCCCGGGGCACGCAACAGTACAGGCCCCATGCTCCTGCTTGCTGCCACTTGCCCCTCACCTGCCACTGCTGCCCTTCTCCTGCAGCTTCCCCGTTCCCACCCCCCACCCGCCACTCCAGCACCATGTCCCAGCTGCTCCTACAGTCCTGGAACTGCAGCTGGGAACCACATGATGGCACAGCGCAGTGGGCAGGGGGGAAGTGGGGAAATGGCTATGGCAGGTGGGGGGAAGGGGCAGCGAGTGGGCGTGCGGAGTGCAGTGACAGCCGGGCAGGAACATAGGGCCTGCGCCAGTGCACCAGGGCTAGTGCCAGTAGGGCCCAGAGTGGGGCAGCAGGAGTGCAGGCTGCGCTGCTCAAGCAGGGAGAGAAAGGAGCCAGCCCAGCTCCATAGAGCCCCTCACAGCCCAGGCCCTGTGCTCCTGCTGCCCCGCTCTGGGCTCTGCTGGCACTGGCCCTGGTGCACCAACGTGGGCACCGCACTCCCACCCAACTGTCACTGCACTCCACGTGCCCACTTGCTGCCCCTCCCCCCGCCTGCCGCAGCCATTTCCCTGCTCTCCCTACTCGCCCACTGTGCTCCGGCACCACGCCGTTCCCAGCTGCAGCACCGGGACCACAGGAGCAAGCCCGGCCGACCCTAAGGACCAACGTGATTGCCCATGGTCCTTAGGGCCAGCCAGGCTTGCTCCTGCCTCCCTCCCCCCGTCCTTATCTGTATTTCCCTCGGCACAGTGAGGCAGGAGCAGTCCCAGGCCAGAAACCTCCAGCAGCCCCTGCTAGGCAGAGGCTTCTGGCTTGGGCTTGGGAAGGGAGGTGGGGCTGGAGGGTAAGGCAGGGCTGGGCCGGACTTGCTGCTGCAGCTGTTTAATTCTGCTGCCGGCTCCCCTGGGCCCTACTGCCCCTGGTTTCTGTCATCTTTGACAGGCAGCCAGGAGCAGATAAATTTTCATTTTCTAAATGTTTTAGGGGCCCCTGCAGGCCAGATAGAATGGCCTCACAGGCTGGATTTGGCCTGCGGGCCGGATTTTGCCCACCCCTGCATTAAGGTGTGGCCACTCCTCACAGATATGCCACCCAAGTTGAAGTCCTCCAGTATCCCATGATCTCTCACACCCCCACCCATAGAGCTTGGATAGAAGCCTGTTCTGGCTCGCCAGCCCTCTAGTAGCAACTCACAGCTACATTTCCTCATCCTGCCCCGCTCACCAGGCTTCTAGTGGCAATTCACAGTTGTGCAGGTGGGGGACAGTCAGAGAAGGTTTCTAGACTAAGAATCCAAACTCCAAGCTAACGCTAACACTGACCAACATTTGTACGGCTCACATCATACGGTGTAACAAGGCCCTAAGTCAGCGGTTTTCAACCTGTGGTCCGGGTCTGCGAACTATGTCTAAGGGGTCCTCGAAAGATGACCACGATCAATTAGAAGTATATGAATACCCACACTTACCATTCAAAGGGGTCTGCACTTCCATTAGAAATTTTTTAGGGGTAAACAGTCTACAAGAGGGGGTTAGGAAAACTGTGTTTTGGAAAGAAACAGGATCAAGCTAGACATTATTGAATTGAGTCACCTGTAAATAGCATTAAGATGCAGGCTTTCCTTTTCCAATGTAAAGGAAGTCTCACTGCTGAGTGACAGCAAGAGAGAAACATGATACTGCAGCTTTACTCGCGTCCAAATGGAGCAAAGAGCTAAGCCTGCATGACCAACCAAGAACAGAAGCTGTGGCAGGAGGAGGAAGGGAGGAATTCTTTGCACTTTTCAGCAAACTTTTCCCCCTTTCTTGTTCTCCTTTCATTATAAAGTTATAGGGCCTGACCCTACAGGAGTGCCCAAGTGTGAGCAGGACACAATGGTCTTCCTCCCTTGCAGACACAACATCCAGAGGAGAGCCACAATTTTAGTCCTTCCACTTGCATCAAAGCCATCATATGAAGCATGTCCTTTGCCCTACCATTCCTTTTGAACTTGCCAGCTACAGAGGAAAACACTCAGTGAACCTTTCTTTGTAAAGGATCTCCGGGGGGTGAAGGGCATTATATCCTTTGGAGCTCTCACTGGGAAGATGCGGCTTCATACTACTGTCAGCAGAGGCTTTAAGAGCACAGGTGAAATTCGTATTTCCTTTAACCTCCAGGCCTAAATCCTGGTCACCCTGAATTGGATGGCAGTACCCTCACCAATTTCAACTACAGCCACACTCCAACCAGTCTTTCTTGCTCCTTCTCACTGAATTCAGGAGTATCAGGCCTCACATGCTGGAACATCACCAGTTTTACCCTTGTCTACAGGATTCACGCTAGGTATCCTATTTTTTCAGAGGTTGGATTAACCCATTTCTAAAATGCCCCCATCAGAATTGTGTGACACAAGCTGACAAAACAAGACATTTCAAGTTAAGATTATAATATGCTTTTTGTGTGTTCTGTGTATGCCCCAGAGGACTCAGGTCAGACTACAATGTCTTGTGACACATGCCTACAGCACATAAGAGCATTCATTTTTTGTCAGCTCGTGACATGACTTACACGTCGCACACTTTCACAGCACGGTAACATAGGTCAGAGCACAGACTGCAATACAAAATGCTCCCTCGCTCCAGACGACTTGCCCATCACCACCTCTGAAAGTAACTGATGATTTGAGGTTACTTTTCTTACTGTAATTCTCAGATTGCAGGTGCAAACTTTGGGAATACAATTAATTAGTAAAACCAAGACTCACTTACAGACTTCATAATATAGGTTTTAATTAGGGTGTATTTAGGTCAGAATTATGAGGTGTTAACAGGATTCTTAAAGGCAAATCAAGAAGAGAAGGAAAAAAAACCCCAACCTGGCACAGCAATACGAGCGCTCACAATTAGAGTTGTTTTTTCCTCAATTTATAAAAAGCTTCGATAGAATTATAGATAATCATTACCAAGTTTTATAAAAAAACCCAATTATAAAAGGCAAACAAGTGATTCACAAAGAAACAGGCTATGTTAACACGATATTGCCATGGTAAACAGTTATAGTCTCGCAAGGAAGATTAAAAAGAACACCAGTTACCATGGTACCATTGTTCTTTCCAGCATTATGCTTTCAATGCGAAGTGAACAAATTAAAGGCAACACTGATCTGTGTTGTCGGTTCTGCAAAGTCATTCATCTTTTTCCCTGAAAATCCCTTCGATATCAGCACAGCTTTTAGATTTCCATATCCACAGCCAATCATCAACTTCCTATTCAGAAGTCATTGTGGTTTCCACTATTTGAAATCAATTAGTTTCTACAATATGTATTCACAGTTGCCCAGGTGAATTTTAGACAAAGGCTGCACTATATGGGTCAGATTTTGCCGGCGGTTATGCTGGTACGAAACCTGGAGCATTGCATCTTCCAGCTTCAAATTCTGATCTCTTTTAAGCTGCTGTAAATTTGTGCAAGTATCAAGTTGTTAACAGCAAATGCTCTTCACCAAACTGTACAATTTACTTCCCGTTTAACTTTTTAGCCGGCTGTATAGTGGTATAGGGAAAATCCATATTTCTTTAAAAAAAGGGGTCGGGAGGAGGAAATGTAAAGTAAAAGGGAGAGAACTTATTTTTATTTTAACAAACAAATTCAGGTCTTTTTTTTTTTTTACACTTTACCTAAAGAAGGAAAAATACTAAGCAACTATTTATTTTTATTTTTGACTCTACAGACCAGCTCCTTTGCACACTCTCCATAAGTAAGAAGAAACAGCAGCAATTCAGCTGTTATTTTTGTGACATCTGGATTATTTTTCAAAGACCACACATCTGGTCCTAAGCATGCACTCAAGCAAATATGCTTGGTTCACTGTGTTTGCTTGAGTGCATGAATACAGGTATGAAAGCACACGATTTACTCTTCAAACGCCACACCTATAAATTGCCCACAAAAGCAGCAAGGCTGTCACCTGCTACATCCAGGAGAAGTAGTGACCATGTTTTATTACAGGCATATATCATGCCACCAGTTAAATATCCACAAGCCTTATTTTTATCAGAAGAAGCATCCTTATATCTAGTGAGTGAGAAAGTAAAAATAGAAAAGCCTGTCCCCTCTAATGCTGAGCAATAGTGGGAAATTAAGTTGAGCTACTGAGAAGATTTTTATATCTCAAAGTTGTCTCCCCCAGCTGAACGCCACTTTACTGATGAGACAAACTCTCCTCTCTGCACATTATTTCGGCAGGAGGGTATGAAAAGTCCATCATTTCCAAACCTTATGAGTTTCCTCATTGTTATTGCATCCATGAGTCAAGTTCTTCCACTGGAGTAGGATGCTGGACTTTGTCATCTAAATCCACAGAGCCTCAGTATCCGGAAAAAGTCATCCAAGTACCTGTCTGCTTCCACTGGCCCTGGGATATTCTTATTCCTCCTGAAGTTGTCCTACCAAAAAGTCTCTCAACCATGGTTGTGTCTAGACCCCCACCTGGTGAGAAAGCAACTGCGTGCTCTGCATTACCGTGTGCTGCCTCCCCATCGGGTGCGAGCAAGGAATCCGATGCAGACTTTGAATCCAGCTGCCCTACTTGCTTTGGCCATCTTCCCTTCCTAAGCACACAGTGGGAATCCCAGAGTCTCCCCATTGAGGGACATGCATGGTAAAAGCAGAAGCCAGACGTGGAAGAGGAGCTTGCTGGGAGGGTTCAGCCGGGACATAGGCAGCCAGGCCTGCAGATAGGCTCTGAAGGACAACTAGGAGGTCAGCAGAATAGGGGCGCAGGTTACTGGATCGAGTCATGGCCCAGGTCAGCAGAGCAGAGAGCATGGGTCCAAATTCCAGGGGAGCCAAGAGGGGAGATTGAAGAGACGTAGTCCAAGATGTAAGCTGAGGCCAGGAGCCAGGGGTCAGAGAGGTGGTCATCCAAGATCAGGGGCAGGAAAGCCAAAGCTGGGCTCAGAAGCCAGGGGAACCAGGGGAGCTGTGAACACGAGGCTTGCTCGAGCAGGCTGAAGCTGTGTCAAAGTAAGCCTGCAGCCTGAGGCTGCGGGTGTGCTTATAAGGGGTGAGCAATCAGGACTCGCAGTAGAGATGATATCTTTTATTAGACCAACAAGATTTTTGCCAAAAAAAAAAAAATCTTTCATTGCAAGCTTTTGGGCACAAACACCCTTCATCAGGCATTAGAGAAAAGATTGTAAAAGTTCTCCTGGATAGAAATGAAAGCACTTCGGCAACCAATTTGGCTGCAGAGAACTGGGACAGTTGCTCAGGGGCATGTAGGGTAACTCAGGTGCTTGGCCCAGCCAGGTGTGCTTGATCTGAGGCCCTGATACTTGACTTTTCTGACAGGGCTGAATTGCATTAAATGTTACTTGACAGTATCCTGGTAAGGACCTGGGGTACAGGACTTGCGTTTGCAATGAGATACACTGGAAGAGGTGATACCCAGAACAGCACCCGTTTTTGATGCAGCATGAGTACTTCTCACAGCACAACTTGCACCCCGTAATGTAGAACAAAAGGTAAGACTGAATAGGTAGGGAACTTCTGTTTACTGTTACTTGTTTTAATCTAGAACACAATTGATCATACTTGTCTTGACCTTTAGAACGGCTGTGTGTATGAGAGGAGAAAATATATACAAGATAAACACATATTTAGTTATACCTTTGTAGAGGAGGCTATTTATTCTTCCATCCGAAGTAGCAGCTCGTGCCAAATAGGTTTTTCTTTGTACGGGGGAGTCTGTAATCATTATTGCAGATTCCCTTTGTTTCTTTTTCATTTGCTCACCTTGCTCACACAGGCATTGCTGTTGCCCACGTACTGCACAGAATGCATCATGCAGAGATATCTGGGGGGAGGGAGGAACACATTTTCTTCTGCTCCTGTAACAGCTGTGTCCATAATGCTTTGTTTGTATAAGTCATTGACATCTGTTGCTACTAAATGACTGCGTGGTGATCTATCACCTGAAGCTCTTATACAAATATAATATCCTTGAGGTTCTGGATGGTTTTGACTAGGAGAAAATGACTCCAAGCATTAGCTCCGACTTTTTACATAGTAAATATTCCACTTTTGATTTAACACTTTATTTACTATGCAGTTTGTGTAGAATTGTTAAAAAAACGTATTGTAACGTTCCAATGTTGCGGCCTGTTTTTGTTGCACTTCCCCTTGTAACTAAAGATCATGAAATATTTTGGACAGGCCAGACCCCAGGTATCCTGGTTTAGTCAATAAAGTCATAATGCTTTCATAGATTTCATAGACATTAGGGCTGGAAGGGACCTCGCAAGATCATCGGGTCCAGTCCCCTGCCCAAGGGGCAGGAAATCACCCCAGCAAGATAAGCATCCAGGCGTTTCTTAAAAGGTATCCAGAGTAGGTGCTTGCACCACTTCTGGGGGGAGTCTAGTCCAGACTCTGGAGACTCAGACAGTAAAGAAGTTTTTCCTTATCTCTAATCTAAAACGGTCTTCCAGCAGTTTGTGACCATTAGGCCTTGTCTTCCCTTGGCGTGGCCTCATGAATGTTCTCCCATTTCCTGATGCACACCCCTTAGATACTTGCAGGCTGCCACCAAATCCCTCCCAAGCCTTCTCTTCTCCAGGCTGGAGTCCCATGGCTCTCAGCCTCTCCTTGTACGGCCTGTTCTCCTGACCTCTAATAATGCACGTGGCTCTCCTCTGGTCTCTCTCAAGCTTCTCCACATCCTTTCTAAAGTGTGGAGCCCAGAACTGGATACAGTACTCCAGCTGCGGCCTCGCCAAGGACGAGTAAAGCAGGAAGATGGCTTCTTGGGCCTTGCTCGAGATGCATCGGTAGATACAAGCCAGAGTTTTATTTGCTTTGCCAGCTGCAGCATTGCATTGGTGGCTCATGTTTATCTTGTGGTCAATCGTGAACCCCAACTCTTTTTCGGTCACAGTGCTAGTGAGTGTAGCATTGCTGAGCCTATAAGTACGATGTGGTTTTTTTCTCCCAAGGTGGAGCACCGTGCATTTCTCCGTGTTGAATGTCATCAGGTTTTGATCCGCCCAACTTGCAAACCTGTCCGGTCAGCCTAAATTGCCAGCCTAGCCTCTAGCGTGATCACACTTCCCCATAATTTGGTGTTGTCTGTGAACTTAGCCAGTCCACTTCTGACACCCAAATCCAGATTGTTTATAAATATATTAAAGAGTTCTGGTTCAAGTACTGAGCCCTGGGGGATGCCGCTGGTCACCATGTGCCGTGCTGACTCGATTCCATCAACTATCACTCTCTGGGTCCGACCACGGATCCAGTTCCCCAGCCATCAGACTGTAAGGTTGTTAAGGCCTCAGTTCCCCAATTTTACCATGAGAACATCATGGGAGACCAAGTTAAAGGCTTTTTTGAAATCTAAATATATGACATCAACCTCTTCTCCTTTGTCCAAGTGATGTGTCACCTGGTCATAGAAGGAAATGAGGTTGCTCAGGCGAGACCTACCCACTACGAAGCCATATCGGCTGTTTCTCAGAACGTTGTCTTCCGCTAGCCTGTTGTTGACGGTTTCTTTGATGATATTTTCCAAGATCTTTCCTGTGATTGAGGTCAAACTGATTGGCCTGTAATTCCCTGGATCTTCCTTCCTTCCTTTCTTCAAGATAGGCACCACGTTGGCCCTCTTCCAGTCTTCAGGAACATCTCCTGATCACCACAAAATATCCTCGCCATTGGTGGTGCCACGATGTCAGCCAACTCTTTTAGCACTCTTGGCTGCATTCCATCTGGGGCAGCTGACTTGTGGATGTCCAGCCTCTCAAGCTGTTCCCTCACAAGATCTTTGCCAATTATAGGCATATGATTGCCCTTACCCTGGTAGTCCTACATCCTGTCAGGCAGCGTGATCCCTTTGGGCCAGTGGAAAACCAATGCAAAGTAAGCATTGAGGAGATCAGCTTTTTCCTGGGTGTCAGTTGTCAGCTGCCCCGTTTGGTTCAGCAAGGGTCCGATGTTGCCCTAGTTTTTTTTCCCTGACTTCCCACATATTTGAAGGACTTTTTTATTGTCCTTGATTCCCGTAGCCAGTTTGAGCTCAGTCTCAGCCTTGGCTTTTCTGGTCCACTCCCTGTAGGTGTGGGCCAGTGCTACATAATCCTCCTTAATGCTAGTTCCCGACTTCCATCCCTTATAAGCTTCTCTTTTCAGATCCAAGAGATCCATGAATTCCCTATTGAGCCAAAGGGGTCTCCTGGCCCTTTTGCTACGTTTCCTATGGGCCGGAACAGACTTTCCTTGTGCTTTTAGGATCACGTCCGTAAGGAGCGACCACTCATCATGGACTCCCTTCCCTGTCAGATCATGGTCTCAGGGCCTCAACAACCAACCTCCTGAGCTTGTGAAAGTCAGCTTTCCTAAAGTTGAGGTACATTGCTAACTGATTTGCTAGCTTTGCAATGGATAGAGAAAGTGATCAACTTGTGATCACTATCACCAAGCTTCCCTTCAATCCTCAGGTTGCTGACTAAATCATCCCCTTTGGCCAGCACCAAATCCAGCAGCACCTTACCTCTTGTTGGCCCGTAAACTTCTTGAGTCAAATAGATCTCATCAATGCAAGTGAGGAAGCTACGCGACTGATCAGATTTAGCTGAATGCTCTTCCCATGAGATGTCAGGGTGGTTGAAGCCACCCATGATGACCGTGCACTGAAAGCATGCTACCCCTGCCAGTTCCCTAGCAAATTCCTGGTCAAGCTCTTCCTCCTGGTTAGCAGGTCTCTAATAGACTCCTACAGTTATCATGTTCTCCCCGTATTTTAACCCAGAGGGTCTAAAGTCTCCCTCCTTGGATGCCAATCTCTGCTTGTACGGAAGCGTACTGCTCCTTCTCATAGAGAGCTACACCCCTGCCCTTCCTCCTAACGTGATCCCTCCTGTACAAGGTATAGCCATCAATACCTGTGGTAAAACATATAAGAATTTAATTGTTCCACTGAAGCCACTAAGACTGGTCATGTACTTAAAGGTGATCATATGCTTAAGGTCTTCCAGGATGGGGACCTAAACAAGCTGAGATAACTTCAAGGATTTATGAGGAGCATCTATACGGAGTAAGAAAGCACCATTTGTATAGTTACGTTTCTGAGGACACTACCTTGGGCCAAATCCTACCATGATTTAAACTCAAGCAACATGCCAGGAGGGGTTCACAGGACAGGGGTGTATGAAACCTCACAAAAGCAGAAGTCTCCGAATCACGTTTCTAGGGTGAACATCTGTGATTGTCAAATCAACATTTGCTTTCGCTCGGTATTCTCCAGCACAGAATTTGTTTTTAAGAAAAAGTCAGCTTTTGGGAATCGTTCATGTATGTCAGTGAACTCCTTGATGGTGCCTTTGTAATGCATGCTTAGGAGGTTAAAGAAACAAGACATTTAAAGAGAAATTAAAATTCAAGTTAAAAAAAGATGGATTATATGGAGTAAAATTTGGAGACCTGTAGGTTCGATAAGAACTGAGGGCTTTATTCTTATAGCCAGCACATCTGAGGTCGCTGCGGGAAGGTACTTCCTAGTGGGTGCTGCATGAAAAGAGCTGAGGTGGTGGATGCGGAGAAGCTGTGTTTTGACTCTATCATGCAGGATGCACTTTTCTTCTTCCACATGAAAGAAAAATGCACATTAAAAACTGAAAATGTTTTCTCAATGTCCTATAACTGTCTCTATACAAGCAAACAAAATGAGATCTTAAGCTCTCCCTTTTGATCTCTATGCAGAGAACTTTCATGCAGGCAGCTACAACATGAAAAGAGATTTCTTAATGGCTACATGAAAGGGAAACCTGGTTTGAACATCAGAAATACTGATCCCTTCATCTAACATTATTAATTGGTTTGTAGTTTTTCTAAATAGATTCTTTCCCATAAAAAAAAAAAAAGTAACCTCAAAATCAGATGCTGCAAAGGAATCCAATAAACATAGCATCACAATATGGGTAGGGACCCGTTTCCTAAGGTAGACATATTCTTACAAATAGTTATTTAAATATCTTTTTACTTGTTCTGGTTTAGAGTGGTGTGTTATCAAACTGCAGATGGTATAATGCAAGGTGTACAAGCGCATAGTTCAGTGATTACAAAAGGTACAGGATATAAGCTCTGGAAGTAACCAGATAACTACGCTTTAAAATATTCCAGTCCATATTTTATGTTAATTTTCATGCACATCACATTATCCCAATGCAGCAGCTGTGCTGTAAACCAAGACACACTTCTATACATGATGGATTGTTTCTCATTAATGTAGCCTCATCATCTTTTTAATCAAAACCAATCAAATTAAGTCAATCCAAACCTCCACTTGTTAGCTAAAACAGGATAACCTGTCTGTAGAAAGCCTGTGCATCTTGCACATCCGGCAGGAATGCTGGGGAAATTTCTTCCATCAAAGAATATCAGCATGTTGAGATTTTCAACTAAGACTGTGCAGCTCCCAAATTTCTTTTTATTTGCTGGCTTACATGGCCGTTCTGGAGATGAAACGTATTTTGCTGCCTCTTTTGTAGACAGTGCTATTTTTGTAGCCAAGACTTTACCCTGTGATTAGTTATGACCTGTGAAAATGAACTAACCAAGAGGCAAATCTGAGGTCTTTAGCATGGTTTGAGTCAAATAGACTCAGCCAGCCAGGGACTATCACGCCCCCGGAATTCCTCAGATCCTTTGTTTGCATCCTTGTGGACACTATTCCGGTACATGCAATTAAACATCTGACTACTTTGAACTTCTCAAGCTTTGTCAAAGTAAAAAGCACCTCCAAGCCTTTCAGAAACCACTGGAGAGGGGAAGGGAGAGGCATACAGTTAGGAACGGTGGCTAGGAGGGACAGGCAGTGGCAGTGGGGATGGGGGAGCAAATGCAGAGCGTAAGGAGGGAAGGCAGGCCAGGGTGGGGGTGAACATCACCAGAAGTGAGAAAGGGGCCAGTGTGGGACCTACACACGTACCGATGGAAAAGCAGAGAGAGGAAAAGGACTAGTGGGACTGTAGAAGGGTAAGGGTAACCAGGAAAGGGAAATGAAGCCAGTGGAGAAGGGGTGAGGAAGGAGGAGAGCTACTGAGATGCCAAAGAGGGACCAAGGTGAATGGCAGGTAGACAACATTACAACCCCCCCACCACACATATGCAGGTAGACTCCCAGCCCTGGTGCAGGGTCCGAGCTGGCTAGAACGTGCCCACGTCCCAATCCCGGCTCCTCTTGGTGGCAACTAACATGGTATTTCGAACTCCTGCAAAGTGCTGGGCAGGCAGCTTTGCAAATAGGCATTCTCCGATTTTAATCCACAGATGAGTTGCAGCAGAAGCACCACAAATGTCTACACACGGCTCAGCAAGTCGTCTGGAATTATTACCTCTGGGGGCAATAGGGCTGTGCAGTCAACCTTGCCCATTCAATCCTTGGCTTCTCTCCGGGAACTGCCAACGGGACTCACGGGTGAGCCCCTTGCGATCGTGCTTTTGTGAAGCTTTGTTGGAACTAGACTGAGACCACTTACAGATTTCCATTTTTACATCAAATTCACTTGAACTTCTTCAGCGCCCAGCACTAGCTCTATTTCAGACAGCAAGAAGTCCGAGTCTGTATCTCAGCTTCCCTTAAGAAAAGTCTCCGTTTGTATCTTGACTGGAAAGCGTGTTTCTTTTCAAATGATCACTGTCAGCGGCCCAACTAAATGTGTCAAGGAAACAATATTATAAGGAACTGATAAATGTTAAAACCTTTAAGAAGATTATAGGAATGAGAAGCATAATTGAGTATCACTGCCGCAGGCAGGGAAGTTGTTCAAGAATTCTGATCAGCATAAATTCAGCATGCATCTCATTTCTTCGCTGCACAACGAGCAAACAAGTGGCTTCAGGAAAGGAAAGGAAAAGCTTTCCTTCTGCCTCAGTGCTTGCTTACTGTGGAGTATGGAAATTGCCATACCATCTCAGATCAGTGGTTCATGGGGTTTGTTATCTTGTCTGAACGCTGATCGGAGCCGTTGCTAGAAAAAAAGATACGCCTGAGAAAGGTGCAAAAATCTCTGCAAGGTACAAATAATCGACTCTTTTGCTCGCAGTGGAAACAGGTTCCTAATTTCAGAAGCTTATCCACTGCAATTTCATAAATCAGTTTGTTTCAGTACCTCCTCGCTGAACAATATACTCTCATCTACACGCTGAGAGGCCGAAGTTCCCTTTGTCTAAATGGATGAACACATGGAAATAGAAACATTTCATGGAAAATGATATGCTCTTGCATATGTCTTGTCTTCAGCCTTTTTTTTAATAACCTGCATTTACCTTTAAGGATCTCTCTCTCTCTGTTTCCTACCTCACTAGTAGCAATAGATGCTGTAGCCATTGGACTGACTCCCCACTGTCTGCAACTCACAGCTCTCAGATTTGTCAGGGAACTCTCCTCCTAAACATTTCCAGCTATCCTTTACCTATTGTAGGGCTATCCAGCCAGCAGCCCTCAGGCTGCATGTGGCCCATAAGGGGTTGAGTTGAGGCCCACAGGCTCCTGCCCAGCCACCAGCTCCTCCAGTCTCAGGGCTCCCCCCTCCATCCTCCAGCTTCTGTATTTTGTACCAACCCCAGGGGGTGGTACTGCATGGCATGGTATGACATGGGGAGCTCAGGGTGAGGCGGGGACCACGTGGCACATGCGGGGCACCTGCGTAGGATCATTGCAGTGACAGGGGGGTGCAGCAGAGAGATGTCTATGAGGCATGTGGCCTGGGGACCCGTGACCCCCACTGGCGAGGCCTGCAAGGGCACGCAGACTGCAGTCGTTTAGAAATTGGACAGACCTGATCTATTATATACCCCGTCTATGACTTCCAAGCAATAATGCCATCTTCTGGAACCTCGATGCCACAGGAATGATCTGCCTGTCTTGAAAAGTGGGCCTAGCCTTCACTATACCTCAGCCTCTCCCTTCATGAGACCGGCTTCCACCACTGAAGGTCAGGAGCAGCCAGCTCTGAGGCGAAGCCACCCCACAATCTCCGATATTCTGCCTCTAAGTAATTCAGTCCTGTAGCTCTGGCCTCAAGGGGATGCACTTGGGCCCCAAGAGTCGGAAGCTCTGTACATGCTGCAAATGCACAGGTGGCTAAACCTCGAGCCAAGCAGTTGCCCATCCTGCACTCTGTGCAGCCAGGTGGATAGTCCCCACCTGGACCACTCTCCTGCTCATTTTCTACAGCCATGACTTGCCCTGAAGGCTACACTTTGCAGGTCTGTTAGTTTGGCTTAGATTAGTTCCAAGCTAAGGTTCTTTGCTTTTAATGTCTTGATCCCGGAGTCTGAAATCTTATGCGTGGGAACGGCTTGTGCCCACGACTTGTAAACTCATCTCCCCCAGGGAAATCTGTGGCACTTCTGCCTAAGCTAGATGCATCTGAAGGGCACCTGAACAGGGTAGTACTGCTGGTCTGATGGGGAGGATTTGCTTTCATCCACTAAGCAAGTCACCAAGCAGGCACAGCTCCATGCAGTCCAGACACCCATGGACTCCCTTCACGCCACTGACTCCTTCTTTGCTAGAGGCCTCTTTTTGCTCCACTTTACAATATTTAGTCTTGCAAGACAAAAAGCAAGAAAGGACCTGATGCTCTAAGGTGCAAGGCAACATAAACTCCCATTTAACTCAACAGGAGTGGAGTGCTGAGTATCTGAGGCCATTATCCAGAACAAAATCTGACCCAGAGTGTTCCCTGGGAAGACAGGGGTTCACATGTAGATCCCAGGCTCCAGCATAATATAGGAAAGAGCTTCTTTACCATGCAATTGGGAGAGTAATTAAAACAGGATCATAGGAAAGTAGGACCAGAAGCGACCTCATGAGGTTATCAGGGGTGACCACCAGTATCTGGGGAAACGTTTGTTCACCAGAGCGCCCCAAGGGATGGCGACTAGGTCGAATGGTCATAAACTACTACAAGACCGTTTCAGGCTGGACATAAGGAAGAATTTCTTTACTGTCCAAGCCCCCAAGGTCTGAAACAGCCTGCCACCGGAGGTGTTCAAGCGCCCACATTGAACACCTTCAAGAGCAAACTGGATGCTCATCTTGCTGGGATCCTATGAACCCGGCTGACTTCCTGCCCTTTGGGCAGGGGGCTGGACTTGATGATCTTCCGAGGTCCCTTCCAGCCCTAATGTCTATGAAATCTATGAAATCTAGCTCAGACCCTTGCTGAAGGCAGGACCATCCCTGACTAAACCCACCCCAGCTAAGTGTGCCAACTTGCTCTTAATTGCACACTCCCAGGTCTCCACACAGACCAGCCCGAGTGGTGCTGGCAAGGCAAGGAGCTGCTCTGGGGCCGGGATCTCGTGGCTGTGACAACACAGGGACACAACCGGGGGCAGAGCTGCAATCCGCTGCGTGCATGCGCCTGCCCACGGGACCCATGCTTGTTGCAGAGGTGTGCGGGAAGCAGATTGCGGCTCTACGCCGGCTTTGGCCCTGCACTGTCACCGCTGCAAGATCCCGGCCCCGGAGCATCTCCCTGCCCAGCTGCATGTCCTGCCAGTGCCACTCAGGCTGGGCTCCATGGAGACCCTGGGAGCATCCCGCCATCATAGCCCCGAGTCGTCACGAACACACCACTCCTGGGGTCTCCAGGGAGGGGATGCTGGGAGTCTGCCATGGGCCCGATCCAGCTCACAGGCCAGACTTGTCCACCCCTGCCCTACAGCCACAGAGAACAGTCTAATCTCCATCCCCTCTATAATTACCCTCCAGGTATTTGAAGACTTCTTAAATCCTGCCCCCCCCACCTTTACTCTTCTCTTCCCCAGACTAAATAACCTTAGTTCTTTCGGTTTTCTCCTAAGTCATGCTTCCCAGGCCTCTAATCATTTTCTTCACTCTCCGCTGGACCCTTCCCAATCTATCTTTCTTGCAGCATGGAGCCAACACTCGACACCGTACTCCAGGTGAGGCCTCACCAGTGCTGAATAAACTGGAAGAATCCACTAAATACCAAAGTATAAAGTCTCATCTTGGCATATAGTAACAGAAAAGCAAAGCATCAACATTAAAGCATGGGATCGGTTTCCTTGAACATTCACAGAAATTCAGAAGAAATGGTTCAAAGTGCAGTTCTGTCCACATAAAAATTATCCTAATTTTCACTCTTGTAGAAGAATTTTTGCATGTTCTGCTAGGGTATGGGACTCCCCCCTTCCTCTCCCCGTCCCTAACAGGAACGTGTGTGTGTGCACTCAGGCTGAAGCGCTCAAAAGGTCATGCAAGTATTTCAGCCATTTGTCATCTTTAATTTTCCAGGCTTGTACATATAGTACTGAGAAGATCACCAAATATGATCACATGAGCTCATCTTAAGGAAAGAAGCCAAAGGATTGACTTGTGGACCTGGGCCAAATCACGCCTTGGACAGACCCCAGACTGTGCAGGGGCTCAAACATCTGTTTGTAAGCACAGAGCCGCCCATGGACTTTCAGAGAGAACTCAGTTTGCAGATCAGTGATACAAGAGGTTTCTGTGCATGGGTTTCAGATGCCCAAGTCAAAAGACTTCATCAAAGAAGACTCAGCAGGAGACCACTTTAGGACTTTAAAGTGGACCTAGCACACTGTGAAGAGCTTTTACTCACACAAGCAATTTTACTCACTGGAATCACCTGCATTAGGGCTCTCTGGTATAAAAGCTCATTGTACAGTATGCCTCCAAATTATTATTTCTTCTTGACCATGCTGTTCAGATGGTGGTTCTTGGTGTATAGTTTGGTGTGTTGAAGGCCCCACTGTTCTAGGTGACGTACAAACAAAAAGCACATTACTCCTGCCCCAGAGACTGTTTTAGAGATTAAAATCTGTCAAATCACATACTATATCCCACTGCCTATGCAGATGGGTATTTACAGTACCTTTTCTGGTGCCTCACTAGCCATGTCTCATATGACATCTGTCAAACATCATTCCGCTTGCATGTTACAGCCTCCTCTGACTTTACCGTGCCATTCTGACTGGAAGCAACTGGGCCAAATCTTTAGTTGGCTTCGAGGCACCAGTGCAGTAAAACTAATCATACATTAAATGAATGTACAGGCAACAGGATCCGATTCTTACCTCGATTGCATCAGTAAAGAACAGAAGGAAAGCTCTGGATTTCATGGAGTCACTGAAGTACCGCGGAGCAGAATAAACGGTGTGATCAGAATACGGCTCCTTACAGGCACCCTGCGCCACAGCTAGCAATAGACTATCTCATTGGTCAAGTGAAATGTGTGTTAAGAACCACCTCGACTGTCCTATTATATTTCATCAACTATCAGCACAAAGACAACACCTCTTACGAAGAGAAATACCATTAAACTTTTCTTATTACTTCTCCAGGAAGATAATATCTGGAGCCTATTCAATCTATTGTGGTATGCAGCCTGCATACATTTCATTTCAAAAGCGAGTATTATCAACTGCTTTCCAAAAGCTAATTTTCATATTTCCAAAATAACGCTTAAGACATTGACTTTCATGACTTCCTACCATTCTCAAAAGCCAATCTCCTCCTGTGTACAATCAAGAAAAATCTCTGCATAAGTTCAGAGTCTTCAGCTGTTAAAAATGCTCTGCAGCAGCAACTTGAAGGACAAATTATAATAAATGTTGCAAAAGGAGATATAATAGGCTGAGTTCTGTGGTAAGTTGATGTGAAAATAGAAAATATGCCACCATTCATTCTTAGTCACTTCCCTGCAATGTTGATTGAATTTGCTGAAGGCCAATTTCAGCAGAAAATATGAAAGCCGAAGACCATCTAGTAATTAAGATGAACTTTTCTGTTAAAGCTTCAGTTGAAGCTACTGCCTTCGTTTATTAAAACAGACCTTGTGCCACCAACAGTATTAGCATAAGTGCCCTCACATTTCCTGCCTGTAAGATCCATCAGCTCGGACTTCCTTATTATTTCAAATCTTGTGTTGACATCAGTGCCATTCACAACCTTGTGAGAGTCCGTTCACCAGCTTTTTCCTTGATTTGTGTCTAAAGAACACTTAGATGACTCACAGTTCTCTGTGATCGAAGCTCAAGGGGACAGAGGTGGGAAGAGAAACCCAAGGGAAAAAAGACTGCACTTAATAAAGTAAAATAACATTAAAGTGAAGAAAAGTCAAAGAGAAAACGTAATAAGATGCTTTTTTGCTTTTTTTTTTCAGAAATGCTATGCAATAAAAAGAAAAACCCAACAATTTTCTGTTCTATTCATTACTGAAAGCGACTGAAGAGGTCAGTTATGAAAACCATATTAGATGGGGCTTCCTGTAAGTGCTAAATGCTTCCTTGGGACTGCCAACCCATATGAACAGACCAGCGCGCATCAAGGTAGAGAGCACTCTTCACAAAAGATTAATACGCCTGATTTAAGGATAAAGCACCCCTGGAGACAGAAGTAACTGCTGGAAATGAGTCCCATTTAAAAGTTCTTGCAAGGTATGAATGCAAAGTTTTACCTGTTCTCATTGTGTAGAAGTGTGCACCTTGGGAACAGCCGCTGGAGAAGGACAGGCAGGAGATGTCCTCAAATACTGACGGAGATTTCCCAAAAGCACATCTCTGCCCATTCATCTGTGACTTTACAGTGTCCCCACGCAATGGTATTGGGGAGATCCTCTCTAGAAAACTAATGACAGATCTCAAGGACTCTGCACTTTGGGATCTGCACCTTTCCACTGTCCTTCCAACTGGTGTGCCCTGCTACTACCCGGAAACAAGAAATGGTATATCACAGAGCACCCAGGGGTTCATAGGAAAAAACCCTTCCTCCTCAGCCATCTAGAGATTCCCAGAGCACAACTTAAAGGTACTTGGGTGTTGGCTCTAAGCAATTAAAGATCATTTGGAATATTTCCATAAATTCTGGTTCCAAAAGTAGATGGGGTCAGGGATACTCCAGAGATGATATCTCGTGTCTCCTAGGAAAAGAAAGTGAAATCACCCTCTCGCAATTGCTGAAGGCAGCTCAAAGTGCTACAGTGATCTGTGGTCAAAGGGAAGGTGGTCACTAAGAAGCAAAGCTTTTGACCCTCCGCAGTGGAAAGCCCCAGACCGACCTTCTTTGCAGGTCTTCAGACTCTGAGTATTTACAGTTCAGGGAGTTGCTCCAGGCAAATCACTGACATCCTAAGTAATTCAATACCTAGCAATTCTGAAGTTTTACCTTTCTTAATCTGTGGTTCTCTTCTGAAAAGTTAATTATAAAATGGCCCTGTGGCGGCCCATATCTAGTCTTTCAGGTGCCAGTTCATCAGCAACAAGACATTTAGCCACCTGCTTTCATGTTGGGTACAAGTTTAAGTGCTCGGCTGAGCTGGGGCCCTGAATAATTTCAAGATCCAACAGGGCCAATTTACAAATGTAGGCCAAGATTTTCAAAACTATTGACTGTGAGCATCTCAATTTTGGGGGGGGTCCATCTTGAGACACCTTAAAGAGACCCGATTTTCAGAGGGCTAAGTGATCAGATTAAATACTTGCTAATATTTTCCAGGTTTGGCAGCCAACACTTCAGGTCCTCCAAATGAATAACTACTTTTGAAAATCTTGGCTATTTTTTCTAATTAAGAGTGATGCAAACTCAACAGGGGATGTGAGAGTCCTTCCTATTTCTCACATTATAACCAGTAACGATGGCTCGAAAGCCCTCAAAGCATCTTTAGCGATACCCAATTGAAACCTAGTAAACAACTGCTTTGATGAATGAATTACAACTCACTCACTCATTGCTGTCCGGCTCTACAAGGCTAACAAGGCTAACAGTAGCATCAGAAATGTGTGTAATGTATTACTGAAGCTAGCCATGACTGAATATATGCGGGGAGCTGAGCACAACTGAATGAGATGCCATTTTATATTTAAAAAGAAATGCTCTCATCTGAAGCTATTAGGTCAGACAGCACTAACATACCCTTTCCTGCCAGATCACTATAAGCACAAGGCTTTACCATGCCAATGGCTACAGTCCAACCACTTCATCTTGCCAAACTTCAGCCTGTCCTTCAAACATTGTTTAAGTGCTACTGTCAATAGGTGCACGTGTGCAAAATAAGGTTTTCAAATTCTGCTATCGAGTTCAGTCAAAATCAGTCGACCGTAACACTCAAAGATACTCCCCCCCCCCCCCCCCCCCCCCCCCCCCAGCAGTCTCTCTCTTTTTTCCCCTCTCTCCTCACTTCAAAACTTCAGGCTGTCTTTGGCATCACAACTGAACCAAGCCACATCATCAGTATTCCCAAGATGGAAAGATTTAAAAAAAAAATCATAAGTCAGGTAGCCCCTGTAGTTCACCCAAAAAAACTTGAAATATGTCTGAGCTCCCCCTATTCACCCCAAGTAGGAGAGAGACAATTATACTGTTGGCACATCTCTCAAATGTCTAGAGGGATTTAAAGATTTCAGCTCCCGAAGCAGAAGCTGTAGTAGAGAACCCAACCTAGTTCAAATGACAAAGATTTGCATAAAATGCTATTGGCCAGAGCAGCCAGCATTTCTAACTAGTGAACTCTGTGCCATCCCCAGCCCAGCCATTAATTATGAATGCTGCAGCCCCAAATTCAGTACAGTCTCCCCAGCTTTCCATTTGTCCATGTGTCCCCTTGACCACACCTCTGCTACTCTGCCGCTCTGGGATTCTTCACTTCCTACAGATCTGGGAAGGAGGCAGGGTATCCCAAGGGCCGTCACATTAGTAACATCACCAGTAACGTGTTTTTGGCTGCAACACAAATCTCCAGCCCTCGTGAGAATTTAAACTCTGGTGGACAAAACACTTTGATTGGCTGTCTTCACACTCCCCTGCCCCCTGAAGTAGAGCTGCCAATCAGGGGGGTGGCAGGGACGTGCCAGAACCTTTTCTGTTTCCTTCTTTCTGCTCACTTTCCCCCCTTCCCTTTTCCCTGAAAGCCCAGCAGCTTTGCTTCTTCCACCCTTCAGTGAGAAATGAGGTTGATTTCCCAGCTTCTCTCTGCAGCACAGTGCCTGGGAAGGTGTATAAGAGATGTGAAGCAGGCCTGTGCAAAGCGGCAAGGATTCAAGTCAAATTTGACTGAATCGAATCAGAACAGTGATTCAATTCGGTGATTCGAATCACTGTCCCGATTTGATTTGGCCGAATCAGATCCGAAGATTCAGTGCTGCTTCAGAGATCCGGCCATAGACTAAACAGGCAGCAGTCCTCCACAACGCTGGACACAGTTGCCTCCAGCTGGTAGGTCTGTTGTGGTTGGTGGAGGGGGGAGGAAAGGGGCCGGGGGGGGTGCAGATCAATGCCCCCACAGCGAGGGAGGGATTGGGGCTGGGACCCAGGCTGGGGCAAGTGCTGCCCAGGGAAGGGATGGGGTGGCTTGCACCGCTGCACGCTGCTGGTCTGGGAGCTGCTCATCATAGTATCGTAGTAGCTAGGGTCAGGAGGGACCCGAACAGATCATCTAGCCCAACCCCCTGCCACAGGCAGGAATGAATGCTGGGTTCACAAGACCCCAGACAGGTGATTGTCCAACCTCCTCTTGAATTTGCCCAAGGTAGGGGCGAGGACCACCTCCCTGGGAAGTTGGTTCCAGATTTTGGCCACCCTAACTGTAAAATATTGCCTTCTGATCTCCAACCTAAACCTATTCTCCATCAGCTTATGACCATTGTTCCTCGTCACCGCAGGTGGTGCTGGGGAGAAAAGAGCTCTGCCTATTTGCTGTAGATCCTCCCTGATGAGTTTGTAGGCAGCCACCAGGTCCCCCCTCAGCCTCCTCTTGCTGAGGCTGAACAGGTTCAGGTCCCTCAGTCTCTCCTCATAGGGCCTGTCCTGTTGCCCTCTCACCAAGAGGGTGGCCCTCCTCTCAACCCTCTCCAGGCTGGCCACATCCCTTTTGAAGTGCGGCGCCCAGTACTGGACGCAGTACTCCAACTGCGGCCTGACCAGTGTCGCATAGAGGGGGAGGATCACCTCTGTGGACCAGCTTGAGATGCACCTTTGGATGCATGACAAGGTCTGGCTGGCCTTGTGGCAGAAATGCCACCGTCTGTGTCCCTCTCCAGAAGTCTGTCTCTGCCAGCGTGAGAGGCTGGTGTTGAATTCCTCAGGGCGGGGGATCTTCCTCCCTACCGACATGACAAAGCCTGGTGCCTCGGATGTGGATGCTCTGGTCACCTGGGGAGGGGGAGGGAAAAGCCCCACTTGGCCCAGGTGACCAGTGATGCTTTTTAAACTGGTTGGCTAGTGGCCAGCACTGGCAGCTTCGATTGGACCAGGCTGCTGAGGTCAGAAAGGTTATTTAAAGGCCCAGTCCAGGAAGAAGGCAGCCATTAGCCATGCAGTCATCGAGGTGAATCTGAAACTGGGAGAGGAGCTTCACCATCTGAAACAGGGTCTCTCCTCATCACCGCATGCTCAAAGAGTGCCCTGCCTCCAGAGGAAAACTCCAACCACCTCTGGACGATGCGTGTGAGTAAGCTACTCGAGATTCGACTACATATTTAGCTTACAGTAACTCAGATGCATGATCAAAAGGCTACCTCAGCCATACTGGTTTGCTGTATGGGATTCCTCTGATATTCCTCTGACGTTGCTCTACCTTTTACCTATTTCTGCCCTACCCCCTGTAATCAATAAAGTGCTCCTTTGTGACCGGTGTGGGAGACTTATTGAGGGGTGGGTCTAAGTTATGCCGAGGAGGCCCCTTAGGTCTGTGGACTAAGGGAGGCTTTCCTATTCAGCCCCTGACTTGGGAAAGTGCCCCAAGTGCCTGTATCAGGTCTAGGACCCATTGGACGATCAGGCCTGTGTTTTCCAAGGTGCGCAGAGCCAGAATTGAGTCCAGAGCCTTGGATGGTGGCAGCGGGAACCCCAGGCTAGCAGGTGTGCTCCAGGGAAGGGGTCGGCCGGACGGGAGGCACCCCAGGGAGGCACTCGGAGCCTGGAAGGTGGTCGGGCGCGGGGAGGTGGGCGGCTCAAGGCAGGAGCGCCCCCTACTGGCCTGCTATAGACCTTGCTGGCTGCGGTCTGGCATTGGCAGCTCATGTTCATCCTGGAATCAGTAATGACTCCAAGATCCCTTTCCGCCTCTGTGCTTTCAAGAAGGGAACTCCCCAGCCTGTTTGTACGCTGTGGATTCCTTCTCCCCAGGTGCAGCACCCTGCATTTGTCTACATTGAACCCCATCCTATTCTCATCTGCCCACTTTTGTAGTCTGCCTAAATCTAGTTGCAGCCTCTCTCTCCCTTCAAGTATGTCCACCTCGCCCCACATCTTAGTGTCATCAGCAACTTGGACAACGTGCTTTCCACCACCTTGTCCAAGAAGCTGATGAAGATGTTAAACAGTGCGGGCCTGAGGACCGAGCCCTGGGGTACCCCACTGCTCACATCTCACCAGGTTGAGTACAACCCGTCCACCACTACTCTCTGGGTGCGCCCCATGAGCCAATTTTTTACCCATCCAACTGTGCAGGCATCAATCACTTAATTTATTGATGAGGATGGGGTGAGAGACAGTGTCAAAGGCCTTCTTAAAGTCTAGAAAGACTATGTCCACAGCGACACCATCATCCAAGGATTTAGTTACCTGGTCATAAAAGGCAATCAGGTTGGTCTGGCAGGACCTGCCTTTGGTGAACCCATGCTGATTGCCCCTGAGCATGATCTCCCCTGCAGGCCCCCCACAGATAGGCTCCTTGATGATCCTCTTCAAGAGCTTCCCGAGCACCGAGGTGAGGCTTACAGGCCTATAATTACTTGGGTCCTCCTTCCTCCCCTTCTTAAAAATAGGGATCACATTAGCCAGTTTCATGTGGCAGCTTATCCAGTGGCTCTCGCCGCTGCTCCCACCACCAGTCTGGGAGGACATGGGGTGGGGACGCATGCCCCAGGATCTGCACAGGGCAGGCAGGGCTGGGGCTGCACCAGGTGAAAAGCATAAGGTGCTGGGAGTGGCGGCTATGCCCCCTCGCTGCTCACCCAGCTGGTGTGGGGCCATGCAAGACTGAGCCCCTGTGCTGCCTCTGGACAAGCAGTAGCTTCGCCCCAGCTGGGTGAGCGGCGGCAGAGCATGCGGGAGGGAGCAGGGGGGTGGCTGTGCTCTGCAGGGTGGGCAGAGCCAGGGCTGTGCTCCAGGAGGCTACTCCCAGTCGCCTGCTGCTGGGTTGTGCTCTGCGGGACACGTGGAG
Organism: Alligator mississippiensis; assembly: GCF_030867095.1. Classification (NCBI taxonomy): domain Eukaryota; kingdom Metazoa; phylum Chordata; order Crocodylia; family Alligatoridae; genus Alligator; species Alligator mississippiensis. Next base: position 8,769,077 of record NC_081828.1, read on the forward strand.
CCAGGGCTGCACTCTGGGCGACAAGCCCCCGCTGCCAGGCTGCACTCTGTGGGGCGGGTGGAGCTAGGGCTGTGCTCGGGGCTGCAGCTCCACCCAAAAACATGTTACTGGTGATGAAACTATGAAAGCTGACAATACTGCACTGGTGTATTTTGGAAGTTATGAGCCATTCAAAGCAGGGTCTTAGATTGGAAATACGCAAGACAATTTAATTTGCAGCAGTTGCTCCCACTTTGACAACAACAAAATAAATAGGGATTACCACAGACTTCATACACTGACAATGCTGCCACTTGCAGTTAGCAACAAAGTGAGAAAGTAAAAGTAAACAAGAATGGAAAGGAGCAAAAAAGCTATCATTTACTAAGAGTTTCTGAACAATCCTGACAACTTAAGGGAAACAAAGAGAAGGTTACTTAGGTATATCAAAAAATAGGTAATAGCTGCAATGTGAGATCTGTGGCTAAATTAATAATTACAAAACATTCTTTATGAGTTAGAAAGCTAAAGGAAAAATGTACCTATCATTTGGGCCCAGAATCAGCAAAGTGTTGGCTTCAGTGGGTCTTAAAAATATTCCTAGGGCCCCAATAAAACAGTACAATTATTGCCCTGTTGAACGGAACCTCGGATCCAGTGTTTCTGGGAATCCTAAAGGGCTTCAATCAAAGCACTTCATGGAGAAGGAGGTGGTTGTTCAAAATTCAAACTTAGATCTGGATCTGTATTTGAATTTTGCAAACAATTGTTAATTTTTAAATTAGACAAACTAAAAACCTTGCTCTGACAACTCCCCCAAATCCAAACCTAGAGGCAATCAGTGCAGCATTAACTCTTCTCTAGGGAAATCTGAATTGTTCCTTCAAGCAGGCTGCATGTCTTAGTCAGAAAAGTGATTTGGCCTGCCTAGGAGGACTGGACCAGCTGAGGAAGATAACCGGCCAGCCTAGAGGAAGTTAAAGGTTCCCAGAAAAGGGAGCTGGAGGGAGAGAGAGAAGGAAGGCTGCAAGGCTAGGGGTTGCAGTGCTGAGCCAGAGCACTCTTTCAGGATCTGGGAAAAGACCAAAAGTTTTGAGAGAATTGTTTATGTATGTGCTTAGTTTATCAGTTACGCCGTGTCCTGTAGGGCAAGTTTGCCCAGGGAAATATAAGACTGTATTGTGTAAACCGACAACCTGCTACACAAGAATGCGGGCAGCTTCAAGTGAACGCCAGCAATGGAGGAGACAGGAGACTGGGTGAAGGGGCTGGAGGGGCTACAGCAACAGTTCCAGCAGCTCCGACTACAGGTGCAGTGGTTCCACCAAGAGCAGCAACAGCACGTGAAGAAAGTGACAAAAGAAGTCCTGGAGAGACGGCTGATTTCCCAGGAGGAGAGCGAGGAGAAACTTGATGCGATAGAGATGAAGCTGCTGGGACCCACTGAAGAAAACACAGCTCACAAAGAGACTCACATCTAGCAAAACCCTCCTGGAAGCAGGCCAGATGTGGGGGGGCAGAAAAAGATGAAGGAGGACGGACCACTAACTGAGCAGAAGCAAGCCAGTTGCAGTTATAAAAAGCAGACTAAGCTCCCTTGTGGGAAAAGGAGAGGGCAGAACAACAGAAATAAAAAAAAATGAGGAATGGTGGGAAAGGAATAGGAAAGCCGTAGAAGACTTAGCTACAGCTGAGAGAGCATGGGAGGGAAAGTTGCTTTCTGCTGATAGAGCAAGGGAAGAGTCAGAGCAGCAGCTGGATGAGATCCTGGCTCTCCCAGAGCAGACATTGCTTTCTATTTTCCCAGAGGTCCTGGTCTCCTCCAAGCCAACCTACAGTGAGGGGCTACAAGAACTTAAAGAGCCAACTCTGGGATTGCTAAAGCAGCAGAGGGCAAGGATCAGGTTGTTTGATTCAGCACTTAGAACACAACACACAAAAGAAGCTCAGAGCATTTTACAAGCCCAATGTGAGCAATACCGAGCCACACTGACTGAGGCAGAAGGAATTCTCCAAGCATTGCAGGGAAGCGTAGAGAAGGGGGAACAGGCATGGACAGCAAAATTAACTGTGTCCAAAAGGAAACTTAAGAAGGCCCAAACCCAAGTGCAATCTCTAGAAGAAGCTGTGCAGAAGTTGAAAAGAGAGCTGCAGAATGCAGACCACTTAAAAGGCATATACCTCTCTCCTGGAGGCATAGCTACAAGTACACTCAGAGACAGCTGATTCTGAATGCCAAAGCTACCTGGGGGATGTAGGGGCATTGAAGCAACTCTTAGCTGAATCCTAGGAACAGCTGGAAGCAGTGAAAACAGAAGCCCAGCAGACCCAAGAGGTTCAAGAGTTGAACAGGCAATTGAGCCGGGAGCTTCAGGGGTTTGGTGCCAAGATCAATCAGGTGAAGGGGAGACAGGCAAGAGATGGAAAGCCTCAAGCTGAAGTTGGAGGACCCAGATGCTCAAGTCAACCAAAAAACAGACGGACTGAGTAAGGAGCTAGCAAGGCTCACCACCCAGGACGAGGCCTCCCAAGAGGAGAGACTTAAGTTATCAGAGCAGGAGAAGGCTGAGCACCACCACCACAAGCAGATGGAGGCAGAGGTGGCATCCTTGAAGAGCAAAATCTGGCAGTTAGAGGCTGAGCAAGAGGCCAAAGTGAGGTCAGCTCCAAGGCAAGAGACATAGAGTCCTCCTAAGGGAGGTGGGACAGAGACTAAGAGGGTAGAGGACTGTAACAGGGAGCTCCAGGCTCTCTGTTACGTTAAGAGGACAAGCAGCCCAACAAGGGTGCTCTGCAGGCTAATCAGAGGCAGCAGCTGCTGGTTGCCAGGGCAACTGGGATAATGAAGAAATTAGCAGCCAGCCTAGGCAGTCACCTGACTGGATGTAGGCAGGGTCCTGGGTGCATATAAACCTGGGGCTTGAGCTGGCAAGCCAGGCTAGCCCTGCTCACTGCAGGGTTAGGAGCTCCTGCCCAGGAGAAGCGCCCAAGGGCACTGACCAGACGGCTTTGCTGCCTGCAGGAAGACTTTGGCACAAGGAGCTCACAAGGAGCCATGCTGGAAAGTATGCTGGCCCTAGAATGAAAGGTTTGCCCTCTTAAAGGGGCAGAGGGCTGCTTACAGTTTTGCTTATGTTATAGCTCAGGGGCTTAGGTTATGTTATGTTTTCCCCTGGTGGATGGGGATGAGGCTATAAGGCTAGTAGGCGGTAGCCTCATTAGCCACAGCAAGGTCAGAGGCCCAGCAACTGGAAGAGACAAGTGAAGCTAGTGCCTTGAAGCCAAGTCCAACCCAGTGGGCCTAGGCTAGAAGGCCTAGCTAGACTAAAAGGGCAGAAGCCAAAGAGGCTGAATCCCCAACAGAGGGACAACGTACTGGTAACACCTGTGAGACATGGGGTGTGGTAAAGGGGAGGTTTTGGAGCCACACAATTAGCCCATAAGGCTAATTAGGCTACAGAGACCTAGCTAGGGGCTTGATGCTAAAGGCCAAGCCAGGAGCCTGGGACCGGTGGGACTGAGGCCCAGTGAAGGTCAATGGGCAGTCTCCTTATTTTATTTCCATCAAGACGTGGCAGGAAAGACAGAGGCGGTGCCCTGGGGCAGAGCAGGGCACAGTCGCGGAGCCATCAGGGGGAGTCATGGCTACCCCTGGGAGCCCAATGTGTTACAAAGACCAAGACCTGAGGAAGAACGTAGAAAGGGAAGACCCTACCTACACAAAACCACACCCATGGGGAAAAGTTGCGGGAAGCCCGAAAAACTGTGGGAAGAGTTGCCCACACAGGAGATCCAGCTACAGGAGTAGCACTTCTGGAGGTACCAAAGACGATACGAGTGTTAGGGAAGACCTGCCTTCATTGCAGCCTCAACGGGAAGGGCAACCAGGAGAGGAGGAAGAAATGACAGTGTCCACCACAGCCAAGAAGGGAGAGGAGGCCAAGATACACAGAATGAGAGGTGACAGCCCAACCACAGGGAGACCAGGTAGGCCACCCAAAGGCATGGGGTGGGGGCTTTACTGGTGAGGTTTATGGACAATGGCCAGGCAGCTCCACAAGGACTAATAACAATGAGCCTCCAATCTGGGGAGGTATCCCCCTAAGAATAAGGGAAAAGGTAGCACATTCCCAGGATAGTGGCATGAAGACTGTGTAAGGGGAAAATACTTAAGAAAGAGAGAAAGAGGGGAATAAGCCTCACTGGGCATGTATGGGGGTAGGGAAACTGTAGGGCACCAAAGAAGTCCTAAAGGTTCCTACAGAGACCAGCAGACCAGAGCAGGAACCGCCGCTAGAGACTGCAGACAGAGTGCCCACGAGCCAACAGAAGCCAGAGACAAGGATGGAGAAGTCTCCAAGGATGACCAAGAGGAAGATAGGTGCTGGCAATGACCTGCCTCAAACTGGACCAGGAGGGAACTGGGACCAGAGGAGACATTGCAGACAGCATCCGCAACAGCAATGCAGGAAGGTAACAGAAGGGGGCTGTTGTTTAAGGAACCACTGAGATAACTGTGGGGGACACAGGGTGAACCCCTAGCTGAGGCACCATGGACCACAGGTCTGAATATCCTGCCCAAAGGCCAGTCTAACTGGAGGGCCGACACTGTATTCATCAGCCTTGGCTGGGATGATATTGTGAGGGACAGTCCTGCTTTGAGCAGGGGTTGGACTAGATGACCTCTTGAGGTCCCTTTCAACCCTAATTTTCTATGATTCGATGAGAGAAAAGGAAGGCTGCAAGGCTAGAGGTTACAGCATTGAACCCAAGCCCTCTCTCAGGGTCTGGGAAAAGACCATAAGGTTTGAGATAATTATTTATTCATCATGTATGTGCTTGGTGTATGGGTTATGCCGTGTCCTGTGGGACAAGTTTGCCCAGGGAAATAAAAGACTGTATTACGTAAACCAATAACGCACTACATTCTTCCTTCTTTGAAAACCATAGAGCAAGTTACACAAATCCCTCAAGCCTTAAGCCACTATCAAATTGACACCTTTACAGTGATTAATAAAAACTATAATAAATGAGATCTTAAACCAACATGTCTTGGGAATTTCATCATTAAGAACTGAGATTCAGTGAATCATGATTCTGAATAAATTGCTGTACATCTCTCTTTTGAGAAACTATTTGGAAAGGGCGCTTTGCTTAGGAGACAGACTTTAGCAGAAGCTGTGTGACTCACCAGCAACATGAGGGCAATTAAATCTTTTATCAAATTTCTACTATTCATAAAATGCATAATCCAATTAGAATGGAAAATCCCTGCCTCCTATCTCCGGTAACAAACCAAAATATTTAGTAAATATAATATTCTGAGTTTCTAATAGAAATTCTAATAGAAATTTATTGCAAAAGTCCTTGGGCATAGAAATTAATGGCTGTCCAACTTAAGTGTCTGGGGGCTGCATACCCCATGCGCTGTGCAAGCAGGGGCCACATGTCCCACCAGCCACACCAGTGGGGGCTCATAGACTGCATGGACATCCACCCCCTCCCCATTGCAGCCCATGCAACAACCCAGTGTGCACCACATACTTGTGTGGCTGTCCCCCTACCATTGCACCGCATAGTTCCAGCCTCACCCAGAGTGCCCCACACTGTGCTAGGCCATGGTGTACCAGTCCCTGCAGTGGGCACAAAACACAAAAGCTGGAGGAGAGAAGCAGCTGGAGCAATAGAGGGAGCTGCAGCTGGGCAACTTAATCTCTCATGGGCTGCATGCAGTCTGCAAACTGCCAGGTGGACAGCCTTGATAAAGACAAAGATTAAAAAGTATCATCAGAAGGGAGGAAAATGTCATGTACAGTAAGCATCACAACAAACAGTGTGCTCTCTCTCCCTTTGTGTAGTGTGGGGGGGGGCAAAATGCAGCCCGCCGGCCAGATGCGGCCCACCAGGCCATTCTATCTGGCCCATGGGGTCCCTAAAAAATTTAGAAAATTAATATTTATCTGCCCTTGGCCGCCTGCCATGCGGCCCTCGATGGCTTGCCAAAACTCAGTAAGCGGCCCTCCGCCCAAAATAATTGCCCGCCCTGGTGTAGAAGATAGCGTGTGCTCTTGAGCTGCAATCTATGCTTATAACTGGATAGAGTCCACTGCCTCGCCCTCACCTCCAGCGTTACAGGAATGTTACATTTCAACTTGCATGGCAGATCCACAGCTGACAAATGTGGACAGCTCCAAAATTGTCAGAGCCTTAATGGAATGAATTTGGGGACTAAAACAAGCTTTGGAAATGGGGTGAAAGAGCAAACACACTTTTCTTGTCGAGTAAACTTGTGTGATTAATGCAAGAACACTGATGTCCTTAGCTACCGTACTCTCTCACACACATAAGCACCTTTCCCCCCAACCCTCCCAAATTGGGTGCATGTATTAAGTGAGGAAGCTAATTTCTGCCCAGGATAGAAACACCTGCTTCGATTCCTGCTCCACATCTAGCAGATGTGTTATTGGTATTCAGGCAGGCGGCTGCAGGAGTCAATTGACTTGATGGCTCATTGTTCTCCCCTCCACAGGTGTTAACAGCCATCTCTCCTTCCTAATGGTCTTGATGTTCCACTAATCAAGCTAACTTTCTTAGGGCAATTTTGCTGACTGCTAGCTGCTCCTGGTCTCTCTCCTCCAGGTTTTTCTCCTCAACCCAAGTAGGAAAAGGAAGCCGTGTCAGCTTGAGATGAAGTTCTTTTCCAGAGTTGTAACTGCACAGAGAAAGGAAAATATTCCCCCCCAAATTCTACCTTTCAAAAGGCATGTACTATATTCTGGGCCACATGTAGGTGAGAAAATATGGTATTCATTTAATTATTTTTCTATGTTTGGGTTTTGTAAAATTATATGAAAAATAACTATTTTGTCACTTAGCAACTTTAGTTTTTCACACAAATGGAACAACAGAGCTTCTTAGTGTCCTAGCTGTTTAAAGAGCATTTCTAAAGCAAATCCTACAAATGTGCGAACTGCCAAGAGGTGCATTGAGTTTGATTCAGTGACACAGGGGTGTTGCAGTGGATAGATGATGGACTGGCTCCTGAAGTCATTATTTACTCAGCCATAATCTCCACTGAATGGCTGAAGACCTAGAAAATGGCATTCCTATATTTAGGTGAAAAATTGTTGGAAATTATATTTTAAGAAAGGCTGTTCAGCAAAAAACTGAAGCTCATAAAATTGTTTCCCATTTAGATGCTTTTCTGTTAGGAATTAGGAACACAGGCTATGAGGAAGAAAAATGGTATACGGGTTGAAGATTTTTCTGAAAGAACGCCCCCAGTAAATGATGTACGAGACAAATGCTCCAATTACATTTCAGAGCACTGACACCCCAGGAGAGCTAAGCCCCCTTATCCCCGTTACCCCCATTTACAAGAGATAATTTTGCTCATATTTGCCAAAAATCCTAATAAAGAGCAGCTCAAATCCACCTATACCACTTGTTAAGAGGTAAGCAAGCTCTTAACAAGTACAGGTGCAGAGACAGAACGGTAATAGTGCAGTGCTTGGATGCACTTCAGCACAGACGCGTTGCTAGTTTTATCTCTTAGTACTCGCTGTCAATTAAACGGTGTCCTAGTGATACCTGCTAAATCCCTAACACACTTGAAACTATGGCCCATGTTCATAGATGCATCCCTTTTGGGATTGACTTGTCAGGAAGTGCTCGTAAACATCCACTGACAAGCTTTCCTGAAACAGGGCCTGAAGCCTGGCCCTCTTTCATCCTCATTTCAGTGGGCGTCTGCTTTTAGACACCGTTAATCCTGCAGGTATCCTCAGCTCGCAGCATCATGCTTTACCCAGGCAGATAACCAAACTTTTGCTGTGGTGGTCTCAGCCCTGCAGAACTTACCTCCCTCTAGAGTTACTACCCAGAGTATCCCTTTGGTACTATAAAAATACCGCTTAAGAACGGTAGAGTAACTAAGGATGGGTGAATAGCCCCAAATGCTGACAGAAGGAGCACAAGGCTGGCAGTCCCCAGGGCACCTGCACTGCTGCAACACCCTGCATGCAAAGAGGCACGTGCTGGGCGCTGCACCCTCTCCTGCAACACCTCTTCTCCTGATGACATCTCTCGTCTTCTCCAGTAGGGCTCTCCATTTAAATCAGTGTCAAGCCCCATGTTTATGGGCTCTCCTGCCCTGGCTCGACAGTACATTTCTAAAATGTTGCTCCTCAGTTGAGCTGTTCCTTATAAAATCCTGATGCAATACTGTTTCTACACAGGTCTTATACTGCAATCACTCTGCTGAGTTAGCCACCTGCGATTTACACCAAGGTGAGAGATTAGAATCAGGCCTTGGGTATTTTATGTTTTAATTATTTTTATAGTATTATTCTGAATTGCTCATGCAGCAGCCGTGTGGCTTGGAAGATGGGCAAAAGATAAAATTATTCAGCGTTATTTCATCTCATAGATAAATCTGTCATTTAAGTTTTGCTGTACACTGGCTACACACAGCCAGAAACCTCCTTAACAAATCACAAGCATTTCTCCCCATTCTTGCAGCCGGTGATTTCCCAAGAAGCCTAACTTTTCTGACAGCGCACTACAGAAGCCTTCAGCCCCTGGCACCCTCGATAGAAGAGTAACGCAGAGGAGCACTAATAAAATGCTAGCCACTTGTGTTAATGCCTCAAAAAGATGTCAGCATGGCTCTTTCTCCTGTATGCACCTGGCCAGACATGGCATTACTTGAGCCTGATTCACCTCCCCTGCAACTGCATCAAAGTCCGAGTTACAACAGGAATGACTTGGGATCCTCAGTTGAGTGCTATAAATCAAAAGAGAATCAGGCCCCTGGTCAGACATTCAATTATGATGCAGAGAGGTTTGGCTATTAACTGACTGGTGTGACTGCCATTTAAAGAAAATAAAATCCTTAATTAGCCCTGCCTGGCTGTACATTTCCAGTGCTATTACTTGGTGCAATCAGTTGACATGATGACGTGCTATCTTCCAGTCAGAAAATTTCCTCTACTGAAATGAAACTCAATTACAATCTGGCTAGAAATAGGTGCCTAAAATTACTGTCAAAACAACAGAATGAAAAGGATGAGTTGGCTTCCTCTCTATTTTTACCTCCATCTCGCTCACTCCTATGTAAGCTTATTATTACAAACCTTGCTACTGCCACTGTTTGTAGGAGCTAACCTTACAATTCAGGCAGCAGTGTTCACAAAGATGGTATAGCGTTATAGGTGTATATGTGTGTATCCGTATATGCTATATGTATACAGTTGCACAGAACGGTACTACAGTCCTGAGTAAAAGGTACAGGCAAGTAAAAAACTACAAATGGGTTTCACACACTGGAGGCGGGGATGCACAGCAACCAAGAAATTTGGCACTTGGTTACAAATTCAAATGGGAATTTTTGTCACCTCAAACAATGCAAGACAAACTCTAAACTGGAAAACATACATGACAGGGGTGTTCTCCCCCTCTCTTTAATTCTACAGATCACTTGGTAAGGAAACTGTTTTCACTGACCTGTCACACTCCAGATACCCCAGCCCATCACCATTGGGTTCTCAAAACATCTCTTTCCTTGCAAAAGGCAGAAAGACTGTGCAGCGCTGGGAGCCAAGAGAGCACAATTCAGTTCCCCTGGCATCAGCACTGCAGAGTGTCTCCTGCTTTGCTCAGCGCCCCACAGCACTCCCACCAGTCTATGGACCGAAGGAAAACAGCAGCAGCAATGCAATCCTTCTTCAAACAGATAGCCACTGGCAAAGCAGAATAACAAGAATATATTCATTCATATACAACTGTTTTTAAAGGAGATATAGTCATATAAACAGTCCTACACCCAAATCCCTTTTACATTCTATCCTATCCTGCCCTCCAAAAAGATGTACCGTATTCCTTCAACAAGGAGGCATGCTTTTTAAAACAAAATATTTATTCTAAAAAAAAAATAAATTTAAAAACGGCCTACATTTTAAAGACGAGTTAAAAAAATGAAAAGTTTTTTATATGCACCCTAGACGTTGTATCTTTTTAATGTGTCTTTATGTGATGTTTCCTTTTTTTTTCTTCTTAAGGTGAGAGTCATAAGATTTGGATTTCTTTAAATTCATGGTAGAGTAAGAATGATGTTGTAGACCTGATGGTCCAGAAGTTATGTGAAAGGCAAGGATTTCTTAGGGTGATATCCTTTATTGGACTAACTATATAGCTGGGATTCTTAGGCAAGCTTTCAAAGGCAAGCTATTCTTCATCACCTGAAGCTCTTGCATTTAAAACCTTGTCTAACTCTATGCCAACCACACAGTGGGTGCAATAAAAGATATCACCCTTAGAAATCCTTGCCCCTTATTTTAAATTCATGGGCATCTTAAACTGGAAGGAATAGAGAAGATAATGTTCTTTGATAGATGCTGGTAACTCACGTGACACAATTCCTTCTTTCCCATCGTCCTCCCCTACTCCTGCACAGAGAAACTGCAAAACGGTCTCCTTGCAGTGTTTGAGAAGCCAGCACTGGGATGACCGTCCGCCTCCTATCCTGCTAGCAGTGCTGCAGATCTAAACATTGTTTTGCCACAGTGCACAGCCAGAGTAAAGCTGTATGGCATAAAAAACCTCCAATACTATTAGTCTTCCTTTAGTAACACGGAGCTCAGCAGTGTGGCTGCTATGCAATATAAAGTTTCTTTCAATTAAAGAAACACCACAGCTCCCAAGCAAACACATTCCTCCGTTTTTCACTCAAATATACCTCCTTCTAAGGATTGCAGTCCTCCTGCTTTCTTTGCTTCACGTCAGCTTTCAGAATGGATCAGTAACAAGGCGCTGAGCTTTTGCAATGTGATCAGCAATGAGACGATGAGACTCACAGCCAAGGTGCTTCTGTCACAATACGTGATGCCAGATGCAAGATCTAATGTGTATGGGTCATGCAAACAGCAGTGCCATCTGAAGAGCAGAATTTCATGTTGGAAAATGTCTCAAGTGGGAACCTGACAAAGGCCAGGCTGTGACAGAAGCAGCAGAGAAGAGGATATAGCTGGGAACTTAATTGCAGCAACTACGTGTCACCCTTACCCCTAGGCCAGGTTGACACCCATGTCCTTGCGTGTCTACATCAGTGGGGAACAACCTTTTTGGCAGGGGTGCCACAAATTAAGCTCCACATCCTCCCCAAGTACCACTCCAAAACCCTTCCCCTGCCTGATCCACCATGCTGCATTGTGCTCCCTGCCTAAGCTTTCTGTTTCCTGCCCTGTCCACCACTGTGCTGCCTGCTCCCTCCCCGATCCGTCAAAGGCTGCCTATGCATGCCACAGGTTGAACACCCCTGGTCTGGGTGATAACAGTGATTTCACCGGACTGTCCTTGGATAGGAGGGACAGTTCAACCGTCTCCCAATTTTCCATGCAACAGAACACCCCATGTCCAGCTGCTCTTTGTCCACCTGCAGGTGCTTTCCCCCTCTCGATTCGCCACCTGTTAGTGCCACCCATTTTCCCAAAACACAAGCCAGTAGCGTGGGTGCGCAGAAACATTGAACACCTGCTTGTATAGTGAAACAGCTGCTATGTCAGCACAACTGAATTACCTGCGAGGATGTAAGACGAGAGACATCGTTATTACAAAAAAACCCCAACAAAGTAAAAAATACTGCTATAACGGGAAGCAGGGCCCAAATGTCAACAGAAGGTCTCTGCTCTTCTCAGCCAAGAGGAGGGTTTGGCATTGGAAGAGCCACTTCACACTATCATTCCCCCACGCTGGGAATTCCCATGTCCTTCACTTTCCACCTGATTGAAAATAGTGCTCTCTGACACAGAGGTAACAGAGGTGATCTGTGGAAGGTGTTTGGGGGTTTAGTTCATGTTGTAGTTCAATCCATTCTTGTTGGCATGTTAATAAATGGTGAGGCAACAGAGAACTAATTATTAAGTCTTGACCAGTGCACACAGTAGCAGCGATTCACACACACCACCATCCGGGATTGCTCCTGCTGAGCATACCCATTTTATCAGTGCTGGTTGTGTCAGCCTCAAGGTCCTATTACAAAAGGATATTTCTTTGCCACTAAGATATTTCTTTGCCAAGTTAACTTCTCCCCTTGTTTCATTCAGATAATCCGGTCAATAATGAGGATATCTTTACTTATAATTTGTGATAAAACTAGTAGATCAGACATCAGGAAGATGCAGATTGGACATCAGGAAGAAATTCTTTATGCTGAGGGTTGCCAAAATATGGAATGGGCTTCCAAGAGAGGTGGTGCTTTCCCCTACCTTGGAGGTGTTCAACAGGAGATTAGACAAGCACCTGGCTGGGCTTACTGGACCCCAGCGCTCTTTCCTGCCCAGAGCAGGGGGTTGGACTGAATGATCTAATAGGTCTCTTCCAACCCTAGAAGTCTATGAAATCTATAGTAACGTTCCTGATGTGACCATGAAGTTTACATTCAAATGTGAATTGTTCCAGGTATAGGGAGTTTGGGTTCTGGGGGTTCAGATGCACCCACCTCAAGAGATAACAATGGTCGACAATGACAGCATACTAGTTTTAGCAACTTAGCTGCTTGCCACCCAGGAGAGTATGGGGGCGGCAGGGAAGGAAAAGACAAAACTCTCTTTCACCATCACTTCCGATTTAGATCGTAGAAGCAGTAATTCCAGCGGCCGGTAGCCCTTTCGATCAAACGTCCCGTTTCAAAATCTAGTTGGCCAAGCGTAACTAGCTGGAGATTTTCACCTGGAATATTCTGAGTAGAGCTCTTCTCCTATTGAGCAAATGATTCACTTTGGCCTATCTTCGTTAGACAAAGTCTGTATATCTCACCCAGTGGCACTTCTTAAAAAATCAAAATCAAAAACACAAACGTACTGAAATCTGCATTCTGTTTCTGGGCTTTCACTCTCCTCTACTCCTAAATACAATATCCACGTTATTTAATTGAAGTGCACTAGAAAGAACAAGCACTCCTTTGCAAAGAGATTTGAAATATTATGCCTGGGAATAAGGCTAAATGCAACCTCAGTATACAGGAGTAACTCCACTGCAGTCAGTGAGACTTGCATCAAGGCTGAATTTAACCCAGTTCTCAGCACAGTGCAGACTTATAAGGAGATAACAATGGGATTGAAGTGATTAACTATAAACAGAAATAAACCTTTTATGCAAACTGTTTAACTGTGCAAACACAGAAGTGCTCTACTCAGCAAGCTTAGGTTGTCTGAATTAATTCAACAGCCCCAAGACTTAAGCAGATGTATATTTAAATAGTGAGAACAAGCACACAGTTAATGAAAAAACTGTAATCTACAGGTTTCCTATTGAAAGAAAGAAAAAAAAAAGGGGCATGGTAAAAAAATCCATGCCCTGTGCTCACTGGAGAGCAATATAACAAAGACATCAGTTATTTATGTAAGAGACAAGCTACTGTATTTGATTTACTGAAACACAAGAGATCATTTCTTCTTCAAAAAAATACAACCTACATATTTTTCGTAATGATTTGATATGAAATTACCTTCATCATTTGATTGAGCAGGATAGTGATACAACAGCCATATCGAATAATTGCATACCAAGATGGGGTAAAAATGAAATATCAAATATGAACCACCCTGAAATTTCAAGGGAGTTTGCTTGAAGTCCAGGAATCAAAATCCAATCTCTATAAATTTGGCTCCAAGTTGAAGGGGTCAAATTCCTGTTCCAGTCTGGCCACAGCATATATCACAGAAGGAAAGACTACAACGGCACAGGTTTTATAAGATGACTGTCAGATGACTTTATGACAGTTCCAGCAGTTTGAATGGAAAAGTCATGAAATGAGCCTGGATCAGTGTCAGAGCAATCCTATGCTCCAGCCCATACCCAATCCATTCAGAAGCCACCTTCTCTGCTTATTACCAATTGTGGGACACCCAGTATTTCCAAAGTACTGAACAGATGTGAACTCATCTATTTTTGCTAGGGGTAAATAGAAACATTCACAACAATTGACCCCAGACCCAGAGATTTAGACTTTCACCTACTGATTGGCTATACAAAGTTGTATGTCATTAAAGATTACAATACACCCTTCTAGGAAAAGTGAGCAAATGCATCACATGCTTACTGTATTATTGCCAGTTCTCAATTCTTACCATAGGCCTTGTGAGATTTGGTGTTCGTCTTAAAGCCCCATTTCCTGGAGTCACTTTATTATGCAACTTACTACTATTTTTCCTAATGAACGTTTCTAGCTTTCATGGCTACAGAGAAAAGCCAGAGAACCCCGACAATACAGACTCAAAAATCAGAGGGCAAATAAATAGAATCCCTTTTGTTCAATAATGAAAATACCAAAGATGTTGTTGGTAGTGTTGCAGTTGGTAATATTGGTGACTAAGAGAACCGGGGCTGAAACCCTTCTAGCCCAGACAAATCCACTGCTAAGCTGAGCCAGGGGAAGGACCTCCACTCTTCCTGCTCCACTACCGCAATTTATCCAGGAGCAAAAACAGTTACAAAAGTGAAGTTTGTTCAGCATATGACCCTCTACACTTACTTAACCTACTGCCCTTATCTTGCTGTGATTAGAGACAATGTTCAGAGACCACCAGGACAACATCCCGGCACAAATTTTAATGCAGTCATCTGAGGAAGCCACTGCTGACCACTGCATGTTTCTGGGCACTTGTTAAAAAACTATCATGATGGGTCATTGCAACAGGCTCCATCTCCCAGGATGGCCACAGCACCTGCTAGAGGCCACACTATGCCCATTCTCCTACTCATTCCCCCTACTGGGCTTCATCATTAGGCTGCCAGTCAGCTCATCTTCACAACCCAGCTGAAGCAGGGCTCTCACACTGTTGTCTGGGGCTCCCCTGGCCCCATCTCCGACTTGTCTGGGCCCATTAGACCTCCAGGCTTTGGCCCCTCTCCCTAGCCTTTAGCCCCAACTGTCTACCAGGTCCTGGACCCTGGCAGGTCTGTCTGGGCCTCAGCCCCTCACAATATGGGGTATCCCTGGGGCATCCCTGATCCCTGGGACTCCTTCTATCTCTGGTCACCCTGTTTGGGCATTGACCCCAGCCAAGCTTGTGCCTGCTTTGGGAGCACCGGCCTTTCTAGGCTTCCTCCTCTTGCCAGTCCCAGACCAGCTGCCTTTCAGGGGACCTACCCCTCCAAGCACGTGCTCTCACCCATCACGACTCGGATGCCTTTTAGGGTACCTACCTCTCCAGATCCTTCCACTCTTGTGCCTGTGCCCTGGCCCTCTCAGCTCTAACTCAGCTCACTCCATCTGCCACCTTAGCAGGGCTTAAAACCGCCTCTGGCACCCTGCTATGTGGCCTCCTCCTCCCCTAGAGCCACAACCCATTTGTCATGCAAGGCCATAGGTGGCCAGGTTTGGGAGTCACTTCAAGGTCAGGAGAGGCCAGGAAGTCAGAAGCCAGGAGATCTGTCCAAGAAACCAAACTGGCGATCTGGAGAGTGAGGCAGAGCACAAAGCCAGGAGGGTAGTTGGGTTAGGTATCCAGGAGGTCAAGCTAGAGTCAGGTTGAGTATCCAGAGAGTCAGGCAGAACAAAAGGTCAGGAAGGTAACTAGGTCAGATACCCAGAAAATCCTTCAGAACCAGTAGCAGCACAATCCAAGGGTGTAGCAGCCTAGGTGCAAGGTTGCCTGGACATTTCCCCTTCTGCATCGGGGGCTCTTATAGGAAGGGGTAAGAGGCCAGCTGACCTTGGCTGGCCACTCCAGTGGCTGGGAGTGGGCACAGGCCTAGGCCCAGATGGAATATTTTGGCCACCTGCATCTGCTACCATGTTCTGCTGGGAAGGTGGCAGACTGGGATAAGCTACTTTGCCAAGTAAGCCAAGACCCTGGGTTCAAGACTAGAGCCTGACATTGGTCCTCTGATTAACACAAACCCCAAACAGCAACAGAAATAAGACATAATTGATCTCCCTATAAGCCATGCCTGCAGAGCTTCTGCTATAGTGAGAAGCTGAGCCTTGACCCTGGGTTCAGGCTTATATGGCTGTTGCTCTGATCACCTGCCCTGGCTAAAGCCCAAGTACTGCAATGCTCATCCCCTTATTCAGCCACCCTGTGTTCTATTACCTGCAAGCGGGGTCCTGAAGCCTACTCAGCAGCAGGTACAGGTAGCTCAGCTCCTTTCTGGCAAGCTGCACTTGCTCCAAGTAACAAGAGGTCCCCTATTAAAGTTATAAACGTGAGAGACAAGGATTTCCTGCAGGGCTTCTCAGATCAGCTGGGACTAAAATCCCACAGAACCCAGAAGAGGCCCAAATACAAGGAAGCACCGCTGCTGCACCCTACGCACTCGAGTTCTCCCCCACTAGGATTTGACAGGCATGTCTGCCCAGAGATACACGTACCGATTCCTTAACAAGGAGCAGGAAGCTCTGGAACGCAGGACCCGCTGATACTTCTCCTGAATGGAAGATCTGCTGGGACACAGACAATTGGCATTGGCTTAGTTAATTATAGCTTTCCTTTGGGGATTAAAGTGGTAGGACCTTCCTTGAACTACAGCATGACTGAAACAAGATGGGTGTGCGGGCATCAATATT
The DNA here is from genome assembly GCF_030867095.1 of Alligator mississippiensis. NCBI lineage: Eukaryota > Metazoa > Chordata > Crocodylia > Alligatoridae > Alligator > Alligator mississippiensis. Next base: position 8,785,623 of record NC_081828.1, read on the forward strand.
CTGGCCAACTGGTTAGTCCCAGTACAATCACAGTCACAGCATGCCCCAGAAAACAACCCAACACTTCTCAAACTCCTGTATCTCCATAGGCAGGGCAGCCACAGGTAGTCTACAAAAACCACTTAGGAACCACATTGAAGAGTCTTCCCCATTGTCACCATATGCTCTCCTACCCGGGTCAAATAGCACTACTTACATGCTCAAAACAATAAATAAATACATAATATTGACTGTGTTAGTAAATCCCACATGCATACTTACATACACTTTCTCTCAGCATCCTCTTTCAGTAAAATGCTGATAATATTTTACTTCCAGGGTGCATTGTGGGGTTGAAATAGGAAATGCTCGTACAGTGTTCCTAAGTGTGCTATGTAGTGTTCGGTTTTAATTGGCTTACCTTCTAGGCAGGATTCAAGGCTTCTCTAGATACTGGTTGTAGATGTAATCTCAACACCAAGTAGTATAGTCTGAATACTCAACACTATTGTTTGCCATTTTCCTTTTTCCAAAAAAAATATATAAATGTGCTCTTTACCTATGCATTCTTCCCCTTTTCTCATCTTGATTTTTTTGTTTTGTTTTATTTTGTTTTTCTGGTTTGCCTGCCATCTTAATTGGACTCAAGAACACTTCACCAACAGCCGGTTCTTTTTTGGCACTGGAAGTTATTTGGTAACTACCAGTACCATTTAGGTAAACTTTTAGCTTACTGGTTGCATTAAGTCTACTGGCTTGATTTATAATGAGTCAGGAACCCAGTTGTTTAACTCTTTTCTTCAGCCCAGGTATTCTAGACTTGGTTTGAACACACGAAGCAGCCATTTATATTCACAGAGCCTAGATGGTTTTCATCCTCATGACCCAATGAGGATTTGAAATTTCAGGGTGAGGTATACTTACAGAATCCTCCTTTCTGCTATGTGGATCTGATTTATTTTGATAATCTGGATCTTGGCCACTTTAATTATCTCTAGGTATCATTATGATTGGAACTAAATCCACTAACTTTAGGGCTAGGGGCAGAAATGACATATAAACTAGTATAAGTGATTAGAAACCAGTCTAAACCTGTAACAAAAGTTCAGTGCACATGGACCAGTTTCAAAATGGCAGAATCTGGTTTAAGACACACCTCGATGGATGAAGTATCAGATTTAATCAGTTTAGATTAGACCAGTCTATTGAACTTCTGTCCCAGATCCAATAGAATAATTCCTGATTTCTAGTGGTGTGAACCAAGCCCGGTCTCTCTCTCCCATCACAGCTGCATCTATTTGTTAAACTACAGTGTTATTTCTGAGAGAGAGAATAGTGGTACCAGCATTTAATCGAAAGCTAGGATTTATAAGGCATTCATCACAAATCTAATGGGGGAACTGAAGTTATGGAAACAGATGACTCTTTCATCGAAAATTCACTTCTTGGAAAAGTGGATAATTAGCATTAAAATATCGCAATGTAATTATATTAAGTACCATGATGTTCTAATTTTATCTCTTTGAGGAGAAAAAAAATAACTGAGTTATCAGAATTACTTCTTTGAATCCTTCCTACCTCAGGAGCACTGCATAGTAGCATCCTGTCATTCAAGTGCCAACTAAAGCAAAAAGGCTTTTTAAAATATTACATATTTGCCCGCTGGGCAACTACAGCTTGATTGATTTTTCTTACAAACAGAGCAGCTATTCAATATAATTAGTAGCTGTCAGGTTTCAGTTTGCCAGGATCCCTCTCAAACAGTGATGCTGCTTTTCACCATATTCGCAGCTGTGCACAAATGCTGAAGGAAGCGTGTCTCTGTAGCTTGCACCAAAGCTGTTAATACCCACTACAGGTCTAGCTAGTTAAGCAATGGGAACACTGTTAATGGAATAATCCTGTATGCTTTCTAGGAGCTTCAGAGTCTGCTTGGCAGCAACCTGTAGTTAAACATCTTTTGTTCACATGAACTTCAAATCCTTTTGCTGCTTAATCTAGCAAACTTCAAAATCAAATTGAAAGTCATTCCAGCCCCTTTCATAATGGCCAAATCCTCTGCTGGTTTTTGTCATGTTTACTTCTGCAGGGCCAAACAAGAACAGGGCTCCATTAGTTTTTGGAAGTAGTTACAAAATGTAGTGCGAAAAAGTCCTTGCCCCAACCAGCCTGTCTATACAGATACAGAGAAGATTGTAGAGAGCCAACAGGGTGAGATTCATGGGGCCAAACGTGCAAACAAGAGGCAGCGTGGCTCAGTGGTCCAGCAGAGAGATCACTCCCAGAGGGAGAGGGGAGTCCTGGGTCCTGGCCCCTGCTGCTAGGGTTATTTCTGATTTTTAGCCAAAGAGTGTCTAATGTAAAATACACACAGTCCAGAGAACAAGCGCCTGAGAGACAGCACTCCTAGGATCCAGTCCCCTCTGCCCTAATCGCCACTGCCACTGCCTTGGCCTGGATTGAACGAGGAGTGCTGGGCTTTATATTGTCACCTTGGCAGACACCGCCTCTCTAGCTGGTCCAGATCATCAGAGAGGACAGAGGCCCTTCTCCTGGGGACCCGTCTGTGTGCTCGGGATCCCAAGATGGCCAGGATACCTCTCCCCAGCATCCCTGAATTAAACACCCAGTTCCCAAGGAGGCAAGGGGAGTTCAGGCACACCGCCGTGTCTAGCACTCCCACAGGCCACCTTCCTGCTCAGCACCGAGCGACACTTTGGACTGCCCTGGGGCATTGCCATTCACAGCGCATCTAGTCCTACTGATCTGGCTCATCCCCTTGGGGTGAGGCACCCAGGAGGAGGTACTGACAAAGTCAGCTTGGATTTGACCCTTCATCTTTCTGTGGCTCAGATTCCCACATTTAAATGAAAATAACAGCCTTTTCCTCTCTTACTGGCATTCTGGGAGAACAAATCCATTAAAAAATAAATAGACTGCGAGGTACTCAAATCCAAGGGCAATGCAGACCACAACACAAGAGAGAGAAACAACAGCCCAGAAATCCCGAAACCCAACACTCCACTTCTGACTCGCATTTACAGAAGTCCTTCACCCCCTGGCAAAGTGTGAATGTGATTAATGTTCCCCTCAAAGGGTGACCCACAGAAGGCTTGCCTTGGGGCGACTTCTGCTACCAGTTAGTATTTTAGTTCAAATGCAAGGAGTCTGGACCAATGTGTGATGACGTGCAATGTGAGCTTTGGGCCCAGGCCTGCTGGAAGTTAATCCTAGTGCAAGTCAGAAGGACTGGTACATAATTTAGGAGACTTATTCCAAACTTTGATCAGCATGAGTTAGTGCGGTTTGGATCTTCATATTTATCTCTAGCATCATGAAGCTTACCGCTACATCAGGGGTGTACATCAAGGGCTCGGTGAACCAAGCTGTTCACCAGGGTGCCCTTGGGATAACCAGGAGTAATGGGCATAAATTCCTGGAAGACTGTTTCAAACTTAACATTAGGATAAACTTCTTCATAGCAAGGGTGTCCAGACTGTGGAATAGGCTCCCTCCAGAGGTGGTGCAATCGCCTCCCCTGGAAATCTTCAAGAGGAGACTAGACAGTCACCTTGCTGGGGTCGCCTGACCCCAGTTGTCTTTCCTGGTGGCTGCAGGGGCTGGACCTGATGATCTTCCGAGGTCCCTTCCAGCCCTAATGTCTATGAATCATGTTGATATTGAACTCTGTGGTATGTATACACACTGAGCACCAATATTCACAAAGCAAATATTAAACATGCAAAAAGCTATTTAAAAAAGTGTGTATTGAGGGAGGGAAATGTCATTTTGGTACCCTCCCAGCTGAAAATCAAAGTCACTTCCATTCAATTAGTCTGCTCCCCTCTGAATCTGCATAATATACCTGTTCCTGGCTGCTAGGCAACCTGAACATCGTATGGGGTAGCAGTTGTTAACACAATCATAAGGATGTACTAAGTTATCCTTAGAATTTTTTAATGTAATGAGAGACACCTATAACCCCAAATAGAAAGGCTTTCCTTTCCAATCAGTAATTAACATCTCTGGGAATACAGAGCTGTTTGTCAAAAGAAAAATAATCCTGACAAAGACACACACACACACTCAAAGAAAGATTATAAATTAGCTTCTTACAAGTGTACAGTGTACAGTAGATGAGATTCATTATGCAAGAGATTTTGTTTAAAAAGCCACCGTTATACATGAATATAATGTATAATTCAGTTCTAAGAGCCATGTTTACAAAGTCATCTTAAAAAGGACCCTAAAATGATGAAGCATAAAGAATGAAGCCATCCAATTATATACTAAAAATTCTAATTTAAAGCAATAAATTAAAATGTAAAACTATCATTCATATACCAAGCAGGAAATATATTAGAAAAGAAGGATAGTAACATTACAATGAGTACAACCTAGCAAAGATTTTGTTCTTCTTAACTGAATTTATTATATTGCTTATTCCCTCTCAGATCAGATTTTACTATTTTGCACTCTAGCTGCAGAACTCTTATAAGATAATTGTGTCTTAAAAGTCCTCTTATTGTTTTGTTTCTAATATCTTCTCCCCTCTCCCAATCCAAGAGAGAAATAAGAGACGCGTTAAATCTAAAATATTTCAAGTAATACATTTATTTGCTTTCTGGATCACTAGAAGAGCCAAGCAGAATCCTATTATGAATACTGAATTATAAGTAGGGGTCTACCCAAATTAAGGAGGCAGGCAAATGATTTTGCAGGTCCATCACAGGGCTGGCTGTCATTTTCCCCGGCTTATCATGGGAGCCTCCCCCACCCCATACTTCTAATTGGCTGAGGGATCCCAGTGTCCCCACCCCTCTCTGCTGATTGGTTATGAGGGTCATCCCCATAAAGCCCCACCTCTTGTCGCTGATTGGCCAAGAGGGCTGTCCACCATGTGACCTCACCCCTTGCCACTGATTGGTGGGGTGGCAAGGGGCAGCAGTCATCTTGGGCTCCCCTTCATGCTGGCAGCCCCCCTCCTGCCTTCCCCCACAGCAGGCTGCACAGCCACGCCCATTGTGCAGCCCACTGGGGAGCCAGCATTTTATTTTAAGTAGGGCTGTCAAGCGACTAAAAACTTTGATCGTGATTAGTTGCTTGATTAGAAAAATTAATCGCAATTGCTAGCAATTTTAATCACACAACTTAAAACTCAAAATTATGCAGGTACTTTGTAGGGTTGGGGGTGGTGTGCGGGAGGGGTTTGGAGCCTGGGAAGTGGGGGGGGTTCCCGCATGCCCTGGCAGGATGTGGGGTACTATGGGTCAGGAGTAAGGGGCAGCAGCAGGGCTGGGGGATTGTAGCTTGGGAGTGAGGGTCAGGGGTAGGGCACAGGCATATCACTGCCCCACCCCACAATCATATTACCTTCCGCCTCCCACAGGTGTCCTCTTTTTTGAAACTGGAAATATGGTAACCCTACAGGAATGCAACCTGGCGGTGTGTAGAGCAGCATCCAGCAGGTAAGTCTGTGGAGGGGAAAAGGAGGGGCAAGAGGGAAGGGGCAGGGGGACAGATTAAGACCCCCATGGTGAAGAAGTAAGTGGGGCAGGGGCTGGGGTGAATAGGGCCCTAGGGCCAAGGCAGGTTGTGGGACAGAGGCACAGGAGTCTTACCCAAGGTACAGGGGTGTGCAGCTCCTCACCACTGCATACATCCCTGGGGAAGGCATGGGGAGCATGTGTCCCTGGGACTTGTGCATGGGGCAGAGGCAGGCTGGGGCTCTGTGCCCTACTGTTTTTCCCCTGGGAGGCATGTGTGTGCTGGCCATGCCACACATCTCCTGCCCGCCCAGTGACAGGAGGCACAACATGGCATCATGTGGCTCCCAGGGCAAAGGCAGCAGGGCACAGAGCCCCAGCCTGCAGTGGGCAGCCCGCCTCCATCCCATGTACAAACCAGGGGGCTGCATGCCTCCCATGTCTCCCCCAGGGGTGTGCACAATGGCCATGCACCCCCTCCCCACCCCACGCGCTCCTGGACAAGACTCCCATGACCCACCCTGGCCCCAGAGCCCCATTCATCCCAGTCCCTGCTCCACTCCTGCCTCACTGTGGGATCCCTGATCTGCCCCTGCCCCTGCCCCTTCCCTCTCCCCTCACCCCTTCCCCACAGACTTACCTGCTGGGAACTGCTCTACACACCGCTGGGTTGCATTCCTGGCCACATGCATGCTGCAGCTGGTCTTGTGAGTGTGTGTCTGTGCCTGTGTGTGCACTCCCTGCCTCCCCCACCCCACCTGCCTTCCTGTTGCAGCAGCCTGGAGCCTGCATCTGGGCTGCCCTGAGGTCCTGTGCACTGCCACTGCTGCCCTGCTGGGCAGCTAGAAGGCAACAGTGATGGTGGCAGAGCAGAGCCTGGGTGCAGGCTCCAAAGCCCACGTTTTAAAAAGAAAACTCTTGCAGACTGTTCCTTGAGCACTGCTACAACTTCCGCTTGATAAAGCTATTTCATTTGAGCAGGTCTCCACGAACATCAAGCTGAAGGAGAGGGCAAGGTTCACAGAGCAGAGAACAATCAGGGATCCTAGCAACGTTGATCCCTGGAAGTCATATTTATTTTATATTATGCAGGTTGCATATATTAGACGTGTGTGTGTGTGTGTGTGTGTGTGTGTGTGTGTGTGTGTGTGTGTGTGTGTGCACATGTGTTTGTAATATATATGTTTTATGTAACGTGTCTAAAGGAAACCCAAGAAGTTTGTTTAAATATTTGCTTCAACCATAACAAAACCTTTTAAAAAAATAAATAAATAAAATTAATCCAGTAAGACTTGCCACAAAGTTTAACTGGTCCTGATTTTAAAATAATTAAGGGCAGCATAATCTTTGATGAAAAGCCTGAAAGTAAAACAAATACTGTATATTCTCTGATTAAATGAAATCTCAGAGTCTTCCAGCCCTACACACTGCATATTAAGCCAACATCAGTCCCATCATTCTTTACCGGCGTATTTCCACCAGGAACAGCAACTGTTAGCTTGGCAGGGTACAATCATTTTTAGCCACAGTGTTATCACACCCTCAAAGCAAGCCTGTCTACTATATAACTGTCATTAAAGCAATAGCAGTTAAATTGTACCAGTGTAGCGATCAGGTGTGACTTGTGCTAATGGAGACATTTCATTCTAGTGAACGCTCTACTTGCACTTTGGATTAAATTCATTCCCTTTCAGAAAGCCAGCACAAGAGCTGTGCACCCTTGAAGTTCACCTAAGCTCTCAAGAGGACCTAAGAGGTGCCCAACTCTTGTGCTGACCTTCTGCATGGGGGATGTTCCACCCACAGTTATCAAGTGGCACTTGGGGTAAAAAAAGAGAAAAGAAAAAAAGAAAGAAATTTTGAGGCTGAGTCTCAGGATTTGCATGCTGTGGAAAGATTTATACCCTCTTGCAGAGATATGAAATATTCTGCAAGAGAAAGCAACCGGAGAAGCAAGTCTCATATGGTTCAGAATAACACTAATGTATCCTAGCTTATTAGAGGTGAAAGAATTACCCAACTATTTTCAAGGTGTAGGCCGGTCGTTTCCTTCTAGTAGCCAAGTCCACTTTTATGCAGGCCCAGTCTCAGCCTCTGTTCTGCTTTTCATGCGTTAATGCAAAGGTATGCCCAAGCCAGCTACCTTTATTCATGCTAAGTAATATCTTTTTTCTGCACATAAGACCACAGGAATCAATGGGGAGCCATGCCCTCAGTTTATACGCAATATAGAACCCAGTGCAGGCTTCTTAAATCACTTTGTAAAAAAAGTAGTAGAGTAAAACTGGGAAAAAGCATTTGTAAGGAAAATTACTCCTTTCCTCCCTATAGGAACACTATTTTGGTCCATTAAGAGTCACTACTATTGCACTTAGCCTGATGCTTACAGACAAATTGCAGATCTGGGCTTTAAACAGGAATGGGGGTCAATAAACTCAGAAAAGACTGAAATATTAAATGGTTTTTAAAAATGTCTACTTAAAAATGTGTTAAATTGTTAAGCCATAGCACATATCATGGATCTAGGCATGAGCTATACAAGTAAATAGCACTTATTTCCTTAGAATTATCAAGATGAGTTAATTTCCCATTTAATATAATCTTTAATAACAATACACACAAATGCTGCTGATCTGCTAATATTTATATATTTTATAACCTTAGTGGCTGTTTTCTGAACAAGCAATCCTGGCATGTGATTTCCCTTCATTTTACCTTAACTCAGAAATCTTCAAACTTATTTACATCTTGATTAATTCAAAATGTTATTAAAAATATTCTTGAAAAATCCAGTATGTCTTTAAATCAGTTTGCCTTCCTTTTACAAACTATATTAGGACTTCATGTCCCTACTGTTAACAAAGTCAAACACAGGAAGAAAAACATATACAATCTGGTAATGACCTTAAACTTCAGAGATATCTTCATAAACCAAACACCAAATCAAATAATTTCTTGACTAGACCAGTGCCAAGTTACCAACAGTAGTTTTATTATAAACATTCAGCAACATGGCAAAACATTTTATTTTAACTCTCTTATGTCCCATGTAGTGAAGACATAAAATTAAATATTTCACCTGGGGGAACGTCTGTTCACCAGAGCGCCCCAAGGGATGACGAGGTTGAACAGTTATAAACTCCTACAAGATCGTTTCAGGCTGGACATAAGGAAGAATTTCTTTACTATCCGAGCCCCGAAGGTCCAGAATGGCTTGCCACCAGAGGTGGTTCAGGCACCTACTTTGAACGCCTTCAAGAGAAACCTGGATGTTTTTCTTGCTGGGATCCTATGACCCCAGCTGACTTCCTGCCCCTGGGGCAGGGGGCTGGACTTGATGATCTTCCGAGGTCCCTTCCAGCCCTAATGTCTATGAAATTTGTAATGAAAATGCTTTGCTTAAAATTTCCTTTGATTCGACGCCTGCTCTCAATTCAGGATGGCATCATTTTGAACTATATTATTTATAATAGAGGTGCACTGACATACCAGTCACATATCAGATCAACACCGATAACAGGAAAATTAACATTATCAGTAATTAGCTTTTTTTGGCTGATAATGTCACCGATAAATGCCGTGTACATGCATGCAGCTGCAGTATGCATGCGGCCAGGAATGCAGCCCAGCAGTTTAAAGAGCAGCATCCTGCTGGTAAGTCTGTGGGGATGGAAGGGGCAGATTGAGACCCCCATGGTGAGGAAGGGAGTCAGGCAGGGGCAGCACAGGGGCTGCTCAGCCAGGGCGGGGTGCGGGATGGAGCTGCAGGCAGCTTGTTTGGGTGGGACAGCTCCTTGCTGCTGTGCACATCCCCGAGGGAGGCATGAAGAGTATGTGCCCCTCAGATTTGTGCATGGGGCTCAGGCAGACTGCCTGCTGCGGTCTCGGGGACAAGGGCTGTGCCAGCCTCTTCCCAGTGTGGTGGCTGGGCAGGTTCAGCTGCATGGCACGGGCAGCAGCTCTGGGAGGGGTGGCTATAGCCCCCCCAAGACCCCTTCCTACTAGCGCCCCTGCTCGAGGCACTGCGCTTTGCTGCAGCTGAGCCTACCTTATCCTCATCCACCCCAAGTGCAACCCCGGCCCAGCCCCCCCACCAGGAAGAGGCTGGAGCAGCCCCTGGCCCCGAGCCCACAGTAGGCAGCATGCCCTCACCCCATGCACAAATCCGGGTGGGGGTCACATACCCCCATGCCTCCCCCAGCAGCAGGGAGCTACCTCCCCCCCATACCCTCCCCCCAGACAAGCAGTCTGCAGCTCCGCCCCATACCCCACCCCTGGGCAGTGCCTGCTCCTGCTCCTGCCCCACTCCCTCCCCCACCATGGTGGCTTCAATTTGTCCCCCTACACCTCTTCCCTCCCCCAAGGTTCTTCCCTCCCGCAGACTTACCGGCAAGACACTGCTCTCCAAGCTGCCCAGGTGCATTCCTGTAAATCGGCTATTGGATCAGTATTGGCTGATATGGTTGGTTAATAATCAGCCACTGGTATTGGCCAAGAAAATCTTTACTGGTGCACCTCTAATTTATAACATATTTTAATCCAGAAATTTAAAGGAGTAACAATCTATGCCTTGCTTGTGGGTTCTTTAGAAAGCTGTGCACATAGCAAATGGGAAAATGGTAGAAGTGCAGGGCAAAGGTTGATGCATTATTTCAATTAACCTTATACCCTACACCTATATTTAAATTGTCCAGAGACAGCTAAATAAAAACCTGTTTCATGCTGCTGGAGCTAGATTTCTGGAGATTGGTTACACTGACCTCTTACTGTTTGATGTCTGGGTTTTTGTGTTTAAAAACAACAGGATTATTTTTCTAACGAATTTCAAGTGGGTGCTGACATGATTCTTCAAGAGAAAAACTGAGTACAGTTTTCTGACATAGTTGTTCAAATGAACTAATTTTTTTTGCAGTATTTGAAAAATTAAACACTATGGGGATACATTTTATTGCACAAATGTAATTCAAGTTAGTTGCATCCTCTATAATAAAAGATTTTTTTTTTGCTTCAACATTTGCATTTCAGACAAGAAACGTGATGAACCACTCACAAGTGCTTAGCCATACCCTTGAATCATGCAACTCGGGAACCTGAAACCTTTTGGCCTTGGCCTGGCTGGAATCCAGAAAGACCAGCAGGTTTCTGAAAAAAAAGAAAGCTGCCACCTTAAGGGCATGGACATGACAACTGCCCTGAGCTAAAGGAAGAAGGATCTTACCACACCTCGGCTCCATCGCTCTCATGTGTCTGTTCCTGTCCAAGGATAAGCAAAAGCTAAACTGGGGCCTAGTAGTACATTCACCTGCAACAGTTGCAAATCACTGGATTTTAGTGACCTATGAAGGTGAGAGCGTGTTAGGAAACAGCCCTGGCCTGAAAAGGCACCCATACACGTGCCCGATGCCTGCTCCAAAGTATTTGAATTAGAATGTGTCGAAGCGGACTTCATTAACCAAGTCTGCTGGAGCTTGCTAATTAGCATGCTCCAGCAGCCTCAGTGTTGAGTGTGTTCAGCATCCCTGTGCTTCCAAATGGTGGTGGGGGCATGCGAACTAAAGCTCATCAAACAAGCTTAAAGTTAAACCACCCCCACTGCCATTTTGAAGCATGGGATGCTGAATACAAAAGATGCTACGGGCGTTTTAATTAGAGCGGCTCCCGAGAGCCGCTCTAATTAAAGCCCTCCCCCCCCCCCGAGCGCATATAAAGACACCCAAAGGGAACAACTTTGTAATGCCACAAGGGTACTTAACACACACTAAAGTGCCTGAAAGCACATCTGCTTGCATTTTTACAGTGCTTAGCGAGTGTTAAATTGGATGTGTATAAATGAACAGAGCTAAGCTACCCATCAGAACTTCCTCCGACCATGAGAGGGGAGTGGAAACACGAATTAGCTACCACACATTAGCTGAGATTCAAGCCTCTCCATTTTTAACTTGGACACATTTGTTTGTCTCTCCATACCCTAGCCCAGGGGTGGGCAAGATGTAGCCCACCAGGCCATTCTATCCGGCCCATGGGGCCCCTTAAAATTTTAGAAAATTAATATTTATCTGCCCCTGGCTGCCTGTCATGAGGCCCTCAATGGCTTGCCAAAACTCAGTAAGCAGCCCTCCGCCCAAAATAATTGCCCACCCCTGCCCTAGCCAGGCAAGTCTCACCTGCCGTTTCTTGGCTTGCAAAGAACTGGTTTTACTAGACAGGTCTCTTAGTACCCTTGTTCCTTGTAGTTATTATATATGGGTGGACCCTGCACAGTTGCGGGAAGTTGTCCTGTCCCTTCCCACCAAAACAGAATTGTAACAGGAAGATGTGAATATTAAAGGAAAAGAGCTGATCAGATTTATAGTCTCCAAAACCCCGAGCAAGTGGTATTGCTCCTACCTGTTCACTGGAAATTGTACTATATAAAGGCTTAAGGGAGGTTTAAAAACATACCCCTGTGACTCTTAGGACTCAAAAAGGAGCAATATCAGGTAGCTTAGCCCACAGTACAAAGAACATAGTTTCTTGTTCTGAAAGCAGCAGGATGTAGATTAAAGATATCACTAACAGAAAACAAAAACCCAAAAAACCAAAAACCACCTGTGACTAATAAATCCTGTAGTGACCCAAGATTTGCTTCTAAGGACAACCAATGTTTCAAATATTTTTGCTTTTGACACTTATGATCTTTCATGTTGCATTGCTGCCCAGATTTCAACCAAATACTTCGGAAATGACAGTGCTTACCCAAATCTGCAGTTTTACTCGCTTGTCGTTCCTACAAACCGTTTTCACTTTGAAGTCAATGCCGACTGTGCTCACAAAGGCTGGAGTGAAAGTGTCATCGGCATATCTGAAGAGGAAGGAGGTTTTACCCACGCTGCTGTTGCCAATGATTAGGAGTTTGAACATGTAATCAAAATTTTGGTCCGAAGCATCTTTGTTTCTGTATCGGGCATCTGCTACTGAAGCCATCTAAAAAGGGAACAACAACATGAGGCAAATTTCAGAAAGTTCAGTGTTTACTGCCTGGAGCTCAGCACCTTGTGCTCAGCTAACCTGTGCTCTCTGAAAATAAAAGCATTAGCTATTTAAGAAGGGAAATACACTTTGCAATCACCTATGTAGGGCCTCATTTTCATTCCTATTATCTATTTGTGCCTAGAACATAAATCTGATGCACTGATCTGGGTTCAAATAGAAAAATGGGTGGTTATTTGCAACTATTCAAATATTAAAGGAGAAAGAGCATTCTTACTTGAATGACAACGTGCAACTTAGGCTGCTTAAAGGAGTTGATTTGCTGCAGCGGAGAACTAAAATATCTAGTATGATGCACAAGTCCAGTAGCCCAGTCAGTTCACAAAGGCAACCATGGTGGCAGGTAGACAGAAACAGTTCCAATAATGACTCCTGAACAAAAATGTTAAACCCCCAAAATGGCCATTTTTTTATTGTAAGCAAAGCCTGCTTTTCAAGAGTGATAGAAGTCTTGGGGGAGGTGGGTGACGAAGGGAAACTTCTCCCTAAGTAAATGAATCACATATCTTCTTTCAAAATGATAATTAATATAAATGACGTTGCTGTTGTATGGGTGGTTCAGGGGACTGTCAGTGGCATTGTGAAAAGACAGAATATGCCTGTGGGTCATCAGGAGATGTGGAAAATGTAGCAAGCTGTAAAAAATCTCTGCCTCTTGGGTAATTCAACTGGATTCAGCGATCAAAAAAGAGTCCAGTGTCTAAAAAATTAAGATAGAACTCGTCTGCTGTGCTTTACCCAAATGCTTTAACAGACAAAGGTTTGTTCAGAGGAGAATGGGCCAAAACCTTATGAGCGTACAGGGCATCTCCTTCCCCTCTTGCCTTTTCTCTTGTTTGTAGACTGATAGGGGAGAAAGTTTTGGACAGAAGCGAGTTGGAAAGAGTTTACTGCATGATGGACACACGCAAGCTTTCATGCCTGGAGGGCAGTTTGAAATCTAACTTGAGCCGAAAGGTCACCGACTGCACCGGCATCTGGCAACAGCTTCATGGTTTACATGAAATGAGTCCGCACATGCCTTCTTGGCAAAATAAGTTAGGCCACGCGGATGTCTGTGCTGTCACAGCAAGACTACTAGCACCCAGCTTAGATTTTTCTGAAGTGCCTCTATGCTGAGCCGCACTCTGTAGTACCGACATACTCAGTCTCAGCACAGTGGCGATCCAGCAGGCATCCACAGCACTGAAATCAAGCACCATTAACTTTCCACTACTTGTTTCTGGGGTCCGAGGTGAAGGAGTCAGTCTCCCCATTTTGTACCCAAAGGCAGAGGAAGGAGCATCTTCAGGAGCAAGAGCCCTGTCGGCAGCGGGGTTGTTCGTAAGCTGTCACATGATATCCACTCTACCCTACCCGGGAAGCAGCAGAAAGGGAAGGCAGTAGAGGAAGATGCCTGCTCTGCTGCTTATGCACTGCGAAAGGGAGCCACGTACTAGAGAAAGTAAGCAGTGAAAGTAGTCTGAACCAGCTCAGGAATCCTAGTCTACGCCAAGCACAGACAGAAACGACAGTTTTCGCCTGATCTGGCCCCTGAAAGCGCTCTACAGCCGTGACCAAATAGAAGCGTACGGCTGCAGAGTGCTTTAAAAGGGCCCAGTCCTGTGAAAATCTGAACCCTCATTACATGAAGGTTCAGAGGAAGACGCTCCAAAATGGAGTGGCTTCAGTAAGGTCTGTCTGCGCAGCCCCTCAGCCCCAGCACCATTTTCAGAATGGGAAGAGGGAGTTTGGTCTGGGGCTTTTTCAGCCAGTGCTGAAGGGTGGGATGAGTGGACTGGAGCCCACCCAAAGCAGGGGAACACCAACCCACCCACCCCAGCATCCAGTGCCAGCCGGGGAACCCCTAGAATGAGCTCCCTCCGCTCCCTTTCCCCTCTCCCATTCTGAAAACGGAGCCGGGGCTGGGAGGGAGGAGGGCCGTTGTTAGGGGAAACCGGTTTCAGGATCAGCAGGCAATGCATAGGGGGTGCACGTGCACCCCCTGACAGCAGCGTTCCCCGCTTAGGCAATGGGCAAGGCAGGCAGGCAAGAACGCTGGTGCCCCTGAGAGCACCGGCCGGGGAGCAGGGGCACTAGGAGAAGTGATCCCTGCAGTCCCCCCACGACCGATCGCACTGACTGGGGGTGGAGGGGAGGAGGTTCCCTCATGGCTGGTCATGCTGGCACTTCTGTGTCGGAGAGATCAGCCATAGGGGGACCCCCCCTCCGGTCACTGAGTACCCACTAGGGGGGGCAAGTGCCCCCCTGACTCAGGAAGCACCAGTCGCCCATCATCCGGGTTAGCACTGTAACTCATGGCACTTCCTGTGAAGCACCACGATTTACAATGGGGAGCTGCACTTCTGTCTGCACCAAGGAAACTTGTTCCTGTACTCTGGCTACTGACTAAATTGAAGTTAGGGAATCTCTCTCAAACACTGCCTCCCCCCCCAACTTCAAGAGTGAAGTCATACACTTTAATTAGGACATTCCCTACTTTCCATGCATTTCTGATATTCTCTCACATTTATTTTCAAAAGTTATTCATGTCAGAAATAAAGATTTCTTGTACTAGTGTTTTAGTAGGCCTGTTTATGCTAACAAAGCAAGTTTTACCACATTATACTGTCTATGTAGGAAAAAGGGTGCGTCTGCTGTTTTGGACTGTGTTAGTGAAAAATCAGTTCAAAAACCAAATTAGTTTAAACTGGTGCCAGTGCGTATACAGGCAATCCTAAAATCAATTTAAACTAGAATTAAAACAACACAGTTTAAATCAGTTCCTTGCAGAAGGAAACTAAAATAAACGTATTTTAACCCCCCAAAAGGAGTACAGCCAGGAATTCATACAAGTTTCACTGAAGATACAATTCTAAATCAGTTTGTTACACTGATGCAACTTTCTGATGCAGACAAGGTTCTCATCCAGCATGGGCCACCTGCATTATAATGCATATGATCAAAGAGTACCTAATGCATAGATTCATAGATGCTAGGGTCAGAAGGGACCTCAATAGATCATCAAGTCCGACCCCCTGCATAGGCAGGAAAGAGTGCTGGGTCTAAATGACCCCAGCTAGATGCATATCCAACCTCCTCTTGAAGACCCCCAGTGTAGGGGAGAGCACCACCTCCCTTGGGAGCCTGTTCCAGTCCTTGGCCACTCGAACTGTGAAGAAGTTCTTCCTAATGTCCAATCTAAATCTGCTCTCTGCTAGCTTGTGGCCATTATTTCTTGTAACCCCCGGGGGCGCCTTGGTGAATAAAACCTCACCAATTCTCTTCTGTGCCCCCGTGATGAACTTATAGGCAGCCACAAGGTTGCCTCTCAACCTTCTCTTGCGGAGGCTGAAGGGGTCCAGGTGCCCCAGTCTCTCCTTGTAGGGCTTGGCCTGCAAGCCCTTAACCATACGAGTGGCCCTTCTCTGGACCCTCTCCAGGTTATCCACATCCCTCTTGAAGTGCAGCGCCCAAAACTGCACGCAGTACTCCAACTGCGGTCTGAACAGCGCCCGATAGAGGGGAAGTATCACCTCCTTGGATCTGTTCGTCATGCATCTGCTGATGCACGATAAAATGCCATTAGCTTTTCTGATGGCTTCATCACACTGCAGACTCATGTTCAACTTGGAGTCCACTAGGACTCCAAGATCCCTTTCCGCTCCCGTGCCCCCAAGCAGGTCATTCCCTAGGCTGTAGGTGTGCTGGACATTTTTCCTCCCTAGGTGCAGCACTTTGCATTTCTCCTTGTTAAATCGCATTCTATTGTTTTCTGCCCACTTGTCCAACCTGTCCAGGTCTGCTTGTAGCTGTTCCCTGCCCCCGGCGTGTCCACTTCTCCCCACAGTTTTGTGTCATCCGCAAACTTGGACAGAGTACACTTCACTCCCTCGTCCAAGTCGCTGATGAAGACATTGAAGAGTATCGGTCCAAGGACCGAACCCTGCGGGACCCCACTGCCCACACCCTTCCAGGTCGAAACCGACCCATCCACCACGACTCTCTGGGTGCGACCCTCTAGCCAATTCGCCACCCACCGGACTGTGCAGTCATCCACGTCACAGCCTCTTAACTTGTTCACCAGTATGGGGTGGGATACCATATCGAAGGCCTTCCTGAAGTCTAAGTATATAATGTCAACCCCTACTCCTGCATCCAGGTGTTTTGTAACCTGGTCATAAAAAGAGACTAGATTAGTCAGGCATAATCTACCTGCTACGAACCCGTGCTGGTTTCCCCTCAGCATAATTTTTCCTGCTGGGCTCTCGCAAATGTGAGCCTTGATAATTTTTTCAAAGACTTTGCCAAGGATGGAGGTGAGACTGACTGGCCTATAGTTGCCTGGGTCCTCCTTCCTCCCCTTCTTGAAAATGGGGACCACACTGGCCCTTTTCCAGTCCTCCGGGACCTAGCCCATGCACCACGAATGTTCAAATATTCCCGCCAGTGGCTGTGCAATGATGTCGGCCAGTGCCTTCAGCACCCTCGGATGGAGCTCATCCGGGCCTGCCGACTTAAAGGCATCCAGTTCCTCCAAGTGACTCTGCACCATCTCAGGGTCTACGCATGGCAGTCTGGCGCCCCGCTGCTGCCTCTCTACAACCCCAGTGAGAGACTTGTCCTGCCCCTCGCTTAGGAACACTGAGGCAAAGAACTCGTTGAGGAGTTCAGCCTTGTCTCCGCTGTCTGTCACCAATTGCTTCTACCCGTTTAGTAGGGGTCCTATTCCACCCTGGGCCTTCCTTTTACTCCCTATATAGCTGAAAAACAATTTCTTGTTATCCTTTACTTGGGATGCCATCCTCAGCTCCATGGTAGCTTTGGCCCATCTAACTGCCTCCCTACAAGCGTGAGAAGAGGAGGTATACTCCTCTTTGGTGATCTCGCCCTGTTTCCACTTTTTATATGCTCCCCTTTTAGCCCGTAGGCTGCTCTGGATTTCTCCAGTCAGCCAGGGAAGCTTTCTGGCCCCTTTCCCTCTTTTTCCTCGCATCAGGATCGTCTCCCTCTGTGCCCGAAGGATCATTTCCTTAAGGCACAGCCACCCTTCTTGGGCTCCCATCTCTTCAAAACTCCTACTCTGCAGTGCATCCTTGACTAAACGCCTGAGTTCATTGAAATCAGCTTTCCTAAAGTCTAGCACTTTCACCATACTAGTTACCTTACCCACTCGACATCTTATGATGAATTCTATTATTTGGTGATCACTGTCCCCCAGGTGACCACCAATCTGTAGGTCCCCTACCATGTCATCCCCCGTGCAGTAGCTAAACACTCAATAATGTCACTGAATGCAGCAGAAACCTCTCCACACTTGATTCCCCCTAGGAGATAATGATAGTCTATAACCACATACATTTCTTAATTTAAATTAATATTAAACCAGACTGAGAGGCTTAGCAAAATCACTGACAAAGAATAGATTTCCTACTCACCAACATAAGAGAAAAATATTCTTTTATTCATATTTCAATACAAAAGGAATTTTAGAACAAAAATCTAAATAGCAGTTCATACACACACACAGACTCATGAAAATACAGACACAGCCTTGATTTCAGATGCAAGAAATCTGATCAGTGGTACAGCTAGGAATAAATGTTTTCTTTGTCTCATTATTAGTGTGTTCCGTCCCTATGATGGAAAAGAATAAGAAGTTTCACATTTAAAACTATATCCTCTTCCTGGTATACATGTACCTTCCATTAATGTTAATGGCAACATATGCCATTTCTCTTTTCATTTCATATTCATTTATAACCACTTGAAAAACTAGATTTGCCATCAGGACAAAGTGAATTTAATGACCCAGTGTTTAAACAGGAGTCAGTGGGCGCATCTACATGTGAAATTAGCCTGGCTAAATAAACTCCAGCACGGTTCGCGCTGGAGTTTATTGCTCCCGGGCCCAGTGTCTTCACATGTACCTGGGACCACAGCATATTGAACCACAGAGGAGCAGCCCTGGCTGGTAGGGGACCCTGGGGGTCAGCCTGCCAGTCCAGGCTACTTTGACCCAGCTCAATGTGCTGCAGAGGGGCTGACTGGAGCACAAGGGAGCTTCAGCACAGGGCTAGCTGGCAGGCTAGCACCCTCATGCCCCAGCTAGCCCCAGTCAGCATCTGTAGCGTAGTACTTGTATCAGGCAGTACTAACCTACAGTGGGTTAATTAGTTTACCCCAGCCTAATAGCTCTGCAAGTGTAGATGGAGATGCTTTACTGCAGAGTTAATTAGGCAACTCCACATTAAGCATCTCATCTGGATGCTCCCAGTATCTCCTATACATCATCATCATCTTCATGGAATCTATTCCCAAGATCCAACATGGTTTTTAAAATAAAGCACTGATGCTTTCACCTGCCCCACAGATTGCTATAATCAAAAGGGCACCAGGCTACAAATGCTAGTTTCCAATCTCCGATAAAAAAGCAATTACAGAATGTGACCGGCCAATGTAGCTTTTACTTGACGCATAGTCTGAAAAATAAAAAGCCAGAGATTTTTAGATGGGATATGGTGCTATTGTCACAGATGAGCAACAATCAAGTGTGCTCAAGATGTGGTAGTGCAGGTCACTTAACCCTTCTAATGATTCTAAGTTGTGACCATGTCGGGAGGTCACAAAGTTTCAAAATCTCTTTCAAGTTCCATTTTCTTGCTTGAACTTGACTTTCCTCCCTATTTCTATTCAATACAGAGAAACTGAAAAAAAGGTAACACTGGTAACTTCTGAACTGTTAACTTTATTAACTTCCAATCTAGAAAAAAATGATGGAGGTGGTTAAGCGCTGAAACAGATTACCTACGGAGATCATGGAACCTCCATCCTTGGAAAATTATTCATACAGGTAGACAAACATTTCCCTGGGAAGGTTTAGACAAAAATGACCCCACACAAGCTGGGGCTGGACCTACTAAGGTTTCTTCCTGCCCTATTTTTTCCATGATCTGGTAACTTGAGATGAAACTGCACACATGGCTTGCACTAAGGCATCCTAAACTTTAATCTCATGGAGTAAAGATTCAATGGAACTTAATAATGTGTAGGCCTAATGTTAGACCTCTGCACAGTCCATCTTTGGCAGAGAAAGGAGAAGTAACGGTAGGTACAAACACTGGACAGCTATCACAGGAAAACATAGCCAAGCGAACCTGCAGAACCTGTTTTCCCAGTGCTACTATACCATACTGTCTGCCTGGGCCCAAATATAAAAAACCCTAATATACATCAACAAGATTTCAGAGTAATGGGGACCTTAGAAGTTTCATGTCTAAACCCAAACTTTACTGCTAACAAACTGCTTTAACTTCATGCCCACTAAACTGCACCCATTTTGTCAGGCATTGGTCAGGTATACCAAATCCAGAAAATAAATAACATAACATAAACACAACATGACATAAACAATCCCCTAATTTGCTACGGTATAATTGAGCAAAGGTATCGTTGGAAAATTAGAATAACAGTCTTGAATAAGATTTTTTTTTTCCAGTCAACATTAATAAATCTATTCCTATTTTATTGGAGGAGGAGGGAATTTTTCCCATCAGACCAGCGGAATTTGTTTCCCTTACCTAGCCTCTACATTTTTTGACAGATGCAACAACACTTGGTAAATTTTCAACATCAGTTCACTGTTAATTTGAAACCAACATGAAATCTCTCTAATCTACCCGTTTAGATTTTTAGGTCCATATATCTTTATAGATCCTTTAAAAAAAATTTTCTGTACTACCCTACATATCATCACCCTGAGGCCTTAAGACAATATTTCATGAGGTGTATCTACACACATTGCCATACAGTGACATTGCTAAAGTGCTGTGCTTTAGTACGTCCAGTAACCACCCATACTGCACCACGCATGCAGCACACAGTTAGTTTTTGACGCTACTTCCCCATAGCGGCATGCTAAAATTGGGAGGGGGGGAGCGTGCCGCTACAGCAAAGTAGCTGCCAATCATGTGTAGAGTCACATGATTGCTATGTCACTGTACCACATCATATGGCAACGTAGCACATTGCTACGGCAATGTAGAGCGATGTGTGGATGTGCCCATTTAGCACCAAGAACTCCCTCCTGAATGGGTAACAGGGGCTGTTGAATATGTAGTCTAAGGGTGGAGTGGGGCAGCGGGATTCATTGCTGCTGCTGCCAGGACCCCCGCACCAGTTGCACTGCCAGCAACACGAGAACTAACGGAAGAGGGAGGGGGGTCATGCTGCTCTCACCTCCTCCCACCGCCAGCCACTCGTGCACCAGGCCACAGCTCTATCTACCCCCCTGTATCATGGTCCAGCCACCCTGCTCTTCCCAGAGGGAAGGTGGGGGGGGGGGTAGCCAGCTCAGGTGGCCTGAGGGGAGTGATGGTGGCTGAACCATGGTGGTAGGGTACAGACGTGGCCCAGAGCATGAGTGGTTGGCAGTGGGAAGAGTTGAGGGCAGCATCTCCCCATATCTACTATTCCTCACGCTGCTGGAGGTGCGGCTAGCATGGGAGTCCTGGTGGTAGCGACAACAGCAGCAATGAGTTTTGCTGCCCTGCTCCGACCTCCCACTGGGTCCTGCCCACTGGGCCCTGCTCCACCCTCCCACACTGGGTCCAGCCCATTGGGCCGCTGAGGCGGCTCCTGCCCATGCTGGTCCGGCCAGGCAGCAACCCTGTGCCCGCTGCGGGCACACAAGTTTGGGGGGGGCACATGCCCCCCAAACCCACCCCACCCTGCTCCACACACTGGGAGGCTGGAGACAGGGGGTGTGGGTCAGGAGTCAGGGGTACCAGCAGGGCTGGGGGCATAGGCAGTGGAAGGCCGGTGCTAACGGGGCTTAGCCTCCCCAAATGCAGGGCAGTAGTGTCAGAACAGAGGGCTGCAGGGCAGCCCAGGCGCAGGCTCCAGGTGGCTGCAGCAAGAGACACGCAGAGACACAGACACACAGCTGCAGCCTGCATGCAGCCAGGATTTCAGCCTGGAGGCATCTGGAGCACTGCCCACAACAGCAGGCAAGTCTGTGAAGGGGAAAGGGCATGGGGGGGGCACAGATCGAGGCCCCCACAGTGAGGGAGGGAGTGGGACAGAGGCAGGGGCAGGGACTGGAGTGAATGGGGCCTCAAAGTGGGTTGTGGGATGGTCAGAGTCCCAGACGGCTCGTCCAGGAGCACAGGGGGGCTGCCACCACTGTGCGCACCCTGGGGGAGGGACAGGGGGCATGTGCTCCCTGGATTTGTGCATGGGGTGGAGGCAATGGTGGCAGCCCACCCGTGCCCCTGAACGAGCTGCCCAAGGCTCTGACTGTCCCATGACCTGCCCTGGGGTCTCATTCACCCCAGCCCCTGCCCCACTCCCTCCCTCACTGTGGGGGCCTTGATCTGCCACCCCCAAGCCCCCGCTCCTTCCCCTCCACAGACTTGCCTGCTGAGCAGTGTGTGCGTGTACTCGGCCCCCCCCAAATAATATTTTCTCCCTCCACCTATGGCTGGGGGAGAGGGACTGCGAGTCGGGAGTGAAGGGCACTGGCCATTTGCACAATGCAGCTTGCACAGTGATGAATGTCACTTGGGAGCAATGAAGAGCCACGTGTGGATATTGCTGTTCATGTTTTCCTGTTGACGTTGATTTTTGTCTTTAAGACTCTTGAGCTGCTTTAACTTGTAGTATGTAGTAAGTATTTGGGGGCCAAAACACTTGTGTGTTTTCTACTTAAACTATTTACTAGGCCAGGACTGACCATCAATGTTTACAAATGCGTCCTGGTACAAACTAGGTTGAGAACCACTAGACTAGATAACCCAGGGGATTCCTTTCACCTCTGGTACTTACAAATCTAGTAAAAATCTATAGGAGAAACATTATTCATATACATTTTAATCACTTTCTGAAAGAGTAAAATACTTATTCTCAAAATATCCAAATATTCACCAACACTATAGTTTAGATTATTTTAAAAAACAAGTCTTTTTTCTTCCCAATAACGTAAATTCAAATATTGTATGCAGTCTAATAACCACTCATTTTCAGGAATAAAATTCCTGAATTAAAATTCAACCCTAGTCAGATACTGCGTGGCAAGTTTTAATCAAGAAAGAATTTTTACAGCCAAGCTATAATCTTAAGAATAAAGTTCACAATAGAAATAATACCGTAATACTAAATCAGTTCATACAGATGCTAATACCATAAAGAAGATTTAGCACAAGCAGAAACCGTATCGTGAACAATTAATATAACTGCTAATAAATATTGCAAGCAAATGATAGTTACCAATTTAGATCTATAATCCATGAGACAGATGGAGGCTTTGCTGTGAGTGTATAGATCGAGTGGTCACACTGTTGAACCTGTGATGTAGAAGCAAAAGGATTACAATGTGCATGATGAAAACGGATAAAGAGAATATTACTTGAGTAAGGAGACAAAATATTGCTGTATTTGGGCCTAAACTTCTATCTCACTGAAATTAATAGAAAAATCCCCATTGTCTTCAAGTGAAGCATGTTCAACATCTCATCCTCAGACATTCAGTTAATATCTAACTAGATTTAGCAATTCATATAATCGATTAAATTAATATTACCTAGATTAGTGTAACCTAAACTGTGATCCTCTGGTTCAGTTTATTGAGTTAGGCACAACATGTACACAGGGAATCTTTGGATGCTTCTTGCAGACAGTTAGTAAAGTAAATGGGACCAAGAAGGAAATGGCACGTAAGACACATTCAGATGTAACTTTGTTTTGTACATTATCGGGGTCAAGGTCTAATCTCAGTTATGCTCCAAGAGCCAAATAGCATAGGATTTAGCCTGAATGGTTACACTTCCCCTTACAACAGGCCTATATATAGAATAATTATCTCAAAGTAAATAGGTTCTCCAGCTATATACCAACATAGCAAAAAAATTAACCCCTCACCTTCACACACACACCTCTAATACACCAGAAAGAAGTTTAGTCTGTACGCTGTAACTCCTGCCACTAAATTAAGTAACACCAGGCCCCTAAAGTCTTTTTATGAGTTTATACTGCACCTGTGCACAAAGGAAGTAATTCAGGGCAAATTCAGGCCGGAGGTAAACCCAAGTGAACTTCCACCCGGGTCTAAATATGTATATATGTACTAGTATAATTCCTTATTCTCTCATGCATTATTTTATACTTCTCTATATTTCATTTCACTTGCCATTTTTTATCCCAGTCACCCAACATCCCTTTCCTACTGAACCAAGTTTCACTGTTTCCTCTAATACACTGACCTCCAATTTTTGGCATCATCCAAATGTTGGAAAGTTTGCTTCAGTCAAATCATTTTCTTTCTCCTAGCATAAATAAAAATGTAAAAGGCTAGACACTGAAATATGCACAACTCAAAAGATTATCCACTTCCCTGTCATTTTATAAGGGATAACTTGCTGTATTAATTTGGTAAGGATACATGAAAATTAACTGCGCTGCCTGGTATTACATCCTTCCATGCATTAATAAGTCTGGAAGTCTTTACGGCTAGAAATTCTGTCTTCTTCCATTTGTTCTTGAATCTATGCATTATGCATGGCTCATAATTTACATTAAACCTGGAGGTTGGGAATCCACTACCCATGGGGTGCTGTTATATTTAATACCCTTCTACATTTCAGAGCAGTTTCAAATAACCAGTCATGAACTAATCGGATGTGGAACAGAATAAAGTCCAGGGTTTTTAGATTTCACATCCCAAGTCACCAAGTCTCCGACTTGACAGTTAAACCTCCATAGGCAGCAGATGAACATCTTGGGGTGGTAGAGATTCTTGCTAGGTATCTATTTCTATTGTTTTTCAGATACATAGGGAGTAAAAGGAAGGCCCAGGGTGGTATAGGACCACTACTGAACAGGCAAAAGCAATTGGTGACAGACAGGGGGGACAAGGCTGAACTTCTCAATGAGTTTTTTGCCACAGTGTTCCTCAACGAGGGGCAAGACAAGTCTCACAGTGGGATCGTAGAGAGACAACAGCAAGACGCCAGACTACCAAGCGTAGACCCTGAGATGGTGCAGAGTCATTTGGAAGAACTGGATGCCTTTAAGTCGGCAGGCCCGGATGAGCTCCATCCGAGGGTGCTGAAGGCACTGGCCGACATCATTGCACAGCCACTGGCAGGAATATTTGAGCACTCGTGGTGCACGGCCCAGGTCCCAGAGGACTGGAAAAGGACCAATGTGGTCCCTATTTTCAAGAAGGGGAGGAAGGAAGATCCAGGCAACTACAGGCCAGTCAGTCTCACCTCCATCCTTGGTAAAGTCTTTGAAAAGATTATTAAGGGTCATATATGTGAGAGCCCAGCAGAAAAAATTATGCTGAGGGGAAACCAGCACAGGTTCGTAGCAGGTAGATCATGCCCAAATAATCTAGTCTCTTTTTATGACCAGGTTACAAAACACCTGGATGTAGGAGTAGGGGTTGATGTCGTTTACTTAGACTTCAGGAAGGCCTTCGATATGGTATCCCACCCCATACTGGTGAACAAATTAAGAGGCTGTGACTTGGATGACTACACAGTCCGATGGGTGGCAAATTGGCTAGAGGGTCGTACCCAGAGAGTGGTGGTGGACAGGTTGGTATCGACCTGGAAGAACATGGGCAGTGGGGTCCCGTAGGGCTCAGTCCTTGGACTGATACTCTTCAATGTCTTCATCAGCGACTTGGACGAGGGAGTGAAGTGTACTCTGTCCAAGTTTGTGGATAACACAAAACTGTGGGGAGAAGTGAACATGCCGGAGGGCAGGGAACAACTACAAGCAGACCTGGACAGGTTGGACAAATGGGCAGAAAACAACAGGATGCAGTTCAACAAGGAGAAATACAAAGTGCTGCACCTAGGGAGGAAAAATGTCCAGCACACCTACTGCCTAGGAAATGACCTGCTCAGCAGCATGGAAGCGGAAAGGGACCTTGGAGTCCTAGTGGGCTCCAAGATGAACACGAGTCATCAGTGTGAAGAAGTCATCAGCAAAGCTAACTGCACTTTATCGTGCATCAGCAGATGCATGACGAACATATCCAAGGAGGTGATACTTCCCCTCTATCGGGCGCTGGTCAGACCGCAGTTGGAGTACTGCGTCCAGTTTTGGGTGCCACACTTCAAGAGGGATGTGGATAACCTGGAGAGGGTCCAGAGAAGGGCCACTCATATGGTTAAGGGCTTGCAGGCCAAGCCCTACAAGAAGAGACTGGGGCACCTGGACCTCTTCAGCCTCCGCAAGAGAAGGTTGAGAGGCGACCTTGTGGCTGCCTATACATTCATCTTGGGGGTGCAGAAGGGAATTGGTGAGGCTCTACTCACCAAGGCACCCCTGAGGGTCACAAGAAATAATGGCCACAAGCTAGCAGAGAGCAGATTTAGACTGGGCATTAGGAAGAACTTCTTCACAGTTCGAGTAGCCAAAGTCTGGAACGGGCTCCCAAGGGAGGTGGTGCTCTCCCCTACCCTGGGGGTCTTCAAGAGGAGGTTAGATGAGTATCTGGCTGGGGTCATCTAGACCCAGCACTCTTTCCTGCCTATGCAGGGGGTCGGACTTGATGATCTATTGAGGTCCCTTCTGGCCCTAACATCTATGAATTTCTATTGCTGATAAAGCAAGGAAAGGCAGAAGTAAAGTGTGCCTATGTTTTGCAGTCCTAAACTCCATTTGAAGTCTGGAACTCTTGGAACAAGTGTTCCTCTATTCTTACCAACGCTTTTATGATTGTTTAAGAAGCTCTTCATTGTGGTCAAGGAAGGATGGCTAAGGTCCCCATCTGATTCTACCTACGTGCCTGCCTTCCCACCCCAGAGGATGCTGGAGGGATTTAACACCCTTCTCCAACATCTCTGAGGAGTTGCTGACTTCTTCTTCTCTTCTTCAGCTCTGCCTCAAAGAGGTCTGGGAACCAGAAAGATTAAACCCACTCTGCTACTGCTACCAACATCTGGTTATCTGCCTTACCGCTCGCAAATGCTGGGACGTATAGAAATCTTATACGTCTTATGGTACTGAAATGCAGCTGTTAACCAAAGCTGCCCGCACACTTCATCTGGGAGGTGCAAAGACTGGATTCACTGTTTATTTTTTCACTGGGATTTTTTTCTTAGTAAAAATGAGTGTTTTAGTCTATATTTTTATTAGTGTTGCAACCCAACCTGGAGAGAGAACGAGGATTTGTTCACTGATATCTTAATCTGTTTGATGACCAAATAGCATACTTTTATGCTCCATAAGTTCATCCAGACAGTTTTAGAGGGCTCCGCACATCTTTCAGTGTCTCGCTGTAAATATAGATTCACGCTTTGCCTCGAGATGTCTGTTAAGCGACAGCAAAGAAAGAACAAGTGGGAATAAACACCAGACATGATCTGCTCCTGCAATCCCAACACGGCATAGAAAAGTCCCCGACTCTTCCTTTCCCTGCCGATCCATCCTTAGCTACACCTACCCAGGGTACTGCAAGTTTTGCTGAAAAACGCCCTCCCTGTCAGATATCTTTAAAAGTAATTTTCAAAATATGATTGAGATTTTTTTTTTAAATCCACAGATCCAACTCTGCAGAATCTAAATTAGATTTAGCTCATCCTAAAATTACTCAGTTAGTGAAAAGGGGGGTGTAGCTTAAATATATTAAACAGAGCTACTGGTGCAGAAAGGGGGTTTAAAAGCTACTCACTGGAGTTACTACAACAGCCAGCTCCCCACTCAGAGAGAGACTAATCCAGGGGAATAAATATAACATTTGTAATGTGCTCCAAGTATAGTTCCTCTCTTTTTAAAAATCAGCTCTGCCAACAACTTGTTGTACATCCCCAGGCCAGTCGGTTGCACTGTTTTGCAGTTGTAAAATGGAAATAACTTTCCCTGTGAACTACTCTGAGCAGCACAGATGAGAAATGCTGCATGAGAAGCATCCCTGAGCATCCTGAAACCAGCCCTTTGGATAAAGCAGCAGCAGCATTTGAGTTACAGCAGATGTTTAATGCTGCCTCAAAGCTGCCTCGGCTGGCAGGGAGGCGGTGGCTCAGCCGTTCTGCTGCGGTTCCCCTAGCACACAACATGAAGAAGGGCCAGAAAAAACAATCCATGACCCTGAGTGCCCTATGAGTGAAGCAATGGTTTTGTGGGCAGAGGCAGGTGCAGCAGCATGTAGCCTTTTCCTTTCCTGTTCTGCCACAAAAAAAAAAAAAATAGGGTGGAAAGGACTCGCTCCATACTAACCCCA
Source organism: Alligator mississippiensis (assembly GCF_030867095.1). Classification (NCBI taxonomy): domain Eukaryota; kingdom Metazoa; phylum Chordata; order Crocodylia; family Alligatoridae; genus Alligator; species Alligator mississippiensis. The sequence continues at coordinate 8,813,328 of NC_081828.1, forward strand.
GTGACTGTTCTGGGTCTGCTTGTAAAAGCAGGAACCTGCTGCATTTATCTCATCTCCCACCGAGTCTTCTGCTTAGGTGGCATTCGCACTGCCCTGCCAAAGTCATGGTCAATACCTAGCTCAGATGCAGGTCCTGCCTCTAGAAGCTCTTGTTTCAGGTTGTTCTCAGCTCAGAGAAACCACCGCGTTGGGTTATGGTGGTGTCTCCGTTGGCAAGACTGCCTTCACACTTCCGAGCTCTAGAAACTTGAGCTTAAAAAAAATGAAAGCAAACTAATATTCTGCCCTTGTGATGTGACTGGGACCTGGGGTATGGTCTTAAAGTATCTATGCTTAATCCAGTGTGGAAGGGAAGGTATTCACCAAACGGGACTTGTGCATTTGGAAAGAACAGACAGGCTAGAGCCACATTAGCATGGCAACTCCTGGCTTCAGCTGTTATCGCACGCGTACGCTAGCAACCATGCTCGGAGATAAAGTTTGAGTTTGTGCAGAGAGTTTTTACATCTGTTTAACAGCTGTACAAATTATAATCTAAAGAGTGTTTGAGGAGTTAGCCTGACAAGTATGTCTCTCATTGCATATTTCAAATATCTTCTCATTTTAGCCAAACATTTTCTTTAGTGGAGATGGGCAAGGATTGCTGTAGGTATAATCGTTTATTAGACTAACTCCCTGGTTAACATTGACTTAGACAAGCTTTGAATTCAATCAGTGGTTATATAACTTGGGAAACTGAAATAACTGCTCTTTATTTTTCCTGGCCCCGTTCCATGCAATCATACGGACTAACCACATTTTCCCCGTAACAACTGTAACAGAAACCACAGCGTTTAGAGAGGCCACTCAGAAACAGGCATCATGAACTTAGAAGGGTGAATGAAACATGCAGAGCTAAATACCAAACACCTGAATGGGTAGGCTACTGGAAAATAATTTTTGATAGATATTTGGCATTATCATGGGTTTACCCCTGGCCCATATGTGTTCTGCTATCCAATTATGGAAGAGCTTGGTGTGAATGCACAAGGACATCACAGACAGTTAAGGTGGGTTGTGGTACAGGGTCCTTTTCTTAATTCAGATAGAAAAGGTTCTGGCATCTCATACTACAGTCCCAGGTCTTCACCACTGCCCTAACCTGCAGCTTAGCCTGAAAGGTTTTTAATCTGTACCTCTTACCCACGAGCGGTGCAAATGGATGCTGTTCATCTCTTACCTTTGGCACTGCATTTGCCTTCCTGACCAGGAATTTAGGTAAATAGATCAAAAGAGCCACAGACAAATGATAACCTGCAATATTTTACTGCTTGCATCAGAGAGGGTGGTGAAGTAACATTAAGACAATGTAACTGGAAACCTATTAAGACACCACCTCCTCTGAAAGGCACGGAGTAAAACCTTTCATAAGGATATAGGCAGACAAGGCTCTGCGGGTAGATGCGAGATCTTTTATTAGACCGACTTAAACATTCTTGAAAATTTTTCTTGTGAACAAAAGACACTTAACTTTATTGCAAGCACTAAATCAAACCCTCCTGTACCTTCCCGACATGACTGCCCTAACGTTGAGTGCTTAACTTGACTAGGTGAGTGCAGGACTGGAAGCTCCTCGAGGTGAGGACTGTGACCAACTTAAGACCAGCACTGCTTACACAGGCATTGTATACTGGGACACGGGGAAATTAAATGACTTGCCCGACGTTCAGCAGCAAGGCAAGAGAAGAGCAGAACTAAAACCCAATGCCCCATCCTAATTCAAGTGGATAAACCAATACCACTGCTTGCTGCCAAAATCCAAATGCTTCCTGACAATGGACTACAAGAACCTAAAACTAATCACATTTTTGAAAGCATCTTATAAGTTCCCCCAGATTCTGGCTGCAGGGTATAGTTTTAGAGAGTGAATTTTGTTTAAATCACCAGTTCTCATGACTAATTTTGAGAAATGTTCCCAAATACCTGACAATACAGCATGTTCTCAGCTTGAAGCATTTAAAGACAAACTGAGAGGACAACCTCAGCAGAACAGCTTATTTTTTGCAACACGAGCAACCAAGTGCTACAAATGTTCAGGGACTCCTAGCTACACAGGCAATTTTTCCGGCTCACGTTTTATGTTGCGAACCATCAAATATTATTCCACAAGACAAAGTACGCTTCAGAGGTGCAGACAGGTACCACTGCCAGGTTAACAACTAATGGCACAGCATGCTAGTGATTCTTATTAATATATTACAAATCAGGTAGATTTTCAAACTAAAGGGCAAAGTGCATCTTTGTCAAAATGACAAGATAAACTTGATCATAAAAATGGGATTATCTGCCAATTACACTGATTTGGCTTAAATCATTATTATAAATTGACCCAGTGTAACAAGAAGAGGGAGTTAACATGACAGTCAAAGTAAATACATTCACAGACGTAATAAGCATGGATAATTAAATAGAAAAATGTTGTATTTAGTACCCTGCACCCTAGTACAGAGAGAGATATACAGGTTACAACTTGCACCCACTAAAATCCAACAGCAAGGTGCCAATTGTTCCTGTTGACTTACCAGATGCAGGTGCCGAGCCTCTGCCACGCTTACTGAAGTCAGTGAGATTTGAGGATCTACAGTACCTTAGCACCGTGCAGAACAGAGCTCTTCCTTTGTTCTCCCCATCAGAGAACCAGAAGTTTTGCTCACTGTCAGTGAGACATAGCCTAGGATCCTACAGCATACCCTGCTGTCCTCATAATAATTCCCTGGTGCTGCCATGCATGAAGATGTCATTAAAGCAACATGAACAATTGGAAAAATGCATCATCTCAGAGCTCATTTGGCTAAGGTAGAGATTCAGTTCTGATCGTGACAAGGGTTGGAAGAAAAGCAGATTTTTTATGAATGGAATTGGAATGATTGATCTGTTTGGTTTTATGAAATGCAGTGATTACATGCCACTGTAGACTGAAGAGGGTGGATGTGGCGCATGCAGGTTTGCACTTACACACATGTTTGACATGAAAAAATACAGTTATGTTTTGTAGACAGTAACAGAGAGGCTTCTTAGCATGATAGTCATACAAATTCTGTCCCCCTACAACAGACAAAGGATTTCACATCACTTAGTAGCCTGATGCTTTCCACTTCTATCTATATTTTTAAGCTGTGAGAGGACAAAGTTAAGCTTGACCAAGCAGTGGAAACAATGGTTGATGACAGGAAAAGCTGAATAACTTCACAACCGTGGGAAAGTGGCCAGGAATTTGAAAAGCAGGGGGGGGAAAAAGCACCTTTCTATATATATATATATTTTTTTTTTTTTTTTTTTTTTTTTTTTTGCAAATCACCTCTATTCCTGTCAACCTTGATTCTTTGGAGGTTTGTTGCTTTTTTTTTTTTTTAAAGGACTATAAAGCCACATGCTGGATCACACTTTACAGACCGATCCCACAATCCCTAATGAGCTCTTCCTTGTAACAGGCATTGCATTGGCAAGAAAGACTGCAGGACTACGATGATACTCGAGCCCCAAACCGCTCATCACTGATGATCATTATTACATGCATTCAAGTCCTGCCACGGCTCATTCGCAACCCCGCTCGTCCCACGGACCCTTGGTTCCCGGTACAGACCCCGGGAGTAGACTCGGCATCGGAACTTGTCCGCCCCCAGAGCCAGCCCTGCCCGGGGCAGGCAGACCCCTGCGTGCCGCGGGGCCCCGGGCAGGGCGCGGGGAAGGCGGCGGGCTCTTACCTGCAGCGCGGCCGGCGGCGGAGACGCGGAGCGGGTCGGGTCGGGGCAGCCCGCGGAGGCTCCCGGCGGGGCGGCCCCGAGGGCGGAGCTGGCGGGCGGCGGGGCGGGCCGGGCATGCCCCTGCCCCCGTGCAACATTTTGCAACATTTTTCTTGTTGGGGGGGGTCGAGTTTTTGCAAGGAAGCGGGTCTGCTCGCCTTGCACGCGCACACGCGGAGCGAGACTGTCCTTGGTTCTTCCTCCAAACTTTGCTCCTTCTTCTGACCTTTTACACCGGGGTGCACAACTCGAGTATGGCCAACATCGCCTCCAGCCCAGCTACAAAGCTAGGGGGGCTGAACCCAGTGCCACGCAAAACGCGGCATGCCAAATGAGTACTGGGGGAGTTCATTTTTTTTAATGGCACCAAATTTTTTGCCGTAGTTTTGAGAGGAAGAAGGGGCAAGAGAGTGTGTTGGGGTACCCGTGTACCTCCTGCCTGTGTCTCGCGTGCCCCCAGGAGTACACGTACCACAGGTTGAGAAACTATGGGGTAGAGGATGGGAAACGTGGCTCTCTCAGGCCGATTGGCATTGGGACCGCATACAGGGTGCTGCTCCTCTGTCCTCTATGGACACAAAACCCGACACCTTTATAGCCTCTGTTTTACTCTTCAAGACATAAAGACATCCAGTTTCATGTCCATAGAGGACAACCAGACTGTCCTCTATGATGGTCACCCTAACCTCATATGAAGGGCTGTGGAAATGCAAAAAAGGGAAAGACATTGCTTACATTGGTCCAGCCAAATGGCTGATTTACTATTTCCACCTCCCCCACAGCAGGGATCATACTGATGCCAGGAGCAGCAGCAGCTGGCAAACCAGAATCTGCCCGAGTGCTTGTCCATGCAGGGAATTACACCAGTAGAAAGCAAATTATTAATACAAACAGCTGTAGTTACACTGACATAGATCCCTACGTGGTCCCATCTCATGCTCCAGATTCTCAGCCTTCGTTTAGAGAATCAGGGGCTGAATTTTCTAAGGTAAAATGAATGTAATACCAAGATAGGCAATACAGAGGGGTGCCGAGAAGCTCCCGACCCCAGGAAAGACAGCCAAGGGGCTCTGCTGTATCCTTCGCAAGCCACCATCCATCTGCAGCATATAGGGGAGTGCAGCTATGTTTGGTGTGTCCAGAACCAGGGCACGGTGGAGCAGAGCCTGCCAAGTCATCACCCATCGGAGTTGCTGCCCTGAGGCTCTAATATGCACCTGGGCTGGGCAGCTCAGATCAGGGAGTCACAGAAATTTAGGGCTGGAAGGGACCTCATGAGATCACAACCAGGTCCGGTCTGCTGCTCAATCCCCAGGGCACTGAGTTGTGCTTGAATAGGACAGTGAACCTGCCCCAGTCACTAGCTCTTCCAGTTCCACAGAAAACATCCCAAAATGTGACCTGTGTGTAACTGAGGAGGTGATTTCTGGTGGAGCCTGTAGGTTTCCTGAAGTAGCTCCAAGTGGTATGAAGTGACCATTTCAGCTCAGTGGGTCTGTTAACCCTGAAGCTTACTGGTAATAATTCCCATGTCAACATTGTTAAATACTCCACTGACCATTACAGGGGACAAGAAAGAAAATGGGCAGCAAGCAGCAGACAAGGAGAGAGCGCGATGATCCAGTTTTGAAGAACTTTACCATGCATGGAGAGAAACATCATTTGGACATGTCAAGGGGGCCGAGCTCAGTTTGTAGGCAGAGATTAAGAGAAGTGTATGACTTTCCTTTTTCCAATTCAACCTCTGCCTCAAAACAGGGATTTGGATTATAATAATTTCCACATGTCTATGGCCACTCTTCTACTGTAGGATCCATAATGCTTTACAAAAAGAAATAGTTTGATCATTTACTAAGGTGCAGCAGTCAAAGGAACAACCAGGATGGACGAGACCTAGTAAAGCTTTTTAGCGAGGATCGTGAGCGCTCGCTACATGCATCAGCAATAGCTCAAGATGCTCGAGGAAGCAGTCCAGGTGGCCCAGTCCCAGATACCAGAGATGCTAGTTGACTCTCCTGCAGGCGCATTGCCATAATGTGGGAGACCTGCCCATAATTAGCCACTTTCAAGTTTTGTGATCGAGAACATCAAAGGAAAAATGTACTTTGTCATATTTTCTCAGGAAAAAAAAAAACCACCACCAAAAAGCATCAGGAAACATTACCTGCTACTGTCGACTCCTGGTTCTGCTGTAAACAGAGTACTCTGTTAATTGTGTGGGGAATTTAATCCATTTTCTTTTTGTTGTACAAAGTGCCGACATCTTTGCTGTATAATGTAGATGTTTGGTACGACTGGGACAGATTTGAGGTGTTATCTATATAAATACATACCTGGGGAAAACCATTGCAGCAGATTTAAAAACAACAGTACCTCTATCTGTTTGCATTAGGCGGAAGGACAGATTTAATGATCAAAGTGATCCCTTTTGGCCTTATACTCAAAGTGAAACGGTCCCCATTTAAAAGCGAGGAACCCTTAACCTAGTCTGTTTTGGAAAATTAAAATACTCTGTGGAGGAGAATCTTCTAAAAAGGTGAATTAAATTGATCAAGTATTTCCACCCTGCTCCCTCCCACCAAATCCAGTGCAAGTAACCCAAAACTACAGACTAGTCAGCCTCACCTTGATCCCCAGAAAAAATCATGGAGCAGGTCCTCAAGGAACCTATTTCTAAGCATTTGGAAGAGAAGAAGGTGATTAGGAACAGTTAACATGGATTCACCAGGAGCAAGTCATGCCTGACCAAACCAATTGCCTTCTATGATGAGATGACTGGCTGCGGGGAGAGCAGTGGACATGAAATACCTGGAGTTTAGCAAGGCTTTTGATACCATCTCCCACAGCATTCTTGCAAAGAAGCTAAGGAAGCATGGGCTGGATGAATGGACTAAAGTGGATAGAAATCTGGCTGGATCATCAGACTCAACAGGTAGTGATCAATGGCTCGAGGACTAGTTGGCAGCTGGTATCAAGTGGAGTGCCCCAGGGGCTGGTCCTGGGGCTGGTTTTGTTTAATATCTTCATTAACAATTTGGAAGATGGGATGGAGTGCACTCTCAGCAAGTCTGCAGATGACACCAAGAGTTGGGGGGTGGGGGGGTGGAGAAGGAGGTGTTGGGGATACCGTGGAGGGTAGGGCTAGGATTCAGAATGACCTAGACAAACTGGAGGATTGAACCAAAATAAATAAATACAATTAGGAAAAAAAAAAAAAATCTCACATGAGGTTCAACAGGGACAAATGCAAAGTCCTTTACTTAGGACTGAAGAATCCCATGCACCTCTATATGCTGGGGACCAACTGGCTAAGCAGCAGCTTTGCAGAAAAGGACCTGCAGGTTACAGAGGACAGATGAGATGGATGAAAGTCAGCAGTGTACCCTTATTGCAAAAAAGGCTAACAGCATACTGGGCTTTGTTAGTAGAAGTGCTGCCAGCAGGGCAAAGGAAGTGATTATTCCCCTCTATCAGCACTGGTGAGGCCCCCACTACAGAAGGGATGCAGACAAGTTGGAAAGAGTCCAGTGGAGGGCATCAAAAGTGGTTAGGGGACTGGAAACACATGATTTGTGAAGGGAGGCTGAGGGAACTGGGCTTACTTAGTCTGCAGAAGAGAAGGCTGAGGGGGATTTGATAGCAGCCTTTAACTACCCAAACGGGGGTTACAAAGAGGATGGAGCTGGACTGTTCTCAGTGGGGGCGGATGACAGAACAAGGACCAATGGGCTCAAGCTGCAGCAAGGGAAGTTTAGGTTGGATACTAGGAAAAACTCTCTCATGAGGAGAGTGGTGAAATACTGGAATGGGTTACCTAGAGAAGTGGTGGACTCTCCATCCTTGGACGTTTTTAGGACCCAGCTTGACCAAGCCTTGTCTGGGATGATGTAGTTGGGGCTGGTCCTGCTTTGAGCAGGGGGGTGGACTAGATGCGACTTCCTGAGGTCCCTTCCAGCCCTCATTTTCTATAATACATTTCTAAGCAATCAATAAATCCTGTGTGCTTTATAGGCAACCTTCACTACCCAAGAATACTGCTTTTTCCCCCCTGTATTCTTCCTCTTTACCCCTTCTCCTTACTTCATCCCCAGAAGTTTGTTTCCATTTTGATTGTGTTTTACTTTCAAATTTGCAGGCTCCTCAGCATTGGGACTAGACCCTTTTATCCACATGTACAGGTTTTTGTATGTCTATGGATCCATGTGAATAAAAATGGTTTAATAAACTTGATCCAAACACCTTTGGAGTGGATTCAACTTTGCAAAGCCCTTGGACCAGCAGCTTCAGTTTTGTAATAGTTAAATCGTTTTAAAAGAGAGATAGTAAGTTTTTGTTACAGTTATATTTTCCCCGAGAGTAATTTTGGCTAATTATGGTATTGAGGAAGCTCTTCAACCCAGACAATGTGCAAGTGAGGTGCAGATAGCCAAGGGCTTGATCCTTCACTTAGAAGCAATGGGAGATGAAGTCACTGTCCAAGGCCAGCCAGAGGTTATGGTTGTAGCCCCAGTCCCAGCCGGAGGTTATTGTTGCAATCAAATTCTGCTTCTATTTGTTCAAATTTAAATGTAATAAGCAACAAATACAAATCTAGGCACCCTGGCATACCATGAATACTATCACAAAGTCCCACCATCATTCAGTAACAATGCCAAAGGTGCTCTGCCAAGCCTGGCACCAACTAAAATCTCTTTTCTACCTTGTCGTCAGCTCTTTCCCAAAGCCGAGTTCCAGAGCAGCCACTGTACATAACAGGGACTTGCGGCTTGCCCCCATCACAGCTGGTAGCGTTGTTCTACAGTATTCCCTTCAGTATGCAATCTGCCACTGACTTGAATAAATACAAGGCAAGGGCCCAGATGCTCAGCTTAGGAGAACATCCCAAACAGCCCTGTGAAGCATCCACATCGAGAGGGTACTGGCATATACAGATGTCTACCTCTGCCTCCAGATGGACATATTCTGACCTAGTTTTCCTTAGAGCACTCACTCCATGTCTAACCCTGCTCAACATCCCAGGATTGCTCTCTTTATAGCACACACCAGTTATGTGCCACTGTGTAGACCAACTTCTTTTACAAGTCACACTGAAGAACAACAGAGCTTGTGGACGGCTTCTTATTCTGCAACCTATTTTACCTCTGAATAAGTGGGAAGGGATGGGGTGGGACTATACCAAACTAGGGGATGCGCAATTTATTGTGGCCAGAGTTTTCTCTCTCTTCTACAAGCTCTTCGCAGAGGCTACCCATGCTTTGGCTCTCATGTTTATATAGGCCAGAGGCAGGCAATTATTTTGGGCAGAGGGCCATTTATTGAGTTTTGGCAAGCCATTGAGGGCTGCATGACAGGCAGCCAGAGGCAGATAAGTATTCATTTTCTAAACTTTTTAGAGGCCTCACGGACTGGATAGAATGGCCTGGCAGGCTGCATCCGGCCCGCATTTTGCCCACCCCTGATATAGGCTATATTGTTGCTATAATTGAATGTATTATATTTCCTTTCACTTCCATGGCATCTTCCTTCTCTTCTGAGATGGGTCAGTACCATTACAGATGGCCAAACTGAGAACCATCTGGGCTGAAGGTTGAGCACCCCGGGTGTAAGGGATTCCATCAACACCTACATAGAAGGTCTGTCGGTATGAGTATGGACCAAGCAGAAGATATTAAATACATCCAGCTGCTCAACTACATCAATAGTTTTATCTACTGTATTATCACTTGTTACAGCCAAGCTTAAACAAAAAAAAAAAAATTATCTATTTTGAGATCGAGAAGCTGTTTATTACTATTCTAGCTATTACTTATGTTTGTAAAGTACCAGGGCCCCAGGGAGTTAAAAGCAGTATTAAGAATCATAGAAAGTTAGGGTTGAAAGGGACCTCAGGAGGTCATCTATGCCAACCCTCAAACTACTCCAACTACTCAAAGCAGGTCTATCCCCAACTCTCTCATCCCACCCATGGCTTTGTCTAGCCAGGTCTTAAAAACCTCCAAGGATAGAGATTTCACAACCACCTCTCTGGATAACTTGTTCCAGTGCTTTACTCCCCTCCTAGTGAAAGAGTTTTTCCCAATATCTAACCTCGACTTCCTTTGCTGCAACTCAAGACCATTGCTCCTTGTTCTGTTAGGTCTTGCTACTAAAGGACTCATAACTAAGGTTGTAACAATAAGCAACCAGTGAAGGAAGCAGAAGGTAGATTCATAGATGTTAGGGGCTGGAAGAGACCTTGCAGATCATCAGGTCCAGCCCCCCATCCTGCTCTAGGCAAGTAGATGCAGGTGGACAAGGAAACAGCCATAATAGTTATGTTTTGCACAAAAAACAAAGCCTGATTATTCTAGTTCACTGCTTGCCCACCTCATATCAGCTAGGCGCATGTACATTATTCCCAATATACTCATCGAGACAGCTTTGGGTCCCAGGGTGGCTGCAAGACTCCCTGGTGGCCACACAATGCCTGCCCTGGCTCAAACTAGGGGTCCTCACCTCCTTTACTCATCCATCACACCTTCCATGTTATTATTTGGAAAGGAGGGAGGCTACCTGAGGGACCAAGAATAAGCCTGCCATTTTTCCCTTGTTGAGCTTCAGACTTCTTGGCATCCATCCTTTTTGCTCTCACTGAGCCTGCTAGCTCTAGTCTACTGACCAAGCCAAGCTTCAGGGTTCCCAATTTTTTGGGTAGCCTTCCAAGGGTTTTGTCTATGCCTAATCAGGCACTGAGCCTCCCTAGTGTCCCCCTCTCTATGTGGGTCCCAGGCTCCATCTCTGCCCTGCTCCAAGCCTTGGGCTCTCTGGCCCCCAAGTCCAAGTCTTGCCCCTCTTGGGTTCTGGGCTCTCTGCCCCCCAGTCTGTGCCTCTCAGGCACTAATATAATTGCCCTTTACAGGCTCTATAGGATTGCCCCTCTGGGCACTATGGGATTGGTGCATGCCCCCTAGGTGCTATGGGACCTCCAATATTGCCCTCTCAGTCCTTCTAAACCACCAGGTCTTCCTTCAATAATCTAGTCCCCTCTAGTCTCCCCCTGGGCACTAGACCAAACTGAAACCAAACACAAACCCTTCTGGCAATAACAAAACTACTACCCAACCCCAGGTCTTAATCAGCTGCTAGCCTTCAACTTCTCTAGCTATCTCAGGAGCTAGCACGCTCAGTCACAGGCACCTCTGGAGATCTCTTACCTTTGCAGCCTCCATGACCATTCAGGTGCCTGCTAATTAACCTCATTAGCTCATCTTTATGGCAACCCGATCCCAGCTGCATCCTGCCTGTCCTGCAGGGCTCTCCCTGCGCTGCTTCTCTTGTAAAGTGGCAGAGCACCCCAGGCTCTCCATCACACCCAGGCACAAGGATGATCCAGCTAAAAGGCCTAACCACATGCTCAAAATGGCAGAAATGTTAGCTCCAAAGCAGCTGGTATCAAAGCAACTATAGACAATGTAGATAGATATAGACTCCCTACGCCTGACAAAAGATGACTGTGCCCAAAAGCTTACCAAGAACTTTTTTCCAGCTACTCAGCTGATCTAATAAAAAATATCACATCTACTCAAAGTACCTTGCCTGCCTATGTAGTATCTTACAGATCCAGTTTGCACAGCTCCTTGAATATTACACTGTGCCACAAGAATAGTAAGGGAAAACTTTACCCCCCACTGGCCAGCCTGGACTCTCAGCATTTTTGCTCTTTGAGAAATGTTCAAAACTCAGATGCTTAATCTCTGGGAGAGGGTTCATTTTAGGTAGACAAATTTAAACCCACAGCTTGAATCTTAGGACAGTGGGCTATGATCCAGTAGTGAGAGAATCAATTGGAGCTGGTCTCTTCGAAAGTGCAGCTGCGGACTATGGAGCACCATCATCTATGAAACACGTGGGTCCCTTGATAAAAGACAGCAGCAAATTCCTGGAGAGTGAGATCTCAGTATTTTTTATTCATGGTGTGGAGACAAAGGACCGAATTCATGCTGTGCATGGGGCACGTTAAATCCACATTGAGACCAATACAGACCCCTACAATACCACACTCTTTTATCAATGCAGGTTGCCCCTGTTTCACCTTATTGCCCCTCCCACTTCCCAATTTTAGGCTGTTATTCTTTCTTTACAAGTTGTTTACTAATAGGTGGAAAGCTCCTAGGACTCGGGATCTTGTCTGTCTTTTGCTAGTGTGAGGCACCTATTTCAGCTTTGGCCATTGTAAGAAGAAAAATTAGCTCATGGGACTACCATACTACACTTTTGCCATGTTTCTTTGGTTAGATTCTGCTCTTAGACCATTTAAAAAAGGGCTTCCTATGTTTCTGGCTGACAAACTTAAAAAGTCTGTTTAGCCCCAGATGTGCAGAGCACTTTCCATTCCAACTAGCCAGATGGTTAGCTGCCATGAGTCCCTGTTTAATTTACTTTTGGGTTCTCCTCAATAGGTTGCTACTTTCTATGTCAGCATGTTTGTCTAAAGATTGATCATGCCAGGAGCACTTGACTGGATCAGTACAAAGAGGCTTGGAGTTCTTTCTAGTTTTCCTTCGCCTGTAAGCGAGAGAGATAAAACTGACAATCGAAAGGGATTTCTTGCAGGGATCTAAGAAGCTACTAAAAAAGGGTCAAAACTTTTTATGAGTACCCCCAAAAAGAACATAGCACTGGATTGCAAGCAGGAGTATGCACAAAGAAACAAACACGACAGAGACAAGCAAGTGTGAGGACTTTGTTCTTGCTCACTGCTGAGCCAACCAAAACCCAATAATGCAACTTTAGTCCCGAATGCTGCAGCCATTTACAGATGTGAGCTTCCCCTCTACATTAAATGGAAATGCTCACGTGCAGAAAGTGACTCCTGGAGAAAGAAGTACATTGGGCAGCCTCTCCATAGAGTTTAGTGATGTGTACAGACCCATGCTCACATGGCTACAGTATTTCTCACTCAGGAGTTGGTGTGACGGTCATAACACAGCATTGCCTTGTGCCATATAGACACCTGCATAGGTACTTGCTCATCAGGCCCTTACACATGCCAGAATATATGTCTAATTGACTATCAGTGGCACAAAGAGGGTTAGAGGAAGGGATAAAACGACAACGTAGAAGCAGTAAAGAGCCAAGAACGAACCTTTGTGGATGCCAAGAGGGAAGGGTTTTGGTAAAGAGGTGCAGCCGCCACTGGAGACAATAGGTACAGAGCTACATAGGGTTACAAGCCTGCATAGGAGGAGTGCAGACCTCTGAAATAGCCATGCAGGGGGAAGGGAAAGGCGAAAAAGATAAGTGTCAGAGAAAATGGCAGAGGACAGAGAAAGGAGTCATTGACTGCAGAGCAAAAGCACTAGTTGGGAAGCCATTAAAAGCCCTGATGTATAATAAATAATGGGCACATTCCTCCTTGCTGTGGAAGGGATGAGGCCATCGGGAGAGTTACCAGGCCGAAAGAGGTTTGTTTAAGAGGCTGGATAGGGACAGGTGCAAGAAAGGTTAGAGCAGTGCCAGGGAGCAAGGTGTTGTTGACAGAGAGAGACAGAGAAACCAACCGAACAGAAGGAAAAGGATGAAGGGACAGTTTTTCTTAAGTAGCTGAATGATGATCGAAAGGTCTAATGTATGTAAAAGAAAGTCAAAGTATGGGAAGGATATATCAGGAGGAGGTAGAAAAGGGGTCCTTGAATCTTGGGGTACAGTCAGATAAAACAATGATGGTGCATTCAAAGGAGGAACTGCTGTAACTGTTGAGTGCATCTGCCATATCCTGTGGCAAGCAGAAGCTAAACTGCAGTAATTATCAGGTTTGTTCAGAGGTAAAATGCATGTGTTTAGCTTCGAGTTTGAGGAACAGAGCGCACACGCTAAAACAGAGGTGCTCACCCCCACTCCACAGGCAGATCTGGCCCCTGGCACCTTGTCGTCTGGCCCGCAGGTCTGTGGGAAACCCCCGACGTGATGGGCCCTGCATAGTAGATCTGGTGCCCAGGGTGGTGCAGAGTCTGATCCTAGGGCATGGAGCCCAGCAGAGGTGGTGCGAGTTCTGGAGCCCAATCCCCAGATGTAAGGCTGGGATGAGGTGGCACAGGCCCCCATCCCCTGATCCCCACATGTGGAGCTGGTCAGAGGTAGTGTGGAGTCCCAATTCCTGTGCACAGAGCTGCAGAGGGTTGCAGGGTCCCGATCCTGGCAGATGAGGCTAGGCAGGGGCAGCACAGTTCAGATCCAGCCTGCAAACCAACCACGCACGCAAGGCCAACAGGGTGAACACCATCGCACTAAACAATTGCCATGGAACAGCTGACACATGGTAAATTCTGTCCTTCTAGCTCTGGAGGAATGTTTAATCAGTCCATATCCATAATTAGCTAAGACTGACAGGATGAATGTTCATACCGCACACCCAGCACATCACAGAGTGGATGGAGAAATTAGTTTAAAAAAAACGACTTTGAGGTCACTTTACTTTTGATCTCAGAACATCCTGCAAAGTATTTGCAGATATTATTCTCACATCACATAGGCTGCATCTTCATAGAAAAGGCAACAAAGAGCTTGTATTAATTTTCCACTGACAGATTAGGAGGATCCTAAATTGTGTGGGAATGTTTGTGATAGTGAAAAAAATAAAAGGAAATACAGGGGTGGGAAAGACTGAGCAACTTGATTATAACCTGTTGAATCCTATCTGGATTGAATAAGTACATCGCTCCCTCTGGTGGCAAATGGGAAAGTTGCATGCCCTCACAGCTACACCATCGCTCCACTATTTCCATTTATTTATTATACTGTAACATCATTAATTTTTAAGTCATTTTTCCCTAATAGTTGCTGTTAACTATTAGGGAAAATGACTAATTTTTTAGGGGAAAAAATGTTCTCTAAAAGATAACGTTTAGAGAACATTTGGCTAATCTTTAGCATTCTCTCTAAAATATAATCAAACAGTAATTTGTAAGAAGTAAAGAAGTTCCCTCAATTCATTCATTATTTCTGATGAACTCCCAGCAGGTATGAGAGTCCTACGGCCTGCCTCATATATCTGTACAGTCCTACACTATTGGACCTGGCTTCTTAGAGGATATGAATGGGTGACACCAACTTTTGGAGTCTATCCATACCCTTCAGAAATAGTTCTCAACACTGCAATAACATACCAGTATTTTTATATAACTTTTACTTAAGATGGGTTTTGATGTCTTGCTTAATACCCCAAACCAGAAATTGCAATGAACCGTTGGCATAAATCAATCAATACAAACTAGAGGTGTGTTTTAGAAAAGACTGGACTAGATGGAACCAATTGCAATCTGAAATATGAGCAAATGTTTGCTTAGGATACACCAAGAATATAATTGGTTCCACAGTGGAAAAGCGCGGTATGTAAGAAAATAGACTTGGGGCTCAAAACTGCACTTGTCATTGTAGTTTCTGAACACCTTGCATGTCAGCGTGTGGAACTTATAAACTCCACCAGCAGGAGGTAAGCTGCTATTTCGGGATGATGAAGAGGAATTAGGAAAACCTTCAGCTGTTGTGTCATGTGGCTAGCTCATGTCAGCACTACGGAGAGATCATATTAGCAGCTGATATGGTGACCTTACACTAAGCCAGCCCTATAACTTGTGTCCTGCACACTAACCTCTGTTATTTGCACCACCACACAAGTAAGGAGCTTGTGAAAGTGTATGGGTCCAAGTTAATGGAATCACTCAAAATAAAAACCAGAAGGCAGTAGTGAAGGCAAGCCCCATACAGGTATAAGAAGAGCTCCCACTTACAGACACACAAGGAATTTATGCAGGCACACAGCTGGGACTGACTGCTGCCAGGTACACAGTTCAGCAGACTGATCCTGCTCAGTGTTTTCTCAATAGCAATGTCAAAAGTCCATTATGCGATCTTGATGACAGTGACCAGCAGGGCTCTGCAATACATTTGTTTTCCATTCTTTCCTTTTAAGAGACAGGGACGACAGCAGATCCACTAGGTAACTCCTTAGTCAATCTATACAGGGTGCTTGCTTCTTTGTGTCCACTATAGTAGGTCAAAAGCAATAGTGACTCATTCTACAATTGTCTTCACTAAAGAAATGAGTGCTATCATAATTTAGGCTACATTAAAAGCCATTTTCTTTTATTTGTTCTAATAGATAATTACTGGATACTCTTGTTCCCAATTGTATAGGAGGTTCAAAAGAGATTGAATTATGATGATTTCCATGCCGAGAAAATAAGCCTAATGACAATCACTGAAAAGCAGCAATTGTCTGCTGGAAAAATAAGGGGAAGGCCCTTTTCACCTGTAACATTCATCATCATCAATAACCAACATGACATACGCAAATACATTTCCTAGTTCCTAAAACGAATGGAAATGTGTTCCTCCCCTCCAAAAAAGAAAAACCAAACCCATTTACCATGCCCTTTATTTTTAAAAAGTTTTAATTTCTCACCTTGGTACAAAAATACAGTACAATGTGATGGCAAGGCATTCTCCAAAACATTCAGCAAGAGGGGGAATCCCCATAACACTTCAACATAATCTTGTCTTAATATTAACCAAAAATGAACACATGATGGATAGCTGGAGCTCCTTCCTGAAGGCAAGTCGAGACAAATCACAAACAGCTCTACAAAGAAGATCTTTTGCCGAGTGAATATTCTACAAGCTACTTTGGGATATGCATGAAAAAAAACAAACAAAATTTTACTTGGTTTAGTGGCAAAATTACTTGTTTGATTTGTTTGGCTTTTTAGAAAATAGATAGCTTGAGTCTCAAGTCTCCTACTCATCTGAGCATCTCCCACTGATGGCCAGTGAAGGATCCAATCCCAAATAGAGATCAAGCTCTCACTATTTCAATACATAATAATCACACTGTTCATCCTCTTAAGATGCAGGTTAAATGCTTTGAATGCTGGATACAAGTGGTCATTGTTACATGGACACCCATTGAATATTCAGTTTGAGATCACTTCAGGGACTCGTGTAAACTAGCTGTTAAGTATTAAAGTGTAAACTGGTTGGGAGAAAGGATAACACTGTATCTGATGCTTATGTCTGAAAAATCAAAATGTTTAACCTGATGCTTATGTCTGAAAAATCAAAATGTTTAACCTAGCAAATAACTAATAAGAGAATTCTGTCCTTCCAGTGCAACTACATTTCTTGGTCTGTTTAACAGTTTATCAACATCAAAAAAATCATTTATATTTTTAGAGTTTCAAACTGATGGATAAGTCATGTTCAATGTATATATTATAATTCATCTCCAAGATGTTTCTGTTTGAAAGCATCACCCGTCAGCTTCTCCTGAGCTTCTTTCATCCCCTGGACAACTGTAAAAATGAAATTATATATACAGCATCAGCTGGTTTGTTTCAACACATGTGATATGGATTAAGTAGGAAATTCTCCTGAAAATGAAAAGTATATTAGCCACTACTGGTGCAACTATATAGCATGAACACCTTGGAAACAACATGTAAAGGACAAAAAAAGATAAAAGGGTGTACCCCTTTTTGCTTTATTATGAGGCATAAAGAATCCCTTAACATCTTCCCTTCCACTCTTCCTCCTGATTTTCCCTTTCACCCTTATTTATAAATTCAGCTTGCACCTAGCTTGTTTTTCCTGGAAAACTCTATGATCAGACAGAATTGATAGGATTAGTACATCAGAAATACCATGTAGCTGAATTTGGGAAGGACATTTTTTAAACACTCAGAATAGTAGAGGTTGACTTTTAGCTCATTTAACTCATATGGTTGGGGCTGGTCCTGCTTTGAGCAGGGGGTTGGATTAGATGATCTCCGGAGGTCCCTTCCAGCCCCCATTTTCTATTATACTGTGGCTCACATGGCTGAGAAGCACGTGGCAGCAAAGATATCTATATCAAAGGTTCAACACTTCCCTCACATCCACATTTCTGAGACCCCCAACACTTCTACCAGGGAAGGCAGGGCTTGACATCACTGATATTTCTAACAATATTTTATACAATATTTATTTTTTATTCAAGTATGAAAAGCATCTTTATAAAAAGTTTCAAATCACCACAAAACAACAGGAAACTTTGTTTTTCATTTCAAAGGCTATGTTTAATATAACAGTCGTTTTCTGCATATTTCCCAATACTGCTGAGATTAATATCTTCATGGCAGCTGAGTAATCTATTTTTCCCAGGCTCACAAGGAAAACCCTGGCAAAGCAATGAGAAGTGGTAGCTGCTTCTGAAAGCAGCATATCTTCAGAAAGATACCCTCTGCCCTATTATGGACAAAATATTTTATCTGACAGCTCTTCTCTTTGTTGGCCATCTCAGCTGCAAGGACGGAGCCTAAAGCATCCTCCCATTTCTAGATATGGCCTCTCAAGAACTAGAGCAAACAAGTGGGATGCTATGAAGAAGGTCACATTTCTGTGTGTGCAGTTTTTGGATAAGGCTTGAATTTCCAAGAATATCACTACCTCCCTTTTGCAGATACTAAGAGGTTCACTGCATAGTGAGTTACACACACACACACACACACACACACACACACACACACACACACACACACACACACACACACACACAGAGTGGGGTTTAGTTTAAAGATCAGGTATATAGCATTGGCAGGATGCTGTATGTGAAAGACTGTAGTCTTACAAATTATTAGGAAGATCAATTTTCTTCTCTTCTTCCCTTCCGTTATACTCCAGAGAAAAGAATCACATTTCCTCTCGATTGAGCATACTCTCAACTTATGGGATAGCTATAATTTCCCACTGTTGCTAGCACTGGTCTGTTCCCCCTGCTGTTAGTGATTTTTGGAACTACAGTGTCAATCAGTGTGGTGCATACATATATACAAATATACGTGCACATATATTTATGTAAATATTTATTATACATTTATGGGGGGGTGTGTGTGTATATATATATATATATATATATATATATAAAACGTATGTGTATACATATATGCACGTGTATATTTGTATACATATATACACCACACTTCACAGACCTCACTGCTTGCTGCCAGCTCTTGGTGCAACGGCCAGTTTATTGAAGGTGGGAAAGGTGATATCAGTTTATTCTTGAAGCTGTCCCTGACAGCTTAAAGAAAAAGGAAAGAATAGGCATGGTAAAGTACTGCATTTATAAAGAGAAGTCAGGAGTGGATGTGTAACCAAGTCCAGATTTTTAATAACCAGATGGGAAATGGAAGCACATCCTGATTCATTGCCAAGGCTCCCACCACCCTGCCCCAAGGTGTTAAAGAAACCAATTCACCTGGTTTGTAGCAGCTTCCAGGTGTGCTGTGACCCATTAGGTTTCCTCTACTCCTTAACATGGGTGTCATTTCCAGAACATACTTGCAATTCAGTCCTACCCAAACCAAATCTAGAATTCATTCACACATACCTTGATCAGCATTGGTGTAGAAATACTTGTAGCTGGGATTTCCCTTCTCATTTATGATCTCTGGATGGATTTTTCCACTGGGATCTGTTCAATAGAAGAGTGATTAAAACGTTGAACAAGTGATGACAAGTCATGTGAGAGGATGCAACAGCTGTGTATGAGTCTTACCCATGAAGAGGATTCTGGGAATGTAGCCACCATCAGGGCTAAAAGCTTCATCCTTTGGCTCTTCGTCATCCTGTGGGTGGTAAGACAGAAATAAGAGAACATTTGTGCTTTCTGAGCAAGCTAGTCAACAAAATGTAACCTTAAGGAAGTGAGCTATCTTCTTCCAAGGGTAGTTTGAGCAAATGTCATCTTGAAAAGATGATAAATCATTACAAAATTCTCTACATTGCCCACAAAAGAAATAAAGTTATTTTCACCCAGGTAAATATCGGTTGTGAAAATAAATTTAATTATCTGCACCAAGTTACATATTTATTCTGTTCTGGGGTTGTAATGTTTGTCACGTAGTGACTGCATCTATAAAAGCCATTTTTCTTCCGATTAGCGTAGAGAGGGAAAATGGGCCAATTGTTAAAGACATAATGGAACAGAGTCAGCTTCATAAGTAGAACTAGTATATAAATATTGCAAAGAGTTTCCTTGTTAATCAAACAGACATATCAAATCAGTACAGTGCGATTATTCAATAATTTGAGGAATTTAGATAGGAAGGACAAATAAAGAGTTAAAAGAAATATGGACTTAAGGTACTTCATTACAAAATGGTAACATGGACATGAACTGTAGGAAAGCCTACCTCCAGATTGACCATAACAAAATTATGGGCAAGTTCAGAGATCTCCTTGGACTCGGCAAACTTTGGCTTTAAAGCTAAAAAGAAAAAAGAAAGAAGGGGAAGGGGAATGGAAGAGAAAACTACATCTAAATTCTACCCGGGGGGTGGAATTCAGGCCTATAACAAAGTCCCCCCATTTCATCCCTAAAGAAGGGACTGGCAACATATGGCCCATGGAGCTGCTGGACCTGGCCCATGGACTGGAGGGCTTTGCCTCTGCCCAAACCCATGCTGGTGCTGGGCAGCAAAGAGCTGCACCAGGGCCATGCAGCTGGAAGTTGCACTCACATTGCTGCTGGTTCACCCCATGCCTCCCTCATCCCCCCAGGTTTCCCAACTGCAGCACAGGTGCAGCTTCCAATCATCAGGGAACTAAGCCAGGGCTGGGCAGCTTCCAGCTGTGCCCAGACTGCAGCCAGGAGGTGCGGAGAGGAGAAGCAGACAGCTTCCAGCTGCCCGACCCCAGCAGAGCTCCCCACCAGCTGGAAGATGCATTCATTGCAGCTGAGGAGCAGGGGACTGGGAGAACTGGCAGTGGCACGGGTGCAGCTCCCAGCTGCCTGGCCCTGGTACAAGCACAAGCAAACTCCCTCGGCTGATTCACCACGAAAGGCACCCAGCCTGTGCAAGACTGGAGCCAGGCTGTTCTGGTCTGTGGCTTATAGAGGTTGGCAGTCCCTGTTTTACAGCATAAGTACTTCTCATTGGGAAAATGAATCTTTGTAACAGCTGCTGAATCTGCGACTCAGAATAAAAGCTGGCTAACCAAATCCTCACCGAGCAGTCATAGTCATATGATGAATACTGAGCAAAAATAGCTATATGGGTCATATTCAAGCCAATGGCATCAAAGCAGGAAACTCTCCACATTGCATTATCAATCAGCTGAACCATTTAATCCACTTTACCTACAGTTTTAAAGCAATATAATTTTTAGGCCCATCTATTATGCTACTGAATAAGACAAAACATCTAACTAATCACTGAGAAAAAACTATCTAGTGTAAGTAGGTTTATGATTATATGAATATTTGACAGGGTTCTTTATCAAGAATTAATTCTCAATAAAAGCAGAATGACCCTTTTTTGCACTTTTACATGATTTGAAGGAGAGAGTCTAACTCTTACTGTATTGTATTGAAGAGTTCTGGTTTCTGGCATTTAGCTGTAGCTCTCCTTTGGCAACAACAAACAGTACGTGTGTTTGCTACTGTACTGCTCGGAGCAAAAACCAAATGCAACACACGCTACATTTTAAACATTCATATTTCTAAATAAATAATAATAGACTTGTATATAAAAAAAGCTTCTGTTAAGTCTTTTAGCACTAAATTTACATACCTTTGCATGCTCCGCACCAGGATTTGTGGATGATAATCATGAGGGGCAAACCACTAAAAAAAGGCATACATTGATCGTTAGCACCAAGTTTGTCAATGAAACTCAGAACCTGCACTTTCTAGCAATCAAGATGTCTAAAGAAGCTTGTGGATATTGGAAGATAACAGGCGTATAAATATTCTGTCATGCCCTTTGCATTAGCTTCTTTACAAAAGTTTGCATGTCATTACAATTCCATGTAAATATTACGCCACAATTAAGTGCCACAAAATAGTTAAACAAGCATACTGTCCAACCACTTCCACTGAGGGGCTGGAGGCAGATCTTCTAATAACATTTTACTCCACACAGGTTTTTGCAAGATGCTGGCAGCTGTGTGAGCATTTTTAACGAGACCAACAAGAAAAATATAATGCTCCAAAGCATTCATTCATTCATTCATTCAGGGCACTGACAAGACATGGAAAAAGAAAAGAAAACAATTATACAGAGAGGGTGCGCAGTGGGGCTTTTTGG
This sequence comes from Alligator mississippiensis, assembly GCF_030867095.1. Classification (NCBI taxonomy): domain Eukaryota; kingdom Metazoa; phylum Chordata; order Crocodylia; family Alligatoridae; genus Alligator; species Alligator mississippiensis. The sequence continues at coordinate 8,835,214 of NC_081828.1, forward strand.
TACTTGTAGCCAAATTTGATTCAATCAGCTATTAGATAAAACCACCAAAAAAGTCCCACTAAAACCCCTCTCTCTCCAGACATTGAGACAGGTGGGTGCAACTAAAGTGCTGCCTCGTCTGGGCATGTGCTGGGCTCAATGCAAGAATGTGCCAAGTTTAAAAGCACCGTTTTGTTTTCTTTTTCTACATCTGCAAGCAGCTCCCCATGCTTTACTTTAAGCTCAATGCACTCCCGCGCCAAGCCCGGCACATGCCCAGAAGAGGCAGCACATTAGTTGCACCCAGCTTTCCCAACGTGCGTAAAGATTGGGTGCTTTAGTGGGGCTTTTTTGGCACTTTTATCTAATAGCCGATTAAAGGATCTTCTGCAGACAGCATTGATGGTCCTTCTCCAGTGTCTCGAGGTATCTCCTATATGTCGTCCACATCTCAGCTCTGTACAGCCAGGTGGGGATCACAACTGCTTGATAAACAATGAGCTTGGTTTTGGATCTGATGTTGCAATCTTTGAACGCCTGTTTCCTCGGGTGTCTGAAGGTGGCACTTGCACATTCGAGGCAATGTTGGATCTCTCTGTCGAGATCGGCCTTCTGCGAGAAATGGCTTGCGAGGTACAGGAAATACTCAGCCTTCTCCGGTGTCACCATGAATCTGAATTACCAGAGCTAGGGACTGCTCATTAAGAGCTGGTTGATGGAGAACCTTAGTCTTCTGGGGTGTTTATGCATGTGCTCCCGGGGGAAAGGGGCTTTAACTAGCACAGCTTTGAGAGTCACTCTAATTAAAAGCACCTGGAGCGTCACATGCATCAGCATCTCTATGCTGAAAGAAGGCGGTGGGGGCACTTTCACTAAAGCTTGTTGAACACTGGAGTCAGCTGGGGCAGACTCGATTAATCAAATCTGCTCCAACACGCTATAATTACAGCACATTGGAGTAGCCTCGCTGCACGTGTATAGGCACCACTGAATGTTATGCATCAGTCCTGTTTTCTTGTATGCCTTGGTAAAGACATCGATGCTTGCCTGAAGGTCTACTTCCAAGTGAGCGCAGACTGCAGGAAGTGCAGCACTGAGTGGGAGAACTGATGCTGATTTAAGGCAGTGTTTCCCAAACCTTTGGGAACACTTTTCCCGCCCCAACCCGCTGATTAAAACTGGTGGCACGCTTCACTCACTGGTCTGTGGACCGGATCTGCTCCATGGGTCTGATCTAACTGCACGGGGCTGGCGTGGTCTTGGCCCCCAGCCCATTTTTCTGTGACATGCTTCCACTGCTCTTGCAGCATACTAATGCATCATGGCTCATGCCTCAGGAATCATTGATTTAAGAACTGCAAGTGGTTCATAACCCTCCACATCCCTAGGTTAGATTTAATTACCCTCATTGCTAATTGTTTGCACCCAGTTTCTTGCCTCAGTCTGTGTACTTGCAGCTTCCAACCACATTATTGCATTATGTCTGCCTGCTAGATTAAAGAATCATCTGCAAAAATAAGCCATAGGGGGGGGGCTTAAGCAGCTCTATTTTAGTTCTTTAAAAGAAGGTAGAAAGTGGTAAAGTAGCTTAAGCCTCCCGAGGCTAATATTTCAAAATATAATAAAAATTGATTTGATGGAATAATTTAAATGACACGCCAGTTTTGGAACATATACAGACAAGCAAGTTTCCCAAAGATGTGTACATCAGCTGAATACAGGACTTCCTGTTACCTCAAAATATGGTATTTTACATCGCCTACCTCTGCTTTCAAGATGCTTGGCATATATGAAGGTGAAAACACTTGAACCAGAAGCTGAAGTATGACCCTAGAGAAGCTGCGAGCTTGCTGTGGTAACCTAATTTCTACCTACTTGTTTCATATGCAATCCAGAGTATAGGAGAGCGCCATTTCAAAGGCCACCTCATGGTAATTTTGTAAGAGAAGTGTTAAGTTCCACTAAATAAAGCTTTCTAATTAAAATCACCTCTGTTGGTCCATTTGTTGGCTGTTGAAAATAAATAGAAATCCCTCAATGATCTCTTTAAAACCGAAACCATACATAAAAGAATCGAGGGTTGGGAGGGCACTGTTAGGCTAGGAGGCAACCTTTAAACAAATTTTATGTAGTATTATTTTGCTGACACCTTACATTCAAATGGAGCACTTTAGAAGTTCAATTTACTGCTAATGATAGGGTGGAATAGACTTCAGTGTGGTCTGAGACTTCACTCATCTCATTTACTTGGTTGCCCATAATTCAGTTTGGGTGATCATACAGGTACAAAAGCGTAAGATTTAAATTTAACTTATAACTAAAAGGTTATAAATTTAAAAGGGACAATGTTACAACATATGGCTATAAAATTAATTTATGCTAAATTAAAGGAGTTGTGCAAATCTATTAAAGGTTAGTCTACACTTATGCAAAACTCAGCAACAATATATGGGGCTTATAACTAAAAATAAGCTGAAAAAGAAAGGCATGAAAAATACCACCACCAAGATAAACGGAAGTAGGAATATGTTTTTTCAAATGGACTGATACATGCTGTCAGTGGGGATACTTGTGTTCTGTCTACTCCAGCTTCAACCTGTTCTGCAGAGAACAATTTTGCATTAAGAGTGTGGTGATCAATTATGCTTTTTCTATTTTATACTTCTAGGATGTGGGTTGTTTGTTTTTTTTTTTACTAACTGTGCCCTTTTTAACTTCAGAGTCAGGTATTGTTTTTTTAACAAGAGCTCCACATGTGAAAGAAACACATTAGAAGGATTTCTCAGGCTGCTACAGCACAGCCACTGCCCATTAGTAATACAAGAACCCAGGGCTCTGCATGGGACCAGAGGCTGCTGCAGCCAGAGAGCTAGGGGGTCAAGAAACACTACTAGCAAAGCCTGTTACAGAGGCAGCTGATCGATGGAGAACAAGGAAGTATACTATGGGAACAGTATAGGCCCCAGGAAGTGCACCCCCACCCCCCAATCCACAATATAGTTTTGGGTAAAAACTGCAGGAGCAGCTAGAGCAGGGACTTTGGCCCTTCACAGAATTTTTACAATTGTGACTGGACTTCCTCTGTTCTGTGCCAACTGATTGCTTAGCCTAGGGTTCCCCGCGTCCCTCCAAGTCTCTCCACCACAACTCCTTTTTAGATCAGACCTTCTCTTCTAACCCCTTCTCTTTTCTTTACATTTATCTTACCTATAGTTTCATAGTTGGTAGGGTCAGAAGGGACCTGAGCAGATCATCAAGTCCGACCCCCTGCCACAGGCAGGAAAGGATGCTGGGCTCAAATGACCCCGGCTAGGTGACTGTCTAGCCTCCTTTTGAAGACCCCCAGGGCAGAAGCCAGCACCACTTCCCTTGGAAGTTGGTTCCAGATCCTAGCCGCCCTGACAGTGAAGTCGTGCCTCCTGATGTCTAGTCTGAATCTACCCTCTTTCAGCTTGTGACCATTATTTCTAGTCACTCCTGGTAGTGCTCGAGGGAACAGGGGCTCCCCCAATGCCTGCTGGTCCCCCCTGACTAGTTTGTAAATGGCCACTAGATTCCCCCCTCGGCCTTCCCTTGTGGAGGCTGAACAGGTTCAGGTCCTGTGGCCTCTCCTCGCAGGGCCTGCCCTGCTGTCCCCTGATCATGTGAGTGGCCCTCCTCTGGACCCTCTTGGTGCTATCTACATCTCTCCTGAGGTGCAGCGCCCAGAACTGGACACAGTACTCCAACTGCAGCCTGACCAGTGTCACATAGAAGGGGAGGATCACCTCCTTGGACCTGCTCGTGATGCATCTGTGGATGCATGACAAGGTGTGGTTAGCCTTCCTGACTGCAACCCCAAGAACATGGGCCGCCAATGTGGAGTCTATAATGACTCCAAGATCTTTTTCTGCCACTGCTGATGAGAAGGCATTCCCCAGCCTGTAGGTATGCTGCTGGTTCTTCCTCCCCAGGTACATCATCTTGCACTTGTCAGTATTGAATCCCATCTTATTCTCATCCGCCCACCCCATAACCTGTCCAGATCCAATTGCAGCCTGTCCCTCCCTTCCAGCATGCCCATTTCTCCCCACATCTTAGTGTCATCCGTGAATTTGAACAAGGTGCTTTTCACCCCCTCGGCCAAGTCGCTGATGAACATGTTGAACAGCACAGGCCCGAGGACCGAGCCCTGGGGGACCCCACTGCCCACATCCCTCCAGGTTGAATGACCCGTCCACCACCACTCACCAGGTGCAGCCCTCCAGCCAACTGGCGACCCATCCAGCTGTGTAGGCATCAACAGCACAACCTCCTAATTTTTTAATGACAATGGGGTGAGAGACAGTGTCGAAGGCCTTCCTAAAGTCCAGAAAGACTACGTCCACCGTGACACCTGCGTCCAAGAATTTTGTGATCTTGTCATAGAAGGCCACCAGGTTGGTCTGACATAAACCCACCTTCTAAAAAGTCTCAAATAAAACCACTTTCTAAAAAGTCATGTTATTATTTTGCTCAATCTTCTTGTATTCTAGCTCACTTTGTTTCTTGTCTATTCTGGCTAGTCCTTCCCTAAGAGCTCACGTTTTCTCCATTGTATTATACACAGCAAACTGGAGCCCCATTCCTGGTTGGCCCTTAGACCCTGCTGTAACATACACAATTAATGATCATTAAAATAAACTATCACCCAAGACAGACACCTGTATAAAGACAAGGAACCAGGTTGTCCAATGACACTGGGCATGAGAATCTTAGCAAATAAATCTTTTAAGTGTGTAAGAGTCCCAACAACATAGGAGCTAATAATTGCTTGAGCCATTTCAAACAGTAAAGAACAAGCATGTACTTGATTACCCAAAAGCAGCAGCAGAAGAAACTGGGAGCTCCACACAAAACATTGTCTAGACATTTATTTGGGAATGCAAGACAAACAAAGATACAAATCAAATTAAATATGAATTTCAATGCAAACCCTTCATTATTGCAAACTATGAATGCTGCTGTTACATTAAAATAAGGCCGTATACTTTAAAATCACAGAATATAAATATAGAGAATTTATAAAGATGGTATACAGATTGTCCTTTGATTGTGTTCATCATAAAGAATATCTTTGAGTTTGAATAGTTAGTAACGACCAATCATATAGTCCTCAGTACTAGGAAGAAGCACGCATTTCACATTCCTATTGTAACCACTCATATATACTGAGATAAGAGCCATTTCTCTGCAGCTGAGTTTCTCTTCCCACCCACAGAACACATTCTTCCGATGCGTGAACATTTTTTCAACCAATACTAGCATTGTATCATATGCTGATTAAAAAAAAACCCAAAAAAACCCAGCATGCAACACTGCCGTTAACTTCTTCCTTGTGTCTATATTCTAGCTAAACATGATTTTTGTCTTTCCTTCAGCAGTAGGTTGGCTGATATACAGCCCCAAAAATACACAGAGTTTTAACTAGTATAATATTATTCCCATTTCACCAGGTAATACAATCCAACCAGGCAAAAACTTGTCAAGTACCATATTCTTTTCTTGTCTTGGGGAAGATTTTCAAGATAAAGTTCTCAGTCATAGCAATTTAAAAACTCTGTCGGTGTCGGTCAGGGTCACAGGTGTTTTACAATTGCCAAGCACATAGTCTTTAGTTTTTCTTTTCACTTCAGATCAGCTGAGGAACTGATTTCACCTACAACTTCAATCAGATCTCAAGCTCACAATATAATAAAGCCCATCTATATGCTGACTGATAATATCTCAGATCGGTTTCTGTGCTTTAACTAAGTATTCATTGAAGTAAACACCTTGCCCCACTTTACCCTTTAAATCCAAACATACAATTAATTTAAAAGAAGGAATGCTTAGGAGGGAGGAAACCAATCCTCAAAGATAAGCAGCAGCTAGTATGTCCACATGGGGCACTGATACTGAGGAGAGAGAGAGAGAGAGAGAGACTGAAGCAGACATCAATAGTCAGTCAGTTGAGGTGTATGGCAAAAATCCAATGGTTAAACCCAGAGCAGAAAGATCATGAAGACCATAAGCATTTCAGATCATTTTTATTATAAGTACACTCACTGTTAACTAAATATTAGGTATATGCAGGCCACTGTTTAGAGATGACCGTGTAGAGGAAGCCATGGCACCTTATGTAACAAATTATTCTGCAACTAAAAAAGCTGTTATTCCATCCAAGGCACAGTGTGTGTCAGGGCAAAAACAAGTTTTGCGCTCACTGAGAAAACAGGTTCTCTCTTTCAAGTTCCCAAGGTAAGAAAAAACATTCTGAGAACATAATTAGCTTAAAGAGAGGCAAAATATCCCCATGCTGATGCAGAAACACATCCTTCATACAGCTTGATGTATAAACACAAGATCTACTTTAGGTAGAGAAACCTGGAAAAACCCACATGACAGGGCTGTTCTAAGCCCAGACACAGAAAAACTAATAGGAATCTAGTCCCCTTCAATCATTTACACTTCCCTGTTCAGGTGATGGAAACTGGTTAGCAGAGTCTGGCTTTCCATACCTGCCATGAGCCAACCATTAGTCTTTCATCCAAATGGCCTAGAGGATCCCTTCCCAGGCATTGCTTCTGAGGGTCGGAGGGCTCAGGGGCAAGATCCCCATGGCGCCTATTAGGAGATGCATCTATGCAGATGGCATAGGCCAAAGAGGCTGATTCCCTCTCTCTCTCTGTCCCCAGACACTGCAGTCAGTGGAGCAGGTAACAGGTCTTTCACCTCCTACTGGAAACCCGCCCCCCCAGCCAGGGTTGGCCTCGCACTGTCCCAGGCTCCCTGGCAGGGGAGGGTGAAGGCAACCAGGGGGTCGTGCACACACAGACACAGGAGGGAGTTCACTGGATGCTGCGGCTGAGGTACTGCAGGAACATGGCGCCCAACTGGGGCAGGTTCTCGTCGCTCGGGTGCATCTTGGTGTAGCTGATGAACTGGCGGCGCAGGCGGCTCAACTCGGCCGCGCTCACAGGCCGCCTCAGCACCAACCCTTCACCGCCACCCGCCGGCACCGGGATGCGCTCGCCGGGCTGGGCGCCGCCGCGCTGCGCGGCCAGCACGGCGCCCAGCACCTCCTGCGTGACGCGGTCCAGCTGGTGCAGGAAGGCGGTGGACTGCAGCGGCTGGGCCCGGGTGGCCTGGTTGGGTGGCGGCGGCGGGCTCTCCAGCAGCGCGGCGCGCAGGGCGGGCAATGGCAGCGGCTCCTGGCCGCACACGGCGAAGAGCGGCCGGTCCCAGCGGTTCCGCGCGTCGGGCGGCTCGAAGGGGCCGGCGGGCGGGTCGCGGCCGGGCTCGGGGCTGTCGGCGGCGCAGTGCAGCAGGCAGTGCGGGGTGCCGGCCTGCTTGGCGGCGCAGTACAGCTCGTAGCGGAAGCTTTTCAGCTCGTTGCACGCGTCCACCACCACCACGGCCCGCCGGCCCAGCCGCCGCTCCGCCTCGGCCCGCAGCGCCGCGCGCCCGCCCGCCTCCCCCTCGGCCACCACGTGCACCGGCCACCCCTCGGCGCCCAGCGCTGCCCGCAGCTCCTCGGCCCGCCGGCTCTTGCCGCTGCCCGGCAGGCCGCACAGCACCACCAGCGGCATGCTGCTAGCACGCCGTGGGCGCCGCCATTACCGACCCGGAAGCGCCCGCGAGTACTTCCGAGACAGGTAACTTCCGCGGTCCCAGGAGGACAAAGCGAAGCCGGGCTCCGGAGGTGACATCACAGCGCGGCCCCAGCCAATGGCACGCCGGCATAGTGCCCCCTCGTGCGCCGCATGTCCTATGGCAGGCCAGCGCGCATGCGCCACTGCTACTGCCTGCCTTCCACCCCATGTGGGACCCACTGGGCACCCCCACCAAGGAGCCACGTGCGCCTGGGCTGGGAGGGGTTTGGTTGGGGCAGCACGACCCCTTTGGGGAGCCCGCCCAACCCAGCATCCTGGAAGGGCTCTTGTCAGGGGCTGGGGAATCCCATCCGCTCCTGGGAGCTAGGAAAAACAAAGTCATTAGGGAGGTCGGCTAGGTGCTGGCTGTGCGGGCGCTCAGGCACCTACTGAAAAATGAGCAGGTGCTCAGCACCCGGAAACCACAGCCACAGGCTGCTTAAATACGTTTTAAACCCCCCCCCCCCAAACAGCGCTTTACTGAAAGAAGCAGCTCTGCAGCTTCTGTAAAGATCCAGCGCTTCAGTGAGACTTCATGGCTCTTTTAGCTAGAACCGATTCAATCAGCTATTAAGGGCCCTAAAAAACCCAATTAAAGCGCCCTATCTTTATAGATGCTGCCAAGCCAAGTTGAAGTAACTCACTGCCTCTAATGGGCGTGCGCAGGGCTTGGCACAGGAATGCACCAAGTTTAAAGTGAAGCACGGGGTTTTTTGCTCTTCTTTTGGTTTGTTTTTTTTATGCCTGCAAGCACCCACGGGCAAAAACCAAATTCGTGCCTATGGTTGGTCTCCAGCAGGCTGATAGCGCTATCATGCACCTCGCAGTTTATAACTTAAGGTGCATCTCTATTCTGCCTTGTGTCGTGGATTGTCACTTGCCAAGTGGGCCACGCTTTATATGTACACTCTATACAAAAAGTTTATAATTATTAAATTGATGCTACAAGTCTGTTACAGGTATGACAGCTATAGGTAGGTGTAAGTTCACCAGTAGAGAATGTGATCTTAGATAGGCATAAGTCTCAGTCATCATAGAAACACAGATTCATACTACCTATACTGCAGTAACCTTGGTTTTGGTCAGGTATATTGCACAAAAGCCACAACATACGCCTCTTAGATTTCTCTAACTCCACGACTCTGTTAATTTAGCATCTACATAAAACATTATTGTTATGGTGACTAGGAGTTGCGATATAGGTCTGTTTGATTGCGGAATTCAAATTCAAGCTATGCCCTTTGAAAACAAATGTAACGCTTGAACGTATAATATAGGCAGGATTATTCTGGAAGGCTTTTTTTAAAGGGTGCCTGAAATCTTGCCTAATTTAACAAGTCAAGGGGCTGCTTTTTATATCTGAAACATTAGAAAACATTTTTTGCATTTTCCAGATTGGTTTCACAGATGGTAATAAAATAATTCCCTCAGTTAACTTAATGGCATCAATCCTGCATGCACGTATCTAATTTCATGCATGCAAATAGATTTGTTGAGTCCACAGAAACTACTTAAGTGTACAAGTAAAAGTGTGTGAGTTTATGTTTGCAGAACTGGGGCCCGCAACTCTTTCTATTTTACAAAAAGAAGTCAAAACTATAATTTCCCTCTAAAAAATGCAATAAAAGCCAGACTAGCAATTGGATCTACATGGGTAAACCTAAGGAGAGCCTCATCACAATGAATGAGGTTCCACATGTGTTCAAGAAACTATCTGAAAGATCTCGTTAGCTCTGGGCCTGGGTCATTAAAAAAACAAAACTTATGTTTTCTCTCTGGCCTGTCACCAGGATATATAGGTTCTTTTGAACCACCTTATACTTTTCTACAAAAGCAGCTTCTGTGACTACATGTACAATTAATGCAGAATCTTTTTTTTTCTTTTTACGTACAGATATTCCTATGAACTTCAACTGCATAACATACCTGGCAGCTGCTTCTTTCTTTCCATCTTCTAGGGTCCTCCAGTGGATGTGATCTCCAAACCCTGGAAGCCAGAAAGATTATGAGAGTTGCAGGATTTAAAATGGCAGTTGTTTAAGTTTTACAAGTTAATCTCTAAATATTCTATTTGTGTTAAGTTCGTGATCCTGATTCACCATATGCAATGTCTAAAGATGACTGCAAAGGGATGGGGGGAAGAGAGTCTGGTATTTATGTCCATTAGTCTGTTATTAAAGAATAAAAGTTCAACCCTGCAAACACTCAACTGGGCCCATCACTGATGTATCTTCATCAGGCATGTCATCCTGGCTGTGTTATCCGGGGCTGAAAACAAGCAAGAGGACACAGAATGCCATCGTGATTTAGATCCATCTAAACATGGATCTGGCAATTATGTGAAGTATTAGTATTGTATTTTTCTATTTATAAGTATACATTACATAAGAAGTACTAATCTGGGTTTCTAGGCATCTTTACCTTCATTAAAATATAACCACACTTAACAAACTAAAATTAACCCAAATAAAGTAATAATAGAACTGAACAAAGGAAAAGGAAGAAAAAAAATTAAGACCAACTCTATAATATCTCTTAGGTTGCTGGAGAAGTTGCAGTGACTTGAAGCATTATTTTTTATTATCCGTACCACGGAATCATAGGGGTTCACAGCAATGTAACATGCTCAAAATGGGGGTATAAGACCCCCCAAGAGGCTTGAGGACTACTGGCCTGGGGTGAAATCCTGACACCAGTAAAGTCAATGGGAGCTTTGTCATTGAGTCCAATGGGGCCATGATTTCTGTCCCTGACATTGCCATTACCCAGCTGACTTCATCCAGTTTCAGACAGAGCTACATTTAACTGCTCACAGAGAGATGCATGGTTCTTCTCTATGTGGAAAAACAGGTGAGGATAGACTTTTCTGACAGTTTTTTGGTTTTGGTTCATTTTCTTCAGCCTTAATAAACAAGCCTTTATGGTTAAAAGACTTATTAATAAGCAGCCATCTGTCTTCCTATAGGACTTATAGCAGAGATTGAAAACCATGAGACTTTCATGGCCACTAAAGATCCCATTGCACTTAAGAATAGATCTATCAATCCAGATGTCCTGGCACCATTAAGTAGAGCACCCCAAACTGCAGGATACTTATCTGAATTCCTCCTGCAGTTACAACTGGATATAGTATTCTTCTTCACTCCCTTCACTAAAGTATGTAGTGTTGCTGTGAGCTGTTAAAGAGAGACTGTCTCACTCACCAGCTGACTATACTTCAGGAATGGATTAAAAAAGGATCTATGTGTATTGTGATCCTATAGCAGTTGCAGACCACTTGAGTGGTGTGGAGTTGGTCTGTGGACTGGATCATGGAGCTATGTCATCTGCTCATGGGACTGGATTTTGGTGGCAGCAGCATTAATTGTTGTGGCTTCCATAACCATGGCAGCTGCTGCTGCTCCTACTGCTGGATTTCCCAACCCATAGGCCAGATGATTCCACTCTGTATCCAGCCTATGGGGGACCTCATGGGTTCAGAAATTTGGCAATAGGACAAGCAACAGCAGTGTGAATTACCATTGCTCTGAGAGCGGCAGCAGTTAATATTGCTACCACTTGCCATGATGTCAAATTTCCAGACCTGTGGGAAGCCCCGCAGGCCGGATAACACAGCGCCACGAACTGGATCTGATTCACGAACCAAATTGTGATCACCCCTGGTCTATAGTTAATGATAAAAGCTCTTAGGAATTATTCTAAATAAAAGATATATAAAAGATTTATCAATTGAAGATCAATAGCACAATAATTAACAGAAGCCTAAATCACTGTAAAATTATTAAACTAAGCACTATATTGATAATCGTCATGGAGTAACAAGAAAGAAAAACAAAGGAACAAGCCAACTATTATATAGTTTGGGGGTTTCACCAGCCGGTAGGAAAAGCAGCCCCATGGAAGAATTTCAGAGAAGGATTAAGGCTTTTTTTCCCTCCTCCCCCACCTAATTCTCATTTTAACTTGATTTAGACACATGCGCATTACAAGTGGAGACACCACTTGAACAGACCATCTGCCATGCTTTTAACAGTAAACCTACCTTCAGTGCTTTTATGTATAAGAGTTATTTCTGTGTAGTTATATAGTCAAATATAGCATCCTCGTATGTATTCAGCAAAAGCACTTAAGTGTGCATTTAAATATATGTTTCAAGTACACACTTAACTCTCATTTAGTGAGACTCAGGTTTCTTATTAAACATTTCAGAGTCAGGATCCAATATAGGTAGCAAAGTCCCTTTGATGTTAACGTGCTCCAGTATTTTGCTGAATCAGATTTTGAGTAGGTGGTAAGAATCCCTTGATGCAACCGAAGACAAGACTGGGCCTGTGGTGACTGCTTAACAAAAAAAGAACCACAGGCATTAGCCAAAGGGGAAAGCAGAGGTAGTCTTTATTAGAAAAGTGGAAAGAAGCTGGAAAGAACTGGGATCAAGGTCAGTAAAAGCCTGTGGCACTTTTTAAAACTGGATTCTGAATTTGGCAGGTTTTAATTGCTGGCATAGAAAAGGATTTCATGCTCTACTGTGTCCTTATGACACTTGATTAACTCTTTCAGGCAGGGCGTTATCCTCCTCATACAAGAAACAGGTTCCTTGCTCATCATATTTCAGTTTAGTCTGGCCTGTCCCACATCCACTTTTCATTCAGGATATTAGAACCTAAGTATGTGGTATACCCTGTACGTAGATCACATATCGCTGCCAGCAATAGATTGTTTCAAAAGCAAGCCAACGCTTGTACAACCGGAGTGGAAAAGAAGTAAGGATAACCAGTTTATCAGCAGAACAGTCCACATCATCAGCTGTTCTTTCATGGAAATAACAAGCGATGATGGCATTCTGCATCCTCTTTCACTTCAGGATACGTAACTAGTTCCCATCTAGAGCTCTTTCAAAGGAATGGCTGCTAAAAACTAGAAGACCATCTACTGATCTGGGTTGATGAAAAGTTCCTGTTTTAGATTCATGATTGTTACAGTTCACAAAGCCTTTTTGTGTTTATCTTGAAATATGGCAACCTGTAATATATCTTCACAAGCAATCTCATCATCAAAGATTGATTAATACATGTTAGACCACACTGCTTTCTAATAAACAAGGCTAAATTAATGTTCATCACCATTAAGATTGGGACAATCTTCATCTTCCCCCACTGCCAATGCTCTAATTAAATGTATTGGCCTTAATACAAAAAAAAAGATGAGACGAAGTTTTCCATTGCAAATGAAATTCTATGCCTATGAAAAAAAATACTAAACAGGTTGTAAAATAGCCTTATTTGAAGGAAATGGGAACCCCTGGTATATAAATTAAATGATAAGAAAGTAAAAGTATTGATGCTGAAGTCATAGATTTCATAGACATTAAGGTTGGAAGGGACCTTGCAATATCCTCAGGTCCAGCCCCACTGCTTTCTTGTCTCTAAAACAGTTTTAAACACTAACACATTGGTTACGCCTACTCCACATTCAAACTACGGAAGAAATAAGGGAAAATTAAAAGGAGGACTCAAGAGAACTGGGGAAAGATAAATCTAAAATTGGGTGCAGAACGGACAAACATCAGAGTTTATTCAGGAGATAAACTGGTAAGAGTAAGACAATGAATCAAGAACCTAGCAAAAAAACAAAACAGAATCGAGTTGACTCAGTGGTGGTAGAAATACTGAAACTCAAACAGGAAAAGGTTAAAAATTACAGGACAGAAATGAAATATCTACTGTTAAATTATTTAGTAGCCATGGGCTCACTATGGTTTTCTTGCACAGCTGTAGGATGTCAGAACAGGATAACATGAAAAGAAATGTACAGTATATTTACATGAGATTGAACTGAAAGACCCATTACAAAATCTTGGATCATCAGAGTGAGAGGTTTTAAAACCCTGCCTCTAACACTCAATTAAAACAAAAATCTCTTTTCTTCCCAGAGCGACACCGCGGAGGCCTGCCATCCCAAAGAAATCAAGAGTTTTGACCTGCAAACCAGACCCCCACAAAAAAACCTCCCCCCAAAAACTGTACGGCTCCTTCTCCTTCATTGCCACGACATGAAGGCATTTTCCACTCTCGCAGTACCGCAGTGCAATTGTTCGCCACCATCATCTCAGCCTCGTTTCTACCCTGGTCTCTTCCCCCTCCCTATAGATAATGAACCCGTTAATTCCAAAAACATGCAGTCAAAGATGCCTATCATCTCGCAAATATTAAATCCCGTGACTGCAGCAAGGCCCCTCCAGATGTTGGGTTCGTTATTGCACGAGCGTTAAAGTGGAAATGCAAGCAAAAAAAAACCCCAAACAAGGCAAAAAGAGATGTCTAACCCTTTCCAAGCCCTTCTCCGGCAGAGGTTGAGACAAGCACCAGGAAAACTGAGCAGAGGAGGCAAGTGGAGAGAGCCGCTGAGCGACCCTTCATGGTGACAGCTCGGATCTCCAGCAGCACGACAGATCTCCAAGCAGGATCAGATCAGATCAGATGGGATCACTTTAGGTTATTCTTTTTCCTTTTTTTTTTAAACCCAGGAAGTGATGTTTGGCGGATGTGGGTGGTGCTGCTGCCGCAGGTTAGATGCTAAAAGGAGCAGATGTCCTGACAGCTGAAGGAAGGACTTGGCAAAAAGGGGATTTTTTATTGTATTTTATTTATTTTTTTAGCAAAGCTCCGCACGGGTCTGGTTTTTACAGATGCTCTCCGGGGGGATTTCACCTCCCTCCGTGCTGGAAGCGCTCACCCCCGAGAGGCTTTGTGCTGCAGGCTCCCAGACACATTTCGGATCGTCCCCGGTTGGATGCATCCGATGGAAGCTCAAAATGCTCGTATTTGCAGAAAAAAAACCCTATTGCACACGGGAGCAAAAAAACTGCAAGCAAATAATTCGGACTCGTAGTAGAGAGGGTCTCTTTTATGAGACCAACCAGATTTTTTGCAAAAAAAAAAAAGTCTTGCATTGCAAGCAAGTCTGCACATAAAGGTATATAATACATAAATAGATCATGCATCTTTTTTTATTTACACTATACAAGTCACTTTTCTTCTTCACTTTATATTGCGCGCTGCAAGCCTCCCGGGCGTCCGAGCTGAATGCACCCGCAGCAGGGGACAGGACACTTGCCTGGCGCGGGGCACGCTGGGGGTTGTAGTCCCCCGCGCGCGCCCGCTGGGGGCGGGGCGGCGGGCTCCCTTCGGCGTTCCGCGTTATGTAAATACATGGCGGCCGCGTCCAATGGGAGCGGAGGGGGCGGGGCCGCGCGTCACGTGGTGCGAGGCCTCCTTTCTCTGGACCCGCTTGCCTCCCTGCGGCCGCCATCTTGTTCTCGCCGCGTGCTGGTGCGGAGCGGAGCGGACGGGCCGCGCGGGCGCAGGTGAGACCGCGCCGCCGCCGCCTCCCTCCTCCCCCTCCGCAGGGCCGCGTCGGGCCGGGCGGCAGCGCGAGTGCGGCCTTGCTCTGCCTCTCCCCACCCCCGCCTGCTGCGGCCCGGCCGCGCCCCCCTCCGCGGGCGCTTCGTCCCCGACCAGGCCGGGCCCTGCTCCGCGGGCTGTGGGGGTGGGGGCGGATGTGTGTGTCCCTCAGGAGAGCCCCTCAGGGCCGGGGTCTGGTGTGTCCCCTCCGCCCTGAGCCTGGGGTGGGAGAAGGGGCCTCATCCTGCCCCCCCACTCCGGTGCCCTTCCCTCCTGCCCCTGTGGGGGGGTGACCCCACTGCCCCCCTCTGCCGTGGGGCACGGCTCCCCCCCTGCGCCTCCATTGCAGGGCGCCCGCTCCTCTCTTTTGTCCCGCGTGAAAGTTGCCAGGCGTGGAAACCCCGACACGTAGTGCTGGCACAGACCAGCGAAAGGACTCCCAAAATGACCGCCTGGGAAAGTGCGGGAGGCTTTTCCCACCCCCTTGGAGTGGGGTTTTCGGTCAGGGTTAAGTCCGACATTGGGCTCTCCTTGCTCCAAGGCTGGTGGGCGACCGGGCGTCTTCCGCAATTGCCTCATCTCCCTCTTTCTGTAACCGAGCGCAGTCGCTTTAGGACGATCTGTTTGGAAACGTGTGCTGTTTTATAAAGCGGACTGAGAAGCCAGTCGGCGGGGCTGTGCCGTCAATTGTTAGCTTGGGCGGGTGAGGGGAGAAGCAGCAGATTGGTACGAGGGCGAGCGAAGACTCGATTCGGGATGAAATGTTGAATTCCCTGGTTTCTGTCAGTTTGCAGCGGAGGGGTAGGCTCGTTGCAAGGGACTCCTCTTTCTGCGGGCTGTATCAGGTCAACGGTGTGACTCAAAATGTTGCCTCAAGTTCTTATCGGGTGTTTTTGTTGCTTATGATACATAATTAAAAAAAACCAAACAACTTGGCTGTATTAATTCAGGATGCTTTGCTATATTCAGGATGACTTTGAAATACATTATCGCTTCATGAGCACGGAATTATTTGTGTAGTCAATTTTTTTAATCTTAACATTGTGCTAATAGAGCTGGTCTCCTTATTCCTCAGATACAGCACCATGAATCAAGAAAAGTTAGCCAAGCTTCAAGCTCAGGTCCGAATAGGAGGAAAGGTAAGACGAAAACCATGTTAGGTTCCTAGAAAGCCACTTAATGTATCTTGTTCTGCGGTCTTGCCTACACACAGAGATATTCATGACAGTTATTTCTAACCCTGGTGACCTAAATCAAATGTGAATTAATTCAGGCAGGTGCTGCAGCTTGTTACAGAAGAGGTCAGACTGGGTCAGTGGTTCTCACAGTTTTTGAACTGTTGGGGTGCTGCTGACCCTCACTTTCTTAAGACCCACTATGTACCCTAATCAAAAAGGAGGACCTGATACAGATCACTTATTGTGGTGTTATAGATCACCATATGGGAACCACCAGACTGGATGATCACAGTCTGCCTGGATGATCTGACTGGATGATCTTTCTTGGCCTTAAAATCTATGAATCTCTTCTTGAATAACCCCATGCACAGGCACTCATCTATTGCAATTTAATTTAGGCAGTGCCTGAATCTGAACTAACTTTTGTGCATAGGTAAATCCTTGCTGTATATTTTGGGGACCTAAAATAATGCTGTTACAATTCTAATTGTAGCACTTTGGCTGCTGGAAAGTAACTTTTTCAGAATGGACCCAAATGGATGGATTGTTCCAGTGCATAGATGCATCTGTCTGAAGACTTAATCCTTTCTTGGGTCTGGTCTCCACTACAAACTTTTACCAGCATAGCTGCATCATACCCACTAGCTTATTTGACGGTTCTGGTAAACCCCTGGGGTGAACATAGCTATACCAACAGAAAAGGGCTTTTGTTGGTTTGTCCTACTTCATTCAGATGATGGTGTAGCTATGCTGGCACAGCTACAATGGCTGTGGCTCTGTAAAATAGAAAAGCCCTAAGAATAGCACTTTAAATCCTGAACACAGAGGCACTTCACTGTGTGGGAGTTTGCAGCATATAAGCATTGTAAAATAAGAAGGATGTTTTGCTCCTTCTAATGGTGCCTTACAATTTAACTGACTTAAAGATTTCTTCTTGAGTTGCAGTTTGAATGTGTGCTTTTTCAATGGAAAAAATAAACTCTTTTCCCACTTCCTTTAATTTCCTCGTAGTAAAAAATATAAGCGAACTTCTTTTTCACTTTTTTTCATTTCCTCTTAGTATAAAACACCAAGTAGTAAAGACAGCAAATGTAGCAAAAGGAAAAAAAATCAAATGGATCAGTATCTCCAGTTAATTTATTATGCTTTTTAAAAAATTCCTGAAGGTAAAGAAGCAGCCTTCTATATGGGGTGGGGAAATGTATAAACTGGATGAGCTTCCTGACATTGGAGCTTCTAAGTACTATAGGCAGATGGAGCATAGCTGGGTGATGTAATTCTAAAATTCTAGTGTAATGTGTGTTGGGTGAGACTTGCTCAATTTCTTGTTTGCTTTAAATCTCACAAAACTCGGCCAGGTTGTCAGTCCAGGATTTCTGGGCTGTTCTGATAACATGGGTGTAATACTTAGCAGTTTCTTTTGTGGAATTGAGTTAGTTGAAGTGATAGGTGCATGTGACTACAACTGTCAAGTCTTCAGAGTAGCTGACTAATGTTTCTTGCATTGCCTAATTTTTTTTAGGGTACGGCTCGCAGAAAGAAGAAGGTAGTGCACAGAACAGCAACAGCTGATGACAAAAAACTTCAGAGTTCACTCAAAAAATTGGCCGTAAATAATATTGCTGGCATCGAAGAGGTATAGTGATTTAACAGATTATTTGGCCAGTTTAAACTACTCGCTAGAAAAAAATTTAAAACTTTGGCAAGGTCCCTGCACCTCATGGTGAGATGCTAAGAAATACTGGGCCACGTTCTGATGTCCTCTGAGTTTAGTATTGGTGAATTCTGCTGACATAGCAGAGGTTCTCCTGAAGGAGCCTTTCTATCTTTGTCTCTTTAAATAATTGTAGGTGGTAGAAGCCAACAGGCTGCCTGACTTGCATATACTTGAGAAACGGCTGCAAAAGAAAATCTCTTAGGACTTTTTAATAATGATTTGTCTGAACTTGATTAGTGAAACTTTTGTGGATGTTCCATTAAAATGACTTGTTAGAACTAACAGGGTGTGTGATACTCTTCAAAATATAAAAGAAGACATTGTAATCTATAAGGTTAACCCAGTACAAATCTTTCTGTACTGCAAGGTTGGCTGCTGTCCACTTACATGGAAACACAAAGAACTGTAACATTTGCATAAGGCTGATACCTTTTTTAGCACTTGCAAAGACACTAAGTAAGCAGTGTCCTTACTCAAGTTAAAATCCCAGCAAGACAGTGATGGAATTGTTGCAGTTCTGTTGAATGATCTTTCTTTCTAAATACAAATCTTTCACTTTAGAAACAGCTCTGGGACACTCTTGTTTTGACTTGCCTTACAAAATTGACCTGATCTGTTGTGTAGAGTTGAAGAGAGCTCTGAGATAATGTGTTAGGGGGTGGAGGGGTTTCTGTTCTGCTTAAACTAAATGTTACTGCATTACATTTAGCTGAAGAAATGTAATGGTTAAGTTGAATGTGTAAGTGTGTGGAGGAATCTGAATTTACTCTAATTCTTCTATTTAAGCATGATCAGCATGCTCTGTGTAGTACAGGACACAAAGGAAAACACAGTTCTTGTTCCTCCTCCTCTAGAGACTCAGTCTTAAGGTACAGACAAAACTTGATAGATCCTTCCTTCAGTAACCCAGAACAGTTCATATCTGGGCATTGCTGGCTCCTGCCACATGGTCTAGCTAATTGTTGTACATGAGTAAACCCAAGATGACTTCAGTAGCATGTTTGATGAAAGGCTTTGAGAACCTTTTGCCCCCAAGCTCTACCCTGCAGCGTGCTGTGCTTGTGCAGGTCCCTGCACCCTCATGGCTTCCTTTCTTAGCTTCAGTAGACTTTGCAGATATACTGGTTCACCTGCGTCCATCAAATTGCAGTACTGCAGCCAAGGCTTGCAAACCTGTATCATGTAGACTAAAGAGTTTGGGTTTTTTTGACTAGTGATAGTTACCTTAAGCCCTGGAGCATGATGATTATATATAGTTGTTTTCTTTAGCAGGTTAATTCATGATCAAAAATACTGTTGTGTCTATGCAAAAACATAAAAAGACTTGGCAATCCATTGCTTATTTGCATGTTTGTCCAAATACTACTGTCATAAAAACAAAAAAGCAATGCTGGCTTGTGGCTTTTGTATTGACAAGAGAAATTAAAGCGTTTTGAGGAAAATATATGAACTGTACTAAATATTCTATATTTAAACAGGTGAATATGATAAAAGATGATGGAACAGTTATTCATTTCAACAACCCCAAGGTCCAGGCTTCCCTTTCTGCGAACACTTTTGCAATTACTGGTCATGCAGAAGCTAAACCGATCACAGAAATGCTTCCAGGCATCTTAAGCCAGCTTGGTGCTGACAGCTTAACAAGTCTCAGGAAGTTAGCGGAACAGTTCCCAAGACCAGGTACGGGTTCTTGTTTGCAAAGTTTTATTAAAGGGGTTTTTTTTAAGTAAACTTAATTCTCTTGAAAAAAAGTGTTGGGGTAAATTTTTCATAAATGCCTATGTGACATAGGAACCCAAGTCTTATTTTCAGAAGAGACTTAAAGACTGACAGTCATTTAGAGCTTCTTGAATTTTGGGGGGTTTTTTTACACTTGGCTTAATACTTTAAATAACTTAAATCTAATATATTACTCAAACTATTTACAGAGTAAACTGTTCTTCTTATACTATTTTCTTGCACAATGTAGTTTTCAGATAATTATACTTAATTTTGTAAATAGTATAGAGTCCAAAACTAAGTATCAGTTCAGTAGACTTAACACTTCATTAATCTTCTTGTGGGCCACTTAAATTTGTTCAGTCAACATTGCAGTTCTTGTTGTACTTACAGATTTTTGTGTTTGACTTCTTAAAATTCCAAAATCATTTGCTTTTTGTTCAATTCCCAAATTGCAAAATATAGCACTCTCGGACTCTACCTTGCTGTTCACTTAGTATTGTAACTTTGGGACAGTGGTATCTGTTTCAAGCTTCTGTTGTATAGTGGCCACAAAATGTGATTAAAACTGATTTTATCTTTAGATAAAGTTGGGCACATTAAACACAATACTGCCAAAAATATTAACTAGTGGTTCTCAACTAGGGTGCTGCCAGGACCCTTTCAGAGATGCTGTGGTGTGGGTGCTGCAGCCAGGTGAAACTACCCTGTGTGCCTCCTGTGGAGCCAGATTAGTGGCCAGGTTCTTTAGAGTCAAGTTTAACTGTCTGTGAAAAGTGCACGAAGTCAGACTGGGAAGGATTGCAGCATGAGTGGGTTCTCCTGCTTACTTTAGGTTTCTCAGATAACTCCAATATAGGCAAGAGCACTGCTGCAGGCTATTTCCCATCCTTCTCTGGAGGAGGTACATAGGACATGATGGCAGCAGTGGTGCATCCCAGTTGAGAACCATTGAGATAATCTGAGGCAGTGCAACAGTGGTTCTCAACTGGAACAATGCTAAATGCAGAAGAGATACAGAAGGGTACCCTAAATCTAAAAAGGTTAAGAATCATTGTTTTAAACAGTACTTTGCAATATTGGGTGCAGAATGTCATAGCTTGGGTTGTGTTCTATTTCAGGAATATGGAATTAAATCTAAATACCTAGAATGATACCAGCTTTTTTTATATAATAAACTGACACTTCACTTAATGAAATTTTCTTTAAATGTTTCAACAGAAATTCTGTAGACCAAAATAAAAAAATTAGTTGCAACTATAAAGAGAGAATGAAATTTAGGGAAGAACTATTAAAAGTTGAGCTGGAAGGGACCTCCATGCATCATCTAGAACAGTGATTCTTAACCATTTTAGACTCCAGGCCCCCCCCCCCCCCCCCCTTAACCTTTCTGAATTTGGTGTTCCCCCCAATTTAAAGAAAAAAAAACAAATTTAAATAATTTTTTTTAATTGTGGAAAAATGATAGTGATGCTTTTTGCAAATAACTCATTCTGACCTGTTGTGGTCTTTCTGTTTCTGACGCTGCAGATTCCTGTTTGAAACCTCTGGGTTTGTCATATAAATCATGTAGGTGTACATAACCATGTGCTAATATTGTGCAGCACCCTATGGCACCTTTAAAAGAATCTTCCAACAGGCCTGTTGAGCATCATTTACTTGGAAAAAACCCTTCCACAAAGCAGATAAAGATCACCAAATGTAGAAGTCTGATCTTGAACCTAGAAGTTTTTCCTTGCAGAGCACAAGTGCTTTTGTTTTTGAACAAGTTCTTCCTGTGTGTTACCAAAGATATTTTTTCATAAAAGATGAACTAAACAATTGATATTTTTAGAAATAAGATTTTTTAAGAAGTCGTATTTTAATATAGAGGTTATTAGAGACAAGTTTAGAAGACTCGTATGAAATTTTGTTTTCAGTACTTAAAAATACATAAAATGTAGTTGTAATTTCAATTTTGCCTGAAGATATGAACCAGGGCTTTTTAAGAAGTTCAGTTTGAAATATTCTGTGTTTGTATAAAATACCCCTACCCACCCTACACACACACACGTGCGCTCATTCATAATGGGAGCCCTCAAGCTGCAATTCAGAGCAACAAAACATTTTAGACTTTCCCTTGCCTAATTCAGTGTTGAGGTTGCATTAACTTTTTTTTGCATATCTGGTGTCAACATTTGGTAACTTTTATAAAATGTTTGGAGCTGTGATATGTTGGTAACATGGTGCAAAAGCTTAGTTGTAACTGAATGTGTAGTATTAGTTGTGGTGTATGTAGCAGTATCACAGGTGGAATATTGGGAGGGTGTGAGAGTAGGAACTGCTTGGGTAATGCATCTGATGTCTGAGAAGTTGGCCAGTTCTGAACTTTTGTATTACCATATTTACTTGAATACAAGACAAAAGTTTTTTTTTGTGTGGGGGGGTTCCCCCCTCCCCAAATCAGCATGGGGGAAAAGGACACCTCACTAAATACACTGTTTATCACTAAACTGCTGCCAAAAGCAGCATGTGCTCAGTAATGGAAACTAACTAGGAAGTTGATTTAAATGTAGTCAACATTGAGCATGACTCTAGAACACATGGCCCATATTGTGCAAACATGCTGATAGGAACCTACCACAAGGATAGGTTAGTGCAGCCCATCTGAGCAAGACAAGAACACCCAGTATAAGACAAGAACACTAGTTCCAGTCATGAGTGGGGTGTGCTAATTGGCACATGGATCCATTGTGGGGGTGTCTGGTGTACACGCATGCTGAGCTGAAATACTGTTGACTGCTGGGGCCCACCCCAGTGAACCATATGGTAAATCAGGAGCCTTTTGGCTTTGGGCTAATGTATGTAACAAATTATACATGATAAGTAGATGCCAAAGTGCTGCTTACAAGTGTGTATGGAGTTACCTGTGCTAAATGCTGCAGCAATTTCAAGAAAGGTAAATTGCATCAGTTCTGGAGGAGATGTGTATGGGTACTGAGTTTATTTCAAGGTCACTGAATTTAAATTTGCTCTTCGCTTCCATGTGCTCAGGGAGAGCAGGGTCTGCCAGTAAGGAGGAAGAGGACTGTAGGGAGAAGTTGAGGGAGGCGCAGTGCAAGGGGGCCTTATGACCCCCTAGATTTATTTTTATTGTTGCAGTGAGAAGGGGACAAGTTCAAGGTTAACCTCTAATAATTAGATTCTATACCTGGAAAATTGTAACAAATTTATAAATTTCCATATGTAGAATCTAATTTTGGGAGGGTAGTCTTATATTTGAGTAAATATGGTAGTTGCCAACTTAGCTATAAACTTAAGGTCAGGTGTAAATGAAGAGTTACTTTTCCTGTATTGTGTGTTACTGTTTTAAGCCTGAAAAACCAAGGCTGGACATACAGAGTCAACTGCTTAATTCTGTATCATACGCAGTGCTGTTGTGTGCTATGTAAAGGGTTGTCCCATTATTTTATAACTTGGAGTATTAGTGTTTATCATTTGAGCCATTTCAGGCTCCCTATTGCTGAAACCATGCATCTGTATTGAAACACCCCTGTGAGCAGGGAGATTAATTTCAAACTTTTGTTTTTAGTTTTTACTGTTTAACATGTTGAACAATCTGTGAAGCAAGCAGAAAAATGTGGCTATGTAATGGAACTTCATACAGTACCTAATATTTGTTCTGATTTCTGTTGAGCCACCCTCGGTAGAACCCAACTACTTTAGGAAAGTAACTCTGTGTGTATTATAAGAACCCAGAATTTATTTGAAGGCAGTTATTTATTGGTAGCAGTAGTTCAATGACCTACTGAGGTCCCTTCTGTTCCTAACGTCTATGAGTCTATAAGAGAGGAAAAAATTATTAGGAAAAAAAATTCAGTTCTTTTGGAACTTCAAAATGGAATAATAGGTCAATTTTAATACACAAGTTGTTGACTCCAGCCCACATTTGGCAGACTTAAGTAGAGGTGCACTGATATATTGGCCCAGTATCGGATTGGTACTGATATAAAGAAAATTATCTGCACGGATCCAGGAACACACGCTCCTAGACAAGTGTGGGAGCTGCGGGGGGAGCTGCCAGATAAGTGGATGAGTGCTGGATGAGCTGCCATATGAGCGGCTCCTGGGTCAGCAGCGTCCAGCAGCAGGATCTGTCCCCTCCTGCTCTGCTTCAGCTGGGCAGCACTTGCCCCTGCCCCCTCACTATGGGAGCCTTGATCTGTGTTGTTCCCCCCCACCCCCCCATGCCCCTTTTCTTCCATCCCCCTCCCCTTCCACCACACCAGACTTACCAGCTGCATGCAGCTCTCCAAGCTCCTGACCTGATATCAGAAATTGGATGGGTATCAGCCAGTATGCCTCCTTAAAAATGGCCTATCGGTATACCGACCCCAAAAATCTCTGTTGGTACACCTCTATTATTAAGATATTGCCAATTTAATGGGAATAACAGGAAGGGGGGGGGAGCTCAATTATGTAGTGTCTATGCTTTGGTAGTTTTGCCAGCTATGCTTTATAGTGAAGGCACCAGCTCTTAGAAATGACGAGCATCTTGCACCCCTGAATGGAAACACTGGCTTTTGCATCCTAGTTTTTCAAATTACTCACTTCTTTTAACTGTATCAGTGTTCTAGAGATTTACATCAGATTGTGCCCTGAGCTTTTCCTGGTTACATAGTTTCTCTGTATTAACCCCTTCTAAGCATTTCTCTTAGAGTGTGTGTATATTTATAACATTTGCCAGAAAATGTACACTTCCTAATTAATCTGTAAATAATAGCTTTGTGGGTGGTTGTGTAGGACTGTTGTGTTTGTAGGACTATCTACATATTAGTTCATATACTCAGTACAAGGCTTTCTTTTACAGTGTTGGATAGCAAAGCACCAAAATCTGAAGACATTGATGAAGAAGATGATGATGTCCCAGGTAAGCTTGCTAACCCACTTCTTTCTTAATTTTTAAATTGTATACTATTTCAGTAGATATTTCCATTTGACTTTTGGTACAGCAATACCCTTCAACTAGAAAAACAGCTTGGTGTAATGGAATAAAGGTGAAACAGAGAAAAGAAAAGCTTGAATTTCAGCTGCTGTGTGCCCTTGAGCAAATCACATCTCTAGTCTGCCTTATTATCTGTAACTAGGCATAAATACTTGAGTAGCAGTTGAGAGGATTGGCTGAATAACATCTGCACAGTGGTTTCTTGATGCAGCAGGACAGATGAATATTTAGAAGTGATTGTGCATACTTTGCAGCTTGTGATTTGTTTAAATGAATACTTGTTGCTGTAATAGAGGAAAATGAGTTTCTCCCTACTACCAAGTTTGGACCTTTATTGGGAAAGAAAAAGTAGAATTTTTTTATTTTTATTTTTTTTATTGGGGACCTGATACTCAGATGCCATTTATTCATAGCATTGTTCCAGTCCCATAACTAAGAGAGGTGAGTGGGATACCGGCTCCATGCGCTGACTTGAGGGGAGCACCAGAATTGTCCCCTGATGAGTCTCTGCTTTGCAGGTTTAGACCTCTGCTGTCAGCCATAGAAGCTGAACAACCCTGAGCAACCCTGTGTCCTGTAGTGTATGGTGGCGTGGGGGGGACCAAAATGGTGTGCCCTGCCTCCACCCAAGGATTTGGGTTCCTCGCAAAAATTCTTGTGGGGAGCCACCATTCTGCTTCTCTCTCTATTTTCTTTCCCACCCACCCACACACACACACGGTACAGTTGCCTGGCTTCTGTGGTTGGGAAGCATGGAGCTGCACCTCTGTAGCAAAGACTTGCAGGGTGGTTGCATTCAGGTACACCTGCTGCAGCTGGTGTGCAGTGCCCTGGCTACGTGGCTGTAGCAGCCTGTTCCTGTACTACAACGGCTGCAGCAACTACTGCCTGAGTGCAGAGAGCAGGGGCAGCTAAGGTCCCCTTCCCTTCCTGTCCCCTGCTCCAGTGGTCAGCACTCTGCCCAGGGCATTGCAGGAGCTCGGTATGCCTCTGCATTGTTTGTTTGAGATAATTGTTGTACCTGGTTAATTTATGGTTAATTTTCAACATATGGTTAGTGATATCGCATTCTTTTGTATGTATCGAAGTGTTCTGTAACAGTGTAGATAGGAGACCTGAGTGCTCTCTATGGCTCTTCATTGACTTGCTTTACCATGGGTAAGTTGCATAGGCCTATTCAAAGGTTTCCACTTGTATTGAGTACACCTCTTTCATTGAGACCACTAGAAGACCATTTTTTTTTTTAATTTGCTGTTTTAAATATTTGTTACCTGAAACCCAACTGAAGTCAGAAAGATCCTGGGCATCTTCTATGGAGCAGCAACTTAGTAGAGATTCAACAAATTTAGTTCTTCACTTTCCTGAGTGTCACATTGTGTCTCCACACAAATGGCATCACTTCTCTAAAGCTTTTTGAAATCTGCAGGTAGAAAAAGCTGTGTACATACGAAGTAGAATTAATAACTGTTTGAGCTCTTATATTGGATAGTTTCTTTAACATATAAAGACAGTGTTACTGGAAAATAACTGTATTTAATATTTCCATCTATTTCAGATCTCGTAGAAAACTTTGATGAAGCATCAAAGAATGAAGCTAATTAAATCATTAATAGTTCTGGAAGCTGGCATGGACTAGATTTAAGAAATCAGCTATGTGGTTCCAAAGTTTTAAAGAAACAGAGAACATCATCTGTTAATAGTTCAGTAATATAAATATTTTGTATTTTAATGATGCTGTTTGTTCAGCATTTTCTGTCAGTTGATTTTTGCATTTTGCACTTACTCCCAGGATCTCTTCTTTTGGTCAAAAAAAAAATGTCAGTGCAGTTTGAGGAGTGTGTGCATGTGCGTGTGTGTATGTGTGTGGATGTACATATAGTAGAGAACAAATTGGAGAACAGTTCTATTTAACTTTTTCCCTTCTCCCTCAGAAGTAGAAATAAAATGGATCTTCAACATTGTTATTTTTTTATTTTCTCCAACTAGTGCACGGAAAAATAGTGAAAGTCTTATTTGTCCATGTTTCATGAACTGAAGGCATTTTTGCCGTTAAACTTCGGGTTAATTTGCTGTTAACTATTGTATTTGCAAATATGTTTCTTTTCCATGTTGAAAATGTATCCATGCTATTTGTTATCAACCTTATATTGATACCAAAGACAGGATATTTATAAGCCTGTTTGGTATGTTAACATTTTTTTAAATTGGTCCTAAAAAAGTGTGCTTTCTTCCTTAAAGTTCATGTCTCAACCTTTTGCCCCCCCCTTCTCTTCCCCTTTTTAACCTTAGCCAAATCCATCAGCCTTCTTGTGGAGTCTGTTTTATATAGCTGACCTTCATTCAACCCCTTTTGCATTGACAGTGGTGTGTTCTCCTCTTGATCACTTGGGTATATATCCTCAGAATGTTTCTTGCACACGAGAAAATTAGCTCTTACCATCCAGAAGAGCTATGTCCATCGGTTCCTGAACTGGAAGGTCTGGTTGGTAATAGTGTGATGCATCCATTTGCACAGGAACATACTTTTGCTTAGCAGGCTTTTGAGACTTTGTTCCAGTGTCGTGACTGCAGCTCCTAACAGCTGTTGTTCTCCAGGGCACTAGAAATTAAGAATGGTTATGAATTAGTTCAATATGAGAGGAAGGGGTCATTGTCATGTTGCCTTGGCCTCCTGCTGGGCAGTTTGTGCAATGCCACTAATTCTGAAGGGATTTTTACCTTTGCCTATAACCTACCTCTATCTAGGTTTGGTGCCATGGTTGTAGTAGCATATTAAAAACAACAAACCTTCTTCAGGCTTGCGCAGGATATGGAGGTACCATTGGTGCAGTGTAGTATTTTCTGAACCTTCCTTCAAAATGCTAAATGTGAATCCCTCTGCCAGAGGCTTTTCAAGGTTCTTGATGTAATGTTCATTATAGTATAGTTGGACATCATTGCAACCTGTATCAAAGGCAGCTGTGGCTTATGAAAGCCATCTTTCTCTAAATATATCATTTAACTATGGCTTAATTGAGACATACCAGCTTTTTATGTAGGTTCATACACTAGATACCTGTAAAGTTCAAGGTTATCAGTACATGAGAGTTCTAGTGACATCATCATAAACCATGAAAGCAGAGCTGTAGTGGTTTGTCATCTAGACTCGATTTATTTTATAGACTTGTTCACTTTTCCTGTTATATTTTATATAATACATGGATCTTACTACAAAATAAAATAACAATACAAAAGAGGAAATGTTCCCCCTTGTGTGTCGTCTCCTCCCAACAGGACTGAGTGAGGAGCAATGTGTAGATGCAGCTGCTGTTTTAAATACCATTGTGTACATGTAAATAATGTAGAAGACCTGAAGAATCTGGCAAGACTGGTCAGTGTCAGCAGGATTCCCAGTGTGCCAGGTTTCCCCCTTTGCCCTTTTCTCTGTAGTACTAGATGGGATTATACTCAGTCTTGTGGCTGCTTCACATCCCATAGGTGAAGTTGCTCTTTTTTAATGAAAATCATTATTCTTATTTCCACTTTCATCCCCTGCACAGGCATGCAAGCTGAGCAAACTGCCATTCAGAGGGCAACTGCCCAATGAGCAAATGAAAAAGGCCAGAAAACAAACTTGCATCAATCTACAACTTGGTGGAGCACCTCTAGTGCAGGGGTTGTCAACCAGGGGTACACTTACCCCAGGGTACTTGGGACGGCCCTAGGGGGTATGCGTGACGGTGCAGGGAAGTGGCGCGTGGTGGTGAATGGCAGCAGTTGCCGCTGTGTGCAAACTCCCTGCCACCACCATCCACCACTGTGCCGTCTCTGCGCACCGCTTCCCCACCCCCTGCCATTCACCACTGTGTGCCACTGTCTTCGTGGCCAGCCGGCCGTGCCGTCAGCACCCTTCTTTCCCCCTGCCATCTGGAAGGGGTACACTCCAGCAGGGGTACTCCTTAAAAAGTATGAAAACCCCTGCACTAGTGAACTGGCATGAATGAAGAGTATTGAAAAGTTGTGACTGCACTGACTTTATTTACAAATAAGTGGAATTTTTTCCCCCTACTAATCATCTATTACTAAAAATCCACACCTAAAATAGCACATTGATTTCTGAACTAGGAAGCATGGTAAGAATAATTTGTGTGTGGGAGGTTACAGTAAGTGTCTGGGATATCAAGTGATTCAGTAAGTTTGTAGTCAGACTTACTGATTTGTGCAAAAGATACTTTTTCATTCTAGCTATTGGTCATGGCAGCCTACTTGTAATCTTCATTGCTTACTTATGTTTGGAAGCCAGCAAAGAAACTAAATATATTGGTTATGTAGTCATGTTATCTCTATCTTTCACTGTATCCAAAAACAGTTGACCACTTTTGATTTGCTGCTGAAATACTACAGCTTACAGAAATCCATTAAACTGATTTTAACTGAAAATAACTCACCAAGACTCTTGTGGAAAATAGCTATTTTTTTGTTAGGAAATAACTGGAGCAATCTTTGACCATGCAGGTGAACAGGAAATTACTGAGTACCCCATGTTGAGATGCATGTACTGCATTAAAGGTATGCTGAGTATTCTTGATTCTTTTACTTCAAACCATAGGATCAATTGTATCCTAGCTGGAGCCCTCAAAATTTCCCACTTATGTGCATCACACTTCAGTGATCACTTCCAAAGGATGATAATACCAGTCTCCTAAGAACCTTGGCATCACTTTCCAAAGCCTAATTTCTGTCTTTTTCAGTTAAGTGAATTACTATCTAAGTAGCACCTGCTTACTCAGGTTTTACAGGCCTGTATTCAGGTATGAACTACATGATTTTGATCCAGTTCCTGACAAAGTTCTGTATTCTCTGATTATAGATCTTGTAGTACTGGATGACAGTGTACTTGTTTATGGGGAACACAGCTGTGTAAAGAGTTCCTGGTCTGAAGGGAAAGGTAGTCCTTGAATTTCAACTCTACTTAAGGTTTGCTGGGGCAAAAAGGGAAGTGCTGGATTGATATGCTCATGATGATCTGTAATGCTCAGTAGATTACTTGCCATGCTTCAAATCAAATGAACCATCATTAAGGTATAATGGTTCCATCTTTTACAGTGATGGGACTACTATACCAAGGTCCATAGGATGTAGTTTGGCCAGCTACAGATGGAAACGAGCAGTTTCCATTGCTGTGGCAGCTTCCCTGTAAAGTAGAACGGAAGCGTCTAAATATATTCTAAGAATACAAACTGATGCATCTGTGATCAAGAGTCTGATCAGATGCTCTTTACTTTAGGGCATATTAAGGAAGAGGCACGCTTTTTCCCCTGCTCATTACTTCATTTTGCTCAGGTTTAATTTTATCCAGCTGAAGTTGGGCAGGTGTTCAGAATGCCGAGGCATCGTAAACATTCATTTTTGATGCTTTCTAACACCTCTACCTATTGGAAAAGTAAAGATGCCTTCATTATTTGGGGCTTTAATTCCTAGGTCATGACATCATGAAACGTCTATGCACATAGATACCTAGTAAAATATGTAACAAAGGGGACTTGGCCTCAAATATAAAAGAAAAAAGACAAATGGCATTTATTCTAAAGGAGCACTTTCGAGAAATATACTGTAGTGTGTTTTTACTATATATAACTTAGAGGTGTAATTATGATCTTTTTATATTTTGATGTAAAATGTCTTGGCTTTTCTGGCATCCATATTTTAGATGCCATTTACTGAGCCTGTATTAAGTTTCATTGCAAGTATGCCATTTTTTGGGGGGGGGTGTGAAATGGATTTTAGTGTTCTCCCACAGATTAAAAGAGTCTGACTATGTTAACTGTGTTTTTAAAGTACTGTTATACTGTTGGCATGTTATCCTCTTGCCTTGAAACGGGCGAGTAATAATTGGATTCACTCTAATAATTTTAACTGCATTTTATTACTAAAATGTTAATAATGACTGAATTATTCATGTTTAACGGTCTGATTTAAATCCACCAAAAAGAGCTATTCTAACTTGTAGCTGGATAGGACAGAAGCTTAACTGTACTATGTAGGCTGGTGAGGCAATCTTGTCAAAACCTTATCCCCTACACTAAGTAATTGGAGACTGGGAGCAAGACCTTAATAAATTAAGGTTTTCTTTTTTAAATATCACAGTCATCTTTGAAACAATAATAAAATCAGAATGAGCATAGAGAAGACTGAAGGCATGGCCTGTCCAAATAAAAAAAGTAAATGATGAGTTATTAAAGAACATTTGACACAGAATAAAATACTGTCAGACCAGGTTACGTAACCTTTGTGATACTAGGAGAAACAATCTCATTTTAGATCTTAAAGAGTTGCTAGAATACTTGTTTGAGGCTTTGAGAAGGTAAAGCACTGACAACAGATTAAATATATATGTATATTATGAGATATGGTTTAGAAACTATACTAAGAAGTTAGAACAGAAATACAAACTGGAAATACGTATTCTCTTTTTTCCCTATAAGAAGCTTGGAGGATGATCAAAATGTAACCAGTTGAAGAACTCTGAACACTGAAAGACCTAATAACAGCAGTTTTGTAAAGCTATTAATTCTCTCACCTATCCTATCAGAAAGTCATGTTTTTCTTGATTTTTACAGGCGAGTGAATGGGTATAGAGAGGTTGACTTGCGGGAAGCAAGGCAAGACAAGAAATCAGTGACAGCTGTAATCTGAATAGGCTGACCGTTCTGCATTGTGCGCTGTGTGGATAACTGATCTTGGATCCACTGTACAGAAAGCAAAGGCAAGTTACAGTAGCAATGAGAAGAAATTAACTTGGTGTTACTATTTTGCTCATGGCTCTTTTTCTACAGTAGGTAACAGGAGAGAGCGATAAAGATGAATCTATAGCTAAGTATGTAGGGTATAGGCACGGCTGGTGAACTCAGACTGGTGGGGTGGTAGAGCATCCCACTGGAGTGGCAGGGACGCTGAAGCTGGCTGGGAATGGAGGGGGGGGTGGTTTGCAGCTGGCCGGTAGCGGGGAGGCTGCAAACCGCCCCACTCTGCCCTGCTGCTGGCCAGCTGCAAACCCCTCCACTGCCCCACCAGTCTGAATTCATCAGCCGTGCCTGGTAGGGTACAGACAAACTAATGTTAAAGTCTTGATCATCTAGTAGTCACTCCAAAAAAATAAGAGGATGAAATAACCAGGGGAAGTAGAAAATGTTTGGAACAGGATTTTTATATCCTAGTGAGTGTATGTGAAATAAATGTATCTCCTTTGAATTTTATGTAGTATTTACCTTCTGTGTATATTTTGCTTTGTTTGATTTTGAGTGCCGTGGGAATGTCTTGAGGATTGTATAAGTAAAACATTGGAATTTAATTGGATGCACTACCAAAAACACTTTGAAATACATTACTGGTTTGCTGCCACTGAATTTATATGGAAAGGAGTGCACAGACTTGACAGCAGTAGCTTTGGAGTTTGTTATTTTTCTGTCTGGATTTTCATGACTAGTCTACTCTGTTCAGCTCATTTTGTACAAAACCACTCATAGAGCTTCCACCACAGGTATCACAAAACAATTTTGTGATATGATCTTGAGCTTGGCTTTTTAGACCCAAGAATCCTGGCAAGTATATGGTCTTTATCACTTGGTATAAAAGGGCTTTTACTCCAGTTACTTCATGTTATGCATAAGTGGAAACTGGAGCAGACTCCTGGTTCTAGAATGGCGAGTAAATCTTCCAGTGTTGTTCAGTAGGGTGTGCTTTGGAAGTTGATATCTTAGCAGTGATAATGGACTATTCTTGATGTAGCACATCCACGGAGTTAGCTACATCAGAGGTAAATTAAGCCCAGTCTAACTTATAAAACAGCTCTACCTTTGGAGAAGGTTGCTCTTGGGTGTTGAGTTAAATCCGGGGTGTCAGACAGATGGCCCACAGGCTCCATCCAACCTGGGGAGCCATGTAATTCAGCCCATGGATCGCTGAACTGACTCACTGCACCAGTCCCCATCCTGCATGTGCTGCATACAGCCCAGGAAGCATGCAACCCAGCCTCAGACCCCTTGTGCTGCATGCAGTGCTAGCTCCAGCCTATGTGCTATGTGGCAGCCTGGTATCCAGGTGTACAGCAAGTCCCAGGGCTGATGTGTGCTGCACGGAGCTGGACTGGCCAGGTGCCCTGCACACAGAACAGGCTATGAGCTGCAGGCAGCACAGGGGATTGGTCTGGGGTGCTGTAGGCAGCCTGTGCTGTGGACTCTGCTGTTTGTAGCACCAGGTCCAGCCCCGCACACCATGTGCAGCACATGCTGGCCCTGAGGCTTGCTGTGCATGCAGCCCCCAGGGCCTGCATGGGGTTTTCATAGATTCATAGATGTTGGGGTTGGAAGGGACCTCAATAGATCATAGAGTCCAACCCCCTGCATAGGCAGGAAAGAGTGCTGGGTCTAGATGACCCCAGCTAGATGCATATCCAACCTCCTCTTGAAGACCCCCAGGGTAGGGGAGAGCACCACCTCCCTTGGGAGCCCGTTCCAGACCTTGGCCACTCGAACTGTGAAGAAGTGCTTCCTAATGTCCAATCTAAATCTGCTCTCTGCTAGCTTGTGGCCATTATTTCTTGTAACCCCCGGGGGCGCCTTGGTGAGTAAAACCTCACCAATTCCCTTCTGTGCCCCCATGATGAACTTATAGGCAGCCACAAGGTCGCCTCTCAACCTTCTCTTGTGAAGGCTGAAAAGGTCCAGGTTCTCTAGTCTCTCCTCGTAGGGCTTGGCCTGCAATCCCTTAACCATACGAGTGGCCCTTCTCTGGACCCTCTCCAGGTTATCCGCATCCCTCTTGAGGTGCGGCGCCCAAAACTGCACGCAGTACTCCAACTGCGGTCTGACCAGTGCCCGATAGAGGGGAAGTATCATCTCTTTGGATCTATTCGTCATGCATCTGCTGATGCACGATAAAGTGCCATTAGCTTTTCTGATGGCTTCATCACACTGCCGACTCATGTTCATCTTGGAGTCCACTAGGACTCCGAGATCCCTTTCCACTTCCATGCCACCCAGCAGGTCGTTCCCAGGCTGTAGGTGTGCTGGACATTTTTCCTCCCTAGGTGCAGCACTTTGCATTTCTCCTTGTTGAACTGCATTCTGTTGTTTTCTGCCCACTTGTCCAACCTGTCCAGGTCTGCTTGCAGCTGTTCCCTGCCCTCCGTCTTGTCCACTTCTCCCCACAGTTTTGTGTCATCCGCAGACTTGGACAGAGTACACTTCCTAGGGTGTGCTCTGTCTGTGGCATGTGGGGTGGCTCCAGCACGGCATGGGATCTGGGGTGTGGCTGCTTATGGCATCCCAGACCTGCAGTGCTAGGTACAGGGTGCACCCTGTGCCAGCCCAGGGAGCTGGTTCATACTGGAGTGTGTGGGGTTGATGTGGCACCATGGGCACTGTACAGGGGTTTGGTCTGGTCTAGCCCACAGACCAGCCCAGCTATACTCATCTGGCCCATGGGCTAGATGAGTTTGACATGCCTGTGTCAGATTATGCAACATTGGGAAATAACCCAGGTGCTCTGTTACTTTGCAGGGGCTGAGCAGGCATCCCTGGGTTGCAGCTTGGCATTGGTGTTGTGCATGGTCTGCAGCCACTGCAGTGGGGCATGGTCCGACAGGACGGTGAACTGTTGTCCCCACAAGTAGGGCTTCAGCTTGTTCAGGGCCCAGACGATGGCCAAGCACTCCTTCTCGATGGAGGACAGGTTTCGCTCCCGAGGGATTAGCTTCCGGCTGAGGTACGCCACGGGGTGCCGTGTCTCCTGGTGCTCCTGTAAGAGCACAGCTCCCAGTCCTACGTCGGAGGCATCCGTTGCCACGTAGAAGGGTTTATCCTGGAGCGGTGCCTTCAGGATCGGTTGCTTGACCAGGGCAGCCTTGAGGGTGTCAAACGCTTCCTGGCACCCCTGCTTCCAGACCACCGGGTCCGGGCTGCCCTTCTTGGTCAGCTCGTGCAGTGGGGCTGCGGTTGCTCCAAACCCCGGGACAAATCTTCGGTAGTAACCCGCCAGGCCAAGGAAGGCTCTGACTTGCTTCTTGGTCTGTGGAGGTGGCCAGTCTTTGATGGCCTCGATCTTGTCCCACAAGGGAGCAATATGACCTCCACCCACACGATGACCCAAGTACACTACCTCCGATAGTGCCCACTGGCACTTCTTGGCTTTCACCGTAAGACCAGCTTGCTTGATCTTACCTAGCACGGTGGTCAGGTGAGTCAGGTGCGACTCGAAATCCGGACTGAAGATGGCGATGTCATCGATGTAAGCCATGGCAAACTGCTCACATCCTTGCAGCAGATTATTGATCAGCCTGGTTGGGCAAGAGGAGTTCAAGCGGGAGGTTTGGGAGGACCCCAGCTTGGAGGGACTCCGGCAGATGGCTCAGGAGCAAGAGACTGAGTTCAGTCCGGACAAGAGGGAACAGGTGGTCTGGGATAAGGGGCTTCTCTATCGGTTGTGGGTGCCGAAGAACCATGCCGAGACCAGGGAGCCCCAGCGCCAGCTCATAGTACCCCGGAAATACAGACAGCAATTGCTTGCCCTGGCTCATGATCTACCGTGTGCTGGTCATATGGGCAGGGAACGGACACGCCAGCGGTTGCAGGTGAACTTTTTTTGGCCCAGAATTGCCCAGAATGTGACGGACTATTGCAAATCTTGCGAGACATGCCAGCGGACGGGCAAAAGCGGGGACAAGAGAAGGGCCCCCCTGCAGCCCCTCCCGATCATAGACGTACCTGGTTTGTTAGAGAACACAGTCTCAAAGTCCTTGAGTGCTGCGAGCAGCTGGTCCTTGTCCTGGGAGGGCAGATGGTCTGGTAGGCGGAGATCCTCAATCCCTGCCTCACCATCCCAGTCTCCATACATGACCGGCTCCTCGGGGTCCTCTGGAGTTCCCTCAACAGAGGGGACCCAGAATACCATCTCCTTTCTGTCGTAGTAGGGTTTAAGCATGTTCACGTGAATTGTCTTAGGTTTCCTACCCTTAATACCCACTACACAGGTCACATCATCCAGTCTGTCCAGGACAGCATGGGGACCTTCCCAAGCAGCTTGCAGCTTGTCTGTTTTTAGTGGCAGGAAAACCATCACATTGTTATTGCTGATGAGACTGGCCTTGTCTTGGCATAGCAAAATAAACAGATGAAGTCTATGAAGACAGTCTCTGAGAATGAAGATTATACTCATTAAACAATCCTTCCTCTGTGACTAAGTAAATTCAGTGATGCAGAAGAGGTGCACATCCTGACAACCGGAATGGGCAAGGGCAATTTCTAGATGGAGTTTTGAAGCAAAGACTTCTTTAAAAATGCATAAACAAGTGCAACTGTTCATTCCCTTTAAGTAACATGCGTTTCCACCTCAACTGCCAGTTTGCACAGGCAGAAGAGCCTGATAGATTGAAGAAATGAGAAGACAGACAGTACTGCCCATCGAGTTGGGTAGTCAGAGAGTGACTGAAGAGAATAATTTTGAAAGAGGTCTTTGCTAGTAGATTTGGGAGGGATTATGGGCCAGTGGCTAAAGCAAGAGTACTAAGATCAGGGCTTCTGGGTTACTAACTCTGATTATAACCATTTCACTGCACATTTGGAGGAAAGTTGTGGAACTTCTCTGTCCTTTAGTTTGCATCATTGCAGCAGGGGTAATACTTGCCTACCTCACATGGGCACATCATGTAGCTCAAGTTAATAAAATCCTTTGTAAAAGATGCGTTTGCGGTTCTACATAACTGCTGTGCACGGTGGATCTGAATCCAGTATTTCTTAAGGTTTATGGTAGATATCAGTGCCATATGGTTCACTAAATGTATCCATCTTCCTTATTCTTTCACTGAAGAACAAATCTTTAATTTTCTATTAGAAGTGATTCTGTCTGGCAGCATGATAGCTATCAATCTCTCACATGGGATAGAAAACTTCCGCCTGAACTTTGTTTACAGAGAGAGTTAGTTTATTCTCCTGAAATCACTGCATCATGAGAGTAAAAGGTTGCCTTCCTTGTTTTCTTTTGCAAGGACTGCAATGCAATGGAGAGTGTGCGACATGGACAGCTCTCTTTCTCACAGAGTCCTTGCAGCAATTGCATAGAACGGAGATAGTATATTTTTAGCTTCTCTTTAGTGCAAGTGAGCAGTTGGAGGAAAAAGGAAGAGTCAGCTGTTGTCTCACCAGCTCACTTCGGACCACCATCAAGTATGGCATGCGTTAGTCTAAGGATATTTGAACTCTTACAAAAATCTCCTGTCAAGCTGGAAACTTCAGGATGGTATCAACTGTTGGCAGACATAGGTAAGTGAGAGTTAGGGGTCTTGGAGGATTGTTCTTGGTTACTACATCTTTTCACTACAAGTCTCTCTGGCTAGGATGTTTGAACCTCTGAATTGTGCAGTTTAGTGTGAAGGGCCTCTCCCCCCGTATGGAGCAGTGTCTACATCATTGGACTATATATTATCCCCTGGTGATTGGTTGGTTTTGACTTGTGTTAAATAAATTTGATGATCTCCATTTAACAGGGAAGTGTCTTCATGCAATCAGCATCCCCTGTGGAAGCCTGAGCAGAGGGACCAAAAAGCAACCAAGCCTTGGACATTAAACTGTCCTCTTACCTCTGCTGCTGGTAAGCTCTCTATATTTGGTGCACATGGTCTTGGCAAGACGGCACATGGAGTCTTGCATTGCTGCTGCCACTGTTGTACCAGTGGGCAAAAAAAAAAATGCCGGTGAAAAGGTATCAAGATTGACAGCTCTCCAATAGTAGGTACTTTTTAACTATCCAATCAGGAAAAAAATATTCGGGTTGTTTTTTTTTTTGCTTTTAAATAGCATCAGATATATTAAGCTGCTTTCTCTACTGTTTTGTAGTTTGCTTTTAACAAGTATTTCTTTAAACAGTCATCTGAACATGTGAAAGAGGTTGGATGCTAAGTAAAAGCAGTTTTGTGAGATGGTGTTTCCCTGCAGTATGGTTTGGAAAGGAATGTGTACAGCATAATCTTGGCATAAGATTGCCTTTGCTCCTGTCTGACCCAGCGGGTACACCCCTTCACAAGCGCATGACACTCTGTTGATTGGTTTGCTTTTGAAGTGCACATTACGCAAGCCAGTTTTAAGAGTTGCAGTATGAAATGTCGTATGTTAGGCTATTAAAGTTTAATCTATGTTCAAGGCTGGTATTCCTTGAGCAACACAATCCCAGAATAAATAGTATAATGATGCTGCATAGATAATCTTAGCTTTTTAAAAAAAAAAAGACTTTAAATTTGGTTTAAGAAAATGCTGTTTTGTTAAAAATAGCCTCAAAATTCTATGCAATTTCTTTTCTGCCTCTAGAAAAATATTGCACAACTAAATATCTGTTCAGTTATTATATATTCTACTCTGTTTTGTCTGACTAATTAGTTACTACTTATTCAAAAGACAAAACATTAGTAGACTTTTTCTGAACAAATTCTTTCTAGAGAGAAAAATTAAGATTTTTTTTTTTTTAATTTTTGTAAGTAAAAATGTCTGCTCTTCTGTGTGTCTTGTACAACTTGCTTCCTATAACTCATCCAGAGACCTGAAGAATTTGAAAAGATCCGTTTATTAGTTATTTGAGTAACTTGTCAAAAGCAGTATTTGAGAATTTCAGCTGCTTGAAAAATGGGATCTATTATAAATAACTAGCAACAAATAACTCACCACCTGGATAGGGGAAATGAGGTTTGAAGTTCAAGTATATGACATCAAAAAGGCCTTTGACCGGGTCTCCCATGGTGTCCTCGTGGTACAATTAGGAAAATATGGCTTCAACTACTTTATGATCCGGTGGCTAGGTAACTGGCTCCGTGGTAGGACCCAGTATTGATAGACAGAACTGAGTCGTCATAGCAGAGGGTGACCAGTGGCGTTCCTCAGGGTTCAGTTCTCGTACCAGTGCTTTTCAACATGTTCATCAACAATTTGGATTTGGGTATTAAAAATGAAATGGCAAAATATGCTGATGACCCCAAACTAAGGGTTTTGCTGATGACCCAAGGCTAAGGGTATTATCCTCCAGCTCTCCTTGGCCTTGGTGAGACTGCAGCTGGAGTACTGTGTCCAGTACTGGGGTGCTGCACTTTAGGAAGGATGTGGAGAAGCTTGAGAGAGTCCAAAGAAGAGCTGCGTGCATGATTAGAGGCCTAGAGACCAGGTTGTATGAGGAGAGGCTGGAAGACTTGGATCTGTTGAGCCTGGAGAAGAGAAGACTCGGGGGACTTGGTGGCAGCCTGTAAGTATACCAGGGGCATACATCAGGACCTGGGGAAGCATCTATCCACCAAGGCCTCTCGGGGGAGGACAAGAAATAATGAGCACAAACATAGAAGATTGCTTCAGGCTAGACATAAGGAAAAACTTTACAAGCCAAGTGCCGAGGGTTTGGAACAGGCTCCCCCCAGAGATGGCAGAGTCATCCACCCTGGTGATCTTCAAAAAAGCGTCTTGATGCCCATCTTGCTGGGGTGATCTGATCCCAGTGGTCTTTCCTGCCCAAGTGCAGGGAGGCTGGACCCAATGATCTGTAAAGTCCCTTCCAGCCCCTAACATCTGTGAAACTAGATTTACGTTTCTCCTTTTGGGTTAGTTGTTTTCAGGCACTCTGCCTTTCTTGCTTATTTCGCAATATATTTTTGTGTTTTGTATAATTTGTAAATACAATAAATTCTGTCATCTTCCTTTATACTTCCTGTCCTTTGAGTTGCTGGAAGCAGTCCTATGTTGGCTGTATGCAGTTAGTAACAGAGCAAATGAGCCTGGTTCATCCCTAAAATTGTAGTAGTTCACTTAATTTTCCATCCTTCC
Organism: Alligator mississippiensis; assembly: GCF_030867095.1. NCBI lineage: Eukaryota > Metazoa > Chordata > Crocodylia > Alligatoridae > Alligator > Alligator mississippiensis. The sequence continues at coordinate 8,874,677 of NC_081828.1, forward strand.
TCTGCTCCTTAGTCAAATGACTGTAGAAGCCAGTCGTATGCTTTATTCTTGCCTCTCCGCTGGGCTTTGTCCTGCATTTGGGCATGAAGCATCTAGGTTCTTTTCTGCGTGAGTCTGATTTCCTCATCTAGCCATTTGGTGTGTTGCTCTCCACCAGGCTGAAGAGCAGTGTTTGTCAAGTCATCCTTCATCTAGCAGAGGTGCCCAACAGCTGGATCCTCCTCCTCATCACTACCTTCACAACTGGCTCTTTCATACCAATTCAGTTTCTTATGTGGGCCTGTTAGTTGACCATAAACAGCCATCTGTAACCTTCAGGGCCCCTCTACACAGTACAGTTATTGTGCAATTAACTGTGAGACCAGTTCTGTATGCAAAGTACCTATCATGCTATTGAAAGCTTCAAATAACTACAAAGCTAGACCTTGAAAATGAAAACAAACTTTACAGCTGGTTGCTATCCAGCTTTAAGTTGCACATGTAGCAACGAATACATTGTGTGATAGCATAGGGGGTGTATGCGGGTGCACGCGCACACCCTGAGATCAGCTGTGCACCCCCTGGAAGTGCCAGCCACAAAACTAGAAGTGCACTTCCGGTTTCACCACTGGCTCAGCAATTGGCTCCTCGGGGACCCCCCACCCCCGGGCAGTGAGCTGGTGCCCCCCCAGACTTGGGGGGTACCAGTCGGCCATGCATGATGGCAATCTGCCAGTCCTCTGGCATCCCAGGGGGGCATTGCTCCATCTCCAATGTAAACTTCTTTGAGAATGAAGTTTCCTCCTTGTTCTGCCCCAGCATAGTTCTGAGCCCTAGGTTCATTCCCCATACCCAGCAGGTGAAATACCCCATCCCACCATGTGAGCACAGAACAGGCCCTGAGGGATACCCCTGCCAGGCTGGAGCCGAGTCCAGGGTCTCCTGGGCAGCAGCAAGCTAGGAGGTGAGGGGGATGGATTCCCCTGTGCTTGCTGCTGCCTATGAGACTTGGGCTCTGTTCCAGTGCAGAGGTGAAGGGAAGTGTAGGGGGGTTTCCCCAGTGAGAGACTAGGCTGTGCTGTGGCCTGTGGCTCTCCCTGTCTCCGCACACAGAAGGGATTCTTCCCATCCCCCCCAGCTTGCTGCTGTCTACCAGACTTGGGCTCTGCTCCAGTCACATGTGCAAGTGGGAGGATGTAGGGGAAGGATTTCCCTTTTCTCTCCATCTTGCTTCCTGGGGTTGGGAGTCCTGGGGGATAACTCCTTAGTAGGGTCATCTGATTCTTTCAGGGGTGCTTCTGACAGGTGAGAACTCCCCAAGCTGGTCAACAGCAGTGGTACAAGCTATTACTCCTTTTTTCCCCTCCTCCTGACAGCCTCCCCTCTGCCCATGTAGCCATGCACATGGTGCAATGTCTTCGTCCCGCAAGAAAAGCGATGCCACAATTGGAATAACATCTGAAGCTGCCCTTAATTTCGAGAGCTAGAAGTCTTTGTGGGTTGGCTTACTTAAAAGTCCACATCTCCACTGTGTAGAGCAGGATCAAGAACACGCACATCTTGAGGAGCCTGGTGTTTGTATAACTTCCCTTTTCTATCTCAACTTGAAGTTGCCCAGAACCACGTGTGCCCCTTGTCTCTTGTGATCTGCTTAAAGCAATGGCTGTCCGGTGTAATACAGCTTCCTAAATTGACAGAGCTGTCCACATTGCCACCTTGATGCCACGTGCTTCTATATCTGCGCTGTTCTCTCCCTTCCTTCCACAGAAGACCATCTGCACCTCTCCACATTTAGGCAGCTGGAATTGTTTTCTGGCCCTATGGAGACCCTTGGTTTGACTGTACATGTACATCCAGCAGATACACAACCAATGTAGCTGGCAAAGTTTATCGCCTTGCTGTGCCTCTTTACCCCATTGTGATTCTACCCACTAGTCTTTTAAGGGAGAGCTGAAACATGCTGGGAGTGATGAGGTTGCCTTGCCTACTGCTGATCAGCATCTTGAGCCAGTCAGTTTGCTGCTGATGAGGACAGCTGACATTGGAAATGTTTTTCAGTGGAGCAAACAGCTCTTTGCATCCACTGTATGACCTCTGACAAGCCCAAGGCCCCCTGTGCCCTACTGGGCATGTATACACAACACGCTGACTGTGCAGTATCCAAGAAGTACTGCACAGTAGCACATCACAGCATGGACGATGCTAATATACTACTTCGGAGTAATAATAGGCTACTGTGCAGTAGCATCACCTAGAAGATGTTTGCTGGTGCTACTGCACAATAACTCCAGTTACTGCACATTTATTTACTACTTGCTAATACAACTACTAAATAAGTGTGCAGTAATGACTGCACAGTAGCATTTTGTGTAGATATGCCTACTGAATGTGAATGCCTTTTTTAAGCCAGTGAAGGAGCGGAAGACCATTCTGTTGCTCTTTCTACTTGTCTGCTATCAGCATCAGACACAGGGGCTCTGTCTCCTTATCTTTGCAGAAATCAACTTGCTCCTCCAATATCCTTTTCACTCTGCAGCATGCATCTTCTCAAAAAAACCATGCAGAGAATTTTGCTTAGTTGGGCGATTGGCAAGATCACCCGGTAGTTTGCACAGTTCTGCAGGTTTTCTTTCTTGGGTACTATTACTGGGATCAACTTCCCCCTCTCCCATGTTTTAGGGATCTTTTTTCTTCTTACCAGATGTCATTAAATAGTATGGTGCAACTGTCTAATAGATGATCACTTCCTTCCCTGACCTGCTCTGTTTCTGTGCTGTTCATTTCAAGCTCATTTTTGAAGTCAGTCTCCTGACTCCCCTCTCAACCTCTTGCAGCAAGATGTCAACCTTGTCATCCTTCCTCAGGTCGGGGCTATGGTTTCCAGGTTTGTAAGCATCTCCTGGAAGTATTCAACTTGCCTCTTCAGGGGTCAATTTTCTGAGAGTAGTAAACCATCCTTGTTCTTGTGGTGCAGTCACTACTGGGTACTTCTTCATTATCATCTTGGTTATTTTGAATGCCCTTCATGACTTGGACTGTCCCAGGAACTTTTCAGTGCTGCCACACTCTTCTTTGAGTCAGTTCAGCTTGTCCATCTTAGCTGACCTCTTGACTTTTCTTGAGAGCTCCTGACATGTTTTGTCTATAGTAGGTGTGTCTACATGTGCCCCTGACTGCACAGTTGTTTTTGCAGTCATTGCGTACTTGCTCGAGCAATTACGCAATGACTGCGGTAACTGCTGTTACGTTACTGTGCAGTCCTGGTGGTACGTGGGTCGTTTCTAACCCTGCTGCCTACTAGCAACGAGCTACTGCGCGATAGCTTGCTCCACTGTGCAGTAGCATCAGCATTACAGTTCATACCCGCTGACGCTACATTGCCATAGCATCTTGCGTAGATGCGCCCAGTGTACTCTTGCACTGGCTTTCTGCTTTTCAGTGTCTGGTCACAGGGTAACTTCTGATATCCAGAGCTTCCTAGCTACCTTTTTTGCTGCTTTAATACATCTGATGATGCTGGGGTTCTTTGAATCTTTTTTTGCCATTCCTCAGTGTTCACTTCCAAGATTTAATTGTGGAAACTGTTGGCTGAACCTGCCTTCCTAAATCCTTCTTACCTGGGCTTTTTCAGCTTCTCCACATTGTATCTGACTGGCCTTCACGGTTCACACTTCTGACAGAATCACTTCGAACACTGCTTGATTTTGGACAGAGTTGCAATCTGATTAGTCATCTGCTCCAGGGAAGCTCTAGCATTGAGATATTGTTCTTGTCCCTCTTTTTTTTTTTTATCATGATTTTTTTTTTTTCCAGAATCATTAGGAGGTTTTGCAAGTCTGTTTCCTGTTCTATTTTTCTTGCTTCTTATCATCACCCAAGAATACCATGTTGTCATTTAATATCCCTCCTTTGCCTGTTCATTAAAGGCTCATGGCATCAAGCCAGCACTTCTCTAATTTATTCTGCAGCAAAGACATTTTACTAACCTGCCAGTGACCTCGCATTTGGGTTTTGTGTGTCACAGTTTCCTCCATGGTCTTCAAAAATGTTCCCTATTCTAGCATGTTTGCCCACAGAAAAGGCTCCCAGCATTACAAATAGATCGCGCAGAGCCTAAGTTGATCATCAGTAGGCCTGAGCCTCCCTGCATATGTGGTCTTCTACCATTTTCATCGTTTGGCTCTTTGGCTTGGGTAATGATGGCACAACCAATTTCTTCTCTCCTTTTATGTAGGCTTGGGGCTGGTATGATGGTGGCGTTACTTTACCACATTACTCAAGGATGATGTAATGATTAAATTAATTTCCAAAATACTTGAATTAGGTCAAACTTTCCATACAAATGTTTCAGTCTTTTTCCGTTCAAAAGAAACATAAAGATACTAAGAGATACATTTATAGAATCATAGATTAACACTGATGAATGGATCTTTTTAATTCACCTACCTCTGCAAGTTATCACCCCGATTATTCAAGGCAAGGAAAGTCTAGCATTGAATTAATAATCATTTATTTGTTTAGCCAGACAAGAACTGGCTGTTGAGAGTCATAATAAGCTTAATGACTAGAGCAATCTGAAAGAATTGGATCATCCTGTAATTTATCCAGGATCAACTATTTTATCTCTTGGCTAATTAAATAACCTTGTTTACCCTGAAGGCAAGGGTGCTGAGATTAGCAATCATGATGACAAAGGAGAAGCTATGCATGCTTGACTGTGGTACTCTGAACCATTAAAGAAATATTGATAACAAGATGGTTAAATTTGTTTCTGCCAGGCTGTTTCAAGAAAACTGCTTATACAGATTAAAATCATGGATCGGGGCCTACACTCTTAATTGGGAAAAAAAGCACGTTGAACACCAGGGTGTTTATGAAGTGTCTATATTGAGTGGACTGCTTCAATGAACGAGCAATTCTGGGTTGATGATTTTCTTTCCTGTTACAGACTGATATCACTGTGCTCAGTGACCCTGTCTATTTTATGAAATCCCTCTATAATCTACCCTAGCAGCACAATACAGGATATCTAACATGCAGGTAGAATGGATAGAATAGTTTTTCCTTTTTGCGATATAACCTGCTAATTATGGGGGCAAGGAGAATGAGGTAAGCTTATAAACAATAGTAGAATAGTACAGAATGAGCCCGTGTGATTTAGCAGTGAGTAACTATGCCTATTGTTTATGGAAGTAATTACATTTACTTCAGCAGTGCCCTTTAGTTTGATGGCAGGGCACCTCCCTGCACTGTACTTTCAAGTCAGAATATTGTCCTATTACATTTACTATTGTTGATTGATTGATTGTAAACATTTTGGCTATTTGTAGTATTACTAGTAAAAAGGGTAAAATGCCAAATTTCAATTATGCATGTTGGTGTCATTGCAACAGTTAAAGTAAATGCTTCTAAATTTGGTGATAACAAATCTCAGTCAATTGTGATCTGTTTGGACTTCCACAAGACTGGAATGCCCTGGTGGATGTTGAGTATACAGCTGGGTGGAGCTTCCAACATGCTTATCTCATGACACCTCATAAAATACAGAATGGGCCCATGTGGTTTGGCAGTGAGTAAATATGCCTATTGTTCATGGAAGTAATTACATTTACTTCAGCTGTGCCCTTTTGTTTGATAGGTGGCACCTCCCTGCACTGTACTTTCAAGTCAGAACATTGTCCTATTGGGAAAATAGGAAAGGTTATGGGATGCCACCAAGCTGGTATGTACAGTGGGAGGAAAATGTAATGGTAACCCTAAGCCAAGTATGTGTGTATCTTATTTATAAAATAAAGTGTATAATGCATTTTAGTTATCAAATAATTTTTTTTTTATAAATAAAATAAATTATAAATTTGATTTTATAAATAAGATACACACATACTTGGCTTAGGGTTACAATTACACACTTTCCTCTCACTGTACATACCAGCTTGGGGGAGGGGTTGTGCACACGTGCATACACATGTTCAATAATGACTGGGGGTGGAGGGGTGAATCAAAATGCATAATATAGTCCCTGAGTGCTCTGTTACCTGGTTTGCATGAAGATTTCCTGTTTACCACCACTGCTGACTATTTAATTATACGGCCATTATGTACGTCTATTGTCCTGCATTAGAGTTTGGTGGAAGGGAAATGAGGACTGGAAGAAAAAAAATCGATGTACTAATATAATGGTCCGGGCTGGTGACATTAGTCATATGCTCACTTTTTTTTTTTCCTCTTTTGCCCTGGCTACAGGTTAGCACATCCATAAAGCAAACAGTTTTGTGGCAGTAGCAGTCCTACTTGATTCTTGAGTATCCCAGTCCTTGGTGATCAACATTGCTGCTTAAAGCAGAGAATTTATTTTCGGTGAATGTCCTTTGAGTTTAAAGAAGCAAGATGTTCAGGGTGATGTTGTAAACACTGACTGACCCCCTCCAGCTGCCTTTTGTATTGTACTTCCTTACACTAGAGAGAAATCACCATGTCATGTGGGATGGAGAAAAAATCATACCAGTTTAGCCAGTATTGAGTCATAGATTCATAGATGTTAGGGTCGGAAGGGACCTCAATAGATCATCGAGTCCGACCCCCTGCATAAGCAGGAAAGAGTGCTGGGTCTAGATGACCCCAGCTAGATACTCATCTAACCTCCTCTTGAAGACCCCCATGGTAGGGGAGAGCACCACCTCCCTTGGGAGCCCGTTCCAGACCTTGGCCACTCGAACTGTGAAGAAGTTCTTCCTAATGTCCAATCTAAATCTGCTCTCTGCTAGCTTGTGGCCATTGTTTCTTGTAAACCCCGGGGGCGCCTTGGTGAATAAATACTCCCCAATTCCCTTCTGTGCCCCCGTGATGAACTTAAAGGCAGCCACAAGGTCGCCTCTCAACCTTCTCTTGCGGAGGCTGAAAAGGTCCAGTTTCTCTAGCCTCTCCTCGTAGGGCTTGGTCTGCAGGCCCTTGACCATACGAGTTGCCCTTCTCTGGACCCTCTCCAGGTTATCCGCATCCTTCTTGAAGTGTGGCGCCCAGAATTGCATGCAGTACTCCAACTGCGGTCTGACCAGCGCCCTATAGAGGGGAAGTATCACCTCCCTGGATCTATTCGTCATGCATCTGCTGATGCACGATAAAGTGCCATTGGCTTTCCTGATGGCTTCGTCACACTGCCGGCTCATGTTCATCTTGGAGTCCACTAGGACTCCAAGATCCCTTTCCACCTCTGTGCCACCCAGCAGGTCATTCCCTAGGCTGTAGTTGTGCTGGACATTTTTCCTCCCTAGGTGCAGCACTTTGCATTTCTCCTTGTTGAACTGCATCCTGTTGTTTTCTGCCCACTTGTCCAACCTATCCAGGTCTGCCTGCAGCTGTTCCCTGCCCTCCGGCGTGTCCACTTCTTCCCATAGCTTTGTGTCATCTGCAAACTTGGACAGAGTACATTTGACTCCCTCGTCCAAGTCGCTGATGAAGACATTAAAGAGTATCGGTCCAAGGACCGAACCCTGCGGGACCCCTCTGCCCACACCCTTCCAGGTCGAGACCGACCCATCCACCACGACTCTTTGGGTGCGACCCTCTAGCCAATTCGCCACCCGCCAGACTGTGCAGTCATCCACATCACAGCCTCTTAACTTGTTCACCAGTATGGGGTGGGATACCGTATCGAAGGCCTTCCTGAAGTCTAAGTATACGACATCCACCCCTCCTCCTGTGTCCAGGCTTTTCGTAACCTGGTCATAGAAAGAGACTAGATTGGTCAGGCACGATCTGCCCGCCACAGACCCGTGCTGGTTTCCCCTCAGCATAATTTGTGCCGGGCTCTCACAAATGTGAGCCTTGATAATTTTTTCAAAGACTTTACCAAGGATGGAGGTGAGACTGACTGGCCTATAGTTGCCCGGGTCCTCCTTCCTCCCCTTTTTGAAAATGGGGACCACGTTAGCCCTTTTCCAGTCCTCCAGAACTTGGCCCGTGCGCCACGAGCGTTCGAATATTCCCGCCAGTGGCTCTGCAATGATGTCGGCCAGTGCCTTCAGCACCCTTGGATGGAGCCCATCCGGGCCTGCCGACTTAAAGGCATCCAGTTCTTCCAAGTGACTCTGCACCATCTCAGGGTCTACGCATGGCAGTCTGGCGCCTTGCTGCTGCCTCTCTACAACCCCAGTGAGAGACTTGTCGTGCCCCTCGCTTAGGAACACTGAGGCAAAGAACTCGTTGAGGAGTTCAGCCTTGTCCCCTCTATCTGTCACCAATTGTTTCTGCCCATTTAGCAGGGGTCCTATTCCTCCCTGGGCCTTCCTTTTACTCCCTATATATCTAAAAAACAATTTCTTGTTGTCTTTTACTTGGGTTGCCATCCTCAGCTCCATGGTAGCTTTGGCCCACCTAACTGCCTCCCTACAAGCACGAGCAGAGGAGGTATATTCATCTTTAGTGATCTCACCCTGTTTCCACTTTTTGTGTGCTCCCCTTTTGGCCCTTAGGCTGCCCTGGATTTCTCTGGTCAGCCATGGAAGCCTCCTGGCCCCTTTCCCTTTTTTGCCTCGCTCGGGAATCGTCTTGCTTTGTGCCCGAAGGATCGTTTCCTTTAGGCACAGCCACCCTTCTTGGGCTCCCATCCCTTCAAAACTCCTAGTCTGCAGTGCTTCCTTGACTAATCGCCTGAGTGCATTGAGATCAGCTTTCCTAAAGTCTAGCACTTTCACCCTACTAGTTACCTTACCCACTCAACGTCTTATGGTGAATTCTATTATTAGGTGATCACTGTCTCCCAAATGGCTACCGATCTGGAGGTCCCCTATCATGTCATCTCCTGTTGCCAATACCAGATCCAGTATGGCATTCCCCCTAGTGGGACCATGCACCTCCTGTGTCAGGTGGAGGTCCTGTACACAGGTTAGAAACCTGCGTGAGCGATGGGACCTTGCTGTCTGCGTCTCCCAGCAGATGTCCGGGTAGTTTAGGTCCCCCATGACTACCACCTCTTTAGCTTTTATGGTCTCCGAGAGTTGCCTCAGGAGCCCCGCATCTATTTCTTCCCCTTGGTGTGGGGGTCTGTAGCAGACCCCTACCACCAAATCCCTTTCTCCTTGCCCCCCATGTAGCCTAACCCACAATCCTTCTACTTCCTCAACCTTGGATTCTGTCTTGATGAGGGTTGATGTATATTGCTTACTGACATAAAGTGCAACCCCCCCCCCCCCCTTTCTTCCCCGACCTGTCCTTTCTATACAATCTATAGCCCTCAATATGTACCGCCCAGTCATGGGATGAATCCCACCAGGTCTCTGTTAGCCCCACTAAGTCATAGGTGTTTAGTGCAAGCAGGAGCGCTAGTTCATCCTGCTTGTTCCCCATGCTCCTAGCATTAGTATATAGGCACTTGAGCCCTGCGACTGGTGCCTTTGCTGCCCCCCCGCTCCGAGTCCCAAGGGGCCCATTGTTTCTTACCTGTTCTGTAGTGCTGGTCTTCCCATGGCTTTCAGGTTTCCAATGTTCTCCTTCAGGCTGGGCTGTCCTTGTGGGTGCCACATGGTTTGGTGGTCCACAGCTTCCCCTGCCCTCGTACTCCCCTCCCCCCGACGAGCTGAAGACCTCTCAAAAAAATGCAACTAGTGCCTGTTAAACACCTGGCTGGCTACTGTATAAATGACACATGCATTGAACAGTATTTCAAGCTCAGTGATGATTTATTGTTATTTATTTGCTTTTTTGTAACATCTAGAAATCATAGTAATAGATTAGAACTCATTGTTCTGTTCTGTGCAACCCCCCCCCCACGAGTACTTTGCATCTATGTTCCACAAGTCTGAGTGATAGCCTGCCCAATGCAAATATGACACAGAATAGCCGCAGTAGGGATGATCACCTACCAACAGTCAATGTAGAGATGGTGAACGAACAGCTAGAGAGGCTGAATATCTATAAGTCAGCAGGACTGGATGAACTCCATCCAAGACTGCTGAATGAACTAGCCGAAGTCATTGCAGGACTGCTGGCAAACCTCTTTGAGAATTTGTGGTGCTCAGGAGAGGTCCTAGAAGATGAAGAGGGCCATTGATGTGCCCATCTTCAAGAAGGGGAGGGGAGAGGACCCCAGGAAAAATCCTTGAAACATTTTTCAAAGAGTCCATATATGATAAGCTAGTAGAAGGCAAAATTCTGAATGACAGCTAGCATGGTTTGGTCATGGGTAGGTCATGTCTGACTATACTGGTCTCCTTCTATGACTGGGTTACTCACCACCTGGACAAGGGAGAGGAGGTTGATGTCATTTACTTGGACTTTAGGAAGGCTTTTGACTTGGTGTCCCATGAGGCTCTCCAGGTAAAACTAGGGGACAATGGGCTCAACAATTCAACAGTCAGATGGGTGGGAAACTGGCTGCAGTGTTGGACCCACAGAGTACCAATAGACAGATCTGCGTCAACCTGGCGGAAGGTAGCTAGGGGCGTCTCCCAGGGTTCGGCACTTGGACCAGTGCTTTTCAACATCTTCAATGATCTGGATGTGGGGGTGAAAAGCGCGCTGACAAAATTCGCTAATCACACTAAGCTCGGGAAGTGCAGCCACGCATCAGGGTAGGCTGATGATCTAGGCAGACCTAGACAGAGTAGTTAGATGGGTAGACCAGAACTAGATGCTGTTCAGCGCTGAGAAGTGTAAAGTGCTGTATCGGGGAGGAAAAATCCACTACAAACTTACAGGCTTGGTAGTACTACGCTAGTTAGCACCACGTACAAAAGGGATCTGGGGGTCATAATTGACCATAAAATGAATGAGCCACCAGTGTGATGCTACAGTTAGCAGAGCAAACAACATACTGGTGGACATCAACCAGTGCATCTCAAGCAAACCTAAGGAAGTTATTCTCCTGCTCTACTCAACATTGGAGAGGCTGCAGCTGGGGGCGGAGAAGAAAGGGGTGCAACATGAAGTGACTGAAGGAAAAGTTGGGAGGAAATTCATGCTGCTGCTTTTTGCCCTAGCACATACCCCTGTACATGGAGTTAATGTAGGGGAAAAATGCTCTGGGTGAGGCAGGGGAGGCTGGGGCTGTGTGCGGACACAGCCTGAGTGCCTTTCTTTGGCCACCCTCCATACCCTTCTTGACCTTGGGAAAGCATCCCAGAACTGAAAATAGGCCATATGTTCAGGAAGTGTAGTGCATTATATAGACGTGGTCTTTTTGATGGTGCTTCAAGTAGATACTGAAATCAAAATTGCTTCTCTCTGTCACATAAATAATGTGATCTTCAGGGAGCAAATTAAATGGATTATTAACCTGTATTCATAATTACTTTATGGTGTGGGAAGTCTGATGTCTTTCTTACTGACTGCCTCATTTTTCAAAGTATTGCAAAATACCTTGTTTGCAGACAGACAGTTGATAAAATTTGAGAAGACGGCCTCAGAGTGCCACTGGGTTTCAGCATCATGCACAAAATACATACATGCTGTAGGCAATTTGGCGTGTTAACACTAAGCAAACTAGCTAAGGTCCTACCACGAGAAGGTGTAATCAGTCTTGTGCTAGTTGCAGCCATGCTGCATTTCAAAACCTATTTCTACATATGTGTCTTAATTTGTGCAAAGACTGCCTGTTGTTCACATATCACTCCCTTGCTCCCTTCCAGAACTGCTGTTCTCAATTAATAACTTAAGAAAATAAAGTCCAACTGGTTTGTGGCAAACAAAAAAATAGAATCAACCAAAAAAAAAACAAAATCTGCTTGTGAAACACAACTTGCCCATCCCGTGCAAATTTGTGAAGACAGCTTGTTTGACATGACCAAATTGCCTTTCCCGTAAGAAACACCCCAGGCATTTTCTCAGCCATACGGTGACCCACACGACTTGTTAGGCCAGTTATATTTGTGATCAATAACTTTAAAAAGCACAAAGGCACTTTTGATGTTTATAGAGCCAGGGACCCGCTTCATTTCTGGGATCACTAGTTATGTCAGTGGAATTACATATGGAAGAGTATTTGTCCCTGTAGTTTTGGCATCAGTTCAGTGGACAGAATTAAACTTTTACTGGACAGACCAATATAAGGATGGATAATGTGTGCCTGATGGGCTGACAAAGACTCTGTTTCAGGTCCTCCTGGCTGAGTGATGATTGCTAGAGATTGGGTAATACCCAACATATTTGCACTATGGATTTATATGCCTGTATTCCAATGTAATACACTATTGTAGTAAATTCTGCAAATGAATCGTAGTTTCACTCAAATAACATGCAGCCTGTGTAGCCCCAATAGAGGGGGGTAAGTTGGACCCTTTTGGCATGCATAAAGATACAAGATGACATTCTATCTATTGAAGCAGAGAATTTTATGAGATGTTGATAACTAAAACCAGTTATCATAAATGGTTATAGTTTCATAGTTGGTAGGGTCAGAAGGGACCTGAGCAGATCATCAAGTCCGACCCCCTGCCACGGCAGGGAAAAATACTGGGGTCAAACAACCCCAGCAAGGTGTTCATCTAACCTCTTAAAGACCCCCAGGGTAGGAGCCAGCACCACTTCCCTTGGAAGTTGGTTCCAGATCCTAGCCGCCCTGACTGTGAAGTAGTGCCTCCTGATGTCTAATCTGAATCTAGTCTAAATTTTAAATGTGCCCTGGATGCTGGACCTTCTGTCAATGCCAGGGACATAAAAAAAGACATGGGGTGAAAGCCAGGTGCATGGATAGCAACAAATGTTGACAAATTAAAGGTAATGCGAACTGGAAGAAATAATTTGCGGTCCTCGTTGGCAATGTCAATATTCAGTTAGTTTTGACCATTCTGAAGACCTAGGTATTTCAGTGGGCAGCTCGATAACAAACACTGTTTACCATGCCATGATTATCCAAAACAGTAGACAAGTTTTTGGGGTATATAAAAATAGATTAGACCTAATAATGAAACTTGATCAGCCATTTTAAAATTGAATGCTCAGTTCTTGCTACCTTATCAGTAGGCATATCACAGAGCAAAAGGGATCAGGCACAGAAGCTAATTAAAAAAAAAAGTGTTAAAGCTTTTAAGTAAAGAGAGATTAAACTGTACCAGTCTTTCTGGAGACAAAGACGAATGAAAGGGGACATGGTTGAAAGAGAGACTAGTTAATTTTACAGACAAGGTAAACATGACTGCCCAATTTAAGAACCAGGGGCATTAATTAAATTTAAAATGATAGAAGTAAATATTTTATTTCCTGGCACACAATATAATGAAATCTGAAAGCATAGAAGAATTTTAAAATAATGATATATCTAGATGGATAATGTGGAAATACAACAAGGCAAAATAAAACATCTTTCTACATCATGATATAAGCTTAACTATCAGTTATTTGGATGAAGATATGTAAGAACTGTTTAAAAAACAAAACTGTAACAGAAACCTGTTTTGTTGTGAAACTAAATTCTGTTGAAGTTTAAATGCTTTAAAAATAATGGGAAATTTGTCAACAATTTAACTTTGGAGATACAAAAGGAAGGAGTTCTTATAATGTCTAAATGTCCTATTTTGATATTTTTCAAAATAAACTTGTGTATTTTTATTACAAAAGTATGTTTAACTTTGAGCCATTTTTATCTTGCATTATGTAAAATAAGGTAAAAATAGATACATGATGTTTTAACCAGCCCACAATTTTGTTCAAATTTTCTTCCATACTATTGTTTTTTTCTAGCATGCTTGAACTTAGGTTTGTTTGCTAGCTGGAACAGAAACAATATTTTAAGTCTATAAATCCATTGCAAAATGGAATTAATCCTGTGTTAAACTCTAGTCTTGCAACCACATTTCATGTATCCATTTTTCTGAAGCATCTGGCATTGGCTGCTGTTGGGTAGGACACTGTTCTGGGTATTTCTATATGAATGAGTATGTGAAGTCCTGAGTAAGTTTACTGAAGTTCACAGAAACTCCTGAAACACAAATTTGTTTTAAGAGTTTTATGAGCTGTATAGGAACTACTGAAGTTTCGATTTCTGGCCCAACTCTGGGGACTTGCTTTAAAAATCACATATGCTTCACCTATGAATCGCATATACTTCACCTATACACTTCTTCCTATGGTAGACAAAGCTGTGATATGCTGTGTAGTAAACGGGCAAAGCATGTGTAAGCCAGGGTGCAGTACCTTTAATTACGCAGAAAGTGCTGTCGGCCACTTTCCCATAGTACTAGTCAAAAGATCTGCTCCTCCTCAGGGTCAAAATATTCAATAGGATTTGGAATTTTTAAGCCAAACCAATTTTAATTAGAAGGATTTGCAAAAGCAGCAGGAAACTATCCAAACAGTGAGATCACTGGTTCTTGTACCCACCATCTCCTACGCACTCAACCCTACCTCACCTTATTTCTGAAAGTGTTCTATGCTTAGGCCTTGAAGTCAGCCCTAGGAAGAGCTGTGGCTGAGTAAATAGGATGATCCTGTGGTCATTGCAGAGCCTAGATCCAGTGATTCTTAACCAGAGTGCCTTGAGATCCTTGTAAGAGTGCCACAGGGGTGCCACACAGTGTTACCACTGTTGTGGGGGGGAGGGACCAACATGACTCGCATTATAAACCCAGAGACATCAAATAGGAATCCATAATGTTAAAAATATTCTTACCAGTTGTGGTCTTTCTGAGCTCTTTGTAACACAAGAATTTATTATTTTTCTATAATAAAAAATAAAAAAGTGCAGGGTAGGGGGGAAGAATTAAGAGTTATCACTGTCCAGGGGTGCCTCAAACCTAAATAGGCTGAGAACCACTGCTAGAAATAAATGTCACCGAAAAATGCAGATGACCTGTGCTGGGATGTCCCTGTACAGCTGATCTGCTTCGCTGAGTGAAACATGCGTTGCCCGGTGCCCCACCCATTGATGCTGTGGGACAATGGGCACCGTGTTCTCCCAGGGTCCTGTGCACCCTGCGAGTTCCTGTGCAGGATCAGCTCCCTGAAGCTCTGGGAGCACCTGCTCAGCTTGCCTTGCTTGCTGAGATGCACCCTGAAGATTCAGGCACCTTCAACTCTCTAGAGCACTTGCCCAGGGTGGCTGGAGAGTACAGGCAGCTCTGGGCTGTCTGTGCTCATGCCATAAAGTGACCAGATGTCTGCCACAAAATAGCAACACAAATTAATACTACCTTCATTGTGGCCACAAAATTTGGGCATTTGTGGTGCGACAAGTTCAGACATCTGTTTGCTTGGCCCTTGTGCACCCATAAAAATTTGTATGATGTCACAAAAGCAGCAAAAAGTAACATCTGTTTCCAGGGACGAATTCAGGATTTGTCAAAGAGAGATGTGGGAGCAGCCAGCACTGCAGGCTCTCCCTCTCCCCCACCCACTAGTATAGGCAGACCGCATGGCTGGAGATGCTGGGGTTCTTTGAAATCTTCAGAGCAGGTAAGAATCCCCCACTTCTCCTCTGTGCTGAGTCATATCTTCTCCTTTCCTTTCTCACTTCTCCCACTGCTGCTTTCCCCACTGTCCCTTACAGAGCTGATTCTGCTGGCTCCAGCAGGGCTGTGTTGGAGTTGGGCTTAGCTGAGATAGCGACAGCAGCGATGGGTGAGATAATGTGCTCTCCAACCCTACCTGATCCCCCGTGGGGAGTAGGCGTGGGGAAAGGGTAACTCGCCCCCACTCCGCTTATCACCACTGTTGCTATCCCAGCTGAGCCCAGCCCTGTCGCAGCCCTGCTGGGGTGGGCAGGATCAGCTCTGAAGCTTCCTCCAACCTTTGGGGACAGCAGGGAAAGCCGCAGTGGTGAAAAAGGGTGGGGAGAGGATGCAACTCTAAGCATGGAGGAGAAGGGGGAGATTCTTGCCTGTTGTGGGGACTTCCACAAAGGCTTCCTTGGCATGGCCCAGTCCAAAGCGGGTGCAATCATGCTCCTGCACTCCTCGATGCGCCCGTGTCTGTTTCCACCCTAAAATTGCTATTTCTGTTTCTAGCTCTGGACTTCTAGAGTGACCTTGCACAGGTCACTTTATTTTCTTATATTTCCTAATCTTTGAAATGAGGATAATATTTTTTGTAAAGTGTTTTGAGATATGCCAATGGAAGTTGCAAAATTAGCTTCCTTTTCAGCCTTTTTTGAGGAGGTTAAGATCCATAGATAGGAATTACTCTTTCAAAACTACTAGATGAGCATGACACTCAATAGGCCAATAGTTTCAGTTAGTAAGCAACAAGTGTTCAGGTAATATGAACAAAATTACGGTGATTAGAATAGTACTGAGGTTACTTTGGATGTGAAACTCTCAAAGTGCTTCATAAGCATTAACTGAGTCTCACACCATGTCTCTGCAGTAAATATAATTATCTCTAGTTTAGACATGGGGAAATCAGGTCAGGCAGGTTAAATGTCACACAGCGAGTTAGTTTGACGATTAGGCTAAAAGCTTCATCTTGTGATTGTAAAACCTGTTTTCTTGCAAATCAGCATAGCCATATTAATCTGGATCCCAGTCAGGAATCTCTGAACCTCATGGGTGTGAAGAAAAGGCTTTTGTGCAAGATTTGCCAGTATTTCCTGCTTCTGAGAGACCAGGAATGCAATCAGAACGGTATTGTAGTATTTTCAGACTTAGGCAGAACCTGTAGATGGAAAGGCATGTGAAAATGAACCATGAGAACAAAATGATTCAGTATTTGTTGTTTCACAAAAATAAAGACCAGACGGTACCTTGAGATCATCTATTGTTCTTTGCAACAGAGTAATTGCTCTATTATTATTCTGTGGTAAAAAAAAAAACAAACAAAACCAAAACAAGTGAAAGCTAAGAGCTGGTGTTTTCCAAGGGCTGTCTCGAATCTATCCAGGGGTGGATTCTATTTAAAAAGGTTGAGAACTGGTGCTTTAAGGCTAGGAATAGATATCACCAAATAAGGTGGATCATCTGTGCCAAGATGGGTCCCAGCACAGCTGATCTGCTTCATTGGATGAAACATACATCACCCTTCTGTGTGTTACCCACATCCCCTGTTCTTGTTGAAATAGTTCAATCCTCAAAATAATTAAAAATATGGTATAGGTAGAAAATAGGAGTGAACAAGAAGTCTTCAAACTCCCTGTAGTGGCTTGAAGAGTAAGACATGGCATCAGATGAAGGATGCAAGCAAGATCAAGGGTTCACCAGTCCAAGTGTTGTATACGGAATTCAAGCATACAGGAGGAAAGAAGCCTTTGCCGTAAAATGCCTATAACTATAATGAAACAGGAATTTTGCCCCATTTTGCAAATGGGGAACCTAGGTCAATGATGGTCACATAGGAAGTCTAAGGCAGAATCTGCACTGTAACCCAGACCTGTCAAAATCCCAAGCTAATACTGTAACTACACAACTGTTCAATCTTTCTAGTTTTTGTTTTCTGGTAGTATTCAGAGGCAGTAGACATTATGCTTTATTATAACAAACATTAAAAATTCCTTGTAAGAAAGAGTCCCTGCCCTGTTGAGTTTATAATCTAAATTGGAAAAACGGTGAGGTAAAAAAACAATAAAAATCAAGGGAGCGGGAGCAGAAAGGGCAAGGTGATGCACAGAAATTACTTAATTTTAATCTGAAATTATTAGACAAATGTTTTGCAAATATGTATAAAAAAGCTTGAAGTAGACAAAGATGTGTTAGGGGTATAGGCAAAGAGTTTTATGTGACTTAAAAAATATAGTAATGAATACTGGAATATTAAGCTATATTGTTTCTCTGCATTCTTAGCTGTAAAGGAACCGTGGGGTTTTATACTTAATCCTAATTACAGAGGAATAACTATATTAGAACTTTGAAGCATTTTGTTTCTGTGTTTCCATCTAGATTTGGGTATTTTTACTTTAAGCAGGTGAAGTTTCATGTGGGATCTCTCATTGGCTTGATCCCAACAAAACACAGTTGAATGGAACCGAGACGGTGGAAAGGAAATACGTTAAAAACATATGAAAGGCCAACCAAGGTTATGTGGCTTTCTAGTCATGTATGCATTTTTGCCCATTTGAAGAGAAGCATTTGAAATCAGGGGCATAGATGTTTGCCTCAGACCTTGGTGACAGAGATTAAATTAGATGAATAGTTTTTAAAATTCATATCTCTTCTGCTGCTGTGGAACTGACTCCATGAGATGATGGTGCACTGTCTCCCAGCTGTTGTGTCATTACCCCCAGTCTCTTTGCAGAACCCCTTATGACCAGTTTGAAAACCACCAAATTAGATATTCAGCTGTCAAGTAAACTTTCCGCCATGGAGCTGAAATTTGTCAGTTCTAATCCTGACTGTGCCTCAGTTTCCCTTTAAATGGTAATGATAATATTGTATGGTTATATATTCACAGTTTGGTTAAATAACCATTCCAACAGTTCAGAGTGTAAATCATTTTAAAGTAGGAGGAAGAAGATGGAGCAATGTATTACACTGGCATAAAAGAAGTAATATGACTAAAAAGTGTTGGCTACAAATGTCCAACTCGGGATCCTTAAAATTCTGGTTTATTAGGCAGATTGAAGCACTGTAATGAAGTTAAATCATAAACCTTGGGGCAGGTCCACACACACACACACACACACACACACACACACACACACACAGTAGTGAGCTACAAGAGTCGCGTATACCTATCCTACAGGTGCTGGAGTCTGCTGTCAATGGCCAGTCGAGGCTTCTTCCAGCGTGGTGTTAACCTCCAGAAGGGGGTCACCGACTGGTCCTTCTGGCTGGACAGGTCGGGTGCTGGTCAAGTTGGAGATCACGAGTGCGCTGCTGAGGGTCACTTTTCACTGTTTTTTATCTGTCCCTGGCAGACTTTGGTGACTCCCCAGTTTTCAGGTTTGCCTAATCCAGGGGTTATTGACCCTCGTGGGACTTCCCCCCTCGGTGGCTACTGGATGGCATCTGTCAGCCCCAGGGGTCGTCCACATGTACGTGCAGGTTTGGGAGTCCATTGATGAATTTTGAATAGGGCTCTGGGAGCGGTCGATCTGGAGATATTCAGCCCAAAAGTTGGTCCCTGGCATTGATTAACTCAGACCAAGGCTTCTAGCCTTTGAACAGTGACTTTTAGAGAATTCCTGGTTGCTACATTGTCTCCTATTGATTTCTTTGGTTGATCTGCTGTTTTCCTAGGTGTTAAATGCTGCCTGCTACTGTGTTACGCATTCAATCACTGATTCCCTAGCTCTTTCAGGGGCCTGCCTGATGCAGGGAAGTGGTGGTTTGATTCCTGCCCTTGTTAACACTGTTACAGTGTATAACTTCTGAAACTAAACACATTTAGTTGAAAGGTGAGGAGTATAAAATATAAGCTACAAGCGTAATGCCATGGCACACAAATAGATAAAAATACCAAAATACAAGGGGAGATACAAAATACACACATACAAACTTTAGAACACAATTCCTTATCTTATACTGAAAGAAAGAGGAAGGAAGAAAAGGTAGAAGAAGAGAAACATAGCCAAAGAGGGGAGAGCAAATGCAGGCAAGAGGAAAAGGGAGCTTTCTGCTACAAAAGTGAAAGATTCTGTTCTGTGCAAGTGTTTATACAATGCTTATCACTGGTACCTGAATGCTTCATTAGTGTTTTCAGTGATGTAACTAATATCCAAATGAAGGCAACAAAGGAGGAATCCTGATGGTTTACAAAGGAAACCACTATGACAGCAAAATCCACTTGTCCCATTTAAAACTGTACTGGAAAAAACTTATGAATGTACAAGGTAAAGTAATTTTACAGAGTCCAATGACTGGATTGGAGGCCATAGCAAATCTTTTCTGTCTTTAGACTCAAAATAATCTCTGGTGAAAGTTGCACCAGGGATGAATCTAGAACCTGTATATTACTGAATCCAAGATGACTTCTAATCGAAGATGACCCCCCAGTAATTAGATTCTATACATGGACAATTTATAAATGTGTTATGATTTTTCATGTATAGACTATATCTTGGATGGTTTTCTTAAATTCATCCCACCCTCACTGTGATAGTGGGACAAGCAGGGGCTGGGGAGCAGGCAGTAGAAGAGTCAAGTAGTCTGACCTCCATCCTTTGCCCTCTGCTGCCTTCCCCCTTCCCTGCAGTGCTTGCACTCCCTGGCACCTGCCTCCTGCTAGGTTCTTCCCCTGCAGTGCTTGTGCTCCTCCTGCTGCCTCACCTCTGGCTCCCTGTCACCTAGTCTCCATTTGTGGCTCTGTCTCTGGTCCCAGTCTGAACCAGGGCACAGAGCACGTGCTCACTCCAGCCCCTGCCCAGTCATGCAGCAGTGGTTGTGGTGGTGGCAGCTCTGACTCTGACCCTGGCCCGACCCCAGCCCTGAACCTGGCCTCTAGAGTGGTGCTAGAGCTGCCACAGCTGCTGCCAATACCACTTCTGTATGGCTGAGCAAAGGCTGGAGCAATCTCATGCTCCAGGCCAGAGAGGGAGCGGAGCTGGAGCAGCAACAAAGGGTAAATTGCAACAAATGTGAGGGGTGGGAAGTGACTCTGACCCTAACCCTAGATCATGGCCAGATTTGGATCTGCAGCAGCTGCTTGCATCCTGCGTGCACTGGCATGTAAGACACAGGGCTCCCCCCCATCTCTATGTTGAAGGGGTGGGGGGGAATCATGTCTTGAGTTTGAGTAAATAGGGTACATGTTTTTTTAATCTGACTCACTGGGATGTTGAGTAATTATTAAATGCCTGTACAGCAATTTGAAGTTGTATTGGGCCAAGTAGCATAGACTGAAATGGTTCTGCTTCAAAAAGTATTTGAATTTAATGATAAAAATAGAGTGAGGCTTCCTAAAAGCAAAGCCTTATGGCTGATGAGGTAATAGAAGTGTATTAAGGGAGCAGACCTAGTACCACTTCAACTAAAGGATTCTTTTGTGTTTTTTAATAGTAGTTCTTTAAAGTCTCCAGCCACCAGAGGGCAAGATTATAACAGCCTCACGATCTGCAAGACTATTGGTATCATGCTGTGGTATAGTCAAAGGGCTGTGCAAAATGTGAGATGGTGAAACATCCAAGCAGCATTTACAGTAATAATGAAAATTTACAGCATTAGCATTATCGAAGTGTGGCCTATCAACATTTACTGGCAATCACTTCTGCTTTAATTAGAAGATTTTTAATGATGCCTGAATCAGGATATTTTGTTCAGGGATCTCTGGAAAGCCTACAAGTCACAGAGACTATTCTTTTTTCACAGCAACTCCAGAAAAAGCCATTGTGAGTCCATCTTCACACCAGTTACAAATTTTAAATAAATTCCTTGAGACCTACAACTATCCACCTAAGGGAGAAGAAAAAGGGGACACTATCAAGCCGTTTTAATAGTTTTATCAATCTTTTAGGTCCTGTCTACACTTCTGCAAATCTGCCTTTTGGATGATCAGCACATGAGTAACATGCACGTAGTGGCAGACTAAACATTTTTGCCTAAGTGTTTTTTGCTCAGCATCATACAGGAACACTATGGCAGAGGGTGGGGTAAAATCCAGTTCTTCAGAGTGGTACTCACTGGGTTCCTCAAGGCAGGATTATCTTTTATTTGTCTGCAGCTGCTTGTCTTATTCCTTACATACCTTCCTTTCTGCCTTTTGCAGTTAATAGTGCAGGGTTCCTACAGAAAATGTCCTCATTCATTCCTTGGACATCCAACATGCTGTGTATTTAATGAGGTAGGAGGTCTGCGGAAAAATAAGTGATCCGGCAATTATAGGCTGTATCATAATACACACGTGCACACAGACAAAGGGCCATTCTGTATTGCTTAACTTCAGAGTATAATTGCACTTCGCATTAACTTTGCAATTTCTTGTAACATAATCTTTTATATGTTAATGCATATATTTCAAAATAAGCACACTTGGAAAAATAAACCTTGCCATATAGAATCATATTGATCCCCAGTGACAGTCATAAGCAAGTTATGGACCTTTAGAACCACAGCACAGACATTTACTGCTTAAGCTAATGGAGTGACTGATAGTGGTACTCTGAGACATACCCATTGCTATAGGATTTTACAGTTAGTTATCTGATGACAGCAAAGGAATATTGAGATGGAGGAATTGGGTCAATTCCAGATTCTAGAGGGGCTGTAGACACTGCTGCCTCCTCCACTGCTTCTGCCCTCAGGTTGTAGTCTTACTCCTTTTTGCTTTTATCTTCTCCTGCATCCAGGTCTCTATCTCTCCGGGACCCTAGCTTCTCCCCTCTCTCTCCTCCAAATTCCACTTCCACTGTTCATAGATTATAAAGCCAAAAAGAATGGTGTAATCTTCTAGTCTGACCTGGACAACACGGGCTGTACGACATCTTTAAATCAATTCCTTTTGCACTAGAGCACATCTTTTAGAAAAACATAATACCTTGGTTTTAAAATGTCCAAATGGAAATCCAGCAAAACCCTTGGCAAATTATTCCAATGGGTAACTGCTTTCAGTATTAAAAATTGTGCTGTCTTTTGAATCTGAATATAATTTCAGCTTCCAGGCATTGGATTGTTCCGGTTAGACTGAAAAGTCTTCTATTATTAATTTTTTTTTCTTCCTGAATGTAGGTACATAGAGATGGTGAGCAAGTCATCACTTCACCTTTTATGAACAAAATGGCCTAAGCTCCTTGACCTGTCTTCTAAGGCATATTTTTCCAATCAGCACTATGATCTTTATTAATCAAATTTATACCTCATAAAAAAAATCTGTTATCCATAAATGCATCTTGGCATTAATTTAAATCCTTTACTGAACAAATCCCATCTCAGCTCTTATCATCATTTTGCCCAGGATTTGTCAGGCTAACATGCTATTTACCCTAGCCAAATGCTGGCACACTACTAGCCTTTGTGCAGTGCTGTTGGACTTCCACAATATCCTAAGGGTTTGTAAAAATCAACATGAATTATCTGGAGAGCTCCTCAAACTTTTGAACACAAGTTATCTGGAATGACTGATTTAACAATGTTTCACCATAGCACCTGCTGCTTAACCTATACTTCAGTTACTGCTGGACTGGAAAGTATTTCATCATTCTCTGATATTATATGAATATATCATTTGGCTTTTTCCCAGCTATGAAACAGAAATATTTATTGAACACTTCTGCCTTTTTAGCTTCAGTATGGACAATTCCACCATTTTCATCTAGTAATGGGCCAGTAACATTATCAGGGTTCCTTTTCTTCCTAATACCCTTAAAATGTTTTTCTCATTGTCTTTATTTCTGTTTCATAGACGGTAAGGGGCCGGAAGGGACCTCGGAAGATCATCGGGTCCAGCCCACTGCACCAGACAGGAAGGACAACCTGTTGGCCATACATTTTTTTTCCTTGTATTTCTTTTATTCCATTCTAAATATTCTACAGTTCCTAGCTCCTGATTTATATGCATGGCTATCAGCATCCTTTCTTTTGACCATTCATTTGGAATATATAGTTCTATTGGTCCTTCCCCCTCCCCCTCAGCTGTCCTCCCACCAGATCATCACTTCCCTTGACTCTTCTAGCCACTATTTCCCCCCTCTCCATTTCACCAATTATCTAGCTTTTGCAATCTCTTCTTTCTATGCCTTCTCACCACCATTCTGGCCACTGTCCCCCTCTCCTTTTCCTTATTATCTGGGCATCACTGAAATGTGAAGTTCCAGTGCCTGGCACTACAGATGCCCAGAGCAGCAATTGCAGAAAAGTCCTGTTGGCTTTTGAAGATGGCATGCTCAGTTGCTTTGCGGAGATGGCCCATGTGAAGTCTAGGCGCATGTAGGTGCCGTGAGGGGGATGCTCACTATAGGTGGAATCCCCCTTGAGTACTTTTCACGGGAACAGTAAAAGGCACATCCCTGAAAGCAGAGTGAGCAGTTGAATTATAAATTAAATAGTGGGGAGGGGGTGCTTTAAATGTATTAGTTGTAATGTGTTCACTCTTTCCCCTTTACAAACAGCAAGATATTGGCCTAGATAGAGCACCTATCTAAAAGACAAGTGAGCTCTGTCCTTTCCCCCTCACTATTTGAGGGGATCTGAAACATTTCTGAAGGGTGTACGTCTAAAGTCCACCTGTTTTATCTGTCATCTCAATAAGTTATTTGTGAAAGTCCTGGGAAAAGTTTGTAGGACACCTAGCCGGCTCGTTTTGATTCCGACCGGGAGAGGGCAGCGGTGTGCACGGATGGATATTTATATGTACAAGCACTGAAGTCATGGAGTGAAGAAAATAACACATTGTAAAATTCAGAGCAAAGATAAGCCAACTGCAGACAAATATATAAAAGAGAGAGAGAGAAAAGCACATTCCTCCACAGGCATGTTACTGACTGCCTACAGCCAGGAACAGAGAGGTATTTTGTTTGTGGCGTGTGTATTTCCTTGGCTTTCTCCTCATAAATAAATGATTGTTGGGACTCTACAGTAAGTGAATAATAATGGTTTTGTGTGCCTGACAGTTTGCTACTCCACTATTTGTGAGAATGTTTGTATAGGAAATCTAAGTGTCGGCAGTGCTGGATGTACGTCGCTCTGCACCGCTGTGTCTGCATGATAGGCACATGGCAGTGCGCGTGTGTGTGTGTGTCTGACCGCATTTCTATGTACAGGCAGTCACGTATCCCTCATGGATGGTAGTATGACTCTTCATATGTGCATGTGAGATGCGTGTGCCCTTGTGCTTGTGATTTGTAGGTGTAAATAGGATGGTCTCCTACAACGCCACTTTGTGTGCGTGAAGTCACGGTTGTCTCCGAGTTGCGTGTCCCTTTTCTCTCTATGCGTGGCTGCGCGCTCATGTGTGGGTGACTGCGTAACTCTGACTACGGTGTCACATTTGTGCATGTCGCCTCCGCGTCTGTCGTTGCTCCTGTCTGTGTTTCCTGCGTCCGGCCGGGGGAGATCTTTGTGCAGTGTTTGGTTGTGTCTTTCTGTGTAAGGTGTGTGTGTGTGTGTGGCTACGGTTGTCTCTCTGGTGCCTACTGTGGTGTGTGTGTGCGGGGGAAGAGGTGTGTTTAGCTGTGTGTCTCCCCCGTGTGTGTGTGTGTGTGGGTGGGAGGGGTATGTGTGTGTGTGGTTGTCTCCCTGAGGAATCATCCCGGGTGTGTGTGTGCAGGGTTGCAGGGGGTCTCCCTCTGCGTCTGTTGGTCTGAGGGGCCTCCCTGTGAGGCGGCATGTGGAGGGTTGTCTGTGTGTGTGTGTGTGTGTGTGTGTGTGTGTGTGTGTGTGTGTGTGGGGGGGAGAGGAGGGTCTCCCCGTCTGTGTGCGGGGCTGTGGGGGGGTGTGTGGTGGGGGGATGTGGTTGTCTCCCTGAGGAATCTCCCTCGGTGTGTGTGTGTGTGTGGGTGTCTGCAAATGTGGTGGTGGTGGGTTGTGGGGTCTCTGAGGGCTGTCCCTGGATGTGTGCTGCGCCGTGCGGTTGTGTGTGTGTGTGGGGGGGGGGGATGTCCCGCGGGGGCGGGGGCCGTGTGCGCGTGCGGGCGGGGGCGTGGGGGGTGTCCCCGGACCGGCGGAGCGGAGCGGAGCAGCTCGGGGCGGGTCGGCGCGCGAGGCCCGGTGCCCCGTGGGGCGGGGGCGGGGGCGGGGCGGTGCCGCAGTGGCGCGCGGTGCCGCTGGGGCCGGGCAGGGGGCGCTGCTGCCGTGAGGCCGGGCCGGGCCGGGCCGCGCCGCGCCGCGCGGGGAGCGAGGAGCGGAGCGGAGCGGAGCGAGGCGGAGGCGGCGGCCTCTGTATGGCGGCGGCGCGGAGCGGGCCCGGGGCTCCCAGCCATGCGCGCCCGGCGGCGCCTGCCGCCTCGCCAGGTGAGTGCCGCCCCGGCCCGCAGGCCGCTCCTCAGGCCCCGGTTGCTGCTCGGCCGCTCGGGGAGGCTGCCGGGGCCGGGGCCGGGGCCGGGGCCGGGCGGGGGGCAGGTGCGAGGCGAGGCGGCGCGTCCCCCGGGCCGCCCTTCAGCCTCCCCGCTTGCCGCCTCAGCCTGGCGGTCCGGCCGCCGCGGTCCCGAGGGCGCATCCTGCCCCCAGCCCGGCGCCGACTGGAGGTTTGCAAAGTGTCTTTGTTGGTTGGACATGGTTGTTGTTTTGTATTTATTTATGATTATTTCCGTGGTTTGATGAGAGGAATTGACCCTCCCCTCCGCTCCCCTCCACGTGCCTGCACCTCTGGGCAGTGTTTAGTCCTCATGAATCTGCCTCGGAGGGTTTGGACCAGGCTGCGTCCACTCGCAGACCGGCGGGGTCCGACCCGGGTCCGTCCGCAGGCTTCGTCTGGCACCGCCGGGGCCGGATCCGGCCGTGCCCCGGTCCACCTGGACGGGCAAGGGCAGGGCGGCCCCCTCGGGACACATTAGGCGGGGGAACAGTGCAATCTGGTGCAATCTGGACGTGCGAGGGGAAACACCCCCGTTATAGGCTAACTCGGGGGCAGGCAATTATTTTGGGTAGAGGGCCACTTACTGAGTTTGGCAAGCCATCGAGGGCCTCATGACAGGCAGCCGGGGGCAGATAAATATTAATTTTCTAAATTTTTTAGGGCTGGCTAGAATGGCCTGGCGGGCTGCATCCGACCCGCACGGGGCTAACTCGGGGAGAGCCGGACCCTGAGCTTTAGTGAGCTGGAGCTGGGGTCCATCGGATGCTGTGAGAGCCAGAGGTGTTTTGTCCAGGTATTGGATCCAAAACAGGAAGGGAGAGGAGAGGCGGAGGGCGTAGGAGGAGCTATCCTGAGGGCTGTGAGGGATTTATGGACCAGAAAGTGCTTCAAGAAGACCTAAACCCTGATTTATTTGTATTAGTTATTTATTTTTAATGATATGGAATGATCATAGGGTTTTAGGCATTCCTGATGGGTACTTCGGTGACGACAACCCAGTGTAACCATGAAAACCTGGAACTGAATATAAATATTTACAGTTGTGGTTCAAGTGTGGCTGGAAACTCGTGAGCATAGCCATCTTTATGACGTGTTGGGCCAAGAGTTGGGGGAAACATAGGAACACGTTTGGATATTTTGGGGTGAAACAAGAATGGCGCCTGCAACTTGATGTTCTCCAGTCCAGAGCTGGACCTGGATTCAAGCTCCTGCTCAGTCCTCTCCCCCATGCAGACCTGCTCAGTCACCTGCTGTGAGTAGAGCGTGCCTGGCTCTAGCTTTAGACAAGTCGTCTTCAGTACATTACAAAAAACAGTTGCTAATATTTGGCCTTTATTGGTGTGCTTTAGATTATAGCCGGCCATTAGGTCAGGAGAGAAATGCTTCTGAAAATCCAGGTTCCAGGGATCAAGATCAGGTTAAGAATTAAATTAAATAAGTTTGCTTTTAATTTGGCACAAGTGGTAGTCTGTGCCAGAGGGAATAGGGGTGTGTTGGGGGGTGGGGGAACAAGGGCAGAGGCTGAAGAACCTCTACTTTGGAAATGTTGTTTGGCCTGAACGGGGTAGGAGGAGAGAGATGCACTACTGTAATGTGGCCTGAGAATAGGATACCAGTTTCTGTTGCTGCATGTCCCTGAATTGTATCAGTATTAGCAGAGGGTAAACAGTTATGTTTTTACATTATATATTTTTGAATGATCCATAAGTTTTTATATAAGTGCAAATCTTACGTAAAATATTGAAACAGTGAGAGATTCCTTGACTAAATAACAGAGCCAAATGCTGTACATATTTATGAGTTCACTTCATTATTTTCAAATGTTAAGAGAATCAAAGTAATGGCATGATTGGCACAATCAAGGTAAATGAATGTTACTAACTCCAAAGTGTTACATTTCCAACAAGTGGAATTATGCTATTATAGTAAGTTGATTTATTAAAATGGATATTTTTAAAATTATAATTTTCAGTGTTTATTTTTGTTTCCTGTTGCTTTTACCCATGCTTCAGAAAATGAAAATTGACTAATCACTTCTGCTCTTATTTTTAGTCAGCGTAATATTCTGGTTTTAAATGCTCCCTACCACTGTTAATTTGGTTTGGTTTGTAAACACTGAGGGAATGCATCAAGCTTTCTATGTTGGATTTTAATTTAAAAAGGTTTTGTAACATTAAGAGGCTATGGGATTTGAAATCAGGGGAGCTGGGTTCTACTTCTGGCTTTATCAAAGATTTCCTGTGTGACCTTGGGCAAGTCATTTAATGATTTTGTGCTCCAGATTTTTTAGTCTGTAGAAAATGAATAATAAACCCCCTCACGAGTGTTGTGACATTCAGTTCATTTTGGTTTGTGGTCTGAAATCCTCTGGGGAGAAGAACTGTAGAAAATAATTTATTATAACTACTGATCCTGTGTGTTGGGCCAAATCTGGTTTAGCAATGTATTTTTAAAAGCAGCACCTTTTCATGTGTTGTTTCACTTCATTGAAACCAAACACAAGCAACAACATTAGATTCTGAGATTTTTATTTAAATATGATTTTTAGGATCCTTCATCTCTAGATTTTGAAGGTGCCATTACACCTTAATGAGTGTAATTATTTTTTTTATTGGTATTCAGTGTACAGAAGCAGATGCACAAAGACATTAAATCTTTACAGTAATTTATAGTTAAGATTTATGTATTTGTCCCACTGTAGATTTAGAATTATTTTCTCTCCCAATGAAAAAATTTAATATTCTTTTTAGAGTATAGCCCTGGAGTATTACCAAAAAAAGGAAAAAAAGAAAAGAAAACTTAAAAGTATTGATACTCTGTTTACCAAGATTACAGCTCCACCATCAAGAGCTGGTTAAGTTTCAAACAAACAAACTAAAGTAAGGCAGGGCTGTGTGAAACAGCACCGTTTCATTTCAAATTCCATTTCACTGTTTCAAAGGGACAGTGTTTTGTTTCGTCATTTTCTGTCGTTTCGAAGCACCGTTCCATTTCGTTTTGTTGAAACTGTTTTGACATTTTCGCCCATAGGCTATAATGGGGAATCATGAAAATAACCACAATTTTGTCATTTCTTGCCTGATTCAGATGCAAATTGCAGGGATTGTAGCCCCTTCTGAGGCCATGAAACTTGCCAAGTTTCAAGGAGATAGGTGCAGAGGTTTCTGGGAAACCACCTCAAACTGTTCAAAGCAAAACTAGTGACACTTGCTGTCAGGGGCAGCCTCCTGTCACCTGGTGCGCTGATCCGGTGGTCTGCCCACACCCCCAGGAGGTCTGCAGGACTGTGCTGGACTCCTCCCGGGGCTGCGGACCCCCGATCTGCACGCTTTCAAAGAGGCCCCCAAAAGCAGCACTTTGGAAACTTTTTGAGTGCCCTTTTTTCCTTTCAAAGCTGTTTCAAAGGCTTTTGATTAATTTTGATTTTGCTGTTTTAAGCTTGAAATGCATAGAAACAGCTTCGGTAGAAACACCTGGTGAAATTTCGCACAGCCCTAAAGTAAAGGTGGTTGATGTAGCAAACCTTAAAACAGATGAGCCAATAATTTTTAAGGTCGTTATTGGAGAAGCAAAATCAGAATATAGTATAAGAGAAGTAGATAAAAAGACATAGTGTATAATAATTATGCTGGGTAACAATGGGATAGTGACAGTGTGAGACAGCTTAGAACAGTCTGCTCAAGCTCACTGAGTTAGAGAAGTCAGATACGTCTAGGTGATTGCTTTTGCGGAACAGCGTGCCAGTCAATTAAAGGGAAAACTAACCTGTTTGACCTGCAGGTAAGTAGCTGCCGCTCTTTTGTGTTCTCTGAAGCAAGAAGCTCTGCTCAGCTGATTGAGAAGTAGCTTTCAGAGAGGCTTGTTTCCATCAGAACTGCTCAGTATAAAGAGTGCAAACTGGTATTGCTTATGAAGACCAGGGAGAAAAATCTTTAACGGTTTGATACTTATAGAACAATGCTATTTTGTTTAATAAATCCCAGGAACAAGGAGCAAACTTTTGGATAGGACTAAACAGACTTGCATTTTTCTAAATCTTAGATAGCCAATTATTAAGGTGTATTAACATGAAAGTAGTAAATGTATTAGATATACCCATGGCTTAAGTCTTAGACTGTTTGGACAAGCGTTGTGTTTTTCAGTACTGAATGGGAGTCAGAATTAAACACAAGTAAACTCAGGTGATGACAGGATGTTTTCACATCTGGACTTAATGTTGGACTTTTAACTCAGATTTTTCTCTTGAGTTCTTCAATCACATGTCATAGACATTCAAACTGAAACATATATCTAAGGATACCACTAATGGCTAGTTCCACTATATTATTTGCAGTGTGGCGCTCAAATGTAAAAATGTTTAACATACGTCCTGGTTAGGTAGGAATAGCATGCTTTTCTCTACTGTGAATGTGCAGTTTATAAAAATAAACACCGCCCCCAGGACTACTGCAGTAACTTTTTTGTAGTTCTTCCAGCTAATTCAAATATGGCCAAGTACATTTTCGAATTTTAAAATAAATACTGGAATGGCTTCCCTCGGAGTTCTTGGGTTCTTATCATCAGGGTACGTGGTCCTAGAGAATATTTACTGGACTCCACTGCATTCCTGTTTTCTTAGCTGAGGTAGCCAACATTTTTCAGTTTAGAAGTGTATTGCATATATATCACTGTTGTTCCTTTTTTGCTTCTTTCTGGTTTGGTCTGTGTTTCCCCTCTGGTTGTCCCCAATGAGGAGTGTAGTGTAGTGCGCTCTGATTAAATTATGCTTTTCGTGGGTTGCTCTTGCAGGGCAAATGTGAGTAGGGTATTACAAGGAGAAGGCATCTATAGATAGGTTGTTTTTTTCCCCCAAAGATTTCCCAACGTTTCTGTCACTGATTCAGATACACTATAACAGCAAAACTGGAAACACTTGTGTTCCAGGTTTTAAGACATCTACTGATATTTTAAGCAGTGTTGCTGAATCCCCTTAGGGTCAGGCTGTATGTATGGAAAGTTGTCAGCATCTTGTATAGACCAGTGCTCTCTCATTTGCTGTCACCAGTGGAACTGAACTAATGTTTGCAAAGAGGAAAGACTTAAATTGCTTAGGGCCTTGTGACTATATTTTCTTGCATCAACTCTCTCTGAGAACATTTCTAGATGCTAATTTCACTTTGGAGGCATGGCCTTCCTGAGTTTGTTCCCCTCCATTCTCATACTCATAATGGAGGGACTTGAAATGATCCAATAATGTTAGACAATACTATGAACCCTTATGAGTGGGGGACCATCTGCCTGATTAGAAGCCTGGGAATGTATTTAACTTGGCAAATTCAGTTAGGAAATACCAATTTATTTCTACCTACTGTAGTTTATTTACTTATTGCTTGAGTAGTCCCAAAGATGTTAGACCAGCTTTGAGGCTACACAAAAGAGCAAAGTGCTTAATGTATGTCCTAAGTACAATTACTATTGCATTGTCAATGGAGTGGCAGATGTGGGGGAAACCTGTCCTTCCTTCCTCCCAGCATATTTGGAATCCAGAGGTCATTTCCCATAAGATGATCATTTAAAATTAGGTCAAACATATGCCAGTGCTGTTTAGGCTTCTTTTAGTAAAAAAATAAGTACTGTTGCACTAATAAAACTTTACAACATTTTTTTTTTTTAACTTTCAGAAGCTCTCCCAGGGTGTCATGATATTTTGAATTAGTTTTTGAATAATAGAAGTTTTTGTTTAGATGCTTGACTTATCCAAAACTTTAGCATGGAAACACAAAATGAAACCATTATTTGTTTAGTGAATGCTTTTTCTTAGCACAGTTATAGTTATGCACATTGAAATTTAAACGTTTCTTTCAAGGAGTAATAGAAGTAGAAAATTCAAATCAAATTATAGAGGGCTTCATGCTGTGTTTTTGTTTTTTCTAAGAAATAGTATGATAAACTTGGTAATGTTTATTGGAAGAAGCACATCAAAGAGCTTTCCAAATCCCATAATACCCATTCTATATAATAATGACACCGTAATTATTAATGAAGATTCCTGTATTTTGGTTTCAGTTTTGCAATATTCAAACTGTGCAAAACATAAGTCGAAACAACAGGTTTGTAGAGCACGCATTAAGAAACACATTAAATAAAATTTGGCCAACTAGAGTGTTAGAACCAATATTTAAATGTAAAAATTAAGACAGCCTCAGGTTAAAAAATAGACTCCTTTGGTATTGTTACCAATGTAATTTAGATTTTTAAACATAAGTAGC
The DNA here is from genome assembly GCF_030867095.1 of Alligator mississippiensis. Taxonomy (NCBI): domain Eukaryota; kingdom Metazoa; phylum Chordata; order Crocodylia; family Alligatoridae; genus Alligator; species Alligator mississippiensis. Next base: position 8,906,707 of record NC_081828.1, read on the forward strand.
TAATTTTCAATTTACCATTGTTTGTTTTGTACATTTTGCTCAGCTTTGACAATGAAACCGATCTCTCATTTCTACTCAATCACACTTTTCTGGTTCTCTTGCATTTATTCTGCCAAGAGCTGGCTAGCAAATGCTACAGGGGATATATAAGGAAGAAAGTCATTGAAACAGGGCTAGTGTTGATTGATTTTTGGTTTTCCTATTCTAGGCTTTGCTCAGACTGAACTTGATGTTTCTGAGCACTTAAGAGGTTGTTGGATGGGTGATGCTACAGAGCTTTGTCTACACTGTTAAAATGACAGAAATCCCCAGGAGCTCAGCTTCTGAAACCAGTGGAAGTCCAAACATGGATCAGGTGTTGGTTTTTGGGCCTATTTTTTTTTATCAACATTGTGGTGCCAAAAATGGGTCTACCTGCTGTAGTCCTATCTGCACAGTGACCATCACTATTTTTACTCATGTTCTTCTGAATTTGTTAGACTCATTAATAGGAAATTGCTGACAATTGCACTCAGGCGATTAGTCAAGGAAGCACTGCAGAGTAGGAGTTTTGATGGGATGGGTGTCCAAGAAGGGTGGCTGTGCCTAAAGGAAACGATCCTTTGGGCACAAAGCAAGACGATCCCCGAGCGAGGCAAAAGAGGGAAAGGGGCCAGGAGGCTTCCATGGCTGACCAGAGAAATCCAGGGCAGCCTAAGGGCCAAAAGGGGAGCACATAAAAAGTGGAAACAGTGTGAGATCACTAAAGATGAATATACCTCCTCTGCTCGTGCTTGTAGGGAGGCAGTTAGGCGGGCCAAAGCTACCATGGAGCTGAGGATGGCAACCCAAGTAAAGGACAACAAGAAATTGTTTTTTAGATACATAGGGAGTAAAAGGAAGGCCCAGGGAGGAATAGGACCCCTGCTAAATGGGCAGAAGCAATTGGTGACAGATAGAGGGGACAAGGCTGAACTCCTCAACGAGTTCTTTGCCTCAGTGTTCCTAAGCGAGGGGCACGACAAGTCTCTCACTGGGGTTGTAGAGAGGCAGCAGCAAGGCGCCAGACTTCCATGCGTAGATCCTGAGGTGGGCAGAGTCATTTGGAAGAACTGGATGCCTTTAAGTCGGCAGGCCCGGATGGGCTCCATCCGAGGGTGCTGAAGGCACTGGCCGACGTCATTGCAGAGCCACTGGCGGGAATATTCGAATGCTCGTGGCGCACGGGCCAAGTCCCAGAGGACTGGAAAAGGGCTAACGTGGTCCCCATTTTCAAAAAGGGGAGGAAGGAGGACCCGGGCAACTATAGGCCGGTCAGTCTCACCTCCATCCTTGGTAAAGTATTTGAAAAAATTATCAAGGCTCACATTTGTGAGAGCCCGGCAGGACAAATTATGCTGAGGGGAAACCAGCATGGGTTTGTGGCGGGCAGATCGTGCCTGACCAACCTAGTCTCTTTCTATGACCAGGTTACGAAACGCCTGGACACAGGAGGAGGGGTGGATGTCGTATACTTGGACTTCAGGAAGGCCTTCGATACGGTATCCCACCCCATACTGGTGAACAAGTTAAGAGGCTGTGATGTGGATGACTGCACGGTCCGGTGGGTGGCGAATTGGCTAGAGGGTCGCACCCAAAGAGTCATGGTAGATGGGTCGGTCTCGACCTGGAAGGGTGTGGGCAGTGGGGTCCCGCAGGGTTCGGTCCTTGGACCGATACTCTTTAATGTCTTCATCAGCGACTTGGACGTGGGAGTGAAATGTACTCTGTCCAAGTTTGCAGATGACACAAAGCTATGGGAAGAAGTGGACACGCCGGAGGGCAGGGAACAGCTGCAAGCAGACCTGGATAGGCTGGACAAGTGGGCAGAAAACAACAGGATGCAGTTCAACAAGGAGAAATGCAAAGTGCTGCACCTAGGGAGGAAAAATGTCCAGCACACCTACAGCCTAGGGAATGACCTGCTGGGTGGCACGGAGGTGGAAAGGGATCTTGGAGTCCTAGTGGACTCCAAGATGAACATGAGCCGGCAGTGTGACGAAGCCATCAGAAAAGCCAATGGCACTTTATCGTGCATCAGCAGATGCATGACAAATAGGTCCAGGGAGGTGATACTTCCCCTCTATCGGGCGTTGGTCAGACCGCAGTTGGAGTACTGCGTGCAATTCTGGGCGCCACACTTCAAGAAGGATGCGGATAACCTGGAGAGGGTACAGCGAAGGGCAGCTCGTATGGTCAAGGGCCTGCAGACCAAGCCCTACGAGGAGAGACTAGAGAAACTGGACCTTTTCAGCCTCCGCAAGAGAAGGTTGAGAGGCGACCTTGTGGCTGCCTATAAGTTCATCACGGGGGCACAGAAGGGAATTGGGGAGTATTTATTCACCAAGGCGCCCCCGGGGGTTACAAGAAACAATGGCCACAAGCTAGCAGAGAGCAGATTTAGACTGGACATTAGGAAGAACTTCTTCACAGTTCGAGTGGCCAAGGTCTGGAACAGGCTCCCAAGGGAGGTGGTGCTCTCCCCTACCCTGGGGGTCTTCAAGAGGAGGTTAGACGAGTATCTAGCTGGGGTCATTTAGACCCAGCACTCTTTCCTGCTTATGCAGGGGTCGGACTTGATGATCTATTGAGGTCCCTTCTGACCCTAACATCTATGAATCTATAAAAGCAGGCTTTGTAACATCCTTTTTAAAATAATTTAGATATTGCATCAGAAGTGCAATATTTGATATTAAACCTTCATTCTGTAAATAAGCCATCTCTTAATGTGTATGTTTTCAAGCCCGTAAATGTTAAGATTTTCCACTGAGGAAAGCATTGCATAAAACATTTTTAAATGGATGTAATTTAAAAATACCCTAGAAACTAAGTGATGTAGTATAATTTAATTTTGTTAGAATTTCCTGTCTTAGTACATAACAGAATATGGAGTAGTGTAGACATATATTGGGATCAGATGACTCAAGTTCATTCTTCACTTAATGTATGCATAGTCTTGGCACATCAGGATGGAAATGCTGTTCTATAATACAATAAAGCAATGTAGACTGATTTTCAGACTTTGTGCCTGATATCTTAATGGGCAAACAATATTAAACAACCTCTAGAATTTTGTGAAAGGCAAGGATTTTTGTGAGTGATAACTTTTATTGGACCAACTTCATGGTTTCTTAGACCATCATAGCTACAATATTGCTCCAACACTACTGAATTTTGCTACTCAGTAAATTGCCATTGCTCCTACTTGTAGGCTAGCTTCATAGTCTAGCCCAGGGGGCATGTTTGTTGTCAGTATATCATGGAATTGTAACATCGTGGTAGAAAGATTAATTTAAAAATAATATATTATCAAAGCTCTTCTGTTGTTTGGTGTGTGCACCATATGAAAACACACTTCACAGCTTTAAGCTACAGTGTAAGCAGGTTGCTTTAGATAGCATGGGTTTAAATTGGCAATTAACCAAATTAACTTAATTTTGAGGTTTTTGCATAGGTGCATGCTTTTGTACAAACGGTGAAGGGTGACTGAAAAGCCAGTTTGCTGTATACACTGCACTCTATGTTCTTGATGCTGATATAACTGTGAATTAAACAAAAACTGTCCCTTGATATATGGAACATTAATTTACCCTCTACTCCTTTGTAATTACTAATACACTGTAGCTGGTACTTGAAAGCATCCTTTTATTTGCATCATCATTTCCTAGCTGAATGTAACTTCTCATCTCTAGAATGTGTTTGAATTTTTCTTTCTTAATTTGTGTAGTTTTCTGTGTACTGGTTGGCTTTTTTTTTTTTTTTTTTACAAAAAGGATGTAAACTATGGTAGTAAATGAGAAATAAAAACTATTTTGGAGACTCATGTGCAACAAGTGTAAAGTAAATATTCTCGGTAGTGGAATTTTTCCTGTACTGTCTTTCTGTTTCCCCAGCCTTACTTTTCCCTCTAGCCACAGGCATTCATTTCTATTGATAAGAATTTCAAAGAAAAATAGTCTGGGAGCTGGAGCATACATGTATTCCAGCCTCTTGGCTCCCCAGGTTAGTTTTCCAGCCAGGGGGCACCCTGAACCTTTAGAGGAGCCCATTTCTTGACAACTTGGCCTCTCCCCTACCTAGGAATGGGGCAGGCTGTCAATTGGTAGCCCCCTGGGTTTTAAATTGCCTTGTGTTGTGTGAAGCCCAGATGGGCTGCATACAGGGTGATTTAAAGCCAGAGGCGTGGGGTAGCTGGGCTGGGGATAGTCTCTCCGACCATAGGTCCCAGCTCCCCAGCTGCAGCATTTAAAGCCTGCAGGGCTGTGAGCTGGGGCAGGGGGAAATAGCATTTAAAGCCTGGGGGCTTGGAACCAGGTGAGGCTTAACTTTCCCAGCCATGATTTCTGGCCCACTGGCTTTGAGATCCCTGTCCAAACCTCTCAGCTGAGCATCAGGGGTGACACTGAAAGCCCAGGGTGCTGAGAACCAGGCTTAGGGATAGCTTCCCCATCCCTGGTTCCTGCTCTTGCGGGCTTCACAATCCGAGTAGCAGGGACAGTATTTAAAGCTGGGGCACCAGGAACTGGGGTTGGGAGAAGGGGAATTTTACTGGGTCTGGAACTGTCTTAAGCCTTGGAGAGGGCTTCATCTCTGGTTGCACCTGCCTCCCCTCCAGGGTGAAACAGAGGAATGCACTGGGTTGGGGCTTTTCTTCAGTGGAAACCCTCTTGGAGCTCTGAGAGGGTTCTTGCTGCAAAAGAATGGCTATCTCTGTCCCATCAATCAGCCCCTGCGTGGTCTGTCAGGGAGCTAATGCTCTTCTTCCCTCCCTCTCCCTTGGAGGGAGGAAGAAAGGGAAAGCAGAAGGCTGTGGGATACTGGGCATCCTCAACACCTGAGAGAAATAAGTGAGATGGTTGGAAAAAGGAAATACAAAACAGGAAAGGAATGCCAGGAACCATTTTTTTTAATTCTGTCTGTTTTTTATTCAGTGTTTAAAGTGTGCTAAGTGCTTCACAGGAAAATAATCCCTTCTTTGAATAGTTTAAAAGCTATGGCTCTAATCCAGGGGTGGGCAAAATACGGCCTGCCAACTGATTGGATCTGGCCTGCCAGGGTGCCTACCACTTGATTGGATCCAGCCCATGGGTGCCCCTGTGACACTCTGTGTGGGGCCACATCCTGCCTGGGGCACCTCATGCTGTGCTCCAGGTTGCACCCATGGGCCCCAGTCCAGGTCAGCGCACACAGCTTCTGTTGGGGCTGCTCCTGGTGTGGCTGCAGCTGCCTAGGTGCTGCTTAGCTTGCCTTGCCTCCTGCAGCAGCTCCTCCTCTTGCTGCTCCCATGCCACTCTGGGCAGGGAGGAAGCTTCAGCTGGACAGCTTCTGCTCCAGCATGTGGGGCTCTGGCTTCAGCTCCAGTTTCCAGGTCTCTTCCACCCACTCCACCCACCCAAAACATTGGCAGTTTTGATAAGTTGTTGTCACACTGTGGGGAGGGGAGGGGAGGGGAAGGAGGTGTGCTGATCTGGCCCATCACAACTCATCAAAACTCCCTATGTGCCCCACAGGCCCAAATAATTGGCCACCCCTGTCCTAATCCTGTAAAAAGACAGACATCTCCACGATGATCAATGTTTTTGTGAAACCCTAATTATTAAATGAGGATTATATCTTTGTTTGAGATTGGAAGTTCTGTGGGGCCGAGTCACTTTCTTTGCGTGTGTATAGCGTAGCACAAGGATTTCAGCTCTGGTCTTAGGGCTTCCACAAATGATAACTAATAATGTCAGGTTTGTTACAGTCATGGCTGGAATTCCAGTCTGTGTATACATGTCAATATAACTTACGTGCATTGTTGTCTAAACAGTAAGCGTGTTTTTTGAAATTTTGGGTTAGAAGGAAACTTGAGAAAGTCACAGGTAGGGCTGCGAGACACTTCGGGTGCTGATTCAATTTGGAGGAGATTCGGCCCAATTCAGCGGCTAAATGTCTGAATCCAAATTGAATTGGGAGACCAACCAAAAGGTCTGAATTGATTCAAAGCTCTCCAAATCTTTTCCAAATTGATTCGGAGAGATTTGGAGATTTGGGCAGCCCCTGCTCATCATCGCAGGAAGCTGGACCCAGACTCCATGCCAGTAAGTAGGGGATGAGGTTGGGAGGGGCTGGAGGAATGGGGGAAGGGGCCATGGGGGGACCCCCGCCAGGCCCCATCCCCTGCCTGCTCCCCCTGAGTGCCCCCCAGCCCCAGCTCTCGGCTCTTAAAATAAATACATAAAATAAAAAGCCCTGCACTCACTGGCTGCTGCAGCAGCCATCGCAGCTTCTGGGGGCTCATGGCAGAGGCCTCCCATGCAGTGCAGGGCAGTGGGGGGCAGCGGGGATTGCCCTCCCACCTGGCAGCTTACCAAATTTCACCCCCTGCAGCTTAGCAGCAACAGGAGCCGTGCTTTTGGCCTCATGGCACAGCTCCCCTTCACAGTGAGGGGCAGTGCGGCTCGGCCTTAGCTGCCAGGTGTCTGTGCAGCCTCTGTCACAGTGCACTGCTGTGGCCTGGCTCAGCATGGAGTGCAGGGCCGTGTACTTTCAGGCAGCTCTGGGCTGTTGCTCACGGGGACCGCCGGCCAGACCGGCCTGGGTCCTGCATGCATGAGCCCTACGCCGTCTAGCTGAGCCACTTCTGTGCATGCAAGACTCGGGCTGATATGGCAGGTAGTCCCTATGAGTGGTGCATAGCCCTGGGTGACAGCCTGGAGCTGCCCAAAAGCACACGGCCTTGCGCCTTGCCTCACCGAGCTGGGCTGCAGCAGTGTGCTGTGGTAGAGGCTGCATGGATAGCTGGCAACTGGGGCTGAGCTGTGCTGCCCCCTGCCATGCAGGGGGGCTGTGCCATGTGGCCAAGAGCATGGCTCATGTTGCTGGTAAGCTGCGGGGGGTGGTGGAGGCTGGAGCCAAGTGGGGAGGCTGCAGCTGAGCGGGGGGGGGGCTGCACCCAGCTGTGGGGTGAAGGGGGGTGGGTTTGAACCCATGTGGGGGCAGGGGCGGCTGGCGGACCTACCCTTCCCGAGCTGCCCACCCATGGTTCCCCTGCACCCTCAGTATCCTCCCTCCACCCCCCCACCCCCATTTCTCTGGCTCCCCCCACCCCCTACTTACCTGGCATGGAGTCCAGGTCCTGGTCACTGTGACCCCTGTGGGGGGCATGTGGCACATGGGGGTGGGGGGGGCAGTCAATGAGGTGTGCAGGGGGGCTGTGCCCTGTGGGGGACAGGGGACCCACTCCTCCTGAGCAGCCCCCCCACCATAGCCCCCTCCACCCACATTCCCCCCTGCAAAAGCCCTTCACCCACATTCCTGGCCCTGTGGAGCAGGAGTGAGGGGAATGGGGTGGGGGGTAAGTTGTGGGTTGAGAGTCAGGGGCAAGGGCAGGGGCAGGGCACTGGCATATCAGTGCTACTCAACACTGCACATCCTGGTGAGCGAAAGGGTTAGGGGCAGCTCTGATTTTTCTGTGACAGAGAAGCCCAAAGTCAATGCCAAACTGTATAGCTAATTAGAATGTATTTTATTATGATGATGGAGGCATTGGTAGGCTTCCAATTTTCTTTACAATTGTAAATATATCAATAAAACATTGCCCAACTGATCTCATGGTCTTTTGTTTTAATTGGATTTGGGGGTATTATAAAGAGTGAATTTGGAATTTTTGTTGTTGTTGTTGAGAATTTGCAGGTTTTAAATAGGAAACACCAGAATTCCTGCTAGTGAGGCTAGTGGCAGGACCCAGGCAAAAGAGCCTGCTCAGGGCTGGCACCTGAGACCCAGCTGGAGGTGGCTGACCTCCTGGCCACTTGGGGACAGGGGGATATGCTTTGACAGTTCAAAGCAGGCCACTGCATGGGAACATCTTCCGGGCGATAGCTGCCCAGATGTCCGGGCAGGGGCACACATGGCAGTAGTGCTGCACAAAGGCAACTATGCAGCCACAGCCTACTGGCAGCTGGCCCAGAGGGGCAGGTGCCTCTACTGGCTTTGCAGTCCCCATCTGGGTCTGGCAGGCACACAGCCTTGGGGCCACATGCTGTCACAGGTGGCAGCAGGTCATAGCCAGGCATCAGCCCCCACTTCCAGACTGCTGCAGTGGGTAGAGGGTGCAGGGAACTCTCAGGGATGCTTCAGCAGTCCAGCTGGCACAAGGGGTAGTGTCCCCAGATACCAATTGGCCAGTCCCCAGAAGTTCCTGAGAGCACGTAGCCCTGAGCTACTTGCCAGGGCAGCCTTTTATATTGCTGGGTCCAGCACAGGTGCTAGCCCCAGGCTCTAGCTGCCCCTGGCTACAGATCCAGGAGGAGGCAGGCAGGGTTATTTTGCCCCAAGTGGCACAATTTGCCCCACACCAAAGTGCATGTCTGGGCACGTGCTCTGTGGCAAAAAGCCCGGGTTCAAATTTGCACAGCTTCTATTTGAGCGTCCTACTAGGCTCTAAGAGGAAAACTAGAGAAAGCCATTGAAAGATAGACAATTATTTGAAAAGGAAAAAGGAAGAAATGAGTAAAATTTTGAACAAAAAATAAATGGCACCAACAGAAATAGCAATAAAATTGGCAGACCTTTTCAAGAGTGGATGGAGACATTGTGTTTCTTTAGGTTTTGGGAGTCTTAGAAATGTTGCATCTGATTTTCATTGTTTGGGAGGTCCCCAGCACTGTGGGTCCCAAGGACTGAGTAGTTTAGGAACAAGATATCTGAATGTAATGGCAGGAAATGAGCATCCTGAAAATGTTTGCCTGTGCCTGTTAAATCTTTTTTATTTTCTCTTGTAATAACAGATCTCATGTTGTTGTCATTATTTATTGCACTTATCATAATCACCATCATCACTGTTTAACTAATGTAAATAATGCATAATTGTCCTAATTCTGATTTATGCCAAGGCTGAGTTGCACCACTGTGGCAGCAAAGAGGAGTTTTTCAATGAATCAAAGTGTAGTTTGCTTCCACTTTAAGGTCAGTTGACACTGCTGGAGTAGTGTAAAGGGGTGTCTGCATAAGTGTTAAGAAAATATTCAGGAACAGCAGTGGAGCCATACTATCAGAACACTGCACTGCTTACATTGTTATGAATTACTTGTTGGTCATGGAGTTACATGAAGTACACTAACAGTAACAAACTTTTCAACAGCTGATGAGGCGCAAGATCTACTATTTCATGTTGCCATGTAAATAAACATCTCTTTCCATAATCAAAGCACAAAGCTTGTCACCCCCCGGGGAAGTACAATTACAGGGGGAATTAAAAAGTTATCCTGCTCCCTCCAAAGTACATGCTGAAAGGAGCCTGACAATGGTCAAACCCTATAAAATGTAAGATTTCAGGAATCTGATGTGATTATGTAAATAACTTATTTTGCATCTATAATTCATAACTTACCCAGTACTAACAGGCAAAAAGGGGAAGTGAGTAAGAAAGTCATGATCGCAGCAAATGATTTTGTTGTACTGGCACGCTGAGCAATGCTGTTGTTTGGAAGAGGAAATATCAATGGATGTTGATGACAATCTTAATAGCTGATTGACTAGTTTTTGGTGGACTGAAAGGGCATGTACATATGCAGACCTACATGCTATACAGACCTTTACTTTTCTGATATTCTATGAAGAACAGCTAGATGGCTACATAACATAGCTTTGTGGATTATTTGCAATGACTTTCCTCCATGGTTAATACCTCACTTATGTATTGGTGAGCCAATGCATAAGTAGTGGTGAATAATTTTTTTTTCTAGTGGCATGTCATGGAGTATCTGTTTTTTACTAGCAGATACAGTATCAGTTCCTTACATATTTCATCATTTTGGTTGCTTCTTTGGTAGTCCCAGAAGTTTAACCGATGACTCCTGGGATCTTAAGCCAGTTTTGCCCATATTGCCCAAATCTAAGGAAACGTGTGTTTCTGAACGGCCTGTGTAATATAATAAGGGAGTCATTCTTTTTTCCCCTACACGTAAGATGTGAGAGCTAGTCATAACTGATTGCAGCAGTTGTCACAATACACAAATTCACCCTGAGATGTAGGTCATTCTGCTTTACATAAGTTTACTCATCAAGCCTGTTAGGCACTTTTACCATGATAAAATTTTCTAATAGCCAATCCCCTGCCTTTCCCAGGAATAGAGGAACATGAAAAAGGGAATTTCCCCATCGTATTTAAAGTGTTTTATTTTAGGCTTTATTAATGTAAAATTTGATATAATTGTTGTTGATGTTCTGTTATATTTGCTGATTTTTTTTTAAAAGGGAAATGTTCTGTTCATGATATACAGAGTGTTGCACGTATAAAGTCAGAAATGTAAGTCCAGGTTAAACTGGAAAAGAAGGCCATGTTATTCACAATATTGCTGTGAGTATTATAGAGCATTTTAAATCTGGATATGTATGAAATGCTAACCTGAAGTTGCATTATGTATTCAGATTACAGTCTTAAGGAAATGAAGTTGAGTATGGAAAAGGGGTCCCCTATCTTTCCAACAATTTTACTCCTGCAACATGGCATCAGTCTATCCATTTGTCCTATAAAAGAGCTACCTTCCCAGTCAGCCATGAGTGTTGCATGAGTGACATATAACTCTCTGCTCCAGCTGGGTGTCAAAGGCTCTTCCTCCATAGTGTTGCAAATATGCATGAATTTTTTGGCATGAGAATTTTCTTTGTCAAGAAATAAATCAGTTTCTCATCTCTTGAAGTAGAAAAAAGTACGCCTGCACTGATGGAAACAGGAACTTGCCCGCTGCTGTAAACAGTGCAGTAAGCCAGGTGTCTTTTTCCATTGGGTGGTTTGTTCCATTGCTAATTTTTCTGCCTCAGGGCGGTGGTTGATAGTGTTGCTTTCTTGTAAATTATTTCTACCCCTCCTAGTTTTGACAGGGAAGCCCTATTACAATGTCTCTTTTAGTCTGCTTCTTTTGTATACATATCCTGCTGCTGTCCTGACATGGGTGAATGTCTTCCCTTATTGGAGGCTTAGCAGGAGACAGTGAAAATAGCTGCCTTAAAATGGCACAAGGAGAAAAAGCCCTAAGCACTAAAGGAAAAGTGCAATTATCAGTGAAAAAATTAGATGTACTTGCACACTGCTTGTGTAAGGATTCATCCAGCTTTCCTTTATTTGCAGAATCACTTAGAGTAAAATTGAATAGGAACCAAGTCATAGGCCAGACTTTCAGAGACAGAGAAGGAACATCTATGATACTATGTTGGCTGTGCAGGATGAGGAGAAAAACTTAAATTTGTATACCCTGTTGCTCAGCTATCTAATCTTTTGTTATTCTACATTGAATATTAGAAGCAGTGGCAAACTTCAGAAGATAAAAAAAATCTAAGGATACTTGGTGTTCCTTAGGTGTTGATAGGGGGAGTAATAGTAGTTAAGTTTACATCTCTTTTACATAGCTACATTTGATTCAGTTTTAATTGGTTTTTAAATAAGTACTTCTCATTTCAATGAAATATTGCATAAACCAAATAAAATCCAGGTATTTTCATAGCTCCTTCTGATACTGTGACCCAGCCTAATCTATGAATTTGGAATAGATGATAAATGTGGTTGGGACAGTGGAAGGGAACCTAGACTGTCCCCAGACATTTCCAGATCAACACAACGTGGGAGGATCCCATTATCATTGCTGCCTTGAGATTTTCATTGCTTGGATTTCAGTTTTCTATGCAGTTTTCATAAAGGACTAAGAAGTCTACTTAATTTGAGAGAGGCCACCAAAATGGCTATTATAAAGTGGTAACTTTTAGTCCCCATCAGTCTTCAACAGGTGATCTAAATCAGCATTTCTCAACCCATGGATAGCAAGACTATATGAAAGGGTCGTGAACAAAGTTTAAAAATGGATTTGTCTTTAAAGGAGAAAAAAGTGGGAAACCTCAGCTTTTCCCTTGTGGGCTGGCAGAGTTCCAGCCTGCAAGGGGCTGCTTGGGGCTTCTTGGGGGCAGCGGTAGGTCCAGAGGAGGAGTGCTGTTTGTTCCCAGAGGTGACAAGCTTCCAGAGAAGGTACATCTTCCAGTGGTTTCTCTGGCTGTCCTTTCATGATGCTGGAGGTCTCTTTATGCAGCATCTTTCATGCTAAGATCCCTGTGTGCTGTTCTAGTAGTATGCAGGTACCTTAACAACTAGATGCAAATGTAATTTATTTCTATTTTAAGTCATTTTACCTTGTCAGAGCAGTGTAGAGGAGTCCTAGTGTTAATAAGGATTGTGTCTTTATTGCTAGAAATATCATAACATGTTTCTCCTCTACTTAAAATGGTTCAAACTCCTTTTTTAATGTGTCTTCAACTTTTCTGTCTCTTTCTTCCCATCTGATGCTTTTCATCTAATATCTTAGCCATCTTTTTAATACTTCTTTATAGAATATCTTTCTAGTCTTCTCATCCATCTGGGCCTGCTCTTTACCCTTTCTTTCTTCCTTTCTTGCCTTTTCCCTTTTTAGTTTCTGTTCTCTTGCAGGGCCTGGGAGAATAGGATACATGAGGTACTCCCAAAGCAGCCCAAATGATATCAATAGTGTAGAAGATAAAAAGTCCAACTAACCATCAGCAAAACAGTGCTGTAAAATGCTCAGATAACAAGCCTGAATAGTTAAGATGTTTCCCCCCACTGTTACTCATAGTAATCTTTGGTTTTACTAGGTGTGCAGCTTTTTCATGGGAATGTTTTTTTCCCAAGTTGATGGTATTCCTTATCAGAGGGTGATACTTATGAATATTAAATTCTGCAGTGGAGTAATCATAACTGGCTATTCATAGTTATTGTTTGAGGTTCATTATTTAATTTTAATGTTTTTGATTGGAAAAGCTGATTCTCTTTTAATTACCTTCCCAGTAATAAAGCAAAAAGTGAAAAACCCCACACTTTATGTTTTTACTTGTTCCTTTTTGAAGATGCTCCATGTGTTAAAGATATTGCATTTCTATCTGTAAGTGAGCTTTGACTTTTGGCTTGACCTTTCTGGGAAGAAATAGCAGTATAGACAGGGTGATGTAACCCTGGGAGCACTTTGGACTGCTGGGTAATATCTTAAGCATTTTCTTTGGGGACTGATGGCAATTATCTGATGCGTATTTCTCTGGCTTGAATTATTTAAAAAAAATGTTTCTTAAATGTAGAAAGGGATCAAAGAAGGTACATTGGTTTTACTGTTCTCCGATTTTTGTGCCTGTAGCTGTTGCTTTGCCTGCCCCTAGTATTTCCTGTGTAATGGGCTGGCTGGTTTCAGAGGACTGATAACCAAATACAGAACTTGTCACTTACATATTTTTAGTTCTAACCTGCTTTGTAATTGGTAGTGATTAGAGTTGGTTTCTTTCAGGTGGCTGGTGTGGAATTCATTTGGCGATCACAGTTCATGTGAAAGTGACATCACAAATCAGAATTCATGCTGATTGGCCTCCTTTTTAAAGAGGTCAGGGGTTGAATGGGTCAGGGAGGTGATCCCTTTGGAAGTGAGAAACAAGATCATAGTGTAAAATTTAAATACCAAAGGTTATAATTAAGGACCTGCCTAATTCACAGAAGCTGCCTCTGTATTTTGCAGTCTTGGCATGGCATCTGATGCCATTTTTGCGGTGTACTGCAGTGGGCCCCCATGACTGTGGCTGAGGGCCCCTGTAAGTTCCACCTCTTCCTGGAGATTGACAGATGGCCATGTGTCAATCTCCAGAAAGGGGTGGGACTTCCAGGGGCCCTGAGCCAATCAGAGGCATGGGGGAGGCAGGGCATGCTGTGCTCCGCTGCAAAAATCTCCCCGTACACCCCTTCCCCCCCCCACTTCAGGATGCCAGGGCTTCCCACCTCTGTTTTCTTGCTTTTTCATGGGGACTGGGCTTTTTCACAGGTGACCTACCAAATTTGTGGTTTCTGTGAAAATCATGTAATCATCAATTTGGTAAGTCCCTAGTTGTAGTGGACTAGACGTTGGTTTCTTGTTCCCCCAAATTTGTGGATGTCTCCTTGGTTTACCAACAGTAAGAATATGTGTTAGAAGCCCAAAAGTTCAACAAGCATACAGAATTAGTACTACAAGCATATGATGCTGTATAATTTTATTTTGAATTTGGAAACACCACTGCTCTGTGCGTTGTTTTTCAATTCATTAGTTTCCTGGAATTATTATTGTGGCATATTCCTTAAAAGAACAATAAACAACCCTGGGAAAATTGAAATGTAACATTGAGCATTGCTTTGGTGCATGGGGAGCTGAAATGTGTGTGGCTCTTTTCCTTTCACTAGAGTCTTGTAAGGATATTTTTAAGCTTACATTTTCGTGTCAAAGAATCAACGGATGTACTACATGTAGTAAAGCAATTGAAACATGTTAGACACAATGTCAGAACACATTATAGTATGAGATTAGTTTAACCGAGTCCTTGTTTTCCTGGCAGTTCTATCATACGTTAATTCTAACTGTGTGCATGGCTGTGTCGTAATCTTAAACTCTCTTGGCTGCTACAATGCAGTTGCATGAAAATTAATGTATAATGTTATACACAGTGCTGTACTTGGGAGAGTAAAAACTGTTACTGGGGAGGTATACCCCTTGTTATTGATAGTAGATTCCATATACTGACAATAGAGTAAAAGCCTTTAGGAAGTGAAGAAAGACTAGAATTCTGGGACTCATCTGGAGGTCAAACAGTTGTTTGGCAATAAAGAAATCAGGAGGTAAAACAGTTGTTTGGCAATAAAGAAATCAGTGGGAAGTTGCTGAATGGAATTTAAAGGATGCTGATTTTGAGAGCTGTGAGGGTTTTATTCTTGGAAGGCTTGTTGCAATATAAAATAATTAACTTCCGTGGTAGGTCCATAAATTAGCATTACAGTCAAGGTCATCAGGGATACAAGGGCGACTGCGGTTGCTGCCTCATTCTGTAGATTTACAATTAAGTGAAGAAGAATTGTAAGCAGGTAGCAGCAACATATCCTTTACCACTGGCCTCTTCAGTCAAGATATTGGAGTGCAGTAGCAGCATAGTGCATAGGTCCCTGAATTAAAAGATGTGAATGTAATCTAAATCATTTGGAGGCTTGCAGCATTTCTCAAACATGCCTGTGCTAGCTGCAACAGACTTCTTGTATTAAACAAAAAACCAACAACCATGGTTTACAGCAGAATTACCAGTCCTAAAAGTGTTTGTTTTTTCCTTTTTAGGATCAAGTAGAACATACTGAATCAGCAGAACTGGCTCATTGTGCAGCAGTCATCATGAACAGGCACAGGGTCATTTGTTTCTTAACACATGTATAAGAGAAAAAGGTAAGAAGCAAGTAAACATTTTGTTCTCATTTTCAAGACTTGGGTCAAGGGGGATGCATCTTGAAATGCATAAACCCTGCATGTTTATATTTGTTGTGTCTACTAGATTCAGTAATTTGTCTTTTTGTTTTCCTTTCTTTTCTATTGGGATTAACAGTTTTATTCTAAATAAGAACGTAGGTTTTTTGGCAGCTCAAAATCTCTTGTTCACATTGTGCTGAAGGCAGATCTCATCACTTACACATCTCTGTTTCTGAGCTCTCTCAAGAAGCTCTTCATTTTAGTAGCAGTGCTTGACGACTCCTTCCTCCTGGGTGCAAATAATATAAAGGTCACTACTGTGTGTGCTGGAACTGAATGTCATCTTGACCAGCACTGCTAGGGATTGGAGCATGTCCTTAGGAGCATTGGATCCAACAAATTACTTACTAGAGTTGATGTGCAGTTGCCTTTAATCATACTGTCAAACAGTGACAGTTCTGGGAATCTGAAGCATGGGATGAGAAAATAATTTTTTAATAGGATCACAGCTATTGTTGTTTTCACCTCTGGAATCTCATTTATATTTGTGTTGGTGGCCATAGCAAATCATTCTAGTATTGTCTGGTCATGTTTGCAGAAATCTACATGTTCACAATTATTTGCTGAATAGGAGTAGTCTAAGCACAGGTCAGAGAGTCAGAAAGCCCTGAGTTCTCATTTAGGTCCAGGCTGTGCTTCTGGACTTTGGACAAGGCATGTAACTGCTTTGCCTTACTTTTCCCACATAGATAACATATCTGTGCCTTCTTTATACAGGTATAACAAGGGTGTAGACTCTAGATATATGAACAAATTGAATTGAGTTAAAGAATCCTGAGTTGACAGAACCACAGGACAACTGAAGAACAGTAACACTGGGCACTGACAGACTTGCAGCTCCCCACTGTAACTCATGGCACTTCAAAGGAAGCACCATGAGTTACAATGATTCTTTCCCCTCCTCCCCCACCCCGACCTACAGATCCAACAGGCATTCTTTGTTGGGTCCAAGGGGTTGGGGGAATGAGCTCCAGCTTGGAGCTGGCTGCATGTCTGCAGCCTTTCTCCCCTAGCCCTGCCCCCCATCCTCCCAGTTCCGGTATTGTCTTCCAGATGAGAGGGGGGAGAAAGGAGGGGAAGGAACTTGGTCTGGGGTTTGTCCAGCCTTTGCCAGAGGGAAGAGTAGGTGGATTGGAGCCCCCCGGGGGGTACTCCATCCACCCACCCCTCCCTCTGGCAAAGGCTGGACAAACCCCAGACCAAGCTGCCCTTCTTCCCCCCTCTCATCCTGAAGACAGCACTGGGGGTGGGGCTGGATTGCATCAGCCCAGCCTTGCTTCCCAGGCAGGGACTGACAAGTTAATGAAGCCGTTCTGCTTTGGAGCACCTTTATCTGAACCCTCATGTAATGAGGGTTAATTTGTTGTGTGATCAGGCACTTTTAATGCACTCTGCAGCTGTGCAGTTTTGCCAAGACACAGCGGTAGAGCACTTTTAGGGGTTTGATCATGTGACAAAACATCACTTCTGTCAGCGCCCTAAGTAAAAACTGACCAAAGCAGTTTAACTCTATTTTGTTGAGGACTAAGTTTTCTTGAGTTAGCTTTTATTTGGCACTAGTCCATTGCTCAGTAGTAACTGTCTATGTGTTTGCTACTACTCCATGTTAAATTCTATGTCCTTTTTAACTCATTTATTCATTTACCCATACCTTAAGGCTGGGGTGGGCAATTATTTTGACTGGCAGGCCAGTTAAAGAGTTTTGATGAACTGTTGAGGGTCATGCACACACAATCTTTCATAAGATATAATTTTATCTATAAATTGATTAAACCTCCTCCCACAAATCATTTACTAAAAATCAGACATCTACTCTAACATATCTTAATTTTATTTAAAAAAAAATAATTTCTGTCCTGATTTATGTTTTTTTGAGTAATGTATATGGAAGCGATTGCATAATGGCTAAAAATAAAGTCTTACTTTTGTATATTGTGTGTGGGGGAGGTGGTGAAGGGGGTATGTGGGGTGGTATGTGCATGTGTGTGAAGGATTGCCCGCGTGCTAGGTCCCAGGAGCCAGCCGTGGGTGGGGGACAGGAGGGAAGTGGGGCAGGGGTGCATGCAGCAGAGCTTGCCCAGGTGGTGCAGTGCAGGTTTGGTCCACCTCCCTATCTGGCCTGTGGCTGCCTCTGCAGCACTCTGCATGGGGCCGAGTCGTGCCCATTCCTGCCTAGGTCAGCATGTGGCATTCTCCTGCCAGCATCTGCCTTGCACTTGCCGATGGTCCCAGTCCTGGCTCAGGCTGAAGACATGGCGGCTGCTGCTTCTTCTGCAGGTGCCTGGGTACTGCTCAGTTCCCCCTGATTCCAGCAGCAGCTCCTCCTCCTCTTACCCCTGGTGTGCCACTTTGGGCAGCAGGTACTGTGGGGAAGTGGCAAAAGCTGCTGGGATGTGGGCCAGGCATCATGCCCAGCCAAGTGAGGGGGAAGCTGCAGCCAACTGACTCCTGCCCCAGTGCATGGGCATCCAGCTCCTGGCTGCCTTCCACTCATGTGGCCTGCCTACAGGTGGTTGCTTATTGCGCCAGGTGAGTGAAGATCCTGGAGGCAGGGCGGGCTGAGCAGTACCACGGGATGGGTGCTGACAGAAGTGTGGCACAGACTGCCCTAGGCAGGAGCAGGGGGGCCTTCATAGAATCATAGAAGTCGGGTCGGAAGGGACCTTGTAGATATTCAAGTCCGACCCCTGCCTGGGCAGGAGGAAAACTGGGCTCAAATGACCCCAGCCAGGTAGGCATCGAGCTGCTTCTTAAAAACTCCCGGGGTAGGAGCCAGCACCACTTCCCTTGGAAGTTGGTTCCAGATCCTAGCCGCCCTGACTGTGAAGTAGTTCTTACGGATGTCTAATCTAAACCTACTCTCCAACAACTTGTGGCCGTTATTCCTTGTTATCCCAGGAGGTGCTAGGGGAAACAAGGTCTCCCCCAAACCCTTCTGGTCCCCCCTAGTGAGTTTATAGATGGTCACCAGGTCCCCCCTGAGCCTTCTCTTGTGAAGGCTGAACAGGTTCAGGTCCTGTAGCCTCTCATTGTAGGGTCTGCCCTGCTGTCCCCAGATCAGGCGGGTGGCCCTCCTCTGGACCCTCTCAATGTTGTCCACATCTCTCTTGAAGTGGGGTGCCCAGAACTGGACACAGTACTCCAGCTGTGGCCTGACCAGTGTCGTGTAGAGGGGGAGGATCATCTCCTTGGCCCTACTTGAGATGCACCTGTGGATGCACGATAAGGTCCGGTTAGCCCTGCCGACCGTGACCTTGCATTGTCGGTCCACGTTCATCTTGGAGTCAATAACGACTCCAAGATCCCTTTCTGCCTCCGTGCTCTCAAGAAGGGAGTTTCCCAGCTTATAAGTGTGCTGCTGGTTACTACTGCCCAAGTGCAGCACCCTGCACTTGTCCGTATTGAAACACATCCTGTTTTTGTTAGCCCACCCCTGCAGCCTATCCAGGTCTTTCTGAAGAACTTTCCCTCCCTACTAGTGTGCCCACCTCACCCCAAACTTTGGTATCATCAGCAAATTTAAACAGGTTGCTTTTCACCCTGTTGTCCAAATCGCTGATAAAGAAATTGAACAGTGTGGGCCCAAGGACCGAGCCCTGGGGGACTCCGCTGCCCACTTCCCCCCAGGTCGAATATGACCCATCCACCACCACCCTCTGCGTATGACCCTTCAGCCAATTAGCAATCCATCTGACTGTGTAGGCATCAATGCCACACTTGCCTAGTTTTTTAATGAGGATGGGGTGGTCGACAGTGTCAAAGGACTTGCTGAAGTCCAGAAAGACTACATCCACGGCAACACCTGCATCCAATGCTTTTGTGACCTGATTGTAAAAGGCAATCAGGTTGGTCTGACATGACCTGCCCCTAATGAAACTGTGCTGGTTGCCCTTGAGCATCATCCCTAATGCCGGACCATCACAGATGTGCTCCTTGATGATCTTCTCCAAGAGTTTCCCCAGCATTGAGGTAAGACTGACAGGCCTATAGTTGCCCGGGTCCTCCCTCCTCCCTTTCTTAAAGATGGAGACCACATTGGCTATCTTCCAATCATCTGGCACCTGGTCTGAGCACTACGAGTGCTCGTAAAGCTGTGCCAAGGGCCCTGCAATAACCTCTGCTAGCTCCCTCAACAATGGATGATAACTTTGTCACTTGTGACTCTGGGTGAATTTTGCGTGGCAAAGTGGAATAAAAATTTGTTCAAGTGGTACTTTAAAATACTTTTGTTAAAATTTTGTTTAACTTAAATTTTTAGGCCACTAATTTAATAAATATTTTTAAAAGGATAATGCGTTTTCTACAGAAGCCAAATTTTCAAAAGCACTGTTAGTTATGGCAGTGAGGTTGTTGCATAGCTTTTGAAATAAATTGTTTTGAATTACAATTAAATACCAAAGACAGTTTAACTTTACTGCAATGTAGTTCTGTAATAAAGGATCAGCATGCCAAAGGTCATATTGAAGGCTATGGTTCATTCTCAAATTGTTGCACCTGACTTTACAATGTGTATGTTATTGAGTGCTGAATGTTGCTTTTAAAGGCAGTGTATAGTCATGGGGTAACCTGGATCTGAATTTTCTTAATTTTTTGGACTGTTAAATAGGACAGTTGGTGTTACAGTACTTTGGCATAGCCTGTCTGTTAGTTGCAGTCGTTGTTTGTGGTCCTTTCAGCATTTTTCCTTCCATGACTATTTTTATATGGGTCATATCCTTTGCTATGAAAAGGTGTTAATGTGAATATTAAGATGAACCCACCCTTTTGTAAGTACCATGTGGACTAACCCTTGAAAGCATTGAGGCTGCCAGTCCAAAAAGTGAAAAATTCTTGGAGGCAGTGGGCAGAATGTACCAGGCAGAGGATCTTGGGTTTTAGAACTCCGTATCACAAGAGACTAGGATGCACATGAATCTTGCTACTTTGTCGGGAATGAGAAAAACCCCCAACTCTTGTGTCTCTTGGCACAGGGCATCACCTACTTAGAAGCTGCAGAATAGCACAGCACTGGTTTCCTGGAAGGCAACCATCAAGGGTAACCTGTTCAGACCCACAGCTAACTTTAGGGAGGTCTGACAATCAGTTTTTTTGGTCCTCTTTCTGACTACTGATAAAAGTTTGTCTTCAGTATGTAGTACCTTCACGCTGTGGTGACTGATATATTATTTTATATACATTATGCTAAAGCAGTTGTGAGTTTGTGGTGCAAATAACTTATTTTATAAGTACTTGGAAGTGTTCATTGTTTTGCTGCATTTTGGGGACAAAATGTATAATTCTTCATAGTATTTGGTTTTAAGAGACTGGCAGATTAGCCTCTATCTGAAGAAGGATTTATATCTGAAACCACATAAAAAGGATTTGGGGGATCATATCCCAATGAGTGACATGCACAGTAATGGATATTGGTGATCACTTCAGTCTTCCAGACTGGCCAAATGGAACAAACATAAGTTCATAAGTTTTAAAGGAGAGTGGCGGGGCGGGAGGAGGAGAACACACTGGGGAGAGAGAGAGAACACCTTGTGTAGATGCCAAGCAGTCCATGTCATTATATGTACATTTGGCAAATTGATCAGTAAACACAGACTTTGTAAATTATACCTGTAACATGTCCCAGCGTAGTGGATGGGCTTTGGAAGTTGTCTAATTGATGCAGTGGATTATTTCGTTAGCTTTCCCTGTCCAAGACAGAATTTACAATAAGTGATTTGAGGGTCCCAGCCTGCATCGCAGAATCATCACTTGAAACAGTCTTCTTCAGTCGTGGTAAATTTGAGTTTGGAACACCAAGTGCTACTGATCAGTATTTGTGGTACATCTGGTAGGATCTTCCACAAAGCTTTTAGCCAGCAGTTTGCCTAGCTGTTCTCTTTGCACTCCCTATAACTTTCATAAGTATCTCAGTTTAAACTCAGTTTTCAACCCAGACCATTTCAAAAGGAAGAAAGAAGGAAAACAAAAATAAATTTAAGGTTGTTTATTAAAACTGCAGCAACAGGTGGTTCAGAAATTGGTAGGCACCAATACTGATAAACACTGAATTCAGGATGCGAAAATAGGGTTTCTTCTTTCTTTTCTTTTCTTTTTAACCATCTTGTATTTTGATATAGTGGACTAAGCTGTGCAGTTTTGGGGGTCTGCTTTGGAGCTGGAGTCATCTTTTCAGTGGCTTGGGCCATATACAGACATTCAGTTTCTTCTCGGAGAGTCAGTACTCTCCAAGGAGAAACCACAAGTGTACAGATGTTAAGGATTTTTATCCCAGATCAAAAATGGCCTCTCCAGGAGAAAAATAAGATGGGAACAACCAGGGATTCTTTTGGGAGAGCAAATGTCTGTACAACTTACCCTTCTGAGAGAAGAGAAGCCACAGCACAGTCCTCCAGCACTCAGGGTGATTTGATCCTCCTCCCACCAGGAGACGGTGTGTTGCTCAGGCTGGTCTCTGCTGTGCTAGCTAAGCAGAGAGCAGAATACACCCCCTCATAGTTCCACCTTATGCTTTGTGGGGATACTCAGGTTGACCCTGCGCAGACTGACTCAGTCAGTGCTGCCCTGTGCATTGCTGCTGTTCTGTCTCCAGGTGGACTGAGGGAGCCTACAGAGCATGCTGAGTTGTGTGCATGGGAGCTCCCTACCTGTGCAGCATCAGCACTGCAAGCTCTTTGCTCTTCAGGGCCTCAGCATTTGAATGTCTGTTTAGGCATCTCTGGTAAAGTTTTTCTAACAAGGGAACAAACCCAGGAGAATTCTCCCAGGTCATTTCAATGTGTATATGCACCTGCAGTAAATTACAAACTGTCTCCTTCCTCTGTGCCATAGCCCATTGTATGTAGTTTCTTTAGTTCTGGTTTATTATTCTTTTTCAGTAACAAATAAAGTACATTAAGCTTGAACCACTGAAGATGTTTTGAATAAAACATTTAACTGTGACTCTTTTTAAAGTGCAGATTGATAGAAGACAATCCTTTTCAATTTATGTAATTACACTAATATGCAGTTTGTTAATGCACTTGATTGTTTAGGTTGCAGCAGCAGTTCCAAATATCAATTTGATGTATATGAAGGAAGAGGTAATAGGCTAAACAAAGATCTTTAGTAGAAATATTTTACTGAAGGAGAAAATAAAAGTTGTGTAATGATTGAGTCATATGACTTGCTTTGATTTGAATAGATACATGGGACTGAATACATGGCAGTTAACCCACTGCCCTGATCCACTTTGTTTAGTAGGAGCTTGGATATTGTAATTTGCTAAATGAAACAATAAGGTGAATAGTGAAGAGCCCCCTGCCTTATATGCTTTTCCTGTTGCCTCTGCTGTCTACCAAGATAGTCTCATCTGTCAAGCCCTTATTCCCACAAACATTGACTACGTGTGTTAGCAGCCTCATTGGAGAGACTGTTTTACATGATTAAGGATATACAGGATTGGGCAAAGAACATTTTTTGGAAGACAAGCAGGGTAAAATATAATTGGAGTCTTCTCTTCTCAGACTTGTTTCATCCTTAGTTTTCTAAAATCCAAGTTGTGCAGGCACTCATGTGCCTCTCCCTAGATATATAAATATTTATAAAGGCGTGAGTCTTTATTGCGATGGAGCACTGTGTGGAACTAATATGATTAACAGTCAAGAGGTGTTCCAGATCTGTGGACAAACCTCTTAAATGCTAGGCTATCCTTTAGAATAGGAGGCAGCAGCAAGGAACAAAGGCTTGTTTTGTTGTTATATGTAAAGTGTGTTTTAGCAGAAGGCTAAAGATTTTATAAAAATAAAATGCTAGACTCCAGGGACCACATCTGTCAGTTCACTGTGGCATGTTGTACTAGAGCCATTTGAGTTTTCACTTCCATCTTTAATCATTGGCCATACAGAGGTGAAATATTTGATCCCAGGCAGGCTGAGATGCACTGGGGAGGGTATACTGAGCTAAGAACAGTGTTGCCTTCCATTTGCAGTATGAACACTCAACTTCTTTTGTCAGGAAAAGGGCATTGAGGTTGTGGTTCCGCTGCTTTGTTTTTTTGAAGAGAGAGTTATTTGTTAAATAATATTATGTGATCATGTTAGACTTAAGGATTTCCAACAGACTTCTTTTGGTAAATAGCTACTCTGGGTAGGCAGCAAGAGCTCATTTAAAGGACAACTAAGTCACTAGTCACAGGTTGAAAAACAGTGCATTTCATTATGACTTAAGTGGAATGATTTTAAAATTGCATTGTGATGGTCTCTTCTAATGCTCTTTGCGTACTTTGTGTGATTCTGCTTGGACTGTGAAATTCAGAAAAGTCCACTGAAGTTTTGATTAGGTGGGTTCTGATGTTCTTAATATTTAGGCTTCAAACTTGGTGTAATATGTATTTATTTGCAAACTAGTCCCTTTATTGTGATTTTTTTTTCAAAGGAGGCATTAAAAATTCCATCGGTATAGGGCAATTTTAAATTGCCATTTGCTCATTTAAACACTTTAGATTATACAGACAACTTTTTGAAGTATATCTTTTAAATATAAATTGAATTGTGCTGTGTAAGACCAGCAAGATAGTGAGTGTAAAGTATTAAGAGTGGTTTGTGTTGGCTTGTTCTCTTATTGATGAACAGGCAGTTCCATAAATTCTCTGAAGACTTTAAAACTTATATTACATATTGTTTTGTCTTTTTTTGTAAAGCCCTTGTTATTTGAGAGAGAGGCATGAAAATCAATAAAAATAGTACCATTTGCAATAAAGTTTTATTGTTGCTTTTTGTGTTTTTGTTTTTCTTTTTTGATCTTGTTTTTGGCTGAAATGACATCTAGGAACAAGCTAATAGATCATGTGATGGACAAAATTTGGTCGTGATTAAGTAGAAAAATTTGGTTGAAACCCTATGTGAATATATTTTAATACACTCTAAAACTCTTGTTTTAAGGTTTTTGAAAATCAGCCCTAAACAGTCTCATGCTGATGAGATTTCAGCATGGAGTAATTGGATTTGAATGCTTCTAAGCCACATAAAATATGTTTTCAGAGACCATCTATGTAATGTTTCTCCTCACCCCACTAGCTAATAGGTCAGTGATTATTAACATCTTTAGGAAAAATACATAAATCAATGTCTACAGTCCATTGCATCTGAGCAAGCCTACAACAGAAGTATTTGTGCACCCAAGAACTCTTTCTTCTATTGTTAGATATCAGGAAAAAATAGAAAGTGGTGGTTTTAAGGAGGTTTGTTGTTCACGCTGTTGCTGAGAAAAAGGATTCCTAGCTTAGTGGGAACAACCTTTTTGGGAGGTGTGCCACGCATTAGCCCTACATCCTTCTTGAGTGTCACTTTGCTCCCTTTCCTCTACCCAATTGGCTGCTCTGCTTTTTGCTTCCTACCCTCTGCCACTGTGCTGCCTGTCCCCTCCCCAGTCTGCTGAATGCCACACAGAGGCTGTCTGTGCCACAGGTTGGCCACCTGTGTCCTAGCAGATGCTTGTCAAAGGGCCCTGGTTCACAAGTGCTTACATACATTTTGGATTGGAAGCTTGTTGACTTCAGTGGGGCTTGGCATCAGAGTAATTATTCTCCCATGGTTATCTGCAGGATTGCGCCCAATCCAGCATAGTCTCAATTAAATGCAAACAGTCCAGATGTGAAATGTATAATACTTTGGATAGAATAATAGTCTGGATAATTGAGTTAATTTTTGTCAGTGATTTGTAGAGTGTTTCATACAAGATGTGAATTGTTGAGGAGGAATATGGATTAAGAAAGGCGAGTGTTTTGACACATTTAGTAAAGGCATCTGTTTTGAATGTTCGCTGGGTGCTCTGGATAAAGGTATTGAAATTAGAGGGAAGAAAAGGTGCAAAGGAACCTCTGTAGCTTTTTGCTGGCTGTTTTGTTTGAACTAGTTCAACTGTTCCTTCTTAACCTCCAAGAACCAATTTAGAAATCTTCAGTTTAAGAATCTATGCAGTCTGTTGCAATCACTTGTTTCATTGGAAACTGTTATGAAAGGTTTCAAGTACATGGACTTAGTGGGTGTGCTAGGCAGCCTAATAATGCGCTGATTTATAGGGAGCTTCCATAGGGATCCAAGATTACAAGCTGTTGGAAGTCAAAACCTGGCTTCTGAGCAAATCTCTAAATCTGCACAACAAGACTTTAGCTGCTGCAAGGAAGCCTGTGTAATATGGAGTGAAAACTGCTGAGCTTTTCTCAGGCTTCTGAGAGTGAACCATTTCTTAAAGTTATTTTTCTTCCATTGCTCCACATAACTTCTTATTTGTCTAAGTATCGTAAATGAAGTAGTCTCGCACCTGTTCACCTCTTACATTGGGTGATCTTAAATCTGGAGCCAGGGAGAGTGCAGTACACCAGGGCAGATTTGGGAGGTTCTAAATCATGGTTGTAGTCTCTGGATTTCCTGGCAAAACCCATTAGCTTTCTGATGGATTGGTTTTGTGGGCTCGTGCCTGGTAGAGTTCATAACTTGCTATTGAACTGATTTTTTCTTTAAGCTGATTTGTTTTGTATCTGTCCTTAAAGTGTAGAATAAGCCATTTTGGTTGTATTATATATTGACATATTTATAATTGAGGTCACGCTGAGGTATAAGCACCAGGAATCAAAGCCAAGTTTGAGTTTATAAACTGTAATTCTGCATTTACTGACATTTAAATGTTTGATTTCTTGCCCTTACCATGTTGTAATAACTCTGTCCTGCTAGCTAGGCTAAGTACAGACAGTCAAAAAGCCTGAGGCTGAATCGATTCAGTCTTTGCAGATTAGTCTAAACTGCAGAGATTAAACTGAGAAACAACTGGACAGACATTTACCTTTGATTCAGGAAATGCAGCCACATGCCTGCAGTGGCTCAGGCTAGAAGGTGGGGTGGGAGTGCTGGAGCACGGCTCTCTGGCACATAGCCAGCATGGGCTGTGTGTTCACTTCTTCTTTCTCGTGCCCCCCAACGTCTCTGTGATTTGCAGTCCAGAATCAGAGCAGCAGGACTCTGCAGGGTTGCCCCATCATGTCCTTTTCCTGCTTCCAGGTGCCTCTGGGATTTGTCATCCACATTTGCAGCCAGCAGTAAGTTTTTAGCAGGGCAGGGCATCTCTGTACTCAGGGGAAGGGAAGTTTAACCCCGCTCCCTGGCCCTAGACCCCAGCCAGGGTTTGCCTTGGTGGGTGGGTGGGCTAGTCCCTGCCTCCTTGCCCCCAGATCTTCTCTGCTGGAGCAGACAACACAGCCCAGCCCAGGGCTGGAAAGCATGCTGGGATGATGGGGGACTGTGATTTAACTTGAACCAGGAAGAGGTCTGGGACAGAAGTTTCATAAACCAGTTTGACCCAAATCAGTTAAGTCTGGTACTAGTGTCAGTCATTTTGAAACTGGTTTATGTTCGCTGAACTTCTGTTCTCTTACAGGTTTCAACCAGTTTCTGATGACTTAAACTGGTTTATATGTAACTTCTGTCCCTAGCCCCTATGTGTTCTTTAAACAACTGTCATCCACATTAAAGACAATGCTGTGTTGAATGTCATTCTAGTTAATCTTAAAAAAAAATTATCTTAATCAATAGGTTTCTAAGAGATATGTTTACTCAAATAGACACATTGGAGGGAAAGGGTTAAAGTGAAATGCAGCTTTAGATTGTAACATTGCTATAATTGTTCCCTGCCTCAGCTGATATTGTATTGTGGGGTGGGTCCTAAACCCCCCATTCGGCTGTTATTAAAAGAGCGGAGGTAATTATCAGACTATTTCCTATTTCAAAATGACACTCCCCAATGTCCCCCTTTTCACACAGGTATTGAAACAAATTCTGGGGAGCATAAAGGCCCCTTTCCTCCCATTCTGCTTCAGTTGATATTCAGATAATAGATTAAATGCTCTGTGTACATTGGGCATCCTATGGTGCACATTTTAATGGTGAAAGTGACTAGATTAGGATTTAATGTTTTAGAACTAGATCAGTATGTCTCACTGCTGGCATAATTTGTTAGCAAACGATCATATTCCTAGTGTTGCCATGGCTGAAGTGTTACTTGACTGGATATGTGAGGCTTATAGAAAAATGACTTTTCTATTCTTACCTTTTTCCTTATTACTTACCTTTCTACCCTGGGACTGTTCTCTTTTTAATGGGGGGAGGGGGAGTTATCTTAATAGGCTTTTTCTGGGTGTCCCAGTGCCTTCCTCTGAGGGAAGCAATGGCTAGTAAATCAGGAACAATTCAAATTCAGATCATACCCAGCGCTTGTTTCAAAGTACTTGACAAACATTCATTCTTAAAGCACCTCTGGAATAAAAGATTGTTGAGTTGGTGCATATGTCCCTATTGTGCATATAGGAAAACAAGCACAGACAGAAGAAAATTTCTTGTCCAAAGCCCATCACGAAACCTTAAACCCAGATCTTCCCAGTGTCAGTTGAGTGTGTAGTTCACTAGATTACGTTGCTTTGTCATTTTTTTTATAACCAAATGGAGGCATATTATTGAAAGCTACTGTGATGGTCTTAGGGGTCTGTCAGAAAGCACCGTAGATATGCACCTTTAGAGACAAACTAAATAAGTCGGAGCACAAGCTTTTGGGAACTCATTTGCTTCTTCAGATTAGGAGTCAGACCATTGATGAAGCAAATAAGAAGCTTCTATTAGCACCATCCTTGGATCTCTGAAACTTTTAACAGGCTAA
The DNA here is from genome assembly GCF_030867095.1 of Alligator mississippiensis. Taxonomy (NCBI): domain Eukaryota; kingdom Metazoa; phylum Chordata; order Crocodylia; family Alligatoridae; genus Alligator; species Alligator mississippiensis. The sequence continues at coordinate 8,934,747 of NC_081828.1, forward strand.
ATATTGAGCTTATCAGCTTTAATTGTTCCATGTAAATGCAGATGCGGTATTATCCACTTTTTAAAATTGGCAACCGTTGAGACAGGTCCTTGAAACACCGCCTTTCATTTTGGTGAAGAGCCATGCTGACAAAAGCATGTGACTACAGCATGACACTTAATCAGAGGACTGAAAAGACTCTTTGCTTTTTCAGTTAAGGTAGAAATGATGCCAGGAACTACAAATTGAAGATTCCTCCTCTTATGGGATTCATGAAAAAGGGATCTGATTATTATTTTTTATTTAATTAAAATAAAAGTTTGAGGTGGAAAAAGTGAGTTTCCCACTTAAGTATTGCAAGGACCAACCTTACGCTAGCAGGACCAGACCATTGTACATGTTTTAATTTCCAGTATGTCGTCTTTGACCTCCTCAGGACAGTTGGGAATGTTCTAAGTCACAGAAATCAGGCTTAAATATTTCTGTCCTGCACTCCTCTCATGTCTTACTGCCACTTCCCAAAGAAAAGTCTCTCTTAAGCTGAGGAAGTCCTTGTATTTCTGCAGCTTTGAAAGACACTCAATTGAACGAAAAATGCTCTGACTAAGCAGAGAGAGTCTTGCATATAATGTGTTGTGTGGTATCGAGTGAAGCATACTTAGAAATGACTTAGATTTGCTGACTCTCCTTGTTCGGTATTCTTTCTGTTCTGGTGAAGATATTTTCAGCTTCACTGACAGCCAACATATGAAAATGAACCTACATTCCTCAGATGTTAACAACATTGTTGCTGTAGCCACCTGGCCCTCATCAACCAATTTGCTGTTAAAATTGTTCCTGTTGGCATGTTGGTTTTATTTTTTTTTGTGTTTATTTTAAATGTTCTCTTAAGTAGCTGATTATCTTTTTAACAATTAATTGTCACATATAAAACATGTACATTTCAACAAATTACAGAATTTGTAAACTGAAGGCTGCTCTTTTTAAAGAAAAAAAAAAATCCTAACTGAGCCTTTAATTTGGAAGCCTTTAATTTGGATTAAGCTAGTTGCAGAGCAGAAGGAATTCTAATTACTGGAAAATGCCCTGGATTTGTGAATGCAGTATGTTTAGATTTGGAATAGATTTATAAGGGAAGTATTTTCTGTTGAATCGGGAAATACATATTGAAATGTTGCTCTATTGACAGGTTCAGGCAAGGAACTGGGAGGCATTTCCTGACAAATGGAGAACTATTTCCAAGCAGAGGCATATAACCTTGATAAGGTTTTAGATGAATTTGAACAGAATGAAGGTGAGTGATTTATTTGAAAAATAATGTAAATGCTCATGCTTTATATCAGGGGAAGAAGCCTCACCTTGTTTTTCATGAGCTGCAGACTGATCTTATAACTTGCAACGTTCTCTGTGAATTTTACATAGCTTGCTTGTCAGAGGACATTGTCCATTCATCGCATCTATCCCATATTACTGCCAGTATTATATATCTTGTATTGCTCCTAGCTGTTCACTGTCAGAAAGAACTTTGAATGGGCGTATTGTCAGACTTGCCGAGTTTGTTAATGTTTCTTACAAAGCCTAATGGGATCAAAGTTTTTACACACTTTATTTTTAACAATTCAGTCAAAAGAGTTGTATTCAAACATTCTTCTGCACTATTAGGAGACCTGAGTGCAGTGACCTTGTTGCCAGAGCACAAACTTCACAAAGTGAAGCTTGTTACAGTAGAAAGCTGACCAGCCTCACTAATTGGGGTGACCCCTGTTCAGTTACAAAAACATGCAATTAATCAGGAAACTTCCAAAGTGTGCCTGAAAATACAGTATAATAGGAGACACTGTGTTTTAAAGTATTTGCTTACAAGGTACCTGGATGTTGAACTTTTAATTCTGTATGGATTGGTGGGGGGTTAACACAGGTTTTTTTGCTTTTTGATTCCTGTGACAGCATGCAGGAACATGCAGTTGATTGAACACAGTTAAGTGGACTGTGATTGTTCATTGTTTTACTGTATATTCAAAGTATCAAGTCTATGCTTGATTTAGTTTCCTCCATTTGCTCTGGTGGATGCCAAATATTTTGTAGTTGTGTTGGGCCATCTCCCCCTTTCTTCCTACCTGAAGTGTCAGTCTGTAAGTTAGCTTTGCCTGTCCTAGCTAAAATGCTCTTCTGTTCCAGGATCTCAGTGCAGTTACCACAATAGCTATTGACTAAGCATGCTTGTGTATTGCAAGAAGTGTTTTGCTGCTGTACTGATATTCAAACATCTGTGTATTTGTGTTTTGGGAGTAGTTTCATTTACATATAATGGTTACTGGAACCGTGGGTAGAAACTCTCTTATAGAGCTGAGAGCTGCATTGCTATGCTGGGTGTATAACGTATTCATATTTAAACCATTACTTTTTCAGATGATGCTGTTTCACCTACATTATTGGGTGCAAAGTGGAATCAGATTTTAGAGCCCCCGTCTCATCGTCTCTCATTTAATCCAGCTCTGACCAACACAAATGACGCTACAATTCCTAACGAGTGTCAGCAAAGATTAAAATCTTTTTCCCTGGCTCATTCAGCCACCACATCAACAGGAGCAGGGGACAGCTGTGCTAATGGAAAAGATCTTAGCATAAACTCAGAGACCCCAACCATGTGGATTGATGACCAGGCAACAGCAGATGATCAGTTAATTAAGAGAAATAGTAATTGGGATGATCAGTGTAATACTTTGGAAACAGGAGAAAACAAATGTGGAAATATAGCCTGCTTGCCAGAAGAAAAAAACGTTCTAGTGGTGGCAGTCATGCATACCTGTGACAAAAGGACACTACAAAGTGATGATTTGTTGGATTGTAAAAATTACAACAGTCAGTCTCTAATGGACACTATTAGCTTTACACTGGATAATGAAAACCGTCAGAGTGATCAGTTTACTGTTACGGTAAATGGATCTACTGAAAAAGATACAGATACAGAGAAACAAGGAGTACAGTTAGATCAGCTGTACACTGAGGATGACTCTGTTAAACATTTGGTTAGTGCTTCCTCTGAAAGCTTGTCTGTTGCTTGCTCCACCTCTCAATTAAAGGATGATTTTAATAAGAGTAGAGACCCTCTGTTCTCAGAGTCAATAGTTGCAGGGACAAATGTTGTGACCTTGTTGCAGAGGCCTGTGGATGGTACCATTAAAGCTCAAGAATGTTGTGCATCAGTTGAAGATTTTACTAACAAAGGCATTACTCAGAGAACAGATCTGGAAGCTAAAAACTCTTCTCCTGGTTCAAGTAATGGAAGCTGCATTGTAGAAGATGCTATAAAGGAACAAGCAGCTGAACAGTTTCAATCTAGGCTACCTGGGCTCTCTGAGACTTGTCAGCCTAATGTGTCTGAAAGTGGCAATTACAGTGAACACTTTACAGAATGTTTTGCCTCTGAGGATGTTAGTGCTGTTGAAAGTGAAGTCAGTGAATGTGAAAAAATTCTCAGCACGACTGAATTGCTGAGCGTGGCAGAGTGTTTCCCTGAATCTCAGGAGATGACTAATTGGGAATTGACTAAAGTGAATGAGATGAATAATAAGCAAACTCTTGGAGAGAATGAAAGACTGTTGCAGATGAAACAGCCTGAGGAGGCTTGTAGTAGTAGTAGAGAAGGCGGAGATGGGATGATGGAGGCAGGCATGGACTTAAAGGGGACTTGTATAGATGATCTTGAAGGGTCCAGTCTCTCTGATGTTATGGGTACATCAGCAGCGAGCTCTCTGTCTAATGGTTGTGATTCCTATGGAATGCAGAACCCGATTGTTGCTCATATTCCAAAGACTTTACCCTCCAAGGAAGACTCAGTGACAGAGGAAAAGGAGATAGAGGAAAGCAAGTCAGAATGTTACACTAATGTTTATGAACAGAGAGGAAATGAGGTCACGGAAGGGAGTGGTGTCATTTTAAACAGCACTGATGACCAAATGAAGAAAAATTACTTGCATAATCTCTGCAGTCAGGTACCATCTGTGCAAGGGCAGACATCACCAAAAACAGTAACTAATCTGCAGCCTATCAGTGTTCCTTTTGGTGGTGCAAGACCCAAACAACCTACAAATCTTAAATTGCAAATTCCAAAGCCATTATCGGACCATTTACAGAATGACCTTGTTCCCCCAAACTGTGGAGGTAATATTAAAAATAAAAATGTCTTTGGTAAGGCAAAATTAGGGGAAACCTTGGCAGCAGATATGTTTCCTGGTGAGACATCGTTAAATACCTCTATTGCTGATACCAACGGGGAACATTTAGAAGAGTATGAGTCTGGGGTCTCTAGTAGTCCGTGCCTTGCAGTAGCCCCAGATAGTCCAGATAATGATCTCAGAGCTGGTCAGTTTGGAGCTCCCACCAGAAAGCCATTTACTACTTTAGGTGAGGTGGCTCCAGTTTGGGTTCCAGATTCTCAAGCGCCAAACTGCATGAAATGTGAGGCCAGATTTACATTCACCAAAAGGAGGCATCATTGCAGAGCTTGTGGGAAGGTAAGTTCATATTCAGTGACACAGCCCTAGGCTCCCTTATTTGTGGTGCTGGGAAAAGTCAGATCAGAGGAGTAGGCAAGCCACTGGCTATAGTTGCCTCTGACATCTCTTTGTAAAGCAAAATCCAGTTGGCCTAATTAGTTTATTTAAAAAAAAAAGCCACTAAAGTCTTATCTATTCAATGCTTGCAGAGAATAAATATTTTTTACGTGATAACAATGCATATCCTTTAAAAGCAGTTTGTTAGTTGATTGCAGCCATTCATAGACATTGATTGGATTCTTTTAGGAGTACTATAAAATAGCTAAGTACAGGAAACTAGTTTTCAGAAACCCTGCATCAGTAATTTCCATTAACAACACTGAAACCTGTTGATGGGGACTAGATGTGAGATACCGAACCGCCAGTTTTTCTGCTGGTTATCATGGCTGACAATCTTCATTCTCTTATTTCGACTTTCTGTGTGCTCCATATGTTATTTACAAAAGAAATACATCTTTGTTTCTGAAAAAAGATATTGACCATAGTTAGCTTCTCCAAAAGCTGATGGAGAGATGGATATTGATAAGAGGACTTTCATAGTGAAGCAAATTAAGTGAGCATTGTAAATGTATTTGTTACTGTACAAGAAATGTTTTTTTGCTGAATGTGCATGGTTGGTTGTTCATTAGTAAAAACTTACAAATATGTGTGTATACCATACAACTTAGATAGGTCTGTCCTGGTTTAAATGAAATTGCAGCATGTTTATGATAAAATAACAAAGTCATAAAATATTTGTAGATATTTTGTTCCTGAAACATGTCAGTGGCACATACTATTGAAAACAGGAAACCCACAAAAATGTATCTGATTATTCAAAATTGATAAATTAATAACTTAAAAAATAAGATGAACGCAAAACATTACCATACTAGAAAATGGCATACTGTATTCAAGTAGCTTTGGCTTATTTAAGGTCTGTCCTAAGCCTCCTTTAGTCAGCTGAAAGCTCCCCTGACTTCTGAGGGCTTTGGATCAGAAGCTTAGGTGTCAGAAGAGCACACGGAAGAAGAATGACCTGGACAGAGGACCCCAAAGAAGCAAACTTATCAGAGAAGCAGAGATTCCTATTCTGCCTGCTCCTGGAAGTGGACTCATAGAAAACATCGAGTTCTCAAAGCGGATGAGGCGAGTCACTTAGCAGCTAAAATGCATAACACTGAACGTGTTCCTCAAATCACCGTTTAAGTAGCTTGTGCTCACAGTTATTCTGTATTCCCTTGACTTTTAGGCTTGAAAAATCTCACTGAGGGCAATTCTGACTGGGTGAACATGCATTCAAAATAAGTACCAAATAACGTCGCAAACCAGTCAGTACTAGAACAGAAATTATTAGGAATTAAGTCCTAAGTGATAGAGATACCACTGAGCTACTTGTGCCTTATAAAATAAACCCCTAAATCTGGTGCCACTTTCAGTTAGTATTTGAATTTAAATGTATTCCCATCAAAGTCTGTAAGAATTGTATAATTCACTTCACTAAAACAGGATTAGGTCCCTCATCAGTATTTGATTTAGCTATTAAGTAAAGGTGCATTGCCATGTACAATATTTTCCTGTGTTTTAGTTTTGTTGTGATTCTTTCAAACTACTTTTAACCGTTGGTTAACAGAGGTTGTTTTTTTTTTCCTTTGAATTATAGAAAATAGTTGCTTTGCTTGGATTCAATGCTTCTTCTGTAGTAACTGATGCTGCATGAGATGGAAAAAGTGGCAATGACTGAAAGGGAAGACAATCACATACTGAACACTGAGCTCAGTAGAATTAAAAAAATCAACATAATGGTGTCAGAAGTCTCAGTCATAGAAAAATGGCTAAAGGTTTTGGAAATCTGAATTTTAACAAATAGTTTTCCCCTTAAAATGTACTATTATGGTGTTCTTGGGTAAAACTGAAGCATCTTTGTTTAATGAAACTATTTAAAAAGAGTCAGTGACTTCTCAAGAAAATGCCTCTGTTTTTAATTTCAGCTCAGTAACTAGGCAAATCAGTGGGAGCCACTGAACCTTAGGGTAATAGCTGAAATTAAACATGTATTTCTAAACTAAACATATTGTTGTATAGTTAGAAGGGAGCTTCAGGGTCATCTGGTCCAATGCCTGCATGAATACAAGGATGCTACTCTTAAAACTGTAGGTTAATTGAAGACTCTGACACGTATGTTATATAATAACATAAAAGATATAAAATTACTAGAAAACCATTACATTTTTAGATTTTGGGTTTTTGAATAATCATCTTGTATATCCATATGTAGAATCAGTAGAGCATTTCTGTGTCTCAGCTTTGTACTGTCAACCATAATTATAATTTTCCTTCACCAAAAGGTGAAAAACAAACAGAAAACCCGCAGACAGTTTTGATAGTATCCTGCAAACTTGCTGCAACTATATGAGCTGCTGCTTTCTGTTATGTGAGATACTAATTAATTAGCAGATACTTTACCAGGTCTATACTGCTGTTTATATTTGATTATGTGCAACACCCACGCTGCAGGTGTATTGGTAAGTTAAAGAATGACAACAGTTGTCATTGTTCTGTCGTTATTCATTTCTGTTCAACATGTGAATCTTGGAGAACATTGTATAAAAAAAGCTCAGTTGAATGCCAGATCTATTCAAAATAGTTTAGTTCTGCACTGTTTGAAGGCATTCATTTTTTTTTTTTCAGTGTCCTCCTAGTTTACAGCTGAACCTTCCACTGCATTTCCACCCCAGACTGCTGAAATGAAATAAAATATTTAAAAATCTATTTGTCACAAAACGATGCTGGTAGCATTTTTTAGAGTGTTTCTTGGATTGAAGTTTGGAAGCAGATTATATAACTTCAAGTTGCTAAAACATTTTAACATGTTTCATATCTGTGGAAGAATTCCAGTTTATTTTCCTAGGTGGAATACCAATATTTACATGCTTATTTTACTTTTGAAAATGTGTAATAAAAGTATCAGTAAGTAGACATAACTGGAATTGAATGAGACGAGAATATCTTGGTTACAGAATTAATGTTCTGACTCACCTTGTACTTAATCGTAGCCTTATCTTGTATTTGGGTACCATCTGTACATTACAGTGACAATAGAATTAAGTGACCAGGTTGCAACATAGCCAAAAGTTTTAGTTGTAGACATGTGACCAAACTGTTCCTTTAACTGGATTAGGATGTCAGTAGATGCTGCCATGTTTATCTGTTATAGCAGAATCATCTGATGTGTTTGTCATAATGTAAACTGGGTTTTGCATGTAGCATTTTAAAACTTGTAAAATTTTTAATTTTTCAGGTGCAGTGGAAAAAAATGTAGGATTAAAGAAAGGTGTCTTTAAGATTATTAGTATAAGAAATGCAATTTACTAAGCATAAGAAACCATCTAAAATTAAAGTACTTCTGATTGAAGTTAAAACTTTTTACTTGATGTTAGATTTGTTTGTGCAGTTGCTAGTTTGTAAGTTTTCTAAGCTTTTCACTGTCTTTTTGCATGAAACAAACTCTTTGGTGTCTTCATACACCGCTGGAATAGTAGCCCTGAGGCACATATAAGGAAAATATTGACTCTATTTAAATGCACGTAAAAATACTATAGAATAGTCTGCCTAGGACAGGGGCAGGCAATTATTACGAGCGGAGGGCCGCTTGATGCGTTTTGGTGAGCTGTTGAGGGCCACGTGGGTAGCCCCGTCCCTTCAGTTGCCCCACCCCCTGGTTGCCATCGTGGGACCGGAAGTCCCTCCCCCTAACCCCTACCTTTGCCACTGGAAGTCCCTCCCCTTGCCCCTGGAAGTACTCCTTTTGGAGAAGTGGCCTTGGAACCGAAAGTTACACCCTGTCATGTGGTCTGTGTCATAAGACTCACCCACCCAACACCAAACTGCCCCGCTCGCCATCTCTCCCAGAATCTGTCCTGACCCATCCCAGCCTGGCCCCCTCCCTCTGTGGCACAACAGGAGCCAGCCCAGGCCCAGGTCCCCTCACCAGCACAGTCCTCTCCAGTGCTGTGGGACCCCTCCCGTCCCAAACTGCAGGGAGCTCAGCCACAGCTTTCCACCCTGGTGCGGCCTGGCCAGCCCATCCTGTCCCCGATCAAGCGGCAGCTTCCCATGTGCTGCTGCACTTTCCCCCTACCTGCTCCAGCTAATCCCAAAAGGCTCCACCGCTGCTTCTGCTGGCCCATGCCAACCCAGCCAGGCTCGCCCTGTACCCAGCAGCATGTGGGAAGCTGGCTTCAGCCGCATGCTGCTCTGGATGGGACGGGCCCAACTGGGTCTGCACTGGCCAGCAGAAGTGGTGGCGGAGCCATGGGCTGCTCAGGACTGACGGTCGCAGGTAGGGGGAAAGTGCAGCTGAGCCCCTGCTACTCTGGCCAGGCTTGTCCTGTCCCATCCCGAGCAGCACACGGCTCTGCTGCCACCTCTCCTTCCTGGTGCTGACTGGGCTGGAGCTGTGGCCCAACTGCTGCTTCCCCTCCCCAGTGCTGGCCCAGCCTGACCCCACACAGCCCGAGCGGCATGGCACATGGAAAGCCTGCCCAGCACCTGTTTTCCTGGGCTTACCTGCAGGGCAGGGCCCTTTCCAGTCCCATGCAGCAAAGCAGAAGCTGGCCTGGACACTTTCCCCTCACTGGCGCCACAGGTTCTGGCCCAGCCGCACCCCCTTCTCTCAAGATGCAAACGTGGCCTGAGCCGGGGTGGGGTGAGACCAGCTGGGGCAGGCTGAGGTCCGGGTTGGTTGCCTTGCAACCAGAACCCAAGGAAACAGCCTGAGGTGCTGCAGCCAGCGGCTGGTGCCACCAGAAGCTTTTAGAGAGGCATCCACCATTACCTGGGTTTTGAAGGGGCTCTGCGGGCTGGAGGGAAGTGCTTGGTGGGCCGGATCTGGCCTGCGGGCCATATTTTGCACACCCCTGGCCTAGGATCAGGTCTGTTACTGGAGGACTTTGGGATTATAGGCCCCTGAGTCTTGCCACATATAGAAGACATCTTTTCTTTGCAGACAAGTGCTTGAAATGGTGTAGTACAGTATAATGCTGCTAATGATTGGAGTTCCCCAGAACAAGTCTCAGCACTGCTTTATCCTGGGCAGGGTCAATACCCAGGATAAAGTGCTGCTTTAGGAGAAAAGTGCTGAAAATGCATGCCCAGTAGTGTGTTTGGTCTGCCAGGCACAAGTCCCACTGTGTTCCCCCTAAGCGAGTGTAGTGTGCTGCGGCTTTTATACTCCTGATGACTTCCTTGTTTTGAGATACAAAAATTCTGCAATTATGCATATGGGAGTTGATCAGCTGTCCTAAGGCTTTTGTTGTTTCTAAAAACATGCAGTACTGTTGTAATTTGAATTTAGCAAAATTTCTTGCTGTTTCATACTTTGAAAAATACTAACCTATGCGGTTTGCATTCTATAAAAGTTTTGGTATGCACTGTTCCAGTAAGTCCCTTTGTGGGAACTGGAATAGAAGCTCATAGTTCCCTGAAATCACAGGGCTGACAGTTAATGTGTATGTACAGTATGTTGAAAGGCTCAAGAGCTAGGCTAAGTGCCTACAGTGGATGCACTGCCCTCTTATAAATTAGTGGTTCACTAGAAAGCGTTTGTGTTCCTGGAGAAGCACGGCAAACTTCCCTAGTGTAGAGGAAGTGCATCTGTCCCTTCTTTCAAATTGTACCTGTGTTCTTCCTCACTTCAGATTTGATTAACCACTGACCAAAGATATTGCTATATATAGTGCCTTACCAAGCGTGCTTTAAATGTGGTTAGTTCTAGAAAGTTATTAATGTAGTTCTCTAGGTCAGTATGCATAAATCCTTAGCAACAGGGAAGATTTTTGAATATGTTAGGATTTTATTGGCTTTCATCCCAAAACCTACATTTGTAAATTATGTCTTTGGGTTGATTAAGGGGTGGATGTCTGTGTTGGTGTACATAAAGTAGGGCACAGGAAGTTAGACACCAGCACTGGCCACTTTTTAAATCAATTTCACTTGGGGTCTATTGGAAATGTATCGATAACTCCTCTTAATTTTGCACCTTCTAATGCACTGTATACACTTTGTATATGATTGTATCTATATGAATGGCTCACCTTTTAATAGATGCAGAGTAACTTTCTTCTTGTTTTTCTTTTTCTCCAGGTTTTTTGTGCAGCATGCTGCAGTTTGAAATGCAAGTTGCTGTACATGGACCGAAAAGAAGCCAGAGTATGTGTAATCTGCCATTCAGTACTAATGAATGGTAAGTAGAAAGAGGGTCTAAGTGTAAAAGCTCCCCTGGCTTTGTGTTGGCCAGCAGCTTTTGTATGTATGGGCATGGCTTGCCCTAGTCCAAGAGACAGGAGCATTTTTCTGGTGGGGACTGGAATGACCCAGCTCAGGTCCAAGGAAGGCAGGCACTAGGACCTAGTTGCCACAACTGCCTCTCCCTGTGGCACAGCTGAATGCAGCCAAAGCCCCCCACTGGTGAATGCTGCCTGATGCCACCGGAGCCTCCTGGCTCAGGACTGGATCCAGTGGCTTGGCCCATGGACAATAGATTGCTGACCCCTGTCCTAGCCAGTTCAAAACATTGTGTGTGTATGGGCAGACATTTAAAAATGGCAGCTTCTAGAGATTGACTTAGAATCCCTTTGGGAGCCGGGGACTCTTATACCAAACATGTTTAGTGAAAGCTATGGGCTGATAAAGTTGCCGCAAGACTCAAAGTTTATTTCACGAAACACCATACCTGGCTTGCAAAAAAACTCGTTTTGCATGGAGGAGAATGGTGGTAGCTCTACTCTTGTTTTCTTAACTGTGGGTTACCTATAATACACATGCAAGAGACCAAAGGGAAGAAACCCACATTTGTCTCCTCCCAGACTATGTATGATAAGGAAACTATTAAAGTAATCTTATTTTACAAGAGGATGCTGCTTCATTTCTCACAAGCTGGCCCTTTAAAATAGATTTGTTATTGTTAACCCCTTGGTTTCAGAGGCACATGTTCTTAAGGCAGAGCACTGGCACCTTGAGTTGTAATCCTACCTTTGGGCATATTACTGCATGATAAATTGAACGTGAACTCTTTGTGACTCTGTGGCCAAGAAGCTAATGCAGCCCTCAGATGTGTAAACTATTCTGTAGGAGCAGAGAGGTTAGATCTGTATCTGGCATCAGTACAGCTTTTACTGGAATACTCTGTCCAGTTCTAGTGTACACAATACAAAACGAATATTGAAAAATTGGCAAGGCTTCAAAAAAGAGCCGTGTGACTGATTAAATGATTGGAAAACTTGCCTTTAGAATGAGGGAGCCAAGGAGCTCTGTCTATTTAGGTTTTTGAGGAGACAGCTGAGGATTTATCTGTCTATAAGGTCCTATATGGGAAATAGAAGTTCTAGTGATTAGAAGTTGAAGGTAGACATGTTCAGAATGTAAGTGCAAATTTTTAACACTGAGGTTAATTAACCAGTGTAGCAACTTAGTGGGTTGCAGAGGGTTTACTGTCACAGGGGACATTTAAATCAAGATTGGATCAAAAAAAAGCCAGAATGCTGTAAGAACTTAAAAAATACATTACTGAGTCAGACCAGTGGTTCATCTTGTTCAGTATTGTATCTTTGAGATGGTGTGGAGAGAGGGAGAGTATATTAACAAGACACATCTGAAGTTACCCATCCCCTGTCACACCCTTCCTGGCATCCACCGTCATTTTAGGGATACACGCCTGACTGTTCTGTTTAATAGCTATGAGTGGACCCGTTCTCCATAAATGTGTCTAGTCCCTTTCTGAATCTGGTTATACCATCTGCTTCTACAACCCCCTGTGGCAAGAAGTTCTATAAGTTAACTACATCCTACATAAAAAGGACTTCCTAATTTGTCTCCTGTTAATATTAGTGTCCCTTAATTCTGGGATTCAGTGAATAACAGTTCCCTAAGCATTTTATCCATACTCTGCATGCTTTTATAGACCCTTTTCATATCCCTCCTTAGCTCTAGTTCAACCAAGGACATTGTGGAGTTCTGAACTTGGATGATCAGAGTGATATTTTTTGCCATTGAAATCTATGATGGTATTTAGCCCAGGTTCTTAAATGTGTCCACCAATTTTGGATGCCTCTATGTTGTGGCTTGGTAACACTTTCTCAAGTGCTTGATTCTCCCTTGGAGGTGCTGAGAACGGCTGCATAAATCAAGTGCTCAGCTTCCTACATTCAGAATTCAGATTTAGTGCACAGATTCCACAGCTGTTAAATAGGTGTTTTTTTTTTTTTATCTCTTTCAGGGCTATGAAAGATTAATTAGTCAGTGTTTGTGCAGCAATTTGAAGAAAGTGCTAAGTATTAAATATTAACATTTTCCACTGTAGGCTGTACCATGATAGGAAACAGATAATTGTAGATAATAGTATCTAGGAATTAAAGCATGTCTCTGGTATTAAAAATGCTTAGGTGTGGTAGTAAAGGTGCTTAGGAGTTTGGGCCATGGAGGTAGAAAATTTGTCATATTTCAAAATGTATAAGAACAATGAAGTGTGTAAGTTTTTGGCCAAAAAGTTCTGGCTCTGGTTGCTGGTAGGTAAGGTTTGTTTCTAGCTGGGGGAAGGGAGGAACCTGAAAGTATTTCAGTTGAAACCAAAAATGTTCTTGTAAAGAGGCATAGTAAAATTGATCATGTTATAATGATTTCCTTTTAAAAGCCTTTCTGTCTTGTTGCCAGCATGGATACACATTAGTGGTAGAGAACAGTGACACACTGCTGGGATTATTATAGCGAGAGCACTGCTAGCATGCTAGTTGTATATTTGCCCCTGGACCAACTCAGCCTCTGCTTTTGTCCTTTCTGGAGTACTTTATAGTGATGTTTGGCCATTGCTGGTATGTTAAGCTTTGTCTGTCATCATTCTTCAAACTTGAGATGTCATTATTTTGCTAAGTTGTTCAGTTGATTTGAATTTCACTAGTGTTTGGTTTGCTGACATTCATCCCTATATAGAGTCTGTGTTTAATTGTGATTCTTAACATTTGCTTTGTCTGGAAAGGCATTTTCAATTGATAGCTATTTCTGAATTGGCACAGACTGCAGAGAGTAAAACAGAGGATTCAAACAGAACAAGAAATTTATCCTGCAGCGGACATCATCACAAATGAATGCCAGGGAGAGAGAGAGAGAGATATATGTATGTATGTATGTATGTATGTATGTATGTGTCTCTTCTCTCAAAGCCCATATTGTATATGGATAATTAATCACTTTTTAGAAATAAACTGCCTCACTTTTCTTCTCAAATTGAAATATCTGAAAAGACCCCAAGGCCCTTCGCTGACTTTGTATAGGTTTGGGGAATCAGTGTGATGAAGAATTACAGTATTCTTGACGTTCTATTTCTTTTTTTTTTTTTGCAGTTAAAGATTTTGCATAGACTCTAGTTTCTCTAGCACCTTTTCCCTCAGAGGACTCCAAAACATTTTAGAAGTGTGAGCTTGAATATTGGATTGGTTCAGGTACTTACGGTGGTTCTTTGGAGAGCCTTCAGATATTTGGGTACATATGTGTGATTATTTGACTATGAAGTTATTGGTAATGCTTGTGCGCTCACTCAAAGATGTAGGGTGCATAACTGCACATTCAGATCACCTGGTACCTTGTACAGCTGAGCTCCCTGTTGAATTCTCCTTCCCTCTGTACACCCCAAAATAAGTAGTGCCATGGAAATGTCGTTCTGCCTGTTCTGTTCTGAGCAGAGAAGAGCCTGTTCTGCTCCTGACATTGTTGACATTGAAGTTGTGTGTGTTGCATAATCATGGATTTGTTTTGAGTTGAAGCTCAGGCCCCGTTGTTAAAAATTCATAGCATAAACCTGTTCATGGTTTAGAAAAGATGATGTTAATGTAGACCAGAATATTCTGAATATAAGGAAGTACAATATGCTTCATTTGTTTGCAAAAGAAGAATAAATTTGGTGTCTGGGGGTTGTGTAGGTTGTAAAATCTTTGGGGCAGGGAGTGAGCCTTTGTTTGTCTATAGAGCCTCATGCAACTCAGTGGGGTTGTAGAGATTGGCATTGTTTTTTTTTCTGGTTTTTTTTTCTTTTCTTTTTTTTAAATAACCTTTGAAGAAGTTATAAAATTGAGGAATCAAGAACTAGGCAACTCTGACCAAACCATGCGACTAGCCTGCTATGGAACTGAAATTCATATCACAGGATACCAGTACTCTTTCTTTATGCATTTTGTTCCTTAGTTACAGTTTCAGTATGGAGGCATACTTTTAAATAGTGGCTGGGGGGTGGTGGGGAATAAACATGGCGGGTGGAAAAGCCCAGAGATGGTATAGAGTATGTACTTAATCAGCATCATGGAAAGGGCATTGCACTTCAAGAGGGATGTGGATAACCTTGAGAGGGTCCAGAGGAGGGCTACTCATATGGTTATGGGCCTACAAGTAAGATCCTGCGAGGAGAGATGGAGGGACATGAATCTTTTCAGCCTCCGCAAAAGAAGGCTGAGAGGGGATCTTGTAGCTGTCTACAAATTCACCTGCGAGGGCATCAAGGAACAGGGGATGTTCTGTTTATCAGGGCACCCCTTAGCGTTGCTAGGAACAATGACCATAAACTGGCGGAGATCAGATGTATATTAGACGTTGGGAAAAATTTCTTTATGATTAGGGTTGCCAAAATCTGGAATGGACTTCCAAGGAAGGTGATTCTCTCCCCTGCCTTGGGGGTCTTCAAGAGGAGACTAGACAAGCACCAAGCTGGGGTCATTTGACCGCAGCGCTCTCTCCTGCCCAGGGCAGAGGGTTGGACTCAATCTACCGAGGTTCCTTCCAACCCTAAAAATCTATGAAAGTCACGAACTTTACCGTATGATCACATTTCTGCTTTTCTGTTTACTGTAGCTCAAGCCTGGGAGAACATGATGAATGCCTCAAGCCAGAGTCCTAACCCTAACAATCCTGCTGAATACTGTTCCACTATCCCTCCCTTGCAGCAAGCTCAGGCCTCAGGAGCACTGAGCTCTCCACCTCCCACGGTGATGGTTCCTGTGGGAGTTTTAAAACACCCTGGCACAGAAGGTAAGAACATTCTCTCCCCTCTCCCCATCTCAGTTTTCTTGTGAACAAGCTGTGATGAGATGTTAATATAAGTGCATGAATGATGCCCTTTTGAAACTTAACCACATGTCTTGTGGGGATGAGGCAAAAAGGAGACAGGAAATGTGTGTGAGAATGGGATTTCCAAACACACGGAGATGGATACTCCTAATTATACTGCTGATGTTTCTGCCAAGTGCTATATGTGTAGAAATTGCCTTACTGAGTCCAATAGATAATAAAATATCTATTTTTCTTTTATTGGTTAGATAGTTGTCTTGTTTTCATAGTCTCTGGTTATAAAGAATTTTGCACAGGTGCTGTCTTTCTACCTCCTTCTCCCACCTGTGCTCTGGGTAAGAGTTCCCATGTGCCGATCTAGTGCCTGCCCACCTCTATATTTGTGTTAAATATTTACACTGTTCTGTTGAAAGTGTCTATGATATATCCCAGCTATAATTTCTACATTTGACATTAGAACAAATCAGCTTCACTTGGCTTGAGGCAAAGCATTGCTCACATGTTGTCATGAGACTATGAACTCTGTGTTTCTCTCTAGTGGCACAACCTAGAGAACAAAGGCGTGTCTGGTTCGCTGATGGCATATTACCTAATGGGGAAGTGGCTGATGCAGCAAAATTGACGGTGGCTGGGACAGCTCCTGCAGGAACCTTAGCAGTGTCACATGATCCATCCAAGCCTGTGACCAACAACAGTTCATCCGCAGAAGTAAGGAAACATTATGCTGTTTGCTGTTCAAGAATGTCATGGTTTCTGTGGCTCTGAATGATGTAATGCATATTGGGGCAATTTAAATTAAATCACTATGGGAAGTCTGTTGAGCATGTGGTTTTATTTTAGTCATGTATGTGGCAGATGTCCATGTTTGCAGAGGGCTGAATGTAGGCATCTATTTTTGAAAGTGGCTGTGAATGTATAAGCTGTTATGCAGTAGTAACTAAGTGCACAAGTCAAAGTTCAGGGCCTTGCTAGTCAAGGTGGTTTCCAAGCTTTTGGCATACATCTGTGTGTGTGCAAAGTGTGTTTTGTGTAATATGGATCTTTAATAAAGCTGAGTCACAAGAGAGATGGGGCTTGAAACAACGAGCTTGTCATAGCATTAAGGTAGAAGAATGTTTCTGTTTGATGCGTTTTCTCATTAAAAAGAGATTTATGCTTGAAAACTCAGATGTAGTCCTCCAGTGCTATAAGTGCTACAGCACCTGAGTGGAATCAAGAGATTTTTACAAAAAAGGTCAGCAATGCTGGTGGAACTGTAATTGCTTTATTTCTGTGTTACGAAGAAATGGGTTCCATATGTTGCCAGTGAGAGGAACTGCAGGATCTCTCCAAGCATACTGTGTATCTGGAAGGAGTCTGTCAGTGTAATGTGTATATGGAAGCCAGGCAGTCCTGGGGATGACACCTGCCCAGCTCTTGTGTATTGTTCTGTAATGCTGTGTCCGTTCTGATTGTTTTCTGCTTTTTGTAGACTGATAACACATCTGCGTTCTCGGGAAGTATAACTCAGGTTGGCAGTCCAGTTGGCAGTGCGATGAATCTAATCCCTGAAGATGGTCTTCCTCCAATTCTCATCTCCACTGGAGTAAAAGGAGGTGAGGGCTGTAGTGATAAATGACCAGCTGCTTGTGACTGTTGGCTATATCTGCATGGTATAGTGCAGTGCCACGGAGAAAAACCTGGACAGCTCAGGTGTTGGAAGCAGTATAAGAGCATAAGCACAGGGCTCTGTCTGAGCTAATATACCCTGCTTCTTGGCATGACTGATTTGCATGGATAGAGCGCCCTGCCAGTTTTTCCATTCCCTGAGTTTGCTTGGGTTTCTGTTCATAACACAGCAGCGTACCATGCAGAAATAGGCTTACTGGTAGCAATTTTACAATTCAGGATATCACATCTGGTTAGGAAATCGGATGCATGCTATATGCAAAAGTGATTAATGATGGATACTTTTGTCATGATACGAGCCCTCATCTGCACTAAAATTCTGTTAGCAGAGTGGTGTTGCCTTGGGATGTGAGCCGAGCACACCTCCAGGCCACGGTGCTTTGCCAGCAAAACCCCAGTTTGGACTAGCTCTGGCAGCAGAACTTCTGTTCCTCCAGGTGGCTGGTGTAGCTCTGGCAGCAGAAAATTTTAAGCTAGCAGTGCTGCATCCATGCCAGGAAGCCCAGGCACCTTGGTTCTCCTGCTGTTCTTAAAGCACCAGCAGTCCCCACAGTGAAGGTGTAGGCTGACATGACCTTAAAGAGGGTACCCCTCTTCCATATTAGCACCCTTGGAAAACCTCCTTCTGATGATGAAAATACTACGAGAAGTAAAATGCAGAGCAATAAAGAAAATGAAGCTGCGCCTAGAAATGTGTGCTCAATTCCTCAGTAATCAGACTGCAGGAAATGTTCAACATAGATGTATTTTAATTAGTTTTATAAATATTAATGTTTTCCTCCATGAAATTATCTTGGAGCTTCTTTATTGAAGGTATCCCAGAATACAGAATTTGGTGACTTCACAAGTACCATGGGTTGCAGTGAAACTTTGGGTATTTGCTGTCATATTCAGGAATGCAGTATCTTAGTGGAAAGCTTGAGGGAGAATTCAGAGAGGAAAAAATAAAACATGTCTATGCTGCATGTCCCGTCTACCCCCTGGTTTGGTTTATAAGAGTACTTCTTGTATACTTTTACGCTTAGCTCATTTTTTTTTATTTTTTCTTCATAATCCCTCTTTAAAATTTCAGCTTGTTCAGCATATTTGTTATTTAAACAGGAAGAATCTTTATCCACAATATTGTTAAAAAT
The DNA here is from genome assembly GCF_030867095.1 of Alligator mississippiensis. Classification (NCBI taxonomy): domain Eukaryota; kingdom Metazoa; phylum Chordata; order Crocodylia; family Alligatoridae; genus Alligator; species Alligator mississippiensis. The sequence goes on from NC_081828.1 coordinate 8,953,174, forward strand.
AAGAAAGCAAGCAACACTTCCATGACATAAACAGATTTCCCCATCCTGTTTAGCTAGTCCAGTTATTAAACCTTCTGAATAAATAGGGAAACAAGTAACTTTACTTAAATGCAGCATAAAAGCCAAATCTCACAGGCTCAGCAATTTAATGCGGATATCTTTCCACAGGTCTTATTTTGTGTGTGCATAAACTTATTCTGTTTCTCATGTCTTCACATTCCTACTCCTTTGCAATGTTTTACTGCCAACTGGGCATTTCATGTAATCATGTTTATGTTTCAAATATACTCTTTATGTTAGCAGTTGTGGTGAACCTTCTGGGTAGATATTTATTTCAGGCAGGATAACATAATTTGCTTCATATTTTGCTTTTCTTCAATATATCCTGGATTTCTGTGTGATGCTGCATTGCTTAGATATAGGCTGGAACAAGTTTACATTCCCTCTAGGAGTAGCTCACTGCATTTAAGAATGTAAATCTTTTGCCCAGTTACGTTCTTTTTGTCACATGCTTCTGCAACACCTTGTGCAAATGGGGATTTGGTCTGTGAACAGAGGTCCAAGGACTCTTGCCAAATAAATAATGGTATTAACATTTATTAGTATTTGAATGAAATACTAATATGTTCATCTACAGTACACCCACTTTTTAAAAGAAGTGAAATGCTTGCTTTTCCAGGTTTCTACTGTAGTTTGATACCATTTATTAGATAGGTGGGAATCTTTTAAGGGGCCTACAAGAATTAGGTGCCCAGATTCTACTGAAATGCTGAAATCCTGCCCAAAAAGAAAGCAACCCAGTAAAATGTTAGCAAATTGAACTATGCATCAGAACAATGAGTCATTACTTAGCTGATGACATTTCTGAGTGAGTTATCAGCAAGCGAATGACTTAACCATGTATTTCTTTCTTATAGATTATGCTGTAGAAGAAAGACCTTCTCAGATATCTGTAATGCAGCAGCTGGAGGATGGTGGCCCTGACCCTCTCGTGTTTGTTTTAAATGCAAATTTGCTGTCGATGGTTAAGATTGTAAATTGTAAGTTATTTGTTGTTTAATTTGGGGGAAGGGTTTGTAAAAAAGAGTATGCACTTACCACTGGTTGAAAACACAAAACTTCCTATTTTCTACTGACAATCTGAATTGCTGCATGGAACTAACATATCCTATGTATTTTATTTGTATTAAAATGTAAAATACACCTATTCCAAGCTTCAGACCTATATACAGATACTTTTATATAGAAATACAAAGAGATTAATGTCAGTTCAAAGATTTTAAGACATACCAAGAGATTAATGTCAGCTCCCTGATTCTATCCATTGAAGCCAAGAGGGCTGACTGTTACTCCCTCTCTGTTCTCCTCATCGTGTACGTGTGTGACCCTTCCTCAGATTCTGGCAAAAGAGAGAAAACTTTGGAGAATGTGCTGTAATTAGTTGGACTCCAACTAAACATATGTATATTCAGTTCAAAATGACCTTCACTAAAAACAACTGCACCTCACTGTCATTGTTAGTACTGTCTTGAGGGGGGTGAGGTTTTTTGTTGACAGGTCACTGTTAATTTCCATTGGTTAAGGTGGTTGTGTGTCAAAATAAATGAAGGGTAGTTTGTAGCAAGATATTTTTTGTGTTAGAAAATACTTATAAACTAGATAAAAACAAACTTTAAAAATACATGCTGGTGTTGCTACATCTGACTCAGTATCAATGCTTATATATTTCCTAGAATCAAGGAGTTTTCTGGAAATTTAATTTTCTGAGTGGGTTAATCGTGAAGGATAAAACAAATGTTGTTAATGTTCACTTTGAGGGCAAGATCAGCTTTGATAATAGTGTCTACATTTAACTTTTATTCGACTCCAGCACCATTCATTAGACTGGATGCTGACTATATCACTAAACATGAAACAAATTCTTTTTAGGATGGCAACATGTCCAGTGCAGAAACTTTAAAACAGAAGGGTTTGAGTTGAAAATCTGGGACATCACATGAAAAACCAGATATATTCTCCATGACACCTTATAGACAAAGTTGCCTGTGTCATCCAGAGCAGAGAGTTGGTCAGTGGTTTGTGCTGTGTACCAGCCCTCTGCCTGCATCTCTGCATCTTCCACCTCTATTCACATTCTATTCCTTTTTTTTATGTTGTGCACAGACATTTCCAGTACAGAGGTCTGCTCTCTGGTAGGCATCTGGTTGGGATCAAGCCTTTAGTTCTCCCTATATTGCAGACCACAGTTTTATAATTTGCTTTTGATCCTCATGTGCTTGCCTGTAGGATTTAGAATTTAGTGCCTTACTTATCTTGGTGACAAATATCAGGACTGTGCATGTTTCTGTAATTGATTCTTCAGCTGGCTCTCTGTAGGGCAATTTGGGCAGGGCAAGACAGATGGATGTTGAATAGATTGCCACTTTTCCTGAGTTACGCTTTTTCCCTCTGCAGACGTGAACCGGAAATGCTGGTGTTTCACTACAAAAGGAATGCATGCAGTGGGGCAGTCTGAGATCGTGATTCTCCTGCAGTGCTTGCCTGATGAAAAATGTTTGCCCAAGGATATTTTTAATCACTTTGTACAGCTTTATCGGGATGCCTTGGCAGGTGGGAATACTTTTTGTTTAAAATCTGTGGTAGGTGACAACTTTGATCGATGACCCTAATGAGCTAGAGAATCATATTTGCATCGTAAAAAAAATGGCAATTTTCTGTTTGTTTTAAACAGGTGAAAACATGATGCTCAAAAATGAATGTGTCCTGAGTTCACATCCACTGTTAGTATTTTATTCAGTAATGCAAATGGGAATATAGTAAGTAAAAATATCCAAGCTCTAATTGGCAAGAATAGTTGCACCTGTCATAGCATTCCCTTATAATAAAGGGATATGCTTTCATTTTCAGCCTGTATGGCTACCTGTCTGTAACTTCTGAAAATACTACCTTTTAGACTGAAACTGCTCTTGTGTTTCTCAGCCTGAAAATGACTCCGCTAGGCAAAATTATTTCAGCTCATGTTGATCTGTCAGATCATGAAAGCACGTAGGGCAGAGTGTTGGAGAAATGCTGTGGTGGGCATAGAGGGGGCCTTCTGAATCTCCCTAGGCATGTTCATCTGGGGGAAGGGAAAGTATAAAAGGGCCCAGCCCAGGCAGTTACAAGTTGAAGGCTGGAGTTGTCTCCATGGACTAGTTCTGAGGGGGAGTAGTAATTTTTCCACGGATCTCCCTAGTATCTGATCTGTTTTTTCATATTGGGTGTTGAACTCTGAATTTGAACAGAGTGGTGCTGAAATGAGTACTTGCTTCAGAGGTTTGTTCAACATCTAGCACAATGGAGCCCTTGCTAGAGATCCTAGGGGCTACGGTGGTACTAATACAACCAATATGTTCAGTTTGCAGACAGGTCAGGATGTTTTTAACACATGGCGGTAAAATGCAAGAAAGAACCTTTTAATGAAACATTAAGTTTACAATATTAAATCCACACAAATCGGGTAGCTGAATGTTTTTCCCTAGAATGCCTGTAAATAGGCCATGTTATGGAAGAAAAGTTAGCTCCAAAAAAGTCATACCTATATGCAAATGAGTTGAATTGCAATTGCAGCAGAACCGTACCTGAATTCTCTCCTTGTTATATTCAGACTCTCCGTCATCAAGTTGTTGTACGTTGGTTTTTCCACCTAACTGGACTGGAAAAGTGGAGTTGCCCTTTCAAGCAGTGCCAGATCAAAAAATTAAACCAAAAACAAAAAGATTGGCCTTGTAAATAAAAAAGCTGTACTGAAAGATATGAATGTGTTTATTTTGTACTTCAGGTTAGTCCTCCAGAGGTGAAATTGCACTGCACATACGACTGTCTGTTATAAATTCATCTCTCTCAGATAACCTATTGCACATTTTGTACAAAGCACTGTGAATAATCATCCAAAATGCTCTTTGGATGATTGAATCCAAAGTGAAATAATGAAAAAGAATTTCCTTCCTAAAACGTCTTGGTACAAGAAAGGTCGGCTTGTCCAGAGAAGAGTGCTGGATACAAAGTGTACTATTATCACATGGTATAATTGATTTCAGATACATTGCAAATGAATGCGTTCCCAACCCTGATTTAACCAACAGTACATCGTAATCTTCAGATTATGATGATTCTAGGTTGGTGTGTATATTGCAGTGCAGTTCTGTACAGAGATTACACTATGGAGATGCATAATTTATAACTCCTACATAATGTATTCTGAATCCTATTTTTAGCGCTCCACTGGTAGTAATTTGATATACTACGTTGCAATGCAGTTAGGGAAGTAGTGCTTGCTGTTTTACAATTTGTAATCAGAAACCAAACTTCATCACTTACAGTGCTCAATCTTTGATGTCCTTTGGATAATACTTTCTGTGTGCTATATTACAGATATGTGGTGCAAAGTAAATTACATCTTGAGTTGCTGTAGGATATAAAATGCTCCACCATCAGGCTTACACAACTCATGGCAGTCAGGATAAATTCAGACAGAAGCCCATAATGCGTTCACTCCATATCCATCCCTATCTCTCCTAAGGTTAAGTGTGCTTGTGTACAGGCACACCTCCAAGCATACATACAGAGTACTTGTAGGCTTAACTTACCTCTAGCGACATTTTCTTTTATTCATAGAGGAGGAAAAAACCTTGAGGTGTGAGGGGAAATTTCCCTTGGATGTTATAAGTATGCATATTCTAGGCAGGCTTAAGCTTCCAAATTTGCCCATTTTTCAGAGGTGCCGTACTCGTGGGTATCAGGCAGCGAGCATGGATTTGCAGTGAACTGTAGAAATTAGAGACTGTTTGAAACCCTGACTAACAATTTTATTTCTTGATTATAATAGTATTTGAATTTATTTTGCAGCCAGGAAACAGAAGTCCTTTAAAAATATTTTTGAGAGCTATTTTTTTTTTTTTTTTGGCTCCAGAATGTAAATAGGGAGAAATGAAAAAAGTAAGTAACTAGCCCTTGTTAATTATTGATTTAAGAGTCCTGAACAGCCAGGATGCAGGAATTGGTTACTATTTTTTTTTACTGATATATTTAATTATTTTATTTATTTATTTATTTATTTATTTATTTATTTATTTTTTGCCAGACTGTTTAGATAAGTAACAATAAGAAGCATGAGTATCTCTGGAGCATTTTCTAGGAAATGAAATAAAGTGTGTTTTCTAGCTTTTTCCTTATTAACTTGTCACTTGTTAGTTCCACACTCACCATAGTAAAAACTTTAAGTGTCTGTTACAAGTATGCCTTAGCTTGAGGCCTCTGTAGATAATCTTGCTCTCTGCAGTTCCCTGCTAATGCAGACAGGGCCTGTTTTGTCCCATGTGCACATGTTGAGTAGAGCTGTCCTTCGCTGGCTGCTTAGTTGGGATCATGATTCTTCTTCGTCAAAGTAACCTGCAACACTTGGAGGGAAAGGTCGGGTTTCGGTATGGACTGTAGCCATGTAAGAGAGAATGCATTTCAGGCTTTTTGATTAAGACAAATATTAATTGCTATTCCATGATTCCCCTCTGGCCCTAGAAAGCTTGGTTTGTTGTCAAGCTCCCTGCTGTTTGGCTTTTTGTGTTTTGAAATTGGAGGCTAATGCTTTCTGTTGCAGTGGTAATCCCACGATTATCCTTGTATGTTGGCAATAAGCCCAGCAGGAGGTCCAGCAAGTTGAAAAATGAGAACTTTGTCCATATAAATGGGTACTTCGGTGCAGTCAGGCATGCCAACGGAGAGCTGCTAGCTGTGCCTTAATGCGCTGGCCTTTCTTTTGATGTAATGTAATAAAAAATATTTCCTTTTTTCTAGTGAAAATGCAAATCTGGCAACAGGGGGTTATTTCTATTGCCTACTCACTCTTGAGGGTCTCCCTCAATGTTTGTTGCAGTTTTGATCAGGGTGCACTGATTTCAGTAGACATGATGTAGATCACTAACTTAATCAGTAAGCAAGAAACATGGGTTTTAATCTTGCTTTGCATTTGTGCTTTTTAGTTTTCATTGGCTGGTAACCATTTAAACATGCTGATGTGCGACTAAATCGTTTTTACACTTTCAATTTGGTACCTTTTTATGTAAGCAATTAGATGGCTTAACTTACATTTTTCTGTCTTTTTTTTTACATTTTATGAAAAATAGTGAATGCTAGTTCTTATTTATTTGTGATGATTTTTTTTGTTGGTGATTAGATTGAGCTACTTTTGTCTGGAAACTGGACTTCAATTTAAAGTGCATAATAATTTAATTATTTTTTAAAATACAGTTGCTTATGTTAACATCTTGCATTTTAATAGGTTTCTGTCAGAACAGTTGGTTGTCAGGATAAACTGTTGAACCAAAGTGAAGAAAGCAAACATTGCCAGCATGTTAATCACACAGCAGTATTTGCCCAACCAGTAGTTTACTAAACATGCATATTGGGATCTCAAAACAGTTTAAATTGTATTTTTGGCCATCCAAGCTTGTATACACTTGCACTTACTTTAGAGAAAATAGTTTCTATTGTATTTGATAGCTAATATTTTAATCTATTGTTTTTCCATTATTTAATAGTAACATCATCAAATCATATTACAGGTGCACTTTAGAGACCAACTAATCAGAAAAAGCAAACCAGTCAGCAAAGAAATCGTCAGGAATGTCTGAACAGTACTAGCTTTTTAAAATCAGTGCAGCATTGGCAGTTTTATATGGAAAGCTGTTCTTTTCCAATAAGTAATTGTAACCTATCCAACTAATTAGCTGCTTCCTCCATAATTTGAGGTGACTCACATTAGGCAGGAAATCTAATTCTTCACAAGTACCAATGGCCTTCTTGCAAGATGGAGGTATTTTCTCCTTCGCAGAACTGTCTTCCTTCCCATTGCTCCGAAGTTCTCAGCTTGTTGACACTTACCTTGGCACATTTGTACTAGACAGTGATATCCTCGTCTGTTAGGGCTAGTGTGTGCATTGTTCATCAGCTCAATATAGTAATAGCAAAGTCAGCCAACTCTTCCTTTTTCAAACACAGAACTTCAAATAGAACCGCGTCATGTTCAGCCTCCTGGATATCGTCAGGGGAGGCTGCATGGAAGTCTTGTTGTTTGAATAACTGAAAACGGTATGCTTAAAATGTTTCTGAGTGGTCTCTTGTCTCACCAGTGCCCATGCCTTTTTCAGATTGTGCAAAGCCCTGGGTAGGTTTTCTGTGAGCTCCTCACTGGTGTCAGTAGCTGCCAACTTTTTATGGGCAAGAAGTTTCCTGTAATTTCACTTAATATTCTGTATTATACCTTGATTCATTGGCTGGATCCAGCCTTCTGATCCATTTAGTGAAAATTTTGTGTGTCATGTATACTTTGCTGCTGTACACGTGATTGTTAGGTAATATCTGTTGTTTTAAAAGTGTCAGTTCCTTTGACATCAATGAAAGCTAGTATGGAAACCACAGTCATTGCACTGTTTCCTCCAACATATGGTTGCCTGGTGGGGTAGTAGGTCTTAGTTGAGATACACTTACTCTTACTTATAAAGCCACTACTGTTTTGTCAGCATTCCTGTCAGTAGCTGTATATTTCCCCCAGAATTTCCTGGAGCTTAATCTTTCATCAATCAAGCTGGGAAAAGGTCAGCAAAGTTTCCTTTACGGCATACTCTTCTGTAGGTGAGACTGTGGCAAGTCTTAAATTGGCTTAAACCCTCCATTGCTCCCAGTGAAATTCTCTACCCTGGAGGTGTCCAAGTGGTGGCTCAAGGGCTACTTGTGCTGGTTAAACTTCAGCAAATGGGGCTTGTCAGTGCATCTGCCTGAGCTGCTGCATTGGTACGGGTCCAGAGCCCAGGGGGCAAATGCTGCCACTCCTTCCCGCCTCGCTGTCTTGCCCACTGCCCCAGATCGAGTCCAGCCCCCTGCCCCAGGGGCAGGAAGTCAGCTAGGGTCAAAGGATCCCAGCAGGATAAGCATCCAAACGTTTCTTAAAAGAGTCCAAAATAAGTGCTTGCACCATCTCTGGAGGCAGTTTATTCCAGGCCTTGGGGGCTCAGTCAGTAAAGAAGCTTTTCCTTATGTCCAGCCTGAAATGGTCTTGGAGGAATTCATGACTGTTGGACCTTGTCATCCCATGGGGTGCTCTGGTGAACAGGCATTTTCCCAGATTCTGCTGCATACCCCTGATGTACTTATAGTCAATCCTCCCCAATCTCTTCAATCTCTTCTCCCTTGTCCAGGTGATATGTTACCTGGTCATAGAAGGAGATGAGATTGGTCAGGCAAGACCTACCTGCAACAAACCTGTGCTGGCTGTCCCTCAGGATGTTGCCCTCAGCCAGCTTGTCAAGAATTGTTTCTTTAATGATTTTTCCCAGAATCGTTCCAGGGATTGAGGTCAAGCTGATTGGCCTGTAGTTCCCCAGATCTACTTTCCTCCCTTTCTTGAAGATGGGCACCACATTAGCCTTCTTCTAATCTTCAGGTACTTCACCAGAGCGCCACGAGTTTTTGAAAACCTTTGCCAGTGGCTGGGCTATGATGCCTACCAGCTCCTTAAGTACCCTGGGGTGCAAGCTGTCAGCACCCACTGACTTGGTGTCCAGCCTCTCAAGGTGATCCTTTACAAGGTCTACATCGATGCTGGGGTCTCCAGTTGACTAGAGTCAATGGCAGGGGAAAAGGGGTGTGAGTAGGGACAGCATTCACCCCCTGGGCTGTTAAGCTGTTAACCTGTCACCAGGAGTGAATCATCTGGCTTGTGAGAAGCCCTGTGGGCCAGATCTGGACTGTGGGGTGAAATGAGTTGGACACCCCTGTTCCACACCAAGCTGATCATCAAAAGCCTTGTTTTTTTCAATAAACGCATCTCAATCAATGGTGCTATCAGAGTTTTCAGCATTTTCTTCATCAAACCACACAGCTAATGCAACATCACCATCCTTGTGCTCTGCTGCTTCCCTGGGACCAGTGTATTCCTTCTTCACATTCAGGCTTTGTGTCTGACAGCTTCTCAGGGTGTTTTGCTTCATAAAAAATTCCAGGTTGTTTTCTTTTCTCAATTTTTACCTGTTTTCTGTTGCTTTGATGGAATGGTATTTTTGTTCCAGTTATTTTCAGTACAAATTTTGTTTGAATCCAGTCTTTATTGCAAGACTGGTATAGGACATAGTAAGAGGCTTCTTTTCAGTTGCAAATCTCAAATAAAGTGCGCACAAGATAGTATGTGTGCCTTGAATGTGTGTTAGTTTTGCTCCCCTTCCTACATCAAGCTGGACCAGGATTTGGACCTTGTCGTGGAAGCTGGGACTGGTCTCACAGGAAGCGTGCTGGCACGCACAACCTTAACTACCAGTCAGTGTTTGTCAAACAGTTTATTGCTGTAAATGAGCAGGAAGGAGGACTTTCAGTTCGGCTAGAGGTTTATAATTTGTGCTGGAATAACGGGAAAAGTAATCTTGACAACAGTGGACAGGATAAAGATTTGATAACATTGAATACAGAAGTGACTATGATTTCAGTTTTGTTGATAGCTTTGGACTGTCGACATACATGGGTCTGACATAAGTGGAGAAACAGGTTTGCCTGCTTTTTCAATCCCTGGTTAGTGTCGTTACTTTGGATGAACTGGTTACTTTGCTGAACTGAAACAATCTTCTGGTTTTGTTAAACATGAATACGTTTGCTTGATTAAAATTAGGTGTATAGTAAGTTTAGGTCTTAGTTGTAGTTTATGACCATTTCAATTAAATTAGAAATAAGGTGTATTTTTAGCAAGAAACATATTCAATTGAAATATAATCCTTTTTTTTTTTTAGTTCAGAAAATCAATTTTGGTTTTAATTAGTTGAGCATGCAGCAAAATAGAGGGTGGATACATGGATGGATGACTGAGAAGTTGCATAAATAAAATACCCTTCTTTTCCTGGGTATAATCCATCAAAATGAAGTAAAAACATACATTACTTAAGGTACATTGCATACTTGTAGACAAGCCTAGGAAAGATTGCCACACGCTAGTTTTTGGCAAAGAAAGGGACATGTATAAATTTGTCACTGAAACGTTCCCCTGCCAACCTTACTGAAATATGCTGGTAGGTAGGTAAAATACTGATTTCATCCAGACCACGTGTATCCTTCATTCTGAATTACTTGCTGTTGATACACGTCTCAGTACAAGGCTGCTGGACGTGGTTTTTTTGTTCAGTGTTTTGCTCATGTGGCTGTTTTGTCAAACGGGGTCTTGTAAAAACACGCAGCACCAGTGCCTTCCCTCCCTGGCATCGTTGCTTGTCCTCGGCACCATAGTGTCCAGTTCTCACTTTCCCCAGCCACGTGTGGCCTTTTTTCAGGAAAATCCAGCAACAGACCTGATCATCCTCACGTGTTGTTGACTCGGGTCTTTGGCTGCAGGACTAACTTGCGTGGCCTTTACGGCTTTGGGGACTGATGGTTAATCTTTGTCAATCTTAGATGATTGCTGATTTTAATGAAATGCAGAACTAACTGGAGAGTGGATGCTGCTCCTGCTCCATCAAGCCTCATGTTAATGTCTTCCACAAGGAACGATACCGCCGCTGATTCTCTGACATGGAATTGGTCAAATAATGTTGAGGGTAACATCAGGAATTGAAAAAAACCCGAAAGCAGGCCAATTCTACTCTGTATGTTGGAATGAATAAGGGTAGACAAAGATGTGTGAGCATCTAAAGATACGCTCGAAAATAATGAAGTATGGGTGTTGCTTAAATTTAAGATTAAATCTAGCCTGTTGTCAGATACCGCATGGAAATGCATGATATGGAAAAAATTGTTTAAATGAAACAATTTGGAAAGAGGCAACAGGTTCTTCTTCCTTTGTCTTTCAGAAGGATCATCAAATATGTGTGTAGTATCTTGCTTATTATAGAAAGAAATCTCACTGGAGAGTTAAAGGCAGTTAGGGAACAGGAGGAAGGTCATGCTGAAGTGTTGAAGCATGATTTAAAACAAATCTGGAGAGCTGCTTTGGATTTAAGTTCAAGGGTAATCCAGTATAACTGCACGTGCTAGGTATTGAAACTCATGCAAAGCTGCTTTAAACGTATCCTGCATGCCTTTGGCACTTAACAAATAATAATACTAGTTTTCACCATACCTCTGATACAGTAAGATTGGTGGGAGCAAAGGACTTTCTTTTGCAGTTTTGGACACCTTATGAGTTGTTTTGAAGGAAGTCATAAGGGTGTCTTGGTTTAAATTGTACCCTCTTGAGAAGGATAACTCTTTGTTGCGGTTCCTTTTTTATGGCTGCATTTTGGCTACAAGTTTCTTGACGTATCTATCCATTGTGCTCAGAGTATCGTGGCTTGGGTTGAAACAATACATTTAAGTGCTGCCTGCCCTTCATTTAGGAAAGTTGTACAACACAATCAGACAATCCAAAACAAAGACAAATGCAAGCCTGCTTGGAAATTTGAATGGCCTGGGGAGAGAGCTTATTGGCTGAATATTGTTGGGAAATGTTGTGTATGAGCGAGAGGAGGAAGACAATATGCAGGAGCAGACTGCATGTGACACCTGAACTGCACAATGGGTGATCCTGGGAGAAGCGAGGACAACAGGTTTTTGGTTTGGGAGTGCAAGCTAAAAAAAGATTTGGAGCTGTGAGCAGGGAAAATGTCTCAGGTGGTTTAATTCGTCTTGTGTTCAAGAAAGTAGGGCTTTGTACGTTCTTGCAAATGGCATCAGATATATTTGACTCCAGCACCAATTTCTTCTAATTGGAATCACCTACAAGACCCCAGCTTTTGCCTAGTTGCTCAGGTGAGAGCCGAGGATAAGAATAGCTGTGGTGTGTGCAGCAGGGTGTTGGGTAGCTGAGCTGCAGTTGCCATTCTTAAGGGTTTTATAACCTGTTTCAGTTTGCTTCGGGCAGAAAATTGTCTCATTAGGCAGCCCAAGTGTGCTTCCCTTGAGCTCCCACCTTCAGAAACCTAGCATAAATAGCCAGCCTTTCAGTTTGGTTCGATATTTGGCTACTGTCACAAGTGAAATGTTCGATCTCTGTTATCCCTGTTGTACAATAGTCCAGATTGCAAAACAGGACAGTGCGACACAGCTTTATTTTGCCTTGCATCTTCCATACAAACAGGACTCCAGAGAAATCTAAATTAAATACAGGTATGGTGAAAATTAATTTAATGATTTATACATTGTAAGGCCAGAAGGGACTATTATTATGATGTAGTTTGACCCAAGGAACTTGACCGGTGATTTTGCATCAGGCTCATGACTTGTATTTGCAGAATAGTAGAGGAAAAGAGATACAGAGGTGAAGAAGATATGTCTCCTGAGATTTGCATAGGGCCAGAGGAGGTCCTAAAAGCACACGATGGGCATTGTGCTTGCCTGGGAGAGGTATGGGGGCAAGACCTGATGGGGGCATGAGCACCTCCCATGTCCAGCCTTGGCTGCAAGGGGCTTTCACAGCAGATTTATCCAGAAAACGCACCCTGGAGCAGCTGTTCACGTTGGCTAACCCTTCCCTTGCCAAATGAAATATTTTTCATGTGTTGTTTTTAAAGTTGTATTTGCTTAAACAATGGCATCAGGCTGATATGTAAAGTAAAAATGAGGAAGCTGTATAATTGTCCAGGCCATGCATTGTTCAGAGTGCTGATATAGTTACCGTGGCTCTGATTGTATAAACTTTCAACCCTGTGCTGGAGCATATGCTGCGGAGAGGAGCAAAACTGCAGCATGTGCCTTGCAGTGGATTTGCAGGGGCTAGAGGACAGGGGAGGGATGTACAAGTCCTGAAGGAGAGTCGTGACTAACCCACCGAGGCAACTGCTAGTGTGGGAAGAGAAGCCCTGGCACCGCAGAGGAGTTGGCTTGCATGTGCACATGCCTTGTGCCCCAGGTGTTCAGGTCCAAGATTCCTTGTGGATCTTATGGCAGTGGTACCAGCTCTCATGGAAACGACTCTTTCCTAATGGTGTGGCTGTCCCAGACTGTAAAGTTGAGCCAGGCATGGAAGGCATTTCCTTGCTCTGTTACAGTCCTTGCTGTCTTTGTTTTGTGAGGATGATCAGGTTGGCACCTTGCACCACACACCCCTTACTCTATATTCAGAGGGAGGAAATGCAGCAGCCTGTATAGTTAAGTTTAAAGAAGAATTTTGTGTCCAAAATGAATGACCAGGGGGCACCTCTTGTGGGACTGATTTGCTAACTGTGCACATCTATGAGATCAAGACCAGTTCAAGGAATATTTCCAGCAGTAACATTTTTGCTTATTTGGGGAGGAGCAAAAGAATAGAATTTTGTTTAAGAATGAGAAATACTTCTCCCTGTGCCCGAGTCCCAGCTGCGATGTACAAAATAGGCTAATTAAATAACTGCTCCTTTGTGCAGTTGCTTAGCTGACCCAGATCTACAGCGGATCTGTAAGTGTTTGTGTAAAGGAAATCTAAAGCAGGCATTACCGATTTGGTGGTACGTTTGTATTATTTGCCCCAATGTTTTGTTCCTATCACTAGTACTAATATCTGAAGGACGTGGTTTCTTAAACAAACCTGTCGAGTTTCTGCATTGGAGATTCCAGGAAAGGTCTTGGAAGTACTACTACACACAATTACATTTTGTGGTAAGCTTCGTTGGCATGAGACATTGTTGAAGACAGACTTCCTATGAGTGCATGTCGGGGGTCTCACCTAGAAAACTATTTTTTTTCTAGGTGAGACTGGTTAGGCATAGTAAACAGCACATTATTTTATCTCTGGTGCCTTCATTCGGTAGTGTCTCCCAGTTAATGGAATATAAATTAAGACAGTATGAGCCAGAGCTTCAAAAGCAAGTGCACATTTAGCTGCACATAATCTAAGTATGCATATACCCTGACACACGCATACAAATTGAGGGGAAAGGGAAGGTATTTATAAGCCTGTTTCATTTGTGTGCGTGCACAGTCTCTGTATCAAGCAAGTGCCAAAACGGGTAAGAGTGTCCTTTTGTGCATGTTTCTCTATAATCTGGCTTGATAAGCATCAAAAGCCCCATGGTACGCAAACCCCCAGCACTTGTGCGGTGGAGTAGAATCAATCTTTCTTTTTCTTAGTTTCAAGCTTCAGGATAATTTTTCAAAATGAGCAGCACTGATGTAGCAGCAGCTCATGAAGCTTTCCAATATGGGGGCAATCCGCTCCTGGTCCTGTAAAATGGTTCTAAACTCGGGTTCAAGGAACGAAAAACTTGGAGGGGTTGAATGACCCTTTGTCATGTATAAGGTGCTAATGCCAGCTCAGATAGATAAATAGATATAGATGTAACTATCGCTATAGCTATCTATCTGAGCTGGCATTAGCAGCTCAGATAATATATATAAAAATGTTTATATACGTATGTGTATGTATGTGTATATATGTTTTATATATATATATATATATATATATATATATATATATATATATAATCTGAGCTGCTAACATGTGCGTGTATATACGCTTTGCCCTCCAAAAACATTTATATATATATAAAATATTTATTTATACATATATAATTTATTTATTTATATATATATATATATATATATATATATATATATATATATATATATATCTCTATCTCTATCTGTATACGTTTTTGGAGGGCACATATACTCCTCCCGCAAAGTGATCAATGGGAACCAGTTAAGGATGTTATTCCGGAAGAAAAAATGTACTTAAATTCATTTTCCTTCTCTAAAAGAAGCTGGTTTAATTTTTGATGCAGGCTTCAATCCAGCAAAATGATGAACTTCTTGGTTCCTAGGTAATGTCGTGGGCAACTTGGGGCACTCCTTTTTCAGCCAGAGTTTCCTTGGCAGTAAAGAACATGGCGGATTCTTATACGTGACAGCTACGTATCAGTCACTGCAGGACCTGGTGCTCCCTACGCCGCCCTTCTTGTTTGGGATTCTCATTCAGAAATGGGAGACTCCCTGGGCTAAGGTATTCCCCATCCGACTGATGCTGAGGCTTGGAGCTGAATACAGACGTAAGTAATGTGTTCTCCTGACTAGCAGGGTTATTCGTTGACTCTGTTCAGCAACACGTGCATCCTCTGGATGATGGTTTTCAAATGTCGTGGCTGTGTACGTTACTTGTGCAGAAGAGTACAGTGGAAGTGCAAACACGTAGAAGATAGTGGGACCAGAACAAAGGCTGGGTTAGTCCTCTTTGCTTGGCCATGTAGCAGGAACAGATGAATAAAAAGCTATGGGGAAACTTGTGCTGCTACTAGAGCCTTGCCCATTAAGTACAATACAGAAGTCATGTCACCTAGATCTTTGCCATGTAGTTGTTGTAACTGGCCAGTAACATCTTTCAATTAAAAGCTATTAAACAGGTGATAACTAACATGTTGAAAACACCGCTGGGACCTGAAAGAGAACAACCTTATAGGGCACATCCCCACGAGTGGGAACGTGTTTTTCCCTGGGGCAAGAAGCAGTGGCACACCTTGTGCTGCTGCTGATTGTCACTGGGGAATACCCACGCCACACACGCTCTGGCACACAGGTGGGGTAGAGGAGGCTGGGGCCAGTAGCTGTGCTAGCCCCGGCAGCCTTACTTGGGGTTCTGGGGACTTCTGGGAGCTGCAGCTGCGGTGCTCCTGCAGCTAGAAGCCTGGCCAGCAGCTGGAGCGTGGCTCTGGCCAGCCAGGCTCCGGTTTTGGGTGGTGCACGCTGCTGCCATGTGTGCTGCCCTGCTTTTTTTAGGTGTGGATTTTTTTTTTGACCCCAGGATCTCGGGAGAATGCGTGTGTGTGTGGCGTGCGCAGCATGTGTCGCTGCAGACAGGTTTATGGTGCCGCATACTGCACGTCCCTGCTTGTCTGGACGCTTTTATAGAGTCAGTGTGCTGCAGTGTTATAGCTGAGGCAAAAGGGTTATTTTACCTTTAAATTCAGTGTACCATTAGTGAAAGGTGGGGGACACGTCTGGGCTCCTATGTGAGTTTTAGATTCCCTGGCCTAACGCATGAAATGGTGATGTACATGCAGGTGCAGCTAACATGGCAGTGCTTTGTGAAGCAGCAGTAGTCGCACATAATAGATAATGGGGCTGGAAAGAGCCCTTAACCTGAAGTGAATCTAGCACCAGTACATACTTTTCCTAAAAGGCACTGACCCTACTGGGATTAAAGAAAGGTTGGGACCCTACTGGGATTAAATCTTGGCTGACTCCAGAAACAGCAATGTGTTTAGTGTACCATTTGTCTGCTGCCTAATTGGCAGGTTGGTTTAATTCTTGAGTTACTGTGAAAACATTGTGCTTTTGATTTTTCTTTATGCTGTTATCATAAATCTGTCCATAGCTTTAATAAAATGTTTTACAGACAGGCCTTAGAGTGATTTCTAAATTTAGATTAGTGATGCAGAGTCAGGTGATACCAATGGGGAGTTTATATATAGGCTTTGTAGATCAAACTTTTTTATTGCCTACAAAATATGTATTATAGAGTTACAGTAGGAAAATACATTACAGAATTTAGTTTAAAACGTTGAAGGCCGTAGGTGACAGTTAAAACCTCAGCATTAACTTGGTCATGGTTTGATCAAGGCGTTTTTGCATGTCTGAGTAGTTAACTTACCTGTCTTTCCATCTCAAGGTCTGTTTTGGGGTGCTCAGGCAGGTGGTCTGATACCAAAGCTGCTGAGCCCCTTGCAGCTCTCACTGATTTCACTGAGAACTGGAGTGTGGAGCAGATTAGAAAGTCAGGCCTCTTCCATGCTGAAATGCAAATGTAAAAGCTTCCTTCTGGAAACTGTTGGCGTATTGGTTTGGTTAATTTTAGTTCACACGATGTTTTATGCCTTGCTTGGGATTCTGTTGCAACGTGACTGAACTTGACCAGAAATATCCCTGTGCTTGCTGAGTTGCAGCAGAGGCCAGGTAGGCCAAGGCATGCAGATGTTTTGCTCTCGGCACAGCGGAGCGTGCTTTTAACCTATGCTGAAATCCTAGGCACGTTTCTCCATGTTTCTATGAAGGGAGGCTCAGTTTGGGTGGTTTTGCCTCGCTTTGCTGCAAGTGAATTTGAAACTCATTACTCTTTCCCCCCCACCACAGTTTATCCCTGCCCACTTTTCAGCGTGAGATTTCGTAAGCCATTGTTTGGGGAAACTGGACACACCATTATGAATCTTCTGGCGGTAAGTGACGAGCGGGGTCTTTTGCTTTGTGTGCGCGCGCGCGCAAAAGGAGAGAATGAACTTTTGAGACAGTTTTGGCCTAACTGCAGTAGGAAATGAAACCTTTTGGCAGGCATCCCACAAAATAGCCCCGTGCCCTCCTGGGGTGCCACGCTGATGCCCTTTCCCTGCCTGATCTGCTGCTCTGCTTTCTGTTTCCTGTCCTGCCTGCTGCTGTGCTGCCTGTCCTCTTCCTGGTCTGCCACGTGTCTACACAGAGGCTGCTTGTGGCACGCAGGTTGGCCACCCCTGCGCTTACTGCATGAATAGTGAGGTTCATAGGGAGGGAGTATTGGTGGATGGTAGTTGGGTACGTGGCCTCCTGACTAACGCTGGCATCGGATAGCAAACTCTGACTGCGGAATAACGATGGACCAAAGTCAGCACTTGGAGTTTGACCACCTGGGAGGTCTTGCATTTGGAATTAAATTTTGGTTCAGACCCCGTCCTCTCAATATCAGATTGTCCTGGAATCCAGTTATAATTCTGTGACTATCCAGAGTTACGGACGAAGCTAACTTTTCAGTTATTTCCACTGAACTGTTATTTTTAAATGTAGAAAACTCTCCCTTTGGTGCATGGCTTAATTACAGTGCCCATGAAAATGAAATCTCTATCCAGTAGTGTAACCGAGTGTGGAGAGAGGTCAGATTTTCCTGTATGGAGCTGTAATGCATGAAGCAGGAGAAGAGTAATGTTTCTATGTTAGAATTCGTTAAAGTTCCCATATCCTTTAGCATAAGTTTCTCTGTAAAAGCAGCCCATGTTTCTAATGGCCATATTGTTTTCCTTTGTTCCTTGAATCACAAGGACTTCAGAAATTACCAGTATACATTGCCGGTGGTCCAAGGCTTAGTGGTTGATATGGAAGTGAGGAAGACCAGCATCAAAATTCCCAGCAACAGATACAACGAGGTAAAAAATATTGTGTAGCTTTAGCGTTTCAGGGTTTGGGTCTAAAGGAACTTACTCTTCCTATAACTGTCCGTGAAAATGTCCTCAAAATCAAACTGTAAAGTAGATTTGATGCACAAATTGCTTATGAGAAATGGGTTATGTATAGCTCCGTTTAATATAGCATGTTAAAAATAATGAATAGTTTCTCTTTCTTCTGGTTTTTACTGCTTATCACTAAATTTAAATTTAATTAATTGAAAAAAGGGAGTGGGAAGTTGCAGATACTGTTCTGATTTCAGTAAATGCATCAATGAAATAGTGGACATTGTAAATTTGTTTAAGCTAGAAAAAAGGCACTTGAACTTTCTCCATGTCCATGTTGTGCTTGTGAAGGGATTTGATGGATTCTTTAATATTTTAATGTTAAATATGCTAGTATATTTTGCATAAGTGTTTGACTTGGCATGAAAAAAGCGTCAGACCTCTCAAGACATAGCTGATGTTGACAGCCAGGCCTCTCGAGTGTCAGTCATTGCTCAGATTGGAGCTATATTGGGAACAAAGCAACAGAGGGCGGAGGTAATTCAGTGGCATGTCTGGAGACCTGCGGACAAAAAGATCTGCTTGATATTTTGAAATAAATCATGGTAGGGACAAGTGTCTGCCTTTCCACTGCAGTTGAACACTGGAGCTGTGACGTGCACAGAATAGGAGAGCAGATTTTGGGATATGAAATGCATCTTGTCAACCAGAGATAAGGATTAATTTGTACTAATTACTTCAAGAAAAAATGGTATGTCTAGCTGGAAGCTTGCATGCCCTAAAGGGGTTGATGAACAGAGAATTTCCGATAGGTGCTATACAGGAACCTTGGCATCGGACTAGAGAGCCCCTTAACATCTCGCAGATTAGCTGCTTGAGAAGTGACTGAATAGTCCACGGGTCACGTGTATGGGGGTTGCCAGACTTTGAATCAAGTTTCTTGAGAGAAAACTAGTTTAAAACCTGAAGGGATTGCACGACTACAGTAGATCTGCAGTTGGGTTTAAGAGAGTCCCATGAAGGTTCAGGATACACAGTGGGACTGAACTGATCAGATTCATCGCACTCCATCCTTCACATGAACATGATTTTAGAGGTGAACTAAAGTTCATCCACTTCTCAGAGGAGGAAGGAACAAAATGAAGGGAAGAGCTTAGTCTAGGTATTAGTCTGAAAGCACCCCTCCTTACTTTGAAAGGACACCCGGCAGTGGATGAAGTATGACTTGGTCTGAAAGGAGAGATCTGCAGTGTTATTAGAACATGGTGGTCCAGTAACACAGGCAAGTCAGCACCAGAAAGGAGAAAAAAACTCTAAAAAGAAGAATAATTTTGAACGTGCAGGCTGAGAACTGTAAGGGATCATGCTTTCAAAAGAGTATTAACTGGCTCAGACATGTTAAATTAGGTCTAATTAGTAATGAAAAATGCTACTGTTGCTACAAGAATGCTAAGGATTAGTGTTTTCTGTTCTCCTGCGTTTAAATCCACAATGTTGCTGTTGTCAGCTGTGTGTTGGTTATTTTCTCGTTGAGAACCGCGGGTGACGGCCACCCAAGTTCTTCCAGCTTCTGGAGGAGGAGGACCTCTTACCTTGGACATACATTGATGTACCAAGGAAAGCCTCAATGAATGGAGAAGATGCGCTGAATGTAAACTCTTGCCCCTACAGGGTGCTTGGGGGAGAGGAGGGAAGGGGCACAGGAGCATGGATTTACGTTATGCCAGCGAGGGGCACACGGTGTTGTTCTTGTTTTACATGTTGGGGGACTGATGTAACAATGAGGTGACTTGTTGGAGGCCACTTTAAGGTGCCAGCGGTGTAAATCACCTACCGAAATCACGGCGGAAATGCGCTGCACAGCGACTCCTTTAATCTTGCTGTTTCCCCATGCATCCCCCCGCTATTATTGGTGGATGGGCCGCACTGTTCGCCGCTCGCCCCTTGGGCCTGATCGGCAGGGAGGTGAAAACCTCAGTTTTAAACACGAGGTGGTTTTTGCCTCCCAGCTGGTCAGGAGCGAGCGGTGGAGCTGCTGAGGCCCCTCAGCCCATCTGTGGTGGGAGACACAAATGGTGCCATATTTGAAATGGCGATTTCTGCCTCCCTGCTGATCGGGAGTGAGCGGCGGGGGACACGTGGGGGAAACCTGCAAGGTTAAAGGAGCCGCTATGCGGCGCACTTCTGCTGCCATTTCGGTAGGTCCCTACTAACAAAAGAGATCTGAAGAGATGGAGTTGATGAAGCAGATACAGGAAGGCTAGTAATTGAATTACAAGCTGTATTAATTTTTGAATGGCATTGTAGATACAAAAAGCTCATTTCAGCCTGGTCAGAGTTGAAGCTGCTGTACTGGGAGCATGCACGAATTAAATTCAGTTTGTGTGCGGGATGCAGTCAGTATGTCTCCTCTGTCCCCGCTGTCTACAGATTTGTTTTTCTCAGTTTTGGTGCTGGCTAAGTGCAGACACTGCGCTCCGCTGAACCTCGGGGAAGTTTCCGTAATATTCAGCCATGGCAGCATCTTAGTTTCCTGCATGAAGCAAGGATTCAGCTTAAGTGAGGAAAGCACCGGGCTTCATGTCACCTGGGAGGAAAAAATGGAATCTTCTGGAGATTCTCAGCTATACTTTTTAATTATTTTAAAGTAAGATTAATTGAGCACAAGCCCTCTATTTTTTCTCATAACCCACATTTAGATGCACAAGTGGATGTACATAAAGTTAACACTCATGGAAATCTCATGCTTGGGTTATATTTGAGGAAATTAAGTTTGTTAGGCAAACCTCTTAATATATAGATAGCCTGCGTTTCTCATCACATGCATGATCCTCCATTGTTCAAAATGATTCTGTTTTCCTATAACTTTATATTTAAGTTACCTCTTTGGATTAAAGCTGGAGAGGCTGTCAGTACAGGGAGTGCCTTCAGTAATGCCTCATCTCACTAAAGCATGACTTTTGTGTCCTGTTGTCTTTGGTTCGACGGAGGGCCAGCACTGCCCTCCGCAAAGGTGGCTCTCATTTCACTGCTGCCTGGCCTTGGGAGTCTGCGGTGATGGGCCAGGTAGTGAAACACGCTGTAGTGAAATGCAAAATCATACTTAGACTCTTGTTTCCTCCCCACCACCTACCTGCCAAAACACACCACACGTTTCACTTGTGTTGCTGATGTCGTTAAAGTTTTGCACAGAGTGGCTAGAAATTTGGCCTTGGTCAAACAACAGAATAATGGCAGGACAGCAGTGGCCCTGCTGGATCCCGACTGAGCTCAGATGCTCCAAACTCTGGATCTCATTTGTACTCGGGTGCAGTAGATTTTGATCGCTCTAGTGATCACAGCTACAGCTAACACAAGGAAATTTGAGTGTTTTCTTTGTCAGCCAAAGGGAGTGAACGTGTGCTGCATCTGTTTGTTCTAATGATGGCAAGGCTAATTTTTTTTAAATACTCTAGGTGACGTAAGAGCCTGGATCCCCTTTTTAAAAGTGATGTGATTTCCCAATTGCTGAAGTAAGGTTTGGACAGGGGATATTGAAGCTTGCGAGGACTTGACTCTGGTGGTTGCTGTGAAGTTAGTTTGTGCAAAGGGATCGCAGTCTCATACAATCTAGCAGAAGATTTCTCAGCCTAGTTGCACGGTTCTGGGAAGCTCTGGTTTGTGCTAGTGAACGACGAGCAGGTTTTGAACCTGCAATAAAGCGCTAACCTTCTTGTTCTCGCAGATGATGAAAGCCATGAACAAGTCCAACGAGCACGTTCTAGCCGGGGGAGCTTGCTTCAATGAGAAAGCAGACTCACACCTCGTGTGTGTCCAGAACGATGACGGGAACTACCAGACGCAGGCCATTAGTATTCACAATCAGCCGAGAAAGGGTGAGCCTGGGGTGGAGGTTTCAGCACACACGATGATTTGAATGGCTTGTGTTCCTTGTGCTGCTGTAAGGACAGACTGTGCTGAAACCAGTTTTGTCTTAATGTCACACAACCTCTGAAACCAGCATTTAACTGCAATGATAGTTAGAGAGCTCCTAGCATGGATGGGACTGGAACTTCCTGACACACAAGTGGGATGGGAATAATAATAAGGTGTCCCATCTGCAATGGCATTCAGCAGTCTTCAGGCTCCCTTCCCTGGCTGTAACTTGTCTGATGTCTGGGGTGCCACATGCTGTTGACGTAGGTGCTTCCCTGCAGCTCACCCCACACCTCCCCCAGTTAGTGGTCAGAATCTGGCTACCCAAGAGATGTTTGGCAGCAGCTTGCCAGGAAATCAAGGGCCACGTGCAAGTGGTTAAAATGGAGTTGGCCGTATTAAATACCATAGCGGGCAAGGTGAAGCCTGCCAAAGCTATGGGTCCAGAGGCACAGTGCTCCAAACACCCCCCTTCAACCTCCCTGCTGTTGAGGAGGGCAGCTGCTGGCTGTGTTGTAGACCTGGTCTGATCGTAGGGTTTCTGTGCTCAGCCTGGGTGTTTTAGGGGCAACCAGCAGTCCTCTTTCCCAAGAATCCTCGGAAACTTTCCACACGTGTCTTACATAGACCGTAGAAGAATTTTTCCGACTACTTGAGTTGGTCTAATAAAAGATACCAGATTCACCCAGAGAACCTTGTCTCCCTAGTAGCTGTTGGAAGGTTTCTTATCTTTTAAGCTGCCTCACAGCTAGGTTTAGGAATTTGATCGAGCAGTGGGACCTAATCATCAGCCAACAGCTCGGGTCAAATTGCTCCCAGCCACGAGGGACCATTTTGAAAGGGAGTGATGCACAGGTTTATTCTGAAATGGAGCCTTTAATATGAGTGAAAAAGCAGCTTTTTTAAAGGTTGGTAATTAGAAAATAAGGTGAGAGCACTTCTTCTGCCCAGGCCTCTGAGACACGCTGGTAACATCATCATAACTGCCTACTTCCTGATTCAAGATTATTTGCCTCTCTGGCAAATACCCAATTCTTGCATTAGGCATTGCTTTGACAAGAGCCTTTCTTAATCATTCCTATTGTTGTTGCAGTGACTGGTGCCAGCTTCTTCGTGTTCAGTGGAGCTTTAAAATCCTCTTCAGGCTACCTTGCCAAGTCCAGTATTGTCGAAGGTAAGAAGTGAGTCGCTTGCCTAAAGTCCCGTGCTTCCCTACTGAGAGCTGTGTAGTTGAGCTACGTCTGGGGCTTTACTACTGTGCCTCGGGCACTTGAGAATCGCTCTGCTTCCTCAGCATGACTTCACTCTTTAGCTAAACACAAATTTCCATTGGGGTAGAACTGAGAAAATAATGCCTAGTCTAGATAGCCTGGCACACCACCACAAAAATCAAGGTGAAAAGGAACTTCTTGGTTCTGTGCTTGGAGTCAGGCACTTGCTGAAGTAAAAAACTGCAAGCATGAATGTTTTACTCTCCGTGCCAAGAGCTGAATCCCCAGCCGTGCTGCATTCCCTTCACTTAATAGCCTTGAAGCATGTGAGCCTACAACCTCTCTGTGGTTTGCATCTTGTAAATGGGCAGGTGACAATGTAAAAGGCCAAGCTTGTCTAAACTGGGTAATGTTACTCTAGTCAACTCCTCCTTTTGCCTGGACGATCACGTGGTAGAAATGAAGCTCGAGGGAGGGTGGTGATGGCTTATAAAGATGCCACATTAAACCAAAACTGCATAGCCGCTGTAATTTATGGCACGTTCTTTATCTCAGCCACTCCGTGCTGTAGTTCAAGATGCTGAATTGGAAACTGGCTCAGGTGGGGGGAATTAGCAGCACGTGGGACCTTTCCTTACCGCGGCAGCTGTGCAGCCACAATTCATCCAGGCTGGCAGGATCCAAGTCCTGTAGCTTGCTTTTGCCACAGTGACCATTACAATTCTGTCAGGCAGCCTGTGTAATATGGGTTGGTGGTTTTGATGTAGTTCTCAGAGGACAAGCACCCACTCCGCATAAACACTGCTGCCAGTCTTGGCAGAGTCCAGGTATGTGATCATATACCTGTGTCTCCTGAGCTGGCCTGTCCAAAGCCGGTGTGCAATACAGCAGCAGACTAGCAGTGCCACTGCTGTGGTTAAATTTACTTTGTCAACAGACTTCATTGTCCACTGATTTGTTCTCTGGGCAGCTTTCATGAATGCTCTATGGAATAAGCAGTGTCGGGGATCGGACAGTTAGCTTTCTGCGGTATTATATACAGCGCTTCAAATATGTATTGAGCTGTTACATCACTCGCGGGAGAACAATGGTTTTACCTCCATTTATGCTTTGCTTAACGAGGCTGTGGTTTATTTTGAGGATAGTAAATTCTTGGTTCCCTAGATGGTGTAATGGTCCAGATAACTGCCGAGAACATGGACTCCCTGAGGCAGGCTCTGAGAGAGATGAAAGACTTCACTATCACTTGTGGCAAAGCAGATGCTGAAGAGCCTCAGGAACATGTTCATATTCAGTGGGTAGAAGATGACAAAAACTTTAACAAGGGGTAAGTCGATGAGCAGTTCTCTGATCACTTTGCAGCGTTTGGATATTTAGTCTGCTGATTTTTGTGTGCACGTATTTTATCAGCACTATCAGTCAAAAGGAGAGTCATTTGGTCTGTCCATATGCTCTCCGATTTTAGATTAGTCCAGGTTTTTTGGTTCATGTTTCTTACCTGATATTAAACAGGCTCTAGGGAGCGCATTCTGAAAGGGGCAGCGTGACCTTGGGTCCCTAGGAATCGAGGGCGCTCAGTTCCTTGAAGTCTGAATGTGGCAGGTACTGACAGTGGGCGAGAGGTGAAAAGCTCCAGTGCCTCAATTTAGAAAACTCTTAGGTCTATGGGCAGATTTCTTTATTTTCAAATATCCAGTTATTTGAAATCATTAAACTCAAGTAATCCATCTAGCTGCTAACATTAGGCTGAATTTTAGCCCTTCCACTTCTCTGCCTTGCAGAGGTCTTGGGAGTCAAGTTATTGCATGTGGAGTGGCAGCATTAAATCTGTAACAAGTAGCAGCAGGTGTCACGATCTGAAACCGTATTGATCAATGTGAGATTGAAAGTGCACAGCATTGTAGGCATTAGTGTGTGTAAAATCGTTTTGATGGGTGCCATCTATACTAAATAAACAGGCAGCAGTAGCAGTCCAGAAAAGACAGCCATTATGTAGGTGAGGGTATTCGGGGTTTTTTTTGAAGTTGTACAAAAATGGAAGAAAATGGGCATTACAGGGCACTGGTGGGGTCACTTGATGGGGTGTGTGAAAATCAGTACAAGGAGAACTTTAGGCACGACTGTATTACCCTGTTTGAGTTAGTAAATTAATACATAGATTGGCATACTATAAATCTATGCATGTCTCTAGTTGGCATGCGGAGAGAGATCGTTAACACCTTGTGAGGTCAAAGCTGTGTCGCAACCCAAGGAAAGCTGCCTTCCTAGTCCTCAGCTGCTGCTACTCAAGGAGGACTTCAAGTCTTGGCATTACAGCTGATTGCTTCCTGTGTGGCAAGCACCCAGCCACCATCATAATTAGCGGGGATGTCTGAGATTCTTGTGCACGGCACTGAGGGAAGTCTTCCTTGGGTGTGCTCCTTTCTGGGGATTGTTAATGACCCTGCCCCACTTAGCTAATGTTGGCAGGTTGCTGCATGGTAGTTGAAATGGCAGGACACTCACCGATGACACAACCTGCCATGGGGCCCTTTGAGAGTGCATGCGAGTCAGAGCAGGTGGCCTTCACAGTGACTGCTCTCTTTCCCATGGCATCAGATACCCATGTCCAAATCTATGAACCACTGTCTGGTAGTATCTGCGACTGCTGAAGGTTTTTTCCGTTGTAACACACTCTGTTCTGCAAATCTGCCCAATGGGCTGAGCTTGAAATCAGGTTTGTATGTGATGGCATTTGGTATTTGGAGGCTTTCTGTCAACTTCTTAACCTTTTCCCTTCCCCTTTCTAGTGTTGTAAGCCCCATTGATGGCAAATCCATGGAGTCTATAACAAGTGTGAAGATATTTCATGGCTCAGAGTATAAAGCAAATGGCAAAGTCATCAGGTGGACGGAGGTAAGGAAACCAGCTCCCTTGCATATACGGCAGGGGCATGGGTGCTTTGTGACTGCCTCAGACCAGAAACCAGCAAGATCTTGACGGGCAGTCGGCAGTGACCTCCTCACCTACCTGGAAGGCATTCGCTGACTGCAGAACGGCCATGCCCTGCACGGGAAATGTAGGTAGCGCAGAGCCTGTGCTGCCACGTCTAGCCGTGTTGCTGTGGAGTCGGGGAGAATCTGCAGTCAAATCTGTGACTGGGGGATACTGCCTGACCGCTTTTATGTGAAGCTGCCTGCAAGGCAGAATCCTTTGTTTGTGTCGAATGGCCTGGGCTCCCTTTGGGTGGTGTGCCTTGTCCTTTAACGAACTCGCAATCCTAGTACCGGTTTTAAGTAGCACTTCTTCTGAGCTATGAGTCTTTTCCCAGAATAAATCTGTTTCCTGCAGTAAACTCAAACTGCCAGTGCCAAAGAGCTGAAGTAAATCTGCTTTTATAGGGAATCCTTGCTGAAGTACTCAAGCTTCCTATTCTTTTTATCAACTTATTAACACTTCAGCCTGGAAACTGCTGCATCCTCAGAGCGGCAGCAAGAACAGAACAGGAAGAGATTGCTGTTAGTGGGCTTCATTGCAAAGGAAGAGCTAAAAATGAGGTGCCCTGGTGTGGCTGACTTGTGGCGTTTAACGTCAGGGGATTCACGCGAGGGCAGGCAGGTACAAGACTTTCGGGACTGATGCAGACCTAGTGATCTTCCAGCACGGAAGTGTTAACACGAAGGGTTCTTTGCAAAATGTTTCAGTTGGCTTGCGAGCATTAGCCGAAGGGAAGCCGGGCCAGGCTTGGTTCTGCACCTTGTTGCATGTATATTCTCTTCCTTCAAATCTGGGTAATACGAGTTAATGTTGCCAAGTTTGAACCTGTTCAACAAAATTGTTGGTGCTTTTTCAGGCTGAGACAGGTTCTACCGTAACAGGATTTTAATTCTGTAATCACTTAAACAGGAGCATGCTTAAAAAAATTATACCTTAATTTCCTGAAGTGTTTAACTTCAGAAGTTTTTAAACTCTTTTTATTGAAGAGTGCGGAAATGAATGCAAGATGTGCAGAAGACTTCAAACTGCTGGGGAATAGTGTGACTTTCTGTAATTAGGATTTTATATTCAGTTGGAACAAGCCCTTTTAGATGGGGCTTGTTTGGAATCGTTGCCCTAAGGAGAGAGACTAAAAGATCAGAAAAAACATCACCTTTCAATGGTTACTTTAAGTACTTCTAAGGAATATCTATTTTTCAACTCTTAGATTAACCATATTAGCCTCCCGGCCTACAAAAATCCTCTTGGAGTCTCTACAGGATCTGATCAAACACCACGTGCTTGCGTGGTTTTTTCCGCTAAGACTGCATGATGCTGATATTTCAGTAATCGTTCTTAGGTTGGTTCTTTTGTGCACAGATGGATGCATTTTTGCTTGTATAATCTGATTGGCAGGGCTTGCACGGATCAATCCCCATTTCTTTTGTTCAGGTGTTTTTTCTGGAGAATGATGAACAGCATAATGGTCTAAGTGACCCAGCAGATCACAGCAGACTGACTGAGAACGTAGCCAAGGCTTTCTGCTTAGCACTCTGTCCTCATCTGAAGTTACTGAAGGAGGATGGGATGACTAAGCTCGGTCTGCGTGTCACACTTGACTCGGATCAAGTAAGTTGCAAACCATTTCTGCTAGATTCATTGTTGGCCCTGGCGGTGGTGTGGGCAAAGTGAGTGGAAAAGTACGGGCCATGACTTGGCAACACTTAACACCAAGCTGTCAGTACTTCGTGTCATCAGTTGCTGAGGGGGGAAATTTCCTTTCTTCCCTGTGCTCGCAGCACTGCTCTGCGCGGTCTGGAGACCTTTTTGCTAGTTTATGTGAATTGCAGGCCAGAACACGTGTCACTAGCCCGAGTGGATTCCCAGCCCAGTAGTAACACTCCTCTCATCCCTGCTGACCCGGCACTGCGTAGCTGAGGTCTTCGGCCTCCTCCTGGAGCATTCCCTTCCCAGCCCTGTCAAGAGATATTTTTTAAACCCACCCTTCTCCACGCCAGGCTCCTGGCAGACTGCACAGAGCTGGACTTGTGCACACATGATGGTGGTGCAAGTAGTATTAAAGCTGACACTCCAGCGCTCTGCACATCCTGGAAGCAGCACGTGGCATCTTTAAGTATGAGAAGCTTGTACCCTGTCAAGATCTGATCCTGTAGGAGAGCTGTCTGCCTTTACCACAGCAGAGCAAGGTCTGTTGCTTTGCAGTTTCATGTTTAGCTGCATTTAAATACCTCTGTTCCTACCTGTCCGTGTGGCCCAGGAGCAGAGCAGAGTGCCAGGTAAGTACTGGCAGGGTTCAGACTACAACGCCTTACAAGCAGGGACCCCCTTTGTACAGCTTTTAGATGGTGCGAAGGCGTCATCTCCCCTTCCCAGAGCAATCCAGCCCATAGGTGACCAACATCCCACAGCTCTCTCTAAATCCTCATAGCTACCCCACGATTAACATGACCTTTGATCGTACCATCGGCCAGGTGGTTTCGACAGCTGCCACCCTGTTTCTAGCCAGCTGAGTGTTAGTTTTGTGTGCAAATCAGGTT
Source organism: Alligator mississippiensis (assembly GCF_030867095.1). Lineage (NCBI taxonomy): Eukaryota > Metazoa > Chordata > Crocodylia > Alligatoridae > Alligator > Alligator mississippiensis. Next base: position 8,981,959 of record NC_081828.1, read on the forward strand.
TACAGAGCCTGAAGCCTTCCATGCCTTTCTCCATTAAAACCACTTTTACTTTATCTTGTAGGTTGGTTATCAAGCTGGGAGTAATGGACAGCCACTGCCCTCTCAATACATGAATGACCTGGACAGTGCCTTAGTGCCAGTGATTCATGGAGGGGCATGTCAGCTGAGTGAGGGGCCAGTCATAATGGAGCTCATCTTTTATATTCTGGAAAACATCTCATAAGAGGACTTCATTTTCTGTTCAGACCTGTTCCAGCAGCAGTTGTATCTGAATCATTTGCACTTTAAAACTGGAAGATTAAGCTTTTGTTAACACTATTATTAAGGGGAGGGGGGCGGGAGGCGGGTGGGAGGGGACAGTTGTTCCACACTTCTGAATCTTCTATGCATTGTCAACAAACAGAGGATCAGGGCAGCTTCTATACTACAAAATGGCTATGCTCTCCTTGCAGCTAATATACTTCTGTTACTGTTTAGAAAAATAATGCTCATGTTTAAAGACTTAATGACAGTTATGTACTCCAGATGCTCAGATGGGTGCAGAGATCACTGGGGCAAAAATAAAAGATGAAACCTGTACTGTTTGTAGATGGACATATGAGAAGAAACAATCAAGACCTCCATTCTGACCTCATCACAATGCCGTTTGTGGTTGTTCTGTAGACATTAAAAAGTAACGTTTACATTGTTTTGATCAGATTATTGAAGTATGTTTGAGATGCTTGAGATATTTCCTAAAGAAAGAGATGCCCAAGAAAGTTATCTAGCCATAAATACATCTGTATATGAGCAAAAGAAGTGGCGTCTCTCCAAAAGCAGTACGTTATTTAAATTGAAGTTGTGTGTGTACAATATGCAACCATACTTATCTGTTCCCCTAGTTCCTATAAGGACTTGTCACCTCAGCAGATTTCTTGAACCTCTAAAAGAATCGTGCATTTTGTTTACAAAGCTGTGCAAACTGCAAAGATCTGCACCCGCCATCGGCCAAAGCCTGCAAGTGCAGGTCTGTAGCATTCCTGTTTCCTAGTAGGTCCTGCTTTTTTAAAGAAGAGTAATGCCCAGGGCAGCTCTGTCTCCTCCCTGCTCTGATGCTAGTGTTACACTACAGCATATGTAATACAATCCAGCCTGCACTCCATAGTGGTAGTATCATGTAAAGCTAACCCATGACAAAAGCACAGAGTGGCTGTTGCATGTTCTGCTGAAAAAAGCTTTTGGTTCAAGCTCACAGGACTTGCACTGGGCCCAGGGCTCTTGGTCTCACATGTGGGGAGCAGGTGTTCCTCCTGCCTACAGCATCATCAAGCTGGAAGCGAGGGTCACAAAATATGGAGCCAGATCCTTACCAAATCAAACTTTGCATTCACAGAAAGTGGCCAGGCACCAGGAAGAGCTGAAAGCAGGAGGAAGGGGCTTAGTTTAGTCTCGACCCCCTCCCCCCCACAGCAGCTGCTGTCTGTATGCCCCTGGAACAGGGCTGTAACTGAGTCCAAGTCCCAGCAAAGCAGGGGAGGGCTAGACTCTGGTTGGCAGCCGTTGAGGTGGTGACAAAGTCACATCTCAGGCAGCAGGGACAAAGTCAAAGACTAATTGTGCTCCATCACCATTTGGAAGTAGGGTGCAGCAGGGAGCACTCCCCTTCTCCCACTGTGTGTAAACAGGGCGAGAGCTCTCAATGCAGGCTGGCGTGCCGATCCTGTGCTTCTTTAAGCAGGCAGATGTGTATAGCAGCAGCTGGGAGAAGGGAATTGTAACCACGCCAGTAGCAATCTCTCTTACCTAAAGACACCCTGTGCGTGTGCCTCGTACAGAGTAAATGGCTATTCCTTTTTTGCAAAATAGCAAACCCAGTACAAGATGTTATCCTGAGCCCTGGTTCAGGGCAGGGCTGCAGAACTGGAGCCCAAGTGAATTAGTATGGTCAGCAGAAAAGGAGAGCATTCTGGTCCCTTTTCTTTGAGTTCACAGTAAGATGAGAGCTCACCTTTGTCCCTGGGGAATGGGTGGCAAGATGCTGCTTTCAAGGTTTCAGGCTGCTCAACCGTCAAGCTCCTGCACAACTTCCTTCGCCTTTGTCCGCTACAGAGATGCACGATTATGTTGCTGCTGCTGTCGGTGTCGTTAGCTGGGCTTGAGTTCCCTAAAAATTCCCTTCCTCCATTTGGTTTTTCCACCTTCTGTCATGTGAGCAAGCCGCTGTGGCCAAAAGCTGTTTTAATAAACCACAATAAAACCCTGATCCAGGAGCCAGCGTTCCAGCTTTGCCACAGGACATGCTTTCCAGTTGCATCGAGTTGTGCTTAGTGACGCAGAAAGAGAGGCTACAAAAAAACTTTATCTTTGCTTCCTTATCCCCAAGAAAGTCATTTAGGTTTGGATTACGTTTGTGCAAAACACTATTGACTGGTGACTGATTTGTTTGCTTCAACCATAGCCTTTTAAATGACCTTAATTACCATATTGTTAAGAAAATGAGTAATTGTTTTAGAAAAAAAAAAAATGTACTTTTAAAATTCAGTTAGTTAACACTGCAAAAAACTGCATATTATATTTTTATTTTCAACATGTAGTTTTGTATATTAAATTTATTGAAATTAAAAACTAAACACTGTATTGTCTCCATCCATTCAGGAAGACAGATGCAGAAGTGCTGCCCTGCTCTGGGTGCGTTCCCATTACAACCTTGCTCTCACTGAACAGCGGGGGCAGCAGCATTCTGCGCCGGCTCCCCACAGTAGGGACATCCTTCCTCTTTACACCAGTTTTTCCACGTTCATTTTAAAAAAAGCACATCAAACAGCTTTGGTGCCACCTGGTTTTATGTACATCGTCCATAAAAAAAAAATTTCTGCAAACATCCATGGTCCAGTTTTCTATATAAATAAGAGCGGCTATTTTTCCATCAGTTAGTGGGCTTCAGCAGCCCTGTGAAATAAGAGCCATCTAATGTTTCAGAAAACCCTGTGTTCTTTAAACTCTGTGAATTACTGAAGCAGTAAAGCCTTATGTGGCCTGTTTAAAAGGATGAAGGCACAACATGCAGGCCACATGGGAATGAGCAGTACAGGGAACATGGCAGACAGCCGGTACCAACTCTAAATGCAGATTTGTGACCCTACTGTTAAAACGGGCGGTAATCCTTTCATTGCTGTAGCCATGTCTTTTAAAGGCACGTCTGTAAGAGTGCTGCAGCGGCATGCAGAGGTGGAGGCAGGGCATTTGCTGGGGTTATAGCTCTGCTTAAAGTGAATTTTAAGTTCCCTCCATCCCAGGAGATTAACAAGCAGAACACACTGACCTTCACAAGGGCCTGAGGGTGATGGTCAGAAGCATCTGAAGGTTGTGTTCACTGCACAGCTTGGGAGCATGAGAGCTCGTCTGCCTAAGAGCATGGAGTCGAGCGCAGGATAAATGGTGGAAGCACAAGGCCTTGCTTGTGCATTAACTGAACTTTTTTTGCATGGCTGCAGTGACTTTGTGAAGAGCAAACCATCACTATTTCACCCACCGCTGGGAAACAAGACCTGCATGGGAAGGTGTAACGAGTTCATTTAACATTAGTCCTACCTTAAGGCAACTTAGTCTAGTTTGTGTAGATCAGTACCATCTCTCCGCTAGCAGCGAGTTTCCACAGCCTCGCAATGCTTGCCTTATAAAAGCGTTAACCAACACGCACTATAGAAGTTATGAAAATAAAGACTCGTTATGTTCAGTAGTGCATTCATTAACATCTTTGGTGCTTGCAAGTAGCAGCTTCTTCCTATGTACAAACTTGTTCTCCAGTTCTTACCATTCTCGGACCTGAAGGAAAAGAGATTTTGAACTGAGGTGGTGCCAAGCAGGTATTCCACATCTGTACACCAGTACACTACTGCTGCCATCAGCCTAACTAGAGGCTAGACAGCAGCCTTCACAGCAATCCCACACAAAATCCTTTAAACTGCAGTGCTGCAGAGGACAGCACGGAGAGCCGGGTTGCGGGGAGTTTGCTGAGCCAACTCACTAGATAAAGTCTGCTGGTCCCAGAGCTCCGGAAGGGGCTCGGAAACTTTTGAAGCTCCTTGACACTCTAGCTGACCTCTTCAGAGCTCTGAAAATCCTGAGCTCAGCGTTTAATCACTTCTCAAATGGGCTTCTCGCTGCTCCAAGTCTGACTCATGCACTAGCCTTCAAGATCTTTCAAATAATAAGCTTTTAAAGCCTCACACAAACTGGCTGGCAGCTACCGATCTGGCTAATAGATTGGAACAGCTTCACACGGGCGTTTCAGCCTCATTTCTGTTTGTAAAAGAAAAGCGTGGTTTCAACCAGAGATGCTCTCCGATGGCTGGAGAGAGAGGAAGCCCAAGAGAAGTGAGACCATTTAATATTATTAAATATTGTCGTTTAAATAAAAGTAGCAACTGTTTGCTCTAACCAAGGAGATGCCCAAAGCTTCTTAAAAAGGTCACAAGTATCTTTTATGAATGACAGTGTTAAGCAGCCTAGGTGAACAAGCTTCCCCCCCCCCGCACCCCAATGATACTTAGCCCTACCATATGGTCGACTTGTGATGGGATTGCTTTGGTATAAAAATTGTGACCAGGCTCTGGAGAGAAATGCTGTAAGACTGAAGGAAAAAAAGCCAGGACACCACCAGAAATACAAGGAAGTGCCAGGCGGGAGCCTGAGCCACCCAGGCAGGTTGCCAAAGCATGGACAGTCAGTAACCCCTCCTGTTCTCACCAGAAGCGTATTCAAGAAGAAATGAGTCTTCATACCTAGTGTTCGAGGACCAGCCAGTTCTCAGTAACTGTCTGAAGATCTTGACCACTGAGTGGCTCCCTGAGTCTCACTTTTACCTCTAGTTTCCCACCAGTGGGCTTCCTGCCATCCAGAATCTGAAAGTACCAGAGAATACACACACTGAAAAGGATCTGTCAGACCACCAATCCTTTGGCAGCTGTTGACTTGGTCTCCCATACTGTTAAGCAATGAATACAAACATCCAGTACCACTCATCCTTCTGTTCAGTAGATGAAGGGCCCGGGCATATTGGTAATAAAGAAAGGACTTCCATAATGAGTAGAGGTCTTTATGAAATCAAAAGAGTGGGTTCTGCCATGTTGCTTACCAGCGTACATCAGGGGAAGCAGCTATAAAACCCCACAGGGTAAAGCTGCATGTGAAGATGGGAGGGGGGGAAGTTACAAACAGCATTTACAATCACAAGTTTCTAAGGTTAGAGACCATGAGGAGCGTCGAGTCTGAGCTGAACAACATGGATCACAGGATCCAAGCCACTTATTTCTGCCTCAGCCCCATGACTCCTGTTGGAACAGGTCTTTCAGAAAACTGATCTTTCAGAAAATTGTTAGTCTTGATATCAAGGCTGCAACCAACAGAGAATCACCCTGCTTCATTGGTCAACAGCTCTTACTGCTTAGCAGTGAACCCTTTTATCCGTGTCCCACCAGGGGTTATAATTGCAAAACAGCACCAGGCTGTCCCAGGGCAAATTGGTTTAATGCAGGGGTGCTCAACCCCCAACCTGCACAGCCATGCCACCTGGCCTGCGGGGCTCCCCATGGCTTGGGAAATGTGGCAGCAGGGAAGCAGTGGCAATGCTACCACCCCCCCAGCTTCCAAATCCCCACCCTGCCCCTGAGAGGCAGGTAAGAGCTGAGCCATGCCTTCCCCCTCCCCTCCAACATGGGGCTGGGCCATGCCTCTCCCTTCCCCCACCCTTGCCAGGCCAGGCCATGCCCCTCCATCTCCCTTCTGTGCACAGCTGGATGGGCCTGGGACCACCCAGAGCATCAGACTGGAAACACCAGCCAGATCTGGCCTGCAGACAGAACGGGCACTGCCCATCCGGCCTACCAGGCAGAAAGGTTGGGCGCCACCGGTCTAACGAAACAATTATTTATAACAACTTGGAGAGAGAAGGTCACAAATTATTCTCAGCACGTGTGTTTATACACCCTCTATCTTCACACGTTTTTCTCTCTACACCTCTTGTTGAGATAAGCAGTAATAAAGAGCTGCAGCACAGCTGAGCCAACCCCATGCAGGGAACGTACCTCAACGATCTCTCGAATTTCACATTCCGTTTCCAATTTGTCCAGCTTCAAGTGCGCTGTTCCTACTTGCTTGTCACTTCTGAAAAAGGACCTGTTTCACAGAAAGCTTCCTTAGTGGACTTTCTTAACACAATAAAAGAAGAAACATTATCGTTTGTATTACTCTATCATCTAGCAGCCCTAGTCGGGTCATGCCTGCTTTCATTTAGGTTACAAGATAAAAGCAAGGACCATCTGCAACTAAAATGGAGAGATAGTAGATGCAGGTCTTTCATCAAATGGAAGCAGAAAATTAGAAAAAAAAAAAGTATAAAACAGGAGCAAGCTCAGAAAAGAAGAGACAATGGAGCAATAGGGACAGAGACCTGGCTGAGCACCATACGTAGCAGCCACCTATCATTGCTCAGGACAGCTTCAAGGCTTCCTCGCCTCCAGACTATTGATCAAGACCGTTGAAAAAGGGTCAGCTGGAAGGAAGGATATGCCCTACCACACAGGAGATGCCCAGGAAGCTCCTGCGAGATGCTGCCTAGCTGAGCTGAATTAAAACATTTCAAAAATAGTTCATCAGCAGCGGCAACCTCCAGGAGACCGAAGCGTTTCATAGGAACATGTTGATTCTGACAACATTTTTGATGGGAAGAAGTTGAATTGTTTTGAGTATTTCATTCTGATAAATGTCAAAGCACTTCATTTTAATCAGGGGAAGTGTTTTATTTCAGCTTTATCATTCTGATTAACTCATTTCATCTTCCCCTTCTAGTAACTCAGAGTCCCCATTTTGCAGAACATTTTGGCATTTCATTTGTATTTGGAAGAAAAGTGAAAAGTCAGTCTTGTGAGTTCTGTCCTTCTCTGTGTCCAACAGTTTTTTCGGGGAGGCAACCCCTTTTCCTTAGCAGTTGGACTCAATCCCTTGATGGCAGTCCAGGTAAAAGACCCCCACCTCCTAGCAGATGAGCTCTTCTAAATGACAAATTTCCAAAACACAAGTGCCATTCAAGGCAAAGCCGTGGGCACAGAATCTGGGGAGCAGGGGGGGAAAAAAAAAAAAAAAATCAGGCTATTTCCTTACAAACACCCCTTAACAAAAAACAACAGGCAGGAAGTCTGGCGGGAACGCAGCCAGCCAAGGATCAAACTCTGAAGTGAAGAGTGCTAGACAGGACACATTTTTGGTGTCCTACAGACTGCCTTCTTTTACGCCATTCCCCTTTCTTGGGGTGTTGTGGGTTCTGCAAGAACGAGGACAATGCTGCTGCCCATTACTTGGGCAAGACTGTGTTAGCTTGGGAGCGTAAACCTGCTCAATTCCAGGGACGGCCAGGCCCAGCTGGAATACATGCAGCGAGGCTCAGAGAGTGTAACGAGATACTGCTAGCACAGAGGCAAGTGCCAACAGTAAAAGCCAGAAAAGGCCATTGCAGCACAGTTCAAGATCACCACAGGAGCCTGAATGGTTTTCTTGGAGGCTTGATAAAGTGGAATGGTTTGGACTTGGCAGTTAGATGCATTCCTCAGTGTCTTTTAGGCGATACCCTGCTGTTAGAGCCGGGGTGGGCAACAAGCGGCCCGCCAGGCTATTCTATCCAGCCTGCGGGGCCCCTAAAAATTTAGAAAATTAATAGTTATCTGCTCCTGGCTGCGTCATGTGGCCCTCCATGCCTTGCCAAAACTCAGTAAGCGGCCCTCCGCCCAAAATAATTGCCCGCCCCTGTGTTACAGAGTCACCTTTTCACAGGAGTAGCTGCGAGCCCCATGAGCCAGTTACCCTGTCCAAGTGCTAGAACGGTCCTAATTTTACCTGTCTCCAAGCTTTTTGCTCAACACCTGGGCAATGGCCAAGCAAGTCTGTGGGCAAAGGCTCTTGCAGGGGGTTGGGACCATATGTAGCAGTTTCTCTAGAAATAACCCTGGCACCTTCCTCCCCCTTTCCAGGCCAACAGTTTTAAGCCTGCCTATACAGCCTTGTAAGCACATCCTTAAGTGGGTGGAAGAGCCACATTCAGAGGTATTCAGGCAGGAGGGTGACATGCCTGGGGGGGTCGCCTGTATATTCCAGTCTTCTCAATGTTTACTTCCATCTTTTGCAAATGTTCAACATCAATGCTGCTGCCTGGAATAAGAGCAGCTTTAAAAGGAGCCTCAGCTGAAGTTGTATGGAGTAAGATTTGACTGGAAAAATAAAGGCTTTTTTTCCCTCTCTCATCTACAAGGTCTGTGTCTGCTTTGCTCACGTGCTCCCTAAAGAGTCTCAATGTAACTGGATATATGAAAGGGGTCTCCCTTACGTCTCTGAGCAAGTAGTTAGAAGCAGGGACCAGTGGCTCATAAGGGACAAACCACTGCTGCTCAAAGCAAAATGCTCCAGGTTTGCTAGCCAAGGCTGCATCAGGCATAGCCCAGCCATGACCATGGCAACCAAGATAACCACGGCCACTGCGCTGGAGACCTTGCACCACAGAGCAGCTTAGGCACCAGCAATGAAGTCTTTGCTCCAGCTGCCTCCCACTTCCATCACGAGTCCATCAGAGGACGGAGCAGGAACATGGAGCTGGTGCTCCCAGAACTGGAGACAAATGACAGGGAAGTGATGATCCAGTTCCCCTGCCTGAAGCTCTGCCTACGGTGCTACAGGCTACAGCAAGAGGCTGCAGAAGTCCTGCAGAGACATGCAGCACAATGAATTCATCTAGCCGCGTGTTTCTGCTAAGTCAGGTCTTTGGCATTTTCTTCTGTTCACAACCTCCCTGAAGCGAAGCAGCAATTCCTCTTTCTTTAACGCAGGAGCTTGCAGAGACAGGCCCCGAAGCCGGATTAATTCTGGAGCCCACAAAAAGGAGGAAGCACCTTACTTCAAAAGTTTCACCCGGGATCTCCCCTTCTCTGAGGGGACGCATTTGGCTTGGAAAGGTTTTTTAAGACTTTGAAGGCAATGAGGCGGACTGATACGCAGGACAGCTTCGCACTGCTCCTCGGAGGGGGGGCAGGAGCAAAAGGCTCTGGTGCAGATCCCTGGGTCAAGTCTTTGCAAGCAGGATGTGCTTTTAAGGAGCAGGAAAGAGTGTTGCTAGAAAGGCTGAAAGGACCGACTGTTTCTGAAGAAAGGTGTTAACTGCCTTTCCTGGGAAGGAAAGCGGGGTGGGCTCAGGCTGTCCCATCTGTGTTGCTGGGTCACAGCTGAATAGGAAGCAGGGACAGCCAAGGGCAAAGGGGACAGACAAGCTCTTCGTCTGCAAGGGGTCAGAGGAGGGTCTGGCACGTTTCTGGGGGCTCAGGCATTGTGGGGAAGCCAGCGCAGGCAGGGCTGCTCCACTGCATTGCTAAGTTGAGCAAGGGGCATTTCTTCTCCCTTTCCTTCCCCTTGCCGCCTGGTTCCTAGGGAAGGTCTTGCGCCCCACACAGGTTTTGAGGGTGACTATCCTGAGGGCAGGGAAGCTCGAGGCCAACCAAGAAAACCAGAGGGTTCCAGTTTCAAATCTTTCAACAAATCTTGGGAAAGGCTCTGCTCCAAAGGGAGACCTGGAGCCCATCGACTGCATAGAGCTGAAAAGGGGGAGTTTCCCCAGCAGCAGCCCGAAGCCTGGCTCATAATCAAGCTGCCAGGGGGAAAGGACAGGCCTCTACGAAGCCTTTCAGATCACTGAAGATGGAGAAGTATTAGAGTTAAACCAAACCAGTGTGACTACTGCCAAGCCACCTGGGTAAGGAGGAGACAGGAAGGTCCTATAACAGGGAGGGCAGCAGAACAGTCTGATGATGGAGGAAAGGGGAAGAGCATTCAGGAGAGAAGAATCTTCTCCAGGGATGTAAATGCAAGATTTAGATTTAACAAGACAAAGGCTCTTCCTTTATAAATGGCTTAGTAATGCCGCGCATAGTCATCAATTAACCTTTATATAAATTGAGAGCCATTTCTCAGCAGCTACAGAGCATTTCTACATTCCAGAGTCAGGAAGCAAGACAGACACGTTATCCAACTTGTCAGCCTAATAATGGATCATAATTAATCTTGGGATTAACAAATCTAGGGCACTCCAGTACCGATAGATTCAAAATGAGCCCAGATGCAGACCCATGCCCCTAAACATTTCCCATTGTTAACCGCCTTTGTCTGCTCTCTGTCTAGGAGCTCGTACACCCCCATTGCTATAGCATCGAAGCATACAGCGAGGAGGCAGGCACCACTGCATTCCCCAGTGAGAAACACAGACCTGGGGTTTTGCTGGGACCTTAGGAAAAGCATTAGGCCCTTCTGTGTCTTTTAGATGTCTCCATCTCCAAGATGGGTAGCAGTGGACATAGTCTTTCTGGACTTCAGGAAGGCCTTCAACACGGTCTCTCACTCCATTCTCATTAAAAAACTAGGGGACTGGCATCGACACCTACACAGTCAGATGGGTCACTAACTGGCTGGAAGGCCACACCCCGAGAGTGGTGGTGGATGGGTCATTTTCGACCTGGAGGGATGTGGGCAGTGGAGTCCCCCAGGCCGACACTGTTCAGCATCTTCATCAGTGACTTGGACGAGGGGGTAAAAAGCACCCTGTTCAAATTTGCAGACAACACTAAGATGTGGGGAGAAGTGGGCACACTAGAAGGGAGGAATAGGGTGCAATTGGACCTAGACAGGTTACAGGGGTGGGCAGATGAGAACAGGATGGGTTTCAACACTGACAAGTGCAAGGTGCTGCACCTGGGGAGGAAGAACCAGCAGCAGACATACAGGCTGGGGAACTCCCTTCTCGTCAGTGCAGAGACAGAAAAGGATCTTGGAGTCATTATTGATGCCAAAATGAACATGGGCCGACAGCGTGGGGATGCGGTCAGGAAGGCCAACCGCACCTTGTCATGCATCCACAGATACATCACAAGCAGGGCCAAGGAGGTGATCCTCCCCCTCTATGCGACACTGGTCAGGCCGCAGTTGGAGTACTGCGTCCAGTTCTGGGTGCCACACTTCAGGAGGGATGTGGACAGCATGGAGAGGGTCCAGAGGAGGGCCACCTGCATGATCAGGGGGCAGCAGGGCAGGTCCTATAAGGACAGGCTAAGGGACCTGAACCTGTTCAGCCTCTACAAGAGAAGGCTGAGGGGGGATCTAGCAGCTGTTTACAAGCTAGTCAGGGGGACCAGCAGGCATTGGGGGAGTCCCTGTTCCCCCCCAAGCACTATCGGGAGCGACAAGAAATAACAGTCACAAGCTGGCAGAGGGTAGATTCAGACTAGACATCAGGAGGTGCTACTTCACTGTCAGGGCAGCTAGGACCTGGAACCAACTTCCAAGGGAAGTGGTGCTGGCTCCTACCCTGGGGGTCTTTAAGAGGAGGCTGGATGAACACCTTGCTGGGGTCGTTTGACCCCAGTACTCCTTCCTGCCATGGCAGGGGGTCAGACTTGATGATCTGTCAAGGTCAAGCTTCCGATCCTACAAACTATGAAACTAGGAGGGACAGTCTACATGCCAACTTATATACTGTAAGGCTGAATTCACAAAGGCTAAGTGCTGTGAGATCCTCAAACAGAGGCAATAAAGAAGGGCAAAATATTATTACAATTGGCATTTAATTATCATCCTGTTTATTATTACCAGTGGTTTGCCAACAGACGTGCAGATATTTGGGTGTGGATGAAAGATATTGGATCAGCCTAGGCTGATCTTCAGGGCCCATGTTGAGAGTCTGCACCTCAATATGCACTCCAAGATTGAGTAGCAAAAGCTGCAGTGAGCATCAGGCAGCCTTCATTACTTTACCCAATTCCACCACACACAATAACGTGTCCCAAACAATCCCAAGTGATTCATACACAGTGGCACTTGTCAGAGGAACAGGAACAAAGTAGATTATGCTAAAATTTCCCAAATTGTATAACACCACTGAAACAGTATTGAAATACAATCACCCACAACTGACCTTGCAGGAGCAAGTGTCCATTACCAAGTTTTTTCAGCATTTTATAAGGGAAGTCATGAAGATCAGAAACACTTGGAAGGCAGCATGGAACCAGACAGCTCTTTACTGCTCGACTAAAAAGCAGGGTAATCCCTAAACTGCAGCCAAAGTCAATCCTGCCATTTTCTTGTCCAGTAAGTCCATTATTACCAAGTAAATAAGGGGAATAAAAACCCCTCGTCTTACCCCTTGTGAAATATTTCAAATTTAATTCCTTTAGTCTGAATCACTCTTCGGAAACCTCTGTGATTTCGGTTAATATTCAGCTTGAACAGCTGATTATATTCTGGAAGGAAGAAGGAGAAAGATGAGAAAATTGTGAAAATCAAATTTGAGCAGTCAGATCTTTTTCTGAGATAGACGCGTTGCATTCCAAACTCTAATTCTACCCAGTTTTGCTCATCTGTAATTCAATTTCACACCTGTATTGTCAATCAACTTTAGTACCCTCGCTGAATTGATGGGGGAAATGAAGTACAGAAAAGTAAAGTGACTTTTCCGTAAGGTGACACTGTTGGCAAGCCCAGCTCCACAAAACGTTGTCTGTCTGAGAGACAAAGACCAAAAAGCATGAAAGAAAAAAAAGATAATATTGCAGGAAAATAAGAACGATGGGGAACATTTTATTAGCCATGAAGTTAAGCACGGCTGCTAATAAAAATAACGTGACACATTTTCATCGGAGGGTCTCCAAGCAGCTTACAATTCAGCTTCTCAGCACAGTATCATCCTCATTTTGGAAGCTAAGCACAGATGGTAAGAGACTTGCCCAAAGTCCCAGAATAAGACAGTGGAAGAGCTGAGATGTTCAGTTTTCTAAACTCCTGCTCTAGCCATAAAGCACCACTCCCTGATATAAGCACACCAGGGTATAAGTTTCACCACAAGACATCTGGGCCATGCCTAGGTGCTAAGGGGGGGATTTGAAAAAGGACAGATGAAAGAAGACTAGCTGTATTCAGATTTTTAATTTTTTTTTTAGAAACAATGAATGTGTTGCTTCATCACACTTCCTGTAACTTCATTACTAAGATTTTTAATTGAATAATGTGTCTATTATTGTTAATCAGAGCTTCACAACTCATTCCAGACACCAAGTTCGGACCATAAAATATACCAGATGATTGTTGATGAACTGGAAAAGACAATACATACTTTCACTGCACTAATGTAACCAAAAGGAACCAGATAAGATTCCTCAAACATATCATTCGCTAACCACTGAGGACAACTGATCCCTGATGAAGAATAAATAAATAATTTACTCATTCTTTAACTTCTTGTTTCGCTAGCCTATCGCTTACCAAGGTTGCTATAACAGCCCAGACTGGCTGGACAGTAGCAAAGGCTCGGTAGTATTGAGGAGAGAGATCACGTCATTAAGTGACCTGCACAGCGCCTGGGAGAGTGGGGAAGAAACCCGTAGAGCAGTTGGCTGTAACCTGTGACTACACGTCTTGTCACTGAAGACAGGAGCACAGTTTACTCTTCAGCCTGGCTCTTGTCCCAGCTGTGAGGCAAGCCTCTACTCCACAGCGGCTTTTTAAGGTGCAGAGTTTCATGCCTCCCCCCAAAGGAGATACAAACCTGGAGAATTGGTATTCTTAATTACTGCCGTTTTACTTTTCTGAGCTTGCTCCTATTACAAAAAGAAAAGGAAACATCTTTACATAAAATCATCAACCCTGGCTGCAAAATGCTATTAATACTAACTGGTGTTAGATCTGTATACTGAAGAAGTTTGACTTGTGGGGGGGTTATCCAGGGTAAAATGGGCACGGATCCATTTAAGATTCAAATATTTGTACTTGATTGTGGTGACAAAATACAACACCAGATACAGAACAAGCTAAATGAAATATTAAATACAAATCCTACAGATAAGTTTTGTGGCCGTGCTCAGTTCAGAACAATCATCATAAAGCTACCAAATATTACCACTATGCTGCATGATAAACTATGCACGTACACCAGGCAATAATACCTTTCCTTCTGCATGAACTGGAATAACAAGAAGCTTCTGGTGCTGCACAAGGAGCCCACTGCAAATCATTCAGGGAATTGCCCAACTATTATTTTCCCTGACAATCAATCTGCCACCAAAATGAATTAACTTTTAACCCAAAGCAGAGTACAAACTAAATCTTTGGGGACTGAACAAGGACAATGTGACCCAATTACTGTAGCTACTTTGAAAAACTGATTTCAGGTATGAAGGAGAAAGCAGCATATTTCATGTTTTTTGGCTACAACATGAGGATCTGGCTTGTGAACACTGAAAAATAAAGATTAAAGCCAGCCGTGATGATTTTCTGTGGATTCCTTAACATGTTTCACAGCCAAGCCCTGATCCCTGTTATATCAAAGTCAAGCCAATGGAGTGACTCCAGACTGAAGTCCATGTAAACTTAAGATGAGAACACAGACCTGCCCTTTTCTCCTCTCACATTTTTCCCCACTGGAAATTCAGCGGGCTTCAATGCAATGACTTGATGTTTCTCAAGGGATATGAATCAGGCCCTGAATGTTTAAAAAAAAAATCCTTCAGAGTCTATTACCACATGGCTCCACGCTGTTATGAGACTAGGCACGTGGTGACAGGAGGTCAGACTTAACATCCACACTTTAGAGGCCCCTCTAGTGCGGACACCTGGATCCAGGGCTTGGGAGAGCGCTGCTGCAGCTAGCATTTAGGACAAGGGGAGAATCTCACTTTTCATTGCCTGGCTTGCCCTGTATTTGTTAAGGTGGATAACTGACTCACACCTGCATCAGCTTCTTTGACCATCCTGCTGCGAATTGGTGTAGGACGCCTGTATCAACCCATAATGCCCACACACTGGTGGTATTCACATACACACAAACACTAATGTTCCAAAAAAGTGATCCCGAATACATAAGGTAGCCAGTGCACAAGGAAACTGCTTGCCTAAGAGTGTCGAAATGTCTCTTGGAAAGATGGGCTAGTAACAGCGGTCTCCCAAAGCAGGAAGACAAAACGTGTTTCAGACCCAGTGGGGCCATCGCGGCTCTATGTGAGAGGAGGGAGGAGCCCAACATATGGTTGGAATGACAAAGTCTCAGAAGGGCCAAATCTTCACAGTGACAAAGCACAATGAATTCTTTAGCAGCAGACGGTGAGTTTACACAGATGCAGACCAGCCATCAAGGCTGGAAAATTTGGCCAGGCCAGGCCCTTTCTACAGCCAACGAAGTAAGAAAGATCCGTGTGCATTTCTAAGAGGCCAGAGTTTGGGCTTTTTTTCTTTTTTGTGTCTATTTCTCAGACTTAAATCTCAAATGCCTGCATCTCCTTCCTCTCCCCAAATTTTAGAAACAACCCATCCAAACGGTCTCGCTCTTAGTTCTACAGCTCAGTTATAATGAACACCTGGTGAAGGTTCCAACTAACTGATCACCGCGCTGGAAAACAGAGACCTATGGCTCCTCAGTTAGCTTCATGTCACATTGGTAGAGCCACATCTAACACACTGGTAGGTAATGCAGTGTCTCGGACTGAGGAATGGCAAAGGCCTGGACATGCACTCACCACATTTGGGTAATGAAATTCAAATCTCACAAACGCATCTAAGTCATCTGGTGCCACACCTGTGCAAGACAAAAGTTGGTCAGTCAAGTCAGTCCAAACAGGCTCAGGGACCCGGTGTGGACATTGTAGCACATTCTTAACAGACAGGAAGATTTTCAAAAGCATCTCGTTGACTCTGTGGCATTTGTGTTCCAAATCTCAAAGGCAGTTGTGAAAAACTGATCCGTTAACTCTAAACCCCATTAGACATGCAGCCACAAGAAAACCTTCAGGCAGAGCTCCTGTTTGATCATTTTAGAACTGCCCCAAATGCCATTTAAAGCACCATAAACAAAGGATCAAGAAGAGACTGGTTGCCATATTCTAGAGAGCAATCCCTGCTGCTTGGCTCTGAGAGCACAAGCGACCGACGTCTGCCCAAGAGCTGTGGTAAATATTTATGACAAAACTTGAAGCCATATGGAGCTTGAGTGGAGACCCACTTTTGAGTAACACCCTGGGAATCCAAGAATCTCTGCTCGAAGAACACAAAACTCTGCAGCGTTAACTTGAGTTTTGCCTTAGGTTTGTTGTTTGGATTTGAGCCCGAAACGCACAGGTTTGTGTCAATGTGGATGGAAAATGGTTTTGTTTCAAGGGCTTCAAGATTCCCATTTACCTCCAAGACGAATAAATCTGATTCACCACCACTGACTCCCTTATGGTCTGATAAAGAGAGGCAAAAGTATCAGCTCAATATCCTGCATATTACCTGGAGGAGCTGGCAGGTTTATTCCCCTGACAATGATGAGATGCATTTCTGTGCTGTTGAGTTCAGAAAATATCCTGTGAAGAGACAAAAACCAGTTTCAGTCCTGTTCAGTCCCCAGCACACGGCCAGGCCAGGATTCCAGCGCTGTTGTACAGACACACTTGTCAAACAAAGGTGAATGAGAGTCCTGCAGAAAAGCTTATTTCTACATAAATCACAGTTTAAACACTGGAGAAGTAAAGTACCTAGACAAGCTGTTTTCTGTTTTGTATCTCCAGTGTTACAAGTGTAAAAGAAGCCAAGAACAAACCTCAAAGACACCAGCTATGGGGCATTTACGATTAAATTAACCTGTCCTGGGAATAACAGAACCTCAAGTGGAAGCTGTGAAATGGCTACTTCATAAATTGGACAAATCCTTAAATATTTGGGAGTCTTTCTCAGGAATGTGGGACAGTTTTGGGGGTCAATTCTGACTGGAGGGAAAACTATCAATGCCCCAATTCCCCTGGCACGCTGCCTCAGTCTGCTTACGGACACACTCGTACCTTATCATTTTAAAGGTTCTCTCCTCAAAGTGATGGACTGGAGGATCCATCCCCTGGGCTTGGGCGAGCTGTAGGATCTCCAGGTCCTTCTTACAACCGTGCGCCAGCTTTTCAAACCTGTAACCAGAAGTCAGCCAATGACATGAAGGAACAGTGCAGAGAACACTTCACTTGGTTCAGAACACCGACTGATCTACGTTGAGCTCCACCAGGCTGCAAAGGTACCAAGTCATTCAGTGACCAAGGGCCCACAATCACTGATACCCTTACAGGCTGGAAAGGTTTCCCAGCCCCTGCCAGGGCAGATCAAGTGCTGAACGAACCACATGAGAATAAATACAGGTGGTGGCCTCCCATCTTACCGTGTCGTTTCTGCGACATTTCCCAGATGCATGAACTGCTTGGAATACTGCAAACATTTCTGTTAACAGAAAAGAAATGACAAATTATCCAAAGGGAGCCTTTGAAAAAAAACCCAACAGATGAGAAGCTCCCTGTTACACTGGCTTTTTCTAATGGAAGATGATAACTCGGGGTCTGCCTAAATTTCTAGAAGTGCACCCTGGTTATAAAAATGCAAAGCCAACATCACCTCGACACTACCAGAGCCAAGTTCAACATTTGCTTTGTCTTTTTTCCTTAACTGACACATTTTTCTCTTGGTTCCTTGACCTGGCAAAACACCCCAGGATTTGCGCTGCCCTAAAAGTAAAGGTTGTTTTAAACTCAGGCACCCAAAGCGGGACACTCAAGCTAATGGCTTGATTTCAACAGCTGCTGAGCTTTACGGGGCTCCCACAGACTTCAAATAGGAGCACCCTTGAAAACTAGGCCATTGATTTAAAGTGTCTAACTCAGGCACTTGTGGTTGAAAATGCTGTCCTAAGGACTCAAGAAATCATCAGTATTTTTTAATAGGAGCTGAAAATCCTATAGACACAAAGACAGGATCACGACCACAGCAGCAACGCAAGCCAAAGTGCTACCGGGACTGCAAAGCATTTCTCCCACCAAAGGATTCTCAGTGAACAATGGAGCCCTGTCAAGGAAAGGCAGTTACCTCGTGCTGGTCCTTTAGCAGCTTTATGAGCTGTGTGTACACCTCATCTGCCTTCTGAGAGAGCCTGATGTCCTCATGGTGTATGAAGATAAAATCGCCTTCATCATCGGTGGGAGGCGATGGCAACTGTAAAACAACACAAAGCGCGTCGTCAGTTTCATAGTTGGTAGGGTCGGAAGGGACCTGAGCAGATCATCAAGTCCGACCCCCTGCCCTGGGCAAGAAACAATGCGGGATCAAACAGGTCCAGCTAGGTGACTGTCTAACCCCCTTTTGAAGACCCCCAGGGTAGGGGCGAGCACCACTTCCCTTGGAAGTTGGTTCCAGCTCCTAGCCGCCCTGACTGTGAAGTAGCGCTTCCTGATGTCTAGTCTGAATCTACTCTCCGTCAACTTATGGCCATTATTTCTTGTTACTCCCGGCAATGCTCGGGGGAACAGGGACTCTCCCATTGCCTGCTGGTCCCCCTTGGCCAGTTTACAGATGGCCACCAGATCCCCTCTCAGCCTTCTCTTGTGGAGGCTGAACAGGTTCAGGTCCTGTAGCCTCTCCTCGTAGGGCCTGCCCTGCTGCCTCCAGATTATGCGAGTGGCCCTCCTCTGGACTCTCTCGATGCTGGCCACATCCCTACTGAAGTGCAGCACCCAGAACTGGACACAGTACTTCAACTGCGGCCTGGCCAGTGCCACAGAGGGGGAAGATCACCTCCTTGGACTTGTTTGTGATGCATCTGTGGATGCAGGACAAGGTGTGGTTGGCCTTCCTGACCGCATCCCCACAGTCAGCCCACGTTCATCTTGGAATCAAATAATGACTCCAAGATCCTTTTCTGCCTTCTGTGCTGATGAGAAGGGAGTTCCCCAGCCTGTAGCTCTGCTGCTGGTTCTTCCTCCCCAGGTGCAGCACCTTGCACTTGTCCGTATTAAAACCTATCCTATTCTCATCTGCCCACCTCTGTAACCTGTCGAGATCTAGTTGTAGCCTGTCCTTCTCTTCTAGCTTGCCCACTTCTCCCCACATCTTAGTGTCATTCGCGAATTTGAACAAGGTGCTTTTCACCCCCTCGTCCAAATCGCTGATGAAGATGTTGAACGCTGCGGGCCTAAGGACTGAGCCTTGGGGGACCCCACTGCCCACATCCCTCCAGGTTGAAAATGACCCGCCCACCACCACTCTCTGGCCGTGGCCCTCCAGCCAATTTGCAACCCATCTATCTGACTGTGTAGGCATCGATGCCACAGTTGCCTAAATTTCTTAATGAGAATGGGGTGAGAGACAGAGTCGAAGGCCTTCCTAAAGTCCAGAAAGACTACATCCACTGTGACACCTACGTCCAAGGATTTTGTGACCTGGTCATCACAAAACACTGTCCCTTGGAAAAACACTGGAGTAGAATTAAAGCAACAAGAAAGGGAGGTAAAAGCATGAGCAGGTATGGGACGGTAGGTACAGACTGGTAGAGACAGAGAATTCAGAATTACTGGTTCCAGTCCATCTGTTAGTTGCCACCATGTGATGGTTACTTATGTGGGAAACTAATGGTCCCAACCCAGCTGTTCAGAGTGCAGCTATTAGTTACAAATTGGTGCTTTGGAGGCTAGGAAGCAAAAGGGTTCTGGGGATTGAACCCACTTGCACACTTTCAGCTGCTTCTTCCAAACCAGGCATATCTGGATTGTGTGTTGGGGTGGGGGCAGGAAGAGTAGGAACAGTAGCCCTGTGGTAGGAAAGGGCATTCCCACTGCTCCCTTTGTGAGTTCACAGATGCCTCTCTCTAGTCCCTGGCACGGTTATCTGACTGCTTTGCCTAGCACTGGGTTTGCTCCAAAATGTGTTTGAAAGCAGTGAGGGACTTCCAAGACAACCACACATTTGAGATGCCTAAGGGGCAAAGCAGAACATGTTATTTTTAGATTCTACTAACCTTGGAAATATCAACAGATTTGCCGCATTTTGCCTGCTCGATCTTTGGGTCAAAGCTTTTTGCTGTCCGCAGAAACAGCTTGGCTTGTTCAAGGTCGTTTGCCTGTTTTGCTTTGATTGCTGCCTTCATGTACTGCTTCTTCCTGTTCTCCAGAAATTCCAGCTGTTCCCTAGCTGACAAGGAACAGCCATATAAGAACAGCCACCTGACATCACCCCTCACCCCAAAGTGTGTTCACTCCGTTTGACTGATGGCAAAGACAATGTCATTAGCTGACAGCTGGTTTTGACTGATACCTCCCGGGCAGTTTGAGATGCAACCACTACACAACGGATGATTTCATTTTCACACTAGTCCCAAAACTTAATACTACCTCTTCCACCATGGCACCACGCATCCAGGAATCTCAAAGAACACAAACCTACAACCCTTCATGTAGAACATCACAACACACCTGGGAGATGCTGTCACTACTTTACAGATGGGGAAACAGAGGTTGAATTAAAAATTTAGGCCCAATTTCCAATTCCAAAAAACAACTGATGACCCTGAGCCAGGGGTTTTCCTGCACATGTGCACACACAAACCCTGTAGGCACAATGGATACTCACATTTTTCTTTTATACCCTAATGTAACTTTCTTTTGGGTCACTCTCTCCACACTTCAACAGTTGGGACAGCTGTTATATTTAGGATGGATCGCTTGAAAATCATGATCCAAAGAACCTGGCTTTTTCCATACTTTTGTTGGCTTAGAAAGAAATGTGCGGTGATTATGTGTCTATATCCCTGGATTCTTTTACTGCACTCACTACTTCAGTACATGAGTGTGATTACCCAAGTGATGCACTTGCAAAAGATGGCATTCCTGTTATACAAACGCACAGAGCGGGCTGGTGAAGCTATTAATGGCAGCAAGAATATAGGTCAACTGACTAGCACTTATTCCCTTTCTCAGAGAGAAGCCAGCAGCACTGTTGCTGTGTGCGCAAGCTGCCCAGCTGGCCAAATACAAACTGATTAGATAAGGTTGTTTGCCCACGTTTTAATTCAGTCCAAACAGGCAGAAGCCCGCGTGGTCCTAGAAACAGAGCCATAGGTATCTTCAAGAATGCTCTGAAGACAGCTGCCTGAGCAAGGCCTTGCTTTCCTTCTCAGCCTCTGCAGCCGCACTGTCACAGTACAGGCCTTAAACCAGTAGCTCTCAATCATTTGAATCAGGGCACTCTTCACAACTTCTCTGAATTTGGCAACACTCTTGGCCGAGAGCCGCTGTTGTGCTGCCTCCACCTACCTTGGTTTTTCTCAACCAGGTGCTGCTGCACGCTGTGGCCTGTATTAGTTTTCTGATATACCTCAAACAGGCAGGAGCAGAGGAATAAGTAAAGAGTTTCACATCTTTGGCAAAGCTCCTCTGTGCCCCTGGGGTGGGTGGGGTGGGAAGGGAGGTCTTACCCACCTTGGTTTCCCCACACTCAACTCCTCCAGCCAGGTGGTGCACAGGACTGCTCCAGCCTAGCCCAACCCCTCTGGCCAGGCAGTACAAAGGGGCTGCAGCTGAAGCACATGCTTTTTCCATAGCCCTTCCTGGTCTGACCCTGCATACTCCCCTGGTAACACAGGGACACAAGATAGTCCCACCCGTCTGGCGCACCTCCGTATCCGGAAGCATGTGGGGTCAGACCGAGAAGGGTGGTGGAAGACCATGTGCTCCAGTCGCTGTTGTTTCCTCACCTGCCTGCAAGGAAGCATGCAGGGCACACCAGTTGAGAACCGCTGCCTTAAACTGAGCTGCCTTTTCTGGATGCATCTCACTAGTCCATCCTGAGAGTGAGTGGAAGAGAACCATGGATGCCCATTTTTTGCCACTCAAGGGACAACAGAGCACACAAGTCAATAAAGTGCACCAAGTCCATGTAAGAGTGAGGCACAGTGCAACACGGTGACTGCTGCCTCTGCTGCATGCCCCTATATGTTACCTCTGAATAGCAGAGGGCGATGCTATTGAAGGGTGGGGTCTAGGGTTGGCTTACGCAGGCACGATGACTGCCCAACCTAGTTTAACCAAGGCAAAACATTGGCACTGACTGAAAATCCTGAGGAGCCTACGACAAGAACCAGAGTGGACGAGTCCAGGTTCATGCTGTTCTTCCCTATTTGAGAGTAGGTCATGCCTAGACCATAAACTTACCATGACCATCAGTGATGCCCTCAAACATGCCACAGCACTGCGCACATACCGCTTCCCAGACCAGCAGCAGTGCAGCAGAGTCCACTTGGTGCTAAGGGCAGAAACTGGCATTGAAGCTCGGGAATGATAATTAGCCTGCCCTTGACACCATGGTGGGCTCAGCTCCACTGCTTCTAGTCCAAGAGGTAGCAACTGTGGGGTGCGCATGAGGGTGCCACTGCTGGGCTGGCAGCTTGAGGTCTAGATATCCATGAGTAAGGCCTGGTCAATCCACAAACAGCTTCTTCCTAATGGCAAAGTAACACAGGCTCTGTGAATGACAAAACGCTTCTGCTGGCACCTAACAGCTGAGCTGATGCATGCCCAGACCCATCCATGGCTTCTGCTGCCTGCTGTGGCCCCTTCAGATTCACGTTACATCTTGCCAGCACAGGAACCACAGACATCTTGCAGGAGCCAGGCAGGCTGGCAGCTTCTTATGGTAGCTGCTGACTGGTGCCCAAACTTCTGGTGGCAGTGGCAGCATTCTTGTGCAGACAAGACCCAGCACTTGTGGAAAGATCAGGTATCACTTTTATTTAAAAAGGGGAGGAAGAATCATTCCTTAATAGACAGATTAGGTCTGGGGAGCTCCATCTATACATTTAAATCAAGGCAGCAAAAACAGGGCAAAACACAGCTCATGGAGGCTCAAAGATTTATATTTCTCCAGCCTGACCTGCTTTCTGACACAGGCCACAGAATTTCACCAATGGAGAGGGAGTGCGAGCTGGTCAGTGCAGCACTCAGGAACACCTCCCTGCTCCCCAGAAGTCCTGCACTGCACAGCTGGCCAGAGGGGCTCTGTGAATGTTTTCCTTTGGTCTGGAGAATCTATCAAAGGCTGAATGAGAAAAGGAGAATGAACTTAGGGTAAGGCACAGGCACAGCACAGACAAGCAAGGAGTTTAGTCCTAGTCACACCTCAGCCAGAACCTGGCCGAGTCGTTTGAACCTGGCACTTCATCTCCGAGCCTCTAGATCTCCACCTGTAACACGAGTATTTTGCAGGGAGGTATTTGGCAACCTGGCAGGAGGGTTATGGGGATGAATTCAATACTGT
Organism: Alligator mississippiensis; assembly: GCF_030867095.1. Classification (NCBI taxonomy): domain Eukaryota; kingdom Metazoa; phylum Chordata; order Crocodylia; family Alligatoridae; genus Alligator; species Alligator mississippiensis. The sequence goes on from NC_081828.1 coordinate 9,005,104, forward strand.
TTGTAGGACACTGAGATCCTCAGGTGGAAAGAAGTAGGGAAACAGCCACTCCTGGGGGAAGAATCTTATGTCAGCTCAGCCAATGGTCTGGACAGGCAAGCCATCCGCTGACATGAGAATATATTTTTAGTTCAGTAGCTATCGGATGCCCAAGTGAAACTTTATGTATACAGCCTTATTACACAAATGTGAAAGAACTCATCATCCTATAGTCACCCAAACTACCCCCTGAAAGCAGAGCCATGCAGCTGGCCTGCACCTGCTCTCCATCAAGCACGTGGAGAGCAGTTCCTAGTGAAGTGACCCAAAGCTGCACATTCCAGCCCAACAGCAGTACTTCTCTCTAGACCAGTAAGGGAACATTAAGCACATCTAATCTAAAAGACATGGCATGTGCACTGCTGGAAGTGACCAGCCCTTTGTTCTTACCTGATGGGGAGAGATGCTCAACTGATCCGTCTTTGCCCAGTGCTTTGGCAGGGGTGGATGGCGACATGGCTCTTTTCATGTGCTCGGGAGAGCTTTCTCGGGCTCCAGCAAATGGCACCATAATTGGTTTAACAAGCTGCGTTGGCTTCTCAGGCAGCTGAGCAGGCTTTTTGGCAACTGGGGCCTGTGTGGGAGGTTCACGCTAGCATGGCAAAAAAAATTAATGTTAAATGCATAAAACCCAAGGCAAAGCTTAGAACAGCGACTCAAACATTCATGGACACATTCCACAACATCAGCCTCCTGCTGTTCCACAGAGGAACACAACACCCCAGTTGGCAAGTTGAATTCATAGGGCCTAAGAGCAGTAACGTGTCAACTTGCAGCTGACATGCACTGAGAGAGGCTTGGATGCTTGCAAGGAACAAGAGAGAGATTGGGCATGGAGCTGCCTCCAGAGAAAGGCAGATGAGGATGGGAAAAAAGTCAAGATATTTTTCATCTGAGAATTAGAAACATGAGACAAGCCAGCCAGCCACAAGATGTGTGGAAAGAACCAACCCAAAGCCTTATGGTATAATGCAGCTTGCCAGGCAGTGTGTAAGCACTAGACACCCTGGTGAGCTCACAGAGCTGAGAGCTCCCTGGAGGCAGATGGTGAGTGAGGGGAGGAACTGGCCCACAGCAAAGCACTCATTTTGAAGGCAAAACTCACATAAGAACAGATGCAACACAAATCACAGCTCCAGAGACTCTGAAAATATCCCTTTGAGATCTCCCCACCACTATATCCCAAGGCCTATTCTTACTGTCCCCCCAGAGACCTGGATCCTGCATTCCTCAGAGCTGGAAATCCAATTGTTTCTTCCCCAATCTCTGGAAGATACAGTATGTTAATGATAAAATACTAAGAAGAACTTCAAACCTCCTCCCCCTCATCATCTTCGTTTTCCTTCTCTTCCATGTTGGCCAGTTGGTTGGCGCTTTCCAGCACTGCAGCTATTGTGCCACTGCCTTCAGTGGGTGCCATACCGGGAATAGGGGGAAATCCTGGAGAAGAAGGGAACAGAACTCAAAACAGTTGAATAAACAAATCCTTAGTTCTCTCTTCACGCTGCCCTTTCCCTTCCTAGATAGGTTACTACTAGCTTGGCAAATAAGTGTTCCTTTTTCTCTCATCATCATTTCAGGACCAGAACTTAGAAAAAGTCAGCTACTTCTGAAAGCATCTGTGCTCATCCAACAACTTAACACCCACATCATTTCACTGCGCAACACCTGCTGAATCACTGAAGGCAGAGAAAAACCCACTGCACCATTCAAAAGCCAACATTTCCATCTTCCCACTGGCACTAAACACTCCTAGCCACGGCTTAAATTGCAAGCTACCAGACTGTTAGACCTGCATTGCCTCTCCAATCTAGGAGAGCTTTTTGTTGCATGCTAGGCCTGAACAGCAGGTCTTGACCAAAGCAATCTTTAATCCTTGCTACCCCCTAGTTTCTCTGGTAACCACTACTGGTTATCACTGGTATTAACATTTAAAAGATGTTTGCAGCAGTTTCATTAAACACAACTATATCCATTAGCAGGAATAAACTGCCCTCATTACAGGATTCCAAATCTACAATTTCAGGGACTAAATAGACTTGAAGGTCTAGGACTTTGTTCTAGAAAAGAAAGGCTGGACAAAGCCTGGGTAAACAAAAGGATCGCTGATGGTTTGAAAGCAAACCACTCTGCCTAAAATGAATGCCTTTTAGTTTAAGAAACCCCAGATGTTCAGATTGAATAAAAGCATTAACTGCTAATCACAGAGAGATTCAGAGCTAAAGTGAAGCAGGATCCTCTGAACATAAAGCTGTGATCAAGTAAGAAATTAGCCCCTCTGGTATTTTTATATTGTTGGGTAGGTACAAAAAGCACTGCCACCAGCACAGTACATCCTATACAGGTTTTTGTTATCCACTCCTCTGCTGAGCCACTTATGTGATGTAATGCAAGTCACAGTTACTGCTGCCCCATACGTTAACAGACAGAGCATCTCGGAGGTCTTGATGTTTCACTGAACCACCAGCACTTAAAGAGCAAAGCTACATCCCACTGGAGCTCAGAGGTTACAGCCCAGCAAAACTCTTACACTTACTTACAGTTCTTTGAACTATTTTCCACTGTTTTGAGGGAGGCTTTGAAAATGGGAGGTGAAGACTTGAATCTCTAGGTTGCTAGTTGAAATCCAGTTCAGATCAGCAGTGACCTAAAGTTACTACTATTAGTTGGCCGGTGGGTAGCATCCATGTCACTAAAAGGTAGTTATAGCCAGGTCTCACCAGAGGTACCATGGACTGACTGGGTAATAAACTAACCCTAGAAATGGCCATTCCAAGGAAATGGAAAGGGTTGAAGCACTCTGGTGGGGCAGCATGAGGAAAACTGTGCTTTTGCTGCTTATACGGCACCTGATCCATGACTAAATTAAGGCCTGTCACCTCTTATCAGTGCATCTATCTGCTGCAGGACAATCTCACCGAGGGCTTCAGTGTCTGGTATTTATCTGACTCTTTGTAAGCCACATACTCTTAAGAGTGGTTTGAAAACACTTAGGCAGCCAAGAAACTTAAGGAATCTGAGGAATTGTGTCATGCTCCCACGGGTTTACACACACACACATGAACTCCCCCTCACAGGCACTGACATTTAAAGGCAACAGGCAACGTTCCACAAGTGCTGTTTTTTAAACATTAAAACATCATTGCTACTAAAAAGCTTGTCACAGGGATGAAGAGAGATTACTGGGCTCTGTGGTCCACAGGGGTAGGTGCTGCCCAGGCAGGGCAGTGCATGGGATCCGGGGCTGGGAGCAGGACAGAGCTGTGGGCAGTTTGTTTGGGGGGGGGCAGGTCCCTGCCAGTGCACACACCCCGAGGGAGGCATGGGGAGCATGTGCCCCCCGGATTTATGCACAGGGTGGAGGCGGGCTGCCTGCTGTGGGCTCGGGGCCAGAGCTTGTGCCAGCTTCTTCCTGGCAGGGGACCTGGGCCAGTGCTGGGAGTGGGGTGGGCACTGCTGCACAGGGTGGGGTGGGAGGCAGCGGCAATGCTGGGAGGGGTGGTTATAGCCCGCCCTAGCGCTGCCCCTGCTTGGGGTACTCCACTCTGTTGCCTTTCCCTCGGGAGCCCCCTGCTGTGGGGCAGGCAGGGGATGCGTGGCCAGCACAGGGCTCCCAAAGGAAAGGTAGTAGAGCAGAGTACCCTCAGCATGGGCAGCGCCAAAAGGGAGCTTGAGGGCTATAGCAACCCAAAAATTTCCCGTAGCCCCTGCCCTGTAGCAACCCCTTCTAGTGTGGTGGCCACTGCCCACCCTGTGCAGCAGAGCCTCTCTCACTCCCAGCCTAGCCTCCTCGCTGGGAAGAGACTGGCACAGCACCTGGCCCCAAACCCGCAGCGGGCAACCCATCCTCTGCCCCATCGGGGGGGGGGGGGGAAGAGCACAAGTCCCCCATGCCCTCTGTTTACATGCTAGGGGGGCACACAGTGGTGGGGAGCCCTCCATCCTCGCCCTAGACAAGCCACCCGTGGTTTCATCCCACTCCCAGCCCCAGAGTCCCATTCACTGCCCTGGCTGGGCAGCACTTGTCCCTGCCCCACTCCTTCCCTCACCATGGGGGCCTTGATCTGCCTCCCCATGCCCCTTCCTGTCCCCATGCTCCTTGCGCTCCACAGACATACCAGCAGGGCACTGCTCTCCAAGTCGCTGGGCTGCATTTCTGGCCATGTGCATGCATACACGTGGCATTTATCAGTGACACTGTCGGCTACACCAGCCAAAAAAAGCCGATATTGTTCATTTTCCTTTTAATCGGTTCCAATCCGAGTTGTGACTGATATATTGGTGCACCTCTAATACATGTTAAATGCTCTGAGACAAAAAAGTGCTAAAAGACTTGTAGCTCCTCTGGAACTGGAAAGATCTGACAGTGTTTCCACAGGTTTCAAAATTCCATTCAAATAAAATGAAGAACAAGTATTTCCACTGTTCAACCTTCCCCAAGCAGGGCTGGCACAGGCAGATAGTGGGTGAGCCCTCAAGCCCTCGCATTTTGATAAACTGATCTCCTTGTTCTTCCTGAGTCAGGCTGGGCAGGAGCACCATTCAAATACTCGCACTGCCTAACAAGCAAGGTTAACTGCCAGCAGTATGCCCCCACTTGAAAGTTAACAAGCATAGGGATGAGCAATTCCACAGTGTATTTTCAGTGCTGTCATGCAGCCAGGCTGGCCTCCCTGTGACACAGGAGTAGGGACTGGTGAAGCAATACCAACAGGAGTGCCCAAGCACCTAGCTAGTAGGCAGGTGTCAGTGCTAGGACATTTCAAGTACTCACTTACCAGGGGGAACAGGTAATTCAGCAAAATTCACTTTTCTCCCTGCTTTATGGGCCCTTATAGCATCTTGGTATTGCTGTAATCAGAGATGTTAGTTAGGATGCAGGCTGGCTTTGGCTATTGTAAATCAGCAAATCATTTTACACTCAAGCTAAAACAAACATGGTGGCAGAATATAAGGTCCTCTGCACTGGATGGACTACACAGCAGCATATGTGGCAAGCAGATAAAAGAAAAGCCTTTAAGGAGAATGACTGCTCCTGCCCACTGAGCAACACACATGATAAAAGACACCCAAACAGTTAAAAAGCTTCAGAACTCTAGGGACTGGAAAATTAAAGCTGCCTATTCCAGCCCAGTCTTGTTTCAATGAGCCTCTGATTTTGCACCAACAATTATTTGTACCCACAATAGGTCACTTAGATGTCTATGCTCCTGCATTCAGGCACACGGAAATGGAGGCTTGTGTCTTGAAGATGCTCACATAACTAGCTCAACACATGTCTAACACTACATCACAGATACCACTTAGAAGCACTAATGCTGCCACCTTCAAAGCAGCATCACTGCCTTCTGGCACAGAGACCAAAGTTGTCAAAAGTTAAAGTGGACTGGATATTGTATTACACAGCCAGAAAAGATGGCATAAGGGTTCAAAGACCTAATTTCCCCTAGAATCTCAGCATCCAGTCAACAGTTACCTCAGTCCTACATTTATGCAGCGGCAATGTACAGAACATTTTTCCTCCCTAAGCTTGAATTTCTACCAGCATCTGGATAAAGGGTCTCCTCCTTGAGCTGTACACTACATTTCAGAGGAGCCCACCTCCTTGGTCCCTAAAACATTCCACCAAGGTAGAGGTGCCACACACAGGGAAGCACAGCACTTACCTTGGCTATCCTCTCATGCATCCTGCCTTTCCGATCATCCCCACTGGCCTTTGCCTGTGCTGCTGCAGACCGGTATTTCTCCAGCCTCTGCTGCAAAGCTTCCAGTACCGTTTTTGGCTGCTGTGGGGAAACTGAAATAATGAAGACAATGAAACAATCAAAATTTCAGAACCTGCACTGGCTGCCTGTGTTCTTTCCATGCCTCACCCTTCAACACAGCCATTAATTCAGAACCAAAACCCTACTAGTGGCCACTCAATAAAGCAGCACAAAGTTTCATCATCAACTAATTATTAAAGCTTTCTTTAGAAGTAAGAGCTTATTCATTCCTAATTATTGTCCCCAAACATCATGCAAGAATGTGATCAGCAAGGGATGACCTCATTCTACTTCAGTGCAGGGGGATGGGTTCTTGAGGTCCCTATCAGCCCTACGATTTCTGTAATCCTGTACAGAGAAATCCTGCGTTACAAATCCTACCTGAAGCTTCAGACATTACAAGACTTTCGGAACTTTTTTCAGGAACAGGTACCACTCGTTTAGACAGAGCCTGTGTCTTTTCAGGGCCTTCAATGTCTGCGAGGGGAGGAAAGAAGAGCGTGAGACCTTTCAGAGCATGTTCCACAGAGAGCAAGTCAGTCTGCATTCAGCAGGAAATCTTGTTTAAGCACAACACCTCTCAGGCAGCTGTTCAGCTTCAAAGCAAACTCTGGGTAGCTAGAACAGCCTAAAGCTCCTGTTATTAACTGCCGGTGCTTTAATGGAAATCAAGCCTGTTTCTAGTAGAGTGCTTCATAAAACTTGTAGCCAGAACAGTAAGAAATAAACCCTTCTAGGTAGCATCCCTCCCAAAATCTCACTTGATATATCAACGTATAGGAGATAGAGCAAACAACCTTGTTAACTTACTAAGGAGCTCAGTAACCCAAAAATGACCAAAAGAGAACAGACAATAAGACTATCTACTCAGATAATTTTTTGCCTGGCAACATTTAATAATCTAGAAAAAAGAAACACTCCCTCCAAATCTATGCTGAATTTACTTGTGCACTATAAGGGGGAAGTCTCTCTCTGTCCCCTGCCATTGATCAGTTTATACCCTAAGGATTCATAAACCTTATCTTAGCTGGTAAAACCACAGATGCTTTTCATTTATATTTAAAACAAACATCTCATCATTTTTACTGAATGAAAAAGCAGTGAATTCTACAGATTGAGCATTGTCTGGTAGTGATGATTTTAATGCATTTGCATTCGTGTATTTTAAGTTTGATAGCTTTCGAGGATCAGAACATTTTACTTCCTGAAAACACATTTATGGTTGATCTACATGTCTGCAATATTGTCGGATCAAGAGATAGAATTGAAGACACTATTCCGGTGAAGTGCCTATCTTCTGTCTTTCTCTTTCAATTTACAGCTTTAGCTGCTGCTACTTCATTCATTTCGTTTCTGAATTATACCTGATATCTGCTGGAACCTCTCATTTCTAGCAGCTTGCAAACAGTTTATGAACCAGCCACATCTGTTTTCTAGGAAGCAGCCATTAAAGTCAAATCAGAAATCAAGTAGGGCAGGGTGGTAGAGGGAAATCAGGATGAAATAAAGTTTGAAAAAAATTGTGACAGATCAAAGGTACCCGACTACACAATCTGTCACTTAAATTAGATTTTTTCTGACTGGCTCATGGATCAACTCCTACTAAAATGGAACAACATTTCTCATTGTGCAAGGAGTGATGTTCCCTGTTCCTTGCAGGCAAGTCAAACCACTCCAATTTTTAAAGATTTTATTGAGCATCAAAAAGACATTTCATAATGCAAGCCCCCTTGAACCCTGGACTGTGGGTCTCATTTCTGTACCTAGGGTAAATCAGTGATCAATTTTCCTGATAACACCAACACTGGACATGTACACTGGCAGAAAACCAAACTGCAAAGTGACCTAGGTAGACTGAGGTGGGGAGCAAACCAAGATGGCTGGGGGTAACAAGTTCTTTAGTTTTATTCACACAAAAGTGAAATACAGGGACAAAATAGGAAGAGACATAATCAAGCACCCCCCACACCTTGCACTAAATTAAGGTCACCATTTCATTTCTTAATCCAATCCAAATATTGCTATTTCTTATAACTAGAAATTGGAAATGCAGTGGACAATTAAGACTGGGAGGAAGATGCACACAAGGGGTGCTGACAGATGTGGAAAAAAAACCAAAACAAAACAAAAACAGTGCTTTAGCAGAAGAGGAATCGCATCAGTTTGACCTGGCTCCTCAGCATCTATATAGCTTGTGTGCTTCAGCAGGGCTCTTTGGCACTTTTATTTAATAGCTGATTCAATTAGTTATTAGATAAAAGCATCCAACAACCCTGCTAAAGCGCACAAGCTACACAGATGCTAGGCAAGCTGGGTCAAACTCATGTAATTCCTCTTCTGGGCATGCGCTGCACTCAGAACAGGGATGCACCAAGCTTTAAGTGCTGGGTTTTTTCCCCCACATCTGTAAGGACCCAAGAAGATTTGTGGTCCACAATACAAAGGACTCTAAGTAGTACTGCTAGAAACTAGGTTCGTTTCTACCCAGGATGGCTCCAGATGATGGCTTCAGAGACAGACACTGGTCCCTCTGTTCAGCTGTGGTTTGGTAGTCCTAGTCAGAGACAACTATATGGCAAACTTCATGATGTATAATTTTCACTCTTTCGTGGCCTTGTAATTCAATCCAAAACCTTTCTGTTGCTTTACGAAGAGATTAAAAGGCTCTCCCATCTGACATGCTCTACTGGTCTTACCTTGTGGAGATGGGGGCATATTCTGGAGGTCTACAGGCTCTCCATTGTCCAGAGCTTCTAGGACCAGAGCAAATTTCTAAAACAGAAAAACCAAGCAAAAGGAGATTCATTCTTGTGCGCCCAACATCCACCAGTGGGTGTGGAACTCTCCTGAAAGTAAGAGGATAGACAAGTCCACTGCTTAGGGAGCATTTTCTAGTGGTTAGATTCCTAACCTGGATGTCTGGTGTTTGAATGGTGTACCTTGCCAATTTTCATATATTCTTTTGCCTTCTCTAGATCTCCTTGCTGCTTGGCTTTCAGAGCTGCTGTTTTATACTCCTTTTGCCTTGTAACCAGGAGCGCTCGTGTGCTGGTGTCTAGGGGTTCTGCATAAGACAATAAATCAAGGATTACACTAGCATGAGCTGCATCCCCTGACTTTCTCATACACCCAAACATGCATTAGTTCCTTAGTGCTTGGAATCACACATCTACAGTGCATAATGATCCCTTCATCCAGGGCAACCCCAGAAGTCCCACCAGCCACAGCAATCCCACTTTGCAGTCCTACAGTGCCTTTTATACAGGATGTCAAAGCTCCTCACAAGCAGTGATGTGTTCCTTGCACTTCTTTGTATTACATGGAGCAGAATTACCCTCATATGTTGGCCAAGAAACCGAGGTATGGAGAGGATGAACAAGAGATAAGACAGTTCAGCGCCAGGAACCCCTAGGAATGCCTTCCACCTGCCACTATGGCAGTTACGAAGAGATCTGGGAGTCAGAATTCCCAAGCTCTAGTCCCAATTGCAAACGATTTCTCTGTGTGATCCTGCTCAAGTCGTGAATTCAGGCCCTTAAACAGTTTGAGACTCTCAGGCAAGATGTGCGATCAACGTATCCCTGAATCATGCTCTGATAGGCAGATACTCGGAAAGTGGGCGCTCCCCAAAAACTGATGTGTTGGAACTGCTTATTATCAAGTAACGTGGTACCTGTTTCCAGGACAGCAGTGACAGCATCGTGACCCTGCGGAGAAGCTGGCTTCACAGACTGCTCCACATTACTGTCAGACTTTAACTCGTGACCTGCAGGTGATTCCACTTTCTGTTCAGATACTTCAGCTGGATCACTTGAAGGCTCTGGTACAGCTCCTGTGGCTTGAGGTATGTGAGCAGAGCTCTTTCCTGATGCTACCAGGGGTGGTATCTCTTCTTCATTGATCTTCTTGCCCTTCTTCACTGCAACCAGCATGGTTTCCAGCGTCTAGCAGAGATCGAGGAGTGAAGTCAAGAAGGGCTGGAATTTCCATTACAGATGCAGATTGTGTACAATCGCTATATTTCAAACTTGTTCCCCTACTTAGGGCAAGAAGCATTAAGCCATCCTCTTTGATAGTCACTAGACATTCTCACCGTTTACTGTTTTTTCCCTATTTCATCAGCACCAGGATTGCTGCAGAACTAAAGGAAAGACTGACAAAGCAACACATTCTCCACACAGCTATTAATGCAAACTTCACTCGGTCCACGTATCAACATGGGGCTGGGAGAGTTCTCTTTTCTAGCAGTGAGGAGACTGGGGCCACACTGACTAGCTTATGAAACCTTTGTCACTCAGACTGAAAACAGTGACTGAAAGTCAGCAGTGGCAGTATATTTTGTAATCAGTCTTGACCAGGGATGTTCAATCCCTGGCCTGCAGACCCCACCTTGACCCAGCACCCAGTCATCTGACCCATGATTTGGTGTGCAGGGCCCGATACCTTTGCCAGAGATACAAGCCTTGGAGCCCAAATCACACTCTCAAGGCTGGGCAGAGGCAGTATGGGCCCCCAGAACCTAATCCACACAGGTGGAGCTAGGTAGAGGTGGTACAGAGTCCTAATTCCAGGATTTGGAGCCTACAGGAGGCGGCATGGGGTCCTGGGGCCTCAAGCATGCATAGGGGGGCCAGGCAGGGGTGGTACTGAGTCCTGGGACCCCAAACCTGGCATGTGGGGCCAGGCAGGGGCAATGCAGTTTGGATCTGGGTGTGCAGAGTCCAATATGACCAAGGATTGGAACCATGCTGCTCATTTGGCCCATAGGTCCAAAAGGTTGTACACCACCGGCCTAGATTTTTTTGACCCCACCGTGAGATCTCAAGGCAAGGTAGAGATCTGACCAGAAGACCAAACTCATTTTACCTGGTCAAGGCAGTCCTCGGATGGTAATGACTGGAAACTGCTTTGAGCTAAATGAACTACAGATGAAAACACTGTGCACTGTTCCTAGTTTCATATGCTACCTGTCCCTTATAAAGTCACAAAGATCAACTGCAGCTCAATTCCTCAATGCGTCAACCACTAACACCATCCCCTTTATAAGGGCTCCTTAACAGACCACAAAGTACCATGGATTTCAGGGCAAACCAAACATTTCCCTCCTACTAGAGCAGTGAGGGTGCCATGAAGAGCTGTTCAATAACAGCACTTTTAGAGGTATAAACACCTACATAAGTCACAGGATAAATAGAGAGATTTCCAATAGGAATCCAAAGTGTCAAAACCATTCTGGCCTGCTGTGGTCTTCCCAAGTTCTTTCCAACGGAAGAACTGCTCTATTATTATTTTTTTTCCACTATGAAAAAGAGTGAAAGCTAAGAACTGGCATTTTCCAAGGGGTGCCTCAAGTATAACAAGAGAACCACTGCGCTACAGAGTCAGCTCATTGGTTAAAATAGTGACAGGAAATGAGAAATAAAAGCACTGTCAGGTTGGAATTTGTGCTGTTAGACAACCCACGCTCCCATCCTTTGATGTATCAGTGCTTGTAAAGCTACTTGGGAGTGGCTGAGAGAGAGGTGGGTTCCAGTGATGCACAGAATCTGGTTTATCATCATCTTCCCAGGCAAAAGGCAAAAGACTTGGGGGTTGCTGGATGCAGCTCCAGGAGCCTGGAAACACCCACCACAATACCCTGTAGAAAGTAAGTTGGCCTATTAAAGAGAAAATGTGGATCTAGAAGGGAACTCTGATCTACTGATCTTGTGTGTGGCACCAGGGCTTTGAGGGAAGTGACAAAGTGTGTGAAAATGCCTTACCTTGGATGGCATGTTATAAATGCATATAAAGCCTCAGCGGGATATTAAGTTTCTGGTTTTGGTGAAGCAGGCTTTTTTTGCTTTCTGGGGTTTCCCCATAAGAAAGGTCACACAATTACTGTATATTTACACCCCCACCAGCACACAGTTCTTCCAGCGTGCACATTTGTCCCTTGGATATGGCTTCCTTTTTGTTCTAAACCTTTTAGCAGTTTACAGTTATAGCCTCCCTCAGTGGGCACCATGGAGCCGTGAAGCTTTGCTGAACAATGCAGTTTTAGATACGGTCTGAAATGCTGAGGGAGAGGAAGAAGGAAAGTAGCAACAACACCTGTCACTGCAGACTTAAAAGCAAATGCTGCCACCTGGCTGGGAAGTGCCAAAGCTGTGGGAAAACTGAAGAAAAAGGAAATGCTGCAGTTGAAAATTGTCGAAATGGGTAAAGCGACTGTTCAATTTCCATTTCCAAGCACAGCTAAGGGACTCGGAGAAGGAACTCTTCCCTTGTCACAGACAAGCGATTCAACCGATGGAGTGGAAGTTTAGTACTGAGAAAAGGAAACTTAAACAGCTACAGATTCTAGGAACGCTCTAAAAATTTAGTTAAAAAAAGTGACACTGGTCAAGGTAATAATTATAGGTCACAATCAGGTCCCTCCATAAGTGTCAATGCTGAATCTGAGCCAGTTGCATGTTTGGTCAGAAAAGGACATTTTAATTACACATTCTGCAAACCTACTGAATGCCAAATCGGTGCAAGTTACTGGGATAACACTTTACCACATAGCATATTTTTAGATAAAAGGTGCATATTTTGTGAAAATTAATCTCACCACTGAGCCTACCACTGTGTTTTTAAAACATATTTACTGCCCTGGGTAAATGGCACCATGTGAGAGTATACAATAGAAAGTACTTATAAAAGCAAGTTCAATTTTCATCATTCAGCCTATACATGTACTATTTGCACAGCGCTTGGAAAACAAAGACAGACTTGGGTTGCTGAGGGTAGTCAAGGCTCTCAAGCCCTCACACAGTGCTGCAATGACTGAGTTACAAGCACTGTGAAGAGATGCCCAAAACATTTTTCCCTCATGGATGCTAAAATAACAAGATACATTTATCCTGATGCTGAAATTTGTGTTTATATGAAACACATTTTAAGCCTCAGTGCATCTACAAAGGAGTCACAAGGCACATTCTGCTCGCTCTCTCCCACACAATGCATGCAGAGTCAGAGAACCCAGACACTTTCAAAACATAACACAAAAGCTCTCAAGATCTCTTCTAGGGTAGGTTTAACAGGAGCCTGCCTGCCTAGAGAACAAGCAGCCCCAAACATCTAGTGAATCTGACATACCTTGAGTCCTCTTTCGTACCGCCGTGCTTTGGCACTTTCGCCTGCTTCCTTTGCGTTTGAGATAGCCGTCTTATAGTTAGTGATTCTGGTCTCTAGTATCTGCTGCAGCTCACTGGAAACCACTGAAGAGGATGTGACCTCAAAACAAGAGAGAGGCAGACAGATTATTTACCTCCCCAAAAAATGCTGTAGTACTCAATAGAAATGAACAGACCTTCTATGTACAGTAACACATACAGCAGTGCTAGGCACAGGAACCAAGGTAGGAGGCACAAAATGGGAAGCCACTCTGAAACAGAGGGGCACTTGTACTGAACTAACGCTCCCTAGATCCATCCCTGGGCTTCTCATCAAAGAAGCAATAGAGCAAAGTGGGTGGAGTAATTCAGGAAACTTACAGTCACCAAGTAACTAGAGACATGTGGTTAAAGAGTGGACAAGGGAGAACAGTGAAGTCTTTCAGACCCCATGTCCTGGGGGAGGGACTGGGGGTCATTTTGGGGTGTGAATGTTGATTTTCTTCACTATGTTGGTTTACACCCTTCAGGACTGCTCACCGTCTGGCTGCCCCAACAAGATCTCCTCTTTCTAGCTCCTCCTCCAAGCTGCAAAGTCAAAGCCAACGACATAAGCAGTATAACTAAAGCATCTGCTATCCACTGCTTACAGACATTCCGTAACCGAACAGATCTTTCAGCAAGCTACTGACATAACGGCTGTCATCACTATACAAACTTGGCCCTGTTCATTTATTCTTGCACACGATGCACCGAAGTCCTGGAATCTTTACAACCGGGCAACAAAAGCAAAGAGACAACTGAACAGAGAATCTGACAATAAAAACAGACAAATTCTGCGGCGAAAGATATCCTGAAATGCTACATAGCTCAACACCATTGGCAGCCAGTCTAGGGTAGGCCTTGGGACAGGGACTCCAAGGCTGCTCCAAGTCTGAATTTTGGTGAACAGGTCGAAGGCAGGAAGATTCATGAGACGGAGGTAGCAGGGATGCTGGAAGTGAGAAGCGAGAGGTGTGTGCAAGCAAACTCAGCTCTAGTGGGCATTCTTAGTCGCTCATTTTCACAAATACCAAATTCATGCTCAGAGCAAATGAATGATACAAGTACAGCACCAGCACTTCCAGAGAAACGTGCTGATGACAAGATTGCTTTAGAGCCTTACTCGCCATCCTATAATAATTAGAGGTGCACTGATATATCGATCACATATCGGACTGGCACCGATAAAAGGAAAGTTAACATTATCGGCAATCATCAGTTTTTGGCCAATAATGTTACCAATAAATGCTGTGTGCACGTGTGCAGCTGCAGCATGCATGCGGCCAGGAACGCAGCTGGGCAGCTTGGAGAGCAGCCTCCTGCTGGTAAGTCTGAGGGGGAAGGGGTGTGTGGGGGTAGATAGAAGCCCCCATGGTGAGAGAGGGAGTGGGGAAAGGGACAGACGCTGCCCAGCCAGGGTGGTGAATGTGACCCTGGGAGAAGAATGGAGCCACAGGCAGCTCATCTGGGGGGCATGGAGGGAGCTGGGGAGGGGGGGGTGGCTCCCTGCTGCTCTGCACACTCCCTGTTACTCTGCACACCCCAGGGGGGCATGCCCCCCCCCCGGATTTGTGTTCTGGGCAGAGGCAGGCTGCCTGCTGCAGGTTCAGAGCCAGGGGGAGGCTGTCCAAGTAGGCAGGGATGGGGTAGGCGGTGCTAGGAGGGGTAGCTATGGGGCAGGCTATAGCCATTCCATAATTCCCCGTAGCCACCCCTCCCTGTGCCGCTGTCACTCACCCCACCCCCTCCTGCCCTGAGTGCAGCCCCAGCCCAACCCCCCTGCCGGGAAGAGGCTGGTGCAGGCCCTGGCCCCAAGCTCGCAGTGGGCAGCCCACCTTCACCCTGTGCACAAATCTGGGGGGGCACATGCCCCCCATGCCTCCTCTGGGGGTGCACACAATGGTAAGGCGCCACCCCATGCCACCTGAACAAGCCACCTGCAACCCCAGGAGTAGTCCAGAGGTGCATTCACCACTCTGGCTGGGGAGTGCCTGCCCCGCCCCCTTATTCCCTCATTGTGGGGGGCCTCGATCTGCCCCCAACACACCCATTTCCTCCTCACAGACTTACCAGCAGGAGGCTGCTCTCCAAGCTGCTTGGCTGCATTCCTATAAATCAATGACTGGATTGGTATCAGCTGATATGGCTGGTTAATAATTGTCCATTAGTATTGGCCAAAAAAATCTTTATAATAATGAGACTGAGTCAGTGCAACTGAGAAGTCAAACATACAGCTCTCTCTTACCTGTGCCTGCTGTTCAGGTGGCTGTTGCATTATGGGTGGAGCTGCTGGCACCTCCATTGCTACTGTCTCATCCTTATCACTTCCTGCCTCATCATCTTCACCCAGAACCTCCTGCAATTCTTCCTAGAACAAGAACCAGTGAGGCAATTGCTGTGGAATATGCAGTGCTTTCAGCAGTGAAACCTGATGCTGCAGGAACCAGAAAACTGGAACACATTCCCCTTGCCATGATGCAAAGACTGAATCGTGTACCAAAGCCTTTTATCTAAGACAAGGGCCCAGCATAACATTTGCCATTTGTATCAAGAATGATACAACTCCCTGGGAAACAGGGATGCCTTAACTGTTGGGGGGAGGAGGGAAGAAATGAGTTGGAAAAAGTAAGACCTCCAGCACCTCATTTGAACTTTAAACCCAAGTTCTGACATTCTAAACCTGCTTCCACTTCAGCCAGTTCAGTTCATTCAGTTTGTTCCAGTTTTGGCTGCAACTGGAAACAGCCCTGAATAATTCACAGCTCAACATGCAAACCAAGTTCTCACGCACCAGCATGTCGCTGGGAAGCTCCTTGCTCTGTTGAAGGCTGTAGGAAGTTGTGGTAGTGGAAAGCATCTTCCAAACCTCAGCTTTGAGCCTCTAAATCAAGGCTGTCCAACTGGTGGCCTGTGAGGGGTTAATGTGCAGCCCCCAGACTCTCACCCAGCCACTGCTCTCCCCATTGCTCTGGATGCAATAGCAACAGCAGCCAGTCTCAGGGTTCCCCCTTCTCTTCTTCAGCTACTGCTTTCTGCCTTTGCCCCAGGGGACAGGACAGTGTACGAGCATGGGAAACTGAGGATGAAAGGGGGGGGGAGCAGGGAGGAGCACTGGCACAGTACACCTGGTACACAGCCCCTTGGGGCCTAGAAGTTGGACAGCCCTGCTCTAGATAGTTCTCCGTCACTAATTACTGTAACAAATGCAATTTATCTCCCCCTTCCCTACGCTTAGCTACCTACAGGTCACTTTTCCACCACACAGGAATAATTTTATCTTAAAGATAAGGTGCCTTAAACCCTGCTTATGATAGGAACAGACTAGCTGACATCTTGATTGTAACCTGCATAATTGCCGGCAGGGATTTTTCACCCATAACTGGCATGGACTGGGATTCCTTGCGTTTTCCCTTCTTCACAAGTACATACTCGTGTGTATCACCACCCCTTTTGGAGAAGATCTGGCCATCCAAAACCACATCTGTGAAGTTTGCAATATCTGAATTTCTCTAAGAGCTAACGGGCTTTGATAGTCTCGGGAGTTACCCATGAAAGACATTTTGCACAACAGAATTCTGCACCTACCAAAAGATCTGTATCCTCCTCTAAATCTTCATCCTCTGTTCCCTCCTCATCTTCATTCAGGTCCTTCATGCACTCTGCAGCCATCTTTTCAATATGATCCATAGGCAGAGGGGCTGAAGAAGGCAACCAAACACAGATCAACCCTGAGACCCAGGCAAATGGTTGCAAGATAAATGCTAAAGCACACAGGCACTGAACAAAGGAAATGGGGAGAAGCCTGCCCCTTTTCCTTTTCAACTAGGGGACAGCATTTTTTTCTGAGCAGCAAACGAGTGAAGCTGGTGGAGTGGGTCCCAGGTCTTGTACTGGCTATAGCATCTTCACTTGCATCTCTTGTTCTGCTCCATCCCAGATGTATTAGCTGCATCTCCTCATCACATTACAACTTTCCTCTCTTTTTATGGCCTTCCTCTCACAGTGTCTTTTCTCTTTCCTGTGCATCTGGTTTTCATTTGTTTTGCTGTCCTTTCTTCTACTTTCCTTTGTCCATGGTCTTTCCCCACTTCTAATCCCCACCAGCAAGATGCAAACTGACAGCAGTGTTTTTTCTAGCTAGTGCCACCTATAGTAGGTGGGAGGGAGGAAAATAACTTAGCACAAAGCTCCCCAACAAGAGGTCAGGCATACCAACTGGGAGTTTTGGGATCAGTTCTTTGGTTAATGGCAGGAATTCCAATAACACGAGAAAGGCTTGAATCAAATCAATTGTATCTACCAGCAGCAGCTTTCATGGTTAAATGGAATTTTATCCCTAGGAAATTGAGACTTGCCTCACAAGAACCAAAGAATATGGGATCCAAATGCTCTGAAACATGCTCTTCCTCTTTGGGGAGTTTCCCTTACCCATTTGTATTAGCCAAGTCATCCAGAGAACAGTAAAAATATGGCTTGCCAGAGAAATGAGGAGAAGTTTTCATGAGGCAATGGCAACCTGACCACACAGCTCACTATGCCCAATAAAACCCCGTCTCTCCCCATCCCGTTGTTTTCTTTTGTCTAATGGAAACAAATTCAAACTTTTCAGCTGCTCTCTCCTAGTCAAACTCCAGCCTCTGAAGCTAATGATGGAAGCAGACAAGGCATATTTTAAGACTTTTTTTTTTTTATTTATAATATTGAAAAAGCCAGATTTGCAACAATGACAGAACAGGATGTACAGTATTTGAGTAACCTGCGGCATCTGACTCGTGGGAAGAGGCAGGTTCCCCGACTGGAGACCCCTGTCATAAAGAAGAGTTAACAGGTCTTTTCTCAAAGTAGATCCAGAGAACACAAGTGCCTACTCCTACCTGCTAGTAGCAAGGACACAAGATGTGGAGCTGAGCCTAAAAAAAAATGGCAGTGGGAAAAATTAGATGGGCTACCCTTCGTGCGGAGAAAAATGACACTACAAGGTTCCTGCTGGCATGTATCAAAGACTGCTACAGTAAGCCAGGAAAGATGCTTAAAATGACTCAATGCTCAGGTCATCTTCAGTGGGGAAGGTGCAAGAAGATAATGTAGATCCCCACCTGGCTCAATGCCTGATGTTTGACCACTGTGGAGATCCTGGGATCAAAAAAAACTGCACAAAGAAAAAGTGGGGTGTCACATGCAGTTCATTCGAGGCAGGTCCTGTCAGACCAACCTGGTGGCCTTCTATGACCAGGTCACAAAATCCTTAGATGCAGGGGTAGCAGTGGATGTAGTCTTTCAGGACTTCAGGAAGGCCTTTGACACGGTCTCTCACCCAATTCTCATTAAAAAACTAGGGGACTGTGGCGTCGACATCTACACAGTCAGATGGGTCGCTAACTGGCTGGAAGGCCGCACCCCGAGAGTGGTGGTGGATGGGTCATTTTCGGCTTGAAGGGATGTGGGCAGTGGGGTCCCCAGGGCTTGGTCCTCGGGCCTGCACTGTTCAACATCTTCATAAGCGACTTGAATGAGGGGGTAAAAAGCACCCTGTTCAAATTCGCAGATGACACTAAGATGTGGGGGGAAGTGGGCACGCTAGAAGGGAGGAAGAACCAGCAGCAGACCTACAGGCCGGGGAACTCCCTTCTTGTCAGTGCAGAGGCAGAAAAGGATCTTGGAGTCATTATTGATGCCAAAATGAACATGGGCCGACAGCGTGGGGATGCGGTCAGGAAGGCCAACCGCACCTTGTCATGCATCCACAGATACATCACAAGCAGGTCCAAGGAGGTGATCCTCCCCCTCTATGCGACACTGGTCAGGCCGCAGTTGGAGTACTGTGTCCAGTTCTGGGTGCCACACTTCAGGAGGGATGTGAACAACATGCAGAGGGTCCAGAGGAAGGCCACTCGCATGGTCGGGGGCAGCAGGGCAGGCCCTACGAGGAGAGGCTACGGGACCTGAACCTGTTCAGCCTCCACAAGAGAAGGCTGAGTAGGACCTAGTGGCCATTTACAAGGTAGTCAGAGGGGACCAGCAGGCATTGGGGGAGCCCCTGTTCCCCCAAGCACTACCAGGAGTGACTAGAAATAACGGTCACAAGCTGGCAGAGGGTCGGTTCAGACTAGACATCAGGAGGCGCTACTTCACTGTCAGGGCAGCTAGGATCTGGAACCAACTTCCAAGAGAAGTGGTGCTGGCTCCTACCCTGGGGGTCTTTACGAGGAGGCTAGATGAACACCTTGCTGGGGTCGTTTGACCCCAGTACTCCTTCTTGCCATGGCAGGGGGTTGGACTTGATGATCTGCTCAGGTCCCTTCCGACCCTACAAACTATGAAACCTGGGGTAATCTGCTGCATGCCAGAGGGTGCGTGGCACAGGCACTCCCTAGGGACAACTAGCAGCACACAAGGTGTGCCACTGCTTCTTGCCCTGGGGGAAACAAATGTGCATACTCATGTGGACGCAGCCTGTGAGGCACTCATGGAAAGAGGATTCGTCTCAAAACATGGACCCAACTTACTGGCTTTCTATGACAAAGGATGGCATGGCTGATAAGAAGAAGTTTAAACTAGGAAATGTGCTGCATAAAGTTGGAGAGTTTCCTGTAACTCTCCAATAAGAGAGGTCCCTGTTGGAAACACAGGACAAGAACTATCAATTGAGACAAAGGATAAAGGAACACAGAGGGTAGGCGAATGGAGAGTAGAGAGAAACAAGAGCAGAAGTTAGGCAGGTGACACAGTAAAGGGAAAAGCTATACCTACTATTCCAGCTAGGAAACTGGATGAGATCAGTGAACTAATGTGAGAAGCCTAGGCAACAAAAGGAAAGACCAGAACTACTGGTGCAGGACATGAACCGTATCATTATAGGAATTATAAAGCCATAATAAAATAGCAGTCATGCCTGGAACACAGGAGTTGAAGGATTTGTACAGTTCAAGAAAGAAAAAAAAAGAAAGAAAAGCAGTCATTAGCACTGTGCATTCATGATGCAATTCATTAAAGAAATGAGACAGCACAGTATGGATAAAACAATCTGTTTAGGTCAAAATCACTTTGGAAAGCAGTGTTAAATGTCTGTTACAGACTCTCTCCTCCTGGACAGATCTTGCTGGAGATTGCTGTAATGTTATTAGAGATAAATAGTACTGAGGGCTGCATTGTTATGAAAGACTTCAGCTTCCCAGACTCAAAGTAGAGAACAAATGCTGCTAATAATGGCAAGACCTAGTTACTCCTGGATGCAAAAGCTGAGAGATTTCTTCACTAAGCAGTCACTAAACAAACAGAAGGTGATGCTATCATTACTAGGCTTTTGTATGCATTGAAGATGGTACAAAAAGAGCTGGTTTGAATCAAGTGATCACAGCAGATTCAGTTTAAATTAAGTGGAAGGCTAAACAAAAAACAGTCTGTCACTTTGGTTCTTGACTGCAAAAGGATAAACTCTGAGAAACAAAGGGGGTAATTAGCAAAGACAAGAGGAGTGATGAATTCAACAACCTAAATGCAAAAAAAGTTCAGATGTTCTCTTAATCAGAAGTGTAAAAACAACCTGAAGCTTGTATCTCAAGCAAGGGGAGAAACTTGTAGGACAGAGTTCAGACCTACCTGAATGACTAACCACTCTAAAAGGATAATAAGCATAAGTAGAGGGGAAGGTAAAGGCAGTACAAGAAAAGGTGAAAAGGACTGACTGGCAAAGAAACCTACATCTTTGAAATGAGGAAAGCAGAGGATAAATGAGAATTGCCAGAAATCAACATGAATCAGATCTTGCAAACTGCAGGTCCACTAGTCTGACTTCAATGGCACTCAAGGCTTCCAAACAAATTTTGAAGGAAAGAATGAAGGATTGAGGTAACAGGAAAATGGGACAGAAGTGACTTAAGTTTACTTACAAACCCACCCAACTACCTCCCTTTGAAATAACTGAATTTCTAGAGTAATGTGAGATAAATGTATTTCTCTCTGTAAAACATTCGGTAACATCCAATACTGGTTAAGCTGAAAAAGATGGGAAGAAGAAATGTGCATAAGGACCCGATTGTTGAAAACAGGTCATTCTAAGAGAAGTCTATGGCTGAGGGGAGGCTGCAAGCTGAGTTTCTCAAAGATCAGGGTCTTGGGTCCTATTTTATATTTTTTTTCATTAATGACCGTGGCACAAGAAGTAGGAGTGCTAAGGAAATCTCCCAATGACACAAGGTCAAGAAACAATGCCAATACAAAAGGGCTAGAATGTCATAGGGAAAGAAATGGATGACTGGAGTAATAGAAATAGGAAGAAAAGGAATAGTATAAAGTACAAGGTCATGCACATAGAGACTAATAAGAATTTATGCTATAAACTGGGGAGTTTATCAGTTGGAAATGCAAGGGGAAGAGGAAGAGCTCGATGCATTAGTTGATCACAGGAAGAATAAGCTAATAATGTGATGCAGCCGTGAAAAAGGCAAATGTGATTCAAGGAAGTGTCAGCCAAGGCATTTTCAGTAGAGTTAAGAAGGCATTCATGCTCCTGTACAAGGCACTGGTGCAGTAAGCACAAGGGCCCACTATGGTCACGAACTGACAGAGGCAGATTTAGGCTAGATAGCAGGAAAAACTTTTTCCTGCTAAGGGTGGCCAAAATTTGGGATGGGCTTCCAAGGGAGGTGGTGCTCTCCCCTCCCTGGGGGTCTTTAAGAGAAGGCTGGTTAGGCATCTGGCTGAGGTCATCTGACCCCAGCGCTCTTTCCTGCCTGGGCAGGGGGTCGGACTCAATGATCTGTTGAGGTCTCTTCCGACCCTAGCATCTATGAATCTATACTTGGCTCTGTTTAAAAACACAGCAGGAAACACTCGCCACTCCATTACAGTATTACAAGGGAAAAGATGTTCACTGCCAACAGGAAATAATTTCCTTCCTTGATCTACAGCAGTTCCACAACGGACACACACAGCACTGAAAGTAAAGATCCAGCACAGTCCAGGAAAAATGTTCCTTTGCCGCTGCTCACCTTTCCAACACACTTCTACTCAATCTCCTTGCTGTTATTTGAATAATTTCCCTTTTCTTACATCCTCTCTTCTGATCCTTACTCCTTTTAATTCCTTCCTACTTTACTTCCCTGATCCCTCCTTTTCCTATGCCCATCGTACTTTTTGTCCGATCATTCTTTGGTACCTGCTCCATTTGGATGCTAGGCTCATTCCCAAATGAATTTCCTCCTACCACTCCCAGCAGCCTGGTTGCACTTGTCTAATTCTTTCCTTTCAGAGACGTGGGTTTCTGCTCTTTGGTAAGCAAAAGGGGGATTAGACCTACAGTTGTTGTTTCAGAAAAGAAAGGGCTGTAGTGATCAAGCAACAGCCCTGTAATACATCTACCCCTCACACATGTTAGTTATAAGCTTTCAATGGTCATAGCAAGCATTAACACATTAATTAATCTGCAACACCCTGTAAACTTTTATCTTCATTTTACAGATAGAAAGACTGAAAAGAGAGAGTTAAATGCTTTGACTGGGCCAAAGAAAAAGCCAGTATCTGAAAAGAGGGTAGTGCTTCAAAGTTCTTGACTTCTAGATGTCACAAAAACCACTTAACTATATATCTCATAAGTGATTTGTAGAACATAGGAGCTAAAGATCTAATCATCTGAGAATTAAGACCTGAGCTGCTGTAGTTAATTCTGTGCTAACTACTGAAAGGGCCCAAGAGAAAGAGAGAGCAGACTTGATGACAAAAGGACATCTATTTCCTCTTACACAGGTGTAAAACATGTCCTTGCAGGCTAAGAACATTACCAGATTCTTTTAAGTCTTTTACTCAATGCTGTGTAACAAATATTAGCTAGGAAGGCTAGAAAGAGGATTCTTTATTTGACGGCCAGTTTAAAAAAACCTCCAAATAATTTCATATAACAGAATTTCTGCTAAAGCAAAATTTAAAAGGAGATGCATGCTGAAAGAATATGTTATTATTTTAAAGACCGCAAATCTTTAGTCTAAAAAGCCACTATTCACTTCAAAATATAGTTATCTAGTCTAAATACCCAACTGATATATTGGTGCACTTCTACCTTACACTCCTTATTTCCATCTTGAATCTTCTACTTCCACCATTGAATCTTAGCACGTCTTTGTACACTAAATTAATGGTCACTGTGCTGTCAGAAATCTTCACTTTTCCTGGACAGTTAAAGACTACAATAAAGCCACCTCTTACTCTTGCTTCTACACAACTTAGATCTTTCACAGTAGAGTGGACACAAAAAAGATAAATACTTTTAAATCTCTCTGGGTGATAAAGCAATTTTGGGTACTACCCATATTAGTAGATGAAAATATCCAGAAAGAAGCGACTTCTGTAAATTAGGATCTCTTAATTTACATTAATAATTTGGTTCTTCACTAGGCAAAACTCAGCACCAGAAACTTACTTTTTCCTTTTGGTTTTGATTTCCTTTCTGTCACCTTCTCTCCAGTGATAGCAGCAAGCTCTGCTTCTAGGTCTCCTTCATCACCGCCTTCTAAATCCAGCAGCATTTCTTCAGGATTAAAATCTACAAACAGCCCCAGCTGAAACCAAGGGAAAATATTCCAGTGAGAACAGGGACCAACTTAAAATATCAATCCACCTGCACTGCTTAAACATCTCCATGTATTCTGCATTCAAAGATCACATGGATACCATGGTGGAGTTCTTAACTATGATGCCCTATAATTTGACTACTAATGCAAAGCAAGCAAGGAGACATACAAAAATGAAACTAGGTACGTTACTGAAGGGAAGCAGTGAATAAGCCTTCTGAGGTGGGCACTTAGTTGCTCAAACAAGAGGATCAAGTATGTGAAATAATGTTAAAATATTTTAGTGATATGTAGGGTAACATTTCAGCAGGGAGATTCCATCAAATCTAAAAGAGTAACTTATATTTATTACTCTTCATACCATATAAATATGATAAATGAGCACTGCAAAGACTATCTTCATCTCTCTCTCAACAATCTAGTTAAACAAATTCAAGGCAAACCTCCATTCATTAGACTCTATGCCTGGAAAATTATAACAAATTTATAATTTTTTCATATATAGAATCTAATTATTCAAGGGGTTGTTCTTATAATCAGGATCATCTTCTACTTGACTAAATGTGGTATGCATACAGTCGTAGATACAAATGTTCCATTGCACAAGGAAGTGCAGTCAGGGAAGAGCCAGCAACAGTTCAGAACCACATTACAACAATGTATAGTTGCTAATGGCAGGAAGCGAATGCCACCAAAGCTAAACAAAGCTAAAAAGGGGAATCAGGTAAGAATATTATACAAACTAGACTCTGGCCAAAACCCTAGGGGTGATTCTCCTTTTCCTCCAAAACATGCCAAAGGAGGACAAAGACTACAGTGCTCTGTCTCTTCTAAAACAGTGGTTCTCAACCATTTTTGTTACCAGGACCCGTTTGTAAACATCAGTGGCCAGTCCCCTTGCTTCCAACCCACTGCCCCCCACTCACAGTACGTGGGGTAGGGAGTGGGTGTATAGGCAGGAAACTGCACGTGTGGGGCATGGGCAACATAAAGCAGCCCCTTGCAGTCTGAAACTCTCCAGCCTGCAAGAGAAAAGCCACAGTTTCCCACATTCTTCTCCTTTATAGAAGAATCTATTTTTAATGTTTGTTGGCCCATTTTTAAAGTCTGTTTGTGACTCTTTCAAATATTCTTGAGACCCAATGGTTGAGAAATGCTGCTTTAAAAGATGGCACCTCTGGAGTCTAGTATTCCATGACATTAGAGCACTGACGCTCAACCAAGGTGCTGCAGCATGTGCAAACATGATTCACAAGATAAACCCAGATTTCAAATAGGAAACCATAGTGTTAAAGCCATTCTGACCTGCTGTGATATTTCTGAGTTTGCCACAACAGAAAAACTGCTCTATTTTTTCTCTGCGGTTAAAAAGGAGTGAAAAGTAAGAGCTGGCATTTTCTAAGGGGTGCCTTTAGACTACTGAGGAGTGTCTCAAGCCTAAAAAGGTTGAGAACCACAGCATTAGAGTACTGGTTCAGTATCGATACAGAGAAAGAATGTCACCTACTGAAAAAATACCACCACTTCCTTGAATGTTGCTTGTCATAATATCGCCCCAGCTGAACTTAGACTCGGAAATGAAAAATAAGTGTCCAAAACAGGAAAGCTGAAATTATCTACCGTTATTTAGCCTCTACCTGAAGCTGCATAAAGGAATTCTAAACAAAAATGCTGCTGCACAGTCCAATACGTGCATATTGCATATTAGTTTTTCTATGACAAAGTTCTTTGGATTCATCTGATATTTTTTATTAGACCAAGTGAAATAGTTGTAAAAACTGTTCTTGGCAAGCTTTCGGGTACAAACACCCTTCTTCAGGCTGAGAGCGCATCTGCAGCTATATTGTGCTCTCCTGGATGGGAGCTGTTCTACAATAAACTTATAGACAAAAAAACCCCAATATGCAAGTCTCTCAGGATTATTTGTGATGGAACAAGATCCAGAAACAACGTTCCATTTCTGTGGCACCTTTTATTCAAGGAACTCAAAGTGCATTATAACTATGAACTGAGTTTAATTCACCCCTTTGGATTGGGTATTAACGCAAGATAGCATAATGAAGAGCATCAGGCACAGAACAGAGAGCCAGTAATTAATTTACTAAGCCTGGTATTACCCTTGATTCGCTACATGTCTCTGGATAAATCAGCTAATCCCCAGCAGTATGGCTACCGCTGCTACTCCTCTCTCTCTCTTCCAGATAAACAGGGAAGAAAACTGAGAAAATTTTTGCCCAATGTTTGTTTAATGCTCTGAAGATACAAAGCTCTATTTAATAATGCGTACCTTTTACAAATGAGTAATCAGGGGCAGGCCTGTGTGTGATCTGCTCATTGTCACACTACAAATGACCTGTAACACCAGAGTTCTGGCTCCAAGTTCCTCACTGTCACCATAAATTAAGCTTTCGCTAAACTCATCAGGTATCAAACAGGTATTCTAGGGAAAGCACGGGGAAGCACTTCAGACTGACGTAGAGAACAGTGCATAGCAGATATAATGTAAAGCAGTCCAGAGCAGGGATCATTTGCAAATTAACAAGATACTGGAAAATACAGTGCAAGAAACTAGCGTGCATTTGCCAGGAGGCCTGAATATCTTGTCCATTTCAAAATCTTGGATTTACTGTTTAGTCTTTTAACTTCTTTGATTTTCTTCACTCTTCGCATCTTTTCTTCTTGATAAGATGTAAGTAACATACATAAACATATATTTAATTCTGAAATGTAAACTGTAGTACAGTACTAACCTGATGCAATTATGGATGCAATAACAGACATGCAGAGAAGAGAAAGAAGCATTTCTAGTTCAGCTCGTTGGAAAAAAACACCCACACACAACTACTATGCTCTTGGAGCTCTGTCTGATTCCAGCTTACCTGGCTGCACTAGGGGCTTGACTGAAAATGGGTCAGCTGTAACTCTATTATAAACATATCAGTCCATAGTTTCTTCATCTAACTTCCTATCTTTCTGGTTTTTGTTTTGTTTTTTAATTCCAACCTCCCTTTCCTATCACCACAAGTCATAGCAAACATCTCCATATTTACCTGATACCAAATATATTTGCTTTCCTCTCTCTCACTGACTTTCAAGCTCCTTCTCATTTTTAAAGCTTCACCTAAAACTATTCCCTGACAACTCCACGCTATCTCCAGGCACACCCTGGCCCCTCCTCAGGCTCGCACCTGGATTCTGTCCTGATTGAGCTCCAGCTCTCTCAAGTCTAACCAGCATCTAGGGAGATGCTAGAGAAATTTCAAAGTGGTTTCAGCACAGCCTTATCGTGGGAATGAGTCATCAGGCAGGCAGGCACAGAGCAAGACACTGAGACAACAAGTCTTGCAGCCTTTCTGTTTCTAATGCCTTGATTGCTGCGATAGCTGGCGTCAGCTCCCTGCCACTGCCAAGGAAAGACCCACAAGGTTGGGGAAAAGCAGAGAACTCATTAAGTAGCAGGCATCGCAGGGTCCATGAGGGAGGGTGGCACTGCGAGTGCCAGTCCGGTGGTGCGAGACCTTCCCTTACCTGCTTCGCCGCAGCAGCTCCCTGGCCTTTTGCCTGGGGGCTTTTCTTGGGTCTCCGGCTGATCATGCTGGCTCCTGAACTTCTGAGGATGCCGCCCTGAACAAAGTGAGACGGAGGCACAGGTGAGGCTGCAGATGCCTGGTGTGACACAGGCCAAGACCTCCCCAGACGGCAAGCCAGGCGCAGCAGCCTGCTCAGGACTCCTAGGAGCTGGGCAGAGTTGCTGCAAGCACCTGGGCTGCAGATCACACAGCTGGGGCTGACACCCCCCCCCCCCCCCCGCAGACAGAGCCCAGGGGCTACTGCAGCCACGGCCCGGGGCCCCGCTCCTCCCCACCGTGGGCAGACACGGGAGCCTGACACCTCCCCCTACACACCAGACACACACACCAGACTACCCCCACAGACACATCGCACTCTCCCCCCACAGGCACACACACAGGTGTGGATGCACACCAGGCACCCCCCCACACACACACACATCACATCCCACAGACACACACGCAGGTGTGCACACACACCAGACCCCCTCCCCTCCCCGAGACACCCCACACATCACCTCACAGACACACAAGACACACGCAGGCACCAGACACCCTTCCCCCCTGACACACAGACAGACAGGCAGGCAGGCACATGACATCACACACTCACACTCTCGCCCTGTCTGGGCGCCCCAGCCCCAGCCGGACGCGGGCCCCTGCCCATGTGCGGGGCGCACAGGCCGCCCGGGCCCACCTCGGCCTCCCGCCCGCAGGACGCGCTGAGGGGCCGCCGCGCCGCAGGCACCGCGCGTGCGCAGACGGGGCGGGGGCGGGGCCAGCGCGGGGGGCGGGGCCAGGCCGGGTCCCGCCCGCTGGGACTTCTCTCCCTCGGGCGGGGGGGCAGCACCGCGCACTTCCCGAGACAGCCGGAGCCAGGCGCATCACCGAATCGCTCGGCCCTGCCGTCAGCTGCCCGCAGCCCCCGGGAGCACCGCCGGCCAGACCCTCCCGCTGCACCTCCGCAGTCCCACAATGCACCTGTTGTGGGATCCCAACCCTCCGGCTGCACCTCCACAGTCCCACAATGCACCTGTTGTGAGATTCCCAACCCTCCCACTGCACCTTCAGTCCCACAATGCACCTCTGGCAGGGTCCATCCCTCCAGCTGCACCTCCACAGTCCCAAAGTGCACCTGTTGTGGGATCCCAACCCTCTGACTACACCTCCACAGTCCCACAATGCATCTGTTGTGGGACCCATAGCAAGGCTGAGGTTTTAGAGCAGAATAAGAACAAATGAACAAAACCCTCCCACACGATTGTTCATGTTTTTCCTCGTTTAACATCCGTATTTCAACTTTTCTGAAGCTGCTGCCAAGTGTTTAGCCCACCATAAAGTCTTAGGACATAAGGAAGCCGGGTTTCCACAGCTATATGGTAGGGAAGAAATTATTAAGGCGGCTAGGATTGTAATGAACAAAGCCTTACTTCCCTGTCCCGTTTCTTATTATGAAGAAAACCTGCTACTTTTTCCACCTTGCCCACTTCTCCATTTCTCAACGCGGGTCACTTCTCAGAAGCTGACACGGGTTCTTGAAGCCTATTTCACAGCAACACGTCTTTGCAGTGTTTGCGGAAGTCATAAAACAGAGAAGGTAGTTTGAGTAAATTTCTCAATTCAATTCCCTGTTGAAATCAATACTTGGACACCATTCATTGATTGCATTACAGGTAATTCCAATTCTCCAACTGAGAGAATCGAAGTGAAAGGTCAAGTTGGGTCTTTGCTTAAAAGAATTTCTGCAGGTCTCATTACTCTTGTGCTTTCACCATTATTCCCTTGTGTTCTAGTGAGCTGGATGCATTTTTACTATGCCAGCGGTTGGTAACCTATGGCCCATGGGCTGGGGCTGGCCCGCTAAGCAATCGCATCAAGCCTGTGAAGCTAGAGCACTGGCAGCAGCCATGCCAGGGGTGGAGAAAACAGCAGCAGCAGGGTAGGAAGTGGGTGTCTGTCTTTAGGCTGAGCTGTTAGTTCAACCCTCCACTCCTAAAAGGTTACCAACCTCTGCCTACGCATAAGCAATACGTAAGGAAATTTAAGTTCAACATTTTGGGACCTTTTTTAAATCAGATCTTCATCCAGTGAAACTGCAGAGGTAAAATGACCTGCCATTTAGTAATGAGAGCCCTATTCCAGCACAACGTATATCAGCATCTCTTCCTGACACAAGTGTTAAGAATATTTTTTTAATGTATTAGAGAAGACAGCCTCTGCTGCTCTCATATTATCGAGGCATTTGGTGCGTTCCTGGGGCTCCAGGGGAGGGGGACAAAGAGGGGTGGGGTATGCCATTTACTGAATATACCATTGGTACAAATCCTGGTGTTATTTTTATATAAAAGTAGATTTGAATGCAAAGGTTTAAAATGCTTTGCAGAAAAATCTTTATTATACAAAAGATGGTTTAATATAGCAAAGAGATTAGAAAAAGCAAACATACAACAGTTTTCATTATATCCAAATTTTATCCAAATTAATTCATAAAAGCCTTGACAATATTTAAAATATACATGACTACATATAAATATAAAAATCAGTTGTCTTATTTCTCCTTGAGAGCATACATAATATCATCCTGACTGATGTTCAGCCGCACCCGCATATGGAAGTATTTATTACTGGATTCTACTAACAAGAGCCGGCAGGCACCAAGCCTTGAGCAAATGGCCATAATTTCTGAAACTGTAGGAACTTGCAGGCCTTCAATCCTACACAGTGCCACATGTTGATGATAGACCTAGAAGAACAAGACACAATTCAGTTTGGTCAATCTATTAGATTGGAATAAGAATATACACAGAGCAGGGAAGAGAGTTAAACCTTTCAGTCTGTTAGGATGAAAGATGACAGAGACTAATAATCAACAGAACAGCTGAAGTTTGTTAATCAAGTTGTAAGCTAAGTTCTCTTTACTATGGACACTAACACACACAAAATGCGGAAGCCAGCATCCATAGTCCTTTTTTCTAAAACATTTCCATGCTCATTCTCTAATTTTATTACAGAAAAGTTTCTCTCACCCATCATTGTGTCATCTTTCATCATCTTTGCTCCTTAGGATTGATTTTGATGCATTCACATGTTATAAGCATCAAACAGCTAAGGCAAAAACCTAGCATTCAGTTTACATAAAAGAAAAAGAAAGTGTACCTCTTGAACTGTTGCCTCCTCGAGCCCTGACCTGCGAAACTCTGCTAGAACTGCTTTCAGGAAAGTCTGCTCATGTAATGAAGCATTCCTGAAAAAGAGGAGGAAAATCTCATTACTAGTCTCAGCCAGTGAATCCTGGAAATGGACAGCTCAAGGAGTGGCAATGTCTGGTAAGCCCTTGGTGAAGTGCATTATATTTCCCTACATTGGAAAAGGAAAAATGTAAGGTCTCATTAGACCTTAATCCTTACCAATGTATTTGCACACTGCATTTCACAACATAACATTTAATCATTCTTCAACCAGGGTCTTGAATACTATGGTGATAGGGCAACATTTATATAAAAGGCTAGTGTTTTAACATGGCAAATCTGTGGAAATTAAGAAGTACAACGGCAAGCTGGAATTCTGTATTTAATATATTGGGAGAGCAAGTCTGCATCTCTTAACTGTTAGAAGTTTGGGGTTTTAGGACAAATGTGATACTGAGGAGTGTGCATTCTCCCTGGCAGGTTATGGTTTTTAATTCACACATTATTCAATTTTGCACCCAAAATGAATATTTAAAGCAGAACTGTACTTGGCATAAACAGCACCTTCTCACTGAAGGCATCTGCTTCATGTGCATATTCAAATGTTGTCCATTTGCTTTAGTGACTAAAATAAATTCAGTCCTTTCTTCCTGTTAATTCTGCACAGCAGTAACAATTAGGTGGACTCTCTCTCATTTCATCAATAGATTTTTTAAATTTGTCAGGTAGAGACTGGATGAATTTACTGGAAATGGAGTTCTCCCAACATATATGAGGGTCTAATTTTTCCTGCAGAACCTTTTGATACTCAAGAAAGGACACAGATTAAATAGGAAAGAAACTCTTACATTTAATCCTAGAAAATCCCTGGCTCACTGTGACCTTAAACAAATCACTTTTTCTGTGTCTTTATTTCCCCATCTATAACACTCAAAGGAGTAGCCCTGAGACTTAAAAGTTTGTAGAAAGTGCTCTGAGATATGTGGAAGGTAAAATAAGATGCACTTCCTAAGGGAAACCTTGTCACCCACCCCCAAAATCCATCTGTAAGGTTGGGGAGGAAAGGGAAGAGGCTTCTAAGCTACATTTTTACCTGACTGCATTTAAATAAGGAGATGAAAACATTTCATCGATGGCTTCCATTATGTGGGTCATGCTGACCAACCCCGAGGAGCTTTTCTGACCAGCGAACTCGCAGATCTCAGTGGCCCTTCTGCAGATATCAAGACAACGTCTTGCATCTCCAGATAACGCCGCCACCTAAGAAGAAAAGCAATATGACAAAAGTGACACATTGGAAAGCATAGTATAGCCTGAATGAGCTCATGGAAGAAGGTGGAGTTGATGTTTCCTTTTTGATGATCAGCCCTATTTTGGCAAGGTCACACAGTAAATTTCTGTTATGCCAAGTGCTAGAGAAAGTCAACATCTCGCTATTATGTATTACCAAGATTCTGCTGCCTATAACTAGTGGATAGCAATATCATAGCAGTCTTTCAAGACAAAAGAGAACAGGTAAAATAGACTGCCAAAGCAGCACGTGAATTTGTAGAAATCACAGCAAGCGTGTTGTTATGAGCTTTGCCACAGGGAATGCAGAAACGTGTGATGAGAGGGTGGGAATGGTTTCCATTACTACCTATGGTTTTGTTTTCCTTTGCTGCTAGCTGCCTTACTTAACTCTGCAATAGCAATGACACTTCAGTGCTGCTGCTTACCTTTCTGGAAACTAACTGGATTGCATCCTCCTCAAATGCTTTGACGTTGTTCAGCCGGGATGAGATAATCTGCTGCAACTGTCTGTAGGTGTAGGGCTGGAAGGACATTCTGGTGAGGCCCTGCACAGAACAAATGAGTAACAGTAACTAAATGCTTCTAGAGTTACTAACACCATAGACATTTACTGACGATTAGAAATCACTGTCAAAAGCACTTATCTAAATGTCTAGATTCTTAAGGAAAAAACTTCACGTCGGTTAAGAGATTTTGAAAGGCTATTTTACACCCGCTTCACACACACATGCAAGCTCTCATCACCAAATCCCAAACAGACTACCATTCACCTTCTCATAAGCCTGGCTTGTGATAGCTAACTGTCGCAACATCTGTGATAAGGACAGTCTTGTCATTCATCTGCAAGACAAACTATAACTTCCTGTTCCAGCCACGCAAAAGAAAAGCATTAAAACTGCTAAAACTCTGAATGGAAGCTGACAGCATGACCCACCGCAAAGGGTTTGGGGAGCAGAAGTTCATACTTTCGAAAGTCAAATTTCCAACACAAGACTTGAAGGCTATTGGGCTCTCTCAATAAAGGGAACTTTTAAATGTGACCTTATATCTAAGAATCACTCTTAAAAAGGTACACTATCCTTTGTGGCCAGGTAAAAATAACTTTTCAGCTGATGGATCAGCTGTCTCTATGCAAAGGTATGCAAGTCATATCTGCTGAATTCATGGACAACAATGAAGTACTCCTGTTAGCCCTGCAAAGCTAGCAACAGTCAGTGTTCTGGCAGATTCTCTTCTGGCTCATGTCAACGTAATTTGCTAAATTTCAGCTGAAAGGCTAAATAAATTCTACCCTTGGTTACATTTGTGCAACCCACTGGCTTATGTTTTCAACTTGGAGACAGTATTTATAGCATTCTCCAGAACCTTTATTTTTTTTAGTGGTTGTATGTCAACCCTGAAGCAATCACTAGACCTGCAGATCCTAATTCGAGTATCTCAGCCTGGCATTGGGGGGAAGAATATTTGTAAGATGAAAGTCAAGAAGGAAGAACAAATCTGGAATCCTATGGTACATATCTGCAATTCACTTTTTCAAGCAGTGCTGGTTTAAGAAAGAAAACAGGATGTATTACATCCTGGATTTGATCACATCTTAC
This sequence comes from Alligator mississippiensis, assembly GCF_030867095.1. Classification (NCBI taxonomy): domain Eukaryota; kingdom Metazoa; phylum Chordata; order Crocodylia; family Alligatoridae; genus Alligator; species Alligator mississippiensis. The sequence goes on from NC_081828.1 coordinate 9,038,302, forward strand.
ATCTTGCCCAGCTGCACCCAAGACTATTAATTGGAGAAAGGCAACAACCAACTGTATAAAGCTGTGGTGGGGGGCAAGCAGACAGGGATTTATCTGACTCCCTGAGACATGACAACTGATTATCCACATCTTAACATGCAATTAGTCACCTGGCTCATATTTCCTAAATTATTTCTTACAAAGAAGATACCTAATGACACCTGCACCTATTTTCTTTGGATCCATGCATCCATCATCGTTTTGAAAGAATGAAAACGGCATATTTAGTTTTACTTCTGGAGTGTCACAGAGCCATCCAACTCTTCCTGATAACACTAGACTGTACCTAATCTACCCTCATTTCATCTGCCAGCACAGCAATAAAGCTGCCAGGACATACCAGCCTGCTCGCCACTCTGTTCATCATGATCCTCTCTGGCAAATCCATGGTGTTTGCAATAGCAAGGATGATCAGCTTTGAGTGCTTTTGGGTTGGCCAGTCAAACAGATTGTACATTACATCCTGCTTCCGGGTCCACAAAAGGTCGAGCTGGAAGAGAAAGGAAGGAAGCAGAAGTTAACTGGAGAGGAATGATGAGCTTGTTGTTACAGTGCTTATTTGGGACTCAAAACATCAGCCACTATGTAACAGGGGGCCTTCTCGGGGCCTGTCTACCAAAGGCCCCGCCCACCTGTTCTGGGCCAACTGCCTGCCTTCTCGCCTGCCATGCCTTGTTAATTAATTAAGTTGTTAATTAGGTGGGAGGCTGCCCATTTCTTGCCCTGATGCCAGGGGGCACTATCTGCAGCTCTGTTCCTCCCCTACACCACAGCCCAAGCCTCACAGATGGCATCCTCTGTTATCATCACCGGACCCCCACTGGGCCCCAGAATCCTTCAGTCCAGACCCCTACAGGATCCCTCCACTTAGGTGGCCTACTCTGCCTTCATTCAGGGCTGCATACCTCCCTGATCTGTTCCCCCTTACGAGCGTGGTGTCCCCAGGACCTTTGGCTACACTAGCCCTGGCTCACCTCCAGGCCAGTCGGAACCCCAGGCCCTCAGCTCTGGGCGTCCCTCGCAGTGGGTCCCTGGCCCTTCGACTCTTCCAGTCCTGGCCCCAGCATTGACCAGTCAGGGGATTACAAGTCAGGTTTTTGAGTCTCTCTCTCTCTCTCTCTTGGGTCCACCCTCCTGACCCTTCTATGGGGGTAACCCACCCGGTTGTGGGAGCTAGGGTTATTAAAGCGCCCTGACCTGCCTTTCACCGGGGTGATCACTGGCTTGGCATTTCCTGGGGGCTCCTGTGCCACTGACAGCCGCACCAGGCCACGCACACCCGGCAGAGTGCAGTTTTAGGTCATGCCCAGGACCAGGAGCCTCCAAGCCATCCCCCTACAGCTCCTGCCCTTACCTCCAGGATGTTCCAAGCAGCCTTGGAGCCAGGCGATGTTGCCGCCTGGGCTGCCAGCAGTGAACTGTTCTGTTTATATAGGCAGCCAGGAATCTAAAATGGCCACCATAATCAAGCACCTGCTGGCTGCTTGGCTGGGCCCTTAATGTGGCAGGCACCAGCAGTGCCTTGCCACACCCTACTATAGACTTCTGATGCAATTATGGACAAGCCATTTAATTGATTGTGCCAGAATCCATCATCTGCACCACCCTTCATCTGGCACATCTATTTATATTGTAGGCTCTTCAGAAACAAGACCATCTTCTTATATTGTTGTACAATGTCCACAATAGGATCCGATTTCAATTGGCATTTCTAGGTGCTACAGTAATATTAATACTCCTAACAGTAGGTTTACAAGAATCAGATGTGCAGGCACTAGAGTCAGATCATGGTCCACAGGGTGGGCATCTGTCATTAGGACAGGTACTCTGGAAGCTTTGCCACCCAGAACACCACTTCTGCACTGCAGAGCTTAATTTTCTCTCTCAGCAAAGAACAGCCAGGCAAAATACAGTCTGAAATAGCTAAATCCCATATTGAAATACTGCATCACTAGAAGTAAACTGGAGGCCACAGGTAGAATGCTCTCTTGGCGACTGCCCTACTGAGACAACATTCTATACATCCATTTTAATAGAGCAGCCCAAAGTTGCTTGCATGCGTTAAATCTTCAAATCTTCTCCTTTTTAGGACCTTTGACAATACACCAGAGCTCCCCAAATCCACTCCCTGCAGTTTCTCACCTCATCCACTACCAGCACTGTCGTCTTCCTCTTGGGCCCAGAGGTGTGGAACAATTTCGCCAACAGTGATGCAGCATGTGTTGCTGTTACCTTCTGACCAGTCAGTAACTGAATGGGGTTAAACAGTGCTTCAGGTTAATCTGTAGTCACGTATTTAGGGGAGGTAACCCTTATTCTGGACATTTCTTTAAACACTAAAATTCACCACATATCTGGGAACTACACACACAAAAAACAGAGCTCAGTTTAGCTCTATTTGCCAGAACCTAAGCATAAAGGAGAAGATGAGGAACTAAGGAAAACCTAGCTTAAAAAAGGTCACACAGTTGTTAATTGTGACTTGTGCCAAATAGACACACCTTGTAAAATAGCTTTATAGACTCTAAGCAGGCATACCTGGAAGACGGCTTCCATAGAGACCCTGAATGAAGAAAACCCTGACGCCAACCCAATCTGCTGCAAGGATTGCTGACTTCAGCAGGCTTGGGCCCATATCAAAGCATTCATATACAGTCAGCAAGGCCTTAGACTGAAGAATTTGCTCTTTCAAATAAGAAAATATTTTGATCAGATCACCTTTGAAGTAGCTTGTACGGTAAGTAGTAATACATATTCCCATCTACATTGTGCCTTGCAGCTCCTGAGGCACTTAGGGATCACATATGAACATTTAAAAATGATGCTACAGACACCAAAGCCACGTAGCCAACTTGATTTTCAAGCTGCTGCCCTGGCAACATCCAATGCATCAGAGAACTTTCTCTAGTTTCAACTAACGGAAACTACCAAAATAAAAACACTGTGTAACACTGTCCTAAGAGAAAAGCATACTGCTTCTTAAAGGGACTGCTGGGATGTGCTAGTTGTTACAAGTCATGGCTCCTGGGGCTGGGCACAGGAAGAGGAGAAAGAAGAGTGAGAGTTTAATTTCTGTTCAGACAAGAAAGGTCGTGCTCACCTTTAATATTTGCACATAAGTCTGGTGAGGGTCAGTCAACTTCATGCCATTGATCTCTATGAACTGGAAGGAAGGGAGCTCATCCTCATCTGCAGCTTGCTGGAGACAATGGATTACTTCATGAACAGTTGCAGTTTTGCCTGTTCCAGGAACTCCAGAAATGTACATGCACCTGAAATGGCAGAGGATCCACCAATGAACCCAGTGATTTGTGCAGAGAGTCAGAGAGCTGGAAACTCCCAAATTCTGAGCCCAGCTTTGAAATTAACTCAATCCGCTACCACCTCTGCCCGCTCCCAGATTGTATAAAGGAAGCTTCCCATAAGGCAACTCACCCTCCTGTCCCATCAATAAGTTTGCTTTCTACAAAATTATAGATATCCTGGAACTCCTTTTCTCGGCAAGGCAAGGACTCTGGTACAGCAGAAACATGCAGCCTTTCATTTGGAAGGGGAGGGGAAAGAAAAAAAAAAAGGAAAGATAAAGGACTGACCAGATTCGAGATCTGTTTTCACCATTCTAACTGACCTCCTATTGAAGACAACTGAATAGGAGAAATCCTCTTCGTCTCTCCTTTCAAACTTGTGTAAATACTTGAGTCCTTTTTAAAGTGCAAAAGTGCCAAAAACATTTGTGTGCGTGTGTGTATGTGGTGTTTTAATTGTAAGGTCATTAAGAGGGAGCTTTTGTCATTAAGAGGGAGCTAGTATGCATAAGTCTGAAGTATAGGGATGAGAAAATAGACCTCTTAATTCTTCTCTGCATCATACAGACAAAAAATAACTATTCTATTTCTAGAGCTATTTCTTGATCTTTGAGACCTGGGAAGTTAGCCTTGGGAGAAGCACAGAGCAAAACAAGAGCCACATTTGCAAAAAACTAAACTCAGCATGCCTGCACCAGTCTAAATAGTTTCTAAACCTGAACAGGATTTTTGACTTTCACCTCTGAACCAAAGGAGCTGCTGGTATTACCAGTTCTTGGGTAGATCCCTACTATATGCCTAAAGTGGGCATTTCCTTCCGTTCAGTGTAACCTATTGCTCCTAATCTCTCTGGTAAAGTAATGGGATCATTCCATACCCCACCACTATACTTTACCTTAATCGTGCCTCTTCTAATATATTGGCTGGTTTTCGTGCTGCTTGGCACCGACTGGGAATTCTGGGAGTAGCATTATGGAGCATTTTAGGGGTTCTTAGCTCGGGCTGTAGAGAAAAGCCAAAAGCCTCATATGGTGGCAGTTTTGCAAAGTTTTAGCTGGAAACCATCAATCTGGTGGCCACATTTCCAAAGGTTTGTTTATACAAAAAATGGAAGTATTTTTGGAAGGACAGGTGAGAAGAGTGCTGTACTTTAAAAAAAGGACACCTGACAAAGGTTCAGATACACAGTTTAGACTCCTTCCCTGACTCCAAAGAGGAAGACATGAAGACTGATTAAAAAAAAAAAAAATCATGAAACTTAAACGCCTGAAGAACAGAATTCTGTTGTGTTTTGCTGCACTGCTCTGGTTCATAAAAGCCAGAAAGTGAGATCAAATTCTGTCACTGTCCAAGCCAAAAAAACAAAAAAAAAAACTAGTTACAGTGCTATTTCTTTAAACCAATTATTTGTATTACTGTAGTCCTACGAACCATCATCCTGGACCAGACCCCATTGTACTAGGCACTTAACAAACCAAACTGAAAATAGTCACCAGTGACATATGTCATAGTTTAAATATTAATTATTTATGATGGGATTCTCCAAACTGGATTTTTTCAACTACACCTTGCATGCAGTTTGAAAAAGCACCAATTTAAGTAGATTTTAGTACCAAAGGACTATTTTTCTTTTATTCCAGGAAGCACAGCATGCTCCACAGGATAACACAAAAGAGCCCTAAGCCACAACCCCTCTCCTCAGGCAGGACTCCTCTAATTTAAGTGAAGGCAGGAGCCTCACTCAATATTTCAACTATCCACATCATTCTAACATGGAGGATTATGCAAGACCAAGTTGCTTGTTAAACTTCTCAACCACCTCACTCCAGATGATTTAGTTACCTCCATATATATGAGCCACACAAATGAAACAAGTGATTTAGATTTAAAATACTCAAAGCTAATAATTTTCAGAACCTCTAGAAATCTTACAGTTTTTCTGGGGGTAGTAGTGCCAGAAGGGGTTTTCTTTGAAAATGTTTGGGTCCTGAGTCTTCTGCTTGACTTTGTTTTCCTCTTTGGAGTACAGAACACTTGGACCTCTGCTTTGCTGCTACTGGAGTAAGAACTGTCTGAGCTGGATAGCGAGTCTTTATCTTCATCCTCATATTCCTCCTCCACTTCATCCTCATCTTCCTCCTCCACTTCATCCTCATCTTCCTCCGCCTCATTGGATCCATTTAAAAGGCTAAGTGAGAACAAAAACACACTACATATGTAGAAAAAACAAAGCAACTCAGGTTTAAAGAGCATTTTCAATTATTTGAAACCAAGGTAACCCGACAGGCAGCTTTTAACATTTTTTTCTAGTGATGAAGAGCAGGCAAGTAGATTTTATACCTGGGCTTGTAAGTTTTCCATGGCCATTTTACGAAGACAGTTTGCAAGACGACAGTTTTTTGATAAGCGACTTCTAAGTATTATGCTTGAGAACTACATATTGTGCATGCCCATGATGTGAAGGTGGCCTCACTATTTTCAAATACCTTTTCCTGGGTCTATCCTTTGCCCTCCTCCCACCATTAAAAAATATCAGGAACATCAGGTTCTTGCTCTTCTCAGGAAAGAACGCCAAAGGGCAGTTTGGACTACACCACTTACACCTGATGTGTGCACATAGACTGCTTCCAAAATCATTGTTTTAATCACAACCACAGAGATCCAATGTTACCATGCTGCCTAAGCCTTGCATCAGTGTTCTGAGAAAAGAGCGTCTTGAAAGGACATGCATAGAGAGCACTGTCAGCTGTATGTCAAGCAGCAAACAGAAAAGATTTAAATTAGTTACACAAGCACAAAGAGACCTATTTGAACTCCTATTTCCCTCCCCACTTCAAAGTGTCCTGAACGGGCTAGAGGACAGGCATGTGCCCATGTAGAGACTTGTAGGTAAACACTGGTAGTCACCAGTTATTAAATTAGTATTTTTCCACAAAAAGTGTGCAGACAAACAAAATAAGGAGCTAGCTGACCCCGCAGCTACAGAGTTATAAACTGATTTAAGGGTTGCAGCATGTAACGACTTTTTCACATAAGCTACACTACACACAGACAAAGTCTATGAATGTCACTCAGGCTTTAGCCACTGATGAGGTCCCCTTTTCAATTCACCTTCTAAAGAAACATCCACCAAGAAGAATAGAAATATCAGGTCTCAAATCTCAAAAAAATTAGATGCAAAAAGCATTTTTTGAGGGGGAAATTAAGGCTGACTTAATATATCACAAGACTAAAATAATGGGTGCAAGCTATTTTTCTACCTTGCAGGTTCATTTGAAGTAAAAATAGTTGAAGACCTCATTCGGCTTTAATTTACCAAGTATATCAAAAGAATTCTGGGGAATCTTTTTGCAAATAATATGTCTTGCATTCAAATGGAATATATCTTTATTTCCTTAATAGGACTGGGATTCTTTGGCTTTTACTTCAACAGCAAACTACGCCAGTTGAAGGCTGAAAGCCCCACTGGCAACATGAATCAGATGTAATGGCAGAGAATGCTCACCGGATTTGCTTTGCAATGAGAGCAGATGTCCTCTGTACACATCTCCTATGAGAACGAGGGGTTGCCCTTGGACTTTGACTCTCCATTTCTTCATCTTCAACTAAACTAAATAGAAAGAACAAAGTTGTCTGTATCCACTCCTTTGTGTCACAGCTGGAGAGAGAAACTGTTCTATTAACTTTAGGACCTGAACTTGATGCTGAATTGACAGCAGGGGAGACTCAAGTCCCATTTGTTTCAAGATCATGTGCATCATAAGCACCAGCAATGCAAATGCCCTGACACTGCCCCATCAGTGTTAGGATTTACCTTGTGCAGCTTTTAGAATTGCTCTTGGGAGTAGCTGTTTGTTTGGCTGGCTTTTTTGATTCCTTGGCCGCCTTCTCTATTTGCTCTTCATCTTTACTATTCACGTGCCTGATGGAATAAAGAAAAATGGACACTTGTTTATAGCGGTAAAAGTAAAAACTTCTCCATTAGACAAAAGAACAGATAGTGGTGAGTTACTCTCCCTTTAACTCATTGCAGATGCTCATGGGATATCAAATAGTCTCTTTACATATTTAGTTTAAACCCCAACCTTGTGTAAAAGGTACTCATAATTTATACTGTATAAATCAAGGCACAGGGATTATCTGACCACCACAATGTCAAGACATCACAGGATCTACACTGGCATTAGACTTGATGGGTCTAAAATCCTAATCCACTCTACCATAACCACTGCCTCTCTCTACACATCTTGGATTGACACCAGCAGGATGCTTCATTTTGGACAAAAGACTGCTACATGGCAATAGCTTTCCATCGCTACTCTCTGGAGCCACATTCCAGCAGCAGCCACTGAAGAAACACTTTAAATAAATGTGTCAGCAACCAATTTTTTTTTTTTTTTTTAACAAGGTGAATGTTTCACCGTCACAAGCAACCCAAAATCGCTTTTGGAACAAGTGAACCTCAGATACACGGCCCTCATCTGAACGTTAGGATTTTACCTTGTGTGGATTTTAGAATTGCTTCTGGGGGTGGCCGTTTGTCTGCTTTGTTTCTTGGATTCCTTAACTGTCTCCTTAGCATCTTCTTCATTTTTACCATTTAAGTGCCTGGAAGCGGGGTGGGGGATTTGGGGAAGGGGTTGAAAAGACAGTCACCAGTCTGTTAGATGAAAGGACTAGTAGAGATGAATTGTTCTCACTAAAAATCGATTGTAAACTCCTCTCAAACCTTTCAGGTTTCTTAATTTCACTTTCACCAAAATGCCTCTCTAAGTAAAAGAGAAAATGTTTTACAGTATACCAACACTGTGACTGAGAGGCTGGCCATCACAGGATGAGTAAATATAAAGAAAATTATGACATTTTTGCTTCTTTATGATATAGACTATAAAGGCCTGAACATTTTTCCCCTGCTTGTTGAGATTTTTAAAGAGTGTTCATTGAATATATATGTGAGAAATTTAACATTTTTTTGAATCTGGGAATCTTCCCCTTTTTAAAAATTTAGCAACTAAAAGAAGCAGCTTGGTGCATAAGAAAGAGGGTACCTTTATTATGACAAATGTTACAAATCCTATTATTGCTAGGCTGTACCTCTATAGATCTACATACCTCTGTAGGTTGTGCATGTCTAGATATATATTACAGATACAGGATATATGTGCACTAAATGAAGACAAATGAAATGAAGACAAATGGGGGCAGACAAATGGTGGGGGCAGAGCAGATTTTATATATGCTGAGAAAGTAGGGGTCAATGTGTCCTTTCCTGCATCCCCTCTCCCGGTAAATCTTGGAGGCAATCTCAAATTTCTAAACCACCCTCCAGCATACATCCCTTTTCACATCCCATCCTCTTCAGAGCTTCCCCCATGTGTAAGCATTAACAATTAAACCTTTTTTATGTTGACAGTAGGCAAAGCATTTCAGCATACATTGAGAACAGTTTGCGCCTCAATGGAACAACATGCCAAGCACAAGAAAGCCATTCGATGATTCATTACAATAATGCTGCCACTTACCAGGTACTATCGCCTTTCAAATCAAAATTCACAGTTTTTAGGCTGGAGTCCTGGTCCCTTGTAAAGGGAGATATCCTTATTGTATCACTTAGCTTAGACCAGTGTCCCGGGGTACTTGATAGTGACTCTCTCTCACCATCGGTACAAGACATTTTTGTAGGTGATCCCAAAATCCCAGTGAACGTCACCTTTCGCTTAGTAGCCGACGGTTCTAGTGCCTCGCTGCAGTCCCAGTCATCAACCAGGAGTCCTAGAATATCACATCCTGGAAGTTTACTTCTAGGAGATTTTGTGGGACCTAGGAACCAATACAACAAACTGACATCAGAATTAAATTCCCTCATTTAGCTGAGTGTTGGCTGCCACGCCACTCCGGACACATGACTTGACTGCTCCTTAAATGAGGGTGACAAATCAAATAATAGGAAAGACCTTTTTCTTGAAAACCCAGACTTAGGACTTGATGTTTAGTCCTGTATCCTCTGCTCTCAAGAACAGGTTCATTTGCACATCAGTTTGAATATGAACACTTAAACATGTACATATTCTTGGTCATCACACAAAACATGGATAAATGTTCTCCCTACGCAGCACAAAGTAGGCACAGACAAAGGATGGGAACAGACACGGCATAAAAGTAAAGGCAGCACAAAGACCAAGCAAACAGACATTCATTCTCTTTGTCATGCCATACATGCCCCAAATTTGTGACTGACACAGGTGCTATCAATTTGTGTGACTTTATTGCAGCAGATGTCTATTAAGTTTATGGCAACAAAGCGCAGTCAGCTCAGAGCTATCTGTACTCTCCAGTCACCCAAGGCAGTTGCTCCTGGGACCTGATCCTGCATGGTCCAGAAATTCCCAACCAGGATCAGGCCCCTTAGGTCCTGGGACTGCCTGCCCAGGTTTCGCCTCCTAAACAAATGTGCCCTGGGCATATCTCTGTACAGGGAACCCTGGCTTTCCCCTTCCAGAGACATGCCCTGGGGAAGATAAAGGGTGAGACTAAGCAGGGAACTTGTTGTCCACCGTCCTGCAGGATCAGTCCCCTGCCCAATGCTGGGCCACAGACAACATTCATTTCACCCAATAAAACAGGATCAGCTGTGGTGGGACACAACTGGCTGGACTGTCGGGCTCAAAGGGTAGTAAGCAATGGCTCAATGTCTAGTAGGCAGGTGGTATGAAGTCCTAGGGCTGGTTTGGTTCAGTATCTTCATCAACGACCTGGAAGATGGAATAGAGTGCACCCTCAGCAACAGGGCTGCACTGAAAAAGATTTTTTGGGGCCGACACCAGCCATATTGGCCAATACTGATCCAACTGCCAATATGCAGCCTGGCAGCTTGGAGAGTAGCATCTGGCTGGTAAGTTTGTTGGGAGGACAGGGCAGGGGGAGGGAAAGAATGTGTGTGTGTGTGTGTGTGTGTGTGTGTGTGTGTGTGCGCGCGCGCGTGTGTGGGGAGGCGGGCAGATTGAGGCCCCTGCGGTGAGGGAAGGAGTAAGACTGGGGCAGGGGCTGCACAGGCAGGGTGGGCACAGGATAGAACCGTGGCTTGTCTGGGGAAGGGGTGGCTCCCACCACTGTGCACACCCCCGAGGGAGAAATGGGGGCATGTGACCCTCCAGATCGGTACGTGGGGCGAGCGCAGGCTGCTGCTGTGCACTCAGGGTCAGGGCTCCACCAGCCTCTTCCCAGTAGAGGGGGCCAGGCCAGGGCTGCACTTGGGCCAGGTAGGATGGGGTGGGAGGCAGCAGCGCTGGGAGGGGGGTGGGTTATGGGGTGAGCTACAGCCACTACAAAATTTGCTATAGCCACCCCGTAGCCCCTATTCCCAGTGCTGCCACTGCCCACCCCGAGTGCAGCCCCAGCCCAGCCGCCACCCCTGCCAGGAAAAGGCTGGCACAGCCCCAGCCCTGAGCGCGCAGTGGCAGGCTGCCCTCTCCCTGCACACAGATACAGGGGGCACATGCACCCCATGCGTCCCTTGGGGGTACATGCAGTGGCCAGGAACTGCCCCCTGCTCCTCATACCCTATGATCCTAGATGAGCAAAAATCCCGGTAGAACCAAAAGTAATGAATGGATACAAGTCTTGCCATGTACATACCATTTAGCTGTAACTTCTTCCTTGCTCCTGGGGTATGGTTGCCATTGGCCAGCCTTTGGGAATGTCTCTCCTTGGACAAAGACGACTTAGAAGCAGAGTGTCTTGATTCTATTTCCATTGCAAGGTTCTTGTTTTTCGTGGCACTCTGAGTGCCTCTCTCTGTCTCCGTATATGCAGAACACATGATATCCAAAGGAAGCACCTCGGACTCAGTTACTAGAATGGGGGAATCATACCCTTTCCTTGTCAGAGGTGAGGAAAGCTGAGAAAATAGGTCATGAGACAGAGGCTTAAAACTTTTCCCATCCCAAGATTCCTTTACGTAGAAAACTTGTTTTCTCTTTGATGTAACAGGCACCACCTCCTTTGGAGTCAGTGGTATCACCTATAAGAGGGGAAAATATCAAGAGATTATTATCTATTGTTTATAGATTTCAATAGTAAATTCCAGTAGACCTCCTGATCTGAGTACAGACTGGAGCTGACATTTCTAGATTTGTATTTTGCAAGAGTATCCAATACTAGTTTCTTGAAATTTTCACCAAGAGTTGCTCATACAGCAGTAGGGTGGCATACTGAGCAATACAAAACACTTCACAACCAGAATTAAAGTAGAGGCTGCAGACCATATAAGAAAGGGCATATGAGAAAGAAGTTAAAATGACTGGAGCTTGCTAAAAAAATATGGATGCAGTAACATCCTTTATACAGGGTAAATCTTCCAGGAGACAACAGATACCCCCTAACCCTAGCCCTGGATATCAACTATTGTCCAGATGGAAGTATGATAAAAAAAACATTCACAATGGCCAACTATAGACCTGCATTAAAGATTCAAGAGGGTGCTGTGACAGGAAAAATGAAATAGCTTTTGTGGTTGCTTTAGGCTCTTCTACCTCTTCCTTTCCTGCATGGAGGGACTTGCATACATACCATAACACTTCTAATGATGGTCTCCACATTTACTTGTGTGTCATAGCTAGAACCTCGATCCAAAAATATCTCCAAGGGAGAAACCTTTCTTTGCAGCAGTTTCCGTTTACTAGGTGGTATCTCTGTAAAGTGACAGAACCACTGAACAGCTGCATACTTGTCTTGATGGTCTGTGGCAGAGAAAAACCAAGAAAACAACAGTTAGTATCAAAAACTTGAGATTTGGTTATGGTATAATTATCTGAAGTCCTGAAGGAACTAACGACTCCAACTGAAAATCAGAGCCACACTGTCCTAGGCACTGTATGTACACACAGTACAAAACTGCCTTCTGTGTCTAAGCGGCTGTGACAAATTTGGGGTAGGCAACCTTTTCTGGCTGTAAGCCAGAAGCAGACAGGCACTTGTCCCTTGGTGTCGTGAGGAGAGCACCTGTAGTAGAAGCTCCCGCATCTGTAGGATGCATCCAATGGTTTTGAAGGATAGGCCATAGGATGCAACTCCCAATCTAAATAGGCAAGACAGACAAACAAGCTGAAAACAAGTGCTATACTCCAGTCCTTGATTTCTCATTTTGAGATTAAACAGATCACATCCAAGATCCTGCAGCAAGTCTATGACAAAGCTACAAAATGAACAGAAATCCCTGAAGAAGTGGTCCATTGCCTTAATTCCAAGATCATTCTTCCTCCCAGCTACAGAACAGTTCTGTTTGAGAGCATAACAAAATGATGACATGTTTTCGATTACCATGTACCCATCTTAGTGTGCTTTCGTGATCAGGTCACATGATAGATAAACAGGCCATTTGCTACGGATGTTACAGAAAAAAGGGCAGGATGCATTGACTGGCCTTATGCAGACAATTCTGCATCAACTGCTATGCAATTTTATTGAATACATAATAACAGCACGTCAATTTAAAGGTATCCCAATCAAAAGACACCAGTACAAGAAGTTATGTTAATTCTGTAGTGATACAAGTGTAGCAAACTGCTCCAACTTTAATTCAGCTTTATTCATTCAAGCAATTTCTTGGGCTAGATTGCCTGCACTGCAGCCTTCGGGATTATGTCCCTGCAACCTGTGCACGTAACTATCAGTGTAAGTGTTCAGGGAAAATGAAACATTTTAAGACATGGGATAAAATGTTGAGGGAGGATCTATTTTATGGACAAAGTCAATTTGAAATCTGGAAAAGTTAGGGTTAGAAGTAGTTTCAGGTACCCTCGCCTCCCTTGGAGCTCTCTTGCGGTTTTACCTTCCCATTGGTTGTGAAGGGCGAGAGCAAGGCCTGAGCCCTATTAACACCAACTATTACGCACATTACTGTTAGCAACACAAACAATCAAAACTGCATACAAAGTTTAGGCTACACCACTTATGATGAATATACTGACAATGATTAGTGAACTACTAATCTTTTGTAGTTTATGTATTGCTACAAATTCATGCTAACTCTTGGTAAGCTTACTAGAAATCACAGATGTAAGAGAGCAAATTAATTTTTAAGCTTGGCTACTATGACTATGAGTATGCAGGGCACGGGAAGTTAAGAATGAGCATGTTGGCTGCCAGCACAGGTGGGAAAGGAAATAAGAGACCTTATATCTGAGGAAATGCATTTTCACAGAAGGATTAACCTTGTCCAACATCTCCCTATAATCCCTGGAAAAATCAGTTTGACCCTGGGTTCCCTAGTTTCAGAAAAAAAAAGAAAATTAAACTGACCCATAAGGGGAAACAATCAATTGCTTTAACTGGGGAAACTGCTTACTTCTGGCAAAGTTCCTGGACAATGTAAAGCAAGAGAAGGGGAGGTAGAAGAGGATGAAAGGGGGAGTGCTGGAGATGAAAGAGAAACACAGATGACAGGACTAAGGACCCTTGCAGCCAGCTTCAATTGAAAACGTTAAGAAGAAATTTCCTCTATAAACCATTTCCTAGTCTAGAGGACCTGCACATCATCTGGGTACCATCAGTGACAGGATCCAGGACCAACAGAATCAGTGATCTGCTTTCTACTTCAGTACGGCAAATCCTATATGTTTGCTCAATTTTGAAGCAGAGAGGTCTAAACAGAAAAATAAATGCACGTCCTTCCCAAATAAGGTCTACTTCTATTATGCTGCAAGCTGGCCACTGAGCAAGACTCCAGCAACATATAGCATCTAACATAAGGCATCAATAATCTTACTGCCCAAAAGATTATTCTTTATGGTAGGAATTTTATGCACAGTTCCAGAAAAATCAGGATTCCTCCATTTGTTTTTGGAAGGTTAAATGTCACGAGCTGTGATCTCCTGAACTGTACTCAAGTATTTAACTGGTCCTACGTTGGGGTGTGGAAGGGAGAGGAGGGAAGAAAATGACTACCATAATTCCATATACCGTAACTGAGTTAGACACGGGAGCGGCGAGAGACGCGCGGGCGAAAGCTCGCTGTGCCCCCGCTCCCCCGAAGCCCCCCAGAAACCCTCCAGCAGCTGCGGAGCCCCCCGCTGACCCCCAGCACAGCTGGGGTAAGCGGGGCCCGTGGAGAGAGGGGGCTAACCCCTTGGTGTGTGTGTGGGAGGCGGCGGCTGAGTGGAGCCGGGCCGGGTCAAGCCCCGCCCAGGCCCCTACTTCGCCCAGCCCCCCAGGGAGCCACGCGACCGGAGCCACGCAAACAGGCGGTGCAAACAGGCGCGCTTCTCTGCCGGCGTGTGAGTTAGCGCAGAGTTCGTGCGGGAGGGTGTGCGGGAGGGCCCAAGACCCTGCCTGTGCACCCCCCAGGGTAGACAGCCCCAGCCGTAGCCAGCCTACCAGAGGCATGACACGGATGGGCACGCGCCGCACCCCGAGGGTCCCATTGGGCTCCGCGGCCCCCCCCTCTGGCACCTCAGAGATGGCCACCCAGACGGAGCCCCTGGTTCCGGGCTCCATGCAGACGGAGCCCCTGGCTCTCAGCTGCGGGGGCTGCCTGTCCCTTTTTCAGGCTCTGGGGCCTGGGAGCATGGCGACCACCCCTTGCGGGGTCTGCTCCCTTTTGGGGTCTCTGGTGCGCCAGCTGGAGGAGCTCCAGGCCACAGTCCAGAGACTGCGTGCCATCAGGGACTGCGAGCAGGAGATAGACTCCTACTGCCAGGCCCTTCTCCCCCGGGAGGCGGAGGGTAGATCGCAGTCTCCCTCCACGCCAAAGGAGGACTCTGGGACCTCCTGTGTCCAGCCAGGGGCATGGACCAAGGTGGTCAAGGGCCCTAAGGCCCGCCACACCAAGGCCCCTCCCCCACCAGAACTGAGCAACAGGTATGCACCTCTTGCTGCCCCAGCAGAGCCTGCTGAGTTGCCGGCCCCCACAGGCAACATGGGCCCAACTGCAGCTCCCGCCCCTGCTCTCCCCAAGACAAAACGTAAGGTGTTTGTTGTGGGAGACTCTCTCCTGAGGGGGACGGAGGGGCCAATCTGCCACCCCGACCCCTTAGCCCGGCAAGTCTGCTGCTTCCCAGGGGCCCGCATCCGGGACATTGCGGAGAGGATCCCCAAGTTCCTCAAACCCACAGACCACTATCCCATGCTCCTTATTCACGTGGGCACCAATGACACGGCTCGGAGAGCTCCCAGCCAGAACATGAGGCGCTACAGGGATTTGGGAGCGGGGCTTAAGGGTCTGGGGGCACAGGTGGTGTTCTCGTCGATCCTCCCAGTCTCAGGCTATGGGCTGAGAAGGGACAGGAGGATCTATGTGGTCAACCAAAGACTGCGGCGCTGGTGTCGTCAGGAAGGCTTT
This sequence comes from Alligator mississippiensis, assembly GCF_030867095.1. NCBI lineage: Eukaryota > Metazoa > Chordata > Crocodylia > Alligatoridae > Alligator > Alligator mississippiensis. The sequence goes on from NC_081828.1 coordinate 9,053,983, forward strand.
GGCTTTCATGACCACAGCCCGCTCTTTGGCGAGAGAGGCAGCGAGCTGCTGGGAAGAGATGGTCTCCACCTCTCTCCCCTAGGGAGGAGGCTCTTCTCAGCCAGACTGGCTGACCTGCTCCACCGGGCTTTAAACTAAGCCCGCTGGGGGATAGGGGGACTACTGCCACTGCTGGCCCGCTGAGCAACCCTTGCAAAGCCAGCGGATCACGACACTCAAGGGAGCCCACCCCAGCCCCAGCCCTGGTAAAATCTGTGGGCAAGGAAGGAGCTCCCCAGGGGGCACTTGCCTGCCTGTACACTAATGCCAGGAGCCTGGGGAATAAGCAGGAGGAGCTTATCCTCCTGCTCAGTGCAAACAATTACGATATCATAGGGATCACGGAGACCTGGTGGGACTCCACCCATGACTGGACCATGGGTATAGATGGCTATACCCTGTACAGGAGGGATCGTGTAGAGAAAAGGGGCGGGGGTGTAGCTCTCTATGCTAAGGAAAGCTACGCGTCCCTGCAAGCCGATATTGGCGACCAGGGTGGACGGCTGGAGATCCTCTGGGTTAAAATCCGTGGGGAACACGGCACGGGGGACACAATGGTGGGAGTCTATTACAGACCTCCCACCCAAAGTCCTGAGCTTGACCAGGAGTTTGCCCAGGAACTGGCTGAGGCAGCTTGCTCCAGGACCATGGTTGTCATGGGTGACTTCAATTACCCAGACATCTCGTGGGAGGAAATCTGAGCGGTCGCAGAGCTTCCTCTCGTGCGTGGATGACCTCTACCTGACTCAAGAAGTCCATGGGCCAACGAGAGGCAAAGCGCTGCTTGACCTGGTACTGGCTATGGGGGATGACCTAGTCGGCGACCTAGTGATCGATGGGAAGCTGGGTGACAGCGACCACGAGCTGATCACCTTCACCATCCACCGAAAAGCTGGCAAGTCAGTCAGCAACACGCAAGTCCTTGACTTCAGGAAAGCCGACTTTGACAAGCTCAGGAGGCTTGTCAGTGAGGCCCTAAGGGACTGTGACCACAGGGAGAGGGGAGTTCAAGAAGAGTGGTTGCTCCTCAAGGGAGCGATCCTCAATGCCCAAACTAAGTCTGTTCCATCTCGGAGGAAAGGCAGCAAGAGGGCACAGCAGCCCCCCTGGCTCTCCAGGGACCTAGCAGACCTCCTGAGGCTAAAAAGAAAGGCCTACAAAGGACGGAGGATGGGAGTCACCTCCAAGGAGGATTATTCTGCACTGGTCCGGTCCTGTAGGGAGCTGACCAGGAAAGCCAAGGCTGCAACTGAACTCCAGCTAGCTTTGAGCATCAAGGACAATAAAAAGTCCTTTTTCAGATACGTGGGGAGCCGGAGGAAAAGCAGGGGCAACACTGGACCCCTGCTGAACCAGATGGGGCAACTGACAACTGACGCCCAGGAAAAAGCCAACCTATTAAATAGGTACTTTGCGTCGGTCTTTCATCAGCCCCATGGGACGCCCATGCCCGCTACAGGGCCGGGAAGTCTGGGTGAGGGTGATCCCCTGCCCTCCATTAATGCTGACTTTGTGAAGGAACATCTTGAGAAGCTGGATACCTTCAAGTCAGCCGGCCCTGACAATCTTCACCCCAGGGTACTCAAGGAGCTGGCGAGCATCATAGCCCAGCCTCTAGCGCGGATCTTTGAAAACTCTTGGCGCTCTGGTGTAGTGCCCGAAGACTGGAAGAAGGCCAACGTGGTGCCTATCTTCAAGAAAGGGAGGAAAGTGGATCCGGCTAACTATAGGCCCATCAGCCTGACTTCTATCCCGGGGAAGATCTTAGAAAAGTTTATTAAAGAGGCCATCCTTAATGGACTGGCCGACGCCAACATCTTAAGGGATAGCCAGCACGGGTTTGTTGTGGGTAGGTCTTGCTTGACCAATTTCATTTCCTTCTACGACCAGGTGACCTATCACCTGGACAAGGGAGATGAGATTGATGTCATATAACTTGACTTCAAAAAAGCCTTCAATCTGGTATCCCATGATCGCCTCTTGGAGAAACTGGCCAATTGTCGCCTTGGGTCCTCCACGATCCACTGGCTGGAAAACTGGCTCCGGGGTCGGACCCAGAGGGTAGTAATTGATGGAAGTCACTCATCGTGGTGTCCTGTGACCAGTGGGGTCCCCCAAGGCTCTGTCCTTGGACCCATACTGTTCAACATCTTCATTAATGATGTGGACACTGGAGTCAGAAGCGGACTGGCCAAGTTCGCAGATGACACCAAACTTTGGGGCAAAGCATCCACACCAGAAGACAGACGGATGATCCAGGCTGACCTGGACAGGCTCAGCAAGTGGGCGGATGAGAATCTGATGGTGTTCAATGCTGATAAATGCAAGGTTCTCCACCTTGGGAAAAAAAACCTGCAGCATCCTTATAGGCTCAGCAGTGCTATGTTGGTTAGCACTATGGAAGAAAGAGACTTGGGGGTCATCATTGACCACAAGATGAACATGAGCCTGCAATGCGATGCTGTGGCTAGTAAAGCGACCAAAACGCTGGCTTGCATCCATAGATGCTTCTCAGGCAAATCCCGGGACGTCATTCTCCCCCTGTACTCGGCCTTAGTGAGGCCGCAGCTGGAGTACTGCGTCCAGTTTTGGGCTCCACAATTCAAAAAGGATGTGGAGAAGCTTGAGAGAGTGCAGAGAAGAGCCACGTGCATGATCAGAGGTCAGGGAAGCAGACCCTACGATGACAGGCTGAGAGCCCTGGGGCTCTTTAGCCTGGAAAAGCGCAGGCTCAGGGGTGATCTGATGGCCACCTACAAGTTTATCAGGGGTGACCACCAGTATCTGGGGGAACGTTTGTTCACCAGAGCGCCCCAAGGGATGACGAGGTCGAATGGTCACAAACTACTACAAGATCATTTCAGGCTGGACATAAGGAAGAATTTCTTTACTGTCCGAGCCCCCAAGGTCTGGAACAGCCTGCCACCGGAGGTGGTTCAAGCGCCTTCATTGAACACCTTCCAGATGAAACTGGATGCTTATCTTGCTGGGATCCTATGACCCCAGCTGACTTCCTGCCCTTTGGGCGGGGGGCTGGACTCGATGATCTTCCGAGGTCCCTTCCAGCCCTAATGTCTATGAAATCTATGAAATTCCAGCCCACTGCGTGAATAACATGGGGCTTGTAAGCAAAATATCAGCTCAGGAGTGATTTAACCCTCCTTGCATTAACTATTAGCTGAAATCTAAATCTAAACGATTGCCCTTGAGATGGATTAAGTCCATACACTTTAAGGAGTGATAGGGAAACAGGACTGCTGCCATACGAGAGTTCACAAGAAATTCTTGTTTTATGAAATATTTACATATCTGTCAAAAAACACACTGCTGTGGTTTTTCTGAGTTCTTTGCACCAAAAGAAACTGCTCTGTTATTTTTCTGTGCTCAAGAAATGAGTGAAAGCTAACAGCTGGCATTTTCTGAAAGGTATCTTGAGTCTAAAAAGGCAAAGAACCACTGATCTAAAGATTGACCAGATCTTCGTATCTAAAAAGTGGTTTTGCTGCATTTTTTTCTATTTAGTATTTAATTTAATGAACAGTTTTCACTGAATCTTAACAACAAAAGACACTTCTAGCTACTAGCAGTGAGTACAGTACTAAATAACTCATAACAGATAGAACCTCAGACAAATAGCTCCCGAGTTAATTTTCAGTTTCCATAAATAATGCTGGTCAAGTAAAGTTATTTAAAGAAACTGAGAAGGCACAGGGCCTGTGTTGCGTTCTGCCATGATTCACTGCATACGCTGATGCAAGTTACTCAGCTTCTCAATGTCCATCATTCAACCTTCATCTTTAAAATAAAAGAAAAGTTAAAGACCTACTTTGGAGGGACAAGGAGGTCTACTGTTGCATTTCTGAAATGGCTCAAGATTTCCAAGACAGAAGGCAGAGGGCCACATTTTTATAAAGAAAAAAAATTGCACTTACTATCTTCATATAATTTCAGAATTTTTGCCACAAAAGGCTGATCTGCATTCTCCCCTTCTATTAAAACACACTCTCCAAGGCGTATGCAGGTTTTTGAGCTTTCTGATTTAATCAGGAGTCCCCTAGGAAATGATGAACACACGGAGGTTAATGGAAGTGTTTTACATTCCTTACAATTCAGACACTGTTGGAGTCAAATGTGGTCTTGTTATCGCTTCTCTCTGGACAGATCTCCTTGCCAAATACATGTAACATTTCCTCTGTTTAGATGTTCTGATTCTCTTTTTCTCTAAAAACAGGAGATGGAATCACAGTTCACAAGCGATTGGACAGTTAGTGGAACTTGCATGCAACCTCTGGAGTTAACACATCAGTTTAAAGACACCAAGTGAACAATAGATTTAAAAAAAAATTTTTTTTAAGTATTACAGGAAACTTATATTTTCCAATCGTTCATGCCAACAGATCAAAAGCGTTTTACCAAACTTAAGACTCTACATAAAAGAATCTCTTCTATCAGCCACCAAAATGTAAAAAAAACCCTTAAAAGCACAGAGCAACATGACAACTGTTTAGAAAGTGACAAGTATAATATCCAGGTGATGCTGTAAAACAACCAGCGTGTAATTATCCAAGTTATAATAGCACTGGCAAATGCAGAAGTGACCAAAAGTGTCCAACTAGAGACAAATTGCTCAAAAGAGGACATTTCTTTCAAGCAGCATTCCTCTCTCCACCTCTCTCGGTAACAGAGACAACAGCTGCAGTGCAACAGCTTTGTGGCTGGACAGCTATTATATATCCACCACATCATACACATCAAAAGCACCCGTCTTTGATAAGAGGGTTTTTACAAGACGTTCACATTACTTCTTCCTTGTGCTCATTCTGCAGTGCATACATCTGACAGAAACTACTACTCCAATTACCTGTGCCACTACAGCACTTTTTCTATAACTCCCCATAAGTGTCACATTTCTGTGCGTTTCTAACCCAGTAGTAAAATAGGTATTCTTTACCTATATTGAGTTGTCTGAAGTCTCCTATCTGAGCTTATTTCTTTTCCATACCACGAATACGTAAGCATAGTCCGACACCTCAGACTCATGATTTCTGTGAAAAAAGATTAAAAGCAGCATAGGGTTTATGGCTATAAGCAGCGGTGTTTAACAACAAAAGCAAGAGAAAGAAGCAGGATTTCTGGAGTCTAATTCCTAGCTGAGACACTGAGTCCAAGTTACTTTCAGGAAGTCACCGAACTTCCCTGTGCCTCAGTTTTTTCATTCTTCAGAAAAAGATACCGGTTGCTTCAAAGGAATTTAAAATTTAAACCTAACTTTTGGCCTATGATTTGCAAGAGATAAACTGGTCTGACAATATAAAGTATGATGCCCTGAGCGTTTGCATCCTTCATCCCTGCCAGAGCTGAATGTTCTTCTACTAGTCTCTCACAAAGGCTTTTCTGAGGACCCTGCTACACGTTCAAATAAAAGCTAGAAGCTTTTGGCTACCGACAGGAGTTTCCACGCTTCGATCCTGGCTGGATTTCAGGGTTCCCATTTGATCTACAAGGATGGCAGTCGATCTTTAAAGGACGGCGTCAGTGGTTTGCTAGCCCTGCTGGGAGAGGTCCACGATACAGCGGCAGAAGCAGGTGCTGAAGTTGTTCATGGGGAAGAAACACTTAGAAAGTTGGGCATGGGTGAGGTAGACAGACCTCATCTCACCGTCTGCCTGTAACATGCAGGCCCCTGCTACATGCTGCATACATTGTACGATTAACTGGTGAATCACGCAATAAATTTAGAGCGGCCACACATGCAAAGTTATTCTCACACCATGAAAAGGACTATCCAGCTACACGAGTCATTTATACAGGGTGTTTATAAAAGTCCTCAGGCAACTTTAATCTTTGATAACTTTGGATAAGCACATGACAGAAGCAAACTGCAAATGGCGATCGAAAGCATCCTTCACTAAGCTTTAACACAATACAGCTCAAATGGACTTGGACACAACCGCCATCTTTCGCGATACATCGTTCACTCCGATTTTCCAACTCGTAAAAAACATTTCCCAGCTGCCGCTGAGTGATTTCATGAAGCGCGTTTGTGTTCCTCGCCCTACGCGCAGCTTCCGCTCGGCTAAAATAACTTCATGGACTCCGCTTTCCGTCGCCGCTGACGATTTGCTCCCATCCCATGCGTTCGGAGGGTTTTGGAGCCGAGGGTCGGACCAGCCTCCCACCCCGGCCATCGTCAAAAAGCGCCTTGACGCCCAACCTTGCCGGCGCCGCCTGATCCCAGCCGTCTTCCCTGCACGGCTGCGGGGGCCGAACCCGACGATCCGCGAGGTCCCTCCCAGCCCCGAACAACGACGAAACGACGCGTCTATCCAACGTGATTGAAGTGTAGTCGCGCAAGGGCTGTACAAACACCTGCACAGGTTGAAACCGCGCAGCCGCTCTGCAGCGGGCGTCTGCCCAGCTTGAACCCGAGCACGCGGCGGGGCCCTTGGTAGGTGAGGGGTGCCCCGCCGGCTGCCCCAGGTGTCCACGGGCTCTTGCTGAGGGGAAGATGGAGACTCAGAGGATGCCTGCTGCTGAGGCCGGTCCCCTCGCCCCTGCCTGGGCAGGCCAAGGGGGGATCCAGGCTGCCCGGGGGGCACTGCTACACGTTACATTCATGGCGCCCATCAAGCCGCCCTCCGCCCCCAGGCCTCGCGCGCTCCCTGAGGGAGCGGGTCGGACCCGTCGGGCAGCACGGGGAACCCAGGTGTCCGGCCCACCCGGGGGCCAGGCCGACGGACAGGGACAGGGACAGGGACAGGGGCAGGGCCGCACTCACCGCGCCAGGCCGCGCTGTTCCGCGCCCCGTCAGCACCGACAAAATTTCGCGCCAAACGCCGACGCCCCGCCCCCCGCGGGCAGGGCCGCCGCCCGCTTGGGGGTGGGTCTCGCGAAGCCGCGCCCGGAGTTAAGATGGCGGCCGAGAGGGGAGGGCGACGTGACCTCGCGCCGGAAGCGGAAGTACTTCCTCCCCGCCCGGAAGCTCGAAGCAGTTCCACGTCCGGGCGCCCATCGCGCCCGCCGCCGGGGCTATGGCGAACCGGACGGTGAAGGACGCGCACAGCATCCACGGCACCAACCCGCAGTACCTGGTGGAAAAGATCATCCGCACGCGCATCTACGAGTCCAAGTACTGGAAGGAGGAATGCTTCGGCCTCACCGGTACGGCCCGCCCGGGCAAAGGGCCCTTCCGGCTAGGCCGCGGGGTCGGGGCCTAGGGCCCTCGGGGTGGGGCTTGGCGCGGAGGCAGTGACAGGGGCCTGGGGGGGCTGCAGGGGCGGGGCTTAGGGCCATGGGGGCGGGGCTTGGCACAGGCAGAGATAGGGTTAGTTAAGCGCGTCTATCTGTCCCTTGGGGGCGGGGCTTGGCGCGGAGGCAGCGACAGGGTTGGTGAAAGCATTGCTAAGCTTCCACCTGGCCCTGGGGGGCGGGGCTTAGGGTTATGGGGGCGGGGCTTCGCGCTGAGGCAGTGGTGGTTGGTTGTTACTGATGCTTCCACTTGGCCCTTGGGGGCGGGACCTAGGACCCCGGGGGCGGGGCTTGGTGCAGAGGCAGTGACCTGGCGGGCGAAACCATTACTGATGCCTCCAGCCCAGCCGCAGGGCCTGTCCCCCGCCCTCGGGGTCCCCGAGTGCCCTCCCCCTGTGCCGGGCTAGACGCGCCGTGTGTGCGAGGTGCTTGGGCCCTGGGGTTGAGCTGCCTGGCGCTGACCGCGGGGCTCGTCCTGCCCCCCGTCGATTCTAGCGGAGCTGGTGGTGGACAAGGCCATGGAGCTGAAGTACGTCGGTGGCGTGTACGGGGGGAACATCAAGCCCACGCCCTTCCTGTGCCTGACCCTGAAGATGCTGCAGATCCAGCCCGAGAAGGACATCATCGTGGAGTTCATCAAGAACGAAGACTTCAAGTAAGCGAGGCAGGTCGCTGTCCCCGCCCCGGGAGCTGTCGGGCCAGGGAGGCGGACGTGGCAGGCGGGCAGCGACAATGCAGCTGAGCGCCCTGCGGGGAGTGTCCCGTTTCCCAGGTGCCCGCTTTCCAAGCGTGAGCTTTGCTCGGGTTGCCCTCCTGCTTGTGCTTGTTTCCTTTTGTTCATGATGCGCACCTGTCTTTGTCCGTGCGTGAGCCGTGTGTTAAGGTGGCTACGGGGGCAGATCCGGGGCGCGGTATCACCCCCCTTTTGGGTTGGATCATAGAGTGGGAACCTCTGGGGACTTTTTTGAAGTTCTTAGAGCACGTGAGAATCCCCCCTTCACTTCTGGGCTCCCCCGCCACTTCCCTGCTCCTTCCTGGCCTCAGCTGGGATGGTGGCAGTAGCCAAGACAAGGGGGTTTCCCCTCCCTATGTCTGCTTCCAAGGGGCAAGTCTAGGTGGGGAAACCCACTTTTGGCCCATTTCCACTGTTCCTGCTGAGCCGAGCCCCCTGCCCAGCCTCGCTGGAGTAGGCAGGCTTGGCGCTGAAGCTTCCCCTGCACCTCAGGGATAGTAGGGAAAGCAGCAGCCACGAGCAAGGAAGGAGAAGGGAGAGGACCTAGCTAAACACGAACGGGATGGGAGCAGATTCTGCTCAGGGAACTTTTAAGTTGTCCATGGAGGCTTCCCCGGCATGGTCTGTGGGCACCAGTGGGTGGGAGGCTGGGAGCAGGGATACAGTCACCCCTGCGGGGCAGGTTGCTGCTCCCACAGCTCCTTTGCCAAATCCTGGATCCATCCCTTGGTGGCTATCTGCCCATTTTCTTTTGGAATAGAACTGATAATGCACAAAGAGAGCAGAGTTGTCAGGAATGAGCACATACGGGGGAGAAAGTGCAGTCTCCCACGTCATATTAGTTTCAGTGTATCAGTCGTCTTCTGAGGCTCTCACAAGAAAGGCTTCCTTCACTGTTCGTTATCTCCCTGCACAGAAAGATCTCGCGTGTGAACCGCTGCATTCTGTTGTGCTTTTCAGATATGTCAGAATGCTTGGTGCGTTATACATGAGATTGACTGGCACTGCCATCGACTGCTACAAGTACCTCGAGCCACTGTACAACGATTATCGGAAAATAAAGAGTCAAAATAGAAATGGGGGTAAGAAATCTGATGTTCTCAGGGTAAAACAGTGTGGCGTGGACAGCCCTTTGTAAGAGACCTCTCCTTTAGTGCTGTCTGCTATACAAGAATGCAGGTGTGGAAATAGCTCCTTGCTTTGATATGAATTCACCCATCACATACGCTGTGGCTGGGCCTGCTTCTTTGCTAACATTCTCTTAAATTGGAGCTCACACACTTCTGTGTACTTTCTTCAGGCCTATGCGTTTGTGTTACTAAAACAGCACCTAAAGGAAGAGCATAGGACTGGGCATCAGGGATTTTCTAATTGTAGCTCTACCACAGTTTTGCTACGTGTAAAATAGAGTTAATTTTCCCAGCTGCCAGGGTTGTTCTGCTGTGAGGGTTGGGTTTGAACAGCACATAGCATACAATCTCCTGAATATTAAGTATTGGTACCTAAAGCAAAGATGACTGCCTTGTTTTAAACACTTTTTCTTTCAGAATTTGAACTAATGCATGTGGACGAGTTTATTGATGAACTGCTCCATAAGGAACGTGTTTGTGATATCATTTTACCTCGATTGCAGGTATGTAGAGGCTGGTAATCCAACTTAATGTTATATATAACATAAGCAGTCATCTGATTTACAAGCATGTTACATGCCATAGTAGCTAAGGCTTAATTTGCACTTGACAGACCCTTATTTGTGAGCATGTTTGTGTGGATTATGTGAAATGACAAGTAGGTATTTCTTTTAGAAACGTTACGTCCTGGAAGAAGCTGAACAACTAGAGACTCGGGTTAGTGCATTGGAAGAAGATATGGATGATGTAGAGTCTAGCGAGGAGGAAGAAGAGGAGGATGAAAAGGTCTGTGAATTGTATTGTTGTTTATCTTCACTGGCAAGTTACTTTGGGTGCCAAAATATTTATGCAGTAGAGTGTTTCCAGAAAACTCCTCATCATTGCAGCGTCATAAGAGCTGCTGGTGATGCCTTAAGTCCTACCATGGCAGTAAAACAGACTTTTTATCGGGGTACTCTGCCTGATAAACTTTAACTGATTTATGTATTCTCTCCTAATTAGACATGTTGTGGTCACATTAAAATAGACATTTGGTTTGTCAATTTCAACATATTTTGAGTGGGGGAGGGTTGGGTATAAGGTGGAAGCAGAGAGTTTCCACTGAAGTCAGTATACTTTATACTATGCAGTCATCAGATGTGTAGGCAGTTTCATTTTAAGACTTAAGTTGAATAGAAAGCCCTGCTGCATCCTCATGCGTAAGGAACATCAGGGTGAAAAGATTGTTAGAGCTCTGTGATTTTGTGTTGCTTGCAGATGGAGAGGGCACCCTCCCCTGATCATCGCAGGAGAGGCTACAGAGATTTGGACAAGCCATGCAGATCTCCAACTGTGAGATACAGGAGGAGCCGAAGCAGGTCTCCACGCAGGTGATGTATTGCTGCTTTTCCCCAGAAAAAAACTCGGCTGTCTGCTAAGTGTTGGTTTCAGAACTAAAGGCTATGGTAAAGTCTGCATGAATGCTTCACCAGTTTTCAAGCTGTTCTCTTGTCTTTCTTACCTGCAGGCGAAGCCGCTCACCCAAGAGGAGAAGGTAAGAGAGTTACTGCTTTTACATTCCATTGGAAAAAATAATTGTTTGTAAAATAGAATTGTCTAACACTCTCCCTCCCTCTAGCCCGTCACCACGTCGGGAGAGGCATCGCAGCAAAAGCCCAAGGCGACACCGGAGCAGGTCTAGGGAGAGACGCCACAGATCAAGATCTAAATCTCCAGGTAGTTCAGTGATTTGCTGCTGTCTCTCTTAGTAATGCCCTAAGAATCTAACTCCTGATATCAGGGAGTGGATGGATAAGTTGAGTTTTAGAACATGGCTAAAATTGTATGAATTTATGCTCTGAGAACAGTCCTTACACTGGCTTAGCTTCATCTTCAAATATTTCTATCATTAGATAACCACAAAGAAATTCTGACATGAAATACCTAACTGGGGAATGAGTTAATCTTTTAACAGTACTGGAGGGTTAGTGCTAAAGGCAGACTATTAGCAGAAATGGAGAGTAGTCATGTGACACTATTCTTTTTTCTGGAGATCAGCACTAATAATTTTATTTTTTGTTAACAGGGCACCATCGTAGTCATAGACACAGAAGTCATTCCAAATCACCTGAAAGGTAAAGAAAGATGAAGCTTTTAAAAATTCCCACTCATGTTCGAAAAAGCTCTTGCAAACCAATGTCAGAGCTTTCCTTTCACAAAGAAACTGAATTTTGAGATTTGTACCAATTTCTCTTACTACCATTTGTTTTGAAATCAAGCTAGCCCTCATTTTTAGGACAAACCATCCAGTTTGCTTTGCCCAGTAGCTTCTCTCTCTCAAACACACATTGAAACCTTGTTCTTACCATTTCAGATCGAAGAAAAGCCACAAGAAGAGTCGACGAGGGAATGAATAAAGGATGAATTCCACTAAGCAGTTTGGGGACCCTGACCCAAAATCTGCTTGTAGATACTGTCTTGTTTATTTTGCAGGACAGGTGCTGGCTGCTTTAGCAGTCATTTTTTTTTTAATCCTCCTTCCACTCTTCTCTTGTACAAGAAAGTGTTTGGGGTTTTTTTTTTTTCTATTGAGAAAAAGCTAAAGTAACTTTTTTAATGTACATAACTTGTTTATCCTCCTAGTGGAACGTGAGGAATAGCATAGTTTTTAAAATGTTTTCTTGATGGCCTGTGTAAAAATAGCACAACAGTGATAAGTCTAAGATGCCCTATAATGTTTATTCATTTGTTATGAAATGCCCTTGTTCATAAAGGCTGCTTCCTGTTTTCCAAAGTAATTGGTCTGTGTGCATCTATACAGACCCGGCTGACTGAACTGATACAGAAAGATTTTTTTTTTTTTTAAGTTCTCCACTAGCCCATTTGTTTTTTGATAGGTGTCCTAGAGAAGCTGGCAAGAAACTGAAGACCCAGCCACATGTCTATAACAACCATTCACGTTTGAATATTTCTTGTGATAGTATCAGCTCTGTAAATCAGTGCTTGTAAATAAAACAATGGATTTACACTGAATGCATTTCTACCCATAGAAGTGTTCAAAGGTAGCATGGAGATGAAACCATCAATTCCTTATTTACTAGAAATATTACTGAACCCCTCTCCGGTAATGAACTGCACACTGAGCTACAAGTGTGGAGCCAATTCATTACATTCAGTCTACATTAACATAAGCTTAGATTCTGAAGAAACTGAATTGGCCCCACAACCACTTCAAATGGATGGTGGGGAGGGGCAGGGGATACATCGAAACTGCTGCCTTTTAAATACATACTCTAGTGTCAGGTGTTGGAATATGTAAGGCATGGAGTTATGTCTAACGGCACGCAGGAAGTGGTTTAGAAAGTAAGTTGACAAGCCCCTGCATCTATGACTCCGGGAATGATGTGTTCAACAGGTGCAGGCAATAAACTGTTCTAGGGTTAAAATGCTAAACTTTGGAAGCAGTGACTGTTAAAAAGAAAGCCAGTCAAGCAAACTCTAGATTCTGCAGCAAGAAATGAAAATCCTTAAACTCAGTATAAATGCTGAGTATAAAATTGATTGGGGAAATTAAGCATGAGTTGTGAAAGATGTACACCCACGTACAAAAGAAATAAAAGCAAAAGTGGTTGAAGAGCAAGCTTTAAGAAGTTAAGTTACACAGAAAACAGACCCAACCCAAGTAAAGCCACCACAAAACACTAGAGCAGGCAGCGAGTCAGTGAAATCCATGAAGCAAAGATGATGAACAATAGATACAGGTAAAAGAGCACGCCTGCTGGACTAGCACAGTTAAAGGAGCAATCAAGAATAAGGACCATTACAAACAAGTTAAATGGCTTTTTGTTTCAGTGGCTGTTATGGCAATAATATTCTTTCAACTGACAAAATACTTCAGAAATAGAAGGAAGAGACAATGCTGAAACAAGCTGATGAATAGCTTGAAGTCCAGAGAGTAGACACTTGACAGCAGAATAAAGAAATCAAGTTACGTACTAATAAATACATGCTCTTATTAAGTTCAGCTACTCTAACTGAAGGGCAGCAACTCTTTTTTAAAAGTCACCCAGGGGTGCTGCTGGTACTTGCAGGATACTGAGCCCTATTTAAGTACTGAGAGAGTTGGTTGCTACTCAAATGCATGCTGGTGGTCAAAGCGTATTAGGATGTATGAAAAAAGGACAGCAAATGCTGAAACAGACTATTGTCTAAACTAGATACTCAACCCCCAGCCCACAGGCCCAATCTACCATGGTGCCACGTCATGCAGCCTGCAGGATTCCTCATGGATCTGTGAGAAGCCCCGCAGGCATCCTCGTATGCTCCATCGGGTGTGCAGGGGCCTGATCCTCCCAGTGTGCAGAGCTGGGTAGGGTCAGTATGGCTCTGATCCTGGCCGGGCAGGGTCAGTCCAGAGTTGGATCCTGGCCACGCTTGGTCAGGGGCAGTGCAGGGCCTCTGGCTGCAGATCCCAGCTAGGCAGGGGCAATATTAAGCTCCATCTGGCCTGCACACTGGCCCTGCGGCATTTATCTGGCCCACGGGGTTCAGGTTTGGTCAGCCAATTTTAAAATACAAGCTGGAGGAATCAGTGGGCAATGAAACTACTCTGTAAACTGAGAAGAAAAAGATGTTCAGCTAGGAGACACAGTAAATAAAGAGTGACAGTCTTGTAATGAAAACACAAGGATTCAGTCAGTCAAACTGAAAAGCAATGCATTTTAAATGGAAAGGACTTTTTCAATGTATTCATTTTTACATAGAACCTGTGAACTCAATACAACAAGGTGGCAAGAGTCCAAAAATGAGTAGAATTCACAAAAGACCTTTATGGATAATGAGGATACCCACTGTTACATGAAAAGAACTTTGTTTCTTAATAAGATGTAAATATTTCTGGGTATGAGCCAGACCATTAATGGAAGCAGGTAAAAGCTTCCACTAAGATCAGATTTTCCATAATTATTGATCAGGATTTTTAAACCTCTCTCTGAAGTATCTGCTGTCAGCCACAACTGGAGATGAGATGTTGGACTAGATGGACCCCAGGTGTGAGCAAGTGGCAACTCCTTTGTTCCTAGCAGCATATGCCTTATTATACATGAAAAGCAAAGGGTGAGCAACTAAGCCCACAATTGTTTAAACAGCAGAATGAGACTATCTGTCCCGGCTAAATCTCTCTTATTAAAAGGTTAGTAACTATTTAGCAGAACAAACATGCTGTTCTAAACCTGAGGCAGCAGGAGCTGTCACCTCCGGTTAGGCCATATTAACATTACATTCAGAAGAGAGATGAGATTTTCAACACTTAAAAATGTTACATGCTATTATGATTAAATGTCACTTAACAGAGCTAGTGAGGACAACCCAAAGAGAACTCCGGGTTGGATTACCAAAATAATCCCAACAAAAATAGAGAAGCCTTAGTGTGTTCCCAGAAGGTTTGCGAAGTTCACAAGTTTGTTGGACCAGTGGCAATTCATTTTCAGAAATAGGGGCCCAGCAAAATTCTGAGAAGGGAGTCCCCAAACAGCCAAAAAGGGATGGGTAGACTGCTAGAATTCAATATCCTACCTTGAAGCCAGGAGCTAGTCATAAACTACTAGAGTTAAGAGTACAGACATCCTGCCCCTTGCTTGAAATTGCCCCCGAGTGTTGGTGAAGGGTGGGAGCAAGCCAGCAAGGCCTGCTGGAAAGCCTGAGGTTTAGGCCTCTTGTGCTGATCAATAATACACATTACAGATGATCTGTATTGCATATAAAGCACATTTTGGGGTTTTAATTCTAAGCACACTGACAGTAATTAGTAAATTATTAGTTTTGTGTATCTTCTGTCTTCCTACTCATGCAAATGCTTGGTGAGCTTACCAGAAACTAGACACAAGAGCGACATGAATTCTGCTACCGTCACCTTGACTGTGGAGGAGGCGGAGGAGGAAGTTTAGTATTGGCAAGTTGAATGCCAGAGTAGGTGGGGCAGGAAATAAGAGACCCTTTAGGAGGGTCTGCATTTTCACAGAAGGATGAATCTGGTCTAATTGGCATCTCTCTACAGTTATCTGAAAAAAATCCATTTGAACTTAGGTTTCTCAGTTTCCAAGAACAAAGAAAATGAAACCAAGTTAAGGGAAAATTAAGGGAAAGAGCCAAAAGCCTGCATTTTTCTGGCAAAAAGTGCCCAGGCAAAATAGAATGGGCAGCCAACCTGTGGTCCACATCACAAGCATCATGGGCAGCCTCTGCATATGGCACGTAGACTGGGGAGGGGACAGGGAGCACAGTAGCAGGTAGGACAGGGAGCAGAAAGCAGAGCCGCAGATCAGGTAGGGAAGGGGATCCAAGTGGTAGTTATGGAGGGCATGGAGCTTAACTTGTAGTATGCCTGCCAAAAAAGTTGGCGCCTGCTGATGTAAAACAATAAAAGGGGAGACAAAGCAGGGTGAAAGGGGAGGTGCTTGTGATGATCGGACTAAGGGGCCCTGCAGCCAACTTTAACTGGAAACATCAAGAAGATATTGCCCCTATGAACTGTTATATGGTAACTGTTCACAAGGAGGCCTCCACAGCATCTGGGCACTATCAGTGACAAAATCTTACGCTAACAGGATCAGTGCTCTCCTTCCGACTTCAGAAGGGCAAATCCTATATGCTTAATCGATTTTGCAGCAAAGGCCTAAATATAAAAAAAAGTAAAATTCCAAAACTGAGATTCTAGGAGGAAAAGAAAGGCTTAGAGCAGAGTAAGTGTGTCTAACTTAAATATATCCAGACAATAGTCACCAGAGCTATCTATGCATATTCAAAAGAGACCTTTAAGATTGCTGCAGAGTAAACTGGCCATAGTCTCAAATTTGCTGTTTAAATCACACTGCCTTAAGAATGATGAATAAAGGATTAAGAGCCGGAAAATGAAATGCCTCTCTCTTGAAAGGGCCTGACTTAAGCAATGGGCAAACCTACCCAACTATTTAAAAAAAATGGTAGGGAAGCTGCCTTTGGGGAACACACATCATCCATTACAATGTACCTGTTACGTCTCCTGCAGTGATTCTAATTAGTTAAATCACTATAACTTAATCCTGGATGAAACTGTTACAGCTCTTTTGCTACACCTGTATCACTATAGAAGCATGAAGACAAAGTTTTTTGGAACAGCTTATACTGGTATCACTGGATCCATACAGCTGCTATCTGTCCAAACCCAAAGAAAGGTCAAGAAAGACTTTACCTTGACCTCCTCCAACGGAGCCAGGTAAAGCCTCTATCCTCTTGAGGTGCATCATATACAGAATGTGAACAAGACGCATCTATTGGAGGACCAGGTTAACAGCAAGTTACCTCTTCCCCCATGACTGAGTGTTATGGTGCGGTCAGATTTCTTTGGAGCACTTGCACGTAACTGGAAGGATTGCTTGCGAAGCCAGAAGCAGCAACCCACTCCTTCATCCATGCATATTGGAAGCATTTAAAGGAAAATGATAGGATCAATAAAATATTAGTGAATAGTAAAGGCAATGATTTTGGAAACCCCCCCAAGGGGGATATTAAGCTCATTGTACGTGCCCCGGCTCCTTTAAGTCACTTCTTACAAACTTTTCACATGAGGCTACATTTGTTACCCAATTATAAACCAAAGCAAATTCAATACACAAACGCGGAAAAGGAAAAACCTTCATGCTTGTGTTGCGGTTTTGTTTTATTTTTTGTTTTAAAAAGTTTTTTTGGCACTACATAGTTCTGCAAAGAATAGAAGTGACAAATTTTAAAACACATGAAATCCCTTTCTAATTTTATTTTTTTAGAACAATATATATAAAGTCTGAAGCAACCAAAGTATGAATACAGCTAATAGAAAATAAAGAACTTAATTTTAAAAATTCTCTCTCTTTACAGTTTATCAAGATAAAACAAAAACACAATTCCCCTTAAAAATAGGGTAATAAAATAGATGAAATTTGTATCACTCAGTTTTGTGATACTAGTAAAAACTATAGATCATATCTATGTACAAATGATACAGTTTAAAAACAGTCTTAAATAATCTTTTATCTAAACATGTTGCATGTGGTAAGATTTTAAAATCAGAACCTGATTTTTCTCCCCCCTCCCATTACATTTCACTTTTTCTGTTGAATGTAATTCATATTCAAGTGTGGGTGTCCTTGAGACAGAAGCGAGAACCGCTGGTTACTCTGCATCAGTGGACCAGCTAAAAGAAAATGGATTACAATTACTTCAGCAAATAAGATGTACTTCAAAGTGCTTGGCTATATTCACTGAATTATACATTTATGAACACAAGCATCTACTTGAGTGACAAGAGATTCCAGTTGTGTTACTCTTATGTATATATAAAATATAATGCTGCTTTAATCCAGCTGGTAAAAATCCCACAGAATCAAAATGCATCTTTATTTTCACACCAGTGCATCTGACTTCTTTTAAAATACAATAAAATAAATAATTTGAAGAGTAGAAAATGTGGGTCTCACCTGGAAATCTCACCTCATTCAATGGATGCAAGTGAAAAAGTAACTGGCTTTATATACAGTGCTTTTAATGCTAAGGATTCTATCTGGGTTTATAAAAGTTGCCCCAGCACTATGGTGTCTGGGTCCTTTTGAGCAGATTCTGGGGTACAATCCAAATTCCTATTGGCATGAAAGATCATTGCCCCACTGACTTCAATGGGATTTAGATCAAGCCATTTGTGACCCAGAGACCAACCCCACAAAGTGCTGCACGCCCTCAACTTCCACTGAAACCAGTAGGAGCTGAGCGTGACAACATATTGAATGACTGGGCTCTTAAGTGCCTGATCTTGTAAGCTTTACTTACAAGTAGCTCCCTGAAGTTGTATGAAAGATGATCACAATTGGTTAGGATTACTTACGAGAGAAATAGCTACAGGGTCTTGCCATAGTCATACAAAAAATCACTTTAAAGCCACGTGTATTTCAGTGGGTGATAGTATGGGAGAGCAGCAGTGAAAGAGCCGTATGTGTATAAGCATGGAGATCAGTGATCAAGGAAAACGGGGCCAAACCTCCTACTGTTTCAGGAAGCGCCATGAAATGTCCATGCAGTGCAAGGAGGATTTTAGGGTTTAATTTTAAAAGACCTCTGCATGGACTTCCCTTATCTACCAAGGGAAGAGGAAGTATTGATGCAACTCTGCTGGGATTCAAACTTAGGGTTCCAAAGAGCCTGAGCTTTTGAACAGTAATTCATTGGCCTCTATGGTATTCAAACAGTAAAGAGACATATAGCTTCAGCAGACATGTTGTATGAGCTGTTGATTCATTTACTTGTTCTAGTACCTTGAGGGTAGAAAGGTTTGTTCGGTGGATAGCTGGCATTTCCCTGCTGCATGTAGTTCTGAGGCATATTGTAAGGCCACGCTCCTCGGAGGAGAGGAAAATGGGTAGGGGTCCCATGGTCCCAAGGGACAGAAGGAGGGTTCATTTTACCAAACTGTCCTTGGAAACCCTGATCTATTTTTCAATTGAAAGGGAAAAGCATATTGCAAGTTGAAATAATTAAACAGTAAATCACATAATACAACTTACACGTCAACAAGTAAATGTCGGGGACCAAAAGCAGCTAGCTTCAGAAAGTTAGATTCTTAATAAAACCGTTATATTTAAAATAAAATGACTGTTTGTGACCTGAATGACTTCACTGCTTAAATGTAGTACAATTAGCTTGTTGGTGCCAGAAGATGAATCAGCCCTTAGAGCCGTGACAGAAGATCCCAGTCAGTGCAAGAAGAAATGTGCAACTCTAACGACACAGGGTGCAAGTTCTCAACAATGTTAACATCTGATCTGACAGAGGTTTTCAATTATCACCGAAGTCCACTGATTTGGGGGCAATCATTGTATTGCAGGACCGCAACAGATCTGTACGAAGTGTTATGAGTGGAATTGTACTAATTCCTGAACATTTAAGACACTTCATACATTTTCATACCAACTTAACATATATTTCTATCTATAAATATAAAAAAGACCCTCAAGTAACTATACAACAACATGTATGCTAGTCAGTTCACAACCCTAGTATTACTGAAGCATGAAAGATGAGAAATCAAGCACCCAGAAGTCAGGGTATTCCAAAAATTAATGCTTAGTGCTTATTATTAAATCTGGTCTCTTTGTGTATGCCTTCCAATTCTAGAAGGCTGTGCAATATTCTATCCTTTAAAAATATAAAGATGAGGCATCTTTATTCTAATTTGATGTTAGTCATTAAAAAGTAACTGCGTTGAACCACCTCTTGAAAAGCCTGTTTGGCTTCCACTGTTATAAAACTAGGCAAGGCCCACAATGCAGGAGCCAACTCTCATACGGTTCTCACTATTGCAAGCAAAATGCTTTTTTACACATACCACTGTTTAGACTAGTCTTGCTCATGTTTTATATCTTAGGTTCTGCTTTTACAATACGTTAAAAAAATCCCATTTCCAAATAGCTCTGGATTAAGCAACTTACATAATTAATTGTCATTTGAGAACAGTGTTGCTCAGGTTCATTAAGGGCTACAGGAAGTTGCATGTTTTGGCTGGGCAGACATTGAAAGAGGGAGAGGAAGGCTAGGGCTGGCTGGGAAAGACTCTGGGACTGGAATCAGTTGTGTTGGATGGGAAGCACAAATAAGATGAGGATTTCACAAACTGCAAAACTGAGGAGGAAGATAAATAACATAGGAAAAACTGCGTCTTGCATAGCAAGTTTGGAAAGGAAAACAGGACTGCCTCAGCAGAACAACTTGGACTAGAATGAGAACCACGAGGACTGCAAACAGGGACTGGACTTGCAAAGGCAATGGGACTAAGAAAAGGACCCATGGATGGCGACAAGAGAGTCCTGGGACAAAGGAGTGTTGGAGGGGAAATCGCAGAAGGGCTAAAACTTGCGGTGAGACAGGTGCATGCATCTGTGCCCACTAAAACCCTCAAGAATCTGGGGGGCCAGATGAGTTTGACACCTCTGATATAAAGTGACTGTCTATGTTAATGAACTGGAGGAATGTATTAGTAGGAACATTGCTGGCAGATCAAGGGAGTAATTAACCCCCTCTTATTCTGCATTGTTGAGGCCACATCTGGAGCACTGTGTCCAGTTTTGGGTCCCCTACTACAGAAAGGATGTGGACAAATTGGAGAGAGTCCAGCACAAGGCAATGAAAATGGTTCAGGGGCTGGGGGACAACTTGTGAGGAGAGGCTGAGGGAACTGGGCTTCTTTAGTCTAAAGAGAAGACCGAGAGGGAGTGAATAGCAGCCTTCATCTCCCTTCAGGGGGGTTGCAAAGAGGACGGAGCTGGACTGTTCTCAGTGGGGGCAGATGGCAGAACATGGAGCAATGAGCTCGAGTTGCAGCAAGGGAAGTTTAGGTTAGATATTACGAAAACTAATCACTAGGAGGGTGGCGAAGCACTAGAATAGGTTAGCTAGAAGGTGGTGAAATCTCCATCCTTGGAGGTTTTTAAGGCCTGGCTCAACAGAGCTCTGGCTGGAATGATCTAGTTGGGGGATGGGTCCTGCTTTGAGCAGGAAGTTGGACTAGATGGATGACCTTCTGAGGTCCCTACTAACCCTAATTTTCTATGATTTCTGTTATTTAGATGTCACGTTGGATTATTTTTTAAATAATAAGAATAACTAGGAAAATTAATATTTTAAGAGAACACTAGTAAGGTTACAAAGCCAAGCACTCAAAAGATATGAAATACCAGAGTGTTGATCCCATAACCATAAAACACCCCTGCCCCCCATGTACATATGCATCATGGTAACATACTACCCCGCGCCCCACCCCAAACACACTTTATTCAATACATAGGTTGGATCTTCTGTATGATCCAGAATGTAAAAGTGATGCTCATCTGTAAAACCCTGGTCTAATTTGCTGCAGAAGATGGAAAATGTATAGTGACTGTAGCAAAAGAAAAGATGGTCGTATTGTTAAAAAGCTACATGCTGCCTTGGAAAACTAGAATCTATCCTTGTCTATTAGATATTATGTCTGATGGTAGTAGGGTTACTTGCCAAACTTCTCAGAAGCGGCTACTAATGGTCTGTCCTTCATTTTTAATGTCCAACTTAAGTCCTTGGGCTGTGATTTGTAGAAGTACTGATTGCTCACAGCTGCAAATGAAGTCAATATGAGCTATTTTTCAAATATACTAAGTGCCATGTAATCCCAAGTACTCTGAAAACTAAAGCCCAAGGTATCTCAAGTTGGGCACCTAAAATTAGTGGAAACTTTTTATCTTAATCTCTCAATGTGCAAGTTCCTCATCTTTAATATGGGGATATCACCACCATAACCTTGCTGAGGTGTTACAAAAATTAATGAGTGTTTATGAAGGAGTCAGACCCCACAGCAGTGGGTATCATAGAAAAATCTAGAAGGAAAGGAAAAACGTCCTCTATTCTTTGCACGGAACGATGCAGTGGGCCTGTGGAAGGAAAGTGTAATTAAAGTCTGTATCATGATGCACAAAGGGGGCATACTACAATTGCACAATCTTAATTCTGGCATTTTCTAACTTTTAAGTGCTTGATTTTACAACCTGAGGGAATGGACACACAACATACCTACTGTGGGATGAAGGGGGTGGATGTTTACTGTATATGTCAATTGTTCCCACCAGTTGCTCTTACCCATGGCAAGTGTGTGATAAAAGGCAGTATCTTTGTCTTCACTGAAAGTGATGTGGCTACCACTTCCTGTGGGCAGCACGTGGTAAACACCCACACCTCCTACTGTCCCTTTTCCCCGGTGGCAAATTGACTGTTGGCCATACAATGATGTTACAAGAACGTTAAGGGTATCTGTGTAATGTAGTTTACAAATGATACAGACAGCATGAATAGAGACCAGATCTGAAAATAAAGAGTTGGAATGATGGTCAAGGTTGAAGAAATGTATTGGAATGCCCTGAATCGAGTGCTTGAATCCTCAGCCCTACTGTTGCACTCAAATGCATTTTTTTGCACTGACGTGAAAGGTTCACTTTATTCTGCCAAACTAATATGTTACTGAATTTCCCAGTGGAAAGTGCCAGCATTTCCCAGAGCTGCTGATGGCACGATCTACCAATGCTTAACAAACAGCCAATACAAACTCGTGTAAATTTTCCTGGAAAACACTTTAAATGATATTGCCAAGTCACAGTACAGCCCGTGTATGTCACTCAGTTTCTTAAGCCTCAGGTTTTGGAGTTTGGGGGGAGGGTTGTTAAAATAGTTTTAAAAGAGTTAACTGGTTCTAGAACACTTAGCATTTGTACACAACGTCTGAGATGTTTGATACAAGAGAGAAGAGTTACCTGAATTCCCCACAGTGCCATTGTTCACCAGAGAGTTTGGAGTCACAGGGTTGTGCCAGTGTCCCTCATGAGAAGTGCTGGGGATTCCCATGGGCCTGGCAGCAGGCTGTGCAAAGATGATACTGGGATCATTCAAGCTTACACTGCTCTGGTTATTTGTGGTGTTGCCGCTGCCAGACCTCACAGAAAATGGAACATTTGCAGAATGAGGAGGGTTACCCGGTGCAGAGTGAATAACGGGCCCGTGAATAGGCCATGAAGTGTTGGGGAGCTGAATTTGGTGGTGGTGGTGGTGGTGGTGCATCTGAAGCAGTCCCAGGTTATGCAAGGTAGAATACTGACCTGGGGGAGATTGGGGAAAGTTAAACAAAGGCAGCTGGACCTGATGGGGTGGCTGTGCGCCCTGCTGTGGCTGCGGAACGTGCTTAGACTGGGATATTGCCTGTGGTTGAGTCTGGTTAATGGAGGCTGGCTGAGAGGAAGTCTGTGTAAATTGCTGAGGCTGTGGAGAGTAAGATGACTGATGCGAATCAGACTGGAGGGGAAAAAAAAGTATGTATTTCTGATTAGTTTACTAGCTATGTCATGGTGTTTCTCTTTAACAAGAAGCCTATGCATAAGATCCTCACATCAGAGGGCAGAGGGCTCCACAACACACACGTTAACCCCCTGAGCTCAGGAGATGGGCAGAGCTAAAGTCGCTGCTGGTGTTAACAGGCAACTGCACCGATTCCCATTTTCTCCAGCAGATAATTTGGCCCGTAACTGTACATAGCACATCCCTCCATCAAAAACATCGTATCAAACAAGCAACAGCCCCAGGCTACTGAGGCTCTGCAAATATATGGTTCTGATTCTTAGCCTTCCCATTTCTCCTGCCATGAGTTGCACAATATAATTCATTCTCACGAAACCCCAACAGGCTAGATTGCAAGAGTGGTTACAATCTCCCCAACCCCAACCTCCTCAGGCTACATTGCAAGAGTGGTTCTCACTGCTTGGTGCACTTCTCTGGGAGTTTCCAGAGCTGCCTTTCAATACTTTTAAACAATGTATTTAACCTATTGAATTAGAAATTGAAACTCAGAGGACCCAGTCTCATCCTTTACTTCCTGATATGAGACAGAGGTTCAGAGCGTAGCAAAGTTACACCATTGGCAGCAGCCCAGTCTCTTGCTTTCCACACTCATCCCTACTCCGGCAACATACGGGGGTAAGAGACAGGTGGGAGAGCTGCTAGCTGCTGCCACTAGGAAAAGGAATATTTCATGAATTAGGCTGGCTGGTGAGAGAGCTTCCCAGCTTTGCTGCTTCCGTTCTTCACAAAGTATCTGCACAACTTGTCAGGCCCCTTTGGCTGCTTCTCCCTAGGCCTAGATTGGCAAGTACTTCCCTTTATTAGCCAGAGGGACTAGCCCTTCTCTTAATTCTTTCCCAATCCTGGGTGTCTCTTTCACACTGGCGGTCCGTAGAATGGCTCTTCGTGGTGACAGGCCTGGTGACTTTCTATGGGCAAAGCTGGGACTGGTCCCTGCTGCTGCATTAAATATCACTGTGTAAGGGGCATCAAATTAGGAAGAAAATGCAAGAATAGACAACTGGCAGAGACAATTACTAGTTTAACAGATTAAATACAAGTTTAAAAGTAGCAATTGAGAACTTGCTTCCAACCTCAAACCCACCCGTAATAGCAGATCACTCGTGAAGCAGCACAGTAACAGGACTGCATCATCTTTACAATATTCTGCAGGACAACTGCTAATGAATTAACAAAATATTACACTCTATATCTAAAATTTACAGTTCTCAAAGTAACTACATAAAGTCTAGTTATGGTGCAGCAGCTTTCATGCCTGTGTGTTTGCTTACTTGTCGATTCAAATAGCAGACAATTAGTTCAAAATCAATGAATTTCTGCTGTATTGTACCTAAGGAGTTCCTTAATGCCAGAAGCTGAGACTAGTTAAATACTTCTGGATAACAAACTTCACTTGGGGGAAGTTAAGCTGTTTATCTAGCTGTATAGTAATGAGACAATTTTTACAAACAAGTTGGGGAAACTTTTTTCTTTAATATACGGGACTTTCTCCACTTTGGTCACACCATAGGTGGGAAATACCAGCGTCCTGGTTTTTCCATGAAAAGACTCTTTTCCCCTTCTGCTTCCCCTATCTTTGACGGTCACCCCCTGCAGCAGACTCTCCAATTTCCTAAGCTAGGGACAGAGAGAGAATCATAATCCTCCCCAAACTACAGTCTTTTGTACAGCAGAGTTGAGCTGAACTTCAGTTTCAGTTTTTTCTACATGCATTTCTTAAGTTCTCATTATCATGAGAACTAGGCACAGTGCTCAAAGCTCAGCCTCTTGGGGTATCCTGACTCATAATAATGATGGTCTTTGAGAACTGCTTCATGCACAGAATGAATCTTGTCCATAAAGTTTCCATTTTGAGAGACTATACGTGGTCTCCAAGCAACATTCCTTGGCAACCCAAATCATTTCACTAATCAGTAATGTAGTGTTAAGGGCAGTATTGTCCTTAATTACCCAGAACAGCATATTACATTCTAGTAGCACAGACCAGGTTTGCTGACTGTTACAGGTAAAAAGCTTTTATTTCAAAACTATCAAACTAATTAAAACTTACACATTCTGACGGTTGTCTAGTGCGTAAGGGTCGTTCCACTTGTTGAACCGACCCAGCCACGAGCTGTGGATTCACCAGGCTTCGGACCAACTGAGCACCTAAAGAAAGTATCAGAAAAAGACATCTGAATATAAATTATAGGAAATAATATTATAGGAGACTGAGCATATATGCCTGGGAGCCTGAAACACCCGAGTTCTAATCTAAACTCGCCATGTGGTTTGGACAAATAATTTAATGTCATTAGTCCTACACAGAGGAGCAAAACTCCTCTCCATTGACAAGTGTCAGCAATGGATGAAGCATAATGAGAAATTGCACTTTGCTTTGATCAGCGTGAATTGCAGCAGAGGCAAGGCTCTCTCAGCCGGCAGACATGGGAGTCCCATCTAAATCAGTGCCCACCACTAGAAACAGTCGGGTGTTACCCGCATTACCAACGGTAGGACAATTTTCACAAAAAAAAAAGAAAAGGAAAATATTTTTTAAAGTATTTTTTTTATCATTTATGATCCTACATCCTATGTTCACAGGAATCCTAACTCCTCTCAACTTACAGTTACCTAGGTACCTAAATCACTTCTGAAATTAGAATCAAGGCTAAGTTACCGAACTTTTGAAAATTTTAGCCAAAGCCTTGAGTCTTTATCGGATTAGATTAAACTACCCCACAGGGATGGAGACTTTGTTAATGTTTATGAAGCATTTTGCGTGATCATTATCGTTGTATTTATTACTACCATGATTTTTATTACTATTATTTTATATACTAATCAGGCAATTTAAGACAGTTATTTATAAAATTCCCAAATGCGGAGTAAAATAGAATACTTTGAAACCAGACTTTGTTTCTTTCTGAAGTGATTTTAAAGGAAGTTATTCGTTATGGCAATTATACAACTATAGTTATTTCAATCACTTTTTATTTAACACCTGCTCAGCTTGCCTCATTCCGAAATTTTGAACTATCAAGGTTCAGTCCTTCCTCAGCAACTGCAGGCAAAGACCCCTCCTCTTTCTAAACAGTCTCTCTACTTAAATAATTTTTGCATTATGCAGCAGCACCTTCACGAATCAGGGAGGTACGAAGTAGCACAGAGCGGGAAACGTTCCATTACAACAGTGACTGCTCCTGACATTAAAATTAGTGTTGTTTTTCTGGCCTGCTAAAAAAACAAGATCTCTATTATTCACAGTATGAGACTTTCTTTTTTTCATGTCCTTGTGTGACAAAGTATTTAGCAGAAATCACATATTCGCTGGAATCTGACAGGCTGCACTGTGAGCGCTTCTGCTATGACCTGCACCAAAATGCCCTGATGGAAAGTATGTAGGAGAAACCATACAACAACTGCGCACCAGAATGAACGCACACCAAAAATCTATCAAAGACTCAATACCCAATAACCTGTGGGGGCACATTTCTCACAGGACAATCACTCTCTCTCCAATCTCTCAGTTCTAGTCCTCAAAGGGAATTTACAAAATACCTTTCACAGACAAACCTATGAATTTCACTTCATCAACCTACTGGATACAAAAATTCGTGGACTAAATATAGATACTGTGTGTCATGTGTCATAGATCCAACCTGCCTAACATGCGACTCCCCATGTAAACCCTCCACTTTTTACCAGCTATTCTCATTCCCTTCCCTTCCACCCTCCTGTGTCTCATCCTCTGACTACAGCTACACTCATTTCCCTGCAACTCGCCTATCTCTCACCTACTGATCACCTTAATTTACATTTTAACTGAGTGGCTTTCTTCCACTGGCTGCTTTACCACTCCATCCAGGAAGAGCACAGACCATCTGCAGATGCTTCCTCAACCTGACGAAGGGTATTTGTGCCCAAAAGCTTGCTAAGAAGAATTTTTCAAACTATTTGAGTAATAAAAGATATCAGATTTACCCAAAGAACCTTGCCTGCTATGACCTTGAACTTGAGGCCTCTGAGCTGTCAACCATGTGCCTTAGTGTCTGCACCACCCCAAGTATGTGACTGAGCATGTTACAATTCCAAAGAGAGACAAGGAGAGAAGATCTTCCCAAGAGATATTTTAAGTGGGTTCATAAATAGTATAATTCAGTTAACATCAATATCAGTCTATGATATCTGATGTATAAAAAGCAGCATTGTAATAACCCTAAATAAAGTTCAAATATATTAATATGTCAGTTCAAGCATATCCCCCTTTCCCGCTTTAATAGTTATATTTTTAATCACTTCCTCCCAAAGACACCTTACTCCACTTTTCCAGATCATTATCGTTATCTGTCTCCACACAGTTCCAAGGGACTTTGTGATCTTAACCACTTGAAGTCCTAACACCCATAGCATGCTATTTTCTCACATCTTTACTGCTATTGCACCCTCTCCAACCACTAGACTGTGCCTGGGGATCCAATGCTTGTGGCCTTAATACAACTCTTGACAATGAGAAGCAGCACTTTATCACTGAGGAATAGATGCAACGAAGATCCTTATAATTCTGAGAGACTATCATCCAAAATTCTGGATCCAGGCGCCACTGATCTCTCTCAGTGAAAGATCTCTGACCTTGACTGTCAAAATCCACTTTCAGTTGCAAAGTACTTCAGTATGGACAAGGGTAAGCAACATAAAAGGAATTTTATTTGTATAGTAAGGCAAATAAAGCTTAGTTTTAGCTAAAACACCTTCTCCTTGTGGCCACTGAATGTAACAGAGTGTGCCATCTGCTGTCTATTTCTCTGTAGGGCTCAATGAACAAGAACTTATATCCTCATCCCTGTTCTGGCTGTTTTCCATCGATCAGGTGGCACGAAACAGATGAGATTGCAGTTACAGAAAGGAATTCTGAGGTGGCATGGCTGTCACAGCCAACTTCACACATCCACCAGAAGTGGATGGTGTAACCTGGTGTAGTATTGTGATGCGATATGAGTGTACCAGTAGCTTGCATTACTGAATTATTCCAGGTAGTCAAATCTCAAACTGACAGAAAGAAGCTGCAGAAAGATCTCACCAAGCTAAGCGAGCAGGCAAAAAAAAGGGAGAAGAATTTCAAATATTGACAAGGGCAAGGTAATACACACGGAGAAAAATAACTTTGAGAATACATCCACGATGCTGGATTCTGAACTAGCTGTTAAGACTCAAGAAAGAGACCTTGGAGTCAGTGTAGACTGCTCTCTAAAAACATCTGCAAAAGGTACAGAGGTGACCAAAAATCCAATAACATGTTGAGAATCATTAAGAAGAGAATTCAAAATAAAATGGAAACGATCAGGGTTATGGGGTAGTTGCCATACCAGGACAGACTAAAAAGGCTGCAACTCTTCAACCTGGAAAGCTGAAAGCTGAGGTGGTATATATGGATAGAGGTCTACAAAACCATGAAGTGGGTGGACAAAATGAACAGGGAACTGTTAGTCACCAAATCCCAGAATACTAGAACTAGGGTGCTCCCACTGAAATTAGTAGGAGACAGGTTTAGAACAAGAAAGTAACTTTTTAATCAGTGCAGTTACCTTGTGGAATTCATAACCACCAGAGGTTGTAGGAGCAGACAGTATAGCGAGGGTCAAAAAGGGACTAGACAAATTCATGGACAACAGATCTATTAATAGCTATTAAAAAAGAACAGTCAGAGATGTATTCTTTGGTATGTCTAAACCAATCATGGATGCCAGGGAGGGTAACGAATACAGGATAGATAACTCTAGATATACTTGGTTAAATATTCTACCTCTAAAGCACTGGTATTCAACCTCTCTGGCCCCATGGGCCAGATCAATGGCACGGGGAGAGTCCATGGGCTGGATACCATGTGTAGGGTCACTCTTCTGGCCAGATCCAGCATGGGGTCAGTGCGCAGGGCCGGTTGGTGAGTGTGATCTGTCCTGCCAGCACAACCCCACACACTGGATCCAGCGGCAGAGAAACTGGGCAGCTGTGCAATCTGGCACGCCAGGGCCATGTTGTTTGGACTGCAGGGCTCCCCACAGGCCTGGAAATTTGGTGGTGGCAGACTGGTGGCACCATTAATTGCCACAGCTCTGGGAGCAATTAATGTTGCTACTGCTCCCTAACCAACAAATTTGCAGACCTGGTGCAAGCCTCACAGGCTGGATGACAACTCCATGGGCTGGATTAGGCCTGCGGACTGGAGGTTGAACACCACTGTTATAAAGCATCCACTCCTGCCACTGCTGGAGACAGGCTACTGGATTAGATTGACCGCTCGTCTGACCCAGTATGTGCTTATGCTTTTAGACTTCAGTTCTGCATTCTGGTGATCCTCTGCCCACAAGGTGACTATTCTTGAGGTGAAGTCATCTTGGGATCCAAACTAATCCCCCAACTTGTCCAGGATCAAAAGAATGGAAAGATGACTTGAACACACCTTTTTGCACTCACCCATTCAAAAACTCTTCAAGAGGCAACATCCCTTTTAGTGAAAGAGGGTACTTAGGAACACGTTTATGCTTACAAGGACAGCGAACATCATGTTCTGCAAATTAAAGATGGCAATGAAGGCTGTCAAAGCAAAGGGCCTCAGAATTATCCAGTAATAACAATCACGCGCAAGACTACTTTTACCTGGTACGCTGTTATTTCTCTGTCGAGTTTGTTTAAGTTCAGGACAATCTCTTCTAACATGTCCCACATCCCCACAGATGAAACATCTCTTCTCTCTCATTTCCCTATCATCTTCTTTCACTTCTTTTTCATCATCTTTCTCATTCTCCTTTTTCTTCAGCCTGCACAATAAAGTTCATTAATGGTGGTGCCAAAAAAGAAAAGATCTCTGAACAGTTCTGTAATTCCTATGTCAAATGAAGTGGTAACACACACACTAGATGTACTGGAACACGACCACCTCAGAGCCTCAAGAAAAAACTACCTCAACTTTTTTCTTGTTAAGGAAGAATGGTTTGAGACAAGTTAATGAGCTTACTAGATAAATGTACACTTAGAGCAGTTTCAGATTGGGGGAGGGAGCTGTTGCTGGTTGGGAGTTCACAGCATTGTTATACTCAGATGCATGCACATGGGTTAAATTGTTCAAACTTAAATCCTGGATGAAGCAGGGTTAACATTGGAGCAGGTTTGCTACATCTATATTACTATAGGCTTGTGTACACATAACTGTTATAGATTAACAGCTGCTGTCTGTAACAGCAACTTCCCTTTTGAAACTCCAAATATACATTTGTTTATCCCCTTTGTTAGGTAAAGGATGAGGTACAGCATAGGTATGACTTCTCTGTAAGGCTAGGTTAGCAACCTGGGCCTCGCATGTAAAAGCACAGACTAATGCAGAATGAAAAAGTAACGTTCTTTCAAATGCTAACTGTTGGAGGAAGCTAGGGAGAAGGTTTGCCAAACTGGAACAGAAGTGAAGAACTGAATAAAACTCTTTTCCTATGCTTTGCTTCTTTTTAAACATAGTCAAAATATATAATCCACTATTACTATTTATAAGTCGTGTGCTATAAAAGCCAGTAGTAAGACATGGCTCCATCTCAAAGGTTATAATCTAAACTGAGGACAAACTCATAAGGGCAGGCAGGCTGGATGAGTGGCATGGGACTAGTCCATGGTCTGGATGCGGCCCACAGACTGGCCCCACACTCCGTGCAGCACGTGCCTTGGATTGGCTCTGTACACCACATGTGGCATGCAGGGCCAAGGCATGCCACGTGTTGCATGTAGGTCTAGTTCAAAACTCACAGGCAACATGTGACCTGGATAGGGCTCTGTGGGCCAGATCTGCTCTACAGACCGTATCTTTGATATCCCTGATCTAAACAACAAAAATAATTACTAACAAAGGCTATACAACAGCATGTAATTAAGAGCAGATAATTCAAGAATGTTGTTGGCACATATCTTGCTCATTTGATGTGTGCGCATATGTGGGAACACTCCTTTGAGGAAACACTGCAAAGTGGCATGTTTAGATGTAGACCTGGAAGCAGAGAGATACAAAAAATTCTTATTTTCTCTGTAATGCAATTTTTTCTTATCGGTATTAAATTGCCACATCATAAAACCTCTGTTGACTACGTAGGACTGTCTGGATTAAATATATTTTAATTTCAAACAACAGTTTTGCATAGTTTACCCACCTCCTCCTTTTTGGGCAGTCTTTCATGTAGTGACCAATTTTTCCACAGACACGGCAGCATCTATCATTAGGTGCCAGCTCCCCATCTGTCAACACTTTGGAGTCAAAGAAGTATTCCTGAAGAAAAGCATAAGACTATCACACTGGAAAATGGATTAATTTACTAACTTAAAACAGATGGTGAAGAGCAGGAAAGACTCCTTCAAAGACTGAAAGGGCAGTGGCATCTCCAGACTTTCACTCCTGGATGTCCTGTATTCCTTTCTTTGAGGGTGCAGACAAACAGTACTCTTGTGCTGCCATAACATTTTTTGTGGTGGCACAAGTTACAATCATACAGACTTCCTAGCCCCCTGTTGCACTCCAAGTGCCTAAAAATGTTGTTGTAACCAAAGGCTGTCACAATTTGTGATGCCTTGTAGGGTCCCTCTACATGTGCAGGTAAAGGTGCAATGAGATCTAATACATGATCCATGCAATCATGTCTCCTACCATGCCACAAATGCATGGCAGAGGGCATTGCACATTAGATCCCATCATGCCTTATTGCTCGTGCAGGGGGGTGCAATGGTCCCAATATACTAGCAAGAAGCAAGCTCCCATAGCTGGGAGCTTCAGCTGTGGTGGTGCCCAATGCATTCTTGGGGCTGGGAGACGCAGCTGCCACGATCTTCCAGCCTTGGAGTTGCATGAAACCCCTGAGGCTGGGAAACTGCAGTAGCACCCCCGTGGGCTGCTGTGACCCAGCTGGGCCCTGGCACCAGGAGGCACGCAGCAGGAACCCAGCATCTGGAGCTGCGGGACTCTCGGTCCCGGCACATGCAGAGTGCTGCTCCCTAGTTCTAGTATTGTAACAGTCAGCAGCTGCTGGGGCTAAGTCCGCTCAGCTGTGGGACTCCCAGTCCTGACTGGGCACAATTCTCCCGTGTGACTGGGAGCCGTGTCAGCTGTCAGGGCTCCCAACCACAGGAATGACCCTGCTGCTGCAAATTAAAGCTTGATAGTAACCAGCTATAAAGTTAGTACACATTTTCAAGGTCTAACTTCATACCTGGTTAGAGCTTTTTATGGCATGATAGATACTTTGCATGTGTAGCTGGTCTCAAGGTAAATGCATAATTAACTGATTGTGTGATACCTGTAACGTGTAGAAGGGGCCAAAGAGGAGGACATCTGATTGCTTATTGTAGGTGCTGGGAATTCCCCTGGCACACCTATCTTGCTGCCAACCCACTTGCACTTCCATTCTTGCAGAGATGTGCCCCAAGTTAGGGTGTGGCACCCAGGGTTACTGTCCTGCAGGACTGGGTCCCCAAAGTCTCAGAAGCAGCAGGGGCCTGACCTCTTTGGACAATGGTCCCTGTAAATGCCAGTGAAACTCCACGGCATCTGTTTATACTCTGAGAGATGACCTGCACTGACTCCCAATACTGGAATATGCATTTATAAGCAGAGGCAGTTGGGTTCAGATGGGCATATAAAAGGACTCCTCCATACTAACCCCAGCTCTGGAGTTTTAATCAAATAAAATACAGACAATACTAACTTCCCGCTCTTCTCAAATAGATTTAAATTTAAATTGTATCACAACTCAAGTGTTCCTGGGATGCTGCCAAGGTAACACCTGCTTTCACAAGGTCCCTGATACAAATATAGTCCACTTTCCAAGAATGATGAAAATGCCTACAGGACTGTAATTCTGCTTCCACTACTATACTTTGCTTGGTATTTAGCCTTATGTTGAGTTGTATATATTATTAATCTCATTGTATGTCTTATTGCTATGAAAGTGAGCAGGAAAGTACAACAGTTTGCTCTGAATGCCCCATTTTGATGGACAGAGAAAGGAAAACATGTACAAGTTCTGTACAACAAACTATGTGAACTTACAGCTTCTCTTCCCACTGCTGGATAAAATGGGGTACCAAACAGTTTTCGCCCATTGATAAATGCCTTCATTATGAAATTGGTCACTGTTGAAGAAAGGACAAAATCATTGGAAAACAGAAAGGCACCTTGCTGTAAAAATTGCTGAGTACAAGTTCAGCAGCAGGCATTGAGATCTTACTTTTTCTGGAGACTCCAGCGCCAAGATTATGATTCAAGTCAAAAGGATCTGTAAAAAGGAGAACAAATATGTAGGAGTTCATAAAATGTTACAATGCAAAATTCTCTTGCATTTTATGAATATATTTCCATGTTGACAGTCCTATGGTAAGTATACTCATAGCATAGGTGGGAGAAGATAATTTTGGGTTACAGTTATATTTAAAGTTAGGAGTCTATTGTCCCATGTGTGTACTGGCAAACTGAATTCTCAGAAGCATTAACCAGGGTTTGCCATAAGATCCAGTGCATCACCAGAAGAGATCCCTTAAACAACTGTGTTCTTCTCTTGCTAGGTAACAGAACAGAAATCCAATAAAGTACCTTCAATGGCAATGCATTTGGAGGTCCACTGTTTCTCAAAGGTGGTTAATAGTTTCTTCTGCCGAATGCTGATCACATATTCCTTGAAGTCAAATTCTTCAGTGTAGAATCGCAGCAACCCTAACCAGAGTTCTCCTAGTGATTCAGTGTTCTTTCCAAGAGAAGGCAAACGCTTTTTCTACATGCAATTTAAGACACAGTTTATACAGGTACAACCAACAAAGTACTTTCCCGCCCCTAAGCTATATCTTAAGTAGGAACTTGTCTACATGGGACAGTTACAACTATATAAATTAAGGTGTCAATTTTAACCTCTGTAGTTATAATGATTTAACTCCCAGTGCTGCACTCTTATGCTGGTGGAATAGAGTTCTCTCCTTGTTCAGCTTGTCACTCTGGAAGGCGTTTAAGCTAAACCTGCCCCTCCCCAAAGCCATTTATTTCAGAATAATGGAAAGTTATGTTAAAATAATTATAACAACTTAACTATACTAGTAAACTTGTACTAGCGTAGCTGGCAAAACTTCCCCATGTAGACAAGACTGATGATTTAGTGAATACTTTGGAATTAGAATATTACCAGTTCTTCCATGTCATCAAAGAAAAAGGCATTCCACCCATCAACCATTCTCTGTGGAATCTGTTTTCCATCAAATATCTGCAGAATAGAAGAACAGTTACATTTCCATTAGTCAGTGGCACCTTGGGTTCAAGTAAATGTAAACCAGTTGTAAAACAGCTCATTAAGATACATTTCAAAACAGGTTTTTATTTCAGCTGTAGTTTGATATGTTTACATGGAAGCACAAAGAAAATATTCCGATGCCATTTGAATATACCTGAATGCAGGCAATCCTACTCCTATATCAAATATTTTGGTATTTTACTTTTCTTTTCTTTATGACTATGAAGAAATGCAAAAAGTCATTCCATCTGGTTGCAACCAGCTGCTGCTCCCTCTTCACTAAAATTCAAGTTAAGCAGACCATAGCAGACCTACTTATTTTGAACATAATTTCATTTATATGGAGGAAAAGATCTGACTGCAACTTAAATGCACTCCAAGAAGTAGCCAGGCAACAGCTGTCTCCAGAATCAACTGGAGTAGCTCAAACTTTTGCATGCAGTGAAGAGAAAAGGCAGGCAGGGATAATTCTCAGAACTAGATTACATGCAAGGAAAGGAAGGTGTTTGCGTTAGTGTAGTTCATTCCAACTTGAGGTGCAATGGAGGTATATATATATTATTTTATTAGAACAATTCTCAGCACTTAGAAAACACTAATTACAAAGTGCTGCATAAATATTTTCCAGTTAATTCTTTTGTCAGCATCTCATCAGGAAGGCAGGTAAACTTCTCCCTTCTTTGACAGATAAGAAGTTGAGTCAAAGCACTTAAATTGCCTGAAGCTATACAGCAAATCAATGGCAGAGCTGGACTTGGAACCCAGGGATGTCGAGCTCCCAGCTCCTAATTATATCACCATGCATCCTTT
Organism: Alligator mississippiensis; assembly: GCF_030867095.1. NCBI lineage: Eukaryota > Metazoa > Chordata > Crocodylia > Alligatoridae > Alligator > Alligator mississippiensis. The sequence continues at coordinate 9,089,139 of NC_081828.1, forward strand.
CTGACTGATTCCTTTCCTTTTCCCTATAACCAAACCCCAAGACCGTGAATGCAACAGCACAAACTAGATACAATATACACTCCTGGTTTTCCTGCAGTTTTCTCAATAAATCTGATTTATACTACAAAGTAGAATTTAGGAAAAAGATGATGAAAAGCAACCCAGCATTTTCAATTGTCTTGGTAACCCAGTGGTGCTCAACCTTCAGTCCATAGGCAAGATAAGTATTGGGGCTGGTCTGTAAGCAAGCTGTTTGGGCCTCAAGTGGCAGGATTGGGCCTGGATCAAGCTCCACACTGCCTTTGTCTGCCTCTGCACCCCAAGATTGGGCCCTGTCCACTGAGATCAGGCCCTGGCACCACCCACACTAGTCCTGTGTGCCCAGATTGTGCCCTGTGCCATCCTGCACACCTGATCTAGTGCACAGGGCCATGCTATCTGGCCCCTGCGACTTCCCACGGGTCCAGAAATTTGGCAGCATGGGAGCAGCCACTGCTCCCCTACTGCCAAATTTTTGGACCTGTGGGGATAGATGACAGCTCTGGGAGCAAGATCTGGCCCATGGGCCAGAAGCTGAGCACCCCTGCTCTAACCCACAGGACCAGGGGATCTTGTATTTCATTTAGAAAAGGGAATATAATTTCTTCCATTACTGCTTCCCCAAAAACCTACCTCCTGAAGAACTGGGATAACTGGTGGGTTTCTTTGTTGTAGAAAGTACAACACCATAAGAATATAGGCATATGAAGACAAACTTCCCCTCGACGCATCTCCGATGTCACAGCGCTGAAAAAAACATATTTTAAAGGATTTACTGAATAAAAATTAAGCCACCAGATATTTAATAATAACTATGGCACTGAACAAAGACTTAAGCATTAGCAAAAAAAAATGCTTCATAACTACTCCACAAAGTCTAAAAAAGTACACGTCTACACATCCTGTGATAGCTGTCAAGAAGTCCAGGAATAAGATCTGACCAATCCATAAACCTGCTATGATCTCATGGAGATGGTCTTCCCAGTACTAAGGTACAAAATTTTTATAAATGTTCTCTCAAGTTCTGCACAGTTTCTAACAGATAAGTCTATTTACATTCACAATTTCAGCATTATAAAAACAGTTTTCCTGAATTTATGCTAACAGAGATGGTTTTGGGATTTTTTTCACATTTCATGGGGGGGGGGGGGGGGGGGAGGGGATTTGTTTTTTGGTTTTTGTTTTTAACTGTAATGAATTTTTTTTTTTTATATGAAATGATTTTCTAGTATCATTTCAGCTTATACTTCACAGCATTAGGCTAAGGTAGGGCTATCCAACTGGCAGGCTTTGTGACCTATGAACTGTTCATCTGCAGCCTCAGGCTCTCACCTGGCTGCTATTCTCCCGGGCTGTCTCTAGGCTCCCCACTCTGGCTGCAGCTTTCTCCCTATACCCTAGGGAGAGGGAAGGGGGAGAAGAGAGATAGGGACTAGGGGAGAAATCGCATCCGCATGGTGCAGCAGGGAGGAGGGAGGTGCACTTGTGTGCAGTGTAGCATGGGGCAGTGTCTGGGTGGTGCCTGTGGTGCAGCCCCCAGGGGTTTAGAAGTTGGACATTGGACAGCCCTGGGCAAGGGCATAACATCCCAAGAGATGAAACCAGAAGCTTACTCTCCTTTTTCAGTCTGTGTGAAATACAAAAAGCAAACCTTAAACAAAGGGAACTACCACATTCAAACTTGAAGAATATCAAACTTAGTGTTATTAATAGTACAGATAAGGACATTCAGTTAAAATCACCATATTTAATATCCTATCGTTACTTTCAAGACATTTTTAAAAATATAAATATTTGTAATTGTATTTAAAAACCCAAACTTTTGATTATGTAGTAACTGGTACCAAAATGGAAGATATTTTTTTTTAAGTCTGCTATAAAAAAACAGCAGCAGTATTTCTTGCTACTAATATCTGAACTCAAGTGCTAACAATGGCCTCCAACATTAGGAAATGCAGGGCAAATGCATGGACTCTTAAACTCTTTCCCCCTGGCTAGGATACAAAATAACTTATTGGCAGTTTACTTTGATATAAAAGTGTACACACGTTAATGCACTTACTAGAGGTGCACTGATACATCGGTCCATACCGTATCGACACTGATAAAAGGAAAATTAACATAATTGGCAACCGGTTTTTCTGGCTGACGTGGTCCATAACATCACTGATAAATGCTCAGTGCACGTGTGCAGCTGCAGCATGCACGCGGCTAGGAGTGAAGCCTGGCAGCATGGAGATCAGCGTCCAGCTGTTAAGTCTGTGGGGGGGGAACAGGTGGCAGGGGGTGCACACTGAGGTCCCCACAGTGAGGGAGGGAGTGGAGCTGGGTTTGGAAAAGGGGCAAGGGCAGGTGCTGCCCAGCCAAGGCAGGGCACAGGATGGAGCCATGGGTGGCTTATCTGCGGGGCAGCTCCTGCTGCTGTATGGGAAGGCATGGGGGGCAGGTGCCCCCTGGATTTGTGCATGGGGTGAGGGCAGGCTGCTCACTCGGGACCAGGGGCTGCACTGGCCTCTTCCTGGTAGTGGGTCTGAGCTGGGGCTGCACTTAGGGCAGGCAGCAGTGGCGCTGGGGGGGGGGGGGGGGGGGGGCGGGGGGGCGGCACTATGGGGTGGCTACAGCAAATTTTGGGGTGGCTGTAGCCCACCTTTGCAGCACCACTGCCCACCCCAAGTGCAGCCCCAACCCAGCCCCTGCTGGGAAGAGGCCAGCACAGCCCCTGGACCCGAGCCTGCAGCGGGCAGCCTGCCCTTCCCTGTACTCAAATCCAGGGGGAAACATGTCCCTCATGCCTTCTCTGGGGTGCATGCAGCAGTGGGAGCCATGCCCTCTGCCCCTTCCAGATAAGCCACCCACAGCTCCTTCCCATGCTCTGCCTGAGCTGGGCAGTGCCTGCTCCTGCCTCAGCCCCACTCCCTCCCTCACCATGGGGGCCTCAATGTGCCCCCTCCATGCCCTTCCTTCCTCACAGACCAGCTGGATGCTACTCTCCAAGCTGCTGGGCTGCATATCGGCAATCAGGTCAGTATCGGCCAATATGGCTGGTTAATAATCGGTCATTGGTATTGGCCAAAAAAAAATTAAGCCTTTGTCAGTGCACTCCTAGCAATTACCACAGCAATATCTGTAACATGAATCTAAGACAGGACCGTCTAAACTGGTGGTCTGCAGGCTGTATGCAGTACCCTGAAAGGTTAGCATATGGCTCATGGGCTTCCACCCTGGCACCACTCCCTGCCCCAGCAGCAGGGTTCTTTGGGTTTCCCTTCCCTCCTCCAGCTTCTACTTCTTGCCTCTACTCTTGGGGAGCAGGGAAGAGCAGCAGGAAAGGTTTGGCGTACTCAAGCTGTGCATGCAGCAGAGAAGGGGGCCATGCTGCTCAGTAGCCAAGAAAAGATGTGGGTTGCTTGCACAGCAGGTGGGCACCATATGCAGGTGGGAGGGGGTGTTACTTCTGCAGCAGCATGGAGCTGGGCTGCCTGTGCTGCCCTGGGGAGGAACAGAGGAGGAGGAGAGCTGTGCCCACACAGCAGGGAGAGTGGCTATGTATGAGATTGGGGCTACGGGGTGGGTGCCACCTACATGGTGAGTGACCCCTAGGGCTGGGACCCCAGGTTTGCGACCCCCAGCTGCCTAGAAGTTGGACAATCCTAATCTAAATATTTTGTTTATTAATATATCAAAACTTTTCTCCCAGTTTTTATAGACAGAAACACTTAGTTAAAATGTTCCAAGTGATTTGTAGAAGGCCACTAGAGGAAAATCCTAGCCAAAGGAAGTCAGGAATCTCCCCCCACCAATCATGGGGTCTTCTAAAAATGTAACTAGACTGTCCAGTCCCTCTTGGGAAATTCATTATTGATACCGGTAAAATACAGTGGATCCTGGAACACATTCTGGAGCGAAGTCAGAAGCAGATTTTATGGTACCCCACTGGAATACAGCACAGTAGCTGCTGATACTGCAGTACAGCTTTATACCAGTAATAAAATATATATCCCATTAGTGTTTCCATTAAAATACATTAATAGAGCCAATTAAATGGTGGTGGAGAATAATAATAATGAGCTGGCTGTGTACCAAATCATTTACTGTTTATTTCCAAAAATCTCACTGCACAGAACAGTTACTATTATGCTTCATTACAAGATTACGAGAGAGAGAAACAAGCAGCTTTCTTTAGCTGTAAAATTTATCAGCTGGATGCATTAGTGCATTCTGAGCCACAACTTGTTAAGCTTTCTGTAATTGCAACTGGCTTGAGCTCAAGAAATGACTTTTTTGGAATATCAGCTTTCCAAGAAACAAAAACAGTTAACCAGCCAGCAGAAGGCATTAAAGGCCAGCTTCTACACTGGAATATGTGTTTGTAACATGACTGGCTTCAAAGGAAATAACATACATTTCTGGGGTCAGAATTTGTTTCTAAGACTTGACTATGTCAATATACGTGGCCACTCAGGACATCAGCAGCTTAAGAAAGGTTCTGCTTGTTTTCTTAGGCACTAGCACACGTGAGTTTTTTCAGGACACGGACCGTCTAGCAGGGAGCATAGTTTCATACAAACAGGAATAAGAGCCATGTTTTCATTTGCTATTACCTTAGCAAAAACTTTCATTGTATAACCCAAGTATTGTACTCTAGGATCAATAGCTGCGTATGTAGCCAGCATTCTTGTGTTGTGCTGTGCCTGGAAAAAAAGGAGTCAGACAAGAGTTAGAAAATAATTCTCAGTTTAGTTTGCAATTCAGACACAAGGATTGTAAGGAGCCAAATTTTGAGTGCAGTGGAGTCTCTGCTCACTTAAGACTCATGCATCATTCCACAGGGGTTGCATAAACACAACTGAAGGCTAAATTTAGACCAGCATTTAGTAAAACGTATCACCTGAAAATACCAGCAGAGTAATCAGTTCAAACGTGACATCACTCTAGGACAGATCCTGTCCCCACCTCTGCTCATGCAGAGGCTTTAAAAGGAACAGCAGTATGATGCAAGTCAGGAACTTGGGAGCCACACAGGGATCGTGCTGGCAAAAGGACCATGGGGAATACAGCAATAACAGCTCCATTTCTGCCTAGCTAGTTGAGCTAGGAGCTGGGCTGAGAATTTGGACCTAGTTGATTAAAATATTTAAAACAATGATACATCATTATCGCTTCCGACTCAGAAATACTGCCCCAGTTAACTTCTGAGTCCCTTTAACTGTTTAGACTTCTTAGTTTACTGTCTGTATAGAACAACCCAAAAAAGAGTACGATTTGTCTTTACGGAAACTGATACTCACCAGTGTATTGTATAAACTGATGTCTCCCTCTAAGCCGCTCCGTCGGTGTTCAAATTTTACTATAGGCACTTTGGCTGTTGTTATAGGCAAGATGTTTCTTAAACCTGAAGAGGCAAGACTTCAGTACATAAAACATGCCCATAAATATTAAATGTACAAATAAATACCTGTAATCACCATGCAAAACACACTTAAACCACATACCTGGATGCTTCTTAAGGATTTTTGCCAAACCTTCAATGATTTCTTTACAATTTAGTTTCTAGGGAAAAAAAAAAAGTAGCAAAGTCTGAGCTATTAACTATAGATTCTATCCTAACAAACGAGCTTAATACCAAATACTTTATTTCATGGAGCAAAGCTTTGTCCCCACAAGCAACAGAGTGCACAGTAAGCCACTGGTCACTCTGCACTAATTCCCCTTGTGAGCCTTTAATGCTCACTGCAAGTGAGCGTCTGTGCAAGGCAAAAAGCAGAATAAGTGACATCACACCTAATGTGCCCAAAGAGTGCTCCAGTGGGGTGTTGCCGCAGTGTAGGTGGCACACTGTAAATTCACAGCCTACCTACCTGAGTAGGAAGTGAAACATAAACCTGTCTTCATTTTAAGAGTATACATTGTACGGGGTGAAACATTAAAAAAAAACAACAAAACCTCTCACCTCTGCATTTTCATGGCCTTCCAAAGTCATGCAGATATCCAGGTCACTGTCCCGGAATCCAAATCCATTTTTTGAAGAGCCAAATAAGCAAAGCCTAGCCTTGTCTAGCCAAAAGAATAGATAGAAAGTGTCACAGGAGAGTTGCTGATTTTGCTCATTTGTTTAACTTTTTTTTTTTTTTTTTTTTTAAATAACTGCTTATTATAGTGACTTGCTTCACTGGGGCAGGAGGCTGGGAATCAATTTTCTGCAATACGCTAAAGGGGCTTTAAAATTAGTTTTTACTGGATACCTCCAAGACTTCCTTTTAGATAAACAGAGGAAGCTAGGACATTACATTAATTTGTACGTGCAGTAGATAAGGAATTAAAATACAAGTGATTTTTTGTTAGCCCAGTGCATTAGAGATTTGCTAATTAAATATTAATTTCGACACGCGCTGAATTGTTTTATTATCATACAATGCGGCGCTGGCTTTGATTGATCTGTTTTTGAATACACACAAATACTTTTTTTTAATAGTTCAAGCATGCACTTTTCCTGGCCTTGCATGCCTCCTGTGCTGAGGTCAGGATGCCAACTGTTATATCATTTACACCACCGCAGGTCTCCTTCATGCTAGCACCATTAGAAAGCAAAAGAAAAAGGGCAGAGAGCTCAAGATCAAGCTTAACTAGCTGCAGGTTTATTTATGGATACACAACAAATAGAGACATTTCAATCTTAAACAGGACAAATAAGTAAGGTGGAGCACAGTGATATTTTCCAGACTACTGGCATTTTAACAGCAAATTGTATATTGTACCTGATATTAATTACATACCATTATATTCCTTTCGAATAAATCTTTCCAAACTTGCCAGAATCTGTTCTCTGTTTTGTTGCTCAGATAAAGGAGGTGATAATTCATCTAGGGGAAAAAACATGACGTAATGTTCTGCTAATTTTTTTACACCAAATGTATCATCATTTCACAGACTGAAGTATTTCCTAACGCTATTTCTCTATGAATAGTTAATAAAATGTATTTCTGCACCTTTTTGTATTAGTCAGTGCTGAGAGCATTCTATTTTGGGGCTTGAGCCTGCTGCTATTACTCAGACAAAACCAATCAGAGGGGACTTTTCCTAAATAGAAACAGCAGAATCAAGCAAACACTGAGGCACCTTTACGGAGCAGAGCGAACGCCTTACAAACACAAGCCACTAATCTCCAAAACCAGTGAAAAACTCGAGATGAAAGTTCTTCCTCAAACTTATTCTGGGATAAAATTCTAGACTGGAATTTCTACTGAAATCAAACAGCATGACAAGAAAATACAAACACGGGGTAATTTCTATTTTCAAGGATGTGGATGTAACTTAATGTCCTTCTGCTGAAATCAGCAGAGCTATTACCTACGTTTATGGAAACAGAAGTTCGCTGTATAGAAATTACGACTTGTAGCACAATAAAAAGTCCTAACTGTCCCAACAGTAACGGAGTACTTACCAAAGCATCTCTTACACACTAGATCAAGTATTTCCCGAAATCTCTCTGTCATTGGTGGTAGTGGTTTTAGATCAATTTTCTTAAAATCCTCTGGGCAGTCATTTTTGGAATGGCCATCCCGTTTGCAGATGCTGCATACTATAGTTGGAGGCTATTCAATGAAATAAATAAATTAAACGCTTAATTTACAGTATTTCCACACATTCCAAAACTATTTCCATACAAGTCTGGTGCAACCAAGAGCATTTGTAGGGTGAGCAAGGACAGTGTTCATACAGAGCACAATACAGAAGCACCCTTTGGCATATCACCTTCAGGTCCCAGATGTCGTACCCGTAATGGGTTGAGCGGTATACCTTATTTTGAGATAGACACGCAGACCTTTGAAGCAAGTTTTTGTTTATTTAAGAAGGAAGGAATAACCAGAGTATACTCACAAAATCCAATACAGCACGCTCAAGCCTTGTTACTTCTTATGCGCAATTTCTAAAGACACCCTTAAAGATGATGCCTGGAGCACATCAGCTAAGCCGTCAGTCGTGCACTACTCGCAAAGCTTCTAGATTATTTGTTCCCCCAGCAGTACACTTCTATGAGAACCCGAAGATCTGCACACCTTGCTCAAATTTCGGCTCAAATTTATTCGCATCTAAGTGGAATTTAGGACCACATTTGGATCAACTTTTACTGGGATTGGCTAAGCGCTAGAACATTTTGTGGTTAGTGTGGTTTGATTCCGACTTTATTTTGTACCGCATTGTGGTGAGATACCCTTTTCATCTCTGATCTTTTCAGGTTAGGCTCCTGGAGGCAAATCTATATTGTATCTTTTCAGGTTAGGCTCCTGGAGACAAATTTGCAGATTGCAGCTTACTTCTAAGAGGCTTTGGCGTCGCTGAGCTGCTCTTCGTGGCTTGCCAGTACAGGTGTTTCATTGCTTTGACAATGTTGTGAAACCACAGGCTTCCCTGTTTCGGCGGCTCAGTAGCAACCGTGCAGTCAGAACACTTGGGTTTCTCTTTTGTCATTTTTGTGCTTTGTTTCTGTACTGGCAGCAAAACTGTAGATATGGGTATCACATCCCCTTCTTTTTGTGAATAAATTTGCCAAAATAACTTTTGAACGTCCCACAGGTCCTAAGCAAGTTTAAACATTCACATCATGAATATGAGGGGGTTCAGAGGAATATTTTATTTGATTAGGAATAATATTCCTAAAATGGTCAGAATGACTAGGGTGAATTTACACTTTAGAGCTCATTACTGCTGTTGGCACAGATGCAATGGTGTTGCTAATTCTGGTAGCATTAGGCGTAGCGGCTGTTTCTAAGCACCATTTACTTTATAGATTAACATAAATCTTATAACTAAGATATGATGAAAAATTAAACGGGAAAGACTAGTAGTTTTACATATGTAACTACAATAAAATATAAATTCTAGACAATACCACATAAAAAATATGTAATAATAATACGTTTATAACACTGGTTTAAATCAACAACAACAAGCTTAAACTAATAATACACTAGTTCTATAAAACCGTTGATGAGTAATTGAAGTTCATTTAGGAATTAAATATTGATGTAATAGGTCTTGAAGCTGAATAATAAGAAAAGTTAAAATAACTAGTAATAATAATAAAAAGGTAGGTGGTGGACTTGCTCAGTACTTTGGAAATGGTTATACTGAGATAAGACTGATCGTGAGTATTCATCGTAGCTTGATAATGGTGGTTGACTTTACAGAGACTCAATGGTATCTTTGACAATAGGGATACATTTCTCTCAGAAAAGGATAGAGTCCAATTTGAAGTCTAATGTAAACTCCTCTGATCAACAAAATCCAAAGCTAATCTCCTGCTGTCCACAGAAGATGTGCAACTCTGCTAGTGATCTTCGCAGAATTATTTAAGTTAGTAACAACAGCATTATGAGTTGCAGCAAATAATGGATAAAATCAGTGGGCAATGTCTACGAAAGCTTGTTGCCATGCAGGAATATAGCGAATTCTTGGTGGATTTGTACGGAATTGATCCGATATTTTAAAATACGGCCATCATCAATCTAAATTTGAAGTTGATTGTTAATTATTTTCATTTTTCTTATAGTATGGTCCATTTGAGTTAACAAGCGATCTAATTGCTGTAACAATATTTGTACAGTAAAATTTTTATAATCATTGAGGTGGACTGTATAGTGTTTTACATCTCGAAACATATTTATATGGTCCTGAAGAATTTAACAAATATCTGCCGTTGATCTGTACACACTTATTTTGTTCACAAACAACTGTTTGATCGTGAAACTGATAAATACCATAGGTCGTTCTGTTTGTAAATTCTATTTGACATAGAATAACTTTGGGAATCACTAATGCTTTATTTAAGAACCGTACTTTTTTTTTTTTTTTTTTTACACAGTTCTGAAAATTTAATCTATCGTTTTCACACTGCTCGTACTAGTTTTATTTAAGCATACTACAAATACTGGGTTAGTTATTAAAGCAGGTATAAGCTTTTTACACACTGTCATTGTAGGAAGTGCGCATCGTGTGGTAATTACAGATTTTGATTCTTCTATCTGCTCTAATGGCGGACTGCAGAATTCTACCTGTGGTAGTTTTGTTTCACTAAATACACGAGCTAACAAACGCTCTCTGATGGTAAAATTTATAAGGACTTCTGTACATTTATGAGTTAAAAGAAAATTGGATAAGGCTTTTGTAGTAGCATGAGTTAGATTTAAATGATGTAAAGAAACTTTTACTTGTCGAGACACTAAATTTTCTAAATGATCTGTATGAGTTACAATGGCACGTAATAATTTAGTATTTAGTATATTTTGCTGCAACTGGAATTTTTGCTCTAGAGAAGGTCTGTTATGAGTTTTATAACAATTAACGGTTAAAGTAATTTTCCACGGTGGATCAATAGTAGCTGGGTAATTTTGTAATTTGATATACAGGCCGCGTGGGTCCGATTGGTAATACTGCAAATAGAGGTAATGTGTATAACTGAGTATAATTATTACGAACAGTGGCGTTTAATTTGTTGAAACATGTAATATTACAGTTGTCTACTGGATCAAACCAACTGCTGTTTGGTATTAAGAATAAATGTCTTTCTTGCTTGGTAATATAAGCTGGGTTTAATGTGAAAACTTGAATTCCTGCTGATGCATGAAGCCACTTGTTGTTAATAATAGAACGATTTTCTATTATCCAAGGTGAGCTTCATTTGGAACTATTCCAATAGGCGAAAATGTCAGGATAGCCACATTGAGAAACACTGAGGCTATCTTGGGCAGCATCGAAACATCCTACAAATGGGTGTGATATAGTTTTGAACATTCCCATGTTGCCATGTCATATAACGGCTGGATAGCACGTAAAAAACAACCTGTTCCGTCAGTAAAATTTGTAACTTGTCAATTAACTGGATAAGGTGAACGCTAACAAGATACTAACTTATTGAGATTAAAATTAAACCATGGACAACCGTTTTCATCAGTGTTATTATCTAAGTTGAGCAAATTTTGGGTCCAGTTCCAATACTGAAATAACCACATACCACCTAAGTCATTTTTATGAGGGAAACTTGTTTTTTTTGTTTTTTTTTTTTTTTTTTTTTTTTTTTTTTACAGAACAACCTGGACAGGCATATAAATTTCAGGGAAGTGTTAAACCTTTTCCAGTAATGTCTTGTAAATTGCAAGTATTGTTAATCAGTAATTTGGTCCAGTTTTCTTTATATGACAAATATACATTTTGTAATTTAGACGTATTATAGGCTTTTACTTGCCCTTTATCGCAATTACAATAAACCCAAATTTCGCACTCATAGATTGTACTACAATTATCTACCCATTTTGATCTTCTATTAGAGTGTGTTTGGTTAAGTAGCACTAATGGTTTCTCATAGGAATGGATGTAAATGGTTGCATTGAAATCACAGGTAGGTGATGAGTTTTCTTGGGTGAAGCTAATTAAAATGAATCTGAAAAATATAAAAGGAAGACTCGCTTCTCATTACTTTTGACTACGACACCATGAAATTGGAACTGTATATTTTTGCCCATCATGAAATATTATTTTCACCATACTTGGATTCAACAGGACCTGAACCATAGCAGGTTTAGGTTCTGGACTGTTAGGCTATTTAACTAGGACAGGGTCGCCTGTTTTCCATTTTGGTTATTTGATTGCTTTTAAGTTTTGTTTTGGCGTGTCCCCTCGGTTATTTATTGACTGCATTATTTGGGGTACCCAAATTTGCCAATCAGTAAATTTTCCTTGATTCAGTAATTTAATTTGAGCTTTAATTATTCCATTTGTTCGTTCAATCACTCAAGCTGATTGAGGATGATAGGGGGTGTGAAATTTCCATTGTGCTTTTGGGGCATTGTTCTGCTACCCAAGTTTGTATTTTATTGGATGTGAATGCTGAACTATTGTCTGACTGGATTTCTTTAGGGTTTTTTCAATATCTACTTACTGTTTGGATAGCTATCTTTGTAGCAGCTGTAGTTAACTTATTCTGGGGAACTATTGTAATTTTCCTTGTTCCTAAATCTACCATGGTAAGGGTATAATGATACCTTTTGCAGCCTTCTAAAGGTCTAATATGATCTATTTGTCATACTTTATTAGCTTGAAAATTTTGTGGGTTATAAACTTCTAACTGCTGCTGTTTATGACTAGGGATAAACTTGTATTTGCTGCACTTCTCACATTTTAATACTAATTTTTCTATCTGTTGTCTAGTAACTAAGATATTATTGTCTACAGCTACTTGGTATAGTGCTTTGCTACTGACATGGCCAAGAGCAGTATGCCACTGTATTATCTCTATTTCTTCTTTTGAATCATCTGGGTGTATTTCTGCTCCCCAAGCGCTAGCTTGTTGATCTGCTCGTTGATGTCCTTTGGGTGTATCCTTCCGATGAGCAGATACATGTTTGATATGTATTGGACTTCTTAATTTGGTAACTATCGCCATGATGTCTTTCCAGATTTCTGAATGAGCTCTATTTCCTTTTTCTAGCAAAGATTGAGTATTTTGGTCATTTAAATTTGTAGCTATAGTAAACACAAACATTGAATCGATTCCCAGTTTAACTGGATCGTCGGGGTGCTTCCATTCAGCATGTGTTAAAGCTAGTTTTACACCTAATAATTCTCCTTTTTGTGCTGATCTATTTTCTGGCAAGCTCTCAAAGCTGGCTTTACATTGTTCACAATAAATGGTTCCCTTGCACTGAGCTCCCTGTTTGGATCCATCAGACGATAACCACGGATTGTCTTTTGTTTCTTCAAAATAAAACATGGTAGGTTTAATTGCTTTCTTGATCTGAAATTCTACTAGACTTTCTTTTTCCTTTCGAATTGATATCTGGTTTCGTAACAAAGTAAGACAACGTTCTAACAGTACTGTCTATTTGACAGGAATTAACTCAATTCGAACACCTGCATCAACAAGCCAAGTTAGAGCTCCTGCACTAACACAGCACACATTGTTGTTCCATAATTAACTGGTTCTAACGCATTAAGCAATGTCTTAAATTGTAATGTGACTAAATCTACGGACAGTTTATTGGAAGTGTAGGTACCAGAGTTACATGCTACTAGCTGTCTTTTGTTTTGTCATCCAGGCCTAATTTTCTAATTCATGAGATAAGTGAATTTTAATAGGTTCTTTTGGTACAGGATTATGAATCCGTACTGGAGCTTTTAGCAAGTTCATATTTTGGACACATATTTCCAGCTTTCTTTGAGCTTCTGGAGTAGGCTTCTAGTTTTTCCTAACACGAGCTCGCATAGGACTTAAATGACTAGCTAGTCCCGGTACGAAGGTTTTCAGTTGATTAAATAGGTCTAAATATCCTCTAGCTTGTTTTAAGGTTTGAGGAACCTCGAAGTTTTGAATTTTTAAAACAAGTTGTTTATTGGGAGAAAAACTTTGGGGTGTTAGCTTTGTTCCCAATATTGTTCCTTCCTGCGAGGGTTCCTGAATTTTAGAGGGTTTTACTTTAAATCTTTCGTTTTCTAATAAATGGATTATTTCTAGCTTTCGCACTTCAGCTTGTTCCTTGGAAGGTGATAGTATTCCAATATCGTCAATGTATACAAATACACCAGGGTAATTTCTAAGCAAAGGCTGGACTATTGTGCCAACCCATGGGCAAAACTTTAAACTTATATTGCTGAGCTCCTACAGTGATTGCCGTTATCCCTTTTGGATCTTTCAAAGGAATTGAACAGAACATGTCAGCTAAATCTAATATTACGATCTAAGAATGGTTTAGTAACTCTTTTTGCAATTCTGCTAACATTTTTCTTCGATCAGGTTGCCCTGCTGCGCTATACAATACTGTATTCATGTTTACTTTCCTTAGGTCCATTACTACTCTGAATTTGGTGTCCTTTTTTGGTACACAAAAAACAGGACTGTTGTGTCTACTGATACAAGGCTCTAGGACATTATTTTGTAAAAGACCTTCTTTCCAATTTTCTATGAAATTTCGCTTCTCAGGAGCTAAGTAAAACTGTTTAGCATATACAACAGGTCTAGGTTTATTGAGAGTAATAGTAAATCTTTGATCCTCTAATATTGAACATTCTATTGAACTTCACTAATTGGCAGGCATGCAATCAATACTGAAAATTCCTGATTTGCCTGGGTGATAATAGTATTTACATAACTTTTCTTCTCCTGCCATTAGTACATTTCCTTGAAATTGAGGAAGTTTCGTTGAGCCTGTCACTCCCGTGTATGTAATGGTTTGACCTGTTGGTTGGATTTTTATAGGTAAAATTGTTATTTGGCTTCCTGTGTCAATTAGCACTGGAATGTTCTTTTTATTTGTCACTACTATTTCCCATGGTTGATTATCTAATGGTGATCTTGGCTCTCCCAAGGTACTCACAAATCGTGATTCGGATTGATCACCAAGACCCGAATCGCGAGGGCCTGGGCATCCCTAATTCTCTGGCCTCTAACCCCGCTTGTATGCTTCAGCCACAAGCTGGGTGGTTGTCTTTTCAGGTCCTATTAAATCTGGTGTATTTAGTTGACACCATTGCCATACACTTTGTTTAAACCCTTTTCTACTTCCTAGTTGATTAAAGGCACGAGGAGTCCATCCGGATCCTCCACCTCTTCCTCTGCTTATGCCACAGGATCCTCCACGGCTACGAAAATTCGTCTCCTGACTTTGGGTGACTTGATCTACTTCTACCTGATTTACTTGTCCTTGTTTGGGATATTCTTAAAAAAAAATCCTGGATTTTTCTGCATGCTTTAAGGTTGCGTCATCTGCTAGTCTTGATAACGCATGAATTAACACGATTTGCTTAGGCGCATGTTTTTTAATCAACTGGCAAGCTAACGGAAGTTGAGAAACACGTTCCGTGTCTGGGGCCCAGTCACGTCTCCCTTGCGCTTCATTTCTTATTGCTTTTGTTGATAAACCAATCATAGAATAACAGCAGTTTTCTTTGGTATTCTACCACCCTTCCGACAAAGGTTCACCTTCGAGGGACAAATAAATTGCAAGCTATATTCCTGGACTCAATGCTCGTTTATCCCATTGGGGGTTATCTGGAAGGTTTAACATACTGCCACCTCCACGAATTTTCCACAGAAGAGTTCGAAACTCTCGTTTTGTAAAATTGTCTCCCAAGCAGGATTATGTTACTCTACCTACCCAGGTGAGCGGGGGCTCATCTGGTTTTCGTTTACAGTGTTTGGCTTTCTTCTATTTCTGAATCCTTAAAGGACCTCTCTTCTACCATATACCTAGCTGGAGGGGGTGCTTCAGGTGCTTTCATGCCATCTGGAACAAAAGGGGTTTCCATCTTTATACCTTGTACTGGTGCTGAGGCCGCTACTGGGTCTAAATCTGGATTGTATGAGGGAAGTGGTTCAGCTTTGATTTCTTGAGATTTTAACTGGGAGCACAATTGCTGATTCTTATGCTCCAATCGCATGGTTGCCTGTTGGTCTTCCATTCGATCACAGACCAATTTACAACACGTCTGTAACAGTAGTGGAACTAATTTAGGAATGTTCAGTTCACATTTCTGGTTTTTACCTTTTGCTGTAATTGCTCCTGCTATCCCATTTTTTACTAACTGCTAGCACAAATTTTGTCTCAAAAGAAAGTCACTTTTTAAAGTCTCAAAAGAAAGTCACAAGATTAATTAACTGTGATTGGTCCTCCTTTTGGCACAGGCTCTTTAAAAGGTTTGCTTGCTTGGCATTATCATGGAGATAGTCATAGAAGCACATCAGCCTGTTTCCTTCATCTTGTTCAACCTGAGTTTCTTTGGCTTGTGCCAGGGTTTGGACTGCACGTGTGGCCTACAAATTGGGTTTTGAACCTTCTTCACCTTCCTCTAGCATATACCGCCATGCACAAGAAACTGCAGCTTTGAGTGAACCTGTGCTAGAGCAACAACTCCATCCTTCTTGAGTCATTTGAACTCCTGGGAACTTTACTGGGATTGGCTGAGCGCTAGAACATTTTGTGGTTAGTGTGGTTTGGTTCTGACTTTATTTTGTACCGCATTGTGGTGAGATACCCTTTTCACCTCTGATCTTTTCAGGTTAGGCTCCTGGAGGCAAATCTATATTGTATCTTTTCAGGTTAGGCTCCTGGAGACAAATATACAGATTGCAGCTTACTTCTAAGAGGCCTTGGCATTGCTGAGCTGCTCTTCGTGGCTTGCCAGTACAGGTGTTTCATTGCTTTGACAATGTTGTGAAACCACAGGCTTCCCTGTTTCGGTGGCTCAGTAGCAACCGTGCAGTCAGAACACTTGGGTTTCTCTTTTGTCATTTTTGTGCTTTGTTTCTGTACTGGCAGCAAAACTGTAGATATGGGTATCACACCAGAGCTCAGAAATTCCACCAGAAGATAAAAGTAATCAAGGAGGCCAGGGAAATGGGAACAAAAATTCAAAAGGTTTAAATTGAAGAAAAGTAGAGTTAGATTTTTTTTAAACACGCATAAAACTACTTCCTCAATAAGAACAGAGGAGCAATGGAACAAGATGCCCAGAGAAGATGTGAAATCTCCGTCATAGCAGGTTTTCAAGGAGAAGCTGGACAAGTATTTGCCTGGGGTGGTTTAGGTATAACACGTCCTGTATTTATGCAGAGTGTTAAGACTAAATAACCTTTGAAGTCCCTTACAACTCTATGGTTCTGAGATTCAGTTTTAAGTCTGGTAACTTCAGAAATTAATTTATTTTAATGTACGCAATGAAGAAGGTAAGGAATCCTTTATTCATAGGTCTCAGCACCTGACAATATTTAAGTACACAAATGATCGCAGCTTGTCTCTCAACTTATTTCAGTTCAATTTGCCTATCGTGACCAGCCAACATTAAAAAAAAAAAAATTAAAAAAATCACCGATTAAAATAGATATAGATATATATAGTTCCAAAAAAGATTTTAAAGTTAAAAGTATCCCTTTAACAAACTGGACTTTTCAACCACAACAAAACAGCAAGCAGCAATCCCAAATATTTTCAATGATCATAATCAGGAAAAAATATATATCTCTACTGCATAGCTATCAGTCACACCAGTTCTATTCCATTAAAACCTTCAGTTCCATAACATGCAATATTATCCCCACAAATGCCATGTTACGAGGCATACTGAGATACATGGTAGAAAAAAGTCACCATGCCAACGGAAGAGGATAATTAAGAGGGAGCATGACAAAACACAATTCTTTAGGAATGTATTAATGAAGACGCTGCAGAAATCATAGTGCTCTTATACAGTTTTTCAGAATTAAAGGACCAGTTTCCCTGAACTTCAATTTAATTCCTCCAGTGACAGCCAAAATAAAGAGATCTGATCAAACCGGAGTCACTGATCATGTTCATGACCAGGACTTTTGCCTCTGAGAACTCTAGGATTTTGGCTTGATGAAAACTGATTACTATCAATTTGCTCCCAAACATCTAATCAGCAACAGAAGGTCTGCAGATCTCTGACCACTATATTGGCAGGTCTTTGCTCTGCTTATCCATTTATTATTTCACTTCATATTCCTTCCCCCCGGAAAGGCTCAGAGTAGCTTACAATAAATTATAACAACCCACAGATAAATGGCAGACTCCCCAAATGACACCCCAACATTTTAGAGCTTCACTCCACTCCAGCTACCTACTCCTACTACCCCAGCTATTACGCAGGAACGCAAATCCTCTGGTCCATCCCAACCACACTAACATCTATGGAGGCATCTACATGTATGCTTTACTGCAGTTGACTAATTAGCTCTGCAGTAAAGCGTCACTGTCTACATGTGCGGCACTATTAGGTCACAGTAAACTAAACAGCTCTGCTGTAGGATGGTACTGTCTGGGACAAATACTATCCTCTGGCAGAGTTATTTAGTGTGCTGCAAAACATGTGTAGACAATGGCCAAGGCTGGCAGGGGCACAAGGGTCCTACAGTGCAGGGCTGCCTGCCAGCTAGCCCTGCACTATAGCACCCTCGTGCCCCAGCCAGCCCCTCCACAACACACTAAGCCAGGATGGAGCAGCTCTGGGCTGCCAAGCTAACCCCCCTGGGCCCTCTGCCAACCAGGGCTCAGCATGCTGTGGTCCTAGGTGCATGTGTAAACACTGCGCCTGGGAGTAATAAACTCTGGCGTGAACTGTGCCAGAGTTTATTCAGGAGCATTAATCTCATGTGCAGATGTGCCCTATATATAAAAACCTCTTCCCATTTTCTCTTATGCCACCCACTCTCTCCCGCCCCTCCCTCCCATGCAAAGGAGATCCTCCCCTTCTCTCCCAACGTCCCTCCTAATCCCATACCCACCTTGGCCTACAGCTGGCCTTTAAAATGCATAAATAGTACCCCTGCTGACCAACTGCTGAAACTTCCTTAGCCTGACAAAGGGTTTTTGAACTCGAAAACTTGCTTAATAACTATTCTCCAGCTATTTGGGTTGGTCTAATAAAATACATCAAATTCACCCAAGTAACCTTGACTGCCTATGTCCTTAGACCAACACGGCTACAACCTACACCCCTGTAAATAGTACCCCCTCCCTCCAACAAATACAACATTTATATCCCTTTATACAAGGGATATAAATTCAAGAGACCCAAAAGAAGGAAATAACAGAATAACCCTCAGTCCTCACCTCCATCCCCAGCCAAAGGCCAATGCCAAAGGGTGCCCTTCAATAGCTTCCCATGGCAAAACTCACCTGGGAGTTAACCCAGGGAGGCCTGCCAGCTCTGTAGGGCTGCAGGCAGACCAGGTTCTTCTCTCAGTTTGGGCAGCCAAGAAGATGCCCGAGCTGGGCTGTTTGACTTTTAATTACACTGAAAGGCTACAAATTTCTACCATCAAATTTATGGCTGTTCCTTCTCCCAGAGGAAGGGAATATGGTGAAGGCAAACCTTGCAGTCCTCAGGAGTGAGCACAGGCACAGCAGTGGCTCTGCATAAACAGTACTTCTAGTAAGATCTAAGTGATATTTGCCAACAGTCAATACTTCTATAACCTGGAATGATCACATATGATGTCCCCCACTAGGGCAAATCCTGATTATTTTTCAGGAAAAGGGATCATGGTGCTGATAACATCGTGTTACAACTTCTCTCAACCCATGGTGATACCCTCACATTATCTTCTTACTGGTCTATAAACTAAACTGTCCTGAGAGAGCAAGTACAGTTAAAGAGACATAGGCTTTTCATGACAGGCAATGGGACAGTAACAAAACAATACATCTGTTTGGAAATCAAGGATGCATTTCTATCACAAAGTGAAGTGATGTACTTTGCAGCCAAGTAGTGCATTTACTCAAATCCAAGATGAGCTTTCCCCTGCATTAACCACTGGGGGGGGGGAAAGCAATGCAGGGGGGAGCTCCTTGTCTTGGATTCATGTATGGGGGGGATGGATGGGGAGGCAATTGCAGCAGTTCCAGCTCCTGCCTCAACCTGGGCTTAGAGTCAGAGTCACAGCCATTGCTGCTGCTCCCTCTAATCCTTCCCCCCACAACTACTCCCCATTGTCTCCTACTCTCAATCACAGCTCCAGCCCCACTCTGGCACTCTCTTGCTTGGCAGCAGCTGTGGCAATACAATGGTGGCAGCAGCCCTGACCCCAGCATGATCATAAGGCCAGTGCTGCTTCTGCCACAAGCTGCTCAGATGTGCCAGGGCCACCAGGTGCTCTGTGCCCCCAGCCAGAACAGGGTCAGAGCTACAATAGAAGGTAAGCAGGGGAGGGGTAGGGGGCAGGCACAGCAGGACAGGGAGCAGGGGTCAGGCTGCTTGACAGCCCCACGACCTGCCCCCTGCTGCAGTGGTGTCGGGGACAAATTTAAGATGACCCTCCAAAATTTAGATTCCATACATGGAAAACTGTAACAAATGTATAATTTGTCTATATACAGAATCTAATTATTTGGGGGTCATCTTAAATTTCAAGTTGTCTTTGATTTGGGTAAATATAGTGTATGTTTTATTGATGTGTTCATGTAGTATCAATAAAAAAAAATCCATTTGAGCATCTTTAAAACGCATCTTACCTTTCCAGAAGTCAAAATAAACTTATCAAACACATAATGCATTTCTTCTGTGCAGAGTCTGTCTTCATCCTTAAGGTCACAAACTTCTACCATTGCTTTGCAGTTGAGCGAGGTAGCTGCCGTGCTAGTGCTAGCGCACGTATTCTTCTGTGAACGTTCTGTTACTGAATTCTGTTGACTTTCAGCATCAGAAAATTCATTAATAGAATTTGAGTCATACGACTGATGTTCACTGCAATGACAACGGTGTCTTAACTCATCTTCATTGACACAAATTTGTGAAGTCTCTAGATCATCTTGCTCTTTGAGTAATTTTTGCTTTAATTCACAGCGTTCACTAGGAATAAGGGATACAGTTTCCCCTCTGTCTTCTTCATAATTAGAGCCTAACGCATCTGTTTTATTTGCCAATACATTGTCTTTGTTCTTCGGAATACATTTCTTGGAAGCAGATTCCTTTTCATTACATTCAACTTCACTCTCCTGCATGTTACATCCACTTCCTGTGTTCTGTTTTTCTCCAACTTTATCCGCCTGAGGAAGGCAACAATTGGCTACAGAGTCTCCAGATTTTGTAGATTTCTTGTTGCTAATTTTTCCCTTTTCTTTCTTCTTGGTATCTGGTTTGGATTTAGTCCCATCTTTACTTTGTGGACATGCAAAATATTTATATGCTGTCCGGAATCGCTCCAGGATGTACTCAAACACCATCTGGCTATTTAGGCTTCGTGCAACATTTCTCTTTAGTGCAAAAGGATCTAGAAAAAAGATCATTCAAATAGTAATAATTTATTACCCAATTTATATAGTTTACTTACTAACTGATAGTCATCTATTTGAACTACACTATTAAATTATTAGTGCACTGCATTTTGAATAAGAGCATATTACAGTGCAGTCCAGAACTGTATTTATGCTATGCATTCTCCTCTTCAGCTCCTTGCAGACCTGACTGTTCTCATGAAAAGACTGAAGGACAAAATGGAATAAATATAGCTCAGATACATACTGTTCCTAAGTACCATTTAAGGAACTAGATCCTCTGGGATTCTCTATAGGCGTTCCTGTATAATCACTGTACACCAACAGTGAATGTCTATTATTCACTATAGAGGATAATATTAATTAAAATTGTGGGATATTTCTGCTTTGTTAAAAAGTCACATTATAGTCAACTGATAAACTTGAAATGAAAATAAATATCTATATGTGACAATTAATTTTTATATAATTCTGCCCATGTTTTCTCCTTCACTCAATAGTTACCTTGGAATTTAGTGTTAAAAATTAGCATCTTTAAAAGCAAAGAGATATTCACCAAACTGACTGTCAAAACGTCACTTTGTAGGGCTTTCTATTTTAATCTGAAAGCTACCAGAAAACTAATGTTCACAAATCAAAAGACAACTCATTATTGCTGTAGCTGTACAATTTGACCTGGAAATTTGTACATTATATGGGGTTGCTTCTTCCTCTTACATTAACCACAGTAAGCAAACAAGAGAGTTTTTAACAAAAAAACCCTTTTTCAGTTAAAAATACAACGGCCATATACAATCCCTCCTTCCCCAAATAACCACTATTTAATCACCTCCTGGTCCTCTGTATCCTCTTTCTCATAGCTCATTTCTTTATTATACCTTACAGGCTTCAATTTCCACATACAGGAGCATAGGCAAGTAGGGCTGCAAGAGACATACGGGCGCGTCTATACTAGTGCGAACATGCGCTCTGCGGTGCCTCAGAGGCTTTTGAGGCACCGGAAAATGCATGCAGAACATGTGAAAGGGTTCTCCGTGGTGCATATTTGCAGTGTGGAAGAAAAAATGATATACCAGGAACTCCCTGTATCCAAAAAATTGCAGCAAAGCAAGGTGTCACACATGGCTGCAGCATGCGCCACCCGAAACAGAAGCCTGGTCTGGTGCAGCCATGCTCTGGCTGCTGGCCAGGCTCCATGCACCCAGATCGCTCCTGCTGCAACCCCAGGAGGTCCCCAGGATCCCAGGTACGGCTGCTGGGGCCAGCCCAGGTGCTGGCCCCAGCCTCCTGTACCCCACCTGGGACAATCTGCTACATGCCAGAGTGTGTGCAAGGGCATGCCCAGGGACAAGTAGCAGCAACACAAATATGTGCAGCTGGTATCTGTCCCCAGGGAAATGCATGTTTCCGCTTAGGAGGACACGTGCGGTGAGGTCATCTGTCCAGCCCCCTGCTCCCCCTCCCAAGCTCTTTTGCTTGATCACAACCAATGTAGACCTTTACCCACCTTACCCCTGCTTCCCACATTTTTTTTTTTTTTTTTGCAGGAGGATTTTTTTAAAACATTTTTCTCTCTGGACTTGCTTCTTGCCTCTGAAACATTTCATTTACATTTTTCTCTATTTCCCCTCAGACCTTCCTTCTACTTTTCTTTTTCTTTTGCATCTCCTCATACTTTAAACCTCCTTGACCAGAGTATTATTAACTACTGATTAAGATTCACTCCTAGGTCCACTCCTATTGGTCTAGGACAATGTTGCTCAAGTTTATGGCTCCACAGTGGATGAGTGATACCAACTCAGTCCAGCTGTACTCTGTGCGGGCCCTCCATGAGCCCAATCCAGCTGGCCCCACCTTGCCATGGCTATACCAGTCCAATCCAGCTATGTGCCAATTTGATCCAGCACACCTGGATCTGGCTGCATAGTGGCGTGATGTAGCATGCAGGACCACATTATCCAGCCCCTGTGTCTCCCCCAGGTTCCAAAAGTTTGCCACCATGGAGGCAGCAATTAATGCTGCCAATGCCCAAAGCCAAATTTCCAGATCCTTGGGAAGCCTCATGGATTGGATGACATGGCTGTACAGGCTGGGGTTGAGCATCCCTGATCTAGGAGACTTCATCCGCTTAAGTCCATGACCGAATGACTAATATGTTCTACCTTGCAACTTTCAATCAACATCAACTTTTTCACTCTTGGATTTAGCTAATCGCACCACATCTCAAACCCTTATAAAACCCGAGTTTAATCTTCCCTCCTAACCTTTTTTCAAACCCTCATTTTCGTTCCCATTGACAAGCCAAAGTTCTGGTACATTATATTTTTTGATCTTTCCCAATAAACAACGTTAAAAAAAAAAAGTCCCCCCCGGGAAGCCCCCCCATTGTTTTTCAACTAGAAACGGACAAAACTTAATTACTTCTCTTTGGCTCTCTCCTATCAATACACTTTAGGCGTCACTCCCAAATTCACTTAACATCACACTTGCCAAATGTGCTCTTTTGGGCAGGAGATTCAGATTTTGGGGCATTTTCTAGGACACAACAATCTTCCCAAGAAGCTACAGGTCAGCTTCCTATTGTGGAAATATGACCTATGAGGGCTTCCAGTCCATTGAATTAGCTCTATTCCTCTGATCAGTGCTCTCCCCTCTGCTCTGCCTAAGCATCAGAAGCAGGGAAAATAGACTGATGGGATGATCAAAGGCGTTTAAAAGATCCAATAGCATGAGAACTGCGGAGGCAATGTTCTCACATTTCCAGAAGCAATGGAGAAGAAAAAAAAATGGATGGAGGCAACACAGATAAAGGGGAATGAAACAGATGGAGATAAGCCAGAAGAAGGAAGAGTACATACGAATATAAAGAAAGGAGAAAAAGGTGGTTAAAAACCAAAGCCAAGTATTTCAAGAGTCAGCATGCCATGCTGCAGTACTTGGTGGCTGACACACTTGCAAGCAGTCCAATTAGCTAGAAAAAGTATTTGCGTTTTCCCCACCATTTGTAACTGATGCAATCCACTGTCAAAAGATCGTGCCAGTGAGATACAAACTAGGTATAGTACAAAGGACAATGCATAATTTCTGCAACCTACCTTCAATGGCTATTCGCCTTTTAGGCCAGTTCTTGTTCTCTCTGGTTAAGAGTTCTTGTACCCGTATACTGATGACATATTCTTCCAAAGCAAATTCCAGTGTGTAAAACTTCAACAGTTCTAACCACAGTTGCCCCAGGGACACCTGGTGGGGTGTTTCAAATACTAAGGGAGACTGAAACAAAGACAAAAATATTTAGTTGCAATAAGACACGGAAATTCCAATATTTTTCTAGTCCTTTTAGATTAAAACTTTAGTGATCACGCAGAACAAATACCAGGTAGGGTCTGCCCTCAGACAGAACGATGACTCACTTTTCCATGCTTCTCCTTAGCATTACTTTGGTTATCTGCTTCTGAGCCTGAAGCCTTCTTGCTGCCACCTTTTTGCTGCTCAGCTTTAGTTTTGCCTTCAACACCATTTGAGTTTTTCCCTGCTCCATTATTTGGTGGTTTGTATTCCCATCGTACAAACTTCTCTTCTATAACTTTCAACTGGTGATCATCTGGCCTCTTTGAATCAAAGCCTTCAATCTATAAATACAGTTAAAGGGTTTCTGAGACAGGATCAGATGCAGTAAACCATACAAGAGTATATGGCCAGGGTAATCAATGCCATATCAACAGACTGCTACAGAATTAAAAAAGAAAAACTTTCTTCTTTTCCCAAAGTCAGCACTGTACAATTACTTAGTGTATTATGAGAGACTTTCACCTCCCCCAGAAATATCAGGCACATATCAACTGTCAGAGAAAAAAAATATGCACAGTGTTTTTGTTTCTGGGTTGTTGTTTTTTTATGAACTACTAATCCAGTCAGATAAAACAAAATTTGCAATCCTATAAGCTACTTATGTACCCCTTAAATTATTGCCAGAGTGGGATTATGTTATTAACCAATAACTTACCCAAGCGCCTAAATAGGATGGTAAAATAGGTGGTTTTCTTTGTTGAAGAAAAAATATCACCATTAAGGCAAAGGAATACGAGGGGATCCCACCTTCTGCCTGGCAGTCAATATGGCACAACTACAAGAAGAGAAGCTATTAGTTTTCTGATAAAATTTACCATATAGTTCAACATATCAGATAAATAAACCAATAAAAGGATTCAAAATTATTCAGGAGCATTTGCAAAAGCTGGGCAGAAAGCATTTCATTTTAAAATCTACAGTACACAACATCAGCTGTTCTCTTTTGCTGGTGAGAAATGAAAAGACACAATAAACTTTTATATACATTCCTCCTGCAAGATCTCCTTTTGACTTGCAATGCATTCAGAATGCAGCATCTCACTCCTTCGTTCTCACCTTGCAATTTCCATGTTACTGCATTATTTGGACCATTCTGCTGTGTCTACACTTCAGCCCAGGTTAAAATGTAAACACCAATCATTTGTGAAGATCTTGGAATTTTACTAGGACTACTGTCACATATACATGGGGTAGCCAATCTTCCTGCCCGAAGGAGCAGCCTACCAAAATCTTCATGTAGCTAAGAGCTGATTGGTAACAAAAACTCCTGCGTTTCCCCAGTGTGTGTCACCCAGCTTTCTACCATGTGCTACCCTAGATCTGTCTGGGGGCTGCACAAGGCTCATGAGCCACAGCAAGGCTATTCTGTGCATCTGTGGGTCATGTACACCATCCTATCTGGGACCTATGCTTTTTCCCAGGAAGTTTGATGTTGTTCAGTCCTCACATATATAGGACTTCCTCATATCTGGCAGTAGACTATTCTTCCAGTTGTTCAAGAGACTTATTTTTGTACTTTTTAGAGTCAAAAGGTTCGCTTTTCTAGTTCATATTGCTTTGCTTGTATGTATTCTATGGCACTGGCGTTTCATAAAACAATCTATAACAATACTACATAACGGAATGCACTTTTTGTTGAACTCAAATCATTTAAAGTCAAGTATTACTTGATACCAACATCAAAACTGAATTACAGAAAGGTTTAATATCTGAAGTGTGCTCAACAGGCCTGTTAGAGCTCATTTCTTATGATCAACACTCATGTCCCTATAAGATACAGTGTAAAGATGTTGGTGAACCACATGAGCTCATTTTTAAAGCTACCTATAATTTTGATGAGCAGTAGATTTTGCAAAAAATGCATGCTTTCGCTGGAAATTAATTTTGGGAAAGAGGTCACAGAATATGGGTTTACAGGGCACTGTCCCTTTTGACAAATCATTGTTAACAGGACAGCCGGTGTTTCCCAGCTGTTCTGCATCATCATGTTGCAGAGGCTAGAATGCAGCCCAGGACAGAACGGCGGTTTCAGGAGTATGATTTAAAGGTGAGGTTCTCACCCACACTTCACCTGTTTCCCATAACGCAAAAGAATCAAAGTGGTATACAAATGGGCACTAAGTAGGCAGCGATGCCTGCTCTCCCGCCTGCCTGGTGCACCGTGATGCTCTGCCTCCCCGCTGGACTCCGGCTCAGGACCTTTAACCAACCAGCTGGGACCAGCCTACAGAAACTGGGACTGTCCACCCAAACTGAGACATACGGACACATTGCACAGCCACTGGCGGTAATATCTGAACACTCGTGGCACACGGGCCAGGTCCCGGAGGACTGGAAAAGGGCCAATGTGGTCCCCATTTTCAAGAAGGGGAGGAAGGAGGACCCGGGCAACTACAGGCCAGTCAGTCTCACCTCCATCCTTGGCAAAGTCTTCGAAAAAATGATCAAGGCTCACATTTGCGAGAGCCCGGCAGGACAAATTATGCTGAGGGGGAACCAGCACGGGTTCATAGCAGGTAGATCATGCTTGACTAATCTAGTTTCTTTTTGTGACCAGGTTACGAAATGCCTGGACACAGGAGTAGAGGTTGATGTCGTACACTTAGACTTCAGGAAGGCCTTCGATACGGTATCCCACACCATACTGGTGAACAAGTTAAAAGGCTGTGACTTGGATGACTACACGGTCCGGTGGGAGGCGAATTGGCTAGAGGGTTGCACCCAGAGAGTCGTAGTGGATGGGTCGGTATTGACCTGGAAGGGTGTGGGCAGTGGGGTCCCGCCGGGCTCGGTCCTTGGACCAGTACTCTTCAAGGTCTTCATCAGCGACTTGGACGAGGGAGTGAAGTGTACTCTGCCCAAGTTTGCGGATGACACAAAACTGTGGGGAGAAGTGGACATGCCGGAGGGCAGGGAACAACTACAAGCAGACCTGGACAGGTTGGACAAGTGGGCGGAAAACAACAGAATACAATTCAACAAGGAGAAATGCAAAGTGCTGCACCTAGGGAGGAAAAATGTCCAGCATACCTACAGCCTAGGGAATGACCTGCTTGGTGGAACAGAAGCGGAAAGCGATCTTGGAGTCCTAGTGGACTCCAAGATGAACACGAGTCGGCAGTGTGCTGAAGCCATCAGAAAAGCTAATGGCACTTTATCACGCATCAGCAGATGTATGACGAATAGGTCCAAGGAGGTGATACTTCCCCTCTATCGGGCGCTGGTCAGACCGCAGTTGGAGTACTGCGTGCAGTTTTGGGCACCGCACTTCAAGAGGGATGCGGATAACCTGGAGAGGGTCCAGAGAAGGGCCACTCGTATGGTTAAGGGCTTGCAGGCCAAGCCCTACGAGGAGAGACTGGGGCACCTGGACCTCTTCAGCCTCCGCAAGAGAAGGTTGAGAGGCGACCTTGTGGCTGCCTATAAGTTCATCACGGGGGCATAGAAGGGAATTGGTGAGGTTTTATTCACCAAGGTGCCCCCGGGGGTTACAAGAAATAATGGCCACAAGCTAGCAGAGAGCAGATTTAGATTGGACATTAAGAAGAACTTCTTCACAGTTCGAGTGGCCAAGGTCTGGAATGGGCTCCCAAGGGAGGTGGTGCTCTCCCCTACCCTGGGGGTCTTCAGGAGGAGGTTAGATGAGTATCTAGCTGGGGTCATCTGAACCCAGCACTCTTTCCTGCTTATGCAGGGGCTCGGACTTGATGATCTATTGAGGTCCCTTCCGACCCTAGCATCTATGAATTTATGACACCCTAACAATAAGCTGCAATTCTAGGCTGAGAAAACATCCCTTGGTGCAGGGATTGTGGATGATATACTGCTGCCTGATGCCATCTTTACAAATCCCTGGTTTAAAAGGCAAATACAGAGGAAAGCTCTGATGGTAGGCTCTATGACTACGTAATGGACTATGTCATGTGATGGTAAGGCTCTATGTAAGGACTGCAGCATTGCTGGGATTTTGAGCAGCATTACTGGCACCTGGACCCCATGAGGGAGTCTCCCTCTAAGCAGTCGGCTCTGTGTTCTCCTTAGAATCAGAGGAAAGTTGGGCCGGAAGAGACTTCTGGAAGTCGTTCTAGTCCAGCCACCTGCCTGAGGCAGGATCACCCCTATCCAAATCATCTTGTACAAATCCTTGTTTAACCTATTATCAAAACAACGCAGTCAACTCTGTCATACAGGCACAAAGCAGAGCACCCTACCCTGCCATAGGTAGAGTAGGGGGACAAGGGTGGCCAGTGTGCTGCTGCTGTGAGGCTTATCAAAATCACTCAAGAGATCCAAGAAAGACAGCAACCCCCGCTTCCACTACCCCCCGGTCCATACCAATCTGACCATGGCATAAAACTCCTTCTTCTGGTGAATCTACATTGCAAAGAATAGCGTTCTTCACTTTGGTTGGCCGACCCTAGCTAGCTAACCTAGGTTAAAATAGCAGTTTACACTATAGTTAGATGCTCAAATTCAAAGCCAGGATCCCTTGTAGTAGGCTTTAACTTGATCTTTTAATCAAAGTTGCCTTTCCTTTATTGCTATTTCAACCCAAGTAAGCTTAAGAACAAGCTTTTTTGTGGTGCAGACATACCCTTTGGAAAGAGAATCTCAGCCTTGAAATCATTAGCTGAATTCCACCAGATGTCTTTATGAGCAATACTTTATTGCAAGTTAGAGTTGGGGAAGATTTTATGACTATAAAAATTGCATTTTCTAAGGATCAAGCTAGGAATTTTAGAAATGTTCCTTAAAAGCTCCTTAAAAGCAGTCACAGGACTGGGAAACTAGAAGCAATTTAATAAAAAAGGTCTCTCCTCCCAGTCACCTCCATCCTTCACCTTTTTTTGGCAACTTAAAAAAAAATGCACATGCTTGTCTTCAGCTAGAAAGTGGACATATTCCACATCACACTCCGCTCCATTGGCTTCCAATCACAGCACGGAACGCAGAATTCAGAATGGCTACTGTATGTTCAACACTATATATTGGAACAAATTCCTGAATAGCCACAGTCTATTTCCAAGGGTTTGATGATTCATCAATAAATTGCTTGTTTGTATTCACAAAAAACAAAGGCTTGTATCCTTATTACCAGGGATCCTGGTTTTCCCTGATTAAAAAAAATTGCAAATTTCTCTGAAAAAAAAAAAAATATAACCACATAACCCTAACACTCCCCCCCCCGCCACACACACATATACATAGGTATCAACTGAACACAATATTTTCTTGATATATTAACAATTTTAAAGCCATTTTAGACAATTTTGGAAGCCTAGTGCCTCAATCACTATAATAAAATAAATTCTAAATACCTATAAATTTTGGTATTTGATTTTGGGTTTATCATGGAAAAATCAGACATCCCTCCTCCTCAGCTCACAGAACACAGGCCCAGGCCCCTCACTCCTAAGCCACAGCCCTGCCAGTGCCCCTCACTCCAGCCCCACCCCACAGCTCCCTGGCCCTGCTGGTGCCCTTTACTCCCCACACCCACAGCCCTCTGCCCACTCCAGCCCTACCAGAGGGGCCCCCCAGCTGCCAGGGCTATGGAGCCAGGGACCTGGGTCCAGAGCCCCCTGCCTCTCCGCAGCAGCCCCCAAGCCCCGGCTTGCTACAATGGAGTGGAGCTGAGAGGCTGGCACCCCCCTACTACCTGCCGTCTGCGGGCTCGGGCAGAGTGGGGAGGGGTACGGGGGGGGGGGGGGGGGGACGACGACTCCCCACTGCTGCATGCACTCCCAAGGAGCAGGGGGACCTGTGTCCCCTGATCTGTGCGTGGGGTAGGGGCAGGCTGCCCACTGTGGGCTCAGTCTCCCCGTTTTGCTGCCCTCCCCCAGGGCCACCTCAGCCCAGTGGGTGCAACCAGGCGCAGCAGGGCAGAGTGAGGCCGCGTAGGGAAGCTCCTTGCTGCTGTGAGTTCTGCACTGCCCTGGTGAGGCATCCCCTGCCCACATGGCAGCAGTTAGGGGCACAATCCCCCACCGCTGCCATGTGGGCAGGGGATGCCTCGCCAGGGCAGCACAGAACTTGCAGTGGCAAGGAACAACCCTGCGTAGCCCCGCTCTGCCCTGCTGTGCCAATCACACCCAATGGGCTGCAGACACCCTGGGGTAGGACAGCAGGGTGGGGAGCCAAAGCCCTTAGCAGACAGCCTGCGCTCAATCTCTGCCCCATGCACAGATCTTGGGGGCAGGGGTCCCCCCTGCCCTATGCACAGATCTTGGGGGCAGGGGTCCCCCCTGCCCTCCCAGGAGTGTGTGCAGTGGCAAGGAGCCAGCCCCAACCCTCGAACAAGCTGTCTGTGGCCCCATCCCACTCCCCACTGGGGCCCTGCAGCTGTGTATTCCAGCCCCAGGCTCCAAGCCTCACACACCCTCTGGCTGGGCAGCAGCCCCAGCCCCAGCCCTGCCCAACTCACTTCCTCCCTCCCTATGGGGGCTTCAATCTCCTCTCCCCACTTACCTGCAGGAGCTACTCCCCAGCCTGCCTGGCCATGGCCCCTGCCTGACCACCCTCCTTCCACTCCCTCTAGCCCCTTGCAGGCTGGAACTCTGCCAACCTGTAGACAGCTCTTTGCAAAAGTGCAAATTCACAGGTGTCTACATTAAAATAAAAAATCCACATTTTTCCAGGTAAAAGGGGAAAATCCACATTTTTCTCCGTCTTCCCATGGGAAATTGGAAACCCGGATCCCTGCTTATTACATAGTGCTATGGGCTTTATTTTTACATTTTCTCTACTCACTTTGGACAGACTCTTCTCTCTTTCAGGTCCCTGTTAATAGAAGGCTGCCTTCCCTTCTGCAGCTCCTCCTATCAGTATTTGTCAATTTTTCTTCTCAACCTCTAATGAGGCTCAGGAGTAAGAAAACAATTTTATTCTTCTCATGTCTTTCAATTCTTCTCTCCTTAGATTAATGGTTATTTCTCTAATTGTAGCATACAAATGCTGAAGAATGTGAAGAATTTACGGGAAAGATGATATGCGAGGCTATATTGGCCATTTTCATGTAGTGAGATAAAGAACATCTTTGACAACTTTAGTAGCACCGTGAATTGCTGTCTGATGACAGAGGTCTATTTCTGTAGCAAATTCATTGCTGTTTCAGACTATATGTTATACACAGTTGTCAAAGCAGGAACAAATGCACTTAAGCAGTCTTTATTTTTTATAAAACTTACTCTAGCCCAGTAGCGGAAAGCCAGTACCAGGGGAACAAGGACAGGCTCCAGTTTGCCAAGGGCAGCCAACAAGTCAGTTGTAAGACAGGCCACATCATTTCTAGCACTCACTTTACAAGTTAAACCACTGTAATTAAAAGAAAATTAAGAAAACAGTTTAAGTTCAGAACTGTATCTTGCAGGGAACAGACAGATTTTAAAAGACTGCAGATCTCACAATACCAAAAGCAAACAGCGAAATTCTCATATTACATGAAAGGCAGAAGGTAGAGCAGGGTGGCACCTTAGAGACTGCCACCCTGTGTTACCTTCTGCCTGACTTCAGGATGACATGACTAACTGATGCATGAAAGCGATGGGTCATTTTAACAAGCACCCTGGTACCTATATAAACCCTCATTACTGAAGACTCAGGAATCAGATGTGGAACCAACCAAAATCTTTTCCTGTACAAGATGCAAAAATGTCACTGATGATTATCTTCTATGATCAGCTTTGCTTCTGATTAACTGTGGCCTTATTTAACTCACCTAAACTCCTCCTACACACATGAAGTAGAGCACAACTTATTTTTGCTCAGCAAACGGAGGCTGAAAATAAAAAGTGCAATGAAGTGCTAAATATTTTAATAATTAGTACTGTATCTGATATGTTAGAAAAGGGTAAATATATGCATAAAACTGTACCCTAATAATAAGGAGGAATCTAGAGGTATACATTTTGGGGCTGAAATAGTGTATACATAGTTTTAGCCTACAGTGACTGTACCCCAGATATAAATCCCTGAGACTATCGACATCCGATGCAAGTCCTGTTAGACTGTCTCAGATATGGCTATCTTTTTTAACTCCTACACAGATGCAGACGAACTCTTTCTTTCTCTTCTCTATTCTCAAGTTTCTGTATGCAAGCAGAAGACAGGGATACATTTTCTCTTTTTGTATTAGCCAGGCATGCTCTCTAGATCATACCTTTATAAAAACCCTTTACAGTTCCTCCTGCTTTAGTCAAAAATACATTTTGCGGATTATGTATATAAGAAACGAAAAAGTCATATGTACACAAAGAAACATGCTGATTATACCACTGTGCATGCATTCTGACCAAGATTTTGTAAAGTACTAATTAAATTGTATTTCACAGAGATTAAAATTAAATAAAACCTCGTCCATTCCTCAAAACAGCTGCCTTCAAATCTAGACAAAACTGTTGTGGGTATTGTCATCCTGAAAGATGCAAATCGCACAATTATTAAAGAAATATTGGCGACATCCAAACAATTTACTATTTATTAATAAAATGCCTGATAGAATGCAACACACAGGAGACCCAGAAGAAATGCCAATACCTTTTTCTCTCTTTTCTCCACCTGAGCATTAAATACTACTGTGTATAGACGGAGCATCTGACTAAGAAAGATTAATATTTTTTGGCTTTGTGGAAGAAATAAACCTGCAGGAAGGATTTCACGAGAGGTGCAGGAAAGGCACCAACCAAGCAGAACTTGGACAAAACATAGTACCAAAAAACCTAGATTAAACTACATGATATGCTAAAATGGTGCCTTGACTATCATCTCCGATGTGTGTTTTATTTGCTTCAGTTGTACTCTCTAGATTTATCCTCTCTCTCACATGATAAATTTATTCTGTTTTTCAAAACAGAAAGGCTTTGACTTTTCAGATTAAATGCAAAGAAACAAATCTGGTCAATTTGTTAAATCTCTCCTGTTTGTTTTATTTTTTTTAAATCGAAGAGTTGAGATGAGATGGGTAAATCTTCTCAGGAAATTTCACCCTTCCTCCTCAAATTATTTTTTATACTCTGTGGACACACGAACACCTGGAGCCCTTTCAAAAGGGAACATTTCAAAAGGGCAGCAGCTGGTAAATCTAACGTGTGAACAGGCTTAGACCAATTCAAATGCAGTAAACCCCACCAACTTTAACCCCAGATGAAGGAATGTTAGGCTAGAAATAGATGTTGCCGAATGAAGCGGATCAGCTGTGACAACTGTCATGGCACAGCTGATCCGTTTCACTGGGCAAAACACACACTGCCCTTTGTCCTGCCCTTGATGGTGCAGGGCAAGGGGCAATGTGATCTCCCCTCACTTTCCCTGCTCAGCCAAACCCCTGGCACCATCAAGGGCAGACCCTAAGAAGAGCGGGGTTTTCCCCTGGCCAGCCACATCTGCAGAGACGCACCACTGAAGTAATAAACATCTGCCACAATAAAGCAGCACTATCTGTTGCCACCATTTATCATGTCACTGATTTTCCTTTCATGTGGTGCAACGAAGGGAACTGATGTCTATTTGCTCAGCATTTATGCTGCCATAAAAACCGTTATGGTGACAACATGAAGCATCAGGCAACATCTGTTTTTACCCTTAAAGTTGGAGGGGGTTTTACTGATTTGACTTGTTCTCAGCTTGTTCACACGTAACAATTAGAACATACCAGTTGCTGCCCTTCTGAAACAATACCTTGAAAGGGCTCCAAGCATCCTTACAAAGTATCACCTACTTTATACACATGTAAGGAGAAGACAGTCCTTGCCCCAGAGTGTTTACTCCTTTGGAGCAGCAATCGGGTATTTCCTGTCTTAAATTGTTATTGCGCACCATTGAACTGGAGCTACATTTCATTTTGTAGATAGCTGCATTTCAGCAGTTGGCAAAGTTGCCCCCCACATCTCTCTTTCTACCTCTCCCAGGGGTTATAAGGCTAAATGTTGTTTCCAAATGCTTTAAGATCCTTAGACTGCATGGTTGGAATAAGTTTTAAGTATCACCTAAGAATGAGTGTCTCTGTTCCTTGTTTAAAGGGATAATACTACCAAGACTCCCACATCTAACATATTAGTGAATCTGAGTTAGATCTAGTGTGAAGATAAAGTTCACTTTTCTTTCCAATCTCTCTTCTTTTTAATTCCCTTTTCAACAGTAAGGGTAACTATTACAGTGATATATGCTGCTAGAAATGAAAGCAACCAGCTACCGTGAAGTATAAATAAAAGGTGATATCATGTTCATGATCCTGTACTACACAAACCTTTTAACATCTTTGCAAAAAACAACAGGAACTTTGGCATGGAAATCTGACTCCACATCTGAGTAAATAGCTAAACAAGGAAAAGAAAAGAAATATGTTATATTTATATATATATATATATATATATAGTATCTTTCACGACTACCCCTAATTTTGTGTCCTACTACCTAGACTGAAATTAAGGGAATTTAGGAAATCTTTATGTTACAGGTGTCATGCGCCTAAACAGTAATCAATGCTATGATCACTTATCCCATTAGAGGAGCTGCCATTAACTACCAAACATAGCAACTGTCACAACAGCAAGTCAAAGGCACATTGTTGGATAAGGTCACAAATTTCTTTAATGTTTTTGCTTTTGAGTTTTGTGACGCTGGTAAACAACACCCTTTTAAAGCCGTGGAAAGATTAAATGACAAGACCCTGTGCAAGTTGTAGGGTGTTTCTACCAAAAAACCCAATTATTTTCCTTACTATTACTTTGTTTCTCAAAATGTTGCTGTCAGTATCAATCCCACTGTAGGTATCACGAGCATCATACAAGACCAAAAGTCTTTTAAAAAGCCACATCTATTAGGGTTGCACGTGTGATTTGAGCTTCTCTGCATTCACGTTTTTGTACAGAAACTGCAGGGCAGTCACGAAACTCTCTCAGATCCCTTGCTACTAAAAGCCTGGGGCCGCAAATGCATTGGTGGCGCCACATACCACACATTTAGATGTTCTTTGTGCTGTAACGGAGCACTGTCCGTATGTGTGCTGCTCCACCTTTTTTTCCTCTGTGGGTTTTTTTGACCCCTGGATCCAGGGGCCAAAAAAACCTGCGGGGGAAAAAAAAAAGTGAAGCAGTGCACACACAGGCAGTGCACACCACTCAAAAGCAGAGCTGGCCGCCCAGAGCCATGCTGCGGCTGCTGGCCAGGCTCTGTGCAGCAGAATCACCACTGCTGCAGCCCCGGAAGACCTTTAGGTTGCCAGATAAGGCGGCTGGGGCCAGTTAAGTGCTGGCCCCAGCCTCCCCTAAACCACCCGGGCTAACTTGCCATACGCCAAACCATGCATTGCACGGGTGTTCCCCAGGCACAAGATGCAGCGGTGCAGTGTCCCCAGGGAACCAAACATCCATGCTGGTCTGGACGTGCCTTGTGATAGCAGAGAACTCCAAAAAAACAAAACAAAACAAAACAACAAACCACAGATGAACGGGAAGTTGTAGGACCCACAGTGAAAAGAATATTTAAAAAAAAAATACAGTCTCTGTAGAGTAAGTAATGAGTTTCAGCTGCATCAGTCAAACATCAATGGTACTAACATTCCTACAAACTTGGCAACTGTCACAACAGCAATTCAAAGGCATAATGGTTGATAAGGTCACCAATTTACTCGATGTTGTTGCTTTGAAGATTTCTTGACACCGGTAAAGTCTGAAGCGAGCAAAGAATGTCACTTTAGCTGCAGTGGAACAAGCCTTTATGTGCAGCAGGGAAAGTACACCAGTCAGCTAATAATACAAGAAGATATACTCCCATCCATTTTGATCTTCTCTCTAATGAGATGGCCTGACCTTTGGAACACTTAGCTATAACATGAATTAAAAAGGGAGATGAGCTGGACAGTTTGGTTCAGTCAGTGAATAATGTATTGTAAGAAAGGCAACGGTTTCTTACACACAAAATATTGTATACGTTCACAATGTCCCAAATTTTTCTCCCGGTATAAAGTATGATTTTGGGAGGATGACAGATTAGTTGATTGTTGGTTTAACTTGGATGTTCCTGGGTTATTTTTCTCCTCCAATTGCCATTTTTGCTCTGGGAGAAAAATCCTGAAGATCTGTACATTTGTGATGTCTCCTAGGATAACAGTGACTCTCCAAGGAGAAACTGAATGTCTGTACTTGGCTCTAGTCCTGAAGGGCCCCATTATTTTCCAATTTCTGAAACACTTTGCTCAATGACCTGTTTTATACAGCATGCAGAAAAGCAAGTGATAAGCAAGTTGGTGGGGAAATATTCCATTGTAGCAAGGATATTTTCCTTTAAAATATTTAAATAATCAAAAAATAGAGATTAACAATTGTAGCCATGATATTATTGAAATGACAAATGACAGATAGTTTCATAGTTGGTAGGGTCAGAAGGGACCTGAGTAGATCATCATGTCCGACCCCCTGCCATGGCAGGAAAAAGTACTGGGGTCAAACGATCCCAGAGAGGTGTTCATCTAACCTCCTCTTAAAGACCCCCAGGGTAGGAGCCAGCACCACTTCTCTTGGAAGTTGGTTCCAGATCCTAGCCGCCCTGACAGTGAAGTAACACCTCCTGATGTCTAGTCTGAATCTACCCTCTGCCAGCTTGTGACCGTTATTTCTAGTCACTCCTGGGAGCGCTCGGGGGAACAGGGACTCCCCCAATAGATTCATAGATGTTAGGGCCAGAAGGGAACTCAATAGATCATCTAGTCCGACCCCCTGCATAGGCAGGAAAGAGTGCTGGGTCTAGATGACCACAGCTAGATGCCCATCTAACCTCCTCTTGAAGACCCCCAGGGTAGGGGAGAGCACCACCTCCCTTGGGAGCCCGTTCCAGACCTTGGCCACTCGAACTGTGAAGAAGTTCTTCCTAATGTCCAATCTAAATCTGCTCTCTGCTAGCTTGTGGCCATTATTTCTTGTAACCCCCGGGGGTGCCTTGGTGAGTAAAGCCTCACCAATTCCCTTCTGCGCCCCCGTGATGAACTTATAGGCAGCCACAAGGTCGCCTCTCAACCTTCTCTTGTGGAGGCTGAAGAGGTCCAGGTGCCCCAGTCTCTCCTCATAGGGCTTGGCCTGCAAGCCCTTAACCAGACAAGTGGCCCTTCTCTGGACTCTCTCCAGGTTATCCGCATCCCTCTTGAAGTGCGGCACCCAAAACTGCACGCAATATTCAAACTGCGGTCTGACCAGCACCCGATAGCGGGGAAGTATCACCTCCTTGGATCTGTTCGTCATGCATCTGCTGATGCACGATAAAGTGCCATTGGCTTTTCTGATGGCTTCATCACACTGCCGACTCATGTTCATCTTGGAGTCCACTAGGACTCCAAGATCCCTTTCCACTTCCGTGCCTCCAAGCAGGTAATTTCCTAGGCAGTAGGTATGCTGGACAGTTTTCCTCCCTAGGTGCAGCACTTTGCATTTCTCCTTGTTGAACTGCATCCTGTTGTTTTCCGCCCATATGCCCAACCTGTCCAGGTCTGCTTGTAGTTGTTCCCTGCCCTCTGGTGTGTCCATTTCTCCCCACAGTTGTGTGTCATCTGCAAACTTGGACAGAGTACACTGCACTCCCTCGTCCAAGTCGCCGATGAAGACCTCGAAGAGTACTGGTCCAAGGACCGAGCCCTGTGGGACCCCACTGCCCACACCCTTCCAGGTTGGTACTGACCCATCCACTATGACTCTCTGGGTGTGACCCTCTAGCCAATTCGCCACCCACCGGACTGTGTAGTCATCCAAGCCACAGCCTCTTTACTTGTTCACCAGTATGGTGTGGGATACTGTATCGAAGGTCTTCCCCAGCCTGTAGGTTCCCCAACCTGTAGCTCTGCTGCTGGTTCTTCCTTCCCAGGTGCAGCACCTTGCACTTGTCAGTGTTGAAACCCATCCTGTTCTCATCCACCCACCCCTGTAACCTGTCTAGGTCCAATTGCAGCCTATTCCTCCCTTCTAGTGCACCCACTTCTCCCCACATCTTAGTGTTGTCTGTGAATCTGAACAGGGTGCTTTTTACCCCCTCATTTCCTGGGTCCTCCTTCCTCCCTTTTTTGAAACTGGAGCCACGTTGGCCCTTTTCCAGTCCTCTGGCACCTCACCAGAGCACCACGAGTGCTCATAAAGCTGTGCCAGGGGTCCCGCAATGACCTCTGCTAATTCCCTCAGCGCTCGGGGTGGAGTTCGTAAGAACCAGCTGATTTAAATACGTCCAGTAAAAAACTCCACAGCAGGACAGTACTTATATTTAGAAGAATATTCTGGTGCAGAGTAATTTAGCTTACTGTGCAGCTAATTAGTCTGTCCCATGATTTATGAATCTTAAAACTATGAACTTCTCACACTCTCTCTAAAAACTATGGTAAAAAGATACAATCATGGAAATACACTTTATTTAGGTAACAGCCAGGATGAAATGTATCTATGAGTTTTATACAAATACATGAGCTCATAAACAGGCATTTATGCACCCATTTAGCCATCTATAGGCAAGCTGGAGAGAGAAATTTTGAAACTGCTATTGCAAGAATACATTACAGAACAATAAAAGGCAGGCATGCCTGGGAATGCAAACCCCAATTTTGAAAAGGGATCTTACTTTGCACAAAGCTAAACTGCATGATCAGAACTGTCAGAGGTGTGAAAAATCACCAATAAAATTATAATCCCTAAGAAAATGCGAGTGCAAAGATCTCACTTGGCTCAATTTGATCTCTCTTCATTGTGCGGGTGGGGTATGAGACTACATGGTTGGTTTATGCCCCTTGCTTGACAAGTGACACAGAGTCAACATTCAGACAGTCTAGGACACCCTTAAAAAAAACCAAACCAAACCCTAGCGGTCTCTCAGGCATGGAGTAGTACTACAGAAACTGAATTGTACTGTAAAATGTGCTCCTTTAGGATTAACTAAGCAAGCACAAGCTAAACCTGGTCTGTGAGTAAAGGGAGAACATTTTTGTTTTACAGTGTCTGAATAATACTGTTTAACAGCACTGAACTTACTCTAAAAAGACTATAAGAAAACACACAGTTTGTAGGTTTCTTATAATTAAAATATTCTGAATAATCTTATTTGTATTTTTGTTAGCAACATGAGTCCCATAGAAAAGTCAAATATGAGAGCACTGATTAAAAATATAAAGAAAAAAAGTAAACTCACCACTATTTTTTAAAATGTCAAGCACCTGTATCAGAACATCTGGGTGGCTCATCTAAAAACGACCAAACAAATTAGGACAGGTTATTTTATTCAGAAATTGAGATGATGAATTACAAATTTGGTTGAACTACATCTAAGCTGCACAATTGTGACAAACAACATTTATCATTAATTTTTCACAATAAGACACAATAATTAACCAATATTGAAACTACGTGCTAATAAATAATTCGGATAGCTTTCTCATTTAGGCTGCATTTAGTGAACTGTTCTAAAAAATACATCTGCTTTGGCTTCACATTAAACAGATTTCATCAAGTAAGCCCAAACTGCTCAGTGCATATTTAACAATTCAAGAGCCAACACTTACTTATAAATGAACACACACTGTCAAGAATGCAGATTTTCATGTCAGAACTACTCAAAACAACGTTATTAAACATGGACTTTTTAATTTTTCACAAATCTAATATACGTTTGCAACACACAGTTTTAAAGGTAAGTGGGAAATAGTTCACCAGAAATTATTAAGAATTATTTTTATGCACTCAGAGCTTCACCCACTAAGTGGCATTCAACATTTGTTTTCAAAAAGTTGTCCTAAAATACTCTATTATTGCCAGTCTCTTGCCTTTAAACTATTCTCAGTAGCTCTAAGGGACAGGACTAGAAGCAGTAGTCTCAAACCGCAGCATAGGAAATTTAGGTTGGAGATTCGGAAGAACTTTCTCACTACGAGGGTGGCTTAGCAATATAACAGACTACACCTAGGGAGGTTGTGGAATCTCCATCCTTGGATATTTTCAAGGGCAGGTTAGACAGACCTGGGGTGGCTTAGTCAAGGATAACCCTGCCTTGAGCAAGAAGTTGGACTAGATGACCTTCTGAGTTCCTTCTAGCCTACTTTTCCTATGTACTCATGTTCCCAAGAGTTCCTACTTTTCTACGATTCAGTTTTGCTATTGCTGCAATACTCAGCATGCTATGCCCGGCCAAAATACCACCACAAATGTTGTAAGCTTTTCTGGAACAAGTCAGTGCAGAAAGGGTGAGATTGGCTAGTGTTTTGTTTGTTTGTTTTTTATTTTATGGTGTGTTTCTTGCATTACTTTTTATTACGTTCATCACACAGGCAGCACCTACAAGAGATGTTTTACTGTGCAGTATACTAATCTACTACGTAGTAAATTGTCACCATCTACATGTGCACAGCACATTAGTCTAATGCATGGTTAGTCAGCTCCTGTAGATACAGGTACAGATTTACTGCACAGTAGCACATGTG
Source organism: Alligator mississippiensis (assembly GCF_030867095.1). NCBI lineage: Eukaryota > Metazoa > Chordata > Crocodylia > Alligatoridae > Alligator > Alligator mississippiensis. Next base: position 9,129,744 of record NC_081828.1, read on the forward strand.
TAGACAGCTGGCTGGGAGCAAATTGCTTCCAGTTAGCCCAGGCAGCAGAGAGTAGAAGAAACTGTCCCCTGCTCCGGGGCAGCTGCCAGCTTCCCAGCACTGCACTCTGACCAGCTGTTCTCCCGCCTCCTACTGCCTGAGCTGACCAGTAGCAATCTGCTGATCAGGGGGCACGGCTGGGAGGCAGCTGCCCCAGAGGCGGGACAGCTCCCCACTGTCCGTCCCCCCCTGCCCCAGCCCAGGCCTGGCCTCAGTGCCCCCTGCCAGCCTGGAGCTGACACCCAGGGGAGCCTAGAGTTCCCCCTGGCTGTGGTAAGCTGGCAGAGCAGGGCAGGAGTAGCCCTGCACTGAACTGTTTCTGTCAGGAGCAAATTTACTCCTGACAGGTGTACATGTAGACATGCTCCTGGAGAAAGCTTACTGTGCCTTACTTTACTGCGCAGTAAGTTTACAGTGCATTAATAGCATGTGCAGATGTACCCACAGTGTAGTAAAAATGCATTACTACCAGCACTGCACATGCATCCCTTGAGCGTGGCTGTGCACCCCCTGCGAAAAGGCGCTGTTGACACTGCTGACGGCGCATGTGGGCGGTTGCTGCTCACCACCCTGCCTTGCCACTGACACCACCGGTGGTGTCTGCGGGCAGTCCACTGCCACATGCTCCCTGCCACCAATAGCATCACAGCCACCTGTGGGAGGTCCCCACTTGCCACTGCCACGCTCCCGCTGCTGCCGTCACCTGCGGAAGCTTGCCATGCCCCCCCAGCCCCTGGGGGCATGCAACGTTCATGACTAGCAGCCTAATAAAAAGCCAGCTTCACTGCTAGGGAAGATTTCTTGGTAAATATGATCATAATATGTTATAAACCAAGTTGGAAATAAAATATCAGTTTTAAGTTACATTTTCAATAAAATGTGGATTCTAAATACCTTTCAACTGTTCCTATTTGGGTCATTCTGAACATAAGAACCACTTGGTTTATTTGGGGTAAACTATTTCTCATTTACCTTTAAAAATTATGTTAGACTGAAGAATACTAGAAATTAAAAGGTACCATGTAGATGTATTCAATTAAAATAAGTTCAAACTAATAAAAACCTTTTCTGTCAATTAGCTGTACAAGATATCAAAACACTAATAGCGCTTAATTTACATGCTATTTGCTACTATAACAACAATTAGCCTTAATGGAAAATGAAGTCAACTGAATAGATATTAATGTAGTTTACAGGCCAATTTTGAAAATAATTAAGACAAAAGCAACCTACTTACCCTGGGGGGGAATTTTATGTCAATATTAATATCACTAGTTTTAAAAGCAAATCTAGTCAGGCAGGAGCCATACATCCGCAGTGAACAATCTGGAAAACAAAGAAAAGATAATTGAAAAGATGCTGAGCCAGCGATAGTATTCCAAGTTACTTCAATGAATACTTAATTCACCTTTCCATCTATTCAGTAAAGCCACATCGATTATGTCGCATAACAGAAAACTAGAGACTCAAAGAATTTAATTTTCAAACCCTCCAAATTAAGTAAGAGAAAAAAGAATATTATCTAACTTGTTATGCCGGTATGCATTCTGTTTTTAATCCTGTAAAATTGAAGCCACTATCAAGAAATTGCTGGGTGGTTTTAAAAAACAGTTTTCATGGGTATTAAAGAATTTAATTTCATGTCAGCATTTGATCAACTGCCAAAGTCTTTGCTGACTCTCAAACCCCATTCCTACAAATGTCATTCCTTGTACATACCATGGTACCAGGACCAAGTAATCAAATTACTATCCTAAATGAATAAAAAGACCTAAATTTATTGTAAGATGAAAAATATCAGTTAATTTATAAAACAGGCAATAATATGAATTTCTAAACACTTCTTCTATAAATAAAATCAGAGTTTGAAAAGGTATTTTCTGCCAATGAAAGCTCAATACATCATTCATTGCAGAATCATGGATAATTTCACTATTATTAATATAGTGCCTAGACTTGTGTGCTCTCATATTTTAAGCAGATCCGTTAGCACTGTAGGAGATAGTAAAAAGGTAAAGCAAAGTCAAATAAAATCATTCTAGAACCTATAGTCATTGTGAGCTGTTCTTCTGTATTAAAAGTCATCTACAAATGACAACATTGGATTGTCTGGAAACATTGGATTGTGGCTTTTCTTCTTTAAGACACATAGATAATGCCTAAAATAAATGTTTCTTTTTTATTTCTGTCTTTTAAAAGAATTGCTAAAACATGTTTTTAATCAGGTTTCAAAGTCTTGTTGGACACCAAGAAAACTGGCGGTAAAGAGGTAAAACCTAACAAATTAGATGGGAAATTAGTTTTAATCACACTATTTAAACCTCTTTATTGTTTGCTTGTATTTTAAACAGTTATAAATAAACTGAGAAAAGAGATCTGTTAAATCCCCACCAGTTCAAATACCTGCTCGTATAAAGTCTGAGTGTAAAATTTTGCAGGACTGGAACATGAACAGGACCTTAAATCCCTTTCTGGGCCCTAGCAGAGGTTTATAGTTAGTAAGTGCCACACATTAAAGCCAATTTACAGTGCAATAATACAGCAAATGAACCTCAAAGATGCAACATAGGCAATATAATGTGGAACACCTCTGTGACTTGTTTGTATCACTCCTTAAATTGAAAGTGTGGTATGTCAGGTCTGTCCCATGCTAGATCTTGATGCTCAGCTGAGTTTTGGGATCCAGCATGAGACAACTCCAGGGTACCTGGAGTGCCTGTGCGAGCTCCTCAACTGTAGGCAGCACCTTACAGTACAGGTCACAGGTACATGGGGAGCCAAGAGCTTCAGGTCCTAAGCTGATGATGCCTTGCTCTGTGGGTCAAGGATAGCAAGGTCTTTCAGAAAGTATGCCTGCAGATAGGCTGCCCAGGACAGGACTGGGACTGGGTCTTTTCCCTGTTACCTGAGTCCAGGCATCCAGGAAGCTGTAAAACCCTAGCAGTTGTCATGGGCTCCAACTAAATTTATGCCAAATCCTAAAAATCGTACATCCTGCCATGTATGTATGGCATGGCAGGATGTGCAATTTTTGGGGATCTGGCATCTAATTTGTCAGACTCCAACTGCACGAGTAAATTAACATCTGGCCATCCCCCACTGAGACCCAAACAGGCCCTCTGCCAAAATCGGGGAAGGCAAGACACTCCTGGCATCTCTCAGATTCAGGGGGGAGAGGGGGGAAAATTGGGTTTTTTGTTTTTTGGGTTTTTGTTTTTTACACCTGTTCAGGGTTTCTTTTCCCAAAAATGTGCTTTATAAATAAATAAAAGAGGGCCATAAGTACTCTGTAGGTTTGCTATAGGCTGACAGAAAACAGCTTCTGCTCTATATTAAAACGCCTGTATTCACACCCATTACCCAGATAATATCAAGTTATTTTAACTCCCAAATTTATTATTTCATCTTTAATGAAAACATCAAGATTTTACCTATAATTGTTACACTAAATAAAGGAAATCGGGCTTGCACCTGAAGAAATCACAGGGGCCCATGGATACCTGGTAAGGGCTGCTGAATAATCTTCTCCATCTCATTTACAATTTCCTGGCGGATTCTGAAGTCATCATCTGATATGCCTTGTTCATTTGCTGCTTCAATGAGTGTAAAACTTAAAGCATTCAGCTGTGCAGTGGAAGGAGGTGGGAGGGCACGCAGCTCATTTTCTTCCTGTTTTTCCTAAAACATTTTTAGATGATAGAAAGACAAGCTGATATTTTAAAAAGACAAAGGTTTCATCTTATTTCATTACGCTTAAATATATTTTATCTTCATATATCTATCTACACACATGCACAATTATTTTGATGTCTTAAAAAAACCAATATGTCATTTTAATATATTGAAATTTAACTTATTCAGACCATTTCCAAAACGAGATTTGAACTTCGTTATCAAACTCTGTATGCCAACACAGCTTATGGAAAGACTGGATCCTCAGCATTACCAGTAGGTTCTTTCTTGCTGACATCACAGAAGAAATTGGGATGTTAACATTCTCTGAACCACATTTCGTGGCCGAAAATTCTGACATACTATCCATCAAAGGAATTCCAAGACCGCTGTAATTTTTTCCTGAACAAACATTAGCGTAGCGACTAAAAACTAGAGAAACCTCCTTCAGTCCAACCCAGAGAAGCCATCACGATTGAAAGGAGAGTGCATAGGGATACCAGTGAGGCAGAAAGTTCCTGACTCTTAGGAAGCTAATTCCCTTTCTGCAAGACCAAGCAAGTGTTAATCAATTAAATTATACATAATTTCACCTATGGAGTTAACTACTTCAGATGAATCAAAACCATGTAGTTTTAAGTCACCAAGATTTAAATGTGAACACAGCTTGCTCCTAAAATTAACTGACAGATTAAAATGTGTAACTTGCAGTAGAAATATCTTGGCCAGTAAATAGCATGGCTTCAGCAAGTAAGGGTCCGTTATGCGCAAACAGAACTCCATGCTAAAGCAGATAAATGATGTATATTGGACCTCTACACTTCTATGTACGTACTCTACTTATCCAGTAAATTCTATTTTTATTTCTTACTTTGAAAAATTAAACTTAAAATATATATTTGTAAAGGTTTCTTTTTAACATTGTTGCCATGGATTTTGACTACGGTGGGGAAGTTGCTGCCGGTAAGCTGATTTAGTCACTCAGCATGATAAATGTCATCAGATCTGAGTTCTCGTATGCTGTAATGGTACAGATATATATATGACCTAGTTGGTTTTCTTGCACTATTGAATTATGAATATATAATATTTAATAGAAATGTGTGTGTGCCTGCATATCTAAAATTAGAAGCGCAATATATATAAGGTTTGAACCTAGTTTTAGTTCTACGGTGTCTGAATGGATAAGTATATTTTACAAAATATAATTTATACATGTAGACTGCACTCATCATCATATTTGGTCTTGCATTATAACATGGCCAAACGTCAAGATACAAACCATCTCTACCTCTTCTATTTTTACCCATTAGATTCAACTACCTCCTTTCCACCCTGTCCCCTCCTTTTTTTTTTTTTTAAGTCACCAAACTTGGACTCTGTCTCCCATCCCAGTACCAACCAGGCCCAACCCTGCTTAACTTCCAAAATGAGATGGGATGCATACAGAGTTGTATGACTGTAGACAATCAGTGCTTGTAATTCAGTACAAGTGAGACTATTCAAGGCCAGAGCCCTCCAACTAAGGCTGATTTGCTGCCAGGTCTCTAGAGACAGACAGACAGCGAGTCTGAGTTCTGTGAGAGTGATCTTAGACTTTTTAGGATATTCCTGATAACCACCACCATCTGGCTCTGTGCAAGATAAGAGGACTAAAAAGTAGAGAAGAAAAACATGAAACACTGGTGTTTGTGCAGCCACAAGTACTTAATAAACTGAATTATGGACAATGGTAATAGGGAAGAGATGAACTTATCCAGTCTGGTGAATTCCAAGTACGTGTCAATTTGGAGGTACATAAACTTGTGGCAAAATTAGCAACGGGATGTTCACTATGATTTCACACACAGAATTATTGCTTTGAAAACAAGTGGCCTGTGGTGAGAAAAGTACCTGCCTTTTTTCCTTAGATACTCAAGGCTCAACCTATTACCTTTTATATTCAACATATATTTAAAGCAGATTGAAGAGATTATAAGAAACGAGCTCATACAATCTCAAAGACTGAAACCAACGTTATATTTCTTGATGTTGCAGACAGCACTGGTCCCTTGTTGCTTCACGATTTGAGGAATCTGCATTAAAAATAATGTCTCGAATCTGTTAAAATCAGAGGCGGTACTTGTAACAAGGTTACAGCTTTTGAAGGAACCAACAAAAACTGTGACCTTGGCTTCCAGCTAAAGTATTTCATCAAGACAGTACAACACAGAGGTCATAATGGCTTTTTCAATCTTTGTGGAGGGCAATACAGCAGTAGTAACCAAGAAAACCATTTTTAATTTCTCTGGATCAGTAGATCAGACCTTTCGCTCAAGTGAGGAACTAGTAACAGTGATCTGCATTTCTGTCACTTCAAAACTGGATTACAACACCATAACCTGGAATGACCCAGAAGACAGCCCACAAATGATTGAACAAGCACAAATCAAACCCTACATGGAACGAGCCAAGAAGAGCACATCATTGCAAAACTGTCACACACCGGCTGCCATTTCAGTTCTGAAAGTTCCTGATCCTAATTCTTATCTATAAAGATTTCAATGGATTAAGACATGTGCATCTCAAAGATTCGCCCTTGTCTCTCTGCGGGTCACCATGGTATGTATATTAAAAAGGGACATTAGGAACAACAGAACCCAGATATGACTTTTCTCATTGTTCTCAAGAATGCCCTCAATTCTGAACCTGCCAGCACTGGAGATTAGGGCAAGTCTTGCAGGTGCCAGACTGCAGTATAAACCTGTTCAGCAGGTGATCTATCTAACAGCTCCCACAGCATTCTTGCAAGCAAGCTAAGGAAGTAGAGGTTGGATGAATGAACTGTGAGACGGACAGAAAACTGGCTGGACTCAAAGGGTAATGTAACAGCCCCACGCCTGACTTGCCTGCCTGCAGCGACACAGACAGCTGAATTGCCCGTGTGCAAGCCAACACCGCACCAACCAGGAGTGTGTTCCCGACTGGCCTGGAGCCCCAGGGCAATGGGCCAAAAACATGCCGGAGGCAGGGGCTAAGGGGAATGGCAGCGAGGACAGTGGAAGCAGTACCTCGAGTACCTGGGAAAGGCCAGATGGTACCCAGAGACAACCCACAGGGAGATAACTGGGGGAAGAGATCCTGGAAGCAGCATCCAAACTGTGGGGACGCACCGGGGACCCCCATGTACCTGAAACTCGGTCAGCAGTCAGCTGGGAGGGAGCACGGGCCTCCTGAGGGCACAACAGCAGCCACCCTGAGGGGCCCAGTGCCAGTACAAGAAGGGTCTGCCTGGAGAGACCACATTGACAAGAGACTCAAAGGGCCCAACAGCAAGACAAGAGGAGCACGTAAGGCCCAAAGTAATTCGCACCCCAAGAAGGGGGAGAGGCTCGGTACAGCAAGGCATCAGTGCCCTGCCTAGCTATCAGGCCAAGCCATTTTGAGTTCATCTTATCTGTTTAGTTGCTCTTCTTTTTATGTTCCTGCATCAACATGAGCAGGGGACATACCATAAGGATCCAAAGCTCAGTGTACCCCATGGGGCTGCCCAAGTGACAAACACCTATGATGTACCAACAAGAGTGGCAATAACACGAGTGGAAAGCGGGTGGGGGACACAGGAGGAGGATGCCCACAGAAGACACGCTGCAGTCACACCTGGCCCACAGAGGACCACCGTATCACCTTCAGGTGAGTTCGTCTTCGGAACATCAAGTCAAGGCAGGCTAGTGGGTCAGATGTGACACGGCCCAGGGGCAGGTATTAATCAATGGTTCAATGTCTAGTTGGCAGCTGGTACCAAATGGGAGACCCTAGGGTTCAGTTTGGGGCCAATTTTGTTCAATATCTTCATCAGTGACCTGGGAGATGGGATGGGGTGCACCCTCAGCAAGCTTGCAGACGACACAAAATAGGGGGAAGCAGTAGATATGCTGGAGGGTAGGGCTAAGATTCAGAGAGACCTCGACAAATTGGTGGAGTCAACCAAAAGAAATCTCGTGATGTTCAATAAGGACAAGCGCAAAGTCCTGCATTTAGGATGGAGCAACGCTACTGGCTGGAGACTGACTGGCTAAGCAGCAGCTCTGTAGAAAAGGACCTGGGGTTACAATGGACAATAAGCTGAATATGAGCCAACAGTGTGTCTTTGTTGCGATGACATACTGGGTTGCATTAGTAGAAGGTTGCCAGCAGATCGAGGGAAGTGATTATTCCCGTCTATTTGGCAGGGGCGAGGGCACATCCGGAGTACTGTGTCCAGTTTTCAGCCCCTCCGACTACAGAAAGGATGTGGACAAGTTGGAGTGAGTCCAGTGAAGGGCAACAAAAATGGTTAGGAGGCTGAGGTACGCGACTTGTGAGCAGAGGCTGAGAGAGCTGGGGTTCTTTAGTCTGGAGAAGACTGAGTGGGGATTTAACAGCAGCCTTCAACTACCTGAAGGGTGGTGCAAAAGAGGACGGAGCTGGACTGTTCTCAGTGGTGGCAGATGACAGAACAAGGAGCAATAGGCTCAAGTTGCAGCAAGGGAAGTTTAGGTTAGATATTAATAAAAACTCTCATGAGGATGGTAGTAAAGCTCTGGAACAGCTTGCCCAGAAAGGTTGTGAAGTCTCCATCCTTGGAGGTTTTTAAGACCCAGGTAGACAAAGCCTCGGTTGGGATGATCTAGTTGGGGGACGGCGCTGCTTTGAGCGGGGGTTGGACTAGATGACCTCCTGAGGTCCCTCCTAACCCTCACTGTCTACGATTCTAACAGATCTCCTTCAGAATAGCCTCAGCAGCCTATGCCTGGAGAAAAAACACCTTATTCCATCTATTCATAAAAGAGTGATTTAAAAGAGTAACGAAGGGAGAACAGATTTCTTCTCTAAAAGGATTAGTCAAGCGTTTTAAAGAATTTACGTAATGGCATACTGGAAAAGCCTCTGAAAGAAATGCCATGTTTATGTTCAACACGTTCTTGTGGGCCAGACTGGCAGATTGATGTGGCAACACCTCCCACAGAAACTCTGGATTTCTACATCTAGAAAATAACTTCATTAAATGCATTAGTCCCAAGTATCCCAGGAGAGAAACTGGGCATTTCTGGATTCCCTGGATAAGCCGGTGTGCCCACCATCCATACTTACAAGCTCAACCAAACTGTTATGCTATGTATAAAGTCTCAACAATACAAACAGGAAAGAGAATTGCATGCTTTTAAGCAATGTGTAACAAATGATTTCAAATAGATTTAGTTATAAAATACCCAACCAACACTAAACTAATAGATAGTTCTCTTTCAGTCTTGATTTATCAGATTCCCAGATTTGTATCAAAAAGTGGTTCACTGTCAAAAAAGAACAAAACACATGTATTGTAAACTCTTAACTAGTTAACTTACCATGATATTTTTCTTATGGCGTTTTTCTTTAATATGTTTATGAGCTCCTTGGATATTTTCAATGTGAACTAAGCAAAGCTTGCATAGATACTGGCAATTGGTGTATTCTGGGGAGCGCTGAGGGGAAAAAAAGGAGATAAGATTAAAAAACGTGATCTAAATATGTTTGCCAGCAGTTCCAGAAAAAGTGAATTAAACGCCTTATGTTCTCAGTTGTGTCATGAATAAATAAAAACTTGGCAATGATGTGGGAACTTTTAGTGTCAAAGTGCTATAACAAGTGTTAACTACTGGTAATCTTCTCAGGACCTCTGCAAGGTACAGATTATCCCCATGTGACACAAACCGAGAAAGAAAGGTTATGCGATTTGCTCAAATCTAGTGTCAATGCCAGGATTTAGACATGGGAGCTCCCAAACCTTGAGCCTGATTTCAGGGACAGTGGACAATTGCCCTCTCATGCTGAAGTTTTTAAAATCTCAACCTGAATCCTCCTACTGTCTTTTTCCTTAATGAAACAACAGTAAATATGCATCACAATGTTATCCTTTTCAATAGTGTTCACAGCTGACAACTATTGTAACTGTTAAATACCTGTATCACCATTCTGCCTCCATGCCAACAGGTTTGTAGTTGATAAATCCACAGATTTTGTAAGTTAGAGATTAATGCACAGGGAATGTTCATTTTAAAACTCTTCTGCAATCTCAATATGCTTTTTAACCAAAAAAAAAAAAAAAAATATCGATGTACTGTGACAAAATAAAAATACTGCAGTCTGGGCAACGTTCTCTCTCTATGATCTGACAAAAAAAACCTTAGGTATTTTTTACTACTTTGTATTTTCAGATAAAATGTCAATGCAAGGTAACTTGCTTATTTTGTTTTCATCGCTAATATTCTGGGACCTTATTTTCTTTGAAAAATAAACCTAGTAAGAGGAAGCTAAACGTTAATTTAAAAATGTAACACGCTGGCAGTCACCCAACTTGGATTTTTGAGGGGGAAATCAAGGATATCCCCAAGGATTATGGTAGATTAAAGAAGTCCTTGAGTGCACTTGTAAAGCTGGAGGAAAATCTTTGTTTTGTTCTTAAATTGCGTTCTGTTTTTCTTAAATAGTCCTAATATTGATTTGGGTACTGCTTTTGAACAGATTGAAAGGAATACATAATGATGGCAGATTTTCACTGGCAGAAATGCATACTGAAATATGGCATTATTTAGCACAGTTATTTACAATGATGGGACAACTACTATTTCAGATGCACCCAGGAGAGATAATGGAATGATCTTACTTTAAAAAAAGAAGTGTGGAATTAAAAATGTTGGTTGTGTTGTGCATCTACCATATGAGGGCTGTATATTCACTTTTCCAGTCCAAGTCTCTTATTTCAGAGGCCGGAATGCAATGCATGCATCAGCTACAGTGGGAGGAATCCACATCACCCAAAATATCTACTCTGCATAAGGAAGCAATTCCTATCCAGCCACACTTACAGTGAGCATAAGGTGAGGTCTCACTAGCATGCAGATCAAAAGGAGTTCAAGGGCTCTTAACACAGCTGCAGAAGACACTGGTTTTAATTTTCTTCTAGGGAAAACACGCAACAAAAATATCACCACCTACTTTTTCGAGGCGGGAGATATAATCTCTTTCCAGTCGTTCTTCTGCTTGTTTCAGGCCGAGCTGCTGCTCTGCTGTCAAAGAAGATTCATCAATCACAGCAGTGTTTTCTAAATAATCAGTCTCCAAATTATGTTCCTTAGTTGATTCAGGATTCTTTATTTTACCTGGAGGATGGAGTTGGAATGCTATTATTATTTTCCAGAATAGCTAACAAAAATAAAGGAAATATAAAAATTAGCACTACAAAATTGTCTCTACGTGCTTTCACACAGGATTCCTCTCTCTGTAAGCTGAACTTGAGAGGATGCACGGTTTTCAGTCATTTTAATGGGAAGCAAATGGTCAGCGTCATAAGGAATAAAAGTGTCTCTGAAGAAAGAGACGCTAGAATCTCTTGAATGCTCTCCCGTGCAGTGCCTTCCAGTGATGCATTTCTTGTTCACCATTGCTTTAGAACAGACTAGACTGCAGCCTTGAGATCCTTTCCAAAAGTGCTTGCTGCAGGCTTGCCGCACAATGTTAGCACTGCTAGGTGTACAAACATGTCAAAGGATAAATCCAGAGGTTTCAAAAAGAAACCCAGTGTTAAAAATCGGCTGTGTTGTGGTCTCTGGGCTCCTGAATTGGCGGGGGGGGGGGCGGCCACCCACAGAAGCTACCGATGGTGGCGGCCCTGTCGGGGGGGCACCAGCCCTACCGAGAGTATCAGCGTTGGCCGTCAGGGGAGGGGGCACCGTCCGCATCAGGGGAGGCACGTGCACCCTTGTGCACCCCCTACTAGTCGCCTATGGTCTAAGGACATAGGAAGGCAAGCATTTTTGAGTGGATGTGATATCTTTTATTAGACCAAGTAAGCAGTTGGAAAAAAGTTCTTTGCAAGCTTTTGGGCACAAGTGCCCTTCTTCAGGCATAGAGTAAACAGCAGAGAAGGGTGCTTGTGCCTGAAAGCTTGCAAAGAACTTTTTTTCCAACTACAGTACTCAGTTGATCTAATAAAAAAAGTTATTTAAGGAGTTCTATATTACAGAAGAGAAAGTTTAAAGACATCAATGCAATGTCTTAGTAACCTAGTCTTACAGTCAGAGGCAGACTGGGGAGGGGGGCTGGTGCATGCAGTGGTCTAGTTGCAACCCCTACCCTTTGATTCTTGCCCCAAACTTTTCAAACCACCTGCCTGGGAGGGACAGCAGCATTTCTTTACAGGCAGTGCTAAGAGCTCAGTTGGTTGGAGTGTGGTGCTAATAACACCGGGATGCAGGTTTGAAACTTGTTGGACTAGATCGCTTGAGGTCCCTTCTAGCCTTACTTCTCTATGAACTATGACTGTGGCTCATTGTCTCCTTGATTCCTGTCCACAGGTGTTAACTACCTTTAACAGTCCTTTCAAATCTCTCTTCTGCAATTTAGCTGCCTGTTAGCCATTCCTGGTAATCTCTCTCTTCTATTTTAAGGCCCTAAAAAATGTTTTTAGCTCTAGCCAAAGACCTTAATTCAGATGTGGTAATATTAACTCAGGTGAAGAAATGACTGACAGTGAAGTATTGGAGACACTGTCAAGATGCTCAAGAAGGCTAGATTTTGTTTTATAAAAAAGATATGTAAGAGACACATTTAGCTATAATGACTATGAGACATTTCTCCCTAGTTTGTTGTGGGGTTTTTTAACTTTATATATAATCTAGCAAATGAGCACACATTCAAATAGTTATATTTGGTTTGATCTTAAACACATGTTGTATTAAATGTGATGATGTACCACACCATCTGCATGCCCTGCTTTTCAAAATCCTAGCTCTGCCCATGCTTACAGTAGTTCTTTAGGTCAGGGGTCATCTTTTGCTAAGCACATGTACAATACCTAGTATAACGTGCTACTGTAATACAACTAATAAACATTAACACAGAGGTTTAATGTGTTACACTGGCCATGTAAAGTTAAAAAAACCCTACATAATGCTATTTTAAAGAAATATATTACAGAAATCTCTCAGAAATACATTACAAGGCTATTATCTAAGCATTACAACCGCATCCACTTGAGACGGTGCGATTTTAACAATGCACCCAATGCATACTGTGACACCACAGCTTTTTATGGTTCATTATAACACCTATGCTGCTGTCAATTATACACATGAAGGATCTTGAACAGACAATGCCTCCAGCAGACTATGATCTGTACATAATTTGTTAACCTGTACAAATCAGCTACACTGACCATTATTCTTATAACCAAGGACATCATCCATGAGAGTATCACCAAAAAGAATGAGATTTTAAGAGGGTAGAGTGAAAATGGTATTGAGACAGCTAGCTTGGGGGCAGTTAGATATCAAGTAATTAAACAATTTCTGGACTGTGGATGACTGGCGGTCCATACAGTACTTGCTGATGGCTCATAAAACTGAACACATTAGACTAACTTTTCCAGTTGCTAAACATCATTAAGACAGCTAAAAATGCATTCCATATTTTCCCACTGCGACTTTACCAATATTTTCCATGTAAATAATTGCTGTAGTTGTTAATGATATTATATGATCACGAATGGGAGAGGAGGTGATCCTCACAACAGCAAATGGCCCAGGAAACAATATTTCTATTAAACTGTGATCCATACTTTGAAAAGGTCTGACAGCTCCTACAGTAAGGGGTTAACTAGACAAAGGAGCTCAACACTGCAGATAATGCAGTTGCATATTCTGAAGTTGAAGGAGACCTAAAAACACAGGGCTCACAGAAGTAGCGACTGAAAGAGTGCCTCAATCTTCTGAAGATTTGGAGAGAAAAACACCTCCACAGCAACCAAGTAAAAGACAAGTGCAGGGACAGATCCTGCTGTCAGGGGTGGTGCAAGGGAGCAGGGATGGGAACTGCCTCCAACTCCCAGCTGCCCCCTCAACCAAAGGTGGGCAGACCACCCTGCAGAAGAAGCAGGAAAGGACTGTTTCACGTCCCCCAGAACAGGTAAGAATCCCCCCCCATCTTGCTCTGTTCCCCCTCCATCTCCGTCCATGCTCAGCGGCACATCCCGTCCCGGTCCCTCCTCCCCCACGCACCAACGGTGCTGTCCTCATGCTCCCCAGCTGCAGCTCCACAGCCACTCCTGCCCCAGTTCAACTGGGAGGGAGGCACAGGAAGCCAGGCTGAGCCACAGCTGCAGGTGTGTTCCCCCACCTTGAGCCGCTCCTGTGCTGGCAAGCAACACCTGGGAGGTGGGCAGGAAGCAGAAACCCACCTGCTGGCCCTGCTGCTGTTGTCCCTGTTAAGCCTGGCTCCCTGTGGAGCAGGGCAGGAGCAGCTCAAGGCCACCCTGCCCATAGGGCAGCCTGGGACAGCAGCAGTGACAGGTGGGAGGGGGAGGCATCACTGAGCCCAGAGGGAAAGGGACAGGACAATTCTTCCTTGAGTCAGGGACTTAAAAGGTCCCCAAGCAGCTGCTCCCACTGCACCCCCTCTGGATCCACCCCTAGGCAAGCGTGGCATTCCTGTGCTAGAATGCAGATGCGTTTTTCTTTTTATTACTGCTAAGCCAAGACAGTGATATTAGAAAGATTTTGTTTTAATGTGATCTCGCTTCTCAAAGTAGCCCACGACTGACGCGCCAGCCAAAACATGGCTCTAAATAAATAAATGCTCCATTGGTTACAGTGGAGAAAAGACAAATTGTGACGTGCACTCCTCAGTAACAGAAGGTCCAAGTTCACAGAACGCTCTTTGTAAATGTACTGGAAGATTTGCTGTATGTAACTAAAAAGACATGCAAGACAGAAACACTTTGGAGCTCGTTTCAGAGCGGTAATAATTTCACTGCAGGAAAACAATGGATTTAGTGTTGTATAATACTCACTGAAATCATCAGACTTATGCTCCACAGTTCTTTGATCTGAAACAGTCTTACCAGGGTCACCAGTCTGATCCGTGTGTGTTTTCAACAGGAGAGTCCCTGGTGGATATTCCAGTGCTGATTTCCCTCTCTGGGAGACTGCCGAGGTTTCCATACTGACTCCGTTCCCAGAAACAGGAGAGCTTGGAAAGTTTTCTCCCACTTGTTGAGCTTTTACCTGCTTTAGGTTTTCTACTGCTGCTGGCAAATTAGGTACTTTTTTTGCTTTTCCGTGACTTCGATCCTGAAGGTTTGACACCGCATCTTTAGTTCCAGGACTACAACTATTTACCTTACATGATTTATTATCCCCAGGTTTTTCAGAACAGACATCATTTTGCTTATTCTTTTTGCTACTGTTCCCACTTGGAGAACTTCTCCCCACGTCTTTCACAGATTTATCATTTCTGTTATGTTTGTAATTCTGACTGATTGTAACTCTGACTGTTTTGCCTTCCTCATAGACAACACGGGCAGACTTCCTCGGATCATGATTTCCATTCTTTGAGCTTTTGGCCTCTTCCATTATTGTGAAGATCTGCTTCTTCTGTCACTTAAGACCACTTGAAATTCTCCAGTAATTTGAAGTTGGTTTTAAATCCACAGTTCAGGCAAGAAACTTGGCAGATTGTCTGCTGGAGAAAAATAGTAGTGTACAGTTAAAAATAGGATAAGAACAATAGCAAAACTCCAGTGAGACTATGCAATAAGCAGTCCTCCCTACAGAATAAGTAAATGTACCCATTATGAAAGGAAGCATTTTCCAAAAATAGTGTAAATACTACTCAACAATAAAATGACTAATAAAGTAAGATCCACAAACATTTTACTAATGGCTATTTCTACTAAAAAGGGGGGAGGGGTTAGGGTTAGGCTACTTCTACTAAAAAGGGGGGAGGGGACAGAAAACAACAAGATACTTATCACAGTGTTAAATTGTGAACATATGTTATGCTCTCTTTCTTTTCTTCATTTTATAGCCATAAAATGGTTTTGAATAGATCTCTCGACTTTAGAAAAGCACCGAGAAACACGTCAACAACATACACCGAGGGAAGAAAGTGAATGGAAATACTAAGAAAACAAAAACATTACTGCAAAATAAAATCTTGCCTAATAAGGCCTTTTAGAGTTGAATTTAGGAGGTTGGTATCACTCCTTGCTTAAGCAGAATCTTAAATGATTTTAAATAATCTCTTAATACCCATCAAAAATGCATGCTGATAATGATTACAACATTGTTTTCCTGTATGGAAGTGATTTAATTATATTCAGATTCATAAACTGTATAAACAATAAGGGCAATAGGGGAAGTAGTTAGCTGAAGGAATTGGCAATTCGAAGCAGACCCTTTTGTTTCTAGGCTGCGAAGTCTGGCCCAGGTCGAGTTGCCATTGATCAAATCGTTATCAGATAATACTTGTTTGATGCATTATATTAAGGTAGGTTTGTGTAGGAGGAATCTGACTTCACTGACTACTAGACAGGCATCCAGATCAGGAGAAGGAGAAATCTTTTCTTGGGACCAACTATTTCCTTATTTTGATTTTTAAAGCAGACCATGTAGCTAAGAAGTCTGCAGTAAATATTTCTATTGCATGACCTGTGAGACAATGTACTTGGGCTCTGGAATTGGGAAACATTTTGATGCTGATCTTGCTGGGATCCTGTGACCCCAGCTGACTTCCTGCCCCTTGGGCAGGTGGCTGGACTCGATGATCTTATGAGGTCCCTTCCAGCCCTAATGTCTCTGAAATCTATGAAAATGCATGACCAAAAGCAGCCACTGCAGGAAGCTAACTCAGTTCAAAACATACAACATGTATATGAATACAGGAAAAAACATTTCTTCTACAACTCAAACTGTGGAGAAGCAAAGTTTTGACCTTTTATTCTTACTTAACACCTGCCTCCATAAAACCTTTCATGATATATTTTTGGATGTGAACTATTAATACATGGTTTCAGGTCAGATCTACTAAAGTATGTAAAAGAGCATCTACAATCAATAGAGCTGTCCAAACATTTTAGCTAAATGCCCATCCGAGCCCTAAGGCCTTAGTAATATCACTCAGTACATGATGGGTGGGGGGGCAGAACAAGTCTTATTTCTTTGATCAGGCTGTTAAATGCTTTTTTTTAATTAATCAAAGAACACTAATGTTGCTCAGAAGCAGAAGGGAGGCTTGTGACAGGCACTAGTAAAAACTTCTAAATAATTTTGAGATTACAAGTGCTGCTCTACAAAGGAGAAAGAACAGTTTTAAAATATTTATAACTGTGGCAAAACTTGAATACCAGTACCTTTGAAATATAAAGCTGATACTTTACCCACTAAGTTACACATCTTGTAGGTAGCAACCACAGGAATTTATGGGTGCTAAGCAAGCCATCAAATAGATACCCATATTGTTCAGCTGGGGAAAAATGGAAACACTGCAAAAAAAAATATCAAAAAAAAAAAATCACAAAAATTAACAACCAAAGGCCTGCCTAGATTTTATTACAATATAATTCATGCAAAATTGTATTTAACAGACACAGAAAGGAAGTCAGATTCAAAGTAATGTATTTGTAAAGCTCTTATTTCTTTATGTATTATAACAGCTCAGATTATTCAACCTGAACATAAAAAGACTAATTTACTATTCATCTTTCACGATGATTTTTTTTTTCCCCCCACATTTTCCTCGGTTTGAAGGTAGACTAAGCAAGTCTCAATTTCTGGTTCATGAATCTGCACAATGCTACAACTATTTCACTAGCAAACACTTTAGGAGAAGGTTCAAACCATGTACTATAAACTGATGGGATTTTTTTTAAATTATTGAGATCACTGGGTTTCCATCTTCTTTCTGAAAAAAAGAAAACCCCAAAAAACAAAGCAAACAACCGACCAGAACAAAATGAAACAAAACTCAAAACAAGAACACACTACATTTGTAGTGTACAATTAGTTATATTTTGCTTCTTTTTGAGAAGGGGGTCTTTCAATATTTCAGCTATAATGTTTGTCCATAAACAGAACAATTAAGACTAATTTATATTTGTTATATTAGAGGGATAGATTTAAAAATATATAAAAAAAGTCATAGGCGGGTCTTCCCTTGTTGAGATTCAAGAGCTATCACCAATTTCAGTTGCATGTGAGGCCGTAAGAGTTCACTCGGCTCTTTGCAGGGCTGTGTTAACAGAATGAGAATATTAAAAGTTGACTGAGTCTATCTCTGTAAAGCAGACTCCCACTCCTTTTCATAGGACATACACAAACTTGCAGCCAAGATGAGATAAGCTCCTCCTGGCTCGCCTCCCTTCTAGCTGCTGAAGGAACATCAGAGTCATATTTGAGTCTTGGCTGCAAAAACATGCGGGCAGCAACTCCAAAAGCTGGATCCAGCACTCCGCTAATAAGCTACAACTCCAGCTGGCAAGCAGAAGATACAGCTCCGAAGACAGGTGAAACTGGATAGATGCTGTTAAGTTAAAAACAATCCTGTATTTTTTTTTTAATCTCCTAAGTTACAAGCAAGACCTAGAAATAAATTCAAATCATAAAAAAAGGATTTTTTATTTTTTTTAAAATCCAGGGAAGCATTTTTTGAGACGATCCTACCTTTTCTCACTGACCACACCCCAAAATGAGTGGCAGGCTTGGCTTTGGGAAGGCAGAACGAAGGTTCAGAGTCAGGGCTGAAGCCAGCTGCATGGAGCAGGGGCGGGGTCTGCCCTTCGTGCCCCCCCCAGTTTGGACCTCTTACAGCTTCTGCCAAGTTGGGAGACGTTCAAGTACTGGGGAAGGGGACCCTGTTGCCCAAAAGTTTGTCCAAATTCTCCCGCAACTATATAGCCAGCCTAATACAACTTTTCACGCTGCAAAATCCTTGCCTCTCACATTTTTCCTGGACTATCAAGGCTATATCATTCCAACACTACCTTAAATATCTCAAATATTTTCTATTTGCATATACTGTATTTCTTTCTGCTTAGATGAGTAACTGACTCATTCGTTTCGCTTTTAGCTCTTATCAGCGTTTGGCTTTCGTGCAGGAGAACAAGACTTGGATTGCAAATATTTGGAGGGAAGAGAGGGATTTTGTTTTTGCTTTTTTTTCTTTTTAAGGAAAGTTAAACTGTTTCTAAACTAAAATAAAACAGGAATATTTCGGTTGGACTCAGATTTAATGAAAAGTTTGGGCTGGGTTTTTTTTGCACAGCTGGTTCTAGGCTTAGGTGACCTGACTAATGCATACTGTCATCAAGTGGAAGCAAATAAACTGTAGGCCAATGTACGTCATTTATGACTTAATTTACTCAGTTTCTCTTAGCCATGAAAAGTAAAACCTGCAAATCTTGTGTAGTTTGATTAGCACCTAAACTTAGAAATAAAGGTACAAGTTGAAAACATACACGGATGGCTAGTGGTCCTAAATATCTGGTTACTAATAGCAACACCGTCACCAAAATCAGAGAGCTGAATTTTTATTAAAACAACATTACTGAGGAGTGCTTATCACTGTGATAACAGCAGGACAGGAACCGCCCTGCTTTTATTGCACCATTTTCAGTTTTCTCAATTATCTTGCTGCTACATAGAGAAATGCTCTTCCAATATAACAGTATGGACTTATTTAACCTTACTTGACAGAGGCTGCAATTCAGCTTGTAGCCTTATCTTTAGATTAGAATACCAGGCCCACTAGCATCACTGGAAAATTTAAGTTTCCCTCTTTAACCTGTTTCGTATTGCTCAAAATTACTGCTAAAATTAAAAGGAAAATAGTGTAAAAGTTAAAAAGTATCAAATGAGATAGCTGGTGACATCTGAGACACTGGCAGTAAATCAAATCTCAGAAAACTAGTATTTACTGGTATTTTTTAAATTAAATAACTTGATTCATCTATTACTAATTCTGAAGACTGAATGGCTCAAAGGATTAAAAACAGAATATCACCAGTAAGTCACCCCCACCCCCAGCAATGACTTTTGATCATTTCTGTGTTACATTAGCTGATTTTTTTCTGATTGATGAACAAGGGTTTGCTGGTCATAGTTTAGCTTCTTCAAAAACATGAACGTGTAGCTTGGAGGGTGAATGAAACCTTGTTGACATTAGTTACAACACAGGACAAGGGTTAGAAAGATCATTCAGACTGAACTAGTCTCTTACTTTTAACTGCAGTTTTTCTAGGTTAAAAATAATAAATTTAATATCAAAACTATTTAAACCAACATCATTTTTACAGTTTCCTTCAATTAAATAATTTTCTCTGTACCACGTCCACAAAAAGGCAAAGAAAGCGAATACTACTATTATATAGGGCCACAGTGAATACTATCGTATTTAATGTGATAAAAGCTCAAAGTTCAGAACTATTTTATCTCAGAGATTATTATAAAACCAAACTGCATGGCTACACTTAAAGCCCGAGCGTTAATTTTCTAGCCTGCCAAAAGGTAAATGCAACAAAAGCCAAAATAAGTCCCGCTCCGCTATTGCTGAGAAGGTTGCATTTAGTGATGTCAGAGCTGAATTTGGTCCTGAATATTTACATGAATATCAAAACTATCTAAATGATTATCAAAATGTCATTATGCTTGTAATACATAGCTCAAAGTAATCAGATTTTCTACTACCGATGAGAAATGATTAATCTTATAAATTGATTACAGGATTGGAAGAGGGCTAACGTCATCCCAATCTTTAAGAAGGGGAGGAAGGAGGACCCGGGGAACTATAGACCAGTCAGCCTTACTGCTATGTCTGGGAAAATCCTAGAAAAAATTATCAAGGAGCACAGGTGTGGGAGCCCACTAGCTAATGCGATGCGGAGGGATAACCAACATGGGTTTTTAGCAGGCAGGTCCTGCCTCATTAACCTAGTTTCCTTTTACGACAAGGCCACCAATTGCTTAGATGCAGGAGTCGAGGTGGATGTTATCAATTTGGACTTCAAGAAGGCCTTTGACACAGTAGCCCATACCATCCTTATAAATAAACTGAGGGGATTCGCCTTGGATGACTATACGGTAGACTGGGTAGCAAACTGGCTCAAGGGTCACACCCAGAGAGTGATGGTGGATGGGTCGTTGTCAACCTGGAAAGATGCGGGCCATGGAGTCCCTCAGGGCTCAGTTCTGGGACCAGGGCTGTTCAACACCTTAATCAGTAATCTGGATGAGGGGGTAGAAAGCACCCTGTCCAAATTCACGGATGACACAAAAATATGGGGTGAAGCTAGCACCTTGGAGAGGAGGAACCAGATCCAGGCTGACCTCGACAGGCTGGGGAAGTGGGCAGAGAGCAACAGGATGCAATTCAATAAGGACAGGTGCAAGGTGCTGCATCTAGGAAGGAAGAACTGTCACCATACCTACAGGCTGCGGAGCAACCTTCTCAACTCCACTGAGCCAGAAAGAGATCTCGGAGTCACTGTTGACTCCAGGATGAACATGAGTCGCCAATGCGATGAAGCAGTTGGCAGAGCCCATTGCACCTTGTCGTGCATCCATAGGTGCTTCACAAACAGGTCCAGGGAGGTGATTCTCCCCCTCTGTGCGGCACTGGTCAGGCCGCAGCTGGAGTGCTGCATCTAATTCTGGGTGCCACAGTTCAAGAGGGATGTGGACAACCTGGAGAGGGTCCAAAGAGCCACTCTTCTGATTAAAGGTCTGCAGGGAAGGCCCTACGAGGAAAGGCTAAGGGACCTTAACCTCTTCAGCCTCTTCAAGAGAAGGCTGAGAGGGGACCATGTGGCAGTATACAAATTTGTAAGTGGGGAGCAACATGAAGCAGGCGACAATCTGTTCACCAGGGCACCCCCTGGAACAGCAAGGAACAATGGCCATAAGCTACTGGAGAGAAGGTTTAGGCTGGACATTAGGAGAAAGTTCTTCACGGTAAGAGCTGCCAGGATCTGGAATGGGCTCCTAAGGGAGGTGGTGCTTGCCCTATCCTTGGGGGTCTTCAAGAGGAGACTGGACAGGCACCTGGCTGGGTTCACATGACCCCAGGGTTGGTGACTCTTTTCTTGCCTGCCAGGGGCAGGGGGTCAGACTAGATGGCCCACTGAGGTCCCTTCTGACTCTATGAATCTATGATTAATGAAACTTATAGAAGGTACATTCCTCTCCCCCACCCTGGGCAGACAAGGTTTTCCAAAAAATGAAAAAAAAAGTCCTTTTTCTCCTGATACATAAATTGGTTAACTATATTCAACGGAGGGTGAGGAGGGGGGTGTCCGTCTACTTTCCTCTGAAGCACGGACACAGCTGAAGCTGGCAGGGATGAACTACTGCTCTGAATAGCTGGGTAAATCTTCCTTTCAGAGGCCTAGTTGGTAAGCCCGCTCACACTTGTGTTCCCAGTTATTAGACACTTTTCTATCAGGATAAAATTCTCACGGATCAGATCAGACCAGATGGGTAGTGACCAAGAGGGCTGCCCGCCCTCCCCTGCAGCACAGGGCACAGCTCGACTAGGCATCTCTCACCTGATCAACTCCCTGACGTTTCAGGGGCCTCTAGCTTCATTCTTAACACAAAGTTTTTACCTCCTGAAGTCCAACTCAAATCTCTGTATTTAGCATAAAGAGACCTGGGGGAAATATAATGGCCAATGGTCAAGCTAGATCTCTAATAGTCCCTTTTGGCCTAAAATGCAACATAATGTTCTGAGAATTATCAACAAAACCTAACCTTAATAACGATTAAGGTTTCTACACCTAGCTGGCTTTTCACCATTACAGTTCAGCGGGCTTGCAAAATGCAAGGACCAGACAGTTTCACTTTTGACAGTTTTAAGTTTCATTTCCTGGTTCTCATCCAGTCGTATTAACAAAGGTTATATTTGAACTGCACCAACTAGAGGGAAGTGCTTCGATCCAAACAGGGCAAAAATGGGGCTTTTGTGTGTTTATTAAAATTTCAGAGACATTTCTATTCTTTTGTGAAACCTTTCACCTCTCCCCCTCCCAAAAATTTAATTTTGCTCTTAAGCATCATTTAACCTTTTTATTTTTAAAAAGGAAACTACACTTTGTGTCCAGTTTTGTTGTATCAGCATACCTAGGGGGGCAGAGGGAGGGGACTGGATAACTTCTGTGCCCCAGCTGTATATGGTTTTCATATGCACTTTGTCCGAGGGCATTTACAAGTCATTCAAGCACTACTCATTCTTCATGGCATTAGTAAAAAGAAAAAAAAAAAATGTTCACCCTACAGCTCAATATGGTTAAATTGCATTTATTCATATTGCTAGAATTTAGAAGCTGCATCTAGATTATAACACCAAAATCACAGAGATTTATGGCTCTGAGCAGTAATGTTAATAATTACTGCAGCACTTCAGGCTTATGCATCTACCAGCAATGACCCAGGGCATCTAACTGTTGCTTTGCCCCTCTGACATTCCTGCCTGTTCTGGTCCTAGAAGTCCAAGTATTTAATTTCACAAAAGATCCCACTTCCAGCATCAAGCAAGAAGAGCAGAAAGACAGCAAGCTGAACTGTATATTATGTGAAAAACTGGTGTTGCCATAAATCCAATTATTTGGGTTCAGTGGTAATCTCTTATCACTCAGCAAGGAGGTTGCTTTTTAAATGTTGCAACCCAATTTGAAAGGCTAGTAATTTCTCCAGTCTAGTCCCAAGCTAAGAAATTTGGTAGTCAGCTTCCTGTGAAAAGTTTCCATCTGCATAAAATGCTTTATACCAGACTTAGACAACTGACCATTAAATTCCTTTTTGATGGGACTAAAACAATTTTCTTTGATACAGAAGCAAGCAGACAGATACTGTATTTCTTTTCATCTCAATAGTTTTCATAAACAAGATGTACAGGTTGCAGGTTATTTTATTTATTTGCATTGACATACTTGTTCTTCTTTTCCACAGAGTCAATGTAAGTGGGAAAAAGTAAAGAAAAGGGATGTGGGCCTTAACACTGGACCACACTTTGGTGTGAAACTCCTAAATTCTCATTCTTGCCCTGATAACGATCCCTACAAAATGCAGCCGAAACTACTTCCCAGTCTCAAAGAGGTGTTGTGAACATTACCTACAGTTCATCCTTGTCCAGCATCACGACAATGAAAGCACACGGTATGCCTGACCCTGGGCAAACTCGAATGAATGAAGGGACTCCTACCATATTTCGGATCAGGCCACAAGTATTATTGTAATCACGCCCTAAAATGAGTGCACATTTTACTAAGTTAAGGAACTGTTTTAACACAACTTATGCAATAGGATGTTTTTTCAAAATGCTGTGCAAGCTGTAGGTTCGCTCATATAGAATTAACCCCAAGCAGTGACACATGTTTTTGGAATAGTTTATCTGAACCCTTGCTTTAGAAAAGCTTTGGAAGGGAGTACATTCAAACACTTGGCATACAGTCCGACTCATGACAGTCTGCAAACAAGCTATTGATTACAGTCTCCCAAGCCAAGGTTTCTTTTTTGTCAAGGAAATTCTGAATCTATGCATAGCTGCCAATTTGAGATCAGAAAAGGTAGACAAATGAAGTTTCTAAAGAGGATTCTGAGTCTTACAACAGTTGCATTTGATATTACTTACTGTTGTCTACTTCACTGAATAGAAATAGGTACCTGTTTTGTCTTGAAAATTTACTGAACACCATCAGCAGACCTATTCATTTAAAAAAAAAAAAAAAGTTAGAGCCAAAAGAAAGTTATTAAAACCACGCATGAACTCATAGGCTGTACTGGATAAAAGTTAAATACGCTAAAAAAGGATTAGTATTCAGACTGTAACTGTATTCGTCTAGAGGAAAAGGCAATCAGGGCTTGTAGTAGAAATGATATCTTTTATTAGAGCAACAAGATTTTTTTGCAACTTTTTTTTTTTTTTTTTTTACAATTTTTTTTTTTTTTTTGCAATATAATAAAATAAAAAGATATCATTTCTACTACGAGCCCCAATTCCCTAAAAAAAATGGATTTACATTTAGGGTCACTAACACCAAGGGATAGTGTAGTTAATACAATTTGACACTGCAAAGTTCAGAGAAAATTACTGAAGTACCTACACTTAAAGACAGTGTTATGATTTACCAACACGTAGTTTATGTTCATCAATATACCAGTTGTTAAAGCATGAAAAATCAGCACGAATACATTAAAGCGCTAATATAACATTTGGCCTCGATCCCGGAGCTACGTCCATACAGAAAGGGGATAACGATAACAGGGAAAGGCTGCTAGTATATATATATATAAATTTTTTTAAATTTCAGAGCCTATTAGTACGATCCCTGGAAAACATTAGGATTTATTCAGCACTGGGCAAGAAACTGTGCAAAATACATAGTGCAAAATTATAATCCTTCCAAGGGGAGCCCAAAGGAGAAAAGGAGGAAGGGGGAGCACCACAAAAAAGGAACTGGAGGTATTTTGCTTTCAGGTGGACTGGAGATAAGCGCGATTCACTCGGACGCCCCCGCGACAACTAAGACGATGCCGGTACCCCCCCCACAACACAACACAACACAACACAACACAACTTTCTAAGCACTGTTTCCTGCCACATACGTACCCCCCGCGCCATCAAGATGCCCCTGGTGAACAGCTCAATGCTGCTGGCAGCTCCCCTCCGGGCATTTGTGCAGACAGATGACACCAGGCCCTTTCTGCAGCAATACAGGGGCGTCCTCGACCCCTTCCTCAGCCTTCGTTTCACTAAAAACCCCGGGCCCGACCCCGACCCATGGGGGTCAGGCAGCCAAAGGGGGTTTCTCGCTCCTCGGGATAAAGTCTCAGGGACCAGGGCACACGCCAAGGGGCCGCAGGGGAGGCACCAAAGCAGGTAAACAGAGCTGCCCCAGGATAACCCCGAAGGCAGTCACAGGACGCGCACGCTCAGCCCGGGAAGTCCCTCGCCCACCTCCAGCCGGGCCCCAGGCGCCGGCCCCGCGTCGCTGCGCGCCGGTTCCCCGGCGGGGTCACGGGCGGGGCGGCTGCGGCTCAGCTGTGCCAGCCCGACCCCGCTTTCTGCCCATCGCTCCCCTGCTGTCTGGCACACAGCCAGACCGGAACTGGCCGCTCACTTCCTCTTCCTGCTTCCAGAGGCCTCTGGGATCCGCAGTCCAGACTCGCCCGGGGGCACGACTCTCGTCACTTCCTCTTCCGGCTTCCAGAGGCCTCTGGGATTTGTAGTCCGGAATGACAGCCCACAGGACCCTCCTCCTCCCCCCCCCGCTTTCTGTTACACGCTCCTATCACATTTCCAGCTTGCGCAATACATCACATGGCACGAAACGTACATTATGTCCCCCCCCCCCGTCTCAACGGGACGTGCCCCGGCGTCACCGAGCCACCCTCCGTGGTCCACCGCAGACTTCAGGGATGGGGGTCACTACTGATGTTGCCCCCACGTCTAGCCTTCCCCGTTGGATCCGCTCATCTTCGCTCTCATCAGGCCACGGGTCTCACCCAACATTTCCTGGCCTAGAAGCATCGTCTGCCAGCACCCCATTGGGCGTATTTGGGGCCGTATTGGCGGGGGTTCGGTTATGATTGTCGATAAAAAGGCATCCCTAGCCCCCTAGTCTGTCCCGTGAGCGCACACAGGGCTTCATCCGGTTATAGTACTACCCGTGTTTGTCCGGTCAGCCTGCTCGCCAGCTCATCTAACACCTCAAGTAACTTCTTGACTGTAGGGAGGCCACTGAAATCACTACAGAGCTTCTGGCACCGACCCTGCCTCCTAGTTTTGTTGTGCACCTACAGCTCACACACCTGTCCAGCGACCCCGAGCTCACAGCTGTCTTTCTGCCTGTGTGCGGCTACAGCCTGATGTCTCTTAACTGAGCTGGATGTAACCGGCCACTTTTATAACATGTTCAAACAGGTTGTTAAATCCTTCCGATGCATTTATTCCAGAGACAACATCAACAGAGAGAAAAATCTCCCATCCAAGCACCGTATATGGCGGAGACCCTGTAGACAATCGGACATTGCTCTGATAGGCCATCGTGACATACGGGAGTACCTCCTTTTGTATTGTCAGGTTGTCTTGAATCAGAGACAACCCGAGCACAGTTGAACTGTTCCACTAGTCCATCAGATCAGGGGCCGATAGGGTGCCGTGCAGGTTTTCTTAAATTTCCAAAAGGTCACAGATGCAACAGAATAGCTGAGATTCAAAATTTCTCCCTTGGTCGATGTGGAGGGATTGAGGTACACTGTGACAGCACACAAATCTCTCGACACCATCTGAGCCTCCTGATCGGGGAAAGGGTGGGTAGGCTTCAGCCCACTTGGAGAAATAGCCAGCCACTACTAAGACATACTTGTTTCCACGTGGTGCAGTGGGTAGGGGACCCAGGATATCCATGACTGTCCTTTCCAGGGGTCATCCAGACTGTGTGGAGATCACAGGAACCTTGGGACTACTCCTCATCCTTTTGTGTGCTGCACATTGCACAGTTTGCACCAGTCCATAATAAATCGCCTCCAGCCTAACCAGAAATACCAGGCCTGGACCTTAGGAGAGGCTCTGTTCAAGCCAAATGTCCCCCACTATAGGAATCGTGCAGGGCTTGCAGAATTATTGGCATTTCCCTCTCTGGCACCACTATTTGAACGTGCTTGGGTCTCTGGGCAAACCCAGGAAGCTTCTGCGCCAGGACTCCTTGCCTAATGCTTAGTTCATGCCACACTACCTGGTATCGCTTTAGGTGAGGATGACATTGCCCTTCTTCAGGGAATTCCTTGCTACTGAGTTCCTTCTACCTTATTGGTTTTTTGATGTCAGCATCTTCCCGTTGTTTTTTCCACCAATCTGTCAGCCATCTGGCTTTTTCTGCCTCTGGGGCTGGTTCACCCCTGGCTGTCTCAGCAGTTGATAGTGGTTGTATCCCCACTGTTTCATCTTCAGGTTCAACTTCCACTGTGTGAAGTCTACCGAACAAGGTGTTGGTATTCCATGGTTGCCTCTTGAAGTGATGCATGCTGCCAGGTGGTCGAACTCTTCCGGCTGCTCCTGTTGTTCACTCCTGATTGCCTCTGCTGTTGATAGCGGTCATATCTCCACTGACCTGCTTTTAGGTTCACCCCCCTCATCCACGTGAGGCCTACGGGACAAAGCATCGGCATTCTGGCAGTGCATCGCCCTGGGAGGCAACATCTGGCAGTAGAACTCAGCCAGCTGTTCCAACCACCTGGCCAGCTGTCCTTCAGGTTGTTGAAAATTGTGCAAGTACAGGAGAGAACTATGATTTTTCTCAGCATGAAGCGTCTTCGCAAGAGGAAGTGCCAAAAGTGCTTAGTAAAGGTCACCACATCAAGCAATTCCTCTCTGGCAGCTGTAGATTGGCACTTGGCTTTGTTTAAGGTTCAGCTGGCATAGGATACTACCAATTCTTGGCCTTCTTCAGCTGGGAACAAAACAGCTCCCAATGCCCAGGTCACTTGCATTAGCACCCAACAAGAAAGGTAAATGAAGATCAGAGTATGCCAAGATAGGGGATAACATCAACTGCTCTTTTAGCTCCTGGAAGGCATCTTGACATTCTTTTATCTTATCGGAGAGTTTATGCAAGGGGTCTGCAATGGTAGCAAAACTCACCACAAAGCTGCAGTAGCAGGCTAGACCCAAAAAGCTGCACAATTCTTTCACATTTCAAGGTACTGACCAGGTTTTGATGGTCTCCACTTTCCCTGGGTCAGGGTCTACCACCTCTGTAGAGACCACATGTCCCAAGAAGTTCACTTCCCTGCAGAAAAGCTGAGATTTGACAGATTTAATTTTTAGATTTGCTTCCTTCAGCCTCTCAAGCACAGCTCTCAGTTTCTGCAAAAGATGAATCTTTCAGGAGCACACCACAATGATACCATCTAGGTACATCATGCAGGAGGTCCCTTGTAAATCCACTAATACAATATCCATCACTCTCCAAAATGTACCAGGAGCACTGCATAGCCCAAAAGCCATAATGTTAAACTAAAAAAGCCCCTTCTTAGTGCAGAATGCAGTCTTAGCTCTGTCCTCTGGGTGCACTTCCACCTGCCAGTACCCACTAGCTAGGTCATGGGTAGAGTCCAGCATGTCATCAATTCAAGGCAAAGGGTAAGTACCCTTAACAGTAACATCATTCAGCCCATGGTAATCCACTGAACCACACATTTCTCACTTTCATCCACACCAACACCACAGGAGCAGCCCGTGGGCTGACAGAGAACCTGATGATGTCCCTCTCTTCCATTCCTTGCAGCTGCTGGTCAAGCTCCTGCTGGAAATGAATAGGTACTCTTTGTGGCACTCGTTTGACAGGTCTGGCACTGTCCATGTCGATCCGGTGCTTTGTTAGGCCTGTCCGTCCCCCAGGCTGAGTACATCAGGATACTCCAGCAGTGCTTCCTGCACTGTCCCTGCTTCCATACTGACTTAACTTGAACTCACATGCCAATAGTCCTGCAGTCCATTGGTGGTTCTCACCTGGCTCTCCAAGGTGCTGGTTATTCTCTGAGCTCAGTGCTCATAGCAACTGATCTCCCTGACCCAGGATCCTCCTACAGGACAACCACACTAGTTTCAAACATGCCAATTATGGTACCAGGATGAGACCTGAGGTTCTGCCAACATGCTGGCAACATGCACTGGGATTTCACCCCTGTGGCTTTTACCCACTGCAGTTTCCATTAGAAGCCCCAATTCCTTATTGGGCTTAGGTTCAAATAAGCCCTCCTAGTCCTTGCAGGACCATCTCTTCTGTTTGTCAGCAATCATTTCACTTCTAGGAGGTATTGCCATATTCTTCTCCACTACTACTTCACACACTCCGGTTTGACCATCTGTGGTATACAGGGGAAAACATTGCTCCAGAAAGGAACAGGAACAATCAGCAAAACTCATGGCGACCTGAAATTGTTTTAGGAAATCGGTGCCCAACAATGCATCTTAATCGGCATCCTCTGCTACGAGGAATTTGCATGGCAGCTACAGGTCTTGGAAGCTGATGGCTGCACACCATTCCTCTAGGACTGGGCGCACCTCCCCGTTGGCAGCCTCGAGCACTAATCTACAAGGTCGAAGGTCCCTTTCACTCTCTTTTGTAACTTGCTCCCATACTTGGTGAAGTACAATGGATACCTGGCCACCTGAGTCCAGGAGGAGTTCGCAAGGGACCTCTCCTAGCTTCCCCTCCAGGTAGTATCCCAACCTTGCGGCACTGACAATTACCACCTCATCCTGCAGGCCTCTGGGTTTACCAGCAACGGATAGGCGCCTCTGCACTGCCTGCTTTAGTTTCCCTGCCCAGAATGCCACCTTCTCTCTGGGCATTCCCTCCTAAAGTGGTCACAGCGGCCACAGTGCCAGCATCGGTCAGCAGCCTCCTGACGAGATCCCAGCCATTGTGATCCAGGAGGTCTCTACTGACCCATCTGCCTTGGGGCTGAGCTTTCATACTCTTTTTGAGTTGATCCAGCTCACCCTGGATAGTCTTTATTGTCTCCATCATCATTTGCAAAGCTAGTGGTTCCAGGCTTTGGGTGTGTACTCCCAACTTCTCCTCCTTGGCATGCATATGTACCTTTGTCTTGGTGTCCTGGGTACTTAGAGCCCTCAGCTTGTTTGCCAACTCTAACTTAGTGGCTAGCTTTATAGCCTCATCCAGGCCCTGGGGTTTTCCCAGAGGTGGGCCTGCACCTCCCCACTGAAAGCATTGTTGAGAAAATGGTCACAATCCAGCATATCCTACATCTCTGGGCTGGCTTGTGGGAAGGCCTTTACAACTAGTTGTCCTAGAGCCAGGCCAAACTCTTGCACCGACTAAGGTGAGGTCCTCTTACAATTAAGGAAAGTAGCACCCACCCAGCATCTGGTTCCAAAGCATCTCCCAAGGCCCCTATCAGGTGCTTGCAATCCCACTGCTGAGCCACAGGTAGACCACCCTAGTCTCTCCTGTGAGCAACAGGCTCAGGAATTGTAGCTTAGTGGCCTTACATCATTTATTTAACACAGCTGCCATTTCAAACTGTTCATGCCAGTCAACCCATTCTTATTGCTCCCCGCTATAGGGTTCTGGATTGAATCTAGGTCTTAAACCAGTAAGTAGGGCACATGTTCGTCCCCACTCCCAGAAGGGTGCTGCCCCTGTGTAGCACTTGTCTCCCCTGCTCAAAGCCCACACAACGACAAAAACTATGCACACGCTGCAACAGTTTGCCCTATGCCTTACGTCCTTTGTCCGCCAATCCCACTACTGCCACCAGTGGTACCAAACCCCTGCAGGATCAGGCACGAGCATCACAGCCAAAAAAGCCTTTCTCACTTTTACTTAGAAAGTCTCTAGGATTCGGGTCACAAGCCAACAGGCCAAAGGGAAGGAACAACTACAGGTAAGAAGACATTCATGGTATAATAACATATACTCAGAGGGTCGGTATCGCCAGAATACATACATTCAGCACAAGTTCCCTTTCCTGACCTCCGGACGTCCACCCAGGAGCCAGCCTTTAGTCCAGAGTCACCCTGTGCAGGTTTCCACGACGGGGGTCACACGTATTCAGTGTGTCGCTCAGCTGTGCTGTCCAGTCCTTCCTCTCCCCCCCATCTCTCCCCTGCCGTTTGGCACAGAGCCAAACCGGAATCGTCTGGTCACTTCCTCTTCCTGCTTCCAGAGGCCTCTGGGATTTGTAGTGCAGACTTACTGCCAGCAGGACTCTGCAGGGTTGCTCCCCTTCTGTCACACACTTGTATTACATTTCCAACTCGTGCAAGACATAACACTACACAAGACACGCATGGCATTTACAGAGGTACTTCCACCGCTCTGCGAGGCTGACACAACTATCACAAAACATGCTGTTTCCTTTGCAGGGGTTGCAATTGCTAATGTGTCTGGCTAAGAAGCTCCCTCCTGCCTACGTAAGCTTCTTCTGACAAACGCTGCAATTAAGTCATACTTTAGTGGTTGGGTCATTGCTCTTGCCAGGGAAAAGGTTATGTCACAACCCTTTGGGATTAGACTGTTACTATTCTAGTCCCTACATTAAGGCATTAAGAACACAGCTCCCTTTGAAAAGCAGAAACATGACAACTTTACAACAGATTCAACCAGAAGGAATGTCTGGGATCCAACGTATATTGTCCAGGAATCCAAATACTCGAGCAGCATGAGAAATGAGCAACCGGGGTCATACGATCCCTGTTTAAATGGAAGTGACTATGTAACCTACATTTTCTCTCTCTAACCATTACACTGATTTTTTTTTTCCAGAAACTCATCCTAAATCTGCCTGCCTGCCTTATTCTCAATGCCTGGCCATTATGTTCAATACTGACATTCAGCCTGGACTATTCCTGTCCTTTGGCCTTCCAGCCACACCACTGAAGGCCAGAGGGCTCCAGTGGACCCGACTCATTAAACCATTGGACAAATCCTCAATCATCAGGAGCAAACCACCTCCTTCAGCCACGTGTGTCCACAAGACAATTCTACAGCAAAAAAAAAAACCCCGCAAAAAAACCCCAAACAGATGAAGAGGTCAGAGGTCCCCTGGTGCCACGTGCCAGGGGAGAGATAAAAGCTGGGGGGCTGGGAGAGAAGCCTTCCCTGCCCCACCCCCCAGTACCACAACCTGATCTGAGCTCTCCAAAGGACTCTCCCAATTTTCAAATAATAGTAGCTGAAGTTGCCAGCGACCAATCTGTTTCGCGGAGGATGTGCAGTGGAGCCCTGCAGGGACCAGAAGCCCATCTCGGTGCCCGGGCTAGGCTCCAACTGCCTTGAGAGTCGCCCTGCCAGCTCAGAGGAGCCCCTGTGCCAGTGGGGAGCTCATCACCAAACAAGTCCTGCCCTGACGCAGGGGTGGGGTGATTTGGGGAGTCCAACAGCACCCGATGTCCTGCTACCCATGCATATGCAGCAGCAGGTGGAGTAAGGCTGCCCCACGGATAGCTTTCCACCTGCCCCTTAGCAGGTGGGGCAATGCTCCCCCCATGGGGCAATCCACTGTGGGGGGAGAACAAAGGAGGCAGGACAGTCCCACCCCCACAGGGAGACACATGGGTGCTGTAACAATACGTATAGATCTCAGAGCCAAAACCAGCAGCAGCAGAAAGGAGGAGTCTCTGCCAGCACTGCCCCGCAGGCGGGGGGTGCCCTTGGGCACAGGGCATTCCCGCAGCCTCCTTGCCTGGGAATGGGAAAACCCTGCCTGGGAGCAGCAAGACAGGGTCCCCTCTCCCCCCGGGACGCACCCTCCCCTCACATACACATCCAGGGGGCAAAGCCTGCCGGAGGGGAGGAGGGCCCGAGTGGGAGGAGGTCAGGAGTGGGGTCCCCCAGCCCTGCCAGCAGGCAGGGGAGCGCAGGGAAGGGCCAGCAGCTCCTGCCCCCCCCCAGCCCAGTACCTGGCAGCTTCCCTAAGGGTGCTGGGGTGAGCTCCCCCAAAACCTCGTCCGGTTGCGGCAGGCCCCGATGCAAGCAGCTCATTCTGGCCTGGCTGCCATATCAGCCGTGTACTGCATTTTGGGGGAAAGGTAAGCCACGGCAGGAGAGAAAATAACCTCAGCCCACCCAGGAGTGGGGCAGCTCCTCTCAGCCAGCAGCTGTGGGGTGCCCATGTCCCTCCGAGGGAGCAGGTCCCCCCCCAGGCATTGAGAGATAGTTGTCCAGGGGACAGAGGGTGACCGCTTCCTGCCCTCCCAGCTGGTCTCTGCAAAGGCATCAGGGTTTAGGGCAGCCGACTACTCCTCCTCCCCTTCCTGCTCCGTTCCAGTCGTGCCTGGCAAGGCGAAGGGACCTGCACTGCTGCGGTCCCCTCAGGGAGCAAAGGGGCTCCATGGAGCTCGCCAGGCTCAGCTCAGTACAAAAACACCTCAAGCTATCGCCACAGCAGCTGTCTCTGCACCGAGACCCTGGCTTGGGTCCGGGCAAGATGATCAGTGACCTCCTGCCAAGGAGACTTGGTGAACACGGTCTCCTTCCAGAGGTTGGGGTTAGATCACCATAGGTCTTGGAGACTGCAGCAGAGGTGGCATTAGCCAAACTGCCCAGTGGGGCAGCACAGGCCCTGGCTGAGGCATAGCAGCCATGAGGATCAGCAGTTTCTTGGGAACTGGGGCAGATGCACACCTGTACCACGGGGCGCTGGGATAAGTCGCACCAAACAGACCCACAACAGCCCGCACCCTGGCAGGGTCTGCTATGGGGTTTACCAATCTTGTTGCCCCAATAGCCTCATTGCACTGGTACAATGGATAGCTCAGCCAGGAGGACCGCCCCATGAACAGCAGTACCAGGCCCACTAGGACTTGGTACCTCGCTGAATGCGTCACTTGAAGCATAGAGTAAAGTCTGGCGCTGAAAAATGCTTGTCACGTGGATCTCCTCTGTAACTCAGGTCCCTGCGTGGGGTCACACTTCGGCTTGGATGAATAAGCTGGCTGGATGCTAAGAACCAAGGACTAGATGCTGATATTGGATTTATGGCCCATTATCATTTACACAACTCCTGAATCCCTTCTGCACAAGGAAGAGGCAAGGATTTCTCAGGGTGATATTGAGACCAACTATGTAGCTGCGATAAAGTTAGACAAGCTTCCAGATGTAAGACATTCTTCCTCAGGTCTCTGAGTCTAGGAATACAATTAGCAAAAGGAGAGATCAAGGGCTATCCAAAGAGGGAATTGGGGCGAGGGTGTCAGTCTCAGCTTCTGGACACTAAGAACTGAGAACTAAACACGGATATTGGCTTTACGGCCCATTATAATTTATCTAACTTCTGAATGTTTTCCACACAAGGAAGAGGAGACTGATTCCCCCTGTTGATAGGCCTTGATCTCCCAGGGCTCAGCTTCTTTTCTTTTGCCAGTTGTGCATCTGCTACACCTAAGAACCTCTCTCTTGGCCTCTTCCCTATGCTGTGCTGAACGTGTGCTTGGCTTCCTTGATTCAGAGATGGGAGGAAGAATGACTTACATTCAGAAGCTTGTCTAACTTTATCCCTAACTACACTGTTGGTCTGATAAAAGGATATTATCCTAAGAAATTCTTGCCTCTTGCATAACTTCTGGACTTACCATGCTTACAACCATTTCTACTTTTCTCACTTAAAAAGGGGTTGTTCTGTGGATTGGTGCAGAAACATAGCTGGCTTCTCTGCTTATGCAAAGGAAATGTTAATAAAATGCTCATGACCAGCACTGATGTTAAGAGGCCAGGCTGAGTTTCGAGGAGAAATTATAACCCTATCAAGGAAGCAGATCGTAATCACTGGCGCAATATAGTACGGCACGAGGCAAGGTTTTTTGTGGGTGATATTCTTTTATTGGACCAACTGCAGAGTTGGGATACAGCTAGACAAGCTTTCCAATGCAAGGCATTCTTCATCAGGTCATAGTATTGCACAATTATTACCAAGTCACTTCCCAGATTATGGGTATAATCTGCCTGTAACAGGCTATGACCCCAGGGGTGGCCCTCATGCCCTTTGGTGGTCACCCTGCTCCCGTTATACCCTCGGTCCCTTAAGCATTCTCCCCTTTCTGCTCGTCTGCCGCGCCTGGATATAGCCAAATATTTAGAAAAGGAAGACTGCACTTGGGATCCCTGAGCGAGATCTCATCCACTCCTGAGCTTTGGTCTCATTTCTTAGGGCCTTAAGGGCTTCTTACGTGGCTCTGATCATCCCTTACACCACAGCCATGCCTTACAGATGTCACCGTTCACTATCAAGCTGAATTTCCATCTTGACTTATACACTGTTCCCTGCAAGCAGCACTGCTTGGACCCTGCACCACCACCTTGCTGCACAGGAAGGCGGCATGCTGGTGGGCTCTGGGAAGTTGAATTGGGCCCCGGGAACTTGGGCTGCACATGGTCCACTGGGAGCCTGCCCAGCCAGACCTGGAAAGGTGGGGCGGAGGTGGGGCATGGCCACAGAGGGAAGGACCAGGACTCCCTGTAGCTCAGGGGCTGCCTGGCCCGGTACCAGGCAGCTCTTCCCCTGCCCCTGCCTGACACCCCTAGCCTCCCCCACTGCCCCTGCCCAACACCCTGAGCTGCCCATGGGACAAGCCAGTCCCTTCTTGGGCAGTCCCAGACGTCCTGACAGCTGCAAGAGCCTGCTGAAGGCAGAAGCAGCGAGGGGCCTGATCCTGCTTTCGGCAGAGCCTGCCCGCCCATCCCATGGCCAGAGGCGAGCTGCAAGGGGGCCAGTCCTTCCCTCCATGGTGGCGGCGCCAATCCCCAGGATTGGCCAAGCAGGCTGCCAACAGGCCGTGTGCTGCCCAAGCTCCCAGGGGCACAATCCAACTTCCCCAGAGCCCACCAGCACACCGCCTCTCCCACAAGCCCGCCTGGGCTTCCAGCACCTTGCACACTGTCCCCGCTGCCTTCTCCCATGGCCAACGCACCCAGCTACCTTCCTGCCACCCCACCAGTAAGGCGGGGTCAACTTACACCAGATCTAAAAAAATCCAAATGTTTTGGTGCGGAAATATGGGGTCGACTTATACACCGTAAAATATGGTATCTTACTTATTTAATGATGACCCTTCCCCTTGACAAACCTGCACCCAAAAGTGAAGACAACACATTGCTGGATTACAAAAAGTTTCACTTCCTGTCCAAGGGATCCATTTTCAATACTCTGTACACAGGCAACTACAGCACTCACTATTAAATGCTGCATGTGGTTTCCCCTTTGCCAAGGGGTAGCAGAGTTCATGGCATGGCCTGTTGTTCCCCCATTTGCAGCAAAAATAGGTGACAAGGAGTCAAGTATTCTCTAGTGCAGTGGCTTTCAAACTTTTTTCATTTGTGGACCCCTAAAAAAATATGAATGGAGGTGCGGACCCCTTTGAATTGTAAGTGTGGGTATTCACACATTTGGCAGACCACAGTCATGTTTCACAGACCCCTTAGACATAGTCTGCGGACCCCCAGACCACAGGTTGAAAACCACAGCTCTAGTGTCATTTCTTTCTTTACAAAATGTACCCAGTCCTGTTTCCTCAAACAACTGGCACGTGGGCAACTCCCTCATTCAGGACATTCAAGTAAGACACGACTGCCCTAGATCCAAAGCAACTATACCTGTGTCTCAAGCGCTTATGCCAAACTACCTAGCTAACCCACAGGGCCCATTTCCAACTGTGATGGAGCCCCAAAGTTTTTACCTTTAAAACCACCAAACCATATGGTCTGGACAAATGGCATGGCCATTAAACCTCACCCTAGAGCAGCTGGCCTGTAACCCAAAGAAAACTCAAAAAGGCCTAAGAAGGATGCTTTACCCCACAATAATCATTTATGAATGGGGGCAGCAGCTAGCGTTTCATCCCGAGTACTTCTATATTAGTTCTCCCTAAAGATCAAGATCAAGCTTCCAACACCCTTTGGTATATAGCAGGTTAGCTGCTCCAACATCTAGTAAGTATATTAAAAATACACATTTAGAAGGTCAACAGTAAAAAAAAAGGGCCCAAATGCCTTCTTTTCCTAGAACAGTGTGATTTTTGTTTGTGCGTGCTTTGGCACTGTGAAATTATTTCCCGCCACTCGTAGCTTTCTTTGCAGAGTGCATTTCTAGGTTGCAACAGAGAAATGCACGGTGCAAGGAGTTCCCGCCATTCGTATTCAAATTTGTGTCCCACTATTGGCCAGTTCTAAATTATTCCCACGTGGCGGCTAGCGATTGGCTTGCTAGCCGTATAAGAGGCTTGAGCGATTTCCACCCAAGTTGGAGAACTCCAAGGAGAACCCCGCAAGGGAGGACTCCACAACCATCTGGAGGAGGAGAACTTCCCATCTCGTGAAGATCTCTAAGTGCTGCGGAGCCTATTGGACCCAGCGTGTATATCAAGAAGGCTATAGGGGTCTGATCAGCCTCTCGCCTCTCCCCGTCGCCGCCTGATCCCTTGACGTACCCTTCCCTGCGCGCAAGTTCCACGGAGCCTAGCAAACTTCGTGTGAGTGTATCCAGAGCTCTTTGCTTCGAGTGCTTTCTTCGGTTGACACGACGGGCTCGCGGTTTAGAGCTCTCAACCGGATTGGGCTAGAAGGTTCACGAGAAGGAACTCTAGTCCGCCTCTCTTCTTTTCTGCCTGTAACCGCAACTCAAGCAAGTTTTCCTGCCTGCACCGCGACCATCTTTGGTGTAAGTAAAATAATCTTAAATCAACCACTAAGCGTCCGTGCCTAATTCTAGCCTGCCAGCCTGCATTCCCCGACCCGGCATGTCCGAGCTGCTGGCCACAGCCCGCCGCGCGAAAAAACAAACCCCCGAGGGCCTCGGACTGCTCCCAGCCCGCACATGGCGACGAGGATGGGATCAGGGGAAGGCACGCTGGAGCTAGAATTAGTTAAGAACTGTCCTTGGCGCAGTAGAAAACGCCAAGTAGAAAGCTTTATGGAACTGGAGGTGCATATCGCTTACCACCAGGTGGGCGGAACGGGTGAAAGGTTTATCAGCGGACGCCTTTCGCTGAAGGGAGAAGAGGGAGCTTCCGAAGACGGAGCCCTGAGAGAGAGGGAAGTGTATCTGCACCCCGCGGCATTCGGGTGTATAATGGGTGATGAGTGGGTCCTGTTCAGGCCCCTCAACACTGTGTCCCTCGCCAGAGTCAACCCGGCGGGCTCAGTGAACCCGACCCTCACCCGGGAGTGTGCCCGTTGCCTAAGATGTGCTCAGGAAAGTGAAGAACCGGTGCCGATCGACCGGTTTGCCCCCTTTATGCTGGCGTCTAGATTAAGGGGTTGCGAGCTTCCATCCGAGCTCCGCGAAGATCTGGAGACGGAGGAACGCGCCGCGGATGAGAGGGTGGCCCCACAACACGACAAGGGGGGAGTGCTAACTGCAACTTTTCGCACTGTAACTGATCTAATGCAGAAGAATTTAAGTTTGAAAGCCCAGCTGCGTATGGCCGTTCGAGCGGTCAAAGAAGCGGCTGCGAAAGAAAATCCTGAAACGCCACGACAAGATGGTGCCTAGCAAGAGGGAGACCACGTGGAAGAACCAGAAGAGAAGGGTGGAGCTTCGGAGGAACCCGCGAGAGTTCGGTCAGCAACTCCGCCCACCGACGCAGCGTCGTTTCCGGCGACCCCACTCACCGACGCAGCGTCGCTTTTGGCGACCCCACTCACCGACGCAGCGTCGCTTTTGGCGACCACGCCTTCATGCCGACGGAAGGGAGAATCGAGCGGAGGAGTGCATCCGCCCCTCCTGCCTGAAGCAACAACAGCAGCAGTGACTCCCGCAGCAGTAGTTCAGCCTGTAACAACAACTAACCGAGTTGCTACTGCCTACTATGCTCGCACCAGAACTGAACTACAGGATTTGTGCAGAGAATCAAGAATCCAACCTGAAGAAACCCTAGCTGTGTGGTTGGGACGTTTGGTCGTGGAACTTGGGTCCGACCTGCTGGACCAGGAGAAGCAAGCTTCTTGGTCAGACAAGCTTCATGGAGTAGAGGACATGTCACTGACATCTACATGGTAGCAGTTAACGTTCACTGGCCTATTCCACTGCCAGCGCTTGTTGCAGGACTGATCGGTCAAAAAGCCCACGCATGGCATGACGGACGGCCAGAACATACCGGCGCAGAACATCTCATGCTAGCAATTATCGGAGTCTCGTACTGTGCCTGGAACCCCAGAGCATGTGCGCTGGGACTGACATCACTCCAGCGAATAAGACCATGGCCTCACCGTCATCTACGAGACCCTGGAACCGTTCCAGTGACCGTTCACAGCATAGATAGTTGTCTTGAGGTTTATGGGTGAAAGAACATCGCTGTCCTCCGGATTCTGCTCAATCCAATGGTGAACCAACCCGTGAGTAACCTCCTTCGTCAGTTGTCATGACTGCGTATCCTGATGGAGCCAAGATTATCTAGTGATCGGGAACGTCGACACCCGACCGAGATTCAAGGCACAAGACACCGCGAATCCGACCTTCCATCATTGCCACAGAGAACACCAGAGGAGCGATACATGTTTGGATTTCTCCTACAGCGTTCTGGACTCAATAAGCGGCAACTTCGGATTTTAGGGGATGCAGGCCAATGGCAACTGGCCTATGAGTTAGGTTTTCATTACCTAGAAGAATTAGATGATGGCTCCTCGATGATTTCATCTAGTTGAGTGTGCAAGAGAGGGTAGTTCAAAGTAGCAAACACCTGTATTATATGTTTTAGAAATGATAGTGTAGTTCCATGGAAATTTTGTAAATATTTTGTTATATGTTAACTTATTTTTTGAGAGTTCTGTTTACAGATCCGGAATTCAGAGTGCGTGGTGAAGAGAAGCCCCAAGAAGGATAACATCATCGGAAAAGTGAGGGCCTGACACGCGACTTCGCCATGACGCCCACTGAAGCCCTGATCGTGCAGTTCTTTGTTATGAATCTGATCATGTGCATATGTATTTGTGCTGGTTATTATTTGATTCGATCCCTAGAGGACGAACTTCTTATGTTAGCAAATTTTATGTTTATTCGTTTAGTTCAACAACTCGTGGTAAGAGCTCTTAATCACTCGAGTGACGAGCGTACAGCATAATTCAGCTGTGCCTTCAGCAAGGGGGGGATGTCACAACCCAAGGGTGTGATTTTTGTTTGTGTGCGCTTCGGCACTGCTAAATTATTTCCCGCCACTCGTAGCTTTCTTTGCAGGGTGCATTTCTAGGCTGCAACAGAGAAATGCACGGTGCAAGGAGTTCCCGCCATTCGTATTCAAATTTGTGTCCCACTATTGGCCAGTTCTAAATTATTCCCACGTGGCGGCTAGCGATTGGCTTGCTAGCCGTATAAGAGGCTTGAGCGGTTTCCACCCAAGTTGGAGAACTCCAAGGAGAACCCCGCAAGGGAGGACTCCACAACCATCTGGAGGAGGAGAACTTCCCATCTCGTGAAGATCTCTAAGTGCTGCGGAGCCTATCGGACCCAGCGTGTATATCAAGAAGGCTATAGGGGTCTGATCAGCCTCTCGCCTCTCCCCGTCGCCGCCTGATCCCTCGACGTACCCTTCCCTGCGCGCAAGTTCCACGGAGCCTAGCAAACTTCGTGTGAGTGTATTCACAGCTCTTTGCTTCGAGTGCTTTCTTCGGTTGACACGATGGGCTCGCGGTTTAGAGCTCTCAACCGGATTGGGCTAGAAGGTTCACGAGAAGGAACTCTAGTCCGCCTCTCTTCTTTTCTGCCTGTAACCGCAACTCAAGCAAGTTTTCCTGCCTGCACCGCGACCATCTTCGGTGTAAGTAAAATAATCTTAAATCAACCACTAAGCGTCCGTGCCTAATTCTAGCGTACCGCCTGCCTTCCCTGACCCAGCGTGTCCGGGCGGGCTGCTGGCCACAGCCCGCCGCGCGAAAAAACAAACCCCCGAGGGCCTCAGACCGCTCCCGGCCTGCACAGTTCTCCCTAAAGATCAAGATCAAGCTTGCAACACCCTTTGGTATATAGCAGGTTAGCTGCTCCAACAAATAGTAAGTATATTAAAAATACACATTTAGAAGGTCAACAGTAAAAAAAAGGGCCCAAATGCCTTCTTTTCCTAGAACACAGGCGCAGGCAGAACTACACAGGTGGGGACCCAGCATCTTCGAGGAGGAGGACACTGCCATGCAATCAGTCGAGCTGATGAGACCAGCGCTTGCATTTATCTAGGGCACCCAGCATCTTCAAGGAGGATACTGCCACGAAATCAGTTGAGCTGATGAGACCAGCGCTTGCATTTATCTAGGGCACCCAGCATCTTCAAGGAGGAGGATACTGCCACGAAATCAGTTGAGCTGATGAGACCAGCGCTTGCATTTATCTAGGGCACCCAGCATCTTCAAGGAGGATACTGCCACGAAATCAGTCGAGCTGATGAGACCAGCGCTTGCATTTATCTAGGGCACCCAGCATCTTCAAGGAGGAGGATACTGCCACGAAATCAGTCGAGCTGATGAGACCAGTGCTTGCATTTATCTCGGGTACCCAGCATCTTCAAGGATACTGCCACGAAATCAGTCGAGCTGATGAGACCAGCGCTTGCATCGATCTACATCAGGGGTCTGTAACAGTTTTGGGCAGAGCACCAAAAACACCCACAACCTCGACTAGCAAGTTGCTGGCGTGGCAGACGGCGGGGAAGCCACAAGAGGCCCGATCCTTGTTGCACCAACGTAGCCTCAGCCCCTTTCCTGCCGTCTGCCCCGAGACCAAGCAAAATGCTTTTGCTCTGGCACCCGTGCCAGGTGTGCCTACCCCTGACCTACATGTGCACTGCCACCAAGAAACACTCCCTGAGGATGGAGTACTGCGATGCCTCCAGGCCACGCGCGGTCAGGGGGGCTGCATGAAACCCAGATGCCACCAGGGAAGAGATCAACTCCTGCAAGGAAGAGATCTTCCTTTGCAGAGAAGAGATCAACTGCTGCAAATCCTTTTGCTACAGTCCTTTCTTTGCGGCAGCGCTGTGCTCTGATGAGAGGGGGCTGTGCAGCTCCTGCCTTGCAGCATGCTAGATCCGGAGGGCAGTGTGGAGCACAGGCTTGCCCCTGCCTTGCCCAGAGCTGCCCTCCTCTCCCTAGCCATGCTCCTGGCCGCGGTGGCCCTGCTGCTCTTGGCCCTCTCCGCCTCTCAGCAGAAAGAAGTGGATTTTTATACCTTTAAAGTGGTCAACATCAGGGGCAAGCTAGTTTCCTTGGAGAAATACAGAGGCTCGGTAAGTCCTGCAGGGAGATCACCTGCGGCTCTTACTGCACTAACCAGCCCCTCTTTGCATGCAGAAGGGGAGGGGGGATTGCATGCACCTCGTCTGCAGCCCCCCTGCTGCGAATAAAGCGTTTGCCAGCTAACCCGTGCGTGTGCAAGGCTGGTTCTTGTGCAGGCGGCGCCCTGCAGACGTGGCACGCGCGGCTGCCCGCCCCCCGCTGCAAAGTGTGCGGGGCAGGAGCCCTGCGGGCTCGGGGGGGGAGGGGGGCTCCTCCGCGAGCGCAGCTGGAGGGAGGGAGGGAGGGCGCGAGCCGGGCGGTGCGGGGCAGAGCCGAGCCGAGCCGAGCCGAGCCAGGGACGAGGAGGAGCAGACACTCGCTTTTACACTTCGGCTTTCCCAGTCCTGCAACGTGGCGCTCGCGCTCTCCCGGCCCTGCGCGCTTTGCACCAGGCCGAGGGCCAGGGGAGGTCCCCCGCTTGCCATGCTGGAAGTCCTTGCCCAGCTGAACTTGGCAGCCGAGGGGCACGTGGGAGCGGATTCTCCCTGCAGGGAGGGGGAGAAAGCAGGCTGTGAACCTGCTTGAGTTTAATTCGTGGCCTGCAGGTTCAGCTCCGGAGAGGCGGAGTCCCTCCGGCACACTCTTGCCTTCAGGGGGGATCACCACGGTGTATTCCCCCCCATTTAATACGTGTATGATGGATCATCACCACCATCTAGGCAACAGCCCAGGTGCATGGATCATTACCACCATCTAGGCACACTCTTGCCTTCACCAGAGGATCACAATGGTGTATTCCCCCCCATTTAATAGGTGTATGATGGATCATCACCACCATCTAGGCAACAGCCCAGGTGTGTGGATCATTACCACCATCTAGGTACACACTTGCCTTCACTGGGGGATCACAACAGTGTATTCCCCCCCATTTAATAGGTGTATGGTGGATCATCACCACCATCTAGGCAACAGCCCAGGTGCATGGATCATTACCACCATCTAGGCACACTCTTGCCTTCACCAGAGGATCACAATGGTGTATTCCCTCTCATTTAATAGGTGTAGGATGGATCATCACCACCATCTAGGCAACAGCCCAGGTGTGTGGATCATTACCACCATCTAGGTACACACTTGCCTTCACTGGGGGATCACAACAGTGTATTCCCCCCCATTTAATAGGTGTAGGATGGATCATCACCACCATCTAGGCAACAGCCCAGGTGTGTGGATCATTACCACCATCTGGGCATACTCTTGCCTTCACTGTGGGATCACAACGGTGTATTCCTCCCCATTTAATAGGTCTATGATGGATCATCACCACCATCTAGTCAACAGCCCAGGTGCATGGATCATTACCACCATCTGGGCACACTCTTGCCTTCACCAGAGGATCACAATGGTGTATTCCCTCTCATTTAATAGGTGTATGGTGGATCATCACCACCATCTAGTCTGATAGGTAACAGGCTGCACCTTTCACCTACTGATCGCTGTAGAAGGACAATTCAGGGTTGAGCCAGAGCAAGATATGTAGTCTTGATGTCAAGAGAAAGATCGTACCTTGTGGATGCAGGACACAGCAGGATGAGCTGCGCACATATCCTACTTGCTTCAGAACGGTCTTACATGCTCCACTCCTCAGCATTGTGACATACCTGGGTCATTTTTCCACCCTGGCCAGTAGAGGTGGCAAGCCAGCTGCTTGCAAGCTGATGGATCATAAGGGAAAAGAGTAAAACTAACTAACTAACTAACTAACTAAAAGAACCAGGCCCAGCCTCATTTGCTGATTTGGATGAATGTGGCCTAAGTATAAAGTTGATCGAAGCACCTACACACTTACCTTAAAATAGGGCTCCCTACTGTTGACAGCAA
This sequence comes from Alligator mississippiensis, assembly GCF_030867095.1. Taxonomy (NCBI): domain Eukaryota; kingdom Metazoa; phylum Chordata; order Crocodylia; family Alligatoridae; genus Alligator; species Alligator mississippiensis. Next base: position 9,173,887 of record NC_081828.1, read on the forward strand.
AGCACCCATTTACAGGAGGGAGAGGCAGGACTAATTGAGACAAAATGCGGTGAGTGGATCAGACAAGATTCAAATGCCAGGTGATCCAGTCTGCTCTATAAGAGGGCCGTTCAGCTTCCCTAGCTCAGGCCAGGAGTTGCCTACCATGTGGAAGGGAGGAAGAACTAGGAAGTTCCTCTTTGGGTGAGTGGTTTGAGAAACTCCCTGAGGGACTTCATCTCCCTGGGGGGTTGTCCCCAACTCTCAGGCTTTTTTTCCAGCTCGGTGTTTGCAGTTTTACTGCAGTTGTGTGGTGTCAGGGCCTCTTCACGGTGTAGCCGATCCCATGATCCCTTTAAGGAGGCTTCTTGCCGTACAGAGGTACCATGGAAAACCTAATAAAATTGTAGGATAGAAGGAATGAAAAAGATGTACCTGTTTCCACCTCATCATCAGGCGATCACTCAGGGCAGGACAGCCTACTTCTCCCATTTCAAGTGCTTTTGTTTAATGAAGACAGCCATTTAATTGAATTCCAATCTTCTTTCAAAAAAATTGAACTTGACACTAATCACAAGTGAAAAAACAATCAATTTAGTAATAAGACATAGCATCCCCCATTTTTAAAACAATAAAAGTTAAGTACAAGAATAAATTGTTAAACAATGTAATTGTAGAAAGATAAAGTTATCTGCAGTTAGCAGAAAGCACCACACTTGGAGCTAAGACTATATTAACTGACACATCAACATGGTTGTATCATCTAATGGGATGAAAAATGTCTTTAGCTAAATAATGAGAAAGTACGAAAGCAAAAGAGCAAAGTCAGTTATTTAAATAAAGGTTTCCTGTTAGCCGATTTAAATCAGCGAGTTAAAAATCAAATCCACTCTGCTGGATGCTCAAGTGTCCTATCCACACACATTCTCTTAAAGGTGAATAATTATTTAATCATTAGACTGTGTTGAATGTACCCCCGGAGAGGGAACTCAGCACCCACTTGCTCCAAAAAGAGTTCTTCCCACGCGAGTTGAAGGAGCGCTCACCTGCCTTGCAGGAGCATTAGGGATTACAGTCTCCGAAGGTTGCAGGCAGGCACCAAACCCTGGCACATCTCGGGCATGAGTAGGTTTGACGCTCCATGCAGACCAAGACAGCAGTGCACCCATTTACAGGAGGGAGAGGTAGGACTAATTGAGACAAAAGTGCTGTGAGTGGATCAGACAAGATTTAAGTGCCAGGTGTTCCAGTCTACTCCATATGAGGGCCGTTCACCTAGACTGAATCAAGGATAACAGCAACGTTGTATAGTCCATCTACATTAAATACGTTCAGTATGAGGTGCAGTGATGAGTGCTCAGAAAAAAAAAAAGATACCAAAATGCAGATAAGAATAGTTTAATCTTAAGTAACTGAAGAAAGCTCATGTTTTGTTTTAAAAGTGGTGTCAGTCTCTGTGCTCCCTCCTCTCAGAAGCAGCAGCAAGGACGTGTTTCGAAGGGTGATAGCATGTATGTGGAAGTCACCACTTTCAGGATCTCATCCCCACGTTTCCACTGCTCCAGTCTGTGCTGTACTTTAGCCTCAGTTTACACATCGAGGCCTAACTGCATTAACCTAGTTTTATGATAGGTAGATATGCCATGCTGAGCCCTAGTGAAGTAATGTTAATAAAGCATTTTAAAAAAGGCATTATACAAAAATGCCTCTATACTTATAGAAGGCACTTTACATAAATTAGAGCTGTCAGCAATTGGACAATTCAGTGTTACATGTATGCATTTGATGTAAGGTTAATGCAGATCTACAACATATAGCGTTCTGCATTATGATTTTGCAAACCAAGGTAAAATGGCATCCCTAAACAGGCGATCAGCTGGACTGAACCCCAGACTTACGGGTTTAAAAACAGAAAACTCCACTACTGCCTGAGTTACAAGTTCAACTTGCTAGTCTGAGTGGATTCATCCTCCTCCATTAGTGAATTCATAATCCTCTCAGTGACCTTTTCACCAGGGAGCCATATAATATATGCATGATGTACACCAGTGTTTAATATGTTTGCAATATTGAGTGGTGAGTTCACTATTAAAATGCTTGGATTTTCTATGAAAAAAGGAAAGAAAGCCTAGTATCAACGCAGAGGCCAATGCATGGCTCAGTAGGAGGAAAACAATGTTGAAAAAAAGTCAAGGGTGAACTATAGGCATTGTACGCTAGATGGCAAACTTGACTCTCATTCAACCTACCACAAGCAGATAGGAAAAGAGGAAATCTAACGGAAGACTGGGTTTAATTAAAACAGTTAAAAGCTTTAAAAAGTCTTAAGTGCACCATCTTATTGAGACAATGAATGTGAATGGCTTATTTGTAAACAGCTTTAAAACATCTCAAACACGTCCACTAGTCTCATCATATGTAATGCAGGATAGAAACACTTAAAAATTAGTTTTGTGCCTTTTGTTTTTTTATACTACATAAAGCAAGCCTGGAAGTACTAAAGCACGGTGCCATAGCAATGTCACTGCACAGCAACGTGTAGACATGCTGTGTATGCAACTAAAGAGGATTAAATCATCTTCACCCTTAAAGACTTGCTCTTTTTTCCTTAAAAGCAAGTAAAACTACACAGAAGCTTTAAAGCCAAGAGCCATAATGTGCATGGACTCTACCCCACCACACTCTACTAGGTGGAATTAGGAATACCCATCTTGGACCCTAGACCTTAAATTACTAGCTACTGATGTTACTGTAGTTCAGGGATGCTGCAAAAAGTTCTGGATGATCGTGATACCCGGTGTGCTGGCAACTGTGAATGTCCAAAAAGCCAAGACAGTTACCCTGTGTTATACATTTTGCAATTGATATTTTCCATTCAGATAACCCAAGTTCTGATGCAGTTCATGGACTTTCAGCCCATCATAATTTCCTCCATGGATTTTACAGATTATATTTTATCTGATATTACAGGAATGAAAAAATGCTATGTGTGTGCATTTTAGCACTTAGGAAAAGTGCTGCGTTGACAGCCCTGAACCCCTCTGCTCATTCCCACAACAAGCTGGGAGAGCAGGAAGAGCAGTAATGCATGCTTCTCTCAGATCCACCCACCCAATATCTGTCTTCCCTCCACATTGGGAATAAGGATGACATTTCTTTTGCACTCCACAGCATCTCTGCTGAAGCTGCCAGCAGTGATGGCATTATAGATATCCATTTGTTCAGAGTGGGACTGAGACTGCCAACTCATTTCTGATAGTCGCCGTGTAGGTTTCTCCCAGTATTGGCACCATTTGAACTGTCAACCTGGTGGCACCTAGATCTGTATTCCATTACAAGTACCCCAAGCCATCCAGTTCCAAGCATCTGGCCTATACAAATGCTCCAAGCTTCTTGTTAAACCTTTTTAACAAAAAAGAAAAGTAACCAACCAGCAGGACAAGCCAACATGGAAAAAAAAAATTCCTGTAGAAGCAGCAAAAGCACGTTTATTTTCTAGTTGACACTCCAGATATCAAGCCATGAGGAATTGCTCTATAGCAGTAGCCACTAACCGGTAGATCGTGATCAACTGGTTGACTGTGGAGCCTCTAACAGTTGATCTCAGTCTCAGTCCCCCATCTTGTTTTTTTTCCAAACTGAAGTTAGGCATAAAACATGGGGGCACAAAGTGGCTGATGCAGCCAGCAGCCAGACTCCATTTCCCAGCAGCCCCTGGCCTTATGGCTTGGGCTGGTCTCCATGGAGACCCCAGCCACAGCCTGAGTGGTGCTGGCATACCAGGGCAGGGGGCTGCTCTGGAGCCGCTGGGAACTTGGGATGTGGGCAGCTTGCTCCGGAGCCAGGGCAGAGCCACGATCTGTAGCCTGCACACTCTGGGCAGGGGCACTCAGGCAGGGGATCACGGTTCTGCCCCTGCTGCAGACCAGGCTGTCACCACTGCAAGGAGCCAGGGCAGAGCCACGATCCCCTGCTTGGAGCATGCAAGCTACAGGTTGCAGCTCTGCCCTGGCCCTAGAGCAAGCTGCCCCCATCCCAAGTTCCCAGGGGCTCCAGAGCAGCCCCCCTGCCCTGCCCTGCCATGTGAGCTGCCAGCGCAGCTGGGGCTGGTCTCCTTGGCAACCCCTGCCGAAGCTTTCCCGTGCAGGTGCAGCTGGGGTCTCCATGGAGACCAGCCCAAGCCATGCAGGCAGGGGCAGCTGGGAACCCAAACTTCAAGGCTAGGGACAGACATTCAAAAAGTCTGAGCCTGAATTGATTCACTCTTTACAGGTTAGTCTAACCCATCTAGGTTAAATCAGTTTGTAAATGTAAAGACATCCCAGACATGTGCCCAAGTAAGAAACAGGGGTCCAGATAGTCTTCCTAATTGGGGGATGGCACGCGCAGCTATGCAAGGCCTTAAATGCCTGTATACCAATGCTCGCAGTATGGGGAACAAACAGGAGGAACTCGCCCTCAGAGTAGGCAGTTCAAACCCAGACATAGTAGGGCTTACAGAAACGTGGTGGGATTCATCCCACGACTGGGCAGTGAGCATTAGGGGCTATAGGCTCTACAGGCAGGATAGAGAAGGAAGGAAGGGAGGGGGTGTGGCGCTCTATGTCAAAGAGCAATACACATCCTCTGCCAGCAAAATGGGGTCGGAGGAGGGGCAAGCTGAAGTGCTCTGGGTCAAGATACAAGGGGGTCATGGGGAGAGTGATTTAACGGTGGGGGTCTACTAGAGACCCCCCAACCAAGGGGAGGAGCTGGACCGGGAATTTTCGGGCCAGTTTGTAGAGGCACTTAAGGCAAGGGATATAGTTGTCATGGGTGATCTAAATTACCCGGACATCTGCTGGGAGGAGCAGTCAGCCAGATCGGACCGTCCCAGGAGGTTCCTGGCCGAGATACAGGACCTCCACTTAACCCAGGAGGTGCACAGTCCCACCAGAGGAAATGCCCTGTTGGACCTGGTCCTGGCCACAGGCGATGATCTGGTAAGGGGGCTCCAGGTCCTTGACCACCTGGGTGATAGCGATCATCGCTTGCTGGAATTCATCATCCAGCACAGGCTGACAAGGGCGTGCAGCAAGGCGGTAGCCCTAGACTTCAAGAGGTCCAACTTCAACGAGTTGAGATTGGTGGGAGAGGCGCTGGGGTTCTCGAGGGCAGGGGAAGTCAGTGCCCAAGATGAGTGGTCATTCCTTAAGGAGACGATACTCAGGGCCCAAGGGGTGACGATCCCATCAAGAAGCAAGGGGGGCAAGAGTGCCCAAAAGCCCCCCTGGCTCACCAAGGACGTCCAGGAATGCCTGGTTGCCAAAAAGGCGGCGTACACCCGGTGAAAGCGGGGGGGCTATCTCCAAAGAGGAGTATACCTCCACTGCTCAGGCCAGTAGGGGGGCTGTTAGGAAAGCTAAGGTGGGCATAGAGCTAGGACTAGCGTCCAAGATCAAAGATAATAAAAAGTCCTTTTTCAAATATATAGGGAGGATGAAGAAGGCGCCAGGAAATGTGGTGCCCCTGCAAGATACACTGGGCAATCTGGTGGTTGCGCCAGAGGAGAAGGCAGACCTCTTTAACAAATTCTTCACCTCCGTTTTCTTGTGCAGGGACCGGGACTCCCCCACCGTGTTTCAAGACGGACTCGAGGGGAACGCCTCAAGACCTAAGGTTGAGGAGGACTGGGTTAAAGTGCTTCTGGAGGGGCTGGACGTGTTCAAATCAGCAGGTCCAGATGCTTTCCACCCCAGGGTGTTGAGGGAGCTGGCAGGGGTTATTGCAGGACCCTTGGCATGGCTTTACAAGCGCTTGTGGTGCTTGGGCCAGGTGCCAGATGATTGAAAGATAGCCAATGTGGTCTCCATCTTTAAAAAAGGGAGGAAGGAGGACCTGGGCAACTATAGGCCCGTCAGTCTTACCTCAATCCTGGGGAAACTCTTTGAGAAGATCATCAAGGAGCACATCTGTGATGGGCCGGCATCGGGGATGATGCTCAGGGGCAACCAGCACAGTTTCACTAGGGGCAGGTCATGTCAGACCAACCTGATTGCCTTTTACGATCAGGTCACAAAAGCATTGGATGCAGGTGTCGCCGTGGATGTAGTCTTTCTGGACTTCAGCAAGGCCTTTGACACTGTTGACCACCCCATCCTCATTAAAAAACTAGGCGACTGTGGCATCGATGCCTACAGTCAGAGGGACTGCAAATTGGCTGAAGGGTTGTACTCAGAGGGTGGTGGTGGACGGGTCATATTTGACCTGGGGGGAAGTGGGCAGCGGAGTCTCCCAGGGCTTGGTCCTTGGGCCCGCGCTGTTCAATTTCTTTATCAGCGATTTGGACGACGGGGTGAAAAGCAACCTGTTCAAATTTGCTGATGATACCAAAATTTGGGGTGAGATGGGCACGCTAGTAGGGAGGTAAAGACTGCAGAAAGACCTGGATAGGTTGCAGGGGTGGGCTAACAAAAACAGGATGCGTTTCAATACTGACAAGTGCAGGGTGCTGCACTTGGGCAGTAGTAACCAGCAGCACACTTATAAGATGGGAAACTCCCTTCTTGAGAGCACGGAGGCAGAAAGGGATCTTGGAGTCATCATTGACTCCAAGATGAACATGGGCCAGCAATGCGAGGTCACGGTCGGCAGGGCTAACCGGACCCTATCGTGCATCCACAGGTGCATCTCAAGTAGGGCCAAGGAGGTGATCCTCCCCCTCTATGCGACACTGGTCAGGCCGCAGCTGGAGTACTGTGTCCAGTTCTGGGCACCACACTTCAAGAGAGATGTGGACAACATTGAGAGGGTCCAGAGGAGGGCCACCCGCCTGATCCGGGGACAGCAGGGCAGACCCTACAATGAGAGGCTACAGGACCTGAACCTGTTCAGCCTTCACAAGAGAAGGCTGAGGGGGGACCTGGTGACCATCTATAAACTCACTAGGGGGGACCAGAAGGGTTTGGGGGAGACCTTGTTTCCCCTAGCACCTCCTGGGATAACAAGGAATAACGGCCACAAGTTGTTGGAGAGTAGGTTTAGATTAGACATCCGTAAGAACTACTTCACAGTCAGGGCGGCTAGGATCTGGAACCAACTTCCAAGGGTAGTGGTGCTGGCTCCTACCCCGGGAGTTTTTAAGAAGCAGCTTGATGCCTACCTGGCTGGGGTCATTTGAGCCCAGTTTTCTTCCTGCCCCGGCAGGGGGTCGGACCTGAAGATCTACAAGGTCCCTTCCGACCCGACTTCTATGATTCTATGACGTGCAGGCACATGCCTGCAGTGGCTCAGGCTAGAAGCAGGAGGTGCTAGAGCAACCAGTGCTGGGCGGAGGCGGGGTGTGGCCAGGCCCTGGCAGGATGCTCTGATTAGGAAGGGGTTCCCCCCATCCTGACCAGCCCAGCAGGGAATTGATAGCACAGTGTGTATTAGGGCTGCGCGAAACAGCACTGTTCTGTTTTGACTTGCGTTTCAACTGATCACTGTTTCGACGTTTTTGCCCATATAATGGGGAAGCTTAAAACAGCCTATAACTTTGTCATTTCTAGCCTGCTTTGGATGAAACTTGCAGGAACGGTAGCCCCTTCTGAGGGCATGAAGCCTGCCACGTTTCAAGGAGATAGGTGCAGGGGTTTCAGGGAAACTACACCTCAAAGTCTTGAAAGCAAAAAACTCATGTCTTGTGTATGTGTTAAGCCACAGCAGGGTCAAAACTGCAGGGGTGGTGGCCCCTGCTGGAGCAGTGAAGCCTGCCAAGTTTCAAGGAGATAGGTGCAGGGGTCTGGGGGAAACTGCGCCTCAAGCTGAGGACAAGCAGAACTCGTGACATGGGTGACACTGTGTGTGTGAAGGCGCAGCCTGCTAGCCCCTGCTGAGGCCACGAAGCCTGCCAGCTGCCAAGGAGATAGGTGTGGGGGCTTCCGGGTTCTGGGGCCTGCACCTCTGGCTGCTGACAGGCAAAACTCCTGACATGGGTGGGCGACACCGTGTGTGTGTCACGGCCCATTGGCCTCCCCATACGTCCAGCCACAACTTGGTCCTCCACTGTTTAAACACAATGAAAAAATATGACCATCTGTTCCCAAAAAAAAAGAGCTCCCCACCCTGAGTTAACACCCAACCGTGGCAATGCTCCAACACAGATTCAGACATTTATCTGCTGCCCAGTGGTGCAGGGGTCTCCTTCCAGCTCTCCTGTGGTCTGCAGTCCTTCTTCCTGAAGCAGCCTGGCCTCTCTCCTCCCTGGAGTTCGGCTTCCAGCAGTCTGAAAGGCCACACTGCCCTGCCTGCTTCACGTCTTGGGCTTATATATCCCTCTCTGCGTCACCTGACACTACTTCCACCCCAGGCTTATCAATTACTTGGGCAGATGGCCATTTTATTCCGGGGTCCTCTGGCATTATTGGCTTGTCCAGCCAGCTGGTCCTTGGTTCCTTCTCTCCTTCAGTAATGGGATAGGGGTCCCATTCGAGTGGGTAATGATAATCCTGACCTATCTCACAGAGATTATATGGGACTGACACATTAATTTGTATGATCCTTCTGAGCTCCTTGATTGAAAGATACAATATACAGTCACCAGGGGGCTGGACCCGATGATCTCGTGAGGTCCCTTCCAGCCCTAACATCTATAAAATCTATACAAATAGCTGTTGTTACGGCTGTAGTAATCAGTAACATAACTAGGCTGGGGTGACTGGGGCAGCAGCCCTGGGAGCCAACTTGTTGGGGGAGGCAGAAAAATAACAGCTGCTCCTGCAGCTGCACAATCATGCCAGCGACACAGCAACAGCTGGAAGTCGCCCCTGCCCCCATGCATCCTGTGCCTTAGGTGCCCAGTTGCCTTGTTATGCCTCTGCTAGTAATGTAGGTTTTAGTAGATGCTTTGATTGACTTAGATCAATAGATCTGTCTGCAGTTTAAGAATGAAGTGTCAAAGTCTATGCTGCCACTATGACTGCAGGTGTAAGCAAGGCAGGGTTCTGGTTCCTATCCTACCTCTTTTCTACAACAGATTTGTGTTAAATAGCACTGACATTCTTAAGTTGTGAATTCAGTTAATTAATGTTTGCACAGTGCTTTGAAAAGTAGAGCCCTGTGCAAATAAAACGGAGCTCTGCGTGAATGCAGAATCTTATTGTTAATGATAAACTCATACAGTAATGGAGGAGCTGTCAAAATCAGTTTTAATCCTCTCTGAAGAAAACATTAGAGGCAACTCACACTGCAATGCAATCATAAGAATACCTTAAAATTGCCTGGCTATTTTGTGAGGATTAAACTTAAAAAAAAAAAAAGTATAATTACAACAACAGGAAAGCCTCGCTATTCGTGGGTTCAGCATTCGTCATTTCAAATGACTAGCTGAAGGCAATATCCTGAGGGATACCCAGCATGAGTTTGTTGTGGGTAGGTCTTGCCTAACCAATCTCATTTCCTTTTATGACCAGGTGACCTATCACCTGGACAAGAGGGAAGAGATCAACGTTGTATATCTTGACTTTAAAAAAGCCTTCGATCTGGTGCCCCATGATCACCTCTTAGCAAAACTGGCTAACTGCGACCTCGACCTCTCCATGATCTGCTGGCTGGGGAATTGGCTCCATGGCAGGACCCAGAGGGTGGTGGTCGACGGGAGCCAATCGTCTTGGTGCGCTGTGACCAGTGGGGTCCCTCAAGGCTATGTCCTAGGGCCTATACTATTTAACATCTTCATTGATGATGTGGACGTTGGTGTCAGAAGTGAACTGGCCAAGTTCGCTGATGACACCAAACTCTGGGGTAAAACATCTACACCTGAGGACAGGAGGGTGATCCAGGTGGATCTTGACAGGCTCAGGAAATGGGCGGACGAGAACCTGATGGTGTTCAACACCAAAAAACGCAAGGTTCTCCACCTTGGGAGGAAAAACCGGCAGCATGCTTATAGGCTGGGCAGTGGTACGCTGGTTAGCACTACAGATGACAGGGACTTGGGGGTCATGATTGATCACAAGATAGACATGAGCCTTCAGTGTGATGCTGTGGCTAGTAAAGCAATCAAAACACTGGCTTGCATCCATAGATGCTTCTCAAGCAAATCCCGGGACATCATTCTCCTGTTGTACTCGGCCTTGGTGAGGCCGTAGCTGGAGTACTGCATCCAGTTTTGGGCTCCACAATTCAAAAAGGATGTGGAGAAGCTTGAGACGGTGCAGAGGAGAGCCATGCACATGATCAGGTCAGGAAAACAGACCTTATGATGAGAGGCTGAGCGCCATGGGGCTCTCCAGCCTGGAAGAACTCAGGCTCAGGGGTGATCTGGTGACCACCTATAAATTTATCAGGGGTGCTCATCAGGATCTGGGGGAACATCTGTTCACCAAAGCGCCCCAAGGGATGACAAGATCGAACTGTCACAAACTCCGCCACAACCGATTCAGGCTGGACATAAGGAAGAACTTCTTTACTGTCCGAGCCCCCAAGGTTTGGAATAGACTGCTGCCGGAGGCGGTTCAAGCACCCACTTTGAATGCTTTCAAGACACATTTGGATGCTTATCTTGCTGGGATCCTATGATCCCTGCTGACTTCCTGCCCATGGGGCAGGGGCTGGACTCAATGATCCTCTGAGGTCCCTTCCAGCCCAATTGTCTATGACATTTAGGAAATCTATGAAATATTTGCGAATGCCGAACCTGCATCTTAAATACACTTAAAGGAGCTCCTTGGGAGCTCCATGCTTGCTGCTGCCGGGCTCTCGCTGCCGCTAGCGCAGCCATGTCCCCTCCCAGCCGCAGGGGACACTGCGTTCATGAATGCAGATGGCATGCATAAACGTAGTGCCTTATTCGCGGATTTTGCCATTCGCGGAGGATACGAGAATGTACCCCTGCGAATGGCGAGGGTCTCCTGTAGTGAGAATTTCTTACCTATACAATTTGGAGTTTAGGGCCATTTGGGGAAATCATTACTAATTGAATCACAGCAGCAACCAAACAGCCCAAGTCCAAGATCACGTACAGAAGATTAGGGAGGGAAAATATGGAGAACTTCTGCTCTTAGCAACACCAGCAACATCAGTGGGCTCATACTGGCTTGACCAAGGGTAGCCCTGGTCAGTGTAAGCATATGTGACCCTACTTCAGTAGAGCTGTACCTGCTTTCACCTATATTCAAGTGGCCCAGCTTTTAATGTGACCTTCCTCCCAGTGCAGCCAGTAGCAAAATCCTGCTGTTACAAATGGGAGCAAGATAAAATGTTGTCTATTTATTTATCTCCCGATAAAGGCAGGGATGCTGGTGCTTGGTCCACAGAATGAATATTTGTAGCACTGCAGTTGACTGTAGAATAAGATAGGTCTTAGCTCCTGGATGACAGACACTGAAGTCAGAGAAACTCCAGATGGAAATGAGACATGTATTTTTAATAAACACTGAAAATGATGAGCTGTTAGAAGAAGTTCCCAAGGTCTATAGTAATTCCTCCACCACTTGGAGTTTTTTAATTGAATCTGGATGCCTGTCTGACGATTCTGATCTAGCTCACCTACAAGTCAATGGGCTCATTCCAGGAACTAATGAAGTCTTAGGGTAAAGGTACATGTTAGACTGTAAGAAGGCACTAAAAAGCAGCATCTACACGTTAAACCTCATTTACTTGTGATTAAGTGCCCTCTAAGCATCCCAAAGTTATGCCATTTCAGGTGAGGGTTAACTCTGGGTTATGCTGCTCAGCTTGTTTTAGGGTAACTTCAGTTTGCTCCACATAGCTAAAATGAGCAATTTGCAGTCCTCCAGCATCCCAGGATGTACCATTCCCAATCCCTACCACCCAGAGCAGGAACAGAGGGGAGGAGTGCTGGTTTCTAGCCACCCCCTGCTCACCACCCCTTTAGTGGCAAGTCAGAGCTGTGCAGACAAGAAACGATATTAACCCTTAATATGCAACCACTCACAGTTAAACTTTAAGGTTTAACACTGCTTAACAGTCCACAGATTTGCTATGGTCTAAGTAAAATGTGTAACTTCACCCTTATAGCCCATGTTATATAGGTCAGACTGAATTATCCTAATGATCTCCTCTAGCCTTAAGATCTGTGAATCTACATTGTTATGTGGATTGTCTAGTTTAGTGCCAATGCTATGACAGAAAAGAAACCACTCCTCTGAGGATCATTTTAATCTAAACCTATTTGTTAGAAGGTGTTGTCAAATTAACAGGCACAGCATGTTTTTAACTTCTTTTGCTTCAGGTGTCCCTGGTTGTCAATGTTGCGAGTGAATGTGGCTATACAGACAGCCACTACAAAGCTCTTCAGCAGCTGCAGAGAGACCTCGGCCCGTATCATTTCAACGTGCTGGCATTCCCATGTAATCAGTTTGGGCAGCAGGAACCAGACACCGACAAAGAAATTGAGAACTTTGCCCGAAAGACTTATGGAGCCACCTTCCCTTTGTTCAGCAAAACTGCGGTCAGTGGTGCTGGTGCCAACGCTGCCTTCAAATATCTAATTGGTGAGTGTTATCTGCAGCAGCCTTATCTAAGACATGAGTCCCTGGTGCTGACTGGCTTTGAGCTGACACAAGGCATCCAGAAGTTTCAAGTTTAGGATACCCAACTGCATCGTTAGGGGTATTTACTAAATGCCTACATGAAATACTTGTAGGTGATGTGTACTCAAATTCTGATGCTGATATGCAGATCCTAGTGCCACTTTAAAGCCTAAGGGAATAACTCATCGTGATCCAACTCTACCAATAAGCTCCAGAGTTGATTCAAGTGCCTTAAATATGCATGTGTAGATGTGCCCACTACTATGGAAATTAGTGCCTGCTTTTCCTCTCTCCACTTTGCAGTCATTCCTCCAAAAGATCCTGGTCATGACAAGGCAGAGCCTGTAAAGATTTGGGACTGATGAGATGCATCAGCAGGGCTGCAGGTTGAGAGGAGGCAAATTATCCACAATACCTACCCCAAGGACAAAGCGGTACAAGCACCTGCTTGGAAAAATCCCTTCCACATTCCTCACCAGGAGTTTGGAGTAACTGTAGTGCAGAACCCATCCCATGATTTGCAGTGAGAATCTGTGGGGACAGAGCCAAGAGGCTGTGGGAGTTTGGGTTGTTTTCCAGCAGTCAGCTAGCAAAATGTTCCAATACAGCAGGCTGCTCTTTATCTAGGAACTGCTTTCTCATACCTTGAGCGAATGCCCCAAGCACCATTCAAGTACTGAACTGAAATTAAAGTCTTCAGCAACTAGGGAGAAAACAGTTTTGAGGAGGTGAAACAAATCTAATTCCCACCATTGTTGGCATGTTAGCACACTGAACTGCCTCCTTCTCCCAGCACCACCACTTTGTCTCCACTCGCCCCTGGACTCACAGTAATGTTGCTCTCCCCGCTATGTGACTGCTAAAGGCAATCCTCCGTTGCCAGAGCTCACATTCCTGCCAGGGAAGTTTCTTCCATGCTCATCCTCATGCTTCTTTATTTCTGGTTGGCTGCCACAGGCTTGCCACATGCAAACTGCAAATCCTATTGCTCCCCCCTTGGTCCACTGAAAAGAAAATCTGCTGTTGCAAGCAATATATTCACTGCAGTAAACTACCATGAAAGTCACTAGCACGAGTGTGCTTAGTGCTCAGTGGTACCTGGCATTCTGATTTCAGGTGTTTTTCCCATCATAAGACCCATTGTCACAGATGGAAAGCTGCTTGATTAGCTCTGGATTCCTATCTTATTGCCTACTGAGAGACATGAAGCTGTAGTCTGATTAAAAAATTAATTACTGTACATCTGCATTTCATATTCTACAATCCCGGAGGTGGGGAGGGTTGGGGAGATGATTAGACATCAGACCTGAGGAAGGATACTGCAGTACTTGAGTTTGTCTATGTCTGTCCCAGAGAGAGGTAGTTTGCCATGTTAGTCTGAAGTCAGGCAGAAGGCAGAGCAGAGTTTCAGCGCACGGACTAGCTGAGCCAGAGACGCCCAGCATAAGCTTTTGTAAGCAGCGGGCTTACTTCATTAGATCCTGCCTATGCCATCAGATACATCTATCCCAGCCATCCTGTTGGTCCAATAAAAGATATCACCCGCAAGAATTCTTGCCTCTATCAAACATTAGGACATTCAAAGAATAGCCACCAATGATGAGAATTACAAGGAAACGTCCCCTGAGTTGGGCTATGTCATTATTTCCTACTGCAGCATCTGGTACTGGCCACTATCAGGGCATCATGCAGGATACATGGACCATTGGTTAATTCTGCTACAGCTATTCCTATGCTCCTGGGCTCTATCTGTCTGCCAGCGCATTTTTTAGTGTTTTGTCCATGCCAAGTGACTGAGCTTCCATTAGTTTTCCTGGGACTATTCCCAGCCTAGCATCTCTGTGTCAGAAAATCCTTCCTGACATTCAAAGTAAATAATCCTTTAATTCTTTGTACCACCTTTCTCTGAGAAGCTAGTCATCCCATTGTGATAGTCATTTCAAGAACAGGCTCATATGGTTTTTATTTCTTTACTGTATTTTCTTTTCACGTACAGAGTCCACAGGAGAGGAACCAACCTGGAACTTCTGGAAGTACTTGGTGAATCCTAAGGGGAAAGTGGTGAAGGCCTGGGACTTTACTGTCTCTGTTGATGAGATAAAACCGTATATCAATGAGCTTGTAAGGAAAATCATCCTGAAGAAGAAAGATGAACTGTGACTTTCAAAAGTCCTAGCATGTCTATCACATCTTCATTGAGGATTAGGGCTGTTATTCAAACATTCATTCCAAAAGAGGGAAGGGAATCATGGCTAACAGAAGCTACTTACAACTTAATCCTGCAAACACAGGGACACAATAACTTAAGTTGGTGGTTAAAAAGGATTTAATTTATGCTTTTAAAGTATAAACTAAATTGAATTTGTGCCTTCCTAGGAAAGAAAATCAGGAAACATTTATTTGTGTCTTTACTCAAATTATTGATTGTTGATGACATTATAAGCAGTCATTTAGGATCCCTCTAGGTAGAAAGACTCAATGCAACTTGAATTTCCTTAGAGAGATTTTATCAGCAACTACAATTCACCTTCTGTGACTTTGACCATGAACTTCATTTTAAAAACTAACTCAGAGTAGAAGAGACCACTTAATGTACTGGCGACATGGTTATAAGGGATGGCCAAAATGGATTTCCTTGAACCCCAGGCACACTTACCTGGATGTGTTTCTCCCTAGTGAGATAGCACAGACCTCACCTTCTCTACCTGCTGCTTTGGTGGCAGGGAAGTCTTCTTGAAGGGAAAGAGGTACCAAGACTAAATTTCCTTCAAGGAGACTGCATGACCTGTGAGAGCTACCTTTAAAATTCTTTGGGTGTGTCTACACGTGCATTAATGCAATTTTGTTAACGCACAATAAATCTAGTACCTCTGGGCTTCTATACACATGCAGGGAGGCTGCTTCGATGTGCTGGAATTCCAGCGCATTGGAGCAGGATCGATTAATTGAGTCTGCTGGAACATGGAAATTACCGTGCTCCAGCAGACTCCAAAGTCACATGTCTCAGTGTCCCCACACTGAAAAATGGCGGCCGGGCACTTTAAAATAAAGCTTGTTCAACGAGCTTTAGTTCAAAGCACCCCACTGCCATTTTTCAGCGCAGAGACGCTGATACACACGACCCGTCTGGTGCTTATTAAAGCAACTCCTCTCCCCCCGCCTCCTGGAGCATGTCTATAAACACTCTCCATTGTGAGGTACTAGGAAAATACACATTAGCCCATCTTAATGCACATTAACTAAAGAGCACAGTTTTTCAGTGACACTTCAATGCACATTAAACTAGGCTAATGAGCATTAAAATGCATGTGTAGATGCGCCCTTTGTTTCTAAAAAGCTTGCCAGCGTCTAGGCCACAAACTTACTGTACCTGGAAGCAAGTCCTCCACCATGCTGGAGTGCTCCCATGAACTAGAAGCAGAGGAGCTGTGTACTCACATCACTGAGGACAGGCTAAACAGCATGGGAGCAGGCTAATCCCACAGCCCTGCCCGGATGCACCTATCCTGCGGGTGGTCCAGTAGGCAGGTGACACAGAGCAGCACACTGTTTTGGAGGGTGCTGCTACCAGGCCCAGTCACTTTGGGGTTCTGACACTTGAACATCTGCAAAGCCAGAGTCTTTTGTCTAGCTATTCAGAAATGGGCACTTTGTCCTCAGTTTACTATTCTTGCCTTTGAAAATTGCCACTTGCCTGAGCCAATGTTGAAATCCATGTTAAGTTGATAATTGTAAATGTTGTGCAACAACTGGTGTTGTTGGGTGGGACTGGGAGTACAGAGAAACAGTAGAAAATGCAACGTTTTCAAAACAGGAGCCATTTTTAAATGCTTTAAACATTTAACATTTTCAAAACAGGAGCCATTTTAAAATGCTTTAATCTTAACGAGTAGCAACTCAGTCTTGACTAGCTATTTGAAATCATGAAGATTTCTGTATTGGGTGGGGGGAAGAACCCACTGGGATGAGAAGGGGTAGTTGAAATCAGCTTCATACCTGGACTGTGATAACAACTTTAGATATGGGGATGTTTTCCCCTCACTAATATTGAACATTGTTCTTCTGCTAAGCTGAGACCTCTGATTCTCTTGGCTTAGTAGGTTGTACCTGTGGAGCGAAGCAAGATCTTTGCTTTGGGGGCTGAAAGACATTTACTATCTAATGGTTCTATTGAGTAGCACCTTACTGCTATCAAGCCTAGTGCTTACTACAGCAAACTGTCCTATTGATATATGAGTTTTACTTGTTTAGGTCCTCAGGTTGCACACTGCTCAGGTGCGTCTCCTTTGAAATGTCAGTTCTGCAGTGGTGCAAATCAGCAGTGTCATTGTTTTCACCAGGACTACACTCAAGTACAGCTGATGATTTGGCCTCATGTTTAGAGAGATTTGCATACACTTAGGCCAACCAATTATCAAACAATATTAGGGAGAAAACGGCGAACATGACAATATTTTCATCTTCCAAGATCTTTATGAGCTAATATTAAATCTTTACCAACCCCTTTTTAGGTACTGAAGATATGAAACACAGAATTGGTATATAATTAATCAAAGTTACCTAGTAGTCATTGTCGGGATTAAAGCCAGTGCTGGGTGGAGAGCACTAGACCACAGATCTACCTTTTTCAGACTTAATAATAATTATAGCCTCATCAGTTTTGACAGTGACCTTTAAAAAAACCTTATCAGCAAAATACTCTTTTAGGAGGCATCCATGGACACTGATAGGCACCGTGGTTACCAAGAGAATAGAATAGTTATTTATAAAGCAAGCAAAGGAGACAACTGACCCCTGTCTCTAAGCGTGTCCAGTTACAGTACTGTTGACAAGGGAAAGTTCTTTTGTGTTGTGTAATTTTTTTAAGTGGTAAAAATACGGTAATAAAATTGTTAGCATTTTTCATGTGTTGTATACACTTTCAAACGGCTTCTGCAACTATACTTACCTATAATTATGCAAAGGTGTGCCTGAAGAACAAAGAAGTAAGCCTTTATGCCTCCTGTCTCAATGCAGGATGCGGACCATCCTGATGATCTAGTCAGAGTTGGTTCTGCTTTGAGCAGGGGGTTGGACTAGATGTGACCTCCTGAGGTCCCTTCCAACCCTCATTTTCTATGATTCTATGACCAGACAAACTGACAGAGAGGAATGGGGAGATATTAGAGTAACTGATACTGCCCCCAGAGGCTTGAGTGCCTATCTCTAGAACAGGCCAAGAGAGGAGCTGCTTTGAGATTTGCAGAAAGGCAATGTGGACCCTGTTATCCTACATCAGGCAAACTGGAATAACCCAAGAAGCCAAGAACAAGTTGTGAGCGGGTACAAATTCTCGAACCACTGTTCTATTGAAACTCGGGTGTCCTTTGCCCTGCCCTCTCGCTCACCCACCATGTCTTGATGTTCAGGTTCTCCTGGGGAGGTTTGATGATTGCTAGGGGGGGAAGGTCAGTTTGGCTGGACTGGATGTTCTTTTGCAGGGCTCTACCTCCCCTACACCCTGCCCCTTTCCTCAGGTCTGTGGTAGATAACTCACATCAGTCCCACATTTGCATTCTCAATTCATCATTTCACTTCTCTTGTTTCTCATTCCCCACTACAAACAGCTAGGTGTTAAGTCATAGCATGTCCTTCATTTGAACATTCACAAACATAACATTAATTCACTTCCTACTTCTGGCCTCATTGTGTACATTCAGTTGGAATGTCCCCAAATTATTTAACTTCTTTTCCTTTAATTAATCTTATAAATTCATTCAAAATGATCATGGATTAATTTACTTCTTATTTCTTAATCAATCCTATAAAGTCATTCAACACGTCCATAAATTAATTTACTTCTTACTGATTAATCAATCTTATAAATTAATTCCAGAATCCATAAATTAATTTCCCTTTTTTTTTAATTCCATAAATTCATTTGAAAAGTCCCCAGATTAATTCACTTTTTGATTCTCAACACAAATATCCCTAAATACATCTGCTTTTCGTTTCTACATTAAGGCTCATTAATTCTGCCCTTCCTGCAGTTCCCAAATCCATCCCCTGATGGACGGTCACGCTTCTCAGTCCGGAAAGTGATTTTATCTGGTATTCACAATTACAATGCCTTCACTGGTTGCCTCGAGGTGCAGCACTTATCTCCACCCTTCCCTGGTGCTACTGGCCCAGCTCCTATTATCCCAGCAGCCTACTTCACTTAGCTCAGTTTCCTGGCTCCGGTTGGGTCCTTGCCAAGTCCTGGTCATACTCCTCTGGAGCTCCTTGGTTTGATTGTCTGAGTCCCACATGTCCACATGGGTTGTACAGTTCCATGGCTCTCCTGTGTTTTCCTCTCTCTGGCGGAAAGGCTGAACACCTGTCCATCTCCCGGCTCTTCCTTTTGTTGCCCTTGCAGGTCCATTCCTTTCCGGGGGCTTGGTCCCAGACCCTTTTTCTGACACACTGGCAGCCACATGGCTCTCCCAGGCTTGCTTGGGTAAGTTCCCACCTGGCGTGGCCAGGTTCTGTTGTCCATAACAGGGGCTTGCCACTGGCTCCTGCTATACAAGTCTTTTAAATGAAAGGGCAAAGTAGTAAGAAAAGTAGAAGAAAAAAAGAGACACAAAGGAGGTGGAAGGACAGATGGCAAGGCAGGATGGTAGAGAATACTTAAGCCAATTCCACCCCCAATGGCTGTAGCTTTTCAGATTTAAGCCCTACTTACACTAAAGAATATATCCTAAAAATGAAGTTGAAGTTGGACTGGAGCCAGAGGTAGGATCTACACCTACACAACTATGGGAAATCAGAGGTAGCGGAAGTGGCATATCAAGATTTCCCTTGCACTAATGGAAAGGAAAGTGGACCCTATGGTCTATTCAAGTATTCAGGTTTTCTTATATGAGTCATAGCACCTGAGGCAGCAGCTTCAATGAAGTGATTTCATAAGTGAAGCACAGTCAGGTGCAGCTTTCATTTGGCCAGGAAAGTAAGTGGCTCATTTCTTCCCTCTACATCAATACTTAGCCAATGCCCCACCATGGTAGTGGCAGGCATTATGCTGCTGGAAGTACTTTTCTTCTGGTGAGGTATGTAACTGAGGATCTGACAAGCCCCATCCCTACCCCACATCTCAGACAACAGGTGTCTTAGCTCCAGCATTCTAGTCAAAGCCAGAGTTTGGCAATTAATGCACTGCCTCATTATATTCCTCATCTTCTTTGTTTTCTACCTTAAATTGGTGACTAGAGTTCTTGTATAGTGTGAGAGTGAAGTTGCACGTTACATTTAGACCATACTAAGGGCATGTAAAACACAAGGATACACATGTTATAGCTCATTAACTCACTATAAGTGCCCTCTGAGTGTCTCAAATGTATACCAGTTCAGGCAAGGGTTAATTTTGGGCTGTTCTACCCAGCTCATGTTAAAGTAACTTCAGTCTCCTCCACATAGATAAAATGAGCAATTTGCAGTCCTCCAGCATCCCAGTGCCCCTGATTCCTTCCCCACCCAGAGCATGAATAGAGCCCAGGTGTCCTAGCTCCTAGTTTCACCTCTGCTAGCCAACCCTCTAGTGGCAGGTCAGAGTCCTCTAGGCAAGAATCAGTATTAACTCTTCATGTGCAAATGTTTACAGCACATTCTAACTTTAACACTAGTATTCCACAGATTTAGTATGGTTTAAATGTAATGTGTAACATCATTTGTAAACTGCTGTGACAGCTCATCCTAATCGTGCCAGCAGTTTAGTGTTAAGTGCTAGTATATATAAGCCTTGACCAAACAAAGGACCTAAGCATATGTTTAATTTTAAGTGCATGACTACTTTAATTGGAGTAAAGGGAAATACTCATTACTTAGAATTAAGCATGCAGAATATTTAAATCCCTTGCTGGATTGGGATCATAGGTTTTCTTAAAGTGTTTAGGTCCTTCAAGATGAAGAATTCTAGGTAATTGTTTTTTTAGATGAATTTGTGCTCTAACTGTCTAAGATGATCTTCATGACTGGACAGACAGCAAACTGCAGAGTAAATCACACAGTAAGGAATTGCCTGCCCAGGCTACCAGTATGCAGGGAGCACAAACTATTTCTTTGGCTTATAAATTCTGATACTGTTCAAGTCTGACAGTGATCTTCCCTGGGGCTTCTTGGAAGCTATCTAACAACACTGACTGTACAGCAAAAGTCTTATCTGTATTGCAACTTGTCTGCTTTACCAAAAGATTTAGAACATGTTAAGAAAGGTACATTTGAGTGAATGGAGAGCTATTGTACAACAATTTAATCTGACTGCATGCAGTTATGGTAAGTGTAAGCTGTTCCTGGATGAAATGTGGTGTGTAGATTCAAGTCTAAAAGAAGTGTCTGGAAACAGAATTGTAGGCTATTATATGCATGGCAGGGGAAAAAGAAAGCACTTAACTCAATCTTGAAGTTCTTAGGCAAAACACCTGTTGGCTTTAGGAGTTAGGCCTTAGAGGGAAATTTAGGATCAGACCCTATAAAGTCAAATGTTTGGTTGGAAAGTGAACTCCTGTAATAGTAGGAAGGAAATAAAGCAGGATTCAACACGTGGGTATTAGGGGGAAGCTAAGATTTACTGATTGATTTATCTTTGTTACTTCATTTGAAGGCTGGGGTCTTTCCACTCAGGTCACCAGAGTCATACTGGTGTACAATTGCAGGAACATGTGTCAGAGCACCTTAGGTGTTTGCTACTTTTAGGGCTTAAAGCAGGCAGCAGGACAGCTGATAGGTACAGGCCAGCCCTAATGAGGTAGCCATGACTGCAGGAGGGCCCTGTGATAGGAGGAGGGGGCTGGGCAGCTTTCATTTTAACCCAGACCCTCAGGGCTGAGCCAGCAGTCTGCTGCTGGCAGCCAGAAGAACACCACCCAGCTGAGCTGCTGCTCAGAACATCCTTGGAGGTAAGGCCAGGAGCTGTGGGGATGGCAGGAGGCTCCTGGTCCTGGGGCATGACTAAAAACTACACCCTGATGGGGTAGGATGGTATAGTGGGTCCACCTATGGTGGGATGGTCCCCAGGAAATGCCATGCCAGTTCCCTCTCCAGTGAAAGGTGAGTAAGGGGTGCCTAATAGCCCCAGCCATCACAACTTAGTGGGTAGTAGGGCCAGGCAGTGGGGCCAGGCATGCCTTTGGACACCTGAGCCCATGGGGTGTAAGGCCCCATGGCCCCAGTGAAGGGGCAAGGAGTTGGCCTCAGTGGGGAGGAGAGTGGGGAACATAAGAGTGGCCCCAGCAAGGGAGCAGAGTGTTGGCCCTAGTGAGGGGGCATAGTAAGAGAATGGGCCACATAGAGTAGAGCCATGAGGGCGGTCTGAAGGGCTGAGCAGAGCTGGTGCAGAGTAGGATTGCAAGGGGTGGCCCGAAGGGCTGCACTGGGGGCTCGCAGAGTAGGGCTGCAAGGGCAACCTGAAGGTCTGCATATAGGCCAGCTCCACAAGTAGTTTAGGAAGTTACCCCAGTGAGGGGGCGGGAGTTTGGAGCCCAGTGTGAGGGTACAGTGACTGTAAGCTCCAGTGGGGAGTGAGAGTCCCACGTGAGACTCTGGAGCATGGGTCACAGTGTGAGGCAGTGTAGCAATATGGATGCCATCTGAGAGGCATGGGACATGGTATAGGGAAGGTTAGAGCAGTGTATAATCCCCCAGGCATCGGGACATGTAATGTGCAGCCTCTTGCACTTTACAACAATTAATATAACAGCAAGACGTGGCAGGAGAATGAGGGCAGACTCATAGACCACCCTCATAGTCAGCAAGTTCCTCCTAATCTGCAACCCACATTTCCCCTGTTGCAGCTTAAGGTCATTGCTCCTAGTCTTGTCCTCTATAGCCACAGAGAAAAAACTATTTTCATCTATGTAATCACCCTTCAGGTATTTGCAGACTGTTATCAAATTGTCTGTTTTCAAATTGTCCAAACTGTTGTCAAATTGTCTGTCTTCTTTTCTCCAGACTAAATAACCCTAGTCCTTTCAGGTTGTCCAAGTCAAAGTGTTCTTCAAAGATGAGTAAGGATTATTATTCCCATTTGACAGAGTGATAGCAAAGTCGCAAGAAGATCAGAGAACTTGTCCCAAATCACACAAGGTATCTGTGTGAGAGGCAGGTGTGTAACACAAGGGGTAGATATGCAACTGCCTCTGAACCCCAGCTGGATGTGTTGATGTGGGGCTGTAAGCAGGTTACCTAGCCAGCTGGCTTTTGCAGGAGGGTTTTGCTCCCTGTGGACTTCCTCAGCTAGTCCTCTCAAGTAACAGTCTTTAGGCACAAACAAGCCAAAAATTAAACAACCAAAACCAAAACCAAGCTCTTCTGCCCTGTCCCAGGAACTCGAGGAGGAGTCCTCTGGCTCTGGCTTCCAGCACAGCAGTTTGCCTCCTTCTGGTAACAACAAGAATTTGTTTCTTTTTCTTCTTTGAACTCGGAGCTTTTAAAAGCTCCTCGGAGGACACTCCCTGCTTATGCAAATGCCCTGCAGCTGGGCTCTCCCAGCAGAGCTAACTTCCCTTTTAAAGGAACAGACTACCCTGTTACAGGGGCCCAAGAGTCAGTAGCAGTGGCTCTGTGATTCAGCATCTCCTTGTCCCAGTGCACAGGAGAGTTGAAAGGAGCAGTTCAAATGACATCAGCAGAGGATCAGACACAACAGGTCTCTACTCTGCTATGGTTTGTCCTTTCACTGGGCATGACTGCACGTGCATTTACACTGGTTAAATTTATGCGTAGTAAGTTACTAGGGAATAGGCCGGCATCTACATGTGCAGACATTAAGATGCATTAATGCTGTGTGTGGACTGACTTGGGACTAAAGCTGGTCCCAAATCTGTCCACACATAGTGCTACTGCGCAGTAAGGTGTCTACACAGGCATAAATGTGCAGTAACTCATCAGACATAAATTTGATACCTGCGTGATGTAGGTATCAAATGTATGATCAAGTCGGCATAAGTCTCCATATTTACTGCACAGTACAGGCACGCATGTGTACATGCGTGCCTGTACTGTGTAGTAATTTCAGTTACTATGCAATTAATGCACACGTGTAGATGTGCCCACTGAGTGGTGGAGTCCTGGGTACAGTACCTATCCTAAACCTAAGGTTTCTAAGCTGACTCTGCACTGGTGGAGAAGTCACCTACTCAGGAGTAATTCTCCCTGGCCATTTCCAGGCTGGAAGATCAACTGAAACAGTCTGATCTCCAGATTACATGCACAATGGATAAGGCAGGCTGCACTCTCAGAGCTTTGAGTTAACCCAATCACAAAGAATATGTCTATGTAACACTGTGCAATGCATGCAGAGATACCCCAGTTAGTTTTGAGCAAGAAGCATGGCAAAGTAGGCCAAGGAGAACACAGCATTCAGATAATTATGCTGCTTCCAGCTCACTTACATAGCTTAGATAGCTGCATTACACTGCACTGTATCACACTGATGTACTCGAAGAAGCTCTGATTACTGATGCCAGCAAAGGGAACATTTAAGTAATCCAACTATACCAATATCAGATCAAACCCAATATTTAAGGGATCACTATATTTTAGGGAAGCAGAAGTGATTCACAGCATGGCAGACAAACATAGCTGAAGGATTTTTAAAGTCTTGTTGTAGAAGGCCTTTTCTGTTCATATTCTTTAGGAAGTGCATGCAAATTCTGTCTCCTCTGCCCAGAAAGCACTAACACCATACAGAGAGTCTGGGCGCATAACAGATTAACACCTGTGCAATTACATAGCTTTTGCCCAGTGATGTACATTTTTTTCCATTAATATATTTTGTGTTTCAGGTCAAATTAACCAAATCAGTTCCAAATCCTATCAACTGAGCAGAACTCAATTGTTCTAAAAACCATATGGACTGAGCAGGCTGAACTCAATCATTCCAAACACCACGTATGGCGCTACAACTGGCGAGCATCCTTCATCCCAGCCTCTCTCCCTGGGACTTCAGAGAGTCCCGAATCCCTTGGCAGGCATCCTACCTGCAGGCCCAAGCCTGGAGGTCTTGAGATTCAGATATCCCCAGAAACTGCAGGCAAGCATCCTCCATCCCAGACTCTCAAATCTGGCAGGACTTCAGATACTTCCTACACTTGATCTTAGCCCACAAGAGATCCAGTGAGGTAAATGACACTGGGATCTAGAATAAGCAGCCAATAAGGATCTCAGGGTGGCGGCTACAGTAGATGCCAATAACAGCCTGTCTGCATTTAGCAAATGGTTACTCCAGGATAGCTATGGACACATGAGATGGACACTGGTGTCATTTGTACAGGGGTATTTTTACTGCCGTTTATTCTGGGGTAACTCTACAACTCAGTCTAGGAAATCGCACCGGATTAGGGTTATACGTTGTGTGCCAACTCATTTTTCGCACTGGTACATCCGTATGCACTGTGTCCAGGCCTTGGATCGGCCACTTCCCTTCTGCCCTCAGCTTTTCAAACAGAATTGCTCCGTGGATCAACACGGGGTGCAGGGCAGGGGCCCAGAAGCTTCTTGCTGTCCATCTCTTCCCTTCGCAGCCAGCCACAGGAACCAACAGAGCCGTTTGTTGGCATTTACGGTGATTTGACCCGTCTTAGAGAGGAGGCGGCTTATCAGTTCCTGGTGAGGGACTCAAAGGGCCAGGCACTCGAGGACTGTGCACTGCCTGTAATGCTATGCAAAATGAGAGAAAAAAGCAGTCGCCACAAGACACCATTACCCTGAGCGGCACCGGATTGCTTCGTTTACATGGACGGCAGAGGAAAAACCTGGTTCTCCAAAGAACGTAAAAGGCCGAAGCGGAAATTCTTGACCAACAAAATTCTGTGACGTCAGCCCCCATGTCCTCAGTTCTGTAACGCTGTCCTTGTTTCCTGGAGCAAAAAAGAGGAGAAATCCAAGCCTCAGAGATCTGCAGTTTTAATTCTAATTAAATGGGGAGTGGTTATTTTCTGAAAAAAGGTAGCCCAGTGCCTTATTTTCCTCTTTTCCCTGGAGATGTGACACTTTCAGCAGAAATTAACAGCCCTCATCCGAGGTAAAGTATTAATCGTACTTTTAATTGGGTTAAATAAGTAACTCTAAACGGGGAGCAGCCATTGCTGATTAACTGTGTAATCCACACTGCATTCATCCATCCTTCAGAAATTGGGGCAGGGCAAGCAGACTGCTCCTGCGATCTGCACTGCTTGTGAACCAGCTGATAATTCCTTGTTTATAGAACAATCCCCTCTTATTGCCCTTAATTATAATTGCATCATTAATTGTAACTGGCTATTATTTATGGATTACCAAAAGCAACACACTTTATTGCTAGGTATTTTACAGACACCTCAAAAGAAAGTAGCTTCTCCGGCTGAACAGGAAACAGCTTTCTTAACCTGTGAGAGTGTTTGAGATTTCAAGCTACTGGTATTTCCTGTTGCAAACTGTGACAGAAATTCAAAATATTGAAAACGTTCAGGACTTGATCATCAGAAACCACAATTCAGTATGACGTTTTCGTTTCTGATCATTCAGAAACAACAGCATGTCAGTTTGGATTTTGATTTGAATCCATTCCTAATGTCTGTTCCTTGAGTCAAGGCCTGCTATTACTTGTACTGGTCTGAATTTATAAACGGTGCCAATGTTCTCTCTTTCTGTAATGGTAACGGGTCCATTCAGGCTAAGGGAGGGGCTACTTCCATTGCAGATGCTTTGTGTTGAGACTAGGGCTATGCAAGGAGGATAACTTGATTTATTCTGACTTGGTTGCAGAAGGTAGGATGGGCAGGGCTTGGTGCTGATAAAGCGGCATGGTCCTCCTTCTAGAAGAGTAGCTGGTTCTGCTTTAAGTCTGCAAGGCAAAATGAGAAACTCCTTGCCACCACTACCACTAGCATCAGCACCAAGCCTGTTCCACCTCGTCTCCTGGACCTCAGCCAGAAGTACTCCATAGAGTCAGACCTCCTCCAGGATACAAGCACCGAGCCCCAGCCACTTTGCAGAGGTCTGTGTTTAGACCCTCTCTCCCCAGTTCTCTATTGGACACACATGCTGTATAATAAGTGATCCCTGCATGTACCAGTGAGAATTTCATGAAATGAAAAATGCTCTGAGTTAACTCTGCATCCCGATTCTTGCAGTGAAGCCGTTATCCTGCTTACTCTATATTCAATTACAATTTAATTTTGAAGCCCTTTAATATGTGTTAAAAGGTTCCCAGAGGTAGTAGTGTTCCTTAATAATCTCGTGTAAGTAGGTTAGAAGGGGCCAGATTCTGCAAGATGCTGTGTCACCTGCAGGATGCTGCCTGCCAACTCCCAGTTGAGGACTTGGGGCTTTGCAGATGGCTTGCAACTCCCCACAGGGTCTGAGCCTGAAATAATCTTGTGGTCCATTTGTAAGAGGTGAAGCAGACCGCTGCACACAGAATCCATCCCAGTAAAGCTATGCGAGTTCTTAGATACCGATACTCGGTGGTTCTAGCAGGGGACTTTCCATCATGATTGCTGGGCTCCCTTTCCAGCTTTGTCACTGTCCTTTTGCTGTCGATTACTCTGTGACTCAGCTTCCCCATCTGTAAAATGGGAATAATAATACTTACTGCACAGAAGTGTTGTAAGTCAGTTCATTTATGCTATCAAAACAATGTGTTACTTGGAAGTGTGATACAAAGTACTCAGGGCAGAGCCTAAGGGACCTAACTCTAAATCAAGAGTAGCCTAATTCTTTGAGACCCTTTAAACACCGTACCCTGGATTTGCTGTTAGGGTGTCACTGAACTGTTGGGTCTGTTGTGGCAGGCCTCAGTTCCATAAGACAGTTTGTGATGCGTTTTGATGCACAGTGCAGTACTTCCACCTGCCGCCCTTTTACACAGGACCATGGCCCTTGTGGAAATCTCCAAGCAGTATAATGTAGTGCCATGCAGAGATGTGCTGCCTGCTCCAAACCAGACACAGCTCAGCTAGATGGTACAGTGCCATGTGCATGTCAACAAGCCCTGCCTCTCAGCTACGGAGAGCCAAAAAGGACTACTATAAGGGAAACCAAGTTCTGCTCAGCTTCCTGACACCACCAACTGTCCCACTAGAGACCTCTCTCTTACTTGTATGAGCAAATTAAAATTGAGCCTAAAGGGTTTTGAATTGAGGTTCATCACTAATGTAAATGTATATAGGGAGGAAAAAGAAGGCTCAGGGCAGCATAGGACCCTACAGGCTAGACTAGGGCCGTTGACGACAGAGAGGAGGAACAAAGCAGAGCTCTTCAATGAGTTTTTTGCCTCTGTATTCTTGAATGCAGATCTAGACAAATCTCCCAAATGCATTACTGATAGAAACAGGAGGAATGCCAGCCCACCAGCTGTCAGTGCTGACGTAGTAAAGAGATACTTGGAGGACTGGATGTGTTTAAGTCAGCAGGCCCAGATATGCTTCACCCAAGGGTGCTGAAAGAATTAGCCAGTGTCACAGCAGAGCCACTGGTACATCTGTTTGAGCACTTGTGGTGCTCAGGTGAGGTCCCAGAGGACTGAAAAAGTGCCAATGTTGTCCCTATTTTCAAGAAGGGGAGGAAGGAGGATCCAGGTAACTATAGACCGGTTAGTCTCACCTCTATCCTTGAGAAAACCCTTGAAAAAATTATCAAGGATCACATTGGTAGGAGTCCAGACGGTAATATAATGCTGAAAGGAAACCAGCATGGGTTCTGAGCAGGTAGATCCTGCCTGACTAACCTTGTTTCTCTCTATGACCAAGTCACTAAATACTTAGATGCAGGAGTCGAGGTAGATGTCATCTACTTGGACTTTAAGAAGGCCTTCGATATGGTATCACACCCTATTCTCATAAACAAATTGAAGGCTGTGCCATAGACAATTACACAGTCAGGCAGGTGGCAAATTGGCTTAAGGGTCATACCCAGAGAGTGGTGGTGGATGGGTCGGTATTGACCTGGAAAGATGTGGGCAGTGGGGTCCCACAGGGCTCAATCCTTGAGCCAGTGCTGTTCAATGTCTTCATCAGCGACCTGGATGAGGGCGTGGAAAGTACTGTCCTAATTCACAGATGACACAAAACTACGGGGCAAAGCAAACACACTGATGGGAAGGAACCAAATCCAGATGGACCTGGACAGGTTAGAGAAGTGGGCAGAGAACAACAGGATGCAGTTCAACAAGGACAAGTGCAAGGTGCTGCATCTACGGAGAGGGAATCACCAGCACACCTATAGGCTGGGGGGATGACCAGCGGCTGGGGGGGGCACGATGATGGCAGGAGCATGGCAGCGGCGGCGGAAGCGCAGTGGCAGTAAGTGAGGGAGATCTCGGAGTCATTGTTGACTCCAAGATGAATATGAGTCGTCAATATGAAGTAATTAGCAGAGCTAGCTGCACTTTGTCATGCATTAGTAGGTGCATTATGAACAGGTCCAGGGAGGTGATGCTTGCCCTCTGTGCGGCATTGGTCAGGCCACAGCTGGAGTAGTGCATCCAATTCTGGGCATCGTACTTCAAAAGGGATGTGGACAACCTTGAGAGGGTCCAGGAGGGCTGCTTGTATGGCTAGAGGCCTGTAGGGAAGGCCCTATGAGGAAAGGCTGAGGGACCTGAACCTGTTCAGCCTCTGCAAGAGAAGGCTGAAAGAGGATCTTGTGGCAGTATACAAATTTACTGGGGGGGAGGGAGCAGGGAATAGGAGATGCTCTGTTTACCAGGGCACCCTTTGGAATAACCAGAAACAATGACCATAAGCTGACAGAGAGCAGATTTAGGTTGGACATCAGAAAGAACTTCTTCACAGTTAGGGTTGCCAGAATCTGGAATGGGCTACCAAGGGAGGTGGGCTCTCCCCTACCTTGGGGGTCTTCAAGAGGAGACTGGACAAGCACCTGGCTGGGGTCACATGACCCCAGCACTTTTCCTTGCCATGGGCAGGGGGTCAGACTCGATGATCCATTGAGGTCCCTTCCAACCCTAGCATCTATGAATAAAAACACGATCAATCTCATTATCAAAAGCAGTCTGGAAAAAGACCTGGGAAGAGGTGGGCAGACACACCTGCTCAGATCAGGGTGGACTAGAAAGCCAGTAGGGGATGTCTACTCCATCTTCTAATGATCCTATAACTCCTCTGTGACTTTGTCTACATGTGTGCTTAACTGCGGAGTAGACTAATTAGCTGTGGAGTAAAGCGTCACCATCTACATGTGTGATGCTATTAGAGCACAGTAAGCAGTTAGTATCATTGGGAACAATACTATCTTATGTTGGGGTAATTAACTGTGATTAAACCGCACATGTACACACAGGGATAAATTACTCCCGGTCAGCCCAGCCAGCAGGGAGCCAGATTGCTGCCTGCCACCTAGCCACACTGCACCCTTGTGCCTCAGTCAGCCTCTCCGCCACCTGACGCCGTCACCTGGATCCCGGGGCTGACCCCTGCATGCTTCCTGCCAGCTATCCCAGGTGTATGTGTAGACGCTGCTCAAACTTCTCTGGAGTTTATTGCTTCGAATTAATTGCATGTGTAGATGCACCCTGCCAGGCTAAAATGGATGTCTTAGATAGGAAGGTGTAGCAGGAAGCTGGAGTCTGTCCCTGCCGCACTCACTCTGTGGGTGAGCCAACACTGGAGATTCAGCAGCGAGGCTTGATTAAATGCTGACACAGCCTCTTTAAATCTGAGGCAGGAAAAGGATATCAGAGACACGCAAAAGTTAAGACACTGGGTGGGGAGAAGGGGGCTCCCAGTGTGGAGAGTAAAGGATGTGAGCCCTGGAAAGGGGCCAGGACTGGGCAAGCAAACTTACCTGGGCCAGTGCGGAGGTGCTGGTGAGCAAACTCTGGAGCAGTAGACTCAGAAGGCAATGCCGGATGACGATAGTTTTGCTGGTATTCCTTGGAGCACTGGTGGAGTTGGACTCTCAGGACCTGCGGGAGAAAAGATGGAAAAGAAAAGATTCATAAATTCATAGACATTAGGGGCTGGAAGGAATCTACATGTGCTACTCATATGAAGCAATAAACTCTGGAGCATTTTGAGCCTAAGTAAACTAGTCCTGGGCACAGCATCTATACATATGTCCAGGACAGCAGCAATTTGAGCTGGGGTGGACAGTTTACACCAGGGTTGCTCACCGCAGGCTCCAGGTGGCAGCACTGAGCAGCAGAGGGGCTGGCAGGGGCACAAGGGTGCTGGAAGTGTGGAGCCATGTGGCCAAGCAGCAGGCAGAAATTTGGCTGACCGGGCACAATTTACACTTGTGGGCAGCATCTACACTTGCATTTAACTGCAATAAATTACCCTGGCATAAGATGGTACCATCCCAGACAGTACGATCGTACTGCAGCATTAATTAGTTTACTGCAGCCTAATAGCATTGCATGTGTCGATGCTGACACTTTATTCTGAAGCTAGTCTACTCTGCAGTTAAGTGCATGTGTAGATGCAGCTGCTGAGAAGCACAGAACATGTGTTCTGCGCGTATGAAGGAGCAGTCGAGGCAATGGAGCTACCTATCTCTGGAGAGCGGGCCCGCACTTAGTCTTTGCTGACACAAAAATATCACAGACAAGCACTTAAAGGCTCATTTTGCACTCAGTGCCCCTTCCTCTTGAATGTGGAGATTTTCACCATCTTGAGCCAAACTATCTGGAGAATATTTAAGTAAAAGGTTTTTAAAACAAGACTACGTGGGTATGTAGAGGCGCCTCACCCAGAGTGCCCTGACATCCAGCTGCAATGGGATATAACTAGCATCCGTTGCAACATCTTACAGGAAATGAGAGACATCTGGATATTGAGACAGATTCTTATCATGACGGCCCCTCTCCAGACTCCCCGCCTGCCTGGAACAGAGAATTCCCACCTATATTTACCTGTATCGGGATGTCTCTTGTATAAGGCTCAAGTGAGAAGTGATTTCATGGCGGGGGAATGAAGTTATTACTATTGTATTAAATGTATTTCAGCCTTTGACCTTGGAATGATGGCTCACTTTTCTGAAGTAGAAAATGTGGAAAACAAGTTATTTGCAGAAAAGAGTAATGAACACTCAGAACTTCTCCATCTGTCAGGCAGGCAGCCTGAGTTGGCACAGACTCGGGTCAGTAAAGTGAATGTTTGTTGCTTCTCTTCCTTGTATTCTCACGTGACATCTTTAAGTAACGCTAAGGAAAATAGTATCAATAATGGGTACAAGATTAAAACAAATACAAGCAACTGTATACAAATACAAGCGAATATATAGGCTTTGCACTGAGCATTGTCAAACCCTATGCAGTTTGGGATGGGCTGTTTTCATACTGCTGCTATGTTTCTCCTTCACATCCTGGCCAAGAAATTAAAGATGTTGCAGAAATAAAGGATCCTTTCTTAATGCAGACAGCTTTTATTTAATCCCCAGAAAAATCATGAAGCAGGTTTTCAAAGAATCCATGTCTAAGCATGTCGGAAGAAAGAAGGTGATTAGGAGCAGTCAGCATGGATTCACCAAGGGCAAGTCATGCCTGAACAACCTGATTGTCTTCTATGATGAGATGACTGGCTCAGTGGATGTGGGGAGAGCTGTGGACATGACATACCTTGACTTTAGACAGGCTCTTCATACCATCTCCCACAACATTTCTGCAAGCAAACTGACGAGGTATGGGTAGGATGAATGGACTGTAAGGTGGATAGAAAGCTGGCTGGATTGTTGGGCTCAATGGGTAGTAATCAGTGGTGCAATGTCTAGTTGACAGCCAGTATCAAGTGGAGTGCCCCAGGGGCCGGTTTT
This sequence comes from Alligator mississippiensis, assembly GCF_030867095.1. Lineage (NCBI taxonomy): Eukaryota > Metazoa > Chordata > Crocodylia > Alligatoridae > Alligator > Alligator mississippiensis. The sequence goes on from NC_081828.1 coordinate 9,206,151, forward strand.
GTTCAATATCTTCATTAACGATCTAGAAGCTGGGATACAGTGCACCCTCAACACGTTCTCAGATGACACCAAGCTAGAGAAGCAGTGCTAGGATTCAGAGTGACCTAGACAAATTGGAGGACTGGGCCAAAAGAAACCTCATGTGGGTCAACAAGGACAAGTGCAAAGTCCTGCACTTAGGACCAAAGAATCCCATGCACCAGTACAGGCTTGGGACCAACAGGTTAAACAGCAGCTCTGCAGAAAAGTGCCTGGGGGTGACAGTGGACAACAAGATGGATATGAGCCAGCAGTGTGCCCTTGTTGCCAGGAAGACTAAGAATATGCTGGGTTGCATTAGTAGAAGTGCTCCCAGCAGATCAAGGGAAGTAATTACATATCCCACTCTATTCTGCACTGGTGAGGCCACATCTAGAATACTGTGTCCAGTTTTGGGTCCCCCAGTATGGAAAAATGTGGACAAGTTGGAGAGAGTCCAGTGGAGGGCAACAAAAATGTTTCGGGGGCTGGGACACATGACATAAGGAGAGGCTAAGGGAACAGGGTTTCTTTAGTCTGCAAAGAGAAGACTGAGAAGGGATTTGATAGCAGCCTTTAACTCCCTGCAGGGGCTTCCAGAGAGGATGGAGCTGTGCTGTTCTCAGTAGTGGCAGGTGGAACAAGGTGCGATGGGCTCAAGTTGCAGCAAGGGAGGTTTAGGTTGGATATTAGGAAAAACTTCTCTCTAGGAGGGTGGTGAAGCACTGGAACAGGTTACCTAGAGAGGTGGTAGAAACTCCATCCTTGGAGGTTTTTAAGGCCAGGCTCGACAAAGCCCTGGCTGGGATGATCTAGTTGGGGCTGGTCCTGCTTTGAGCAGAGAGTTGGACTAGATGCAACCTCCTGGAGGTCCCTTCCAGCCCTAACTTTCTATGATTCTATTTTAATTGCTATTTTCAGAGAGCTGCTGAATAGCATGTTAAAAGTTAAGCGGATTACCATTTATGGCTGGCATTATGCAGGATTCTGATTTTAATTCCTTTTACAACCAAAGCTCTTGCATGCGTACCCGACTGTTTTTGAAACAAGAAGCCCTCAGAGCTTCAAAAAGCGAACAGCAGCAAGACAGAGCCACTGTGGATTTCCCATAGACATCATTGTGAGACAGGGAAGAGAGCATTTAGAGCAGCAGCTCCAGATGTAAAGACCAGAAGAAATGTCCAGTGAAAAATTCAGATCTAAAACTCAGCTAAACATTCAGATTTCCCTATAAATGAGGGATCTTAGAGAGTTAGGATTCCAGGGCACATGAACCGTGCGATTCAGTTCGGTTTTAATGTCGCATAAACCAGAGCTTTAAAGTGCCACTTTATTTGATGACAGGTATTGATCCTTCCACCCTTATTCTGAACTGTGACCCAACATCTGCTGTAAAGGGAAGCATGCAGAATCATCCAGGCTACACGACTGCATCGCCTTCACACACGTATTCATGGGCAACTGTGACAGAGCACTAGGTGCGCCTCTCACTTCCAGGAGAGAAGCCTACAAAGCAGCTGGCAGGTGGGAAAGGGAGCTAAGGAGGGCATCCCCCAAGTAGGAGAGGGCCAGGTTATAAGCCCATGACACGGTCAGGCAGTCTAGCCCTGCAGATATAAACAGCGGTGCTCCTGACACAAAGCTTGCAGCAGGGCTCCTGCCTGAACCTGAGAGCTGGGGTAAACTGTAGAGAGGGGTCTGATAGCCCAGAGGGGCCTATTTGGGACCAGAGAGGGTCCAGGAGCTGATAGAGAGGCTTGAGTGTGCCAAGAGGCCGTGGAAGGGCTGAGCGTGATTAGGTGAACATCAGAGAGCAATAACACTTGTGAGGCATGGGGCATGGTGCAGGGACAGATTGGAGCCATGCAATCAGCCCGTAAGGCAAGAACCAAAATCACCTGGTGGTCATTTAGAGACAGCAGCTTGTGAAGCTCTGGAGGGAAACTCCTCTGTATTTAAAACATTACAACAAGGCGCAGTGGGAGACCGAAGAGGCGATTACCTAGAAAGTGAGGACTGAAGTGACTCCAAGGGCTTCATGGCCATCCCTCGGGATGGTAGACCCTTCATGGCTATTCCTCGGGATGGTAGATCCTTACAGTAACCCAGTGCAAAATTAGCTACGAAGAGGCAAAGCCCCATCTTCGATATGCATTTGTGCATGTCCTGGAAAACCTTACCCAATAGCTAAGCCAGATAATTTGGTAGATCTTCTGAAGGTTGGCCTAGAGAGGTCGGGGATAGAATGAAGAGTGACACAGAACGTCCCTGGAGGAGCTCCCGGGTTAGCTAGCCATCATTTTGTGGTCTTTTATGGCTGACTATCATTTCACCTCATTCAATCAAATGCTAGATGTCCATGGTACTCTGTTCGTGGTTTCCAGCTTCTGTGGAAATGTCCCCAATTTGCAGCTTACAATGAGTCTTGCTGTCACCACTGTGGTAATTCTTGCTCTTTACAGATGATCCAGACTATGCTATTTTAGTTTAACATGGGCCATGTGATCTGTCTTGGGTGCACTGAATCAACAATTAGACTTGACCTACTCTTAGAGGGTTAGGAGATGAAGGATATATTGTACCACATACCAGTAGAAAGACAGTTTTTTCATGGCACTCTGCTGAACCTCAAATCCAACCTAAATTAAAACAAAACACAAAACCCCCCAAGCCCCCAGCTAACTTTGATATACTGCTAAATGCAATTCTATTAACACAGCCTAGACGGTGCAGGGTACACTTGTTTAGGAGTACGTTTCCACAGTACCCGGCACAATGGACTTTCGAACAAGACTGGTGCTTCTAGGAGTCGCTGTCTTATAAATAACACTAATATAGTATTATTAGGTAACAAGTTAGGTAATGACTTTATGAGGTAGGGAAATATGCTTATCCCCATTTCACAGATGGGGGCACTGAAGCAGAATGATTTCCCCATTTGCACGTGGGCAGGGAAGGTATGGTGACAAGCCAGATCTCCTGACTCCCAGCTTTGTACAGATTAACTTCAAGTTAATTAAAAAAGGAGAAAGCAAATCATGGCATATAAAAGCTGGATTATTAGGCAGCAGTTAAAGTGACAAATATGAGGTAATACACAAATGAACTCATTTGATTTCCTTCCACAAGATAGAGGGATACTACCGTAAATTAAGATAACTCTGCTTGATTTTACTTTGACCATATCTGTTGAGGTGTTCATCATCACAGGGAACTGTGGCCTTGATCCTCATACGGTCTGATGGCTAGTCAACTGGCTGTGGGGTCGGACCCAAAGAGTACTAGTTGAAGGGAGCAGATCAACGTGGCGAAGGGTGATCAGGGGAGTCCTTAAGGGCTCGGTACTTGGGCCGGTACTCTTTAACATCTTCGTTAACGATCTGGATTTGGGAGTCAGTTGTGAACTCGCCAATCTGGCAATACCAAATTATGGGGGAGGGCAGTCACACCGAAGGACAGGCTGGGCATACAGGCCGCCTTGGACACACTCTCAAGGTGGGCCGACAAAAACCTGATGGCCTTCAATGCAGAGAAGTGCAAGGTGCTGCACCTTGTTAGGAAGAACCCCCAGCATATTTACAGGCTCGGCAGTGCTACACTCGCTAGCACCACAACTGAAAGGGCCTTGGGGGTTTTGACTGACCACAAGATGAATATGAGCTACCAGTGTGATGCTGTGGCTGGCAAAGCTAACCAAACTCTGGCGTGCATCCACTGATGCGTCTCAAGCAAAACCAGGGAAGTCATCCTCCCGCTTTACTCGGCCCTGGTGAGACCACAGCTGGAGTATTGCATCCAGTATCGGGAGGCCCCCCACTTCAGGAAGGATGTGGAGAAGCTTGAGAGAGTCCAGAGAAGAGCCACTTGCATGATCCAAAGCCTGGAGGGCAGGCCGTATGAGGAGAGGCTGAGGGACTTGGGACTCTTCAGTCTGGAGAAGAGAAGGCTCGAGGGGGGGACTTGGTGGCAGTCTTCAATTACATACGAGGAGCACATCACGACCTGGGAGAACAGCTGTTCACCAGAGCTCCCCAAGGGAAAAACAAGGTCTAATGGCCATAAACTTCAGGAGGGCCGATTTAGACTGGATTTAAGAAAAAAAGTTCATTACGGTGCGTGTGTCCAGGGTCTGGAACAAACTCCCTCCAGAAGTGGTGCAAGCACCTACTCTGGACTCCGTCAAAAAACAGGTTGATATATTTCTTTCTGGGGTCACTTGATCCCAGCTGACTTCCCACCTATGGTGGGGTGGTGGGGGGGGGCTGGACCCAATGATCTCTCAAGGTCCCTTCCAGCCCTAATGTCTATGAAATCATGACAGTTAAGTTGCAATGATGCATTCTGCCAGCATTTTGGCAGCTGTAAAGGAAGAATTCCTGTTAGATAAAATCATAGAAAACGAGGGTTGGAAGGGACCTCAGGAGGTCACATCTAGTCCAGCCCCCAGCTCAGAGATCTGGACAGATCATCCCAGCCAAGGCTTTGTCTGCCTAGGTCTTAAAAATCTCCATGGATGGAGAGTCCACCACCTCTCTGGGTAACCTGTTCCAGTCCTAGTGAGAAAGTTCTTCCTAATATCCAACCTAAACTTCCCTTGCTGAAAGTTGATTCCCTTTCCACAACTTGATTCCTTTCCCTTGATTTGATGCCAGTCCCACCAGAAGATGGCCCATTTCTTAACAATTAGGTTTCTTAACACATTGGCCTTGCTTTGACTGGAACAGAAATCATGACTGATGTGAGAGAGCACACGTTGACTACCAAGACTTCACCTGAGGCTTTACTCATGCTATAAACCGCCTTTACCAAGTGTTATCTGGTCATGATCAGCCCTAAAGAGGAACTGAAGAAATGTATTAAAAACTGTAGAGGGGCTTCTGGCCTTCTAACATGACATTGGCCAAAATAGTCCTCCCCACAAATTAAAGGTTTCACATGTCTTCGTTTTTCTCTTTTTCAACATACTTTAAGTGAAATGCTTGGTAGTGGATGGTGCCAGACTAACTGAATTCAAAGTAAGAGACAGAAAGTGAGAGTGGCTATCTGATATTCTGGACTGGTTGGCAGAGCACACCCTCTATCGAGACAGCACCAAGACTCAACTCACTCCCTGGGAGACAAAAAAAAAGGAGGGGGGGGGGTCTAAGATTTCAAATAACGGTTGCAGATAGAGACACCAAACTGAGAACTAATAGCACCGGCAAAGATGCCCAGGGGGTCAAGGTGCCCAAGGTGACTATAACCCTGTAATAAAGTCTTGAGTTACAGAGAACATCTCTGTAGAGCTTCCTCTCCCTGGACTGATGGACAGCCATTCGACCAGCACCAGGAGGAGGCTGACAGAGATACCAGCCTGTCTGAATCCGAAAATGATGACCTACATCTGTCCAGAACCAAAGCGAGAAAACCCAGAAGCAACTGCCTCTTTGGGACGAACAATGAAAACAACAAGAATGAGAATCCAGGTAAAAGGTTGAGACTAGCGATGCTGGATGAGGACACTAAAGACAGAACCTTGGTCAACAAACCCCCTCGGTTCTGTGACGGAGTTCAGGTAGTAAGTGAACGCTGCCAGGGGTGGGAAATCTGCCCAGGTGTACGAGATGACTAGAGATCAGATACAGGCTATATACAGCCATCAAGTTTCCACCTTGTGGACTGATCAATGGGCATTTTGTCCAGTGAAAGTTGATGAGGAAGTGGTAGACTGACTGTCCTAGAGACTGAAATATTTTACATATCCATGATGCAAGTTCAGCACAAAAGGTCTGCACAATGCTTACCAATGTGCTTCAGACCAAGCCTGTTCTGGCCACTCGAAGAGTGAGCAGGGAGCTTTGATTTCCAGCTCATTAATTTTTTTGTTCTATGCCGACACAGCTGCAAGGAAACAAAATTAGGATGCGAATATTTCCCTTCTGGGAACTGGACTGCTTCTAAACAGTTCATTTTACCTACTTTGGGCATGGCTGATGTGGACTAGGTGCAAGTCAGGGACACTGAAGATTAGGGTGGCATAACCAGCAACTGACAGTTGAAGCATTTCTTGTCCTTTTCGAATCACCCTCCTGAGGTCCAGCAGTTGAGCACTCCACCAAGGCTGCTAAGGTGAAGATAATCAATGCATCCTGTATGCCAACATCCAGAGCTCACATCCTGTAATAGCAGTATTTACTTGCTTCATAGAGATGCAAGGAAAAATCCATTAGAGACTGTGTAAGTGTAGCAGACCCGGGCCCCAGGCATGACCGTGCTGCCCCTGATGCCAGAGGGCTGCTGCCCTTGCCCAATTCTAGGTACCTTCCCTTCTACTCTCACCTTCCAACTCTTGATGTAGTTGTTAGATTAAAGGGACGCTGTCTAAGGGTCCTAGAACACACCTACACCTTTTTTTCTCAGCAGATCCCCTTCCGGACCCACTCGCTCAAATCCAGTCCTTCTTTAGGTGGGCCCTCCTGGCCCTTATGTGCCCCCTGGCAGTCATTGCCTTATGGGCTATTCACGGCCTCCGACCTCCCCTACAGCCATTCCCGTGCCTCACCGGTGTTATGCATCATCCTTCCAGTGTGGCATTTGTCCTCAAAGCCACCAGGCCACAGGTGTGCCCTTCCTGCGCCTGCTGACCCGCCTGCTTTCCCAGCTAGGGCTTAGCTCAACAGTCTTCAGCCCTTTGCTTTTAGGCTGCCTTCCTGTCTGGCCTGTTGCAGTTTGCTGCTCTGCTCCTGCTCCTTAGGTGAGTTGCCCTCCCAGGGCTGGTCCTGCCTGAAGCTCGCTGTCATTGTTTGCTGGCAGCGGGCTCCTCAATGGCTAGCTAGCCTCCTGGCTGTGAGCTCTCCCATCATCAGCCTCGTTCAAGCAGGAGTTGCTTGGCTGGCTGCAGGTGTTCCCCCTTTCCTGACTTGGCAGCTCCTTGCCCAGGTGGCAGCGATTCCTGGCTGCCTGTCCTCTGGCAGCTAGCCTCCATTCAGCTGCTCAAGGCCCTAATTGCAGAGTTCTTCCTCCTTCAGATGACAGGAGCCTCTAGGTCACAAGAAGGAATTCAAACACTATAGTAATGAGGGATGAATAAGCCTATGATAAACAGATTACCTATCCCCTCCGTGATTGAGCAGGATAATGCCTACCATGTAGGTGCAAGTGGTTTATATATTTGTACACATAACTTGAAGACAAAGTGCTGTAAAAGCACTAAATGTGATTATTAGCATATACTTGTTTCTCATGCAGTTATACAGCAGCTAATCAAGCTAAGGACTGGCCTGGCTGTTTATTATGAGCATCTCTTTTCTCTCATCCTTCAGGAACACCAGTTCACTTTAGGGGAGGGCTTCTTATCTTCTGTGCTACAATTAAAAGGGAACTGAAAGGTAATAAGGTTTTTCAACTTCAGCAAAAGATGGGGCATTATTGAAACAGATTCTTCTTGGATATTTTTGCAGCCCAAAAATGTTCCAAAGGAGGAAAACAAACCAACCTGCATACACTGAAACCTCTTTACCACCAGGTGAGAGGAATGAGAGCTGCCAACAGGTTATTATGAGCTGGAAAACAGAACTGTGGCTTTTGACATCAAAAGCACTGGGATGGAAACCATGCCATGACTGACACAATAATAATATTGGCAAGAAAAAGAAGAGGCCAACTCCCCACGTCTTTGCAATGGTATCTATGATGCTGATGCTGAGCTGGTATTCTCATTAAAAAAATCCAGATTGTTTGGATTATTTTACAATATATTGTCTTGTTAAAAGAACCATCAGGAATAGAAAGAGTGCATCATTCTGGAACTGGACTACAGGACCCTGGAGATCCCTTCCTGCCCTGTGATTCTGGATTGGAAGCTGGCATTTCAGTTATTATCAGTCAGATAACACATCACTGTTTCCCTCTGGGTTAATAGTAATGGTGAGACTTAAAAATATCCTTTGTTTAGAAGAATGAATACTAGTACTTTGCACTTCTTTACCACCTTCCACCCAAGGGTATGAAGGCATTTTTCCAGTACTAACTCTGAGTTTTCCTGTTAGAACAGACAGTCTTAATTCTGGCATTTCCTAATATTTGAGCAATTGTAGAACTTCGTAACCTATATGTTCTTTTAATATACCATCAGAGCTCATAGTAGAGATGATATCTTTTATTAGACCAACAACATTTTTGCAAAAAAAAAAAATTCTGTGCAATTCCCTATATTTTTTAAGCAAACGAAAAAAACATAAATTCCACCACATGACTTCACACTGGCAGCCAAACAGGTGGGCAGCAGGGCTGAAACCTGTAGATCCATCATGCAGACCTGCTATTGCTTGAGTTAATAGAACAACTGATAGCACCAGTAGACTGCTACCTCCTATGCTGCTCATGACTGGACAGGGATTATAAATATTTGGCCAGAATATTTTACAAATATTGGTTGACTTCAGCGGAGAGATGAGACTTGGGAGTCCTGGATTCCATGCCGAGCCCAGGAGGGATGTGAACTCTGCTGTGTACAACCCCTTCTTTCTATTCCCCAGGAGCTTCAGCAGTGTAGGGACATGGCTGGGTGTCTAAACCAAAGCGGAAGTGGTGACTTCCAGTTGCTGCCGTGATCATGAATGCATGGTCACTGGCAGCAGTGGATTTTGATCACCCCCTCCCTCTCCAGGTCAGTGCCCAGGGCAGGTACCCTGATTGCTATCCCCAGTTATGCTACTGACAATGCCCGATCCTTTCTTTCTCTTTCCTCTAACTTGCCCCTGTCCCTGTGCATATCCTGCCTCTTTCCTAACCATGGCTCCTAATCCCAGTCTTGTTCTTCTTGACTATGCATTCCTGCTCTTTGCTGCTCGGGCTTCTCACCTTAGTACTACTCTCCTTACCCAACCAGTCCTGGTTTCCCACTCCAGACTTCCTATCCAAGACCCAGTTTTCACCTCCTAATTTCCAGTATCTCTCTTTTCCCCAAATCTAGCCTGGTCCAAGTTTCCTTGTCTAGACATTTCCAGTTCTGCCTCCCTGGAATACTTGTCCCTTATCTTCTTGCTCCTTCCCTTTTTCTCTCCCACTCTGGCCTAAGGTTCCCATGCCCCCGTTTCTTCCCATTAGTGGTGTGAAGAAATCCCTCTCTGTCTGTCCCTGATTTGGGACATTCCGGCTCTCCCTCTGGTTTCACTCTGGTTCAACCTGGTCACCTAGGCTACTGGGCTGTAAAAATTCCTGAGGGGAGGGGAGCTGCTTCTTCCTCGCTTTCTGAGGCAGAATTTTTTTTGAAAAAACAACACACAAAGGAAGCAGAGAACCTGAGGTGGCTGCCTGAAGATGATTTGCAAGTAGAAATCTGGAATCTAGCTGGTAGTTTAGACCCAAGTGTTTTAGCCATGTGTTAAAAAGGTCACTGAACCCAAATTTGATGAAAGACTCAACTTATTCTGTATTGCTCAAGGTGTCTTCTCTAAAATCCTTTTGTTTTTCCCCTCCCCCAGTCTCTCTCTATGATCAATAAAAGGCTATCTCGCTCAGCACACCTAGCTGTGAATGCCTGAAGGGAGAGGGGTCAGAGATGCGTTTCACTCCTAGCAGCACTCGGCTGTTTATTAACTACTTCTGTCCTACCTAAGATTTCTCTGGGAAGCTTTAGGCTATAAGAAGCACACAGAAATAATTCCAGGGGGCAAAGCAGCCCCAAAGCTGGCTGGGCCTGTGCTCCCCTGGCTGCACAGAGCCCTAACAGAGACTAGTACCTGGGTGGTGGCAGCACTACCCCTGGCTTGCGGGAGGTCTCTAGGAAGAGGGGTGGCCAGATCTAGGCTCCCCCGGGGAGACTCCTGGAGAGTGGTTTTGGGTGTGAAACAGTGAGGTGGGTGGCTCAGCACAGTAGCACCCCTTACTGTCCTGCCACAACCAACTTCAAGGCCCAGTTCCCTGACCCAGTCTTTTTGCACCTTCAGTCCCAGTTCTCCCTAAACACTCCAGCCTTTCATCAGACCATCTCTACATTGCTCCCCCATCTCATCTTCTTCTCCTTCCAGCTCTTAGGGTGCTAGAATCACTGGAGATGGCTAAATGCTAGGACATTTCCATTTGGTGTGTACAAACTGAGATTTTTCAAAGGTTTTTAACTTGGCCAAATTCAGGAAGGTTTTACTGGTTGTACATAGAAAACACAGAACAAACAGTATGAGACATCTTTGATGCAATGCTCATCTTCCTAACACATTTCAAGGCCATGTTGCAAAAGATAGGGACAATACAGTTTCTTAAAATATATGTCCAGAAGTTTTTTAACATCACAAAACAAAAGTATTTTCCCCAACCTCGTTCTTAGCTGAGCTCTCTTGGCTCTAATTTTCTGGGAAAGCTGCCACTCAGACTGGAACATCTCAGTTCAAACTGTAAAAGGTTGGCAAGGTGATAAGCAATTGAAAACAAGCTCTTATTACGGGAATGTAATAGGGCGGTCTGACCCACTTGTGGTAGAGGCCTAGCTCTGGTGATTAGCCATTCACCAATGCACAGTTAAAAACACTAGAAATAGAGCAAGGAGCAGGAGCTAGAGGGAAGCAGTCCACAGTCCCGCAGGAGAGGGACTGAAACCCAGTTAAACAGCCCTCTAATCTCATCATGTCTCTCAAGCAACCAGCGACTTAACTCCTAGTTTCCCTAAGGCACCAAGCTTTGCAATGGACTCAGATGCGTTCTGTGCCCCCAAATCTATACAGACAACATCATCACTGGACAGAATAAGACAGATTATAACATCTGAGGTTCATTCACTTGCAACTCCACCAATGACATTTATGTCACCAGTCATCACCTGCTCATAGTGCACCTCTACATTGGGCAGACTGGATGATCCCTACATTACAGAATGAGTGGACATCACTCATCAGCCGCAGAAAGACTTGCAGGCCTTTGGCAGAGCACGTTAGCCTCACTGGACAGTCCATTGCTGTTCTCAGACAGCAAAATTATAAAAACTGATTTGAATAGTAAACTGAGGAACAGAGAAATCATCCACAAACTGGATTGTGTTAAGTATGGTTTAAACAGGGACTATGGATTCTGGATTAGGTTTTTTGTGACGTCTTTGTTCCTATGGGTTTATCACTTGCTTGTTTGCCTCTCACAGTACTGCCCCTCCTCCATCCCAAGGAAGCTGGTGATTATACATCTACCCCGATTTCTAGCCAGACACGGTCCAGGCCAGGGAAAGAGCCCCTTAGAGAAGGGTTATTAGTTTTCATTGGTTAGTTTGTCTGTGAGAGGAAAGGACAACAGAACCATCACCATTCCTGGATCTTACACCTGCACCTCCAGAAACGTAATATATCTCATCCAGTGCACTAAATGCCTGGTTGGAAAATATGCAGGAGAAACCAAACAACAACTGTGTACCAGAATGAACGCGCACTGAAAATCTATCAAAGACAAAAATACCCACCTACCTGTGGGTGCACACTTCTCACAAGATAACCACTCTCCAATCTTGCAGGTCTAATCCTCAAAGGGAATTTACAAAACACCTTTTGTAGGCAAGCCTATGAACTTCACTTCATAAATCTACTAGATACAAATGATCATGAACTAAATATAGACATTGGATTTATGGCACCTTATAACCTGCCTGACATCTGATAACCCCAGGTAACCTGTCTGTATTTTACCAGCTACATTTTATCACCTTCTCTCCCTTTCCACCCCCTGCCCCCCACCCAACTGCCTTTTCACACCTATTGTCTTCTGTTCCATATGAACCTTACTGCATTTTGCAGGGGTGTAGGTTGTAGCCATGGTGGTCTAAGGACATAGGCAGACAAGGTTCCTTGGGTGAATCTGTTATCTTTTATTAGACCAACCCAAATAGTTGGAGAATAGTCGGGTTTTTGAACCCAAAAGCTTGCTTAATAACTATTCTCCAACTATTTGGGTTGGTCTAATAGAAGATATCAGATTCACCCAAGGAACCTTGTCTGCTTACTGCATTTTCACTTTCACAGACCTGCGTTTTGCATTTTGGCTTGTGTTCTACCCAGGAAAGCACACAAACACCAACAGACTTTCCCTATGCCTGAAGAAGGGTGTTTGTGCCCAAAAGCTTGCAATGAACAAGTTTTCCAACTACTTAGTTGGTCTAATAAAAGATATCACATTTACCCAAAGAACTCTGGTTGCATTTAAAGGCCTGACAGACTGACCCAGGTCAATTAAAGCTATGTTTTTGCATTTGAAAGGAAGGATTGACCAGCTCCTTGGCAAAGTCAGCCTGCAAGAGGTAGCAGGCTCACTAACCAGCTTACAGGGAGATATCAAGCAATCTCACTAATAGATGTTGTTTCTAAACCCACATAAAAGAGAGGGAAAGAACTAGCCATATTTATTATTGCTGTTGTTGTTATTACTTACATTTCTTTGAGTTAGAAATTGGGGTGGAAATTTTACAAGGGCATTTTCTCCCATGGCTATTTGGTCATCTGCTATAAGGTTATGGGCAAAGCCAGGAAGTGTAAAAATGTGTGAAATCAAAAATGAAGCTTTAAAAGTAAACAAAGACAAATAATCATGTAAAATATCAGTATTTGATTTAAAAAACTCCTCCTAAAAGGACAGAATTTAAATCACTGGTCTAACAGAAGTAAAAGAGAAGCCATTTAATAAGTTTAGTTCAAATTCAAAGTGAAATTTATGGGAAATGTTAATACTCTAGTTACTTTTTCACTCATATCCAGCAATCACTATTTTGCCTGCTGTTTCCAGGTATTTCTCTTCAATCTTCCATTGCACTCAGTGTAAATTCAAGCTGTGATAGAAAGTGACAGATCATTTTGAACTTATGAATATATGAATGCCTTTACCACGTTATAGCACTGAATCACTGTTTTAAGGATCAAATAATTTATTCATGTACAAGTGACTGCTTAATGGGATGCACCATGTAATTTAAACAGCCAGAATAGCCCAGCAGATTGTTTGTCACGTTGCTATTCTTTACAGATGAGTAATTCATGAAATGGCTACTCCATTCCAGTAACCATCCCATGGACGCAGAAATAACATTCTCAATAGAACTGTTCCAAGGAGAATAATGATAATAAAAAACGCTACACCTGACAAGCTTCTCACAGCCAAGTAGCTCAGATTGCTGTAGCTGTATTGTATCTCTCTAAGTGTGTCACTGTAATTAGGGATGTATTTGGTAGCCGTGTTGGTCTGAGACAAAAAGAAATGCAAAACTCTAGATGTTTTGGTTTAGAGATGATACCTTTTATTAAACTAAGAAATTGCAAAAAAAAAAAAATCTTTTTCTGCAAGCTTTTGGGCGCACGCACCCTTCCTTAGACTCAGGGAAAATGAAAGATTGTAAAAAGTCCCCATTGGTAGAAAATAAACTTTATTTTTGCACAGAGGGAGCTGAAGGTAGAAGTCTGTCCCTCTGGGTGCATGAGAGTGTCTTTGCGAGTTGCTCTTTGATGTGCAGATCAGGCAGGAGTCCCTCCCTGGTGGTGTCAGATGGCAGAAAGGCGGGGAAGTTTTGACATCTTTCTTGTTCTTCAGCAATTCCAAAACTGGCTACAATTTATCATCTTCCATGTTCCAGGGATGTATTTAGTAGCTTTGTTGGTCTGAGACGAAATTAAATGCAAAACTCTAGAACTCTAAAAATCTAGAAAATAGATGCTGGATTTTAGCTGATTTGGGAATTAAACTTCATTGCTGAAGAACAAGAAAGATGTCTACACCTCCCTGCCTTTCTGCACCGGACACCACCAGGGAGGGACTCCTGCCTGATCTGCACATCAAAGAGCAACCTGCAAAGAGACTCTCATGCACCCAGAGGGACAGACTTCCACTTTCAGCTCCCTCTGTGTGAAAATGAAGTTTATTTTCTACCTATGGGGACTTTTTACCATTTTTAATTTTCCCTGAGTCTGAGGAAGGGTGCGGGTGCCCAACAGCTTGCAGAAAAAGTTATTTTTGTTGCTATTTCTTAGTTGATCTAATAAAAGCCATCATCTCTGAACCAAGACTTCTAGAGTTTTGCATTTCTTCTTCACTGCAATCAGAATTACATCTCTTTTAAAGATAGGGAAACCATAGCCCAGTGAAGTTAAGTTCCTTAATCCATACCCTGCAGGACCAGATGGCAAGGTGAGTAACTGAGTTGTGATCTCTTATCCACTCCCAATTGTGTGTACAGACCTCAGCTGAGTATAAAGGAACTGTAGCCATCAGGAAAAGAAAAAGAAATGTGAACAAGCGTGCTAAGGACAATTATAGCCTGGCTTGGTTTGAGCAGGTCATAAAAGTTAATGCTTTCTTCCCAGGGAACTAGATCGACACTAGCCAGAAGCACATCTGCTGCCTGTCATTGGCTGGAAGTGAGTGACAGCGCCTAGCCACTGCATCTATCTTCCTTGCTCTCCCTCTAGGAACAAGGATCAATAAGTATTAAAGGGTGACATTTTCTCTGTTTATGTAAACAGGCCTTTATTTCTGAGATGCTAACCACTAACGCCATTTAAAAATGAAGTCTGATGCTGTGGCTGTCACATACCAAATACCACCGACCCATCAACCTGCAGGTCCATCTTTAAATCACCAGTGTCAAGAAATCACCCCGTGTAATAAATCTTTCCATTACACATTACCTCATTGTTTCTCCATCCCCTTTCAGATTTAGACTGCAATGGAAATCTCTTCCACTTGACCCGAGCCTCAGAAAGTCCCTGTTCCAGCTGGTGCTCTGCAAACCAAAGAGAGGAGAGTCTATCGGAGAGACGTCGTACACCATAAAGGGCTTTGAGTTGTATCATGTCAGAGAGTGTGTGTGTATGCATGTGTGTGGGAGGGATGAAAAATAATCTACAGTCCAATAGGTGGCAGGGTAGTCAAGCAGGATGCTGGGAGGCACGGGTATATCAGCAGAAACCCTAACAACAACACATAGTCTAAGGTCATAGCTCTTGGACAAACAATCCAACTTCATACTCACCCATTATCATTGTGAGTCTGCAGATGGGTAAACTGAGGCACAGTTGGGGAACATGACTTGCCTCAGGCTGTATAGTCAATCAGCGGATGGGATCAGTGGAACAGAGTACAAGGCTTATGACTCCCCGGTCCCTGCTCTGCCCATGCACGCAGCCTCACCATTACACAATGCCTGGCACCAAAGAGACCCTGCTCGTCTCTAACTCCCTCTTCCCGCTCGGTGTCTAGCATCTCGGGGTACTGTCAGTGCCGTGACTGTGTATTCCCATAGCAGTTACAAACCCCAGACTTCTGCCTGCCACGAGGGCAAATAAGACATAATACAACATGTTGCCCACTTGCTCCACCACAACTGCTTTCAGTTTGAGGTGCTGTCATCATTCGGGGGAGGCATGTAATCCTAAAGCCATCCGTACTGTTCGCTCCATTGTGGTTTGTTTCCTTGCATAGTTTGCCATAAAACAAGTCCTTTTCTCTGTTCTAAAAGCAGGTCCAGCATCTTGCCTACTGAATAATTAGATTGTCCTCTCAAGCAAAATCATTCCACAGAGGCCTAGGAATTAGGATCAGCAATGATCCAAACATCTGCCCTAATTCCACCTATTTGATCTGAACCTCAGATGAGAGGAGCTGAGAATTAATTTTGTATTTCTTGGAAGCTGGGTTGGTAAGCCAGTGCCCTATGAGTGCTGGGAGGAACATTTGCCTCGACTCTGGGTTACTGCATTTTATCAACTTTTCTGGGAGACGATCATGCATCATTCACGTGCCTTCCCTGGCTCTAATTTATTCCACGGGGAAGTACGTTACTCAAACTCTTTTGGTGGTACAACATATTTCCCACCTTGCAGGATAATGAATAACATCTCCCAACATTTTTATGGAACTTATTTTTTTCCATTAACCTTTATTGTAGCCCACAGGAATATCTATGGCCAGAAACAATAGTGGGATGTTGTGAGTCTAGGGCAGTCTCTGAAGGAAAAATACTGAAGAGAGGGTCATTAAGTATAACCAAAATGGTCCCTTGAAAATCAGCATGAGTGCTGATGGCTGAGCCCAAGGTTTACCATGGAAGTTAGTGCTTCAGTTCAGGAGAGACTTGAGTTTGAAAGTACCCATGATTCAACACCAGAGGAGCAGAAGAATCATATTTCAGATGCAAGTCTATAAAATAACTGCTGGACATCCAGATTACTTTCTCTCTCATGGGTGTGTTCTTGAATTTGTCTTGGGTAGAAGTTAAAAGTGGGGTTGAAAAACACCCCTCCAATCAAGCTAGACAAAGAGAGCCGGAAGAGCTGTGTATGGACCAGGACCATGTGCCTAAGCCCAGAATAGCAATTCAAGCTGACATTAGTAACAGTCTGGGGAGAAGACAACATATTGTACCAGGTCCAAACTACTAGCTTTTATGGAAGGCAGACGTCTGGCATTTATAACTGGAGCAGGAGCACAAGCTGAGCACTTACAACACAGCCAGATGCTATGCATGTGACTCACAATATCAGATCCTGTTTATAAATGTCTTTTCAAGAGAAACTGTTTTGCATGTTGACTCCTCCAGCAATTACCTAGTGAATTCAGTAGTTCCCCATGTATTATATAAATCATTCATACCAAAGTGATGAACCCAGAGTCCTCATTAGCACCAGCCACAGTAGATAAACCAGCACCACACAAATTAACTATGAAGAATTTAATTATACAAGCCATTACACACTTTTGACCTTCTCCAAAGGAAGTTTGGCGAACAGAAGGCTGGGAGGGTTGGAGAATGGTGAGCAAGCTCTGCTTCATTTCAGCTCAATCAGAGGTGAGAGTTGTTAAGTCAACAAGGAAAACAAGTTAATGGACCATTGTGTAGGACTGACTTACATCTAATTATTCAGCATGTTTATTTGTCCTAATTTAATATCATTTTGGGAGGAAATTCCTTATATGACCTGTGTAGGGACAAAGTACAAGCTTCCGAGGTAAAATATTGATGTTCAATACCAAATATTTTTTCATTGCTGCCCTGTATTTTCATCCTCAACTTGTGATATCTAGGAATAGTTGGCCAGATCGTCACATCTTTCCATTCACTAGACAACGGGAATGGGCAGAGAAACAGAGACTCACAGGGGAAAGTGCAGCTGGGAGTTCAGGGGCTAGACTGAAATTACTAAG
This sequence comes from Alligator mississippiensis, assembly GCF_030867095.1. Taxonomy (NCBI): domain Eukaryota; kingdom Metazoa; phylum Chordata; order Crocodylia; family Alligatoridae; genus Alligator; species Alligator mississippiensis. Next base: position 9,223,311 of record NC_081828.1, read on the forward strand.
AACAACTTGCTGGGATGAACTTCAAAGCTAAAAATACCTCTTTGCTGTAAACTAGGGAGTCTCTCCATATGGGAAAGCTGTGTGTAGCTGGGTGGGTGTGAATCTCCTAGCCAAGGCCAAGCACCTCTGAATTGTGAGTCAGGCCCCCAGAGTCCTTTGAGTTCATGTTCTCCAGCTTTATGCTACAAATAGGGGCCACCTATACATGTGCCCGATGCCTGCTCCAATGTGCCAATGCTAATTGGCACGCTCCGGCAACCTCGGCATCATGTGCATTCAGCATCCTTGCACTTCAGACAGGTGGCAGGGGCACTTTTCCTAAAGCTCATCCAACAAACTTTAGTTAAAGCACCCCCACCGCCATTTAGAAGTGCAGGACACTGAATACAAGGGACACTGTGGGCGTTCTTGAGAGCTGCTCTTATTTAAGTGCCCCTCCCCCCACCTCAGAGCATGTGTAAAGATGCCCAGGATGTCTAAAAATATATATTTTTAAATGAACATGGAGATTCTCCCCTAATTACATGACTCTGGAAGCTTGGGCTGAAGGAAAAACACCAAGGGAATTAAGTAGCAATGACACAACTAACATTAGCCAAGTGAATGGTATTTTGGGCCACTGCGCAGACTTTAGATCCTATTGCCCCCTGCACACTACTCTGTCCTTCTGAGCACTCTTGGAAGGGATTAATGCACATTCCAATAACATTTCTTTTGCTTTAATCCTAAATTGAATAATATAGCCCTAGCCCCTATGCATATTAGTAAAGCTTTTAGTTTGTTTTTACTACTCTGACCACACACACTTCACATAAAGTGCCATGAGTTAGGACTTCACATAAAGTGCCATGAGTTAGGGCCCCCGCCCCAACAGAAGTCTACCTGTTGGGCCGGGGGGGTGGAGAGGGCAGGATCAAGTTTCATTTTTGAGCCAGTCGAGCGGAGCAGCTGCCTGCCTGAAGCCTCTCTCCCTCCCTCCCAGCTCTGGTGCTGTCTGCAGGAAGGGAGGGGGAAGAAGGTAGGGAGAGACAGTTGTGGGCTGGGGTTTTCCCAGTCTCAGCTGAAGGAGGAAGGTGCTGGAGGTCCATGAGGCTGGGGGGCTCCAATCCATCTGCCCCTTCCAGTTCAGGTTGGATAAACCCCAGCCTGCAGCTTGCTTCCCCTCCCTTTCCCCCTCTCCCTTCCTGCAGACAGCAGCAGGAATGGGGCACTGCAGGAAGGGACTGACCCTAGAGAACTGAAGTTCCAAAGTGGAGCGCCTTCATCTCATCTCTCATTAGATGAAGGTTAATTTGTCACACGACTGACCCTTTTAAAGTGCTCTGTAGCCGTACATGTGTCACGTCATGGCTGTAGAGAGCTTTCAGGAGGCTGATCGCACGACAAATGTAACTTCTGTCTGTGCCCTGAAATGTTAGTCACAGAAAAAATGCAATTGGTGACTGTTTGACAAAGGACCCTCCTCCCTGTTAGCCAATAGCCTTGTGTACCCTCTACCTTTCCGGTTGAAACTGGCCCATGGGCAGATCAGGGGCCAGCAGGAGAGCAAGTGTTAGTAAGCTGGACTATCCTCTACAGCAGGGGCCTACAATTTTGGCCTTAGTGCTCAGTGGTGCAGAATCTATCCCACTGCTACTTATCCAGTGCACATACAGAAATACCCCTGGAGGAGACAGGAGCAGGGTCAGAACCAAGGTTTCTCTCCCTTCAAAGGCAGAATCTGTCTCACTGAGCCACCTTCTCGCTAGCTTGCTCTGGGGCATGATCAGCTCTCTCTGAGCTCTGGTCTCAGCTAAGCATACTGAAGGGCAGTGTCTCATTTTTGGCACAACAATTCTGTTTTAAATACCAGCCCAAGGCATCCCGCTGAAAACAGGATAAAAGCATATTTGGCCAAACTGATGGGATGCCTAGGACAGGTGCTTAAATGGAGGCAGGTGAAAACAGCATGTATGGTCACCCTAGATATTCCCCTTTGGGGACATAAACAATGGGTGCAGGAGCATCTTGTCAAATCTCCTCCAGAGTTTGAGCTTGCAGTACAACAAGGAAATAGTAACTGGTACAGCAATGTCCCTGAATTTGTAGGGTCTGAAGCAGCGCCCTAAGGCAGGAACTCCTTCATTCACTTCAATGGGTGGGGACCCTGGGCTTGCTTTGGCTATAATAAAACGTTATTTTAAACGAAGCAAATATTTTTGTGGGTGATAACTTTTATTGGACAAACTAATACATTTTTAAATGATAGCATGGACAAATACAACAACTAACACTGCAGATGTTAACCTTGGTTCCCCATAAGGTTGGCCTCATTCTAGTGTAAAATATAAGTAGAATAATTTTTAATTAATTCCTTTAAGGCCTTTTTTATACCATGCATGCAAAGACACAAACCTAAATTCTCCCCGGGCAGGTCACTTATGGGACAAAGTCTTAGAGCCTAACCCAAACACCACTGAAATCTCTGGAAAAGACTTCCACTGGTATCAGTGGGAGCATCTGCACATGCAATTAATGGAAATAAATAAATTCCAGAGCTGCTTCAGAGTTTTGTGCTCCTGGGTGCGTCATTTTAATGTGCATCCAGGAGCAAAAAACTCTAGAGTTTATTGCTCAAGAGCTTATTTGTGTGCAGCACACTGAGTCTGGTTGGAGCAGCCCCAGCTGGCAGCAGCCCAGGGCCGCTCCGAGTGGGCTCAATGTACTGGGGAGGGACTGGCTGGGGCACAGGGGTGCTGTTTAGGGGCTAGTGTGGGGCTACCTGGCAGGCAGCCCCAACATTGAAGCCCCAGCCAGCCAGCACCATCTACATGTGTGCTGCTGTGCACAAAAAAACTCCAGAGCAGGCTAACAGGTGTATGTGTAAATGTGGACATGTTTACTGTGGAGCTAATTAGGCAGCTCCGCAGTAAACATCTCGTGTAGACGTGCCCAGTGGGTTGCAGATCAGGCTAGGTACCATGGCAGTGGGTAGTACTGCTGAAATTCATCCCTTTCCATGAGACAGTATATAGGGAACTATCTGACATATTTTTAAAGCTTTTCCCTTTTATTTAGCTTCCCATTTGGATGGTGGTGGAGGGCAGGGGGCATGGAAACTTCTCTGTAAGAGTTGTAAAAGTATCTAGGCTAGCAAATTAAAGCAATAGCCAGCAGGCCTGTGCTGGGACTTCGCCGTTTGGAGCTGGGTTCCAAATAACAAGGGCTTAAGCACAGTGGGCACTTATACATGTGATGGACCTCTGCTCCAATGTGTGCTAATTAGCACGCTCCAGCAGCCTCTGTGTCACGTGTACTCAGCGTCCCCCGCAGTTCAAAATGGTGTGGGAGCACTTTAACTAAAGCTTGTCGTACAAGTTTTAGTTAAAGTGCCCCCACTGCCATTTTGAAGTGCGGGACACTGAATACAAGTGACATTGCATCTAAGGTGTTGCCCTAAGAGCCACTCTAATTAAAGTGCCACTCTAATTAAAGGATTTTGAAAAGGGGGTGTAGGATGGTGCGGTGCATCATCATATATAACGCAACACCCATTTTTTTTCCAGTGAAAAACAAACTAAAAGCTTTACTGTATGCAAGGGGGCTAGGGCTATAGTATTCAATTTGGGACTGAAGTGGAAGAAAAACTTCATTGGGATGTGAATTCATTTGCTATACCATGTATGATGTATAAAACACAACAAACTAGGCAAAATAATCAACAGATGTTTCATTAACGCTATAGTCATTTGAATTAAATGGACAGCTCTTTTTCAGATTCACAAAACAAAATCAGCCTTCTTGAGCAGCTCCCAAGTGCATCCGGTGCTTCACTGAACATTATTTCCACACTGAGTTCACAGAGGCATAGAAAGTGAGGGTTGGAAGGGCCCTCAGGCGGTCACATCTAGTCCAGCCCCTTCTCCAAGCAGGACCAGCCCCAACTAGATCACCCCAACCAAAGCTTTGTCTACCTGGGTCTTAAAAACCTCCAAGGATGGAGAGTCCACAACCTCTCAGGGTAGGCTGTTCCAGCACTTTACTACCCTCATGATGAGACATTTTTTTCCTAATATCCTACCTCGACTTCCCTTGCTGCATCTTAAGCCCATTGCTCCTGTCATCTGAGAACAGTCCAGCTCCATCCTCTGTTGATCCCCCCTTCAGGTACTTGAAGACTGCTATTAAACCCCCCTCTCAGTCTTCTCTTCTCCAAACTAAAGAAGCCAGGGGTAGGCAAAATGCGGCCGGCGGGCCAGATGCGGCTTGCCAGGCCATTGTATCCAGCCTGTGGGGCCCCTAAAAAATGTAGAAAATATTTATCCGCCCCTGGCTGCCTGCCATGCGGCCCTCGATGGCTTGCCAAGACCCAGTAAGCAGCCCTCTGCCCGGAATAAGTGCCCGTCCCTGAAATAAGCCCAGGCCCCTCCGCCTGCCTTCATCACTCAGGTTCCCCAATCCGCAGCCCATCTCCCTGCCCTCCGCGGGACTCCCTCTGTTCCCGGCCGGAGCTCCAGCGTCCCGCAGGCGGTGAAACAGGAGGACGGTCCCGGGAGCAGCGGCACAAGCGAGCGTAGGTCGGGGAGCGGCCGCCGCTCGAGACGAGCCGCAGTGGGGCACGAACCCCGCGCGGGGCCGGCGCACAGCAGAGGGGGGCGCTGCCTCGGGGCAACGCGCTGAACTGCGGGCGCAGCAGCGGCTGCCAGCGGTGCAGCGCCATCCTCGTGGCAGCCGCCCTGCAGGGAGCTAAAGGCAGCGCTGCCCTGCCCTGCCCTGCCCTGCCGCGCGCTTCCCCGCGCGGGCACCCCGCTCCGCCCCGGGCAGGCTCGGAGCCGCCCCCCGCCGGGCGGAGCCGGAGCCGGAGCCGGGCCGGGCCGGGCCGGGAGGATGAGCGCGGAGTGCAGCAGCTACGTGAGCGCGGAGCAGGTGGCGGTGAGCGGGTTCCGCTGCCCGCGGGCGGGCGGCGACGCGGGCGCCGTGTACTGCTGCGGCTTCCAGGACGTGAAGTACTGCTGCGATGACCCGCACGGCTTCTTCCCCTACGAGCACAGCTACATGTGGTGGCTCAGGTAGGGTCCGCGCCCGCTTCCTTCCCCCAGCCCCCGGGTCGCCTGGCTTCCCATCTCTTGGAAAGTTCAGGGTGCCCCCGGTGCCAGCTTGGCACAAGGCGGCCCCAGACTCATGTTTGACCCCGCCGGCTCTGTGCCCCCGTGGGCCGCGCGGCGCTTGGGGGGTGAGGGTCCCTCCGCGACGGCCGCGCAAAAGGGGGCTGGCAGGGGAGCGCAGCGGGAGGGAGCTGGGCAGGGAACGGGCTTTGTTCCAGGGGGAGAAGCTGTGGGAATCCTAGCAGAGACCGATCTTGTTCCTTTGAGAAAAGGAACCTGGTCTTTTGTGCGATAAAAAAAAGCAAAGGGCAGAGGTCTCGGCTGCCCGAATCCCGGGGACTTAAATGGACTTACTCCAGCAGACAGCTTGGCCTTAAATCAGGAGGAAACCCCTGCTCTCCGCTCCTCAGGTAGCGGGCACTATGGCACAGCTGCAGTTTTCCCAGCCGGGAAGGACTGGTTGGGACGCCGGCTGTGCTTTTTAGGATCCGTTCTTTGATTTGCCAGCCGGTCAGTGTTGAGCAAAGGGATGCTATCTCTTAAAAGTATGCCGGCTTGGAGCGGTGGCCAGAAACTGGGGAGCAAAGACGCTGTTTGCAAGAAAACAAAATATTTCAATAAAAGTTGATTCCTCCTTCCAGTCCTTGCCTTTAGACTGCGAGGCGCTGGATACCAGCATTGAAAGAAGAACTGCTGCAGCCAGAGGGGCTGCCTTGAGGACTGCCATGTAACGTGGCCACACTAGAGGTGCACCGATACATCAGTCCCATATCGGATTGGCACCAACATAAGGAAAATTGAGGCTGATGATGTGGCCAATAAATGCTGCATGCACGTGCTCAACCTCAGCACAGCACGCAGATGGCCAGGAGCACAGCCTGGCACCTTGGAGAGGAGCCGCGTCCAACTGGTAAGTCTGTTGTGGGGGAAGAGGTGCGGGGAGGAAAGGGCATGGTGGGGGTGGGGGGCAGATCAAGGCCCCTATGGTAAAGGAGGGAGTGGGGCTGGAGCAGGGACATGGGACAGACCTGTGGCTTGTCCAGGGGGTGCGGGGGGGGGAGGGCAGCTCCCACCATTACACACACCCCGAGAGGGCAGATCTGCACGCAGGGTGAGGGTGGGCTGCTGCTGCAGGCTGGGGCTGGGGCTACGCTGGGTTCCTCCTGGTGGGGGAGCTAGGCGGGCTGTACTTGGGGCGGGTGGCGGCAGTGCTGGGAGGAGGGGTTGGGGGGGCTAGAGCCACCCCAAAATTTGCTGTAGCAACACTCCCAGCACTGCTGCCACCCACCTGAAGCTGAGCCCGACCCAGCCCCCCGCTGGGAAGAGCCCTGTGCAGCCCCGGTCCCAGCCCACAGTGGCAGCCTGGTCCCAGCCCATGCGGAGGTTTGGGGGGCACATGCCCCCCATGCCCTCCCAGGGTGTGCACAGCACTGGGAGCTGCCCCTCCCCCAACCGGACAAGCCACAGCTCCGTCCTGTGCCCTTCCCTGCCCTGCCCCAGCCCCACTCCCTCCTTCAACCCAGGGGCCTTGATCTGCCCCCTCCACGCCTCTTCCCTCCCCCCTTACCCTCCCCCACAACAGATGTACCAGCCAGTGGCCGCGCCCCACGTTGTGGGGCTGCACATTGGCTATCAGAGCAGTATTGGCCAATATGGCTTGTTTAAAAATTGGCATTGGTATCGGCCTAAAAAATCTCTATTGGTGCACCCCTAGGCCACACAGTAAAGCCCTGTGGTGGCTGTGTTCAGGATAGAGGAAAGGGCTATCAGTAATAAAAGTCATGATCCATTTTTCTGGAAAACCACTGGGCATCCAGCAAACTTTACCTGATGTTCTAGGCTTTTAACTGGGCTATTTTTCCAATGATTTTTATTGGCTTTTTTAATATGTAACTTCTTTTTAAAAAATCTGAACTATTGGAAATGCTTTGTTTGCAGCATTGCCATGTTGTGTTCTGAACCAATTAGCTTCACAGCCTCAGCTGGTTAGCTTGGGTCTTTTGTGAGATGGGAGACATCAGGGGGTTCCTTAAATACAGTACCTTGACAGTACTTCAGTCAGGGCTGTTTGGATTCATGCACAGTTAGGAAATAGCTTGACTTTAGCAAGGCTTTTGATACCGTCTCCCACAGCATTCTTGCAAGCAAGCTGAGGAAGAATGGGTTGGATGAATGGGCTGTAAGGTGGATAGAAAGCTGGCTGGGTTGTCGGGCTCAATGGGTAGCAATCAATGGCTCAATGTGTAGCTGGCAGCCAGCATCAAGTGGAGTCCCAGGGGTTGGTCCTGGGGCCAGTTTTGTTCAATATCTTCATTAACGATCTGGAAGATGGCATAGAGTGCAGCCTCAGCAAGTTCGCAAATGACACCGAGCTTGGGGGAGTCGTAGATACACTGGAGGGCTGGGATAGGATTCAGAGTGACCTAGACAAATTGGGGGATTGGGCCAAAATAAATCTCATGAGGTTCAACAAGGACAAGTGCAAAGTCCTGCACTTAGGATGGAGCAATCCCATGCGCCAGTACAGGCTGGGGGCTGACTGGCTGGGCAGCAGCTCTGCAGAAAAGGACCTGGGGGTGATAGTTACAATAAGCTGAATATAAGCAGCAGTGTGCCCTTGTTGCCAAGATGGCTAATGGCATCCTGGGCTGCATGGGTAGGAACGGTGCCAGCTGATCAGGGGAAGTGATTATTCCACTCTAGTTTTCACTGGTGGGGCCACATCTGGAGTACGGTGTCCAGTTTTGGGTCCCCCACTATAGAAGGGATGTGGAAAAGTTGGAGAGAGTCCAGCAGAACAACAAAAATGGTTCAGGGGTTAGGGCACATGACTTATGAGGAGAGGCTTAAGGCACTGGGTTTCTGCAGAAAAGAAGACTGAGAGGGGATTTGAAAGAAGCAGATCCCTTCCTGGTTCAAGTTAAATCACATTCCCCCAGCATCCCAGCATGCTTTGCAGCCCTGAGCTGGGCTATAGTGTCTGCTCCAGACAGCAGGGCTAGCCCCGCCCCTGTGCTCCTGAGCTGGAGCAGTGAGGGCTGGCTCACTGGTCCTTGCCCCCTGGCATATCCTGGCTGGGGTCTGGGGCCAGGGAGGGGGGTTAAACGCACCTTTCCCCAAATACAGAGCTGTCCTGCCCTGCTGGCTTACTTAGTGCTGGCTGTGACTGTGGACTACAAATCCCAGAAGCACCTGGAAGCAGGAAGAGGAAGTGATGAGTAACCCTGCAGAGTCCTGCAGTTGTGATTGTGGATTGCAACTCCCAGAGACCTTGAGGGCAGCAGAAAGAGGAAGGGAACACACAGCCCATGCTGGCCTTGTCTCCAAGAGCTGTGCTCCAGCGCCCCGCAGCTTCTGGCCTGAGCCACTGCAGGCATGTGGCTGCATTTCCTGAACAAAAAATGAATGTCTGTTCATTTGCTTATTGGTTCAATCTTTGCAGCTTGGACTAACCTGCAAAGACTGAATCAATTCAGCCTCCAGCTTTTTGACTGTCTGTACTTACCTCTGGAGACACTGAATGCGCATGCTGCAAGGTGTTCTGGGTTCTCACCCCAGCAACTGCTGCACCGAGCCTATGAACACACACCTCCTGCCCACGTGCGGCATAAAAGCCACAGTATTTCTTCCTCTTGGCACAAATGGGAAGTAAGGAGAACGGTTCTGAGTGAGCACACACTGATTGTGATGCATGCAGCTGCCGCCAGCCCCTTGAACTTTTATTTTGCACTGTTGAAAATATATTTTGAAGTATTTTATTGTTTGCTACCGTTCAATAAAGTCTTCATTCATGAAAAATCATGGTTTATTTACTTGGTCTGACAAAGGAAAGGCTACGTCCCAAATAGTAAATTATGGTTAGCAATTCAGCTAAAATGTGTGTGCAGCCAGGTCAAGAGCAATTAATTCGTAAAACTTGATGCATTAACAGCCCACTATGATGGGCAGTCAGATATGTTCCTGCGACTCCCCGGAGCTGTACAGCCCTTTGATAGACTTTTGTAACTGCCCTTGAGTCTCCCTCTTCAAAGCCGGCAGTTATTCTTTCCTCTCTCTGCTGCTATGAATTATCTTCTCCAGCACTTCAATACAAACACCACCACATGCAGGAACGCTAGAGCAATATTTGACCTGCTGAGGTCCAGCCTCCTCATGAGACATTTCTAGCTTCTGTTAAAATTTACCACGCTCAACAATCATTCTTCCCTTGCTCTGGCAACCCTTCAATCTTCCCTTACTCCCACTGAGCAAGGATTAATGAGCTAGGGGTGCAAGAGGATTGACTTGAGCGTACCAGAATCACTGTTGGCATTGCAAAACCAATGATGTGAATGTGCTGCGCTGGGAACAGTGTCCTTGTTGACAGCTTCTCAACATGGCCTGAATGCCTAAAGATGTGAGTAGCAAGCAGTTTCCTGACAATCAATGTGAAACATCCTCAGCGATCAATCAGCATGCAGATTATGGAGGAAAAGTGCCTGTTTCCGTGTATGCAGTCGGCAGCGAGGAGGGGAAAACAGAACAGCGGCTTGTTGCCCGGCTGCTATTCCACTGAAGTGCTGGCAGCCCGTTGCTTCACATCCCTTTGTTACCCAATGCCCAGTCCTGTGGAGCGGTCATGTTTAATGTCTTTGTCTCCCTGGATAACAACTACACTTGCTCTGCACCTGCTATGAATTTTCCCATTCAAAACTGATTGCCCACTGACTGATAGTAACCTGGGATTGCAAACTTCTTGCATGCCATTGCCACCCATTTCTCCACTGTCCAAGCAAGCTCTGACAACTCCAGGAATACGGCTTTAGGTCACGTTTGCATCATGCTCTGATCGCAACACTCAGTGCTTGTTTTGCAGATCTTAAAACACTGCTTCTTTGTGCAAGAGGGCAGTGGATATCTGCAGCGCCTGGGCTGCACCACCGGTGTCATCCACTTCTTTTTACAGCGGCCTGGCTGGCCACTGTGGTAGTTACTAAACTTCCACAAATACAGAAGAATCAGACAACCTGCCACTAAAATAGATGAGAACGCTACTGATCTGTTCAGCATCTCTGTGCTTTCAGGGCAAGAAGGAGAAATTGAAAACTGGCACAAGAAAGAAAAAAACTATGGGAAGGGACAGAAGGAGTTGCGAATACTTGATCCCAGATATCCACAGTTCTCCGAGAGGAGTGCCGGTGTCCCGACATGCACCACAAAAATGAGCATCCATGACAGTTGTTTGGGAGCCCCTGGGTAGAATAGGCGTACCCACTTGTGAGGACACGTGGCACTAGCAAAGACAGCCAAGCATGCACACGCTAGTGAAATGGCAGTGTCAGGAGGCATACACCAACAAAGTGCTACCAGCAAAGCTTTCCAGCATAGGCATAGCCTAAGTTAAACACCTGCTGTATGCAGACGCATTAGGAACAGGGTAGTTTCGTCTGGATTGTGTTTCACCTGGGTGATATCTATTGTCCTCCATATTTGTTTCATATTCCAGGTGGTTTACAGCTGCTACATAAGGCAGTCTCCTGCTCCATGCTGTTGTGAGCAGGGACTGCTTGCAAGGGCCCAGAGGAAGGGAGGGTCAGAGCTGGGGTGGGATGCAGGAGCTCCCACCTCCTGGCTCGGGGCCCCAAATGTTAGTCTGTGCCTCCTCAGTCACGTCTTGTTCTCCATCCTAGTATCTTCAAGACAATCCTGCTTTTGTGGCTCTGCTCCACAGCTAATTGTGGAGTCTTGGATATCCATCACGAATACTTTGTGCTTTCTCTCGCTCACCTTGTCTTCCAGTTATTTTTATTTCTGCTCGTTCTGCTTTCCTCACCAGTTAATTCTGTTGCTGCTTTATAGCATTTCTGTTCCCATGGATTTTTCTGTTGTTACAGCACAGTTGCTTTCTCTTTGTTTGCTGCACTCTCGCATGCCGTTTCAATCTGGGTTTCCCTTTATCAATTTCTCATCCTTTTATCTATTTCTTATGCTTGCCCTGAACTCTTTCCACTCCGTTTCTTACACACTTATTTTGATCTGTTCTAACTTGATTTTTTATTTCTCCTTTCCCAACAGAGCCAGGCTTTTGTTATAGTGGCTTCCATGTGTGAACATCTGTATGCTCTTAATAAGGCACATGAATCTTTGTGCGTTTGTTTGCCTGGAATCTGAACTGTGGCTGACAAATGGTCGGCACAGCTCAGGTAAAGTGCAAGGTGGCCTTGTAAATCCTCAATCCTTGACTGATTGGCATGGGTTTGGTTCTGTCGCACCATTTAGAGCATACTTAATCAGCTCCAAGTTGTGTCGGCTCCCGCTGGCACAGACAGATTATTAACGCAGCTGGATACAGTTATCCCAACAGTGTATTCTTTGTCCAACCCTTGTTCCAGCAGCATCGAATGGTAGGGGGCTGCTATGAAAGCATCTATGCAGGCTGAATCGCACAAGACTCCCCACATGACAGGCAAATCCATTAAAGGATGTATTTGATAGCCGTGTTGGTCTGAGACAAAAAGAAATGAAAAACCCTAGAACTCTTGGTTTGGAGATGATGCCTTTTATTAGACCAGCTAAGAAATCGCAAAAAAAAAAATCTTTTTCTGCAAGCTTTCTGGCACATGTGCCCTTCCTTAGGCTCAGAGAAAATTAAAGATGGTAAAAAGTCCTCATAGGTAGAAAATAAACTTCATTTTTGCACAGAGGAAGCTGAAGGTGGAAGTCTGTCCCTCTGGGTGCATGAGAGTCTCTTTGCAAGTTGCTCTTTGATGTGCAGATCAGGCAGGAGTCCCTCCCTGGTGGTGCTGGGTGCAGAAAGGCAGGGAGGTATAGATATCTTCCTTGTTCTTTAGCAATGAAGTCTAAAGCCAAAATCAGCTAAAATGCACCATCTTCCATGTGTCAGGGATGTATTTGGTAGCTGTGTTGGTCTGAGACAAAAAGAACTGCAAAACTGTAGACCTCTTGGCTCAGAGATGGGATCACAGGGCTGGAAGGGGCCCCAAAGGATCATCGGGTCCAGCCCCCTGCATGAGCAGGAAAGACATCTGGGGTCAGACAACCCCGGGCAGGTGACCGTCCAGTCTTCTCTTGAAGACCTCTAGGGTAGGTGACTGCACAACCTCTGAGGGGAGCTTCTTCCATAGTCTGGACACCCTAGTTGTGAAGAAGTTTTTTCTGATCTTCCAGGAGTTTGTGGCCATTGTTTCTAGTTTTCCCCCAGGGCGCCCTGGTGAACAGTTGTTCACCGAGCCCCTGATGTACGCCTCTGATATAGCGGTAAGCTGCAATCAGGTTCCTTCTCAGCCTACTTTTCTTTAGGCTGAAGAGTCCGAGATCCCTCGGCCTCTCCTCGTCTGGCTTGCCATGCAAGTCCCTGATCATACGGGTGGCCCTTGTCTGGACCCTCTTGAGCTTTAGCACGTCCTTGTTGAAGTGCGGCGCCCAGAACTGGATGCAATACTCCAGCTGCGGCCGCACCAGTGTTGAGTAAAGCAGGAGAATCACTTCTTTGGATTTACCAGAGATGCATTGATTGATGCATGCCAGAGTTTTATTGGCCCTAGAGGCTACTACATTGCATTGCCGGCTCATATTCAAGCTGGGGTCTATTGTTACCCCCAGATCCCTTTCATTTGAAGAGCCGGCCATGTTAGCGATGCCCAGCCTGTAGGTGTGCTGGGGGCTCTTCCTTCCCAGATGCAGCACTTTGCATTTCTCTACATTGAACCTCATCTGGTTCCCTTCTGCCCCACATGCCAGCCTGTCTAGGCCAGCTTGTATCTGCAGCCTATCTGTGGGTGTGTCTGCACAACCCCACATCTTGGTGTTGTCCGCAGCCTTGGCCAATGGGCTTTTCACCCCCTCATCCAGGTCGTTGATGAAGATGTTGAACAGCACTGGGCCAAGTACCGACCCCTGGGGTATGCCACTGCCCACATCTCACCAGGACGACATCAATCCATTCGTTTGGACTCTCTGCGTCCTACCCCGCAACCAGTTTCGCACCCATAGATGGTACTATTTATTAGACCAGCTAAGAAACTGCAAAAAAAAAATCATCTTTTTATGTAAGTTTTCAGGCACATGCACCCTTCCTCAGGCTCAGGGCAAATTAAAGTTGGTAAAAGTGCCTCCTGACACCATGAGGGAAGGAATCCTGCCTGATCTGCACATCAAAATGCAGCTCACAAAGACACTTGCATGGACCCGGAGGAACAGCTTTCACCTTCAGCTTCCTCTGTGCAAAATGAAGTTTAGTTTCTCCCTATGGGGACTTTTTACCATCTTAAATTGTCCTTGAGCCTGAGGAAGGGTGCATGTGCCCAAAAGCTTGCAGAAAAAGATATTTTTTTTGTGATTTCTTAGTTGGTCTGATAACAGATATCATCGCTAAACCAAGACTTCTAGAGTTTTGCATTTCCAATCCACTAACGGGGCACTTGCACTAGGTTTCTAACTGCCTCTTAAGGAAGTGCCCCGGACAGGCACCAATACTATGATGCTTATACTCTTCTTTCCCTTCAAACTTCTATTGTGACACTTATTTATTGTACAACAGAAAATAAATGCAATTTCTTTTACGTTGGAGCCCATCAGTTATCTCCTGGAATGATCAGAAGGGGGAGCTGAGGTAACAAGACACTAAATTTAACAGTCCAGCATCTTAGATCCACAAACTCCTCAGAAGAGCTTGTAATTTCCATACTCTTTGTTCATACCTCTGCGGGGGGTGGATTAAAGAAACAGCAGTAAAGGGAATGTTACTTAATAAGTTTTTTTTATGGAGGATACAAAAGGCACTGCAGATTCTCAATTTGTAAATATTTATTCTCCTTAATTAACGCGTATGCTCCCAAGACAAAAGATGCTATTCCTGCAGATCGCTAATTTGCATTCCCTAGAATTAGAGTTATGCAGAGTAGAGATGATTGCTCTCATTAAGATTGTTACTCTAAATGTCTTTATCACACTGCTTTCCCACCACGTGTGCCTTGCTTACAGAATAGTCTTGTCGGCTGAAGTGGTCATGCTTCTTCTAAATGAATGTGTTTTGAAAGAACGTGACAAATCCATCCAGCTAGCTTTAGACGCGTCCTAATCTGTTCTGTCCTTATGACTCTTACATCCCTCTTATTTTGTACTTGTTCTGAACTTTTGTCAACAGTTTCCTAAAAATATAATGGCTAGGAAAAGAGGATGTCATTTATAACTTCAAGTGTTTAGCCAGTGCATACTCATGCTGCCATGTATTTTTGTATACATTATAAATTATTGGAAGTAAATTATTTTTGAGGCGAGTTTACAAGTAGGATGTTTTCATAGACACAGAGTTGTTGTTGGGTGGTTATGCAGCTAAGTTTTGTATTCAAGAGAGAAAAAAGTTCTTTTTTGGCCCCTACAGGTGACCAACAGAAGCCTTGGAGCATGGGTGTAACGGATTAAATACAATATATAATGGTGGACCAAGTATTGCAAGTGAATTAAAAGCTCAAGAAGAGAGGAGGGAGGGAAATGTGGGCCAGAAGAGGCTCTCACAACTACCTCTCTTCAACCCTTTGACAGATTGACTGCCACCAGCCTCAGATCAGAAGCTGTCATTCCCGATTTCAAGGCCAGCCCTGGCCCTATCCTGCTGTCCCTTCCATTCACTTGTCAAGCTCCAGTTTGGGTTCCTTGCCCTGTGACTTGGTTTGGGAGGCTGTTCCAGGACTTTGCTTTGGTTAGGGACCTTCTTCTGTGGTCTATATTTATTCCCGACCGTTGGCTGCTGTACTCGTATTATCCTCTAACTATAATAGCACTTCTGCTGCCCTTCTGTTTACCTCCCAGATGTATTTATGGTGAGTTGGCCTCTCCCCTCCCAACCTTTGTTTTGCTGGGCTAACCAAGCCAAACTCTCTTAACCTCCTCTCCCAGGCTAGGTTCTCCGCACCTGTTGCAGCTTAAATTCATCTTCTTAGAGCACAGCTGCCAGAACTGTGTACATGATACTAAATGAAGTCTTACCAGTGCATTGTACAGTGGTATTAATATTTCCCTGATGTTGCTAAAAATACTTTGCCTAATCCTGGAATAACATTTTTACAGCTGCATTGCTCCGGTGGCTCAGGGTCCTCCTCTGATTGGTCAATGCACCTTGTGCAACTTGTCCTATGAGATTTCACAGTCCAAGCCACAAGGTTATCTAATTCTTGGATGATCCTCTCTTAGTATGGGGAGTGCCTACAGATTTCATAAACACGCACCTGGTTTTTGCACCAGTTTCTCTGATGAAACTATTAAACAGGAGCGGTCCCAAGGCCAATCCCGGAGGAATGACCTAGTAATCTTCCTCCACCCTGGTAAATCCTCTTTCACCATAACTCATTGTCATTTTCCCTTTAGCCGTTCCTTATTCATTTTATAATTCCAGTACTAAACCCCTATCACCTCCAGTGTTTAAAAGGCAGGAGTGACGTTGGGAGAACTTTTGACCGAATTCCCTGCCCCAGGAGACCAGTAGGATCTATGAGACATGTTGCAAGACCCATCTTTACACCTGGGCTTTAGGGGAAAGGGTTATTGGGAAGCTATGGGAGGATTCAGCATGCAGATCATAATTGTGATCGGAGCATATTTCTGACTGCTGTTTATAACGTGTTTGCCTGTTACTGCATGTGCTGAGTTTGTCAAAGTGTGTAGAGTTAGGGGAAACTATCTTCAAATAATTGAAATAAATCTGGTAAAATCTATAAGATCTTTTTAAAAAGCTTCAAATGAAAAGCAGATGTGTTTTAAACGTACCCAAATTGCCTGTAGCCCTCAAGAGGCTTGGACGTGTCTCGAAGAATCTGGTTGTGAAGTATCATGGTTAAAAACAGACTCAAATAGGGTTATCCTCTTCACTTCTAACGAGCTCAGAAAGGTGCTGTTCTCTAGATGTCTTCATTTGCTCATGCAGTCCTTGTCATGGTTTCAAGTGGTTCTTCACTTGAGAGACTAACGAGGGTATGGGATAGGTCACGTCTTTCCAAGTGTTATATACTATTCTTTAAACTATCAAGCTTTCCACCTGTGATGGTAAGTACTCTACAGTTCTGCAGCAGAAACCGTCCTTTTCCATTTATAATGCACAGACCAGCTTACACAAGCCATCTCATGGTGGAGCAGATGTACTATCTCAACAAGTGCCTCCTGGACAGCTGAATGGTGGCAGCTACAAGCAAGCTGCAAGTAGGAGATAATAGCTGGATGCATGAATAAATAAGAGTGTGCTATCTGTACAGGCCTGATCTGCTAGTTTTATAAAAGGCTGAGCATGGGGCCTGCCTTTTATTTGAAACTCTTACCCTTGCAAACTCTTATTCCTTCTCTTGGAGAACTAACTCACCAATGGGTTAGTACTGGCAACACAAATAGACGCAGTTTTTCTTGCTTGCTAGCTGGAATGGACTCTGCCATGAGAATAACCTTTCATTTGGTAGCTGTGCGCCTGGATCCCCTACTGATTTCTAGTGATTTGTCCACTTTATAAATACCCCAAATGAATAACCTGAAATAAGATCGGAGCCTTCCTAGACACCCTGATTATAAGGACATGCACGGTGTCCCGTTGCCCCAGTACCAGGCACAGTGGCTCTTACAAACAAAGCAACAAGTCAAAAAATAAAAACCTGAAAGGAAGAGAAAATATATATGTACAAAAATCTTTGGCTCAGGCAGACGACAAATGCCCTTCAAAAGTCTCAGGCAAGAACAGAGCGGTTCTTTCCCAGTAGAAGGGATTTTGTTGATATGGATTATTTTCTTTGGGTACGTAGGTGTGCACAAGTTTGAATTAACTCATGTTTCTGAAACCTCATTAATTGATCTGAGAGATCAGTGAGTCGTGAGAGCTAACAGTCGTGTGGACACTGCTGGCCCGTATACATTCCTGTCTATTGCAATTGTGCGATCTTTATATATTGGCTTTTCACTATCGTAGAACTAGACACGTTGACTATATAGACCGATTCTGAGGTCCAGTGTTTTTACCCTGCTGCGGATCGAGTGGCTCCTACCAGTAGCAGTGCTGAGTATGCATTTGCATCAGCAAGAGCTTGACGTCTCGCAAGTCGTGGTCCCACCGAGACACAGCTTCCTCCTTTCTTTCTTTTCTTCTGTCGCTGTGTCAAAATCACGAGCAAAGGGGGTGGTAACACTAGTATTTGGGGGCTTCACATGTTCTCAAGCTGATATCAGAAGGCTGTGGTGGCATATCCTCGGGATGTCCTCTCTTAGGTTGGGCTGTAGGATAGGGGGCTGGCTAATAGTGACATTAAACTGTCCGAGACGGGACAGTGAACCATAGCATTTGGGCTTTCCAGCATGTCAAGGAAGCTCCATAGGAGGAAAAGCAGAGGAAAGACGTAGAAGGAAGAACCGGGAACCAAGGAACCACTCATTTTTCTTGAGACAGACAATGTATACAAGTATGGAAGTAGAAGGAAGTGATCTCTCACCTTCTGTTAGTTTGCACCATGACGTACTATGCATGGTGGTTTAGTTCCTGCTTCCTCGGTATGTTGTTCCTGGTTGTCCGATGCCTTCACTGCTGTGCATATATGACTAAATCTTTAGGCTCGCATTGCCCCTTTGCAGCAGTGCATCCTGGCAGGTGGTCAGAGATGGAAAAGCACTTCACTGATCTGCCCTTAAAGCACATTGCCTTTATACAGAGGCACCGTAAAAACTGCAGTGCTCCACTCTGCCCCGCCAAGCTAACTAAAAGGGGTTATGCTGATTTAATCTTTATGCAAACCCCTGTTGCTAGCCTGTTCTAGAGACATTTCAGTGCTAGAGAGGGGGAAGCCAGTGACAGATATGCATAGACTGGATCCAATGTGCTCGAACCAAGCTTTAAAGTAAGCATACTTTTTTTTTTACAATGAAAATTAACTTTCAGTCTGAGACACTGAATCAGGGAAGGGAGTTGAGGATGGGGGGAGGCTGCATGGATCGCTAAGCAACCTTCCTGGAGCTCGAGAGCCCTTTTCCAGTGTAACATTTTGGAGCAGCATCTGCTTCATTCCTAGCTCTTCACATGACTGAGTTAGAAAGAACCGGTGAAGGCACCATCTCTAAAGGACAGCACATAGACCTGCGTGCTAGCAGGCCTTTAGTTATGTCTCTGCAATTTTTAAAAAGTTAAGGGTAATATCACTTAAAAACACCACAGTGAAAATATACATGTCCCAGCACAATATACCGTTTGCAAGTATAGCATGCACCCTTCCTACAGGTTTCCAGTGGCTGAGTGATTTGGGAGCGTGCGTGGCACCTAGAGAGACCCTGATCTCACTGGTGGGTGTCACTTCATTGGCTTCAGTGGAGTTACTTCTGATTTATAGCAGTGAGAGCTGAATCAAGACCACCATGCACACATGCCATAATAAAGACTTTAAGAGCCAAACCCTCAAGCTGCTGTTAAATGGTGTAGCTCCCCCGAGGTCAACGACACGCTGTCATTTTACACCCTGGATACTATGGATTTCCCCCCAAATCTGTGCCTATAGTAATATTATATGGTTGCTTCCTCTCTTAAGGGCAAGTGAGCTCCAGATGGCATGTTGGCCATGTATTTCACAGCCATCATAGACCACTTTATGTATTTAATTCCTTTCTTTTATGTCTTCTCAGTGTTGGAGCCCTTGTTGGACTGTCAATAGCAGCAGTGGTCCTGCTTGCTTTTATCATCACAGTGTGCGTTCTCTGTTATTTGTTCATCAGTACAAAGCCACGCAGCAAGCTGGATACTGGTTTAAGCTTACAGACGACAGGTAAGATCAGCTTCATTACGTCGGCATTGACAGATTATCTCCTGTAGAGATAAACAGTCATTCCATCACCGAACTGGCCAAGGCGTTCCTTTCGGAGGGTGGTTATTCATGCTCCTAGATCAAGGGCGGGCAATTATTTTGGGCGGAGGGCTGCTTACTGAGTTTTGGCAAGCCATCAAGGGCCACATGGCAGGCAGCCAGGGGCAGATGAATATTAATTTTCTAATTTTTTAGGGGCCCCACGGGCCGGATAGAATGGGCTGGTGGGCCGCATCCACCCCACAGGCCACATTTTGCCCATCCCTGTCCTAGATGAAGTCGCACGACTCTGGTGGTATCCCATTTTTGAATGAGATTTACATCAAAACTCAACATCACCTCTTTTGTCCTTAATGAAGGAGTCATAACATGAATGGTTTGAGATTGTAGAACAACAGATGGGTACAACAGATAAATCCTCGTTGCAGAAAGAGGCCTCGTGTGTTTAGAAGTGAGGCAGGATTTGATCAGGATTTTCTGGGCATGTCAATAGAGATGTAAAGCCTTTACATGAGTAGCAGAAGTCTTGAGAGAGGATATACATGCAGCTCCCAGTGAAAACCCCAGGTGATCATAGGTTTTCCCTGTGATATGTGTCTTCAAGTATCTCTTCTTTGAGGCGTGGGGGTTATTGCTGCGCTTCTGGCAGCTCCCTGCCGCCGTGCACAAATTGTGTGTCACAACCCAGCAGAACGAGCTGTTTGCACGGCCTTTCTCAACCCGTGGGTCGCAACCCAAAAGTGGGTTGCGGGAATGTATCGAAGGGTTGCGAACAAACTTTAAAAATGAATCAAAACACTTTAAAAAGGGATTCTTCTTTAAAGGGGAAAAATGTGGGAACCTGGGTTTTCCCACAGAGCTCCAGTCTGTAAGGGCTGCCCCCCACACCCCATACACTGCAGGTGCCGGGCCGGGGACAGTGGGTCGGGAGCGAAGGGCACCAGCAGGGCCAGGGCGCTGTTTTCTATTTAAACTATTTCCTGGGCCAGGACTGGCCATTGATGCTTACACAAGGGTCCTGTACAAAAAAGGTTGAGAAGCGCTGGTTTAGCAGCCCACCGCTGGAAGAGCGCACCCCCCCGGCACTGTAACACTTTCACGTGTATTTGTGCGAAAGGAATCTGTGCCTGCAGGCAGGTGCCGTCGTCAAAGAGCTGAGCTTAAACAAGCAGCTCTTATTGATTTTACTAAAGAAGACTCCCTTGGCAGCCCATTGCAATAGGGATTTTATAGGTGTTATCAGAGTGTCGGTACACATGTACACGAGCCAGAACAACGCAGAATTGGACCAGCCAGCAAAGATCACCCTTGCCTGTCTCTAAAGAGAGGCAAGAGGCATCTCTTTCTTCAGGACTTCCCAAATGTTGAAACCTAATTTTTGTACCTGCTCAGTAATGCTTTTCCCAAAACAGGAATATGGTGTTTGGTCTCTTGCAAGGAGGTTTTGAGTGTATTTACCTGCGCTTTGTAAATGGAACTGGTTGAAAAAATAGAAAACATTTCATGAAAAATATAACAGGTTTTTTTGGGAAGATCTGCAAGTTCTCATATCAAAATGTTTGACTGGATGTGCTTGGGAGGCCCACAGTACCATGGCGAAAGGATCAATTCCTGCAGTGACCTATTAGCAAATATCAGACTAACCACATCAAAAATGTTACGTGAACTCGTGTCCTGTTTCCTACCAACATACACGCCCGTGATTTCTGTTTTAGACCAGCATTTGCTCCCTGATTTCGTACTCCAGAGAGCATGCCTGTATTCCTGAAACAGTTTACAGATTAGTTGGGATCTGCAAAAACCCTCCTTGGGCATGTGGGACGAAGAAGGGGACAGAGGGGACAGTCACGTATTCAGTCACTTGTTCCTAACCTGCAAATTGAAACGTTGACATCTACCTGATGGAGTGAGAAAGCTGAAATAAAGCTTTAGGTGGGCTGCCCAAAGCTGCCCAGACAAGTGTTTGAGGAGAATATAAATGTACCTTGGGAACTTTTACAACATGGCTATAACCCGCATGGCGTTTCTGTACCGGCTGTATTTCATATTGCTTCCAGGTTGTGTTGTTTTGTACTTAGATGGGTTTTATTTTTTTGTCTTTTCTCCCTTTCTGTTTTTGCCTTGCTGCTCTTATTTCGGATCTGAGGCTGCTCCGAGTGGCGGTTATTCCACATTTCTATACTGATAACTTTACAGTCTGGTAAAATGGCCTTTTAGAAATCCAAAGCCAACTTCGTGGCTAGGGAGGAGAGATGTTTGAAAAAGTTGAGACATTTCATTCACAAGCTAGAAAGCTTCCCTCCAGCGTATCTGGGCTTCTCTGGGCCTGAAGCCAAGCAAGATCAGCCTCTGACAAGATTGCTAGGTAGCTTGTCTCGGATGAAAGGAGCAGTAAGGACAGCCTCTCTCCCGGGATCTCAACTCTTCCCATCCTTATCACAACAAAATCAGATCCATGGAATAAAAAACCCAACTGACTTTGAGAAACTACAGGTGAGTTTGAGGTTCAGATCACACTGAGTTTTAGTTATGAACTCAGCTCATTTCCATTTTTCCTGAGCTCCTTCAGTCATGCTTTCATATATCTGCATCACCCACGGGGTGTGAGCAGCGCTCTTGTTTCTGCAGTTTGTAGAAAAATGCTAGCTTATAAAAAGGACTATTTTTTCTTCCTGTACATTCAGGAGGTATGGGCCCAGTCACACTTTCAGATTTCAGTAGACAAGCAGTTATTTATTGTATGTCTCTGCTGCTGCGTTAGCTAAGAAGCTTGTCATTCTTCTGTGAACTCGCTGACGGTCCCTTGGAAAATAAAATGTGGGAATTGCTGAATCGTTACAAAAATCATTCCAAGATCGGTTGTCAATCGGACGACAAACAGAAAAACCTTGTAAATACGGCCCATAATCAACTACCGAGCTCTGCAGAGAGCTAGGGCAGCTGGAATCTGCCCCTTTATTTAACATTGAATGAGTGGCTTAGCCTATTTAAGTACAGATACTAAATAAAGTTCCCCAGGATTATCAAGTGCTGTTAAATGCAAAAAAGAGTTAGTGCATTAATCCACGATCAAGATTTTAGGGCACCCAGCCCAATTCCACTCTCCCGTAGGCTGATGTCAGTCCGGAGGGATTACTTTGGAGTTAGTGGAGTCATAGTGATGGAAACGATCTCTGAATGGTATTGCTGCGCTCTTGCCTCCAGACCGCTCTGAATGAGGCATCGTGCAAACACAAAGCAGAGGGACAGCTCCTGGCCCAGAGCGCTTTCTCCCCACAGATCTGAATCCGGTCCAGGATTTATGAAAAAACAGCAACTTTTGCTCTCTATTTCCCTATCACTGCTTTTTCTTTTGCAGCCTACAGTTCTGGATCTTAGTTTCCTATTTGCCCGGCGTTCATACTCTGCTTCAAATACTGACATGACCTTCTGGGTCATCCTCATCAAGTCCAGCCCACTGCGACAGCAGCCAATCACCTAATAAATATTTGGCCAAAAGAGCCTATGGGAACATCTGCACCGGACCCTCCCTTTGGATCCCAAGGATTCAGCCCATGAGTTAATCCTCTGTCTTAGCGACTTTAGAGGCTCCATTCCCAGTGTCTGAGTGCCCTGCAGCCTTTCCTCACAATTCTCCTCGAGGTAGGGAAGTGCTAGCCGTGTCCATTTTACAGATGGGGAGCTATGGCCCTGAAGGAAGGCCATATTTTAGAAAAATATGAATGTACCTAAGGATACAGATGGGCATCTCCTGGGAGTTTAAAAGCACCGATGCCTGAAGAAGGGCGATTGCACCTGAAAGCTTGCAAAGAACTTTCTTCCAACTACTCGATAAAATAAAAGATATCACATCTACCTAAAGACCTTGCCTGCCTATGTCCTTAGACCAACACAGCTACAACCAACAACCCTAAAAGCACCTAGAGCACCCAGTTCCCATTGATTTCAATACCTTTATATGTTTGGCCCTATGACACTTCCTAACTAGAAGCCTGTTACACACCGGGAAATTGTACCCTGTGCTCCCAAGTCCCAGGCCAGTGGCCCTGGATCTTCCTTTCTTTTCAAGTAGTCCGGCTGACTCTTTGGTCTGAGCAATAATACCTCTGTGAGAAGCTGTGCCTCTCTCTGCTGTTATGTATGGCTTCATTTCCCCTTGCCTGTGTCCTTGTCTTCCTTGTCCATAGAGCAGCTTAGCCCTGCAGCCAAAGAGGTCTTCTTCTCCCTGGGCAAAAGAAGGACCCAAACCTTTCCAACCCAGAGAGTTACTCTGAACAGTCTCTTAGCCCCAGCAGGGGATACTTGAAGGGAATTCAGTTGCATGCTATGTTGCCTTTGAAACCCTGAACTACCCCCATGCACAATTAGCCCAAATTAGCGATGCACAATTAACACAAATGCAGACCTGGGGAGTCAGCAGACCCTGTGTGTGCAACGATGGCGGGATGGCAAGTGCTGCAGCAGCGGAGGGGGAAGGATGCTAAGCAGCTTGAGCAAGCAATGGGCAGGGAGGAGAGGCACCAGGCAGGTGGATGGGCAGGAAGAAGGGGTATGGTGCAGCGCGGCTGCTGTGCTGCCCTGTAGGAAGGTGCAGGATAAGCTTCCTGCTCCTGGTCAGCGGGTGGGGAAAGGGATAGGGAGCATGGTTGTCCTCCCCCATGCCTAGCACTACAGGTGCAATAGTGACTGGTGTCACAGTGTGAAAGAGTACCTAGTGGGCCCTTTTCCTCTCTATCCTTTGTGTCCCTCCATATGCCTAACCACAGTCTGGCCCTTGACACTAAATAGCTCTGTTACACGGTGAGGCCTTTTCTTTCTGCCCGTGGGAGCTGGGGCATTGCTCTCGGTCCATCCCATCCCATTGCAAAGCAGTTATGGTGCATTACATTTTCCAGTGGGAGCCAACACTGTCTTTTAAAACAGCCACCTTCAGACAGGGACCTCTGTGATGGAGCCTGGAGGGAATTGCAGCATTATAAATCACTGGGAAGGCCTGGAGAAGAAGGATATTTAGGACCATTGAGCTGTTTGTTGCTCTTACAAAGCAATGTGATGGACTAAATAAGGAAGACTTCATCATTTCATTTCATAAGGAAAAGCTCACCTTGAAAAACAGCCCACTGACTTCCTTGCCCTCCTTTTATAAAGACTCTTTATAGACCATTATAGAGATATGCCGAGCATTCAACTACTAGTAATTAAAAAACACCCAAACACTCACACTTTCTTTTTATCAGCACAGTGGAACTAGCTGGATTCATTCAGGTCCAGAACAAGTTGTTCCCAGAATTCAGGAAACTCTTCTTATTGGCTTTTGAACTAATCTCTGATAACACTACCTGTTATTAAGGTTGCTTGACACTTTCAATTATAAGACCCTCTTTTCAGCTGCTTGTAACTGCCATATTTTCACTGTCTCTGCTGAAGTTTTCCAGACTGGGTGCCTTCTTCAACAGCCTTCCTGTTTTTATTAGGAAAAGGTCAGCTAAAACAGTTCACCCCTTTCCAAAAATGAGGCTAATAGAAAAATAACTTGTTTTGCCCATGTTAAAAAAATCTCACCAGTCACTTCTTTGGGAAACTCTAGTGTCTCCCTCAGCCTGGAGCCAGGACTTGAAAGCTGGCAGTGGGGTGTCAGAGGAATCTGGGATTGTGCTTTACAATCCATGTGAAAAGTGACTGCAATGTTGCCACGTTTATATACCTATTGCAAGATTGCATTTTACACATGTTCTGTAACGATGTCGATCATAGCAGCTACGTTCCCCAAGGTTTCCATCAGCATTGAATGAGCTCCTGTCCAGCCGACCCCCATCCCCGTAAAGGTACCTGTAGGCAGCTCTGGGCTGTCGTGGGTCAGGTCCCTGGGACAGAGGGCAGGGGAAGCCCATCACTGCGCCAGGTCAGAAATATTGTTGTTGTTGGAAACTATCCGTTGGTTGAAACCAAAATGTTCCTTGGGGAGGAACGATTTCAATACAAGTCTTGGTTCAAAATATTTTGGAAAAAAAGTTTCCAAATTGTCCAAATGGCCCATTCCCACCTGTTCAAAATAAAACACGGCTTTTCAGTTAAAAACAACTTCTTTTGAAATGTAAGTTAATTATAATAGGAGAAGAAGTGAACATTGAAATAGGGGGTTCCAAAAACAGCAGGAAATTGTGACTTTAACCCAAATTGATTTTTCCCCCAAATTGTTGGTTCATGAAAAATTTAGAGATTTCAGTTTTCCATTTTTTATTTCAGACAAAGATTTGACACCTCAAATATTTTCCCAAGCTGGGAAAAGCATTTTCTGCCCTGTGCTACTTGTCTCTTCTGTGCTTTTAATGGTTCCCCTGCAAGCCCAGGCACGATGCTAACTGGTTTGAACGAAGGGGGGTGATTCTCAGCCTTGCAGGGCAGGGAGGGTAGATGATGATGGGGAACAAAGAGTCTTTGTGGGAAACTGGAACTGGAAGCTGGCAAGGGTAAGACTGAGAATTGTGAACTGGCTAAGGAGGGACTGGGACAGGCTGCGTATACAGGTCAGGGACCAGGACCAACTAGGTGGGAAAGAGATGCCAGTTGAATGAAAACCCAGGGGAAAGCTCTGGGCAAAGAGTGTATGAGAACTAGACAGCAGGGAAATGGGGCTGATAGGGGTGGGGAGACATATCCTGCAAGGAGCCACAGCATGGGGCGAGGACTTGGATGGGCCAAGACACTGGCTCAGTGTCAGTCGTGGGCAGCACGGAGAAGGCTGGCACTCGGATTTATACAGCAAGGAGACTGGGACTGGGATGAGACGTCTGAGAGGTGGAAAGTAGGACTGGCTAGGAACGATGGTGGGATCGGGAGGAAGAGTCTGGGGCAGCACAGAGAGAGGTCGGGGACACAGCGTAGAAGGATGTCTGGCCTGGTTTCGGATCTGAAGAGTCAGGGTCTAGCAGAGCACGATCCCCTTCAGAGTCCTGAGTATCACTGCTGCTCTGTTGTCAGCAAATATCTGTGAAACCTTTGGCAAAGTGCATGCCTCACTTTTTTCCAATTCTGGCCCATGGAGAGGAGGACATCCAGCTACAGCCGCTGGTTACTCAGGGACTTCAAGTGCTCTCAGTCTGTGCTGTGGCCCTAAAGGCTCAAACTGTGCCGATGATCTACGTGGATGTCAGCATGGTGGCACTGGATAGACCTGCTTTCAATTTTTGTCCTTAAACCCATGCCACTGTACACCCAGCAGCAACATTAAAATAATATTATTAGGCTTGTGAAGACGGGCACTTGGCATTTAAGAAATGCGAGAATTCAAGTTTCCTTTGCAGCCAAATAGGTGCTTAACGGCCATCTTTATCTTTGAAAATCTTCCCTTAAATCTGTTTGCAAAATGGGGTTATAGCTCCCTGCTTTCCTGTGGGATTGTGAAGCTTTCATTATGAGGCATGCTGAGATTGCAGGGTGGACAGTACTTTGGAAGTGCTAATTAATATTATAACTTTCCCTACTGATCCTCCCAATCCACTTTTGCATCGGAAAAGCAAGAAGGATCTACCGGGTCCTTTAGGTAACTGTTCTCCAGTTTAATGGATCTTGCTGTTAACAAAACTAAGACTAAATTTGTCTTTGGATATCATGCTGTACTCTGAACCACCCTAAATAACTCCTCTCCATCCTGGTGTTTATACCCTTGTAGCATCTGTTACCCAGTCATTACACTGCAGGGGTGGGCCAAATGCAGCCCGGGGGCCGAATGCCATTCTGTCCAGTCCGCAGGGCCCCTAAAAAATGCAGAAAATTAATATTTATCAGCCCCTGGCTGCCTGCCATGCTTGCCAAAACTCAGTAAGCAGCCGTCCGCCAGAAATAATTGCCCACCCCTGCATTACAGGGTTATACAGATTAGAGAGGAAAAGACCTGCCCCCTAAGCCAGCCAGCCCATTTCCCCCATAGCTGGAGGCTGGTTCCCTGCAGTGGGCTGGGGGGTAAGCCCCAGGTGTTGCTTTCTTGTAACAGAGATGTATGCTGCATTTGTTTGACCGTGCACTGTTTTTGTCTTTTAGACAGTGAGACTAGAGGGAGTTCTCTATGTTAAAACCGGAGGCACTGGACTGGATGCCACCCAAGCTGTCATGAAATAGGTACGGTGACATTTCCGTCCATCCTATCCCCTCTCCCAACATCCTGCACCCTTGGGTCTCTGGAGAGCAGATCAGAGGAGCAGAGTCATTTTTCAAAATGAAGGATTTTGAAGGATGGCAAAATCGAAACGGGATGATGGATTTAGGCACCGGTGACCCCTGTGTCAGTGGCTCTGTTTGATTCAGCCAGGAGAGCTCCTTCTTGGTGGTGCAGGTGTCTCTCACTTTATGCGGGTTCTGTATGTACAAATTCCCCCTTATGCGATGACCCTTTTTATACCAAAAATTCGTTATGTGCAAGATAAATTTGCTCGTATGCGATTGGCTGTCCGCAGTTTGCTACTCTGTGGTGCATTGTGGGAGTGACGCGCACCAAAATATAGTCTCCTGTGTGGATCTGTGCTCCTCGCTCGCTGTCCGCGACGCATGTTTCTGTATCTGCCATCCCCATTCTGGCTTCTAAGCGTCCCGCTAGTCGATCTCCTACCCCTCTCCCTGGTCCATCAGTGAAGCCTTCACCACCCTCTCTTCCCACCGACTAAACACTCACCACCCCCCTGTGCTCGTGTGCACTGCCTGCCGTCGGTGAGTACCAAACTTGTCTTGTAAAAGTGATAGAAATATGTCCGGGGGTCAGTCCAGGCGAGGTCTTACAACGTATCCCTATTTGTTCCTTTGTAAAGTGGATTTCCTTTATGCGAATTCGAGTTACGTGCCGTTTTCCAGGAACGCATGCACAGCATACAGCGAGGGAAACCTGTCCGTTGAACCTGCCGCAAGGATCTCAGCACTTTGAAACCTCATGACGACAACAGGAGACGGAAAAGCGGCAGAAACAGGGTGTTGCAGACCGAACCGAGAATCCAGAGCCACCCGCCCCACGTGGAAACACGTGCCCGAGTTGTATTAGGACCTGTCGATCCCAGATTGGCCTCGCCAGCTGTCTTTGGGACCACAGATAAGGCAAGCATGGAAGACGGTCTTCCTCAACTGCGAGGGATTGCCGATGACGTGGAGAGGGATAGGGGTCCTCTGATGCTGTCGTTACATTATTGGTCTGGTCAGGGGGTCTCGGTGCTTACCAGCAGGGCAGCTAACCTGACTTTGTTTGGGAGGACCCTGCGCTAGATGGATGGGAATAGTTTAGCATTGCTCTGCTTCCTGTGTGTGCCGTGTCCCACACACAGAGGCACGGAGAGGGACCCTTGCAAAGACTGAAGTGTCTCGGCCTGTCTCAGTTTCATGCTGCAATCTATGGACAAGATGAAGATGCTCATCTCTCACACCCAGGCAGAAGCACTGAAAATGCAAACCAGGACAGACAAGATGTACTTTGGCCTTGAGAGGGAATTTATGAATACTACCGAGGACTTGAGATGGCACAAAACATTCATTCTGCTTCTGAAGAAAGGTCATGGCTAAAGACCATTGCATGCATTCACAGCCGTGAACCAGCAGTGTCTTTCAAAAGGAAGAGAAGGAACCTTTCGGGCTCAGTAATTGTGCTGAGAATAGCGAGGGACACGCACAAGCAGCAAATCTGCCTTTCCTCGTCTCCCGTCCCACCCAGCAAGCTGCTGCGTGAGGCCTGGGAGCCGCAGCTTACCTCGCACGGCCGGCCACTTCACCAGCAGCAAGAAGGGAGCTGTTGTCTGGCTTTGTTGAAACATTACGAAAAAAAATCTCATTCTGACACGCGGGTCACACCGAGGCCCAAGACCATAGCTTCCTGCTGCTGTAAATGCAGGAGAATAATGCCATGGGAGGAGTGAAAGGGATCCTGGCAATAGCAAGCCCTCTTTACATAAATTAAGCAAGTCTCTGCTGCTTTTTCATGATATCATGAGCTCAGAAGTTTTAAGTGTCTGTCGCTCAGGAGACCGTTAAGCAGCTTCTGAAGGTAAAAGCTTGCTGTTGTCTGTGATTTACTCTGAGGCAGTAAGACATACCAGAGAGGTCTTGGATGGGCGTTAGGATCTCTTGGGTGCTACCAGTAGCTCTGACACCAGCTCCTTGTGTGCCCGTGAGCATGTCACTTAACCGTCCTGCCTCAGTTCCCCTGTCTGCGTGCTAGCGTCGATCATACCTGCCTTCCTCCCAAGGCTATTGTGAAGACTAATATTTGCGCAGTGCTGTGAAGTGTTGCTTGTTAAGTACCATTGCTTATGAAGAAGACGAGGAGGAAAAAATGATAAAGCTAGGATGGCTGCTAATTAGCGAAGGGGGGCTCTTGAGACACTGGCTGAGTTGGAATATGGACCTCAGAGTTTTGCTGCTCATTGCAGATGATCTGAGCCTCACATTTGCAAAGCAGGGCCAGAAATACCACCAAGATTGACTTTTGTATGGTATTTCTTGTGGGGTTTCCATTAAGGCTGGAAATGGGAAGACCTCTCCTCAGTGCATAGGCACTTTGCTCTCTGATGTGCGTGGAACGAAGCAGGACCAAAGGCGGTTGCAAAAACAGAAAAGGATGGGATAAAGGGAGAGGATTTGGGGAACTTACCTGAGCTTTTCTGAACCTCGGTGAATACGTGGGTCGCGATCGGGAGGAACGTGTGGGCCCATGTTGGCATCTCCCCTCCCTGCTTTTCAGAGTTTCAATTCCTTTAGTTGCCATGCTTGTCATTTTTTGTTTATCTTTTGTTTTGCAAAGGCTGGCTGTCACCAGTGATGGCCCAGAGCTGACCCACTGTGGCAGGAACTATCCCCCAAAGCCTGGACCATAACCTGGGTCTGTCAAAGCCTGTATCTGCACTCCCAAGTGATGCCGACAGAGCTCTGTCTGCTGGGGAGTGAAACCCCAGAGTCGTGGAGATTTGCCAGCAAAGCCCCAGAGTGGGTTTGGCTTTGCTGTACAGGGTTGCCCACCCGACTGCCCCAGAGGCTGCCAGCCTGGCTAACGTGGCAGCAGCCCCTACCTTGTAGATGCAGCCAAGGTCCATCTGTCACTGCAGCTCTTTGCTTCCTGGGAGAAAACTTCACAGCAGATGATGGGCTTTGTTGCATGTGGAGAGTTCACCCGTCTACTTCACTGTTCCCACCAGGTTGGTAAACCTTTCCCAGTATGGACCCTTTTCTCCATACACCTACTTCATAGACACAGCAATTTGCCAAGCAGCGCATTTCCAAAGACTTAAGCCGAAGCATTCAGTGTCTTCTTTCTTGCTTGCTTCATGAAAAGACCAGCTACTTTATTTTGCTTGACTTAAATGCAGTTAATTTTAACCGGAGGGGAAGAGTGGAAGCTAGAATAGGGAAACAGCAGGTTAAAATATTGAGATAGACATATCCAAGTAAGTCAGCAGGGACAGACATTCGCTCTAGCATACTTAAGGAACTAGCAGGAACAATTCCTGAGTCGTTGGTGATTATTTCTGAGACCCGATGGAGGACAAGAGGAGGTCCCAGAGGCCTGGGGACGGGGAAACACAGTACATACAATTAAAAAGGAGGACCTGAGGAATTACAGCCCAGTCAGCCCAACTTTGATGCCTCAAAAGATACCTGAACAAATGATTAAACGATCGATTTAGAAGCACCTGAAAGAAAAGAAGGTGATAAAAAACTGTCATCATAGGTTTAGAGAGAACAAATGGCATTAAACCAATCCAACGATCTTCTTTGACAAGATAATTGCCTTAATGGATAGAAGGGGAGCTGGAGATGTGATGTACAAGGTATGTGTACAACTGAATTAAAAATTGTTCCCAAAGAGTAGTTATCAGTGGTTCACTAGGAAAGCAGGGGAGGTTTCAAGTGGGCTTCTGCAGAGATCAGGCCTGAGTTTTCTTCTATTCCTTGTTTTCATTAAAGATCTGGATGAGGGCATAGAGACTACTCCTGGAAGATGTGGGAGGCACGGAGCTGGCCGGGGTTGCAAGGGCTTGCATTTGGATAAATGGGAGACCTGGTCTGCAATCAGCAAAATGAAATTCAGTAAAGACAGGTGCAGTGTACGACACTTAGGAAGGCAAAATCAAATGCACGCCTAGAAGATGGGAAATACTTGGCATTACTGCCTTGCTGCTAGACCACGGACAGAACATGAATCAATTATGAGATGCAGCTGCAAAACAGACAAACGCCATTCTGGGTTTTAGTGACAGGAATGACAACATGAGAGACATGGAAAGCAATCGTTCCACTCCCCCCGGAGCTGCTGAGGCCTCAGCTGACGTGCGGGGTCCAGTTTTGAGCTATACACTTGACGAATGTTGTAGACAAAGTCCCAGCTGAGTGATGCATACTGGTCCCTTGCAGAGGGGAGAATTTCCCCAGGAGAACAGGAAGAGTGATAAGAGGTTTAGGAAACATGGCTGACGAGGACAAGTCGACAAAATTGAGTTTGCTTAAATTTAGAAAAAAAGAAGATTGCTAACAGTCTTTAAACTTGTAAAAGGCTGTTGTCGAGAACCGCGATCAGTTGTTCTCCACTTGTGTAGGCGATAGGACAAGAAGTAATAATCTTCATTTGCAGCAAAGATGATTTAGGATAGATATCAGGAAAAGGACTTTCTAATGAGGAGGACAGTGAGGACTGTACAGGGAGTTGTGGAATCCCCTTCATTGGGAGACGGACATCCGTCAGGACCGGTCTGGGTGCACCAAATCCTGCTTCAGAGCCTGCGGATGGAGTAGATGACCTGGGGAGGTCCCTTCCAGCTCTAACTTCTGTAGCACATATATAAATAAAATAGGTTTAAGGGTTTTTCCTGTTGTATTTGATGTTGATGGGAAGTGCTGGATTAACAGCTCGAGAGACCAAAACCTTCTGTTTATCCCTGCAACAACTGCAGCAAGAGCTGCAGCCCTGCAAGTTTCTTCACATTATTTCACCTTCATTTCCATCTTGAAAGGGGCTTCTCTGGGGTCAAGAGATGTCCATTTGCTCCTCTGTTTCTCTGTTGGGTTCCTCACACACTGGTGGCTATTTTGTGACACAGACACACACATCCATTGGTTTGAACCTGGCCTGGGCCATTTCAGTCACTACCACCCTGGGTTGCATGAGAATCAGTGAATATGAGATGGGAACACTGTGTGCCGTTATCAGGCCCCTGTGCTTCCTCTTGTCCTTTCATTTAACAAGAAATCTGGAGGGGTGATGATGGTGGTGAGCAGAAACTATGTTAAAGAAAAATATGCTGCACGTTGTGTTTTATTTTAAGCTGGCCAAGCAATTTGGCACAGTTTTGAAATTTCTGCAGGGCCTTTCGCTGCCAGAATCACCCAAGATAGTCCAGGGTGCTGCTAAAAGCAGGTCTGGGCATTTAGAGTCAATAATGAGCCACTATCCCAGCATGTGTTCGGATGCAGCATGCTGCCAGGGTCGCTGTCTACTCATAAAGCCATGATTTCACACTGTGATTTCCATAATAAAAGTCAAGATAGCCCACGCGTTTTGGCCACATTTCACAGCAGGTCATGGCTTTTTTTGCCCATATAAAAGCTTCAACTGGCATCCTTCACTGCCTCTCTGGCACGGAGGTATGTGGTTACTGCGGGCTGTTCATTGAATGTCACTTGAGAGGGAGCTACATTTCAAATACAGGTGGAGCAATTTGGTTGCCTAGAATATATATGTTGTAAAGGAACTTGGACTCCTTCAGGATTATGCATACAAATGTATGAGATTGTATAATACATAAGAATAAAATGCATAGCTTAACTTGGAAGTTTGTGTTACAATCTCAGAGACCCTATCTGCAGAGAAACTATCGGCTTTGATGCAATTACCCATGTCCTTTGAGCCCGTGTGCCATTGTGTTTCTGGTCTTAATTGCATGCAGGGGGAAATCCAGCTTTGTGCAGAAGGCCAGCACAAGACTGATGCCCCACTTAAATCCCGCTTAGGTCCTATTTTGAGTATTTAGGAATCACTTAGATCTCAACTGAGCGATGCATGCTGGTCCCTTGCAGAGGGGAGAATTTCACCCACAATGAGCAGGAACAACTTTTATTAATAAAACCGTGTTGTCGTGGTGTAAATCTAAGCCGGGTTTGCTGTTTTCCAGGCATTGAACCACATCCTTTAGAAGGCACCAACCAAAGCAGTCCATCAATGGCACCGAATGGATTCAGGAGAGATTTTGTTAGCCGCAAGCTGGACTGTGACAGCCAGTCCTGGGAACCTGACAGACTCTTCCAGACAGCTGTGACCACCACTAATATCCAAGGGCCAGCAGGAAGCTGTGCCTGGTTTTGAGATTCATGTAGCTGTCAGTGAGCAGATATTGTACTGGAGCAATGGTGTATCTTGATTTGCACATTCAGCCAAATGTTCCTAAATGATTGGTGTAACTTTTGCTCTTACTTGTTCATCTCCAGTGAGAGCGGAGATGTATGTCAGAGCAGAACGCGGCCTCTATACTGGACAGCCTACTTTCTTTCAAGCTTCCTCAATGCACCATCCTAATGCTGTTTATTTGTTGTTTTGAGGTGTCCTTACACAGCGAATACATCCTTCTGTAGCTAAACGTGCTAGTTTGCCTGGCAAGCATATGTGAAAGCAGCACCTTAATAAAAATTGGTCATTTCCTTGTGGGGTTTTTCTTTTTTTCATTTAACGTTGCTGTTGTTCACAGCTGTTCTCTCGCACGTTCCGCCTTAGCTGGTTAAGAAAAATTTCAGTGGAAGAGTTTTCCATCAAAGAATGGTTTCACCAAAACTGAAATGCTTCCCCAGAAAGTGTTGATATCAATGATGGGGGAAAGTAGACAGCGACCGACTATTAAATACAAGAGGCAGCCTCAAAAGTATTGGTGAAGCAAGGGCCAGGTAACACTTAAACTGCAGTATGATGCTTAGATGCTGACAAGTCAGAGAGATGCCGATTGAAACGCCATCCGGGGGAAGGGTCCCAGAACCCAGGTGTCCGGGTCCTGGATGAGTACCCTCGCCACTCAGGTACTGGGACCCTTCCATTCCCCTTTTCCTGATCTTATGCCAAGGTACATGCATACGTAGCTGTGTATGTACCGTACCCAGCTGCACCCTTAGGCAGGGGACTTTGAATCACTCCCTGCGCCCAAGTACCAAGACTTCCACTTGTGTGGCTAGAAAACTTCCATTTAAATGCACAAAGGGAAGCAGAATTCCACCTTCTTCTCTACAGGCTGAGTCAAACAAAGGCTTTTCAGAAAGAAAGAGCTGTACGGGATAGCTTGGATTTAAACTTGCCTCCTGTGATGCTTTCCCATAGCCTAAGGACCAGGTGCTTTCCATATGAATGACTTTTGTTCTGAATGACTGGGGAAGGTAAGAGTTGAGGCCTCCAGCCTCACTAAATGGCAGCTGCCCTAAGACTTTAAAGTGCACAAAAGCAATCAGAACATGTCCATCACTACAGTATACACCCCGTGCCGGCCACCCTTCGGTATTCTCTGGACTGGGGTTGTTAAAGGAGCCCAAGGGAGACAGGGACTCATGGGTTTTAGCTCAGGCTAATTTGCTCAGGCTCTTGTGCTTCTCAGCCCTGGTAGTTAGCAAGAACAATACATACATTTAATAATTAATACAAGCCTTGAAAATGTAGCTATTGATTCAAGTGCATATAATGTGCATATATGTATGAATGTAGAAACATGTACAGAATAAGCTTTAATATACCTGCGTTCTCTTCTTGAGTTTGAAAAATGGTGTTGGACGATGCAGCTGCATCCATTCTCCTTGAGACATCGTCCAACACCATTTTGTAAGGATTCCTTGTTTTGTTTCGTCCTGGATTTTCATGCTTATCCCAAAATAGCAGTCAGCAAGTTATGAAATATGCTGCCTTGGTGCTTTAAGGTTTTTCTAGTAGCTGCGAGTACAGCGGGGGCTGAGTTTATTTCAACATAAAGGAAATACACGAAAAAATGCAGTTTAAGGGGAACCAAAATGATCCTGAGTTTGGCCTGAGTTCAGTAAGTAGCTTTACTTGAAAGAAATGAAACCTCAGTGTTTCATTTTGACATTTTCAAATGAAATGCCTGCATAGTCATTTGGAACAGCACGTTCATCTTGAAACTGTTCTTAAACCCCGCTCTTCCCCCCCCGCCACACACACAAATGAAGCATTTTGTTTGGGTTTGAAGTAAGACTATCTGAAATTTGCTGAATGGACTGAAAATACATCCTACAGTTATAACTGTCACTGTTACTTATCATTCTTACTGCGTTATCATAGAGCTTGGCTTCTTCTAGGACTGGTAGTGCAACTTGGGGGGAGCTTCCAACACTTGGCCTACGGACAGAAGTTACACATAAGCCAGTATAAGTGATCAGAAACCAGTTTAAACCTGTCACTGAACAGAAGTTCAGTACACATAAGCTGTTTTCAAAATGGCCAAACCCCATTTAAGATAACCCTGGGTGGATGTAGTATCAGACTTAACTGATTTAGGTTGAACTGGTCCATGGAGCTTCTGTCCCAGACCCCTCCCGACTCAAGTTATGACCCAGTCCCCCAGCCCCTGGGGGGTGTCCCCTGGCCAGCCCTGCTCTGCCCAGCTGTGGGGGGTGATTTGCCCCGTCATCATGTGCCTGGGCTGGCACACATCACTGAGGTGCAGAAGGGGGGAATGAAGCCCCCTAACCCAATCTTGGCCCCCCGAGCTGAGGTCTTTCCAGCTGGGAGGCCAGGTCCTGGAGGCGGGCGGGGGCTGGGTTCACTTCCCTACCTAGCCAGGCCAACTCCATAGAAAGAAGGATTGGGCCCCGCCATCTGGCACAAGCCCCTGGGGCTGCCCGGCTCCTCTTGCTGGCTGCTGATGGTGCTGGGCTCCAGCAAGACAAGGCGGGTGGCCTGGGAAGCTTGCGCTAGGTAGCGAGGTCTGATCCTGCCCGCTATGGAGTGCTCCCATCCCCATTGCCCTGCTCAAGCCCTCTGGGGGATCATCATCAGCTGGTAACACATGTCGGGGAGCTTGTGCCTGGTGTCCGGGACAGGAGCACTCTACAGGGCAGGACTGGGTCCCGCTACCTGGCGCAAGAGCCCAGGACTGCCCGGTGCATCCTGCTGGGCCCAAGGTTTGGGCAATCCCTATGTGGGCAGATGCTGGGCTCGGGGAGCCGGCCCCAGAAGGGGAGACTCCTTTCCCCCCCTCCCCTGCACGTCAGTGGCTCACGCTGTCCCGGCCCCGTGGGGGGAATTACCTGCACCCCCTCCCTCCCTGCAGCTGTGCAGACCACAGCTTGGGATCCCGGGCCAGCCTGGGGAGAGGCGCGGGGCGCGCGGGGCTGCCCCTGTGGCCAGACGCCTGGATCGGGCGGGGGGCA
This sequence comes from Alligator mississippiensis, assembly GCF_030867095.1. NCBI lineage: Eukaryota > Metazoa > Chordata > Crocodylia > Alligatoridae > Alligator > Alligator mississippiensis. Next base: position 9,259,591 of record NC_081828.1, read on the forward strand.
GGCAGGGAGGCATGCTCTAGCGCCCCCCACCTTCTGGCCTGGGCCAATGCAGCCTCTGTCTGCCTTTCCCTGGTGCAAACAGTCAGTTCAGGTCATCATTGGTTCAATCTACGCAGTTTAGAGAAACCTGCGAAGATCAAATCAATCCCACCTTGGGCTTTTTGGCTGTCTATACTCAGCCTTGATGGCTCAGTCATGTCTCAGTAAGATTATCTGAAAGGAAAGCACTGACCCAAAGGCTCCAAACCAAGAAACACGCAAGGTTAAAACAAGTTGTGCAGGAAATGGTGGCTTCAAGAAAATAGATTCAGTCTCCTGCTACCACAACTCCAGAGGGCACAGGATGGAGAAAGGTTCGAGCAGTCGTGTTGCCAGCGCTCCTTCCCTTACCAGTTATTCCAGGCTGGGAGGTCTGGTGTGTTGGCACCACCCAGCGTAGTCTATGCTAGTCTGCAAGCTAGTGAACCCGGACGAGCAATGTGCTTTGTGTCAAGAAGCCCTAATAAAGTGACCCATAATGCTGATTGCAGACGGGGCCTTAAAGCTGTCTCTTCTCCGCCACGAAAAAAGACATTACAGGATAAGCCTCACATATGCATAAATGGGGATTGAATGAGCACTCCCTCCCCCTCCCTCAGTTTACAAGCAGAGGCTGCTCTCCATGGGGGGAATTAAGACATTGCAAAGGGTAAGGTGATGAAGGGCCGGCCGGCCTGGTGTCCCCGGGGATGAGAAGATAGTACAGAGCAGGGGGAAGGGCTCTGAGAATCTAACTCATATTTGAATCACCATGATTGCTCAGCTAGCCCCAAACGCTCAGGAATAAAGACAAAACCCAAATAAAGGCAGCTGGATTCTGCAAGTCTTGGTGTAGATCTGATGTGCTGTTGTGGGGTCCTTAGTAGGGCAGTGGAGACAGACCCTGGTTTCATACGTCTATGAGACAAGGAAAGAGTTTTCCTCTGTGAAATAAGCTCCTATCAATAATTTAGGAAATGTCTTCCTGTTGCTTCCCTATCAAGTCATCTGTCAGCATATCCGCCCAGATCCGTCTTTAAACCTGTGTCCACCTCCATTGTTTTCCTCTTCTTGAAAGCAGCTCGCTTCCACTAGGCAGTCGCGGGGTTCTGCGCCCACGATGAGGATCTGAAGTGATACTTAAAAGAAAGAGGAGCAACAAAAGGAAAATGCAAGCAGCCAGGCAAACCGCCACTGCCCCCCACGCTCCCTGACCTTCAAGTGTTTGCCTGCTTTCAGTTCTTGTTTGCTCCCCGTGGTTAAGGGAGAACAATCTATTTCCATCCTCCTTTAGAAAATTTGTTTTTAATTAAGGTTTTCTGAATACCACCTAAAAGTACGTCCCATGCCTGCTTGCCGGGGGGATGCAATACACGGTTCATAATGGCTTTCAATTAGAAGGTACAATTAGCAACAGTAAAGGCTCTGCCATGTCTATCGGACACAGCCCTTGGCTGACTCCTTGCATGGTGTCAGGCAAATCCCCCTGGCTTTGCTGGGTACGTAGGCTGGGGCTTTCAGTCCCAGTTGTCTAGTACTAGGGCCATTCAACCAGTCCATTAGCAGCTTGGGGAGCTGGAGCCTCTCGTGTAGTCTGGCATCAGGTTTGGCATCCCAAGTTAGACGACAGGCTGGTAACACCTGCATGCAGCTTGCATCCAACAGTGATGGCGCTCCTTCAATGCCTGAGAGGTGGAGAGAGAGGCCTTGGGTAGAAAAAGACTCTTGTGCCTGAGATCTGCAAAATGGGTCTATTAAGACTTTCCTCGCAGGGCACCATTGGGGGTCTAATGGGAGTTTGTGAAGCACTTTGCCATCCTGAGGTGAGGTGCAATGCAAGTGCTCAGCATCACTAGGCCTGTGTGAAGCAGCCTCAGCAAATGCTAGGCCTGTGTGAAGTGGCAAGTATTCACTTTGGATTCGGATTTGGCCGATTCAGAGGGATAGTGATTCGATTAGGAGATTCAAATTACTGTTCCAGTTCAGCTCGGCTGAACCGGATCCAAAGATTTGGCGCCAATAAAGAGATTCAGCCATAGACTAAACAGGCAGCGGTCCTCAGCGATGCTGGGCATGGCTGCCTCTAGCTAGTAAGTCTGTTGAGGTGGGCAGAGGGCAGAGGGAAGGGGCGTTTGGGGGGGGGCAGATCAACACCCACAGAGCGAGGGAGGGATTGGGGCTGGGACGGGGGGGTGGGGGGAGCGGTGCAGGACTCGGGGAAGGGGGTGGCGGTGCGGGATGCAAGACGCAGGTGGGGCAGCACTGGGAGTGGGGGCTATGCCCTGCTGCCGCCCGCCCCGTGCAGATCCTGGGCCACATGCCCTTGCCCATGCCCATGCCCTCCCAGACTGGTGGCACAGCAAGAGCTGCTGGACAAGCTGCCACATGAGCAGCTTCCAGACCAGCGGCGCGAGCTGTCCCCCCCGTCCCTGGGCAGCGCTTGTCCCAGCCCCTTCCCTCCCCTCTCTGCCCACCACAACAGAGTTACCAGCTGGAGGCAGCCGTGTCCTGTCCAGCGTGGTCGAGGACTGCTGCCTGTTTAGTCTATGGCCAAATCTCTGAATTGGCGCTGACTCTTTTCCGAATCAATTCAGAGGCTTCCGATTCAATTTGGATCTTTTAATGGGTCTCCCGATTCGATTTGCATTCAGGGATTTGGCTGCTGAATTGGGCCTCATCTCCTCCAGATCGAATTGGCTACTGAAGCTTCACACAGTCCTAGCAAATGCCCCTTGCCATTGTTGAGGGGTTAGTGATGAGCTGAAGTCTAGGACTTTTTGCATCACGAGTCCAGGCCTGTGGCTGCTCCTCACGGTTAGTAACAGTGGAAGTGCAGTAGTAACCTGAATACCAGTGGCCCAGCCATGATGTATCCAATCATAGATTCATAGAATCATAGATGTTAGGGTCGGAAGGGACCTCAATAGATCATCGAGTCCGACCCCCTGCATAGGCAGGAAAGAGTGCTGGGCCTAGATGACCGCAGCTAGATGCCTATCTAACCTCCTCTTGAAGACCCCCAGGGTAGGGGAGAGCACCACCTCCCTTGGGAGCCTGTTCCAGACCTTGGCCACTCGAACTGTGAAGAAGTTCTTCCTAATGTCCAGTCTAAATCTGCTCTCTGCTAGCTTGTGGCCATTATTTCTTGTGACCCCCAGGGGTGCCTTGGTGAGAAGACCCTCACTAATTCCCTTCTGTGCCCCCATGATGAACTTATAGGCAGCCACAAGGTCGCCTCTCAACCTTCTCTTGCGGAGGCTGAAGGGGTCCAGATGCCCCAGTCCCTCCTCGTAGGGCTTGGTCTGCAAGCCCTTAACCATACGAGTGGCCCTTCTCTGGACCCTCTCCAGGTTATCCGCATCCCTCTTGAAGTGCGGTGCCCAAAACTGCATGCAGTACTCCAACTGCGGTCTGACCAGCACCCGATAGAGGGGAAGTATCACCTCCTTGGATCTGTTCGTCATGCATCTGCTGATGCACGATAAAGTGCAGTTAGCTTTGCTGATGACTTCTTCACACTGATGACTCATGTTCATCTTGGAGCCCACTAGGACTCCAAGATCCCTTTCTGCTTCTGTGCCACCCAGCAGGTCATTGCCTAGGCTGTAGGTGTGCTGGACATTTTTCCTCCCTAGGTGCAGCACTTTGCATTTCTCCTTGTTGAATTGCATTCTCTTATTTTCTGCCCACTTGTCCAACCTGTCCAGGTCTGCTTGCAGCTGTTCCCTGCCCTCCGGGATGTTCACTTCTCCCCACAGCTTTGTGTCATCTGCAAACTTGGACAGAGTACACTTCACTCCCTCGTCCAAGTCGCTGATGAAGACATTGAAGAGTATCAGTCCAAGGACCGAGCCCGGCGGGACCCCACTGCCCACACCCTTCCAGGTTGAAACCGACCCATCCACCATGACTCTCTGGGTGCGACCCTCCAGCCAATTTGCCACCCACCGGACTGTGCAGTCATCCAAGTCACAGCCTCTTAACTTGTTCACCAGTATGGGGTGGGATACCGTATCGAAGGCCTTCCTGAAGTCTAAGTATACAACATCCACCCCTCCTCCTGTGTCCAGGCGTTTTGTAACCTGGTCATAAAAAGAGACTAGATTAGTCAGGCACGATCTGCCTGCCATGAACCCGTGCTGGTTTCCCCTCAGCGTAATTTTTCCTGCTGGGCTCTCGCATATATGAGCCTTAATAATCTTTTCAAAGACTCTGCCAAAGATGGAGGTGAGACTGCCTGGCCTGTAGTTGCCTGGATCCTCCTTCCTCCCCTTCTTGAAAATAGGGACCACATTGGCCCTTTTCCAGTCTTCCGGGACCTGGCCCGTGCACCACGAGTGCTCAAATATTCTTGCCAGTGGCTGTGCAATCATTCATGTCCAGGGAATGTCTCAGGCTTCAGGACATGCCCAGACATTGATTTGAAGTGCTCCAAATCCTGTGCAGATTTAGCACCTCCTCTGCCCCCACCCCAGGTCTGGAGTGCTTCAAAACGGTCACAAAACCACGCAGCAGCGGTGCGCTCCAGGGGAGCTGGAGAGGAATCTTTGCATGTCTCAGCCTTCAGAGGCCCTTCAAGCACACAGAAGAGTGCTCATTGGCTGCCTGCCCCTCTTCATGCCCCTGTTGTGGGTGGGGAGGGGAGCAAAGCACTGTGGGATGCTGGAGGACTGCGCAAGTCCCTATCACTGTCCACTGGAGAGTGCATGTTTCAGGAAGCACGTTGAAAAGAAGCACTTCAGAGATGCTCCTCTATTCTTGGATGCATTTCTTCGGGCACGAATGTCTGCACTCTTGCTGCTTGGAGCACTTCAAACAGCACGTGTGTTGTTTGTCCAGTGACTCAGCACTGTTCCCTTTCCATTGACAAGGCACCATTAGCAGCCTATTAACATGAGGGGAGCCACCACCTGTGGCTTTTTCTTACTTGGAAGGAGCTTTGTCAGTCAACAGGACCAGCTACGAAGGGAAAAAAAAGAGTGATTAGACCACAGTACGCAGCAGACCACGCTGCGCAGCATACAAACCCTGCCTGTCTCAGAGCCAGCCAGACAGGGTGTTATTCTAGTGGTCAGAGGTGGTCACGGTGCCAAGTGCATGCTATTCTTGTAGTCGATCATTTCAATACCCAAGTCATTGTTGGGCCTGTCTGGTGGAGCACGCCGCTGCTTTTAATGGGCCTCCCCAGGGACCCCCCCTCCGAGTCAGATTGCAGGATCTCAGCAAACCTGACTTCCCTCTGACGTTTCTGTATTTGCTGTGATTGCTAGCTCAATGGCTATTAACTGTCCCGGGTATTAATTTCTTATGCTGTAGGCTGTGGTCATTTCTACGGAGAAAATTGCAAACCAACACTCCCGTATCCTCAGATAAATCCTTAAAGGCCTTAACAATAATTAATCCTCTTATTAAAGAAAATACTTCTGAAAAACATTGGCCTTTACAAATTCTAATCTGTGGAAGAAAGACTGAAGGGAGTTGTATTAAAGGAAAGTCTCAGTTTTCTTCCTGCTCAGTCAAGAGTAACTATAGGCCAAACACGCACGCTTCAAACCTCCGCAGAATTTTTAAGCATCCAGAGAAGTTACAGTCTTCCAACTTGGCTCTGCTAAATCAGAGTCCACGTCTACGTCTGGATTGTACTTTTATGGAATCAAATATAATCACGTTTTTGGTTTTTTAAATCTCTGCTGATTGACCACGGACCCCTTCTGAAAGTACTCATCTGGGTGTTGGGATTATCCAGGATTAGCCAGATAAATCTCATCATACTCGCAGCATGGGGAACAAGCAGGAGGAACTAGTCCTCCTGCTAGCCAGCACCAACCCAGACATAGTGGGGCTCACCGAAACGTGGTGGGACCCAACGCATGACTGGGCAGTGAAAATCAAGGGCTATAGGCTCTACAGGAAAGATAGGACAGGCAGGAAGGGTGGGGGTGTGGCGCTCTGTCAAGGAGCAACACACATCCACAGTGAGTAACCCTGGGTCAGAGGAGGAGCAAACACAAGTGCTCTGGGTCAGAATACAAGGGGGTCGGGGAGAAAGGGACTTAACGGTGGGGGTCTACTACAGACCACCCAACCAAGGAGAAGATCGAGACCAGGAATTCTTAAGCCAGCTCATGGAGATAGTTAGGTCCAAGGATGTGGCCGTCATGGGTGACCTAAACTTTCCAGACATCTGCTGGGAGGAGCAGACAGCCAGGTCTGACCACTCACGCAGGTTCTTAACTGACCTACAGGACCCCCATCTAACCCAGGAGGTACACAGCCCCACCAGGGGAGACGCCTTGTTGGATTTGGTCCTGGCCATGGGCGACGACCTGGTACGGGGTCTGCGGGTGCTCAACCACCTGGGCGATAGCGATCATCATCTGCTGGAATTCACCATCCAGCGCAAGGTGACGAAAGCCTCCAGCAAGGCAGCAGCCCTCGACTTCAGGAGGGCGGACTTTAATGAGGTGAGAAAACTAGCGGGGGAAACACTGAGGTCCCAGAGCAGGAGGGAGTGTCCAGGAGGAGTGGTCGTTCCTTAAGGAGACGATCCTCCAAGCTCAAAGGGAAGTAATCCCTACACGAGTCAAAGGGGGCAAGAGGGTGCAAAGGCCCCCATGGCTCACCAAAAGCATCCGGGAACGTCTCCCAACAAAAAGGGGGTGTACACCCATTGGAAGGGAGGGGCCATCACAAGAGAGGGCTATACCTTGGTAGCTTGGGAATGTAGGGGGGCGGTCAGGAAGGCCAAAGTGGAAATGGAGCTGAGACTAGCGACCCAGATCAAGGACAACAAGAAGTCTTTTTTCAAATACATAGGGGTGCAAAAGAAGGTGCCAGGTAACGTGGAGCCTCTGCAGGACACGCTAGGAAATCTTGTCATCTCACCTGACGGTAAAGCTGGCATATTCAACAATTTCTTTGCCTCCGTATTTCTGAGGAGGGACCCGGATATCTCCCCACTGGCACCCCCAAGGGCCCTGTGGGTGGCACACCCAGGCCTAGGGTTAATGAGGACCTTGTCAGGGAATTTCTGGAGCGACTAGATGTATTTAAATCCGCAGGTCCTGATGATCTCCACCCCAGAGTGCTGAAGGAACTACCAGGGGTCATTGCAGGACCTCTGGCACAGCTCTACGAGCACTCATGGTGCTCGGGCAATGTGCCGGAGGACTGGAAAAGGGCCAATGTGGTCCCCATCTTCAAAAAAGAGAGGAAGGAGGACCCAGGAAACTATAGGCCCCTGAGTCTTACCTCGGTCTTGGGGAAGCTTTTCGAAAGAATTATCCTGGCACATGGCTGGGAAGGGCCAGCAAGGGAGGTTATGCTCAGGGGCAACCAGCATGGGTTCATTAGGGGCAGGTCATGTCAAACCAACCTATGACCAGGTCACCAAGTCCTTGGATGCAGGTGTCGCAGTGGATATAGTCTTTCTGGACTTCAGGAAGGCCTTTGACACTGTCTCTCACTCCATTCTCAGTAAGAAACTAGGAGACAGTGGTGTTGATGTCTACACGGTCAGATGGGTCACTACCTGACTGGAGGGCCGCACCCAGAGGGTGGTGGCGGGCGGGTCATTTTCAACCTGGAGGGATGTGGGCAGTGGGGTCCTCCAGGGCTCGGTCCTCGGGCCTCCACTGTTCAACATCTTCATCAGTGACTTGGGTGAAGGGGTAGAAAATACCCTGTTCAAGTTTGCAGACGACACTAAGATGTGGGGGGAAGTGGGCACACTAGATGGGAGGAATAGGCTGCAATTGGACCTGGACAGGTTACAGGGGTGGGCCGATGAGAACAGGATGGGTTTCAACACTGACAAGTGCAAGGTGCTGCACCTGGGGAGGAAGAACCAGCAGCAGACATACAGGCTGGGGAACTCCCTTCTCGTCAGTGCAGAGGCAGAAAAGGATCTTGGAGTCATTATTGATGCCAAAATGAACGTGGGCCGACAGTGTGGGAATGTGGTCAAGAAGGCCAACCGCACCTTGTCATGCATCCACAAATGCATCTCAAGCAGGTCCAAGGAGGTGATCCTTCCCCTCTATGCAACACTGGTCAGGCCGCAGTTGGAGTACTGTGTCCAGTTCTGGGCGCCGCACTTCAGGAGGGATGTGGACAACATGGAGAGGGTCCAAAGGAGGGCCGCCTGCATGATCAGGGGGCAGCAGGGCAGGCCTTGCGAGGAGAGGCTACGGGACCTGAACCTGTTCAGCCTCCACAAGAGAAGGCTGAGGCGGGACCTGGTGGCTGTTTACAAACTAGTCAAGGGGGACCAGCAGGCATTGGGGGAGCCCCTGTTCCCCCAAGCACTTCCAGGAGTTACAAGAAACAGCGGACACAAGCTAGCGGAGGGTAGTTTCAGGCTAGACATCAGGAGGTGCTATTTCACTGTCAGGGCAGCTAGGACCTGGAACCAACTTCCAAAAGAAGTGGTGCTGGCTCCTACCCTGGGGGTCTTTAAAAACAGGCTGGACGAACATCCGTCGGGGTCGTTTGATCCCAGCGCTTTCCTGCCATCGCAGGGGGTCAGAGTGGATGATCTCCTCAGGTCCCTTCCGACCCTACAAACTATGAAACTATGAAACTATAAAACTATACTGGGTGCGTCTACATGAGACGTTTACTAAGGAGCTAATTAGTTCTGCAGTAAAACGTTACTGACTACATGTGCAGTGCTATTAGGCTGGAGTAAACTAATTAACTTTGCCGTACGATAGTACTGCCCGATACAAGTACGATCCAACGGTGGAGTTATTTACTCCCTGCCATCCAGGGCTGCTCTGCCCCAGCTCAACGTGCTGCGGTCCCAAGTGCACATGCAAATGCGGTGCCAGCCAGCAATAAATGTTTATTCAGCCGCATTAGTTGCACATGTAGATATGCCCACAGTTCTGAATTAGTTAAATCCCCTGACACTTCCAGTGCAAACCCTTTTATGCACCACCAGCAATGGATTGTCTATGATCCTTTGTGCCGATCATTTTGACCCCAACCAGATCCAGGACGGCTTTGTTTAATTGTGCTAGTATTTTTCATGTCACACAGGGGACTTTTCAAATTCCATGTTTATCCATGAATTTACTGCAGGGTCATTAGGCTGACTCTCACCACACATCCTAAGGCTTTTTGCAATGAGCGTCGAGGTTTCTGCTCACCGTCAGCAGTACCTATATGCTATATATATATTGCTAATAAAAGATTGTCGGTACAGGACAAATCTGAATACTCATCATATGTCTGTAGCCTGACGTGGCAGAAACTTTGGGAACTTGAGTCAGATGCAATAATCAAATACAGCTTCAGTGTTAAACAAAGTGGCAGCAGGGGAGAATAAAAGATTATTTACAGACTATAAAAGAAAATCTCTTTTAGTAAGATCCCATATTTGATAGTAGCCTGGTCTATATTTCTGCTTCAGGCTAGGTAGCACCTAAACAGCCCTGCTGAAATCAGTGGAATTGCTCTAGGAGTAAGGTGCTTTCCAGTGAGTTCAAAATTTATCCCTAAATATTTATAATTAATACTGTGCATCTGCCAGGGGCTGACCTGTCCCTACTGAGCTTCTGCCTCCATCTGAGCTGCTTTGTGCCACCCTTGCCTCTGAGAGGGACAGTTACATTCAAAGATGCATTACAATCCCTTCCTGCTGCCAGGAGAAGTGCCAAGTAGCTTTGGCACAAACAAGAATCGGGGCCCCTAAAGTCTGAGTTGGGCACGTGCACCTTTAGTTAAAACCTGGCAAGGGAGCAACTGCAAGAGGCACAGAGGGCTCTGCACAGCAGAGATGGGCACCATCGAGAGCGAGCCTGTGCATGTGGGTATGGAAGAAGAGATGGGGGAAAATGCAGTAATCCTCATTATGTTCATATTATTCATCTTTTTCAATGCTATCCTTGCCCACTTTTGTGAGATGTTGTGAAATCCAGACATGAAAAGTGCTGCTGTATAGCATCAGGCACGGTTAAGTGTTCTTGTTCAGTCCAGGAGCCCCCTCCTTGAGGCTGAGGCTGCCAGGCACCCCTGCAATGCTCATGTTAAACATGTCCCCAAGTATTAGGAAAATAAAGGACGGGAAGAAGAAATAGTAGATCGCAACATCCTAGCCAGATCTGGGGCCAATCCTCATCTCATTTACAGTAATATTACACCTGGGTTGTTCTATTGGCTTCAATGGAGTCGTTTCTTATTTTACATTGGGAGCCCAGAATCAGACTCTTTTTTGTTTCCAGTGCTTGTTTAGTGAATGCAAATCTGCGCTGCCACACTTGAACTGACCTGAGCTCAGAAATGTGGAGTGGGAGGCTCTAGGCAACATAGTGTTCATTCAAGCATGAGTCAAATGGATATTTTCCTAGGGATTTAAATTTAGACTTGCAAAATGCTCCAGACAGATCATTCGGGAGGCATCTATGTTAATAACAGCAGGCCAGTAGACTTGGTTTCCCAGCAGCAGTTGAAGCTAGTTTTGCTGCGTTATTTCCAATATGGGACTCAGCCATGTGCTGATGAAGCACTGAATGGTAGTCTAAAATGTGAGAGGTCATCAGACTGCATCATTAATTCCTGCTGCTGAAAGATGCTGTTGTAAAAAGGGAAAATTGCTATGATGTTTCCCTGAGTGGTCTCAAATACTGTGTTCAATCTTCCAGGTATCCAAGTTGTAGCCGTATTGGTCTAGAGGCAAAAGGAATCAAGACTCATGGGAAGAGGTGATATCTTTTATTAGACCAACTAGATATTTGCAAAAAAAAAAAAAATTCTTTATTTGCAAGCTTCTGGGCACAGGCACCCTTCATCAGGCACAGGAGATGACAAAGATTATAAAAGTTCTCCTAGGTAGAAATGAAAATTCATATTTTACAGGAGAGCTGCGGGTGTGGGAAAGTCTCCTGTTTGGAACAGTTCATTTTGTGCAGATTAGGCTCAGAGAAAAGTTAGAAAAGTATTTTTACCTCAAAGTTGTCTGGATATAGAATCATATTTCCTTCTGGTTATGATGGTTCATATTTCGCAGAAGTGTGGAAGGATGGAAAGCTCTTCTGGGCAGCAACCTCTTTTGTGGAGAGGTATCGCTGTGCTCTGTTAGAATACAATTAGCTCAAGTGAAGGCAGGAGCAGGGTCTCAGGTTTCAGGTGGTAAATTTTGCTTCCTTCTTATAAAATTATGAAGTTTTCATTTTAAAAAATTCTCCTGGGTAGAAATTTAAAAAATGCCATTACAAAAATTCTCCTAGGCAGAACTTTTCATTTCCACCTGGGAGAACTTTTACAGTCTTTGCAGTCTCCTATGCAGTGATGAAGGGTGCCTGTGCCCGAAAGCTTGCAAATAAAGATCTTTTTTGCACATATCTAGTTCAGTGGGCACCAACCAGTGGATCTCGATCCACCGGTAGATCTCGGAGTCTCTTGGAGTCGATCTGAGGCTGGGATGGGGGTCTGAGTGCCTCTGTGCATGCACGCGCATGCGCCCCAGCCCAGCAGGTCAGTCCATGGGGGAGGGAAGGGGAAGGGGCTACATCGAGGCCCCCGCAGTGAGGGACAGTGCTGCAGAGACAGGAGCAGGGATAAGGTGAGTGAGGCCCCAGCCAGGTGGGACTTACCTGCTGGGGAGTTGTACCCCCAAATAATTTTTTCTTGATTGCCCCCCCCCCCCCTTCCCTGCCCACAGACTTACCTGCTGGGTGGGGGGAGGAGGGGGCGGCAGCACACAGTACATTTTGGGTAGCTTTTAAATGCCAAAGGTGAGCTCCTACTTAAAAAGCTTGGAGACCACTAATCTAGTTGGTCTAATAAAAGATATCACCTCTGCCACGAGTTTTGATTCCTTTTGCCTCTAGACCAATAGGGCTACAACCTGGATACCTGGGACATGGGAGATTTCAAATCTTAGCTGCTTTTTTAAATGAAAATTTTGTAATTGTACAAGAAGGAAACAAAATTTACCACCTGAAACCCAAGCACACGGAATAGGAAATATATCCTGGCATATGCTGAGGGCCAAATCCTTGGAACACCAAACTCAGTGGCAGAGATCAGTGCCCTCGATCGGGTCTTATTCAGGCTGCATGCTGTTTGGGGAAAGTGGCTTCCTCTGACTGCCACCACCTAGACTGGGCCGTCTCGCACCCTCCAGCCAGTCCTGTGACTGTTTCCACGGGGAGCCCAGCCTGAGTGCTAGGGACAGTCACCCACCATGGGTGTGTATTTGTGGCAGCAGTGGGTTCTACGGGTCACGGGGGAAACCACTACCAAAGCGGAGCACCCAGCGCACTATTATTCTTACTCTTGCCTGTTCTTTAAACAGGAAGCCAAAGGACAACGCAGATGTACGGGCCAGATCCCACTGCTGGTAACTGTATTGACCTCACAACCGTTCATAGTTAACTGCATAAACACTTGCATAAGACCATGGTGCTCTCCCTATGCATGGGTGACTGGAGCCCCCCAAGTGACCAGTCGGTGACTGGGGGGGAGGTCCCCTGCAGCCAATCTCACTGACCGGCCAGGGGGTCCCCTGCGGCCAATCTTGCCAACAGGGAAGGGTCCCCCCACGGCCAATCGCGAGGCAGCCGATCACTGCGGCCACTTCCGGAAGTGGCTAGGAGACTTGGTAGCAGCTTACCGCTACATCGGGGAGTACATCAAGGGCTGGTGAGCAACTGTTCACTAGGGCACCCTTGGGAAAAACCTGCCCATTGCCTAAGCAGCGAGTGCGGGTGGTCAGGGGGTGCACCGGTGCTCTCAGGGGGTGCACATGCACTGCCTGTGTGCCACCACTGGCCCTATCTGTGCTCCCCTGCAGCAGCAGGAATCGGAAGCAGTCTTCTTTCTTTCTTCCTCGTTGACTGTAGGATAGAGTTGACCGGAGTCTGGTGTGGCCCTGAGCTCCCCTACTGCCCATGGGTTGCAGAGGGAATGGAGCGATCCCTTACTGAGCCAGGCAGTTTGGAGCCGGGAGGGAGCAAAGGGCAAGAACTGGTGGCTCTGCTTCCTATAGAAGAAGGCTCAGAAGCTACTGAGGCTCCACGTAGGCTGGGGAAACAAGGCTTGTGTCCCCTGGAAAAGACTAAGGGCCGAATTCAGTGCAACTCTCTCCAAGTCTCCGAGTGATGCCTATGCTCACTGTCTAGTCTCCAATGTGTGATTTAGAGAGCTGGGGGCACTACAGAGGAGGGGGTGAACTAGGAGAATTTGCAGAGAAAAAGACAATACAGCTAACAAAAGTAAAGACCTGCTCAGACTTTACTCCCAACTTTCTGTCCAACATCCTTGCATCTTAAAAATGAAATAAGAACAAGATCCAGCAATGGTGTATGTGGTAGATTAGACATGGATTCAGTATCAATAGTGAAAGAAGATTAACTAAGATTAATAGCGAAATAAAATTAATTAAGATTACCTTGCTTATAATTATGCAATTCCTACATGAAACAAAGATGTTCCTTTTTGTTGGCTGGCTAACAGGTGAAGCAAGCAACAGAGATTATGATCATGTCTTTCTTTTATTAGCAGGTATTATTCTACTTAAACTGATGCTCTAATTAGGACCGAATAATAGGCAGGCTCTGATCTAATGCTTGCTCATTTTATTTTCAACCCTTACTGTGAACTGCTTGTTAATCGTTCATCAGAGAAATGTGTGTTCTTGGCAATGTCCTTAACCACAGGCAGTACGACTGCCTCCTAGATAGCTGTTCTGTACAAATTTATTGTAAGGACCTATCCATTTAGACATGGCAGTTACCCTGCAGATGTGGTTTGTCATCTTAAAAATAGGTTGAAATATTACAGCTTCAATACCGATATTAAAGATGTCAAGATCGGGCTTTGATATAGGTATGAAAAGAGTTTCACCAGGCTGAAAATCAGACCTTTTTCATGGGAAATTATTCCAGGCCATTTTGCACAGGATTTTGGATGTTGAAGTGAATTTAGTGCTCACGAAAGTGAAGGACAAACAATACTGGCACGCACGCACTGAACATTTGGTAAGTACACGCTGTACAAACTCCTGGACTGCTCTCTCCTACAGCATCTTGGTCCTGGGTGGCAGCACCCAGGGTCATTTCACTTCTGAGTTTCCCATCAGCATGACAGTGTATTGTAAGGAGCTCCCCATTGAAATCCCATTGCCAAGGCTGGGTGATTCTCTTTCTCTCGGAGCCTTCTTGGACTTCACGCCTTCTCTGGATACTGCCAGAGACGGCTTACCTGGTGCTCATGTCATATTGACGACGGCCGGATACTGCTCATCACAGCAAACAGGTTGGCGAGGGGAGATGTGCAAATAAGGATGATGGTGAGATGGATAAATACTTTTTCCCTGGTTATCTGAGCCAGGACCCACAAGTCCAGGTGCCTTTTTACCCCTGTCAAAATATCTTTGGTCTGGAGACCCAAGAGTGTGCACTTTTCATGAGATTTCTAGTTCCTAATTGCAGCCTCTCCAGATATATCTTGATTGTTGAATGTGGTCATTTGATCATGTTTCAGGGATGTATTTGGTAGCTGTGTTGGTCTGAGACAAAAAGAAATGCAAAACTCTAGGACTCTTGGTTCAGAGATGATGCCTTTCATTAGACCAACTGAGCAATTGCAAAAAATAATATGTTTTTCTGCAAGCTTTTGGGCTCGCGTGCCCTTCATCAGGCTCAGGGAAGGTTAATGTTAAAAATCCTGCTTGATCTGCCCAACAAAGAGCACCTCACTAAGACACTCTCATGGACCCAGAGGGACAGATTTTCAGCTTCAGCTTTCTCTATGCAAAAAGAAGGTTATTTCTTCCATACAGGGACTTTTTACCATCTTTAACTTTCCCTGAGCCTAATGAATGGTGTGTGAGCCTGAAAGCTTGGAGAAAAATATAATTTTTTTGCAGTTTCTCAGTTGGTCTAATACAGTGGTTCCCAACCTTTTTGGAGGGGGGTCCCCCAGGTGTTCCTGCCGTGCTCAGTGGTGAACCCAGAAGCTGCGTGCACTGAAGCGCCGGTAGCAAACCCAGAAGTGTTACTCTTGAGCACTTTGCAATGCTCCTGAAGGCCCCCGTGACCCTGATTGGGGTTGCAACCCCAGGTTGGGAACCGCTGGTCCAATAAAAGGTATCATCTCTGAACCAAGAGGTCTAGATTTTTGCATGTCATTGGACCATGCGTCCTGTTGCCATGTGCTCTGTTAGATTAAAATCTGGATCACAAGGTTGATGTGGATCTGAGTTTGGAAATGAATTGCAGCACAAAGCTTGGTAGCAGAGCGTGCAGCTGGCTGTATGTAGCCATTAAGTAATGTGTATTGTATTCTCCCACTCTTATCCCTTCTCTTTACCCAGCTGAGGACATTTGTTTCTGCAACCAACCTGGCTCCTCAGATGGCTCCTCTGGCAGGTTTGCTTTCAGCATACTCAGTCTCCATGTTCCTCTCATGCACCCTAAAGTGTCCACACCTGAGGACAGGAAAGCAATCCAGGTTGATCTTGACAGGCTCAAGGAATGGGGAGATGAGAACCTGATGGCATTTAACACCGAAAAATGCAAGGTTCTCCACCTTGGGAGGAAAAACCGGCAGCATGCTTATAGGCTCGGCAGTGCTACTCTAGTTAGCACTACAGATGAAAGGGACTTGGGGGTCATGATTGACCACAAGATGAACATGAGCCTGCAATGCGATGCTGCAGCTAGTAAAGCGAGCAAAACGCGGGCTTGCATCCATAAATGCTTCTCAAGCAAATCCCGGGACATCATTCTCCCCTTGTACTCGGCCTTGGTGAGGCCGCAGCTGGAGTACTGCATCCAGTTTTGGGCTCCACAATTCAAAAAGGATGTGGAGAAGCTTGAGAGAGTGCAGAGGAAAGCCACATGTATCGTAAGAGGTCAGGAAAACAGACCTTACAATGGGAGGCTGACAGCCCTGGGACTCTTTAGCCTAGAAAAGCGCAGGCTCAGGGGTGATCTGGTGGCCACCTATAAGTTTATCAGGGGTGCTCATCAGGGTCTGCAGGAACGTCTGTTCACCAGAGCGCCCCAACGGATGACAAGATTGAATGGTTACAAACTCCTCCGTGACCGATTCAGGCTGGACATAAGGAAGAACTTCACTGTCCGAGCCCCCAAGGTCTGGAATAGCCTGCCACTGGAGGCGGCTCAAGCACCCACTTTGAACGCCTTCAAGAGACATTTGGATGCTTATCTTGCTGGGATCCTATGACTCCTGCTGACTTCCTGCCCTTTGGGCGGGGGGCTGGACTTGAAGATCTTCCAAGGTCCCTTCCAGCCCTAAAGTCTATGAAATCTATGAAATCTATGAAAAACCCTGCAAGCTGCTTTGCTCTACATGGAGTGCATACACATCTCACACAATAGCACACCTGTGTCCTATTCAACAACACATACCTTCTTTTGTTATGTCCTGACAGACCGCCTTTTTGGTCTCCTTTCGGTGCTTCCCCAACAATGCTGGGAAAAAGGATGCTGTAACAACTGTATCACACCCAAGTCTCTTTCAATACATCCTGCAACAGTGGGATGGACTCCAGATGGCTGGGCTGTGTGCCTGGCTCTCCATTACCCTGGACCATTACCGGGCAATACTGGTATAATTTTATACTTCCGTTGAGTTAACACTAGTGTAAGTGACCTCCCAGGGGTTGGGTAATGGATAGTAAGCTCCTCTGGGTTTTCTGTGGCCTCCATCCAGTTTGGGAACACAGTGCTTTTCTCTCCTTTTCCAGCACCCCACGAACAAGCAGCATCCGTTTCCTATATCTCTCTCCCAATCTTACATTTCTAGGAAATAAAGGAACAGCTCGGGATGTTGAGCACTTTTTGGGATCTGGCTTATTGACTCCACTCAGAGGAGGTGAAATGTGTGTTACAGGGATGTGTCTACTACAGGGGTGGGCTATTATTTTGGCCACTTACTGAATTTTGGCAAGCCATTGAGGGCCGCATGGCAGGCAGCCAGGGGCAGATAAATATTAATTTTCTACATTTTTAGGGGGCCCACAGGCCACATTTCTACATTGCATGAGGCCCACAGGCCACATTTTGCCTACCTCTAGTCTACTACTTAGTCCCATTCAAGTCCTATTTGGTGTTGGCCATCTCTAGGAGAGTGATTTTTATCCTAAGACCTTGAGTAAGGTCTGTATTAGCTATCAATTACTTGTATGATTCTTGCTGTTCTCCCAGGGCTGCCGCTAATGTGCTATCCCTTGCTCAAAGCTGTGCTTCCACTCAAAGCCATGCTTTTCAGGCAGGGAATAGTTAAGATGCTAATAGTGCTGCAAAAGAAAATAAGGGTTGAGTTTCTTTGCGCGGGAAATTCATGTAGTTTTAATGTAAATCCCTCACATAAATGTAGTTTGTACACCTTCTTTATTCCCTGGCCTGGAAAAGTCTCTGCCTCAACTTACTCCACAAAGAGAGAGAGACACAGTTCATGTAACATTTTTTGAGCTGTGCAATTAGTACCTACCTTGCAAGTGAAGGGATTATTTCACAGCCTTAGCCCATCGCTCCAAAGTGACTGCTCAGTGCAATCACTGTTTGCCGTCGGAGGTGTGTGACCTCCTGAATGGCTTTGAAAGTTACTTTACTGAAATGCTGCCGCTGCAAAGGACTCTCAGGCCAGGGTGATAAAAAAGAAATGGATGCCAGGTTGATAAATATGAAGCACCGGCATGTTGGCTACCTACAAAGAACTTCATATTCTTACAGCAGAACAAGCCGGTACGTTGTGAAACGAAGGAAGGGATCTTCACGAGGCCTGCCATACATTAACGTGATAGAAGGAGCGAGTTGTACTTATAAGAGTTTATACCAACACCACATTTCTGAATGTCCATCAATATTTGTAGGCAGAAAATTGTTTTGCCGTGAGTCACTCTCCAGTCCGAAGGGTACGGCTTTGTCATCCCCTTCTGTTCTTTCCACAGCAGCTTCCTAGCTACAAAGCTGTTTTGAAGTCAGCTTTGCTCTTTGATGTCATTTAGAGAAAAAGAAAGAGAACAAGGTGAGCTGAGGGTCTGTTTTCTATGCAAGGATCCAGTGCTCTCCTTCTCGCAGAATGGGAACTTATCTTGGCTGGCGGTTTTCCTACCTGGCAAGACTTTTCCTGCCACCCAGAGCGGGAGTATTTCTGACATGACAATGTGACATGAGAGTGCCAGGGGCATGTCTGTTAAACTCAGGACCACTATATTTGGAACTTGTGTCAACTGATGGGTTTGCAAAACCATTGATTCCTGTTTTAATTTATTCTCCCTTTCACCTCCTAGCCTGAAAACTGGAGCTGGAGCTGCATAGCAGTCTTGGGATACAGATCCTACAGTAAATGAGCACTGGGATGTGGGGTCCTGCTTCAATTCTGTATAAAGACAGGCAGCACCACCTCAAAAACTCAGATCCAAGTTTAGATCCAGAAGTCCTTCCCTTCCCAAGTGCTGGGGGGTCTTTCCATGTGGAGTTTAGGCCCGGCCTATGTCTTTCACAAAGACTGTCATGCTTTGCCCTCCTGTACAAGCAGCTAGTCTGTCTGTCCACTCCTCTAATGGGTGGGGAGGAAGTAAGTGCCCTTCTGAGATTTGAGAGCAGACCCTGCAGATCGTAATGATTCAGCTCCTGACTCCCTGCAGGGCGAGGTGTCCCTGGAGAGACAGGTGGCATCCTAAGGCATGAACACCTTTTCATTGCCAGTGCATGACTGCACACAGTAACCCAGGTGGGTGAAAGGACTTTGGAAAGAATTAACACTCCTGAGCATCAGTGGAGAAGCACTGCTGTTACCCTGGGTCCCCATTTTGAAGAGTGTTGAGCACCCTCAACTTCTCTTCCAGTCACAGGCACACCCTGGTTGGCTGGGGCACGAGGGGGTTGCCCTGCTGGCACATTGAGCCAGGTTGGATGGCAGGTTGACCTCCCTGGACTCCCTGCCAGCTGGGGCTGCTCCGACTTGACTCAACGTGCTGCGATCCCAGGCACTGGCGATGCGTAGGGGGTGCATGGAAGTGCACGTGCACCCCCTGAGAGCACCGGTGCACCCCCTGACAGGCCGTGCTCCCCACTTAGGCAATGGGCAGGGAGGCCAGGCGGGAGCGCTGGTGCCCCCCCTGCGAGTGCCGGCCGGGGAGCGGAAGTGCCGGATGAAGCTCCGTGGCCACTTCTGCGAGCACTGCTTCCCGGTCAGCACGATCAGCCATGGGGGGACCCCTCCCCCTCATCAGTGAGACTGGCTGTGCGATCACTGACTGGTCACTGGAGGGGGCATGTGCCCCCCCTGACTAAGGTGGCACCAGTTGCCCATGATCCCAGACACGCATTCAAACAGTGCACACGGGAGTAATAAACTCCAGTGCAAAATGCACCAGAGCTAATTGCTGCGTGCTAACAGCACGTGTAGATGTGCCCGCTGACAGCTATTGCATTTATTCTCCCAGCTTCATGTGAGAGGTGTGGGCTTTTGCCTGTCTGCCTGCTGCAGTATTTACAAGCACAATAGGCACCATGGTTTCTGAGCATCTACTGCTGAGCCCTCTTGGTGCTCCGTGTCTACTCTGAAAGTGCCAGCCTCACGCCCCATTAGCAGCCATGGTGTCTGGAAGCAAACAGCGGTCGCTCAGCGCTTGTATGCTTCTCCTACCTCTCCAAAGGATACAACTCATCTCCCACCCAGATCTGAGTGTCTTTGACTTTCCCAATTCCTGCTCCTCGTTGCAATGTGAAGGCCGTGACTCTGTTCTTAACCCACACACTGTCTGATTTGCTCACTGAAAGGAACTCGCTGCTTGGCAGAGCGTTGCCAATTCACTCTCACGGGTCACTAACTTCAGGTGCTGATGTCCAGGCCGGGCTCAAATGGTCATCGCAATTAAACACCAACACGGCGTGTTTCCTGACGCGCTTCTGGGATTCATTTAGCATTCACCGCTAGACAGAAACAAGGAGAGGTTCTGAATCTCATCAGCTCCTTATAAATAGACAGCTTGTTTCACTGGGAGAATTTCGCTCCTAGTTAAATACAAATCATTGAAGTCCCAGCTCTTCTCCGTGTAAGATTAATCTGTCTCCCGGCAACATTAATTAAGGTCCTTATCGCTGTTTAGAGGAGCCAAGCAAAATGCTTCCGCCGCAGAGCTTCCCCCAATTTAGAAAGCTCTTGAATTGATGGTGTTATGTAAGAACAACAAAGCACGAGTTTAATGAAGTGCTGGAAGATCGGGAGGCATCTTTGCCATGTCTTTAAAGAAACATACATTTGGGGCTCTTTTTCACTCCTCAGCCCCCAAAACACTGCTTAGGGAAGAAATATCATTGCGAGGACCACAACCTGCCTGTAAGGCTCCGAAGGGCCTGGGGACTGGCATTCTCTGACTGTGGAAACCAGGCGTTGGGACCGTTTCCCCCAAGCTGGATCCTGGCTAGAGTTAATCCATTCCCAATGCTATCATCTTGCAGAAGATAGCTGGAGCATGGGTGATTTGAAGCATTTCATAAATACCATGGCTGTGTTCTTTCTTGTTCCCTCGCCATAATTGTGATGTTTTGACGTTCTGATTCAGCATTTCAATCATGGACGTTTCAGCAAATTGAGCCTGCTTTGGTTGATGCATTCAAGAGAACAAGCATTGATTCCATTGCTGCAGTGCCTTCATTAAGTGGATGGGTACTTATGTTGCAGCTAAATAGAGCAATATCTTTGTTTGCAGACCTGGAATCCAGGCTCATCTGGATCAAAAGAAAGCTCTGCTGCTCCTCCTTGCCTGGGGAAATGCCAGGGTTGGATGTTCACCTGAGCACTGGTTTGCAATAAGGCTCTCCTTGCTTCCTCCCAGTTTCCCAGCTGAGTTAGCGGCTCCCTCAAAGTCCCATGCTAAGTCACCGGTGCAGCGTCCTCCTGACCCTTGGCTGAATCACCCAAGGGCTTCTCTGAACTGCACAGATTGTGGAAGAAGAGAAAGTGCAATAACATGGAGGTGGTAACCTAGAGGGGCCCAGGCCCAGGACCTTACTGCTGGGTTGTGATGGCCATGTGGGACACGATTACTCACACTGTCATGGTCTGTCTTGATCCACTGAAACTCCAGGTGCTGCCCCCCACTTCTCTCTGGGCCAGATCCCTGCCCAGGCAAACTCGCTTGGAGCCAATGGGAATTTTGCTGCAGATCTGAGCAGGCTGCTTTCTTCCAACAAGGAAACCCAGGGGAGAGGGTGCAGCTCCAGCACCTGGCCGCGTCGCAGGGGTGGAGCCCTTTGAAAACTTTGAGTAGGGAAATCAAATGAAGAAGCCAACTATAGCAGAAAGTGGCTGATTGGGAGGACCGGCATAACTCGGACCGCTGCAGAGCTACAGCTTCTTCATCCAGCATTGTTTTTGGTTCAGGTTGATTCGCAGTGTTATAGCGCTGCATGTGTCACCTGCCTGTTCGCTCTGTGCAGTGCTTTTAAGCCACGTAAAGTCCTGTCATTATTGTGTCTCCCTCTGACCTGTGTCTAGCTGGGGACAGGGGAGCAGAGCAATTTATTTGGCGGCACTCCTCACCTTGCTGTGTTGCCCTTCCCAACGCGTGCTGTGCCCCCTGTCTATGTGATCGTGCCAGACTGCACATACCTCATCTGGAAGCTTAGCAGTCCTAGGCTTCGCAGTCCTAGGATTGCAGGGGGACACCTTGCAATCCCAGACTCCTCTTAGGACTTGTGAACACCTAGCAAATACTAAACTGAATGAATGGTAAGGATTCATTGCACATATGGGATTTTACATACAGGATCATTGTTTTGTCTCCACTGAAGGAAGATTAGCCAGCAAAGGCAATAGCCCCATCCCTGCTATTTAGAAATACCAGGACAGCCATGTGATAGCTTTTTAAAAAGTCTGCTGTATTGCAACAGCATGCTCTGTTCATTCCCACTATGCTATTTGCTCACTGACATCCTAACAACCTACCAGACAGCATATTAACACTGATCAGTTTGTATAAATTACATTTATACAGCTGAGTTTATCTCACCAGATCCTGACAGGCAAAAGGAAATGATTACTGAATTAGTTACGCTGGAATGAGAATTCATCTGCAGAACGCTACGGCGGTGCTGTCAGCAACCAGATACAAACCCAAACCCAGGAACTGTCAAACCAGAAACAAACTGGTGTGGCAGGCACCTCCCAGCGAGCAAGGGCACCTCGTTTGCTCCATTAACTGCGAGCCCCAAGGTGACGCCGGCCACACCTTGCTATTTGCAGTATTCAGCATGGTCCGATGGGAGCCCTTATGTACCGCTTCGGTGCACAGTAGCAAGAACGAGCTATGCCGCCTTTGCTTTTTTCCTCCTTCAGGCATGTTCTCCGTGGGAGTAAAAAAATAACAAAGCTGAACAGGAAAGGGAAGGTTGGTGCTGTGGCCAGGCATTGGGTTGGGGCACAGGAAAGCGGGTGAATGCCCGGGTTATAGCCCTGACTCGTTTGATTTGAAGAAGTTACAAAGGGCTGAGTTTTCACAAGCGCCTACATGATGTAAGGACAAGTTTTTAAAGATATGTAAGGATCAAGAAGTGTGGGGTGGGATGTTTCAAGCATCTGGGTGCCCAGCTACCAGTGATTAAGCCAGGAGGTAACTCCTCTCTTTATCTCTAGGCTTCTAAATTCTTTTTAAACATCATCTCTTGAGAGCCTGTCACTCCCTGAAAAGCACTGGGATCTGAGCGCTTCCGAAAATGTTGCCTTTAAATAAAATGGAAACCAACTCTCACAGGAATACAGTCTGAGGGAGGTGCTGACTGAGCATCCCACAGTCAAACACTTCATTTCCAAATCTAGTTGAAGTGCTAAGTGGTAACATCCTAATCAATGATCACGACCATGAGCACCACGTGCCCCTGGAGACTGGAGGGGCACGGCGAGCTCCGGCAGGTGGTGGCGGTGCTGTCGGCAGAGGGAGCGTGGTGGTGGGAAGCAGGGAGCTCCCACAGGCAGCCACGGAGCTGGCAGCGGCGGGGTGTGGGGGGTGCCAAGCACTGCCTGGTGGCTGGCGGCCCCCTGCAGACACCACTGGCAATGTTGGCAGCAGCAAATGGTGATCACAGACCACCCGCAGACACTGCCAGTGGTGTTGGCAGCAAGGGGGGTGGCGAGCGGCGACCACCCGCAGGTGCCACTGGCAGCGTCCGTGGTGCCTTTTTGCAGGGGATGCACGCGCACCTGTGTGCACCCCCTACACGTCGCCAATGATCACGACATCTACAGAACCCAAGGAATTCGATGCAAATAACCAAATTGTTACGGAGAGTTTCAAGCTCATCCGATCCATGTGACACACACATTATTCCTGTGAAGTATAAAGAAATGAATCTCTCTTTAGACCTTCTGGTGGGAGAGAAACCTTGAAAATGCAAACCCTAAATCCAGATGGCAAAGAGAAGGAATTTATCATTTTAAAACTCTCATAGTTTAAGCCAGTCTCAACATTTTGGGGCTCTGACTTGCTCTTGAATTGGTAATACCATGTAAAAGATGATAAAAGGTGCAATACATTGATATTAAGTCTGATACCTCATAAAAGATCCAAAGTGAAATCAAACTGACTAACGTTACTATTCCCAATCGCTGTTATTTTTCTCTTTAAGGATATTTTAAAAATATACGTACAACAAATACAGGCTTTCTTACTGAGTAGACAGCAATAGTGAGAAAACTGTGTTTGTTAGGCTAAGATATAATTACAGTGTAGTAAATGCTATGGAGTTACACCGATACTCTCACTAAAATATAAAAGACTATTTCACAGTTGCATTAACTGGCGTTGAGAAAGGAATTTATTTCAGTTAATATTGGGCCCAACAGCATGACCTGATGCTCCTTTTGTATCTGCAGCAAAAATTATGTATTATCAAGTACTCGAAATAGTGTTTTTTTAATCTGCCACATCTGACTGATACAGAATTTCTGATGTGTGAGAAACAATTACAGCTCCAGGATCCCGCAATGCATATGTCGCAGGGCACCTCGGTGCCCCTGTGCCTAGAAAGGAGAAACTGCCAGGGAGCGAGTGAGCGCGCCCTGGCCTGACATAACGAGCCCACCTGAGGCTTGCTCAGGTAACGAGCGCAGCTGCGGGTTGCCGGAGCAACCAAGGGGAACCAGCTGCCTGTAGGAGGCAGGGCCTGGCCCTTATAAAGTTCAGGGCTGAGGCCAGGCTGGCAGTTCTCTGCCAGCAGCCGGAGAGGCAGGAGCTCCCTCAGCCGAGATATGGGGAGAAGCCCGACGAGCGAGTACAGCTCATGATAGCCCTGAGAGGATTGGGCACTAAAGGTTTAGCCAGGGGGCTTTATGTTTGCGTTACAGCCAGGAGGCTTGAGTTTGTTTGGCTCTGTTATTACACCCGGAGGCTTGGGTGAGGCTGTAGGGGTTGGAGGAGGCCTCAATCACCGGGACCCCAGAGAGTGTGGGGTGCCCTAGCGCCAAGAGGGCGCATTATTTTCATAGTGCCAGGGAAGGCGCAGCTCGCATGCCAGTGCGTGAGCAACTGGCGGCGAGGAGCGCGGCCAGTGGGTCGCGGGCGCAACCCGTAGGTTGCGGACGGGGACCTAGACCCCGGATTGCGTGTGGGGGAACATAGACCCTGGCCCCAGGAAAGGGGCGGTATTATTGAGTAGCCCAGAGTGGGCATGGCAAGCCCCAAAGAGGGGGAGCGCCATTGTACGTTATTGAGTAGCCCAGTGTGGGCACGGCGAGCCCCAAAGAGGGGGAGCGCCATTGTACGTTATTAAGTAGCCCAGTGTGGGCACGGCGAGCCCCAGAGAGGGGGAGTGCCATACTGAGCAGCCCTAGAGAGCGGGGCCATATCGAGGAGCCCGAGATGGGCATAGCGAGCCCGGCCGCAGGCTAGTGCGGTAACACCCCTCAGACTGAGGCAGGGCGCTGCGGTTGCCCCGAGAAGACAGGGAGTAGCAGCGCGGTGAGCCAGGGTCAGAGAGGGTGCCCGTGCGGTTGGCCCATAGGACCGGAGGCCTGCTAGAGAGTCCCTGAGCGGAACCACACCGGCAGGGGAGGCCCCGAGTGGGCAAGACGAGAGGTCCAGCAAGAGGCTGGGCACGAGAGAGGGAGCCCAGAGTGGGCCACACTAGAGAGGAGGCCCGGGAAGTGGGCGTATAGACCGGACAACGTCCATTACATCTGCGAGGCTTGGGGCGTGGTATTAGGGGCTGGTAGAAGCCACGCATAGCCCATAAGGCTAGAGTGTCCGAGGAACACCCACCGTATCGGGAGACCCCCAGGGGGTCCGGAAGAACCGCGGGGACAGAGGTCCCGAGTAGCCGTGCCCAGGGAGTCATAGGCAGCCTCCCTAATATATTTCCAACAAGACGTGGTGGGCGAGAATTAGAGGGTGCCTTGGGCCAGCCTGACACGGAGCGAGGGACCTCAAGGAGATCACGGCCCTCCGCGAGGACCCCGCCGTGACAGCATATAATCTGCATTAGAACTGGTTAAACAAAAAATCCCCGAACTATTAATACTGGGCATGTCTACACAAGAATTTAAGCCATTGTAAATGTAATGCATATTAAACTAATGTGGTTTAAGCAGGTTTTGGCAGGTGTCTGCACATGGCGGGATTTGGGACTAACTTTAGCCCTGCCATGTGACTCTGTGGCCACTGGGGGGAGCTCCAGCCTGGACACATGGCTGCCAGCACTTGGCAGCCATGCTGAAGCCAGAGTCAGCTGCCAGCAATTGCTGGCCATCTTGGAAACGCACCCCTGCCCTCTGATCCCTGGCCAGCCCCTTCCCTGCCTAGGAGCCATGTGCCCAGCCCAGGGGCAGCAAATAATCCTGCTTATATTTGATACTTGGTTTGGGCAGGTATCAAATTTAGGCTCACATATCCTAAAATCACCACTTTTCAGCAGCATTAAGGGTGCACATGTGTAGACACGTGCCCCAATGTGGTGAAAATTGGGCTAATCTTGCCTAGAGCATGGTACTGGCCCCAAGCCAACACCCACATGTCCCTCTGGTGGGTATGACCCCTGCCCACATGGCACCATACTCCCCTCTAGCTAGAAAAATTGGGGGCCGGAGGGATCTGGTTACCCTCAAGAGCCTCCTCTGTTTCTGAGGGCAGGAGAAAGGGCTACCTAGCACCAAACACGGGCTTATCACCAGGGATCCTGGTTTTCTCTGATTTAAAAACAATCCCAAATTTTCAGCTACTAAAAAGGAACCCCCGATCCACCTTTTTCCATGATTAAAATAAAACATCACTAATATATAGATGTATATATAGTGGTGTTTCATTTTAATCATGGAAAAAGGTGGATTTGGGGTTACTTTTTTAATCTGAAAATTGGGGATTTTTTAAAATCAGAGAAAACCAGGATCCCTGCTTGTCACACAGAGAGAGATTTAGTGATCATCTTGGAGAAAAGGTCTGCAGATGAGAGGATGGTGGTGGGGACAAAGCAAGCAATAAAGTGACGGGAATAAGCCCAGCCCAGGCTTGCAAGAAATGTGCACCCATAACTCTGACCTTTGATGGCCGGCACAGCAGAGGTCAAGGTCTAAGTCAGGACAGAGGCTGAACTCTCCTCTACCTTGGCCCCACACAGTCAGATCTGGACTGGATAGATGGAAAATCAGTATGGGGCCGTCTTATGCTACTTTTTCTGGGGAGCCGAAGGAGTAGAGCAGCCTCAGTCTCCTGGAGGACCAGGCTCCTCTGCTGCCAGTCAGAAACCAAGCTGTGGATGGTTTTGAACTACAGCTGGAACAGGATTGTGTGTGAGCAACGACCAGGGCTGGAAATGGGAGAAATGTGGAAGCTAAACTCAGGGCAGGCCTTGGGAGACAAGGAGATGTCCCAGTAATACTGCAGAGGTATCGAATCCCTTCCACCGTTCTACTTCTTCTCCAGAGATGTCCTGATCTCTTTCATCACCCCTCCCTCCTCAGGTTTTCCTACACCTCTTACACACATGAAAATGCTGCTCTGTTAGGAAAGAAAAAAGCACTCCAAAGTGCTTCACATCTATATTACCTGTGCTGTTAATTAAGGCATACGCAGCAGAGAGAACGGCCAGACCTTGTTAAACAAACAACACAATGTGTAATAGCGCAGAAGATGATCCAAGATCATATTACACAAAGCAATGTTGAACATTTTAAGGAACTTTGAAAGCCTTGTAGCAGGGCTTTTGATGGGCGTGTCATTATTATAATTATGCAGTCTGGGTAATACAGCAAACATTTGCAAATGCAATCATGTGGGCCACTTCTAAATACAGATGTTGTAGCCTGGTGCCTCTCCTCCACTCAGTGAATGCACGGGCCATTTCTTCTCCTCTTTGCTGTTGTATTATATCCCTCCGGAAATTACAAAAATTGCTCACATGGAAAAATAACCTTACAGTTGGTTTCATAGTAGGTGGGGTCAGAAGGGACCTGAGCGGATCATCAAGTCTGACTCCCTGCACTACACAATGCAGGTCAGCAGCAACGTTGAGATGAGATCTCCAGAAGGCCCATCTGCGTTCTCCAGCTCAGTCTATCCGCTCATGTAGCTTCTCACTAGGGCTAAGCTTCCTAGAGAAATGTCTTACACAGCGGGACTAATGGCCTCTGTGTGAGGGTCTGAATGGTTATTTTGCAATGTTTGAGATAGAGGTACTGGGTAGATCTAACTTAAAGCCTCAGAAGGCTTGCAGTGGTGTCCTTGAGGGGCTAAGGAAACTGTACCCTTGCCAGATAGCCCCAACCATGAAAAGATGTACTGGGAGGGAAGATGTGTGTGTTGACAGCAGTCTCCACAGGAAGTCTTAAGCTATGGAACAAAGACCCTGGTATTGACACAATATTAGGAGGGAAAGCGGTGAAAAGCAAGAGTAGCAGTCTGCGATGAATAGAAGGCTTCCAGCAAGAAACAGCTGCACCGCTCCCATTCAGCAGGTGCTGTTAATGGTTTCTATTCCATTTACTGTTAGAGCAGAGACCTCTCCTGATTTAGACCAAGGAAACTGAACAACTCCAAGTGATAATTGCTGCAATAAAGCTAATCCCCGCAACACGTACGTTGGCAGTGGCAGCCTCTCAGTGCAAGGATGACAGTCTCCTAGTAAATGAGGTCACTGGGGAGTCCTTCCCACAGATGACTGAGGAGGCTGATCCATGATCCGCATGTTCAAGAGAAGATTGGCAAATAGTTCTGGAAGGAAGGAGTAGATCCAGGTGATGTTGGGACACAGCTCTTTCCTTTTGTCTTTCTTATCTGTCCGCCTCCATACTGCAGTGAGTTTGCTCAAAATGACTGATGACTTGTCATCCATTACAGTGCCATTGGGGGCAAATCAGTGCCTGAGTCTCCCAGGAACTGAGGTTAATTAGGCTTTCAAGGTGTCCTTGAATTTCTTCTTTTGTCCACCTCTAGAGCAGTGATCATTGGTGAGCTAGGTCAAGAAGCCAGGAGATCAAGCAGAGAGTGGAGTCACAGTACAAGCCAGGGGGATCAACAAGGCAAGATAGGATCAATTGAAACCTATTGCCCAGACACTTCCTGTTCTAGATCAGGTGTTTGCATGGGGAACTGGAGGGTCAGTTGACCCCAGTTGGCTATTCCAGTGCCATTGAGTTGATAGGGATCTAAGTCCTGCTGGAGGCTTCAGGATCACCTTGAGCAGCCTGAGTGACCAAGTGGAAGGAAGCAGTCTGGGAGGAATGGCTGTGCTGGCCAGGCCAAGGCTCTACGTTCATGGCCTGACAGGCAGATTTTATCTGTTGAATATTGTTGTCTATGTTTACTTTTTGGGAAAGTAAGGGGAAATGCTCAACATGCTCAAGGACTGCACTGTAATTGTATTGTGTGGAGGAGCGCCTAGTTGGTTTGGGGGTGAGTTGGTAAAGGATCTTGATTTTTGTAAAGTTGACTGTGAGTCCAAGCATTTCATACATTTCATAGAGGCAATCAAGAGTGACCTAGAGCTCTTCATTTGAGTGGCCACAACATACCCATCAACATATTGAAGATCAGTAATGGAGATGTTGGCTATCTTGGACTGTGGGTCAGAGCTATACTGCAATCCAGCGTGTCCACATGTGGTGGATAGTAGAATGACCTTTGGGGGAGGTTAGCTGTGAAATAAGCAGGGGCAACTAATGAAGAAGCAGTCACAAATCAAGCAGCGGCAGCACCACCAGGATGTGGTGAGGACAGCAAATGGCAATAGTTTCCCTCCTGAAAAACCACATATATCCTTTGATGGTGCTGTGATGGGCAAGTACAGGCAGCCACTATAATAAGCCTGCCCAGCCTCCAGCCATGGGTCTACAAGTCCTCAATAGCAGAGCAGGCAGATGAAGATGTTAGAATCTCAACAGCTGGAAAGGCAGAAGAAGACTGCAGCAGAATGAGATCCCCAGCTGCCTTGGCCTCCTTGCCATTGGATCAAGGTCCTGTTCTGTCAAGAGCTGTGTGGAAGCTGATGTGCAACAGCTTCACAATAAAAGAAGTCGTGCACAGGTGTCTTCTATAAAATGGAAGACAACCATCCTCGGCTGCGAGGGATTACCAAAGAAGAGGTTGTCTTGGATTTGGAACATAACTGGTTGACATTAATGCCCAGAGCAGCGGGGGCTGGACCCGATGATCTCACAAGGTCCCTTCCAGCCCTCAACTTGGGTGAATCTATGAATTCTGTGAATCTGAGATTCTCCTCCACGCAATACTGAACGCAGACTCCAGATTGCAGTTTATCAGCAATGAGATGTGGACTAGTGAATGTTGGTACAATCACATGCCCTTGCTTGAATCCTGTTCTAATAGTGAAGGGGCCCAT
Source organism: Alligator mississippiensis (assembly GCF_030867095.1). Taxonomy (NCBI): domain Eukaryota; kingdom Metazoa; phylum Chordata; order Crocodylia; family Alligatoridae; genus Alligator; species Alligator mississippiensis. The sequence continues at coordinate 9,289,419 of NC_081828.1, forward strand.
TTCTGACCCTCGTTAAGGATGGTTGCTGTCACGTCACCGCACAGAAGTATGAGAATGGGAACAAATTCTGACGGGCATCTAAATCTTATCAGGATCTTCTATAGGATCTCTCTGTTGGCTGAATCAAACGCTTCAGTCTGTTTCGGTGAAAGCCATGTAAGGATCTCAGTGTTGTTCACGGCACTTCTAATGTCTAGCAAAAAAGATGGTATTCATTGTACCCCTGAGTGGTCTGAAACCACATTGGGACGGGGTTGGAGTCTCCTCAGTGAGTCTACCGAGAAGAATGCAGGTAAGAGTCTTCCCAGGTATGGGCAGGACTTCAATACCACGATCCTTTCCTTTCTTGTATTCCTGTGACAAGGTGTTTTGCAGAATTCACAGATTTGGTGGAATCTGACAGGGAACACTTCTTCTGTAGCCTCAAGCTTGTCACCTCTGGGTTGTCAACTGTGCACCATGAGCGCCTGCACCGCCCAGCCCCAACACCCGGACAATTGCTGCAATCTGATCTCGCTCTTTTCTTCAATATAGTAATGATTCTGGCATCTCTCGAGTCACTGGGAATCTGTTTGTGTTTCCAGTGCATCGGGGCATCTCACAGCTGAGGCACAAGCCCACTGACCAGGAGTATGTGGTAGGCAAACAAGAATCCAGCTTCCTATTTCCCAGGACTCCTCCATCATGCCGCAAACAGAAGAGCACAGCAGTGAGCAAACCTGATGCATGCTTGCAAGTCCTCAAGGGAAGTGACAAAAATCAGGAAATGAGAAAGCATGATGGGGAGAACCATGGGCTAGATTTTGAAATGTTAGGGTGCCCAGTGGGATTTTTAAAAGCATGTGCCTAACTTACTCCCTCTGACTTCAATAAGAGTTAGGCACTTGGCTGCACCGTTAAGTACCTAAATACATTTAAAATTCTGGCCCTTTGTGAATTAACCTGAATGAAGAATTGAGTTTAATTTTGCTAACTGTTTGCTTTAAGCAATACGTAACATGCACATACTTATCCTATTGTCAGACAAATTGTACTTTGCCCTCCCTAGGCACATGTCTAGCATACAATTTTCTTAGTGCTTCTTGCACAAACAGCACTCCAAAATACTGTGGTGAGCTGAATAGTACAATGGATGGTTTTTAAATGGCATTGCGTCGTGCATAAGCCCTGCCGGCCCCATCTGGCAGTTTGCAGCTCAATTTTTCAGTTTTGTTTATCTGACTTGCAAGAATAAAGACCGGAAATAATCCTGCTTTCCCAGTGAACCCAGGCTGTTCAAACCTGACAGCTGGACCATTAAAAACGGCCCTGAGTAGTCAAACTGAAATTAAAGTGTGGCAAGAAATAGCAGAAATCTTTCGGCTCCACCTGCCTTCCAAGAAAGAGCGTGGAGGAGTGGAGAAAAAAATGAAATTAGCCAAGACAGATTTTTAAAAGGCATAAAATTATTAAAATGAGGTTAGTTTACAGAAGACAGAAGGGCAAAAGAGAGAATGCATGAACTGGCGTGATGAACACTTGGGCTCGGAAAGCCAAGCTGTTAACGAATGGATGTTAATGACCCTCTCTTCTTTTTAATGGTCTTGATATTCTACCAATCAAGCTATTCTTTGATCTACAATTCTTAACTGCTCCAGGTAATGAAGTGTCTATTTTGCAGCCCTGCACATTATTTTTAACTCATTACAGTGAAGTTATATTTGTTTTATCTTTAATTTTAAATTGAATAATACAGCCCTAGGCCCCCAGCCTATTAGTCAAGTTTCTAGTTTATTTTTAACCGGAGAAAAATGCATTGTTTTTATATGTAATGATGCACCTTACCATCTGCTCCCCACTGTCCAAAATTCTAGATCTGCCCACGTGTATACATAGATAGAGAGCGTACATGAGCTTTTGTGAACCCAAGTTCACTTCATCCAATGCTGTGAAAGGATATGTAGACCTGGCTACAGGCGGATGAGTTTTATCTCTATATGTTTATAGTCAGTTCTACTGTATAGGTTCTTGATGTGTAAATTAATTTATGGACAGCATCCATACATCTGTCTCTTGGCTGACACATGACAAATTGAATCAGAGACCTCCAGAGCTACAAGTAGGAGCTGATGCAGCTTGAGCTAATATAGCAGGGGGCTATAATGGTTCTTCTCTGTGAATCGAGCACAACTCAGCTCATAGTATGTTAGGTCCTGGGTTACAGTTATGCTAGCATCTTACTAAGACATTTCTAGTTTTCCCAGCCCACCGAACTCAAATACAGGTAGACAGAACAAGGAGACAAGTACTCTCAGGAACCCCCAAATTATATAAAAAAAGCATGCGATGTGTGCACCTGCGGCAGTGCCATGCTTTAGTTCTAAAGACAGGATTTTGTGTAACTGATTAAACCTTAAATGCCGATTTCTGTCTTTGGGATTGCCAGATTAAAAAAAAATGACTTCACAAAGTATCTACTAAGATCACACAGAAGTGACTTCATTTGTATTCTATGCAGTGTAAATGTGAATTAATTTTTGATATTCAAACTCCTTGCTCAAGTGAATCAAAAATTAACATAGATATTTTATAATGCTAGAAATGGCGCAAGTAATGTTATCTTCTGGCACCACGGGAAAACTCTCAATGACTTCTTTTTTTTTGGAAGTGGAATAAATGCTTCTGTTTTATATTACCCAGTAGCAGGTCTTGGGGTTAGGCAATGAAGCTTTCACTGTCATAAAAGAAGAATGTTCTCCTGCATATCCGTGTAGAAATGATGTTGATGATACTGGTAGGTGATATTAGTGTAGTTGGGAGGACCCTTTAAAATACTGAGTTCACAATTCCAGTTTTTCCTTTCCTAGGCATTATTCCAGTGCTATTTTCTTTTCTAGGTGGCAATTTCTTTTCTATTTTTCTTTTCTAGGTGACGATTTAATTACAGGAGCTGCCCTCTGTCTCTATTCCAAGAACTCTTTTCTCATTGTTTTGTGCCCTTTGAGAACAAACTGCACCAGTTGCAACGCTTTCTCCTTTTCCCCTGGAGCCCGCTGGCTTCTGGGACCACACATATAATATATTCTTACTTCTTGTTTTTCCTTATGCTCGCCCACTTTTTGTTTCAGTGACAAGTTTCAGGAGTTGAAGTTGGATTTTTGTTGCCATCAGCCCTTGTTTTTTAAATAAAATAAACCATGTCCATAGAAAATGGAGACAGAACAAACTTATGTGGTTATTTAATCCATTCTTCTGCCACCGCCAGCTCATTCCCTTGCAGTAGATAGTTCAATTTTTTTTTCCAGTCTGGCTTTACATGTTTCAAGATGCAAGGCTTATAATCCTTCCTTTGGAAGACTCCATTCTGACAAGGAAATCCTAAATCAATCAGACTGCGGTTACCTGGGGATTTCCTAGAGGGTGTTCTTACTGATACTTAAACAGAAAGCCACTTCTGCCATTTGATCCTCAGGCTGGAAAAAGCCACATTCCTCTCCCGTAGTCCAGAAGTGACCTAGAGTATATCTAAAATCGGACTACAACGGCCAGGGACTTTCTGATTGTAGACACCTTCTGACTGCTTCTCCCCACCCTCCATACCCCTATAAAATGAGCTGACTCCCCTCGACTTAAAAGAGAGGAGGCTCGAATGCAGTGTTCATTACAAGCAGCTTTAGCTTTGGAGCCAACCTGGTCCAAAATAGCGTGGAGATGTTGACTTGCAAGACAAAGCTGCATGGCATATTTCTCTGCACGGCTTGCTGTGGGAGGGAAGATCAGATTTGTGACAGGCTAGAGAGTTGTATGCTGTGCGAGAGGCTTATTCTCTTGGCTGTTGCATGGGCAGCTGCTGCTGAACTGTTGTGCTTTTAACCACAATCCGTGCACCGAGGAGATTTAGCTGAAATGTCCTTTTTCATCTTTGTCTAGCTCCAAACAAATAGATGCAGTCACAGTAAAAGCAGCAAGCTTCTGGCATTTACATTTCTGTAGGTAATTCGTTTTTGCTCTAAACTGATTTTTTTTCTGACTTCAAGACAGTCAACGTTACATGAACAAGTGCTTTACCTTGAGAAAATCTCTCATCTGAGAATAAACTACTTAGCCTTTTATTGTTTTCGAATGAGTCAATGAAAGAACCGGTCTCCCCCTCAGCATTTAAAGATGTATGCAATTCTTTAAAGATGTAGATGGATATGATAGTCCTTCCAGTACTCCTCGTTCTCCCTTCTGCCAGGCTACCTGGTACCTGTGTTATATTTGTCATGATCTGAGAGAAAATTTCATAGATTTCATAGATTTCATAGACATTAGGGCTGGAAGGGACCTTGGAAGATCATCGAGTCCAGCCCCCCGCCCGAAGGGCAGGAAGTCAGCCGGGTTCATAGGATCCCAGCAAGATGAGCATCCAATTTACTCTTGAAGGTGTTCAATGTAGGCGCTTGAACCACCTCTGATGGCAGGCTGTTCCAGACCTTGGGGGCTCGGACAGTAAAGAAATTCTTCCTTATATCCAACCTGAAACGGTCTTGCAGTAGTTTATAACTGTTCGACCTCGTCATCCCTTGGGGCGCTCTGGTGAACAAACGTTCCCCCAGATACTGGTGGTCACCCCTGATAAACTTATAGGTGGCCATCATATCACCCCTGAGCCTGCGCTTTTCCAGGCTAAAGAGCCCCATAACTCTCAGCCTGTCATCGTAAGGTCTATTTTCCTGACCTCTGATCACGCGCGTGGCTCTTCTCTGGACTCTCTCAAGCTTCTCCACATCCTTTTTGAATTGTGGAGCCCAAAACTGGACCTAGTACTCCAGCTGCGGCCTCACCAAGGCCAAGTACAACGGGAGAATGACATCCCAGGATTTGCCTGAGAAGCATCTATGGATGCAAGCCAGCGTTTTGGTCGCTTTTACTAGCCACAGCATCACATTGCAGGCTCATGTTCATCTTGTGGTCAATGATGACCCCCAAGTCTCTTTCTTCCATAGTGCTAGCCAACATAGCACTGCCGAGCCTATAAGGATACTGCAGGTTTTTCCTCTTAAGGTGGAGAACCTTGCATTTATTGGCATTGAACACCATCAGGTTCTCGTCCGCCCATTTGCTGAGCCTGTCCAGGTCAGCCTGGATCACTCGCCTGTCTTCAGGTTTCATAGATTTCATAGATTTCATAGACTTTAGGGCTGGAAGGGACCTTGGAAGATCATCGAGTCCAGCCCCCCGCCCAAAGGGCAGGAAGTCAGCTGGGGTCATAGGATCCCAGCAAGATAAGCATCCAGTTTCATCTTGAAGGTGTTCAATTAAGGCGCTTGAACAACCTCCGGTGGCAGGCTGTTCCAGACGTTGGGGGCTCGGACAGTAAAGAAATTCTTCCTTATGTCCAGCCTGAAACGATCTTGTAGTAGTTTGTGACCATTCGACCTCGTCATCCCTTGGGGCGGTCTGGTGAACAAACGTTCCCCTAGATACTGGTGGTCACCCCTGATAAACTTGTAGGTGGCCATCAGATCACCCCTGAGCCTGCGCTTTTCCAGGCTAAAGAGCCCCAGGGCTCTCAGCCTGTCGTTGTAGGGTCTGCTTCCCTGACCTCTGATCATGCGCGTGGCTCTTCTCTGGACTCTCTCAAGCTTCTCCACATCCTTTTTGAATTGTGGAGCCCAAAACTGGACGCAGTACTCCAGCTGTGGCCTCACTAAGGCCGAGTACAGGGGGAGAATGACGTCCCGGGATTTGCTTGAGAAGCATCTATGGATGCAAGCCAGCGTTTTGGTCGCTTTACTAGCCACAGCATCGCACTGCAGGCTCATGTTCATCTTGTGGTCAATGATGACCCTCAAGTCTCTTTCTTCCACAGTGCTAGCCAACATAGCACTGCCGAGCCCATAAGGATGCTGCGGGTTTTTCTTCCCAAGGTGGAGAACCTTGCATTTATCGGCGTTGAACACCATCAGATTCTCATCCGCCCACTTGCTGAGCCTGTCCAGGTCAGCCTGGATCATCCGCCTGTCTTCTGGTGTGGATGCTTTGCCCCAAAGTTTGGTGTCATCGGCGAACTTGGCCAGTCCGCTTCTGACTCCAGTGTCCACATCATTAATGAAGATGTTGAACAGTATGGGTCCAAGGACAGAGCCTTGGGGGACCCCACTGGTCACAGGACACCACGATGAGTGACTTCCATCAATTACTACCCTCTGGGTCTGACCCCGGAGCCAATTTTCCAGCCAGTGGATCGTGGGGGACCCAAGGCGACAATTGGCCAGTTTCTCCAAGAGGCGATCATGGGACACCAGATCGAAGGCTTTTTCGAAGTCAAGATGTATGACATCAATCTCATCTCCCTTGTCCAGGTGATAGGTCACCTGGTCGTAGAAGGAAATGAGATTGGTCAAGCAAGACCTACCCGCAACAAACCCGTGCTGGCTATCCCTTAAGATGTTGGCGTCGGCCAGTCCATTAAGGATGGCCTTCTTAATAAACTTTTCTAAGATCTTCCCCGGGATAGAAGTCAGGCTGATGGGCCTATAGTTAGCCGGATCCACTTTCCTCCCTTTCTTGAAGATTGGCACCACATTGGCCTTCTTCCAGTCTTCGGGCACTACACCAGAGAGCCAAGAGTTTTCAAAGATCCGCGCTAGAGGCTGGGCTATGATGCTCGCCAGCTCCTTGAGTACCCTGGGGTGAAGATTGTCAGGGCCGGCTGACTTGAAGGTATCCAGCTTCTCAAGATGTTCCTTCACGAAGTCAGCATTAATGGAGGGCAGGGGATCACCCTCACCCAGACTTCCCGGCCCAGTAGCGGGCATGGGCGTCCCATGGGGCTGATGAAAGACCGATGCAAAGTACCTATTTAATAGGTTGGCTTTTTCCTGGGCGTCAGTTGTCAGTTGCCCCATCTGGTTCAGCAGGGGTCCAACGTTGCCCCTGCTATTCCTCCGGCTCCCCACGTATCTGAAAAAGGACTTTTTATTGTCCTTGATGCTCAAAGCTAGCTGGAGTTCAGTTGCAGCCTTGGCTTTCCTGGTCAGCTCCCTACAGGACCGGACCAGTGCAGAATAATCCTCCTTGGAGGTGACTCCCATCCTCCATCCTTTGTAGGCCTTTCTTTTTAGCCTCAGGAGGTCTGCTAGGTCCCTGGAGAGCCAGGGGGGCTGCTGTGCCCTCTTGCTGCCTTTCCTCCGAGATGGAACAGACTTAGTTTGGGCATTGAGGATCGCTCCCTTGAGGAGCAACCACTCTTCTTGAACTCCCCTCTCCCTGTGGTCACAGTCCCTTAGGGCCTCACTGACAAGCCTCCTGAGCTTGTCAAAGTCAGCTTTCCTGAAGTCAAGGACTTGCGTGTTGCTGACTGACTTGCCAGCTTTTCGGTGGATGGTGAAGGTGATCAGCTCATGGTTGCTGTCACCCAGCTTCCCATCGATCACTAGGTCGCCAACTAGGTCATCCCCAGTAGCCAGCACCAGGTCGAGCAGCGCTTTGCCTCTCGTTGGCCCATAGACTTCTTGAGTCAGGTAGAGGTCATCCACGCATGAGAGGAAGCTCTGCGACCGCTCAGATTTTGCTGAGCGATCCTCCCACGAGATGTCTGGGTAATTGAAGTCACCCATGACAACCATGGTCCTGGAGCAAGCTGCCTCAGCCAGTTCCTGGGCAAACTCCTGGTCTAGCTCAGGACTTTGGGTGGGAGGTCTGTAACAGACTCCCACTATTGTGTCCCCTGTGCCGTGTTCTCCACGGATTTTAACCCAGAGGGTCTCCAGCCGTCTACCCTGGTCGCCAATATCGGCTTGCAGGGACGCGTAGCTTTCCTTAGCATAGAGAGCTACACCCCCGCCCCTTTTCTCTACACGATCCCTCCTGTACAGGGTATAGCCATCTATCCCTGTGGTCCAGTCATGGGTGGAGTCCCACCAGGTCTCTGTTATCCCTATGACATCGTAATTGTTTGCACTGAGCAGGAGGTTGAGCTCCTCCTGCTTATTCCCAGGTGTGGATGTTTTGCCCCAAAGTTTGGTGTCATCAGCGAACTTGGCCAGTCCGCTTCTGACTCCAGTGTCCACATCATTAATGAAGATGTTGAACAATATGGGTCAAAGGACAGAGCCTTGGGGGACCCCACTGGTCACAGGGCACCATGACGATTGATTTCCGTCAACCACTACCCTCTGGGTCCGACCACGGAGCCAATTCCCAGCCAGCGGATCGTGGTGGACCCAAGGCCAAAATTGGCCAGTTTTGCCAAGAGGTGATTATGGGATACCAGATCGAAGGCTTTTTTGAAGTCAAGATATACAACGTTGATCTCTTCTCCCTTGTCCAGGTGATAAGTCACCTGGTCATAAAAGGAAATGAGATTGGTCAGGCAAGACCTACCCGCAACAAACCTGTGCTGGCTATCCCTCAGGATGTTGGCATTGGCCAGTCCATTAAGGATGGCCTCTTTAATAAACTTTTCTAAGATCTTCCCTGGGATAGAAGTCAGGCTGATGGGCCTATAGTTTGCCGGATCCACTTTCCTCCCTTTCTTGAAGATAGGCACCACTTTGGCCTTCTTCCAGTCTTCGGGCACTACACCAGAGCGCCAGGAGTTTTCAAAGATCCATGCCAGAGGCTGAGCTATGACGCTCACCAGCTCCTTGAGTACCCTGGAGTGTAGATTGTCAGGGCCGACTGACTTGAAGGTGTCCAGCTTCTCAAGGTGTTCCTTCACGAGGTCAGCATTGATGGAGGGCAGGGGTCTCTCTCACCCGGACCTCCCTGTCCCGTAGTGGGCATGGGCGTCCCATGGGACTGATGAAGGACCGACGCAAAGTACCTATTTAATAGGTTGGCTTTTTCCTGGGCGTCAGTTGTCAGTTGCCCCATCTGGTTCAGCAGGGGTCCAATGTTGCCCTTGCTTTTCCTCCAGCTCCCCACATATCTGAAAAAGGACTTTTTATTGTCCTTGATGCTTGAAGCTGGTTGGAGTTCAGTTACAGACTTGGCTTTCCTGGTTCAGTCCCTGCAGGACTGGACCAGTGCAGAATATTCCTCCTTGGAGGTGACTCCCATCCTCCATCCTTCGTAGGCCTTTCTTTTTAGCCTCAGGCAGTTTGCTAGATCCCTGGAGAGCCAGGGGGGCTGCTGTGCCCTCCTGCTGCCTTTCCTCCGAGATGGAATAGAATTAGGTTGTGCATTGAGGATCGCTCCCTTGAGGAGCAACCACTCTTCCTGAACTCCCATCCCCCTGGGGTCATGGTCCCTTAGGGCCTCACTGACAAGCCTCCTGAGCTTGTCAAAGTCGGCTTTCCTGAAGTGAAGGACTTCAGTGTTGCTGACTGACTTGCCAGCTTTACGGCAGATGGTGAAGGTGATCGGCTCGTGGTTGCTGTCACCCAGCTTCCCATCGATCACTAGATTACTGATTAGGTCATCCCGAGTAGCCACTACCAGGTCAAGCAGTGCTTTATCTCTTGTGGGCCCACAGACTTCTTGAGTCAGATAGAGGTCATCCACGCACGATAGAAAGCTTTGCAACCGCTTAGATTTTGCTGAGTGATCTTCCCACAAGATGTCTGGGTAATTGAAGTCACCCATGACAACCATGGTCCTGGAGCATGCAGCCTCAGTCAGTTCCCGGCCAAACTCCTGGTCACGCTCTTGACTTTGGGTGAGAGGTCTATAGTAGACTCCCACCATTGTGTCCCCTGTGCCATGTTCCTCACGGATTTTAACCCAGAGGGTCTCCAGTCATCCACCCTGGTCACCAACATCAGTGTGGATATGGTGGAGCTGTGTGGCTTTACATTGTTCCCTAATGTGGAAAAGTAGTTAAGCTATATTTTTTACTTGAAATTTGCACTAAATTCCTGACTTTCTGGGTACACTGCCTGAGCTGCTAGTTTTAAACACAAATGTGCTATAAAACATAGGCTTACAGTACTGCTTCAATGGTCGCTGATGAAACTTCAAGTGTGTATTCCAACATGACTTTTTTTTCCCATTAAGGCAGGTAAAAACCTATTGATGTATAGCTAGAGGCACTTGAGAATCTTCATGGAGAGGTTAATGGCTGACTTGCATTAGACGTTGACTTTGTATTCTTTGTACAGCCAATAATCCCTTGACTTTGGTGAGGTTTGGAAGCGCAAAAATACATAGAGATCAAGCTACTTGTTGTAAGCCAGACGTTAGTGTTGGGTGACCTCATGCTCTCCTGCCTGGATGGTAAATGAAGAAACGCAGAGCCCCATGGAAGGGTGGCTGAGCCACAAACTCAATAGAGAACAAGGGGTTTTATTGTTGTAAGAGGGTACAGACTGCTCCACACCTGGTGCTGGTCACTCCAGCATGCTTGTGCTGTTCCTCTAAGCAAGAAACATACCTCACCCGCAACTTCAAGAGCCACAGATTTATTGGGTACCAAGTACAACGGTCCCGGCACTACAGTAATTTGTATTGCATCTATCTGTCCATATTCTGACCTCTGGCTATTACCGTGGCACTAACAGTACAAAGGGTGGTTGGGGTTTCCAGGTGGTGTAAGGGACCCCTCCACCTCCTCCAGTCCCTTACACCAGAGGTCAGAATATGGACAGATAGGATGCAATACAAATTACTGTAGTGCTGGGACCGTTGTACTTGGTACCCAATAAATCTTTTGGAAGGGTGGTTGGGGTTTCCAGGTGGTGTAAGGGACTGGAGGAGGTGGAGCCAGTGTGCGATACACTGGCTACTCTCAGCTGGCAAAGCAATCCACGGGACATAACGTTAGCTCTTGTAATTGAACACTTGACCAGCTCCAGGATCAGGGGACGTGGAAATGAGGCTTAGAGAGACTTTCCCTACTATTCCTCCAGGTCTTTTGCCAAATGCAACTGGAATGGATCTGGATTTTAGCCTTTGAGGTAGACATCAGAGCTGTTCATAATAGGAACAGGCATGGGTGATGGGTGCCAACTTAGTCAGGGGGGCACATGCCCCCCCAGTGACCAGTCACTGACCAGGGGGGTCCCCCCATGGCTCACTGCACCAACTGGGGGGGGGGGGGGGAGTCCCCCCATGGCAAAACTTAGTAACTGGTGAGTGGCCATGTTGCTCCCGAAAGCGGCTGCGGCACTCCTGGAAGTGGCTGTGGGGCTTCCAGAAGCGGCCACAGCCTACAGCCTGTGCTCACACTCCCCGGCCGGCACTTGCAGGGGGGGCACTGGTGCTCCTGCCTGCCCCTCCTGCCCATCGCCTGAGCAAGGAGCATGGCCTGACAGGGGGTGCACCAGCACTCTCATGGGGTGCACATGCACCCCCACGCACCCCCTAGGCATTGCCACTGGGAAAAGGCACAAGGACAAAAAGCAGAGCCATGAAGCTTTGAAGACACCGGACAAGAAAGGCTTTCTCTTCCTCAAATCTTTTCCTCAGCACACTCTCTTCAGTCGAGCACAAGGTCTCCATCTTGAGATGACATCCATGCAGATGCCACCACCATAGAATCATAGAACCATCCTTTGTAGAATACCTGGGATGTTATTACCTCGTTTCCTCTTCCTCCCTCCTTTATTTCTTTATGACCAACTTTTTTTGCTTCATTTCCAGTTTACCTAGCATGGTCTTTGAGTGAAGGAGTAAGTCTTTGCAATGTGTCACAAACTGCATAGCCCTACAGAAAATGTGATTTCTCCTGGGATAACAGAGGCATAATCTACACCATTCTAGTGGGGAGGCTCCGAATGTTTCCCCCTCTGCAAGTGGGTAAAGTGTGCTAAATACTGAGCAGTACATAGTCTTACAGGATCACCATCCCCTGCAATTACCAGAATCAAGCAGAGTCAGTATTAAGAAGTGAGACCAGCCCAGAACTCCAGACTCAAATACTTCTGAACTTTGCAGCTAGAATCTCAACTCAAACTCAACTGCAGAACTGTATTTCCAATAAGATGCACCAATAACTTGCTTCTATTCTCAGCGCTGGAACTCACAAACCCCAGCTTCCCAAATACAGGCCTCCACCTTTGGTCCAGATGCAGCGTCCTTCCATGAGCCAGTAAAACTTGAATGATTTGTTCCCTCCATCAGAGCCCAGTGAGAGAGAGACACTCAAGTCCATTGACCTCCAAGTTCACCACAGATTCTCATAAGAATTCTACATACCTTTGATCAGGAAAATATAAATGTAGTGAGAAAACACATAGAAGGATAGAATCATGTATTCTCAATGTGCCGTGTTCAGAAATATATCATATCAAGGGTTATTTCAATATGATCTGGGTTAATTTGCAGGTATATGCTAGTGATAAAAAATACCTGCCAGCTAAGCAGGCAAAGCATCTAGCAGAAAAAAGGAGATAGATAGATAGATAGATAGATAGATAGATAGATAGATAGATAGATAGATAGATAACAAAACACATCTCTACCATCAAATGCAGCTTGCAACAGATGGCTCCCAGTTCTAGGTTCCTTTTAGAACTCTGTATTCAACATTAATTGCCATTACCAACAACTGCTGCAATTTTTCTTTTATAGTGTGATTTTGTTTCCTCGCTGCATAATTGATAGTACTGCTGATAACAGATTGAAACAACGTTCAGTTTTAAATTCTAGTGAAGAAGCTGGGAAGGGGGGGAAGGGGGGGGTTACAACAATACAGCCCTGGACAAAAAATGATTTTCGATGTGACATGTTGCAAAAAAAAAAGTAATTGCAACTGTTTGTGGTTTCCTTGCAATATGGGCTAATAGAAGAGAATAGATCTTCTCAAATGCGGTTTGAGAGTACATGTAAGGAGTCATGGATGGATCCAGAGAGGCTGTGGTGGCACAGTCCCACCCACATTTGCCTCTGCACCATATGTACAGCAAGCTTTCAGAGTTTATTAGCAGATCAGCACAGCTCGCATGTGCATGACCTCTATGCAAGAGAATTTTTTTTTACTGACAATCTAATTATTTTTTTTACTGACAACCAAACTTGTTGCTGACATGTTTCCACTAACATGTTTCACATAGATTAAATATAACCCTTCTGCCAGGCCTTGGGCATCAGTACCAAGGGTCATATTCAAAATTTAGGGGTTTAACACCAAGCATAGTAAAAAAGTTGGCTTGTCAATAAAAGTTTGCAGAGCATCA